>NC_141884.1:23395822-24784572 GCF_030686135.1 Camelina sativa | reverse complement strand
CAAGGTTTTATACCATCAAATGAAAAAAAATCCCCACGAGTTTATAATCTGAATAAGGAAGAAAAAGAATCGGCCGGTGAATTAGAGCTTGAATCAGATAAAGAAAAAAAAAAAGAAATCCCGAATCAGCTCTATTAAACCAAGAAAAAAATATTGAAGAAAATTTTGCAGAATCAACGATAAAAAAACGTAAAAATAAAAAACAATATAAAAGCAATACAGAAGCGGAACTTGATTTATTTCTCACAAGATATTCGCGTTTTCAATTGCGATGGAATGGTTTTTTTAATCAAAAAATTCTCAATAATGTAAAAGTATACTGTCTCTTGGTTAGACTAAACAATCCAAACAAAATAGCGATATCGTCTATTGAAAGAGGAGAGATGCGCCTAGACATTCTAATGATGGAGAAAAATTTCACTTTTGCAAAATTAATGAAAAAAGGAATATTGATGATTGAACCTGTCCGTTTGTCTGTACAAAATGACGGACAACTTATTATATACAGAACCATAGGTATTTCATTGGTTCATAAAAAAAAACAAAAAATAAGTAAAAGATACAAAAAAAAAGCTATATTGATAAAAAAAAAAATTAAAAATCCATTACAAAATATCAAAACAAAACTGTAAATAGAAAAAAAACTAATTATGATTTCTTTGTCCCTGAAAATATTCTATCCCCTAAACGACGTAGAGAATTTCGAATTCTAATTTGTTTCAACTTAAAAAAAAAAAACTGCGAGGGATAGAAATTCAAGATTTAATAAGAATATTCAAAACTTGACCACAGTTTTGCATAACAAGAAAGATCTTGATAAGGATAAAAAAAAACCTAATTAATTTAAAATCCTTTCTTTGGCCCAATTTTAGATTAGAAGATTTAGCTTGTATAAATCGCTATTGGTTTAATACTACTAACGGATATCGTTTCGGTATGATAAGAATACGCATGTATACGCGATTTCCGATTCATTAATGATAGAGACTTTTTACTATATATAATAAGTTACGGTATCTAAAAACAACTATATGCACAAATAGGAGGGATTCTTTTAAATTCCATCTTTATACATGAGATTAATTTAATTAATCACATAGATACCAATTAGAGCGGATCCATAAAAAAATTAATAGAATCCTCCTTTTTGAGATCTAAATTTAGATTTTTTTATAATATAAAATGAAGAATTAAGAAGTTGATAATTAAATTCAGATCCTTAAAAAACTACCATTATTATTACTGATCAGTAAAATTCATATCTTTCAATTCATATTAAAAAGGGAAGGATTTCTTTTTATGATAAAAAATACATTCATTTCATTTGAAGAACAAAAAGAAGAAAGCAGGGGATCCGTTGAATTTCAAGTATTTAGTTTCACTAATAAGATACGAAGACTTACTGCACATTTGGAATTGCACAGAAAAGATTATTTATCTCAGAGGGGTCTACGAAAAATTCTGGGAAAACGTCAACGACTGCTGGCTTATTTGTAAAAAAAAAATAGAGTACGTTATAAAGAATTAATTAATCAGTTGAATATTCGGGAATTAAAAACTCGTTAAATTCCAAAATTGTGAATTAGTGAATTTTTTAGATCTTCAATTTTTTGAAAAACTTCTTTATTCAGCAATCTAATTCATGCCAGAACGAATCAAGGAAAAACTTATGAAGAGACCAGTTACAGGAAAAGATCTTATGATAGTCAATATGGGACCTCACCACCCATCCATACATGGTGTTCTTCGCTTAATTGTTACTCTAGATGGTGAGGATGTTGTTGACTGTGAACCCATATTAGGTTATTTACACAGAGGAATGGAAAAAATTGCAGAAAACCGAGCAATTATACAATATTTACCTTATGTAACGTGATGGGATTATTTAGCTACTATGTTTACAGAAGCAATAACAGTAAATGGACCAGAACAATTGGGAAATATTCAAGTTCCTAAAAGGGCCAGCTATATCAGAGTAATTATGCTGGAATTGAGTCGTATAGCTTCTCATCTGTTATGGCTCGGCCCTTTTATGGCAGATATTGGTGCACAGACTCCCTTTTTCTATATTTTCAGAGAACGAGAATTTGTATATGATCTATTCGAAGCTGCCACCGGTATGAGAATGATGCATAATTTTTTTCGTATTGGAGGAATAGCGGCTAATTTACCTTATGGTTGGATAGATAAATGCTTGGATTTTTGTGATTATTTTTTAACAGAGGTTGTTGAATATCAAAAACTCATTACACGAAATCCTATTTTTTTAGAACGGTTTGAAGGAGTTGGGATTGTTGGTGGGGAAGAAGCAATAAATTGGGGTTTATCCGGACCAATGCTACGCGCATCCGGAATACCATGGGATCTTCGTAAAGTTGATCGTTATGAGTCTTACGATGAATTTGAATGGGAAATTCAGTGGCAAAAACAAGGAGATTCATTAGCTCGTTATTTAGTACGACTTAGCGAAATGACAGAATCCATAAAAATTATTCAACAGGCTCTGGAAGGACTTCCAGGGGGTCCCTATGAAAATTTAGAAAGCAGGGGCTTTGATAGAAAAAGGAATCCAGAATGGAATGATTTTGAATATCGATTCATTAGTAAAAAAAACTTCTCCTACTTTTGAATTATCGAAACAAGAACTTTATGTAAGAGTTGAAGCTCCAAAAGGGGAGTTGGGAATTTTTCTCATAGGAGATCAAAGCGGTTTTCCTTGGAGATGGAAAATCCGACCATCTCTTTGAGTTCTAATTGATTACAGAAGTATTATTCAGCAAATTGAGTTAGATCTATCCAGAATCTATCATCTTATGTCTAAGGTTTTTCCCGTACAAGGTACGGGTCTAATACTAGTTCTTAATAATTCTTTTTATTAGTTCATAGAAGAGCTAATCACATATAATTGGTTTAGCTTGTTAAACAAGAAATAAATCAAGCTCTAGTACTCTATTTCTTCGATAATTCAATACAAGTAACATAGAGTATAAGAGAACGAAGAAGAACATCATCGTTGTCTTCTTGTACACTACGTAATAATATAGACCTCCAAGTTAACGATACCCATAAAATATCGCAACTCCGATCACAAAAATAGTTGGATGCAATCCATTTTTTTCTTTTTAAATCGAAGGCGAAACAATTTGGCACAAACAACAATTCACAGGAGCCCAAAGTCAAGACTTTTGAACAAGCATGACCGTAGTACCAGTAAAGCTACAATCTGACATCGAATTCACCAGCGCGTGTCTGAGCACGAAACCCTTTGTACAGACGAGGAGGTACAGTTTGAAGATCAAGTTTCTCAATTCTTAGGCCAGACAGAGCAATACCCATTATCTTAAACCCGAGTTTGAATGTCGGAAACACATGAAGTCGTTCTAACCCCGTTTCCAGCGCTAGTGTTCCGGACAAACACGGAGTCTTGTCCTTTGGGATTCGCCCGATCGTCCATGTACATGTCTGCAAAACATAGTCCCTACTCAAAACGGGAAAACTTTCTAAATCTGGAGGCTGAACTCAAAAGCAAAAGCCAGACACATTTGTTACCTTGTTAGAGAGGATGGTTACAGTTCCATGATTTGATGAGAGATCTGCAGATGAAACAGAATGAGGAAGCTGGAAACTCAAGGTTATCGACTCAATCGCCTTTCCTGGGTCGCTTCTGATTCCCACGAGCACGCTAATCCGACATGTACCCGAATCTGATGTTATTTGAGGTTTTACATACATAGGTGTGTTCTTCAGCTTCCTCACCCTAAAATTGCGCATTAGAGATGCTTAGACTGTAAGAATAAATATTCAAGATAGTGTTTGGCTGTGAAAGAAAAGCACACAAACCTGTAACTCATGAGCTTGAACTCTCCATCTGGAGGAACAAAGGAGAGAACTTGATGAGATTCCCACGGTCTGAAGCGTACACACGGGTGAAACCTCATGTCTTCGAGGATTGATGGATTTGCAAACGACAATGTCAAATCTGGAAAACCAGTAAGCTGAGAATTCATTTGGACTTCGCCATAAATCTCGCATTTTACTAACTCTCCATCCCTGAATGTTTTTCAAAAGTATATATGTTTCGAGTGAGATGAGTCCGTATACGTTAAATGATGTTTTTTTTTTGTGAATCTTCTTTAAAGCACAAACCTGTTTACAATTGCATCCATTTCTTCAACGAGGTCAACATAAACTTCGTTGCTAGAGTACTTTGGATCTGTCGGTCGCCATGGAACACAAGAGCCAGCCCCACTCGGGAGTGTGTCACTAACATTGGAAGCATTTCCCGTTACAACACTCAACATTTTGCTCACTAGATTCGGTGGAGCTATCATTTCCCTCAAGATGCTTGGTTCTGTTGTGAGAGGGAAACCATTATCGATCATCTCATCCAAAAGCTACAAGTCACAGATATGAGTAACCTTTTCAGTTTAAGGCAATCAGGCCATAGCAAAAATAAACTTTGGCAGACACAAAGAAGCTATTAATCTAACAGTTAAAGCAAACCAACGAAACAAGTTCACAGGAAAACAAGAACAATTCAACACAGTAAACCTCTTTGTTTCAATCACTCAAAACGTGGAAAATGTTAAAACTGTCTACTATATACAAAATCAAAAACAGAGAAGCTGGAGAAAGATGCGGATACTATGATATTGACATAGAAAAACAAGAACAATACAAGCTAAAAAAATGTAACGATTAACATATATTCTCCAATCTCCAGATCATATAGAAAGAATCCACAACTACGAGTTGATTACACACACGAGGAAACGATGTAACCGTATCCCAAAATGTCTTTCTTTTGGTGTCATAAACTTTGCACAAATGGTAAATCGAAGTAACAAATGAGCCACATCCCACCAAAGAAACAAATAAGCACATATGAGCTAGACTAACGAACGTGCAGAAACTATAATAGCCACTCATAAATTGCATACTGATAAACAAAGATACCTCATAGACAATGATGAAATTATCCTTAATGAGATCTTCATTTACCCCACCAAGGTAATCAGACAGAACATCAGCAACTCTGCAAAGAAACTAAACTTCACAAAGTTACAAAAACTTCACCATTTACGCAAAACATTGAAATCTACAAAAGGAGAAGCAAAAGATTCACCTCGATTGCCATCAACGGTGGCATTTCGACTTGACTACAAGCTAAGAACGTGATACCGTCGCGAACGATTTGAAATAGGTAATGTGTTGGTGAAGCAATCACTGGAAGTGACTATCCAAAAACAAAACAAAAATGCATAAGACACACACTAAGACAGTACAATCAAGAGTTAAAGATGACCCATGAGTTAAAGTCTCCAACTTTGGATTCGAATTTGCAAAATGTAATGATAAAAGATTGAAACTTGACAAATCAGACAAATTCAAGAACCAATGAACTAAAAAAAAAAAGGAACTTTAGTATAAAAATACCTTAAAGGAATCGCCTTGGGATAAAGATTGATCCCAGAACCAAGCACATATGGATCGATCAACGCGATGACCCGTAAGCTGCTTCTCTAGCATTACCTCTCTGTGAACACACAAAGTCCAAAATTTCAGACTGATTAAATCAAATTCGATCTGAATCTGTGAGATTTAAGGGTTGAAGATTCACTTACCCAGAATCGGAGAGGAGATATATACATTGAAGCATCTCTGCTCACGATGCGTCGTGAATCTGTGATTGCCTTTGTGTTTGAGATTTTGGTTTTTTATTTGTTCATGTTTGAGATTTAGCTTCCAGCTAGAATACTCTGGCCGAGTCAGAGACTTTTTAGTACGATTGAAATAGTAGGCTAATGGGCTCATATTGGGCTTACAAAGTCCGTAATTTTTGTTCGCTTTTGATTTCACTGTTGAACTACAAGAACTTTTTTTCCTTTGTTTTTATTTTTTTTGTTAAAAGGCTTCCAATTTATAAACATACTAGTATTTTAGTACGGGAATTTTTATCCTTCTAATATGATTAAAATATTATTAATGTATGTTTTATAAAATACCTATATATATATATATACTGTGTATATAGTTGCAATTGCAATTGTTATAGTAAATACTATATACTGATCTAAAGTCATTCATCATCACAAATTTGAGAAAGCAATCTATCGCAAAAAGAAAAAATCTTTGGTAAGTGATGATGCATCTTATTTCACGTCGACTTAACAAAAGAGTTTTTAAGAAAGTTTGCTACGTGAATATAAATTGTTGTTGTTGTTTTACCTCTACATTGACCATCCATTTTGTATCTGTCGGGGGTCGAAGATGCTCATTATTTGCCTTCGAAATGTATACGTCTGATCTAGTCATTGACGATGTCCAATCCATGGTTCCATATGTAATTTTTGTCAATCAGTGCTTCTAACATGAACTCATAAAGAGAGATTGAAGTAAATATATTTGCGATGATGATCTAACCATTTACCTTATTGAGGTGTGGAGGTTTACTTTTGGAGGGGATTTGCTTTGCAGCGTTGATTTCTATATAACATCATTCTGATTTGAGAAATAGATAATGTGATGGAAACCGTGCAATGTTCTTGTTTAAAAAGTTATTGTTAAAAGAAAACTGTTATGTTATTTAATGTATAAAATTTTTTAAACTGAGAAAGAGATCGTGGGTTTATGGCGAATAATGTGTTTCTAATAATCAATTAGTTTAAAGAAATATTTATTTAGTAATTTTAAGACTTTTTCATTAGTAATTTTAAGACTTTTAAAATTAAAATCAATTAGTTTGGAGAAATAATTAATTAATAATCAATTAATTTGGACGTATGATTATTAATTAAAAATCATGATTTGTTAAATTGAGAGTGATATTAAGACTTTTTCATTAAAATCTTAGAGGTGTATTAGAATAATTTTAGGGGATTAATAGCATAAAATTATTTATTTTAATTATTTTGAAAACTAAAATTGTATTTTCTTTTTGTTACGGCAAAATAGAAAATGTTTTTTTCAGAAAATTGTTTTTTTTGGCTGGAAGTTGCGCCACGTTCTCATATTTTGTTTTAATTATTTAAATTATGAAATAGAAATCTATGTGGCAAAGTTTGATTATTGAAATGATTTGTGCTTTATAAGATAAAGGATATGCCCAATGGGCTATTTCCGGAATAGGCCCATACAATTATCCCCTTAGGGCCCAGTCCAATTACATCAAACCAAACCAGATAACAAAGACCAAAATTGACTCGGGTATACCAAACTAACAGGTAGCTAACCGATATAAGCCAGAAACCCTAATCTGCAATGGAGAACCCTATTGCAGTCGCTTCCCACGAAGTTGCGGATACTCGTCGGCTCAAGACCACCGGCGAGCCGGGAAAACGGGAGTCAAACGGAGAAGGTGACACAGGACCATCACCATCTCGCCACCGTAGAGTTGTGAAGAGAAGGAAGAAGAAACCGATCTAGTAATCCGGAAGCCATAGTTCAGTCTGATAGAGATAGAGCAGTAGGGAGTAGATCTAAACAGCCATCGACGGTGGCTTAGCCTTGCCTTTCCGGCGGTAGACCTCCCCCGTCAAACCACCGGCCGTGACAAAACCTCCTGCGTCTCCAGCCGTTCAGATCTAACCGCCGTATCTTTCCATACCTTGCCGAGAACTACCTTCTTCTAACCGCATAGCCACGCCGCCGATAGAGCTCTTACCGGAATTGTCCTGCGGAAGCTTTCCTTTGTTTTCTTTTCGTCATTTTAAAACATCTAGAGATATCAACAAAAATGAGTTTTAAATACAACCAAAATCAATAACTCTCTTTGTTGATGAGAGTTACTATAGATTTGAAAGTTTTGTGATGCAACAGATAACTCGCTGTCTATCATTTTTGAATGCATTACAAATATTTCATCATCAGAAGATGACTCGTAAGCAAGAAAATGGCATCATATTGACAGAAATAACCAAAACATGTATTTGATTAAGAAGATGGCGCGTAATCTACTTTATCATTTTTTCGTTATACTAACCATTTGATGATTTCTGTAATTTTATTAATAATCCTATATATTCTGATTCGTATTAATAAAATTCTTTTAGAGGGGAAAAAAGAAGGTCTAGAGTTAATGAATTGTAATTTAATTTAAATGTATACAAAGGATAAGAAAACTAACTATACTGAAATGACTTTTTGGATTTAGTCTCCGTCACAAATTGGAATCAAAGTTATAAGTTGAAAGTCTAAAGAGTTCTCATTTGGGAACTCGTGTTATTAACGTGTCCGATACAAATAGTATTAATGTGTTTTGTACACTTTGAGATTCTTCATGGTAAATATTACCGACCACAGCCACAGGAGAGGAAGAACAAGTGGTTCTTTCGGTAATTCTTATAAGAATTTTTTGTATGAAACTAACATCGTATACCCTAATAAATTTACGTGTTATCAGTGATATGAAAAAAGCATAGATATACATAGATTTAGAATTCTGGATTACGAAATAAAAGAAAAAAGCATTACCTGTTTGGAGTTTCTTGAAGAATTAGAATTCGTCTGTACTTTTCTGTTTAGATTCCGATAGAATATTCTTAGTACAAAAGGACTAGTCGAAAGCGGAATTGAAGCGACCCTACTCCATAAAACTAACATTATCCAATTCTTATGAGTTTGTCCTCTTTATAGAACGCAAAGGTCGGCCCACTCATAAATTCACAGCTTAACTTTCCAATTAGTTTTTACATTACCTATTCAGCTAAAGCCTACATAAAACACATCATAACAAAAAATAAATTATTAAAAAAAAAGAAAGGATGTCTTTTCTCTCTCTAGGTGATCGCGAAGGTGATTCGCGATTTCTCAACCGCCACCGCCTTGCGATTTCGATTTCCCTATGTGAGAGTGTTTTTCCGACAGATCAGACTGTTTTCGGTTTGGATCTTAACGGTTGTTGTCTGCGACAGATAACTGTTAGCAGTTATGTTCCCCCGATTTTCATGAGGGATAACTGTCAGAGAAAACCGCCGTGGTCCCTATATAAAAGCGGAGTCTTCTCTTCGATCATAATCGGTGTTTACTGCAGTCAATCATTACTCAATTCTAAAAAGATGAGTGATAATGTTCGAAAGTCTCTACAAAACCTGGATCTGGGGATCAATGATGCTCCGATTGTTCTGCCGTCGGAGTTATGTGGAAGAGCAATCAATGAGAATCGCTTCTCGATTATTGTACGTGCTGTGAATCCGAGAAAACAAAACTTACGGGCGATTGTGGGTCAAATGCCTAAGATATGGGGTTTCGCCAATGATTGCCGTGGTCGGATTTTGGGTGAGGGTAAGGCTCTGTTTGTCTTCAAAACAGAGGAAGCGCTGAATCTGGTCCTTCGTCGTGGTCCATGGGCTTTCAACGATTGGATGCTTACAGTTCATCGTTGGTATCCAAACATCACTGAAGAGGAGACAAAAGTGATTCCATTCTGGATCCAGGTACGGGGAATTCCTATCCAATTTCTTAACACCGCCATGGTGAATTACATAGGGAATCAACTAGGTCATGTTGCTAGCGTGGATTTTGATGAAAATGCTAACCTAGTTGAGTTTGTGAGAATCTGTGTGAATTGGAATGTTGAAACACCCTTAAGGTTTCAACGAAACTTTCAATTTGGTGGAACCGTTGATAATACCATCCTGAAGTTTAAGTATGAGAGATTACGTAACTTCTGCTCAAAGTGTGGTGCTCTCACTCACGATAGCAAGGAATGTCCCCTGTGTTTTGACAATGATGCGAATGATGATGACAATGATGGAAATGATGGATATGATCCGGATGATTATGATCACGGTGATGCTCGTGGTTACCAGAATCAAGATGAACCAGACTCGGACACTAACACGCTTCAAACAATTGCACCAGACGCTGAGATACCGGGTGTGGGCCCTTCAAAGGCAAACCGAGAATTCATCATCTCGGAGTCCGATGATGATTCCTCTCCAAGTCTGTTTGAGGATACGGAACTGACTGCAGAGAGGCTCCGTTACATCTTCACAAAGTATGCGAAGGGTAAAGAGGTGGAAACCCTATCATTCCCACCACAGGGATACACCAAGAAACGATCTCGAGATGACATGGAACAGTACTACCAATGTCAAGAGGCCAAAGAAGATCAGAGAGCTGTTAATCTGATCATCAAGAAGACTCGAGTGGAATCTGCAGGTTCCTGCAGTAGTGCTGCTATGGACGGAGGCGCGGGGGGCCCGGTACCCTCATTGTTCCCCCCATGAGAGTCGTCTCCTGGAACTGTCAGGGTGTTTGCTCACCATCTACTCAATCCCGCTTAAAGTATTTATGTCGTATTTTAAAACCTAAGTTATTGTTTTTGTGTGAAACTCTAAATAAGTGTGATGTAGTACATAACCTTGCTTCTGTTTTAGGATTTTCTAATGTAATAACACAACCCCCTCGTGGTAGGAGTGGAGGTTTAGCACTAATGTGGGCAAACGATGTCTCCTTATCATCTATTTATCAAGATGATAGGATTATTGATGTACACATAGAACATAATAATAATAGTTTTTATTTTTCGGGAGTGTATGGCCACCCTATACCGAGTCAAAGACATATACTTTGGGATCTATTACAAGGTATCAGTGAATCTAGGTATGGTTCTTGGATTTTGGCTGGAGACTTTAATGAAATCCTAAACAATAATGAGAAAATTGGTGGACCACAAAGGGAGGAATGGACGTTTCGCAATTTCAGAACGATGTTAGCAACTTGTGATCTATCAGACCTGAAATCAAGAGGAGACAGGTTTTCATGGGTAGGGGAGAGAAGAAACCAAACAATAAAATGTTGTCTTGATAGAGTAATGGTAAACTCTCAAATGGCTGCAACTTTTCCTACTGCTGAAACAGAGTTTTTGGAGTTTAATGGATCAGATCATAAACCTCTGTTTACCAATCTAAATCCTACAAACGTTGGGGTACATAAACCTTTTCGATTTGATAAACGACTCACCAACATTAAAGACTTTGATAAAGTAGTAGAAAAAGGTTGGAATTCATGTAAAGATCGAGACTACTACAACATTTGTGACCAAATAACTCGATGCCGCCAAGCCATGGCCAAAGGGAAACATGCCGCTAATATTAATGCTTCGAAACGAATAGATCATTTCCAAGCAGCTTTAGACAAAGCTATGTCGAGCTTAAATCCATCATCGCGGAGACATATACCGAGTATACAGAGGAAATTGAATGCAGCCTATAGAGATGAAGAGTACTACTGGAAGAATAAAAGCCGAAATCAATGGCTTACTCTTGGTGACCGTAATACATCTTACTTCCATGCCAGTACTAAGATCAGATATGCAAAGAACTTCATCAAATCTGTTATGGATGAAACGCAGAATGTTCACCAAGGGGACCATGATATTGGTTCTCATGCTCAAGAATATTTCACCAAGGTCTATGCATCTACTAAGAATCCTGTTTCTCCAATAGACTTTGGTGACTTTCCTCCTACGGTTACAAATGAGATTAATGCGGAACTAACTAAAGAGTTCACCAGAGCGGAAATATACTCAGCTTTATCCTCCATTGGAGATGACAAAGCACCGGGACCAGATGGATTAACAGCTCGATTCTACAAACATTACTGGGACATTATTGGATCGGATATTGTGAAGGAAGTCAAAGAATTTTTTCATACATCTTATATGAAATCAGGACTAAATCATACAAATATTTGTATGATTTCAAAAATAACTGATCCGATCACTCTCGCTGATTACAGGCCAATTGCCTTATGTAATGTGATCTATAAAATCATTTCCAAATGCTTGGTAAATAGACTAAAACAACATCTCGACTCTATTGTCTCTGATTCACAAGCTGCCTTTATCCCAGGTCGGTTAATAACAAATAATGTTTTGGTTGCACATGAGGTTATGCATTCTTTAAAATCAAGGAAGAGGGTTTCACAAAACTATATGGCAATCAAGACTGATGTCACAAAAGCCTATGATCGTGTCGAGTGGAACTTTCTTGAAGTCACTCTGCGCTTATTTGGATTTAGTGATCAATGGATAGCGTGGATCATGGCTTCTGTAAGATCAGTAAGCTATTCTGTCTTAATAAATGGTTCATCCCACGGTTTGATTATTCCTGAAAGGGGAATAAGACAGGGAGATCCCCTTTCCCCGTATCTCTTCATTCTCTGTGCGGATATTATGAGCCATCTAATACGTACTAGGGTTCTGAGTGGTGACATCAAAGGTATAAAAGTGGGGAATCGAGTACCGGCAATAAGTCATCTTCAGTTTGCCGATGATTCTTTATTCTTCTGCCAGGCTAATGCAAAGAATTGCAAAGCAATAAAAGAAGCTTTTGACGTATACGAATATTACTCTGGTCAGATGATAAATAAGAACAAATCAATGATCACTTTCGGATCTCGAGTTCATGGTAATACTCAAGAACGCCTAAAAAAGATTCTAGACATACCAAACCAAGGTGGTGGGGGAAAATATCTCGGTTTACCGGAGCAGTTTGGTACGAAGAAAGCAGAAATGTTTAATTACATTGTCGACAAAGTAAAACAAAGAACTTCCTCTTGGAGCACTAAAAAACTCTCTCAAGCTGGAAAAGAAATAATGCTCAAGTCAGTAGCACTATCAATGCCTGTATACTCCATGTCATGTTTTAAATTGCCGTCAAGTATAATAACAGAGATAGACCAAGTTCTCCAAAAATTCTGGTGGGAGAAAAGCAACAATGAAAGAGGCATTTCATGGATCGCTTGGCAACGATTACAATATGCTAAGTCTGATGGTGGGTTAGGATTCAAGAATTTATCCAAGTTTAATGATGCTCTCCTTGCTAAGCAGGTCTGGCGACTAATACAATATCCAGACTCAACGTTTGCAAAAATAATGAAGGCAAGGTATTACCCTGATGTTCACATCCTTGAAGCAAAGAAAAGACCTTATCAATCTTATGGATGGGCCTCTATTCTAGAGGGTATCAAAATAATTAAGGAAGGAAGTAGATATTTAGTTGGTGATGGAAGTTCTATACGGGCGAATATGGACAATGTGCTACCGACAACACCACCACAACCAATTCATACGATCTCTTCCACTGATGAACTAGTGATTAAAGATTTGATTGCAGCCACAGGCTCTCACCGTTTTTGGAATGAAGAAAAACTGATGAGTCACATTCCACAGGTGGAACACGAACATATAAAATCAATCTATTTAGCACGAGATATAAAACCAGACAGAATCATTTGGCATTATACATCAACGGGAGAATACAATGTACGGTCCGGTTATTGGCTAAGTATGCAGAATCACCATTCTCTGAATCAACCTCCTATACCACATGGATCAGTGTCGTTAAAGAACAGGATATGGAAACTTAATATTATGCCAAAACTCAAACATTTTCTATGGAGAGTTTTGTCCAAAGCACTACCATCGATAACTCGACTGAATACTCGGGGAAAAAATATTGATCCGGTTTGTCCAAAATGTTTCCAAGCGGATGAAACAATAAAGCATATCCTTTTTGAATGCCACTATGCAAAATTAGTTTGGGAAAAAGCTAATGTGCCAATTGAGATCCTTTTGGATATACATTCAGATACCGAGTCTATTATTCAAGCTTTCTTAGATATAGATTACATGGAAGAAGCCTCTGCTGCAACTCAGTTATTACCTTTGTGGCTGTTATGGCATATTTGGAAAGCAAGAAACAAGTTCATTTTTGAGGGTATTACAATACAATCAAGGATTACAACACAGAGAGCTCAAAATGATGTTCAAGAGTGGTTTACTTATAATCCACAACCGTGTCAAAGAAACACAAGTCGACAACAGGAACTTGCTACTTGGAGAAGACCCAATGATTCATTTGTTAAATGTAACTATGATGCGGGATTTGATCACCTTACTAATCAGGCCACGGGAGGATGGATCATACGTAATACAGATGGTATATCACATGGATGGGGCTCTACAAGACTTGGTACGACAAGAACTCCACTTGAAGCTGAAGCAAAGGCTTTGTTAATGGCTCTGCAACAAACTTGGATTAGGGGTTTTACTTCAGTCAGTTTTGAAGGAGATTGTCAAATCTTATATAAGATCATCAACTATGAATACACAGACATATCTTTAGATGGTATAATCCAAGATATTCGATTATGGGCATCATATTTTTCAAATATTGCCTTTAGCTTTACAAAGAGAGAAGGAAATATTGTAGCTCATCTATTAGCAAAGTTTGGTTGTCATATATGTAATTTTTATTATGATTGTTTTAATCCGCCAATTTGGCTCCACAAACAATTGTATTTGGACTACCAAAGTTCTTCATTAATATAATCTCAATTTCGACGAAAAAAAAAAAAAAAAAAAAAGCTAAAGCCTACAGGTATTAAACTCGCCCCATGACGACGAATGCATCATACATCTACCCAAAAACAATTTAAAATAAATATACCTCTAAAATTGAAGAGTTTTATACCCGTACAATAACCAAATCACCAAAAAAAAAAAAAAGTATCTCTAATTTGGGTTGGGAAAAAGGTAAAAAAGTTATGATCTAACAAAAATGTTAAAAAGTATAAATTTTATTTGTGGTGAATCAAAAATGTTTAGAAAAATTTAGCATAATGTCTTATTTGGTAAAATCAACAAAAATTTATCATTTATTTAGAAAATTAGACATTTAATTTACCATAAATAAATTTCATGATTTTTCAATATTTCTGAAAGTTTCTGTTTCTTTATTTTTTTATTATTTTCTCAATTTAGATTACAGTTGACAGATTAAAGTTTAAAATGAAAAACATATTTTTTTAAGTCATATATTAAAATACTTATTATAGTTATTATTACTTTAATATTAAAATAATTATTTTTGTCTTAGAATTCTACAAAACTATTTTTTTTTTTTTTTTCAAATTCTTGGACACAGATCTGTACTAAAAATGGAAAAGTATTACCAACTTTGGATTGTATTTGATAGTCATAAGCCCTGGGGTCATAAGTATTTAAATAGTCGGTTGGTCATTTGTCGGGAAAACTACCATAAGAACGTTTAACATGGAGAAAGAAGACCAAACGGTTAGAGTGGGTCACACAAGAGGATCCTTCATTGAGATTTATTTTGCTATATGTGAACGTCTAATTTGTATTATGATGTTCAAAACCTTAGTAAATTTTAAACTTTTATTTAGTGAAGTAAATGTTTTACGTACAAGGTTACGTAAGAGAAAATATCAATTGTGTTTGTAACAGTCAGATAAATACTAATTAAAACCGTTCAAAAATATTTTAGATTGTTTCAAGTAATTATTTTTAGTTTTGTTCTTATATTGATATAGAATATGAATTAACATGGAATACGATTTAAATTTGATAATTATTTTCAAAACACTTAAATTAAAAAAAAAAAACTATTTTCGTAAGTTCAATTTTATTTCTTGACATATAGGCTAAACTGACAAGAAGAAAAATACTCCAGTGTACATTTTCGTTTGAGGTATAAATACAAACCTCCTTTTTGATATATATTATAGCCAACTTTGGATTACGTTTGACAGAAACAAATTAACACAAAAGTTTAACACAAAAAAGTGACGAAAGATAAATATTTTGAGTCATGCAACTAAAATATTTTTTGATTGAAACGTACACATGTTACCGGAAATGGTCGGTCGGTCGGTCATCGGTCAGACAAGAAATTTAAACATAGACTAAACCAGGTAGGTCCGACAAAGACTATTCTAACGCCACGTGGCATCATAACCGCCAAGTACGTTTTACGTCAATACGTGTCGTTTTATTAGCCAATCAGAAAATCACACAAGGTAACAGTATTGAATTGTTAAAACGACGTCGTAGTATCTGGAGTGGGAACATACTGACAAGTGACCGATCAACCACCACGACGAGATCTTAATTTATAAAACAAACCTTGATGAGTCGAACTGTCTAGATACTGACACGTGTCGTCACGTAAACGTGGCATCACCTTGATGAGTCAAACGAAGCTTCGCGCGCGTATCGTAAGCCGTTGGATTTTATCTCATTGTTTAATAGCCGTTGGATTAAAATCTTTCTCTCGAAACGTTTAGTAGTCGGTCGTATTTATAACTTTTAATTATCCAGAAGTTATTAGTGATTAATCTTTAAATTAATTAACCAAAATTTCTATATAAAGCACCATTATGCTTCCACCTACAAACTCATCACACTACTACTACACACAAACTCAAACAAGAACAAAAACACAAACACGAACACAAAGTTAGTTTTTTTCTAAAGACAACAAGTTAGAAGATGGCACCTGAGATCAATACCAAACTCACCGGACCTGTCGTCTCAGCCACCGCTTACGGGGGAGAGAAGAGGGCTTACGTGACTTTTCTTGCTGGGAACGGTGACTACGTGAAAGGAGTGGTGGGGCTTGCTAAGGGGTTAAGGAAAGCTGAGAGCAAGTATCCACTCGTGGTGGCAGTTTTGCCCGACGTACCGGAGGATCACCGGAAACAGCTTGTTGATCAAGGCTGTGTTGTTAAGGAGATAGAGCCGGTTTACCCACCGGAGAATCAAACCGAGTTTGCTATGGCTTACTACGTTATCAACTACTCTAAGCTTCGTATCTGGAAGGTATGCACATAAAAATACATATTTTTTTTATTTTTGAAATTTTTTCATAAAATAAATTCTATATATTTTATTTAGTATATTTTGAATATTTAGATATATATTTATTTAAAATAATATTAAATGAATTTCGGTTAATTTGTTTAATTGTAGTGAATTGGTTCAGTATTATTTAGTCTCATCCGAAAAAGTTACTAGTTAAATACACATTTTTCTAAAACTTTTTTTTGTTTGTCTAAAATTTTGTGTTAAAATGATTGATAAATTCAAAACTATTTGTCAACTTTTGTGATCAGTTTATTATGTTTCCCTATATTCTTGGGCCAGAATTTTGATTTGTCTTTTTGTTTAATTTCTTTTGTACTATATGATTGCAGTTTGTGGAGTACAACAAGATGATATACTTGGATGGAGACATACAAGTGTTCGACAACATAGATCATTTGTTTGATCTCCCTGATGGCCAATTCTACGCAGTCATGGATTGTTTCTGTGAAAAGACATGGAGCCACTCCCCACAATACAAGATCGGTTATTGCCAACAGTGTCCAGAGAAGGTGACTTGGCCAGAGGCCAAGCTTGGTCCTAAGCCGCCTTTGTATTTCAACGCCGGTATGTTCGTTTACGAGCCTAACCTCTCCACTTATCATAACCTCTTGGATACTGTCAGAGTCGTGCCTCCCACTCTTTTTGCTGAACAGGTAAAATAAAAGCTATAAAAAGCAGTTTTAGGCAGGAATTTTGTTTTAATAATTCTTATGGATACTGCAACCCAAAACATATTAGAAGAGATAATAATACTTTTACGCAGGAATTTTTCTCAAATTATTTTTGATATTACAATCGAAACGTATTATAATAACTTGATTTGTTTGTAACAGGATTTCTTGAATATGTACTTTAAGGACATATACAAGCCAATACCATCAGTTTACAACTTGGTCTTGGCCATGATCTGGAGACATCCAGAGAATATAGAGCTTGAACAAGTCAAAGTTGTTCACTACTGTGCTGCTGGTGCTAAGCCTTGGAGGTATATTTTGGGCATATATTATTAGATAATCAATGAATAGCTATAGTAACTAGTAAAGTTAATAAATTACAAATTTTCGTATCAGATTTACTGGAGAAGAAGAGAACATGAACAGAGCAGATATCAAGATGCTGGTCAAAAAATGGTGGGACATTTACAACGACGAGTCTCTTGATTACAAGAACATTATCGGAGACGGCCACAAGAAGCAACAGGCATTTCAGCAGTTCGTCGAAGCTTTGTCCCAAGCCGGTGTGCTTCAGTCCGTCAAAGCTCCATCAGCAGCTTAAAAGCCATATGATCATCAAGCTTGTCGCTGCGCTTCTTATGATTAAATATTGCTTTGGTTTGAATACTTGTTTATAGGAATGAATATATAGTTATATTATATGAGATTGTGTTACTATATTATTTTTATTGGTTTTGGAGGCATTTTTATATCTCTAAATCAGTTTTTGCTAAAGTAACAATGCGTCCTGCTATATTGTAAAGTATATTTTATATACATGAGAATACAATGTGTTTAGTTTTCTCCTTTCTTGTTTCTTTATAGTAGTCACCTCAAAACTCAAATTCTTTCTTGGTAATATTTAAATAAAATGTTGACAATAACGAAATAACTTGGTTAAAATAACATGTATGGAGGTGTTGACTATATTATTTTTAAAGTTTGATGATTACTAGTGCCACCAGACCAACTTGATCAGGTGAAACTGCTTTGTGCCTTGCGAGATTCGGAAAAAAAATAAAGTTCATATAAATTTTGATGATTCAGACGCTACGAGATGCCCACATTAGAAAACTAATGATTGCAAGTCAATATTGAAAAAGATGTAAATATATCATGTGACCTCAAGATTCCTAAAAAAAAACTATAATCACTATGTGAAATCCAATGGCTGAAAAGCTGTTCCTTTGAAATTATGTCACATATCTAACATTCATCTGTTCAATGTACAAATCTAGCCCTTAGCATATTGGATCTTATTCAAATACTTTTGTTAAATCGGTTTTGACTGTTATTCTAATCTAAATAGTGTTTATTGCTTTCTTTTTGTGATCAGGCAGAACGAACCATTGTCATATATTCTACATTTTCGTAATATATTAGTTTAACTATCTACTACTATTATGCTATTGTTGACAAAGCCGTATATAAGGTCCTAACAGTACAACAATTAGAATCTGATACAAAAAATAATTAATTAATAAGTTCATGTCTTCGAGTTTTTGGCTAAAAAAAAGAATTTGATATAGAACAAAGTTTGTGCAGAATAGCTAAACATTTTTACAAATAAACCAGCTTTAACATACATAATATTTCTATATGAATTGGTGTTATTGATCACATCACTATTGAGCAACTAAAACTTCCATTTTCTGACAACACAACACTGATTTGCTTATGTTTAGGTCCTTCGTCATCCATTGCACGAATTTGGAAACTTGACTCACCTGACTATTCAGAGTTGCAAAACATTAGGCTGGGATGTGATTCAATTAGGCTGGGATGCTGTCCACGTTTGGAAACCCTCGTCTTGGAGGTAAAAAAATCAAGGTGCTGCGTAGTGAATTCAGTTTTATTAGTAAAAATGAAATTAAGCAAAACAGATGCATCAAGTGATTTATATCTGTATTTTATGCTTAGGGACTCTTCCTCTTAGCCACAGATGAGTGCGGTGATGAGTGTCCCTGCCAGATTACGGGTGAGGATGAGTCTTACCTAGTAACATCCCCTGTAACTCTTCTGAAAATATATGAGACTACTAATGATAAACAAAGTGAAGTTATTGAAGATGAAGCAAGGTTTGTTGAGCAAGTGAGGTTCTTTCTGATGAGAATCCCACATCTCCAACAAGTGAAAATATACGGCAAAACCAAAGATAGCATTACTGCTGTGTATGAAATTGCCAGTCAACATCGGAGACTTGAAAGCAAAGCATCCGCTACGGTTCAAGTATCGATACTCCAAGCTTAAAACAAAGGCATCTCTCCCATTGATATGTGGATCAATTTGAAAGTTTCTTATTAGTGTATATAGGTCAATGTGTTAATGTAAATAGTCAATGTACATAAGTCTCTACTTGTATTAGAGTATTTCAGGCTTTGGTTAGGCCTCTAACAATTGTATATAAACTCTCAATAATAATCTTTATTGAATTAATGAAAATGAGATTATTTTATATAATGGTATCAGAGCGAAAATATCTCAATCTCAATCCCTAACTAACTTCCGCTTTGATCCTTCGACTTCCTTGGAATCTCATCAGAATCTCACCGGATTATCACCGAATCTCTCCAATTGTAATCTTTATTGATTTAATGAAAACATCTCACAAACTGATCTTCCTCTTCCTCATTATGAACATAGAACTTGAGCGTCAATAAACTCTTCATGTTGATTCCACTCTCCTCTTCAGAAAATATATGACGATTGTTTGGATTGGTAACCAAGACAAAATGGGAGGCAACGAGTCTTTCGATAAATCAATAATATCATAATTCTTCATCTTATTATTGAAATCTATTGAAATTTATGGCAGACACAAGATTAAGATATATACAGTAAAACCTCTATAAATTAATAATATTGGAATTATGACATTTTATTAAATTATAGTGATATTAATTTATCTATAAATTAATATTTATTATTTAATAATATAAATTAAAAATTATTAATTCGTAGATGTATTTTTTAATTGTCTAGATTTTTAAAATTATGAATTGAGACAATTTTATAAAAATAAAATTAGACTTTTGGATGTCATAAATTTTATGGTTTTGGAATTGAATTTATACTATTTAGAAAACATTATCTACAATGAATTACAAATACTATAGAAAATTTTATTTATACATATAACATACATAAATGCAAATTCATGAATAATAATATAAATTGTTGTACTTTAATAGCTTTTAAAATTATCCAAATGAAAGTGATATATATCTACAAATTGAAAACTTTAAAAAATTAGTTATTTTTATGACATGTTATAGAGTATTTTATATCATTATTTTTTGAAATAAAAACAACATAACGATTGTTTTACAGAGATGAGCTCTAGGAGAAAATTCAATTTTTAAAAACTTAGTATATTATTAGACACATATATATATATTTATATAAATTTACATAATTATTAATTTATGTTAATATTGGGACCATATTGTACATGGCGATTTAAAAAATTATAATTTTATTATCTTATCGAATTTTGTTAATTTTTAGAATGGCCTAACTTGAGACCAACAAAATTTATTAATTTATAGTGTTTATTTAGTTATAAAGTATTAATTTATAGATGTTTAACTGTATGTTTTCCCTAAAGAAAAAATATCAAATTATAATTTTTTTTCTTAAATGAACATATTTCCAAAAAAAATAACAGTTACAATGTGATTTGGTGTTATACGACTTTTTGGTTTGTACTTCTTTCTAAGCTTTGCAAATTTGATGAGATTATAATGGATTCTCAAAGGAGACGGATCTTTTCAAAAAGCATTGCCATATTTCTAAAAACAATTTTTTTTTTTGGATTAACTTACGAACAAAAATGTGATTTTTATTTGAATTTTTTTTTGTTTATTTTTTAAAAAATTCTATATTGGTTTAACCTTATAAAACTCACTCTTTTCATGTTTCTCAATCAATGTATCTATATCAGTTATGTTGAGATGAGTTTGAATAAGAAAAAGAAGAATAATGGGATTAGTGATGTACACAAAGATCTGATTCCTCACATCTTGTCTTGGTTACCAATCTTGCAGTTGCAGCGGTTGCACTTTCGTATGTTTTTATGAGATTAATGTAGAAAATTGACATGAAAAATTATCAAGGCTCAAGATATTTTTTATTATAATTAAGAGGAGGACTGCTTTGTCAGATTTGTTAAAAAGGTATTGAGGCTGATATTTTAGTTCCCTTCTCCATCGGCAGTGGTGTGGTTTTTAATGTGAATTTTCATTAATGAAAATAGATTGTACTGAATACAATAGCCTTGAAACAGGAGATAATCGCCCAAAAAAATAAAAACGAGGAATGATCTGAATTACAAAAATTTAGAGGAATCTAAGCCAACTCCGCATTGAGTTTTTGAAGTTTTTCCGATGCCTCTTAGCTATAATCACATCACGAACCAGTCTATCCAGTAGCTTGAACAGGATATGGGGAGGTGTGGCAACATTGTTGTGAAATCGGTTGTGCCTTTCTAGCCAAATAGTGTAGATGATTACCTGCGCAACTAGCCGCTGCAATGTCTGAGTTGGAATTGAGTCTTTGATGTTAAGCCACGCTGACAAAGCATCCCAAGTTTGAAAAACAAATGGGCTGTAGCCGAGTCTCCGCGTTGCTTCTTGCCAGAGAACTTCACTGAAATCACAATGTAAGAAGAGGTGGTCTCTTGTTTCAGGATACAAGCCACAAATGCAGTGGTGTGGTTCTGTAACACCCGCAAACCAAAACTCTGCGTTTTGGGGGTGAGGTTCGATCGACACCAAGGGTGGTGTTTCTGGTTCAACCAGATTGATTCAATTATCGATTTTGGTCGGTTTGGTTTAAGGAAAACCATTGAACCGAGATAATTAAGTGGGAATCGACAAAAAGGGTTTTTGGCAAGTTTTGTCTCTCGCCGTTTCATCGTTTTGAGAGAAAAAGAGAGAAAGAGCTGTTCTTGAGTTTTTGGAGGAGATTGGTGAGATTCTTGGCTTTTGTTGGGAGATTTGGAGCTCGGAAGGAGCTAGAAGCTTGCTAGGAAGGTGTGATTCGTTGTTGTTGGTCAGAATCTTCCTGCAGAGAGGTGAGTGCATGACTATGGCTGATCTAAGCCTGTGATTCCTTGTTCTTGCTTGTTTGTTGCTGTTTTGTGTGTTTTTCTTGCTGGGATTGATTGCTACAGGTTCCTACGGATGTATATGGCTTGGGATTTGAGTATTGGGCGATTTGGTGGAGTTTGGGAGCGAGATTTGACTCTCGGCTTTGTGTGGATCACGGTTGAAGAGGTAGTGTTGATCGATACCAATTGGTGTCGGTTGACACCAGTGAAGCGGCATCGATCGACACTGTGGGGTAGTGTCGATCGACACCAAGAGCCAGTGTCGGTCGACACCTCCCTTCCAGCGAGATGATGTTTGTTTTCCTGGTTTGTATGTTTTGTTTGTTGATTGTTTGGAACATTGGAATTACAGTTGCTTGTGTGTATAGCCCATTAGATAGGAGGATTGCCTCACTGTTTATAAAATACTCATGCATCTCAATTTCTGTTTGTGGTGCAGGTAAAGGCAAAGTGTGATCGTGGAATCGAGGCAATGAAGAATTGGATGTTCTAGGGACTCGATTGGATGTTATCTAGCATTGCTAGGTTGCTAGAGTTGGGTCATTAGAAACATTGCTAGGTTGCTGGTTCTGTGATTCCTGTTGGTTAATTTTTGGATATTGATATGTTATATTTATCGGTTTATTATTTATTAGATATTGGTATTGGTTATTTCCGCTGTTGATTGTGATTGTGGTTAGGCGGCTAGTGGGTATAGGACCACTAGTTGTAGTTTATTTATTATTACTATTTATTATTTTATTATTAAGAAAAAATGGGTCGGGTCGTTTCAGTTTGGTATCAGAACCCTTACGGTTCTAGGTTTGGATTCACTAGGCTTTATGCTGTAGATGTTTGGGATTTGCATGCTTTGATTGATTATGTGAGTTAGTCAATTGTGTGTGGCATGGAGTCCTAGAACATCCTCTTCGAGCCTACAGTGTGATTCCACGGTGAGTTTGTGTTTTTGTGTTTTTGTGTTATGTTAAGATTGATTGTTAGCCTCTGTTCTTGGAAGTGCAGTGGTTAAAGGTATTTGAGTTGTTGGTCGTGGATGGGGACGTGGTCGTGCTCATGGTCGGGCAGGTTCCGAGGCCAGCGAGTGTGTGGTCCAGAGTTCCACGAGGAGGTACGTCAGAGGGTCGCAAGCGTATCAAGAGGGACCAGAGAAGGTTATCCGGCGAGAATGCCGGGGGTGCTGGGAACCCAGGTGTGGGGTTGCAGCAGGTGGAGCCCAGGGTCGAGATGATCGCTTGGCGGATCTGTTGGCGTGCTATTGGAGCGGTTACCGAGAGGGGTACCAGTGGAGGCTCTAGTTGTGCCGCATGTGTTGGGGTGCAGCTGAGGGCTGGGGATGTTGAGGACTTTCCATCTTATGTTAGGAGGATGGAGCAGTTGTAGATGACCGGTGCGAGATTCTTCTCGAGAGGTATCGAGCCTAGAGAGGTGGATAGGTGGACATATGTAGTTGGAGCAGATATTTCTCTGTTTGGTAGGTAATCCAGTTGGATATTAGAAGTTGAATGGGCAGGTGTAACATTGTAATGTTATACTCGGACCACTGGAAGTACTTTTGGTCGGAAGATGTTTATAGTCCTTAAGGATTGTTTCTCCTGAGGGAATGGTGGTTTTCCTGAATACCGATAGCTCAAGGGGCTGGGGGCTCCGAGAGTGGTAGAGGGGATGATGTTTCCCTGAGGGGATGAGTAGTTCCCCTGATACCGAGATCTTGAGGATTGTGGTCCAAGAGTGAGACAGTATAACTCGAAGACGCTAGTCTGAGAGTGAGATTGGTAGGGCCCGAGGTTGCGACCTAAGGGTGGAGGAGTTTGGAACAAGCAATGCCTAGGACGTGAGTATAAACATAACAACGAAATGTAGACCTCGAGAATTGATGGTGGTCTAATCTTGGATTTTAGTTGTTTGGCTGATGTGCTTACTGGTGTTGATGGAGGTCTAGCGGGTGCTGTGAGTGTGGTGACAAGTTTTGCTAAGACCGAGATGACCGTATTGCAAATTTACTGACAATGTTGTTGGAGACGATTTAATAAGATGATTAGTTCTTATGAAATCTTGATGTGGAATATGGAAATATGTGATTCCAAATATGGAAAGTGTTGAGGGAGTTAGAGTTTTGCTATTTATGGAAAGTGTCGTTGCAAAGGAAGAATAGAAAGTTCCAGAAAAGGAAAGTTTCCATAAATAAAAAGTTCTATGAATAGTTAGGACTTGTCTATTTTTGGAAGGGGAATGTGAATTGCCAGAAAGGCGAAAAGTTTAATGGATGACCTGAAGAGTGGTCACAGATGAGATGATCAGTTCTCAAGGATCTTTGATTGGTGATTTTCAGGTGGCGGCGAGTTGATGTTGGCATATTTGATTATTAGTTTAGTAGAGCTGAGGAAGTAACCAGAGGATTTGTTGAGCATGGGATTCTTTCGTCCTATAACTTCACTGTGGGGAGCGTCAGTGTTGTAAGAGTAGAAGAAGGACGAGGTATGGGTTTTATGAGTTCCTTGGTTTGGCAGGTTACTACAGGAGATTTGTGCAGGGCTTTGCGAGTAGGACACACCCGATGACTAAGTTGACAGGGAAGGATATTCCTTTTGTTTGGTCACAGGAGTGTGAGGAGGGCTTTGAAAGCTTTAAGGAGATATTGACTACTATGCCGGTGTTGGCTTTGCCTGAGCAGGGAGAACCCTATGTGGTTTATACTGATGCATCTAGAGTTGGTTTGGGGTGTGTGTTGATTCAACATGGGAAGGTGATTGCCTACGCTTCGTGGCAGTTGCGGAAGCATGAGGACAACTATCCTACTCATGATTTGGAGATGGCTGCTGTAGTTTTTGCCCTGAAGATTTGAAGATCTTATCTTTATGGTGCAAAGGTACAGGTGTTTGTAGATCATAAGAGCCTGAAGTATATATTCACTCAGCCCGAGCTGAACTTGAGGCAGGGCGGTGGATGGAGCTGGTGGCGGATTATGATTTGGAGATAGCCTATCACCCTGGTAAGGCTAACAAGGTTGCAGATGCTCTGAGTCGGAAGAGGGTAGCTTCGGCTCAGCAGCAGGAGATGGAGTCTCTGGTAGGAGAGATCAGTGCGTTGAGGTTGTGTGCTGTTTCTCTGGAACCGTTGGGTTTGGAGGCAGTTGATAGAGCATATCTTCTGAGTAGGGTGCGTTTGGCTCAGGAGAAAGATTTGGGGCTGGTAAATGCCTCAAGGATGTTGATTCAGAGTATCAGGTCTCAGATAATGGTACTATCTTGGTGCACGGTCGGATTTGTGTGCCCAAGGATGAGGAGTTGAGGCAGGAGATCCTGAGAGAGGCTCATGCGAGCAAGTTTTCTATTCATCCAGGAGCGACTAAGATGTACCGTGATCTCAAGAGGTACTATCACTGGGTCGGGATGAAGAATGATGTAGCTAGTTGGGTCGCGAGGTGCGGTGTGTGTCAGCTAGTGAAGGCTGAGCATCAGGTTCCTGGCGGGTTACTAAAGAGTCTACCCATTCCCGAGTGGAAGTGGGATATGGTCACGATGGACTTTTGTGGTGGGATTGCCAGTGTCTCGGACTTTTGATGCTATTTGGGTCATTGTGGACCGGTTGACTAAGTCAGCACATTTTCTGGCCATTAAGAAGACTGATGGAGCAGCGGTCTTGGCTAAGAAGTATGTGAAGGAGATAGTCATGTTGCATGGGGTTCCAGCGAGTATTGTGTCTGATAGGGATTCTAAGTTCACTTCGGTGTTCTGGAAGGCATTTCAGGCAGAGATGGGCACTAAGGTGCATATTAGTATAGCTTATTATCCATAGACCGATGGACAGTCAGAGAGGACGATCTAGACGCTGGAGGATTTGCTGAGGATGTGTGTGTTGGATTGGGATGGCCATTGGGCAGGTCACCTGAACCTGGTAGAGTTTGCTTACAACAATAGTTATCAGGCGAGCATTAAGATGGCTCCTTATGAGGTTTTGTATGGGAGACCATGTCGTACACCGTTATGCTAGACTCAGGTGGGGGAGAGGAGCATGTTCGGGGCAGATTTTGTTCAGGAGATCTCAGAGAAGATTCGAGTGCTCAAGCTGAACATGAAGGAAGCTCAGGATAGGCAGAGGAGTTATGCTGATAAGAGGAGGAGAGATCTTGAGTTTCAGGTAGGAGACAAAGTGTACCTCAAGATGGCCATGTTGCGGGGTCCGAACAGGTCATTGACAGAGACTAAGTTGAGTCCGAGGTTTATGGGTCCGTTCAGAGTGATTGAGCTGATGGGACCGGTAGCATATAGGCTGGAGTTGCCTGAGGTTATGCGTGCGTTCCACAAGGTTTTTCATATTTCTATGTTGCGGAAGTGTCTTCGTGAGGATCATCAGTTGTTGGCTAAGATTCCTGAAGATCTTCAGCCTAACATGACTTTGGAGGCGAGACCGGTGAGGGTTCTTGGGAGGAGGATCAAGGAACTTCGGAAGAAGAAGATTCTTTTGATGAGAGTCCTTTAGGACTGTGATGATGTTGAGGAGCAGACTTGGGAGCATGAGACGAGGATGAAGGCAAAGTTTAAGAAGTGCTTTGAGAAGCAGGCCGCGAATTGAGCTTGTCTAGCCTGGTCTCAGCTGTAGTCTTAAGAGGTGGTTCTTGGGATACGGAATTCCGTGAGGCTGTTGCTAAAGAGGGAAGTTTCCTGAAATGGAAGTTTCTAAAAGTGGAAAGTTATCCAAAAGTGGAAAGTTCTAACAATAGAAAGTTTTATGGGATTTAGAATTTGTCCATTTTTAGTGGTTGGGAGCCTTGGAAGGGCTTGTGTGGCCTTCATGGCGGACTGTTGAGTCATTGTGTGCCCATGTGGGACGGTCTTTCGAGACATTGTGTGGTCTTTGTGGCGGGCTGTTTAGCCAATTGTGTGGCCTTTGTGGCGGGCTGTTTAGCCAATTGTGTGGCCTTTGTGGCGGGCTGTTTAGCCAGTTGTGTGGCCTTTGTGGTGGGCTGTTTAGCCAGTTGTGTGGCCTTTGTGGCGGGCTATTTAGCCAGTTGTGTGGCCTTTGTGGCGGGCTGTTTAGCCAATTGTGTGGCCTTTGTGGCGGGCTGTTTATCCAATGTGCCTATTGAGGCGATCCTTCGGGATGTATGGTCTTTGTGACGGTCCTTCGGGACGGTCCTTCGGGACAAGTGGTTTTTGTGACGGTCCTGTTGAGGACATTTGTTTGGCCTTTGTGGCGATCCTGTTGAGGACATTTGTTTGGTCTTGGTGGCGGTCTTGTTTAGGAAATTTGTTTAGCCTTGGTGGCGGTCCTGTTTAGGACATTTGTTTGGCCTTTGTGGCGGTCCTGTTGAAGACATTTGTTTGACCTTGGTGGCGGTCTTGTTTAGGGCATTTGTTTGGTCTTGGTGGCGGTCTTGTTTAGGACATTTGTTTGGCCTTGGTAGCGGTCCTGTTTAGGACATTTGTTCGGTCTTAGTGGCGGCCCTTGTGGCATGTATATGATCCTTGTGTGGTCATGAGGTATTCCAGTGTGGGTATATGTGGTTGGTAAGACATTTGTGATATTTTACACGAGCCACGGGAAGGAAACCTGGATAGGGATAAGACTCAGACATGTTCAGAATTGTTTGCTCGTGACTCTTGGGGGACTTTGATTCTCCTAGTACTGCCATATTCTGAGACTTTGTGGCTTGGGAGTATGGTTGGTATATCGACTTCGGATGACGATCTGAGGGCGCGCTGTAGGGTGGCAACCCGAGAGACAAATATTGTACTTCCTTATATATTATGGATGGCGGGCTTAGGCCCGATGAGGAGCCAACATTATGGCATGCAGACTTAGGTCTGATGAGGAGCCAATAAAATCTCAAGGTTTAGACCTATGGATAAAGGAAAGTCCAAAAGTCGAGAGCAAATAATGCCTAGAGCGTGAGTCTATCGCCTAGAGGTGACCTTCCGTAGATCGGTCGAAGGAGTGCGAGCCGTGGAGACGGTTGCACGGGAGTCCTTGGTTGATGGTTGTTCGAGATTCGAGGACGAATCTATGTTGGTGGGGGAGAATTGTAACACCCGCAAACCAAAACTCTACCTTTTGGGGGTGGGTATCGATCGACACCAAGGGTGGTGTCGGTCGACACCATTAATTTCTGGTTCAACCAGATTGATTCAATTGTCGATTTTGGTCGGTTTGGTTTAAGAAAAACTATTGAACCGAGATACTTAAGTGGGAATCGACAAAAAAGGTTTTTTGGTAAATTTTGTCTCTCGCCGTTTTATCGTTTTGAGAGAAAAAGAGAGAAAGAGCTGTTCTTGTGTTTTTGGAGGAGATTGGTGAGATTCTTGGCTTTTGTTGGGAGATTTGGAGCTAGGAAGGAGCTAGAAGCTTGCTAGGAAGAATGGATTCGTTGTTGTTGGTCAGAATCTTCCTGCAGAGAGGTGAGTGCATGACCATGGCTGATCTAAGCCTGTGATTCCTTGTTCTTGCTTGTTTGTTGTTGTTTTTGTGTGTTTTTCTTGCTAGGATTGATTGCTACAGGTTCCTACGGATATATATGGCTTGGGATTTGAGTATTGGGCAATTTAGTGGAGTTTGGGAGCAAGATTCGACTCTCGGCTTTGTGTGAACCGCGGTTGCAGAGGTAGTGTCGATCGACACCAGTGAAGCAGCATCGATCGACACTGTGGGGTAGTGTTGGTCGACACCAAGAGCCAGTGTCGGTCGACACTTGGCTGGTGTCGGTCGATACTATGGGGTAGTGTCGGTCGACACCAAGAGCCAGTGTCGGTCGACACTTGGCTGGTGTCGGTCGATACCTCCCTTCCAGTGAGATGATGTTTGTTTTCCTGGTTTGTATGCTTTTTTGTTGATTGTTTGGAACATTGGAATTACAATTGCTTGTGTGTATAGCCCAGTAGATGGGAGGATTGCCTCACTGAGTGTTTATAAAATACTCATGCATCTCAATTTGTGTTTGTGGTGCAGATAAAGGCAAAGTGTGCTTACTGAGTGTTTATAAAATACTCATCCATCTCAATTTGTGTTTGTGGTGCAGGTAAAGGCAAAGTGTGATCGTGGAATCAAGGCGATGAAGAGGAGGATTTTCTAGGGACTTGGAATTTCAATTGAGCCATCGGCCTCGGACACCGCATCAACTTGCTTCCTCCTGGCCGGTTTGAAGGGTTCAGGTTCGACGAATCAGAGAATCGTTTAGATGTGGGAAGGAGGGGTTAGGCTGAATTTGTTAGCTCGCTAAGTGCGGGAGACAAAAACGGCATGCCGTGGTGTTGAAAGGTTGACTTTATCGAGAGATCTGTGACAGGTTTGGTTGGTCGAGAGAAAAGGAACATATTTGAGAGTCGGATGCTTCCTGCCGTTGATCAGATACTTCCGTCCGCTGTCAATATAATCAAGAATGGTTCAAATCTCTTTGTTAGTTTTACAAGAGAGAATATCACTACAAGAAAACATGGATTTACCGACTGCAAAAACAGTAACTATACAGTCGCTAACTACTTAGTCACGACTGCTTGGCGACTGACATACGTAGTCGCTAAACAGTGCGTCGCTAAAAAAATCAGTCACTAAAAAGTTGATATGGAGCTACTAATTGGCGACTGTTAATTGGGGTCGCTCTTCCCTCGCCAAACAGTCGCTAAAGTTGCGACTGAATTGCAACGCTTTAGCGACTGATATGGTTACTAATTTGCGACTGTTTGAGTTCTGTTTTGTTTACGTTTTGGTGACTCTTTTGCGACTGTTTAATTATCATGTTTTTAAAAAAATTATGCTAAAAATGCATTATTTGATTTTGTAATACCAAAACTGATTAAGAAAACATGTACTAAAACATAACAAACATGAAATTAAACAACGACATAAGTACCATGTTTTTACAAAAGTTGCAAAAGGTCCAAAAAACATCTAAATATCCAAGAGTGTTGCAAATATTACATGAAGGAACCTAACTTTGAAAATCATCAGGGTTTGGGTCATTGGTTTGAGACTCAAGGAAGGCGACATAGTTCGGGTTGGTCTTGAGGAAACTCACCAAGCGTGAGATCTCTGCTTGTTGCTCAGATGCAACCCGCAAAGCCTCAGCTGCAACCTGTGAAGCCTCTGCGTCACGCTGTGCTTGTAGAGCTGCTTGTTCCTCTATCTTGCGGTTAGCGTCTTCAAGCTGTTGTTGTAGGGTTGTGAAAGTAGAAGAGCTTCCAGGGTACTTCCGCTTCCCGTTGATGTAACTTCCTAGGCTTCCAACTCCAAAGTATGTTCCTCTATCATTGACGTAAGTAGACTCCATACACAAAACAGAGAGAAAGAGTTATTATAATTACTTAACAATGAAAAACTTAATAGCTTATTAGAAAGAAGCAAATTACCTGAAGAAAGAGTTCATCATCCTCCTCGTGAGATAGCTCTGATCGACGTGAAGTACCATTTGAAGACTCACCATTATCCTGAGCAGCCAACTTAGCTTCCCTTCTTTTCTTATATGCCTCATGAACTGCTTGCGCTTTCTTATCCACAAAAGTACCATCTTTTTTAGTATGAGTCCTGAGAAAAACTTCAGGAATAGTTGGCGGCCTTCCCAATTCTACTTCCTGGAATGTTAGACAATGAAAAGGTTAGGAACCAGTTGATGTCAAGTAATTAAACAATGAAAAGGTTATGATGTAACTCACCATCTCTTGTTCGATTTGTAAGTAAGACTTCGGCCCTGATACATGTTTGTGAGGGCCAAGACCATTACGGTCAGACATTCGAGCTGCTGAAGTGGTTGCACTCTTTGCCATGGCTTCTTCGGTGTCCCAATAGTCACACATTTCTTTCCAAAGAGTTCTCTCAATCCACCTCGGTTTCACTTCCTGTCGCTGAGCTGCTGCCTTGGAAACCATGTCTTTCATACGGTTTTGACAAATCCTATAGAACTTTGCTTGAACCACACCGGTTAGAGAGGGATCCCAGGTGTGTGTTTTCTACAAAAAAAGACTAGTGTTAGTGATAAAAAAAACCAAGACAAAAAGCTATAAATACAGAAATCAAATTGAAAGGAGTAGAAGTTTACCGCGAATTCCAAGAAGTAACCTTCTCTTCTTGAATTCGGAACACAACCCCACCTGTAAAATGGACCATCAAACTTGTTTGTAAACACTTTTGTAATCTGTCGGGTAAGTGATGACTTGTCATGTCCAAACCTTCAAACAAAAACAAATCAGTAGTCAAATTCTAATCAAACACAAACAAATCGATCAATCCAAGTAAACCGGCGTAAATGATTGATCAAAAATAAATTCTAATCCAAATTCTAGTCACAAACAAACACAATCAAATTCTAGTCACAAAATTTAATTCTCATAGTACTATGATTCTATGAATTCTAATCCAAATTCTAGTCACAAACAAACAAACACAATCAAATTCTAATCCAAACAAACAAACACAATCAAATTCTAATCCAAAATTCAAAATTCTAATCCAAATTCTTACCAAGTGGTTCCACGCTCTAATGAGGGAGAGAGGACAGTGGTATACTTCTCACGGCCTGGTTGGACAAGCATGTCATGTAAAGAAGCGAGTACATCAGCTGGGAGATTTGCTTCTCTTGCACCATCATCCTCCGAATTAGCTTCTTCCTCATGTGAGTTTTGCGCTTGAGAACTGTGAAGCGATGCAGAAGCTGCTCGAGGTTGACCAGGTTGAGAAGGGGGTGGTCGATGAGACTGTCGAGGTAGAGGAGACTCTCGTGGTAGATTCGAGACTTGAGGAGACTGTCTATGACGATTCGAGACTGACGGTTGAGGAGACTCTCGAAGTTGACTCGAGAATTCTGGTGGATTCGTCGCGGAGGCCAGAGGTTGAGGAAAAGGACGCCTGGTTGGATCTTCGCCGGAAGGGGATGTTTTCGGGAAAGGTCCTCGAGTGCTGGAACAGATTGGTTGGAGGTGGATAGTCTCGGTAAGAAGGTGTAGGTCTCGCTGGAGCCTGGAGGTTTGGGACAGGAGTTCCCTGAGAATCAGTCTCTGGAACTCGATGGTTCGCCGGCGTGAAGGTATACTGGGGAGGAAGATTGTCGGGTCTGTGATTCGCCGTTTGTGAGGTTCCAGAGGTTCGAGTAGAGGTGTTTCTTCTTCCTACGCCTCTTTTCTTTTGTCCAGCCATCAAGGGTTTACGGTTTCGTCGAGTGAGGGGAATTTAGATCTAGGGTTTGTGAGGTTTCGCCGTTTCGTCTCGAAGAAGAAGAAGAAGAAGAAGAAGAAGAAGAAGAAATGAGAAAAGATTAGGGTTTTCGTGTTTTGTCACGAAATTAATGGGTTTTCGATTTTTTGTCACGGCCCAAATTTTGTTAAGGCCCAAATTTATTAAAGCAGTCGCTAAATAGTAGCTCTTTAGTCGCAATCTTTTAGCGACTGTCAAACTGGTCTCTAAATTAGTCGCAAATTGGCGTCTACACTACGACAATATGCATCAGTCTCCAATTAGCGTCTACTAAGCGACTGATTTATTTTAGTAGGCATTCAGTAGCTAAACAATCGCAAATCAGTCGCTAAATTTAGCGACTGTGTTTTTAGTCGCAAATTGCAGTAACCAGTTACATGTTTTCTTGTAGTGTATTATATATGTTTTCCGTTATCAAATGAATGTGTTTTTCACTTTTAGGTAGAATCTGTGAGACATATATTTGAAAGACATCTGACATTGCAGTTGACTTTCGTGCAAAGAGCCAACAGCTGAGGACAACATGCATGAATTTCTTGCTCAACTTAATTGAGACGCTGTGCAAGTCACTTGAGGAGCTTTCCATTGATGATCTTGTGGATGCAGACATCGCGCTAACATATATGAAAGTATCAAAATGATGTGTTGACTGAGTTGAGCTTAGCGTTGACTAAGAGTTAGTTAGGTTGTTAAGCTAATATTAAATTTGAGATTAGATATTTTGTATATAAGAAAACTTTACTGTACAATTACATTTACGATGAATAAAACTATCTTTCTTATTTTCTTCTTCCCTTGATTCTGGATCTGAGAACTTCCACCATTGTTGAACCTTTGATAGAAAAATGTGAATTTTAAGGTGGATTGGTTGGTAAAGAAATTGGACCAAGTAAAAGAGAAGAAGGAGAAAGAACAGTATGTTATTTCAGGACTCCAAGAAACGGAAGAAAACATACTGAAATTGAAGGACAAGCTTACAAAACTAGATGCTCTAGCGGAAGAGCAGAAAGCTGAGTTGTCGGCCACCCGAACTACTCTATCATTCGATGATGTTGTTTAATGACTTGGATTCTTATGCATTTGGGCGTTCTGATATTTTCGTTTCTCTCTTTGTTTCAAAATAACATGTCTTTTGCAAGGTAATTGAACTTATGTCGAAGTTGTCACATTTTATGAAGCACGTGTATCGCTGCAATTTTAAGTTTCGGATATCAATTTTGCCGCTATGGTATAGTTTATTTAATTTAAAAGTTTAAATTAATATTTCACAAAAACGTTTAAATTAATATTTCAAAATAAAGAGAAAGAATTTCTCTGATATAATACATGTTTATCCAAAAAAAAACCAAATACGTTAAAAAAAATAAAATATGATACTACTATCCGCAGAAAATTACTTCTCCCATTTATTACTTCTCCCATTTATTCAAAGTTGATCACATTATTTGGTAAAATTATGAAAATAATTAAAAAAAAACATGTAACACATTATATCAAAACAAAATAAATACAAAGATAGAATTAACGAAAGATAGTAGCATGAACACACAAATAATTGAAAAAAATAGGAAAAAAAAATTGGAAACGATGCAAGTAGTCATGTGTGAATCAAAAGTTTTTCAAAAAGGGCTCATTAGGCAAATGTTGAGAATTAGGACGAGAAAAGTTCCCCAAAAGGGCAACATTAATGTACTCATTAGGAAAATGAGCAGGAAGTCCCGGAATCAACAAACCGACAAGCCTAAAACATGTCAATAACCATCCTTCCCTGTATTCTCTACCTTGCCAACATGACATGATGAAACTCCTTATTAACTCCCACAATGCGTTCATTATCTTCGGTATAACGAAGAAGATGTTGAAGTAGTTTTTGTTTGGCTCCTCTTCCTCCACCTGAATATTATATCAAATATGTATATATCATTATGGGATTATGTGGAAACAAGAAAAAAATTCTCGTTTTCCATATCTTGACACATTTATATGTATAAATAATTTTACTATGTTAAAATATATATATAGAAAATCTTGATAGAAAAGGGGATAAAACTTTTTAAAAAGTAAGAAATATTGATACTTCTAATTCTCTATAGAATCTACTAGCTAGTTTTTTCATTAATATTGCTTCCTATCTCTCACATGAAATTTTGTGAAGTCTTCTCATATGGGAAGGGACAAAAACTTTTTCAAACCCTAATCATGAGTGACTAATTTAAAGAAACAAAAGCATATGCTGTTATTAATAACCAACCTTTCCTTTGTAGAAACTGTTACAGTAGAGGCAGTCCCCAAAATGTTTGAATAGTAGTGTCTTGTCGTCGAAAGGCAACCTAGGAACCATATCGTTGCAATAGACATATCTTTTGTACTTCACGCGAAATTCTCTTAAATTTTCTTTCATATAACTTCCGAAATCCGCGTTTCCTACGCGTGGTTGCCCAAATGTGTAAACTCCTTCAAGCCTCTCCAACATTTCTGTCTCATCATGCATCATTAACACGGCTGTGAACAGGATCGCTAGGGCTCCACCTAGGCTATGTCCGGTCAGAATAAATTTGGATGTTGGGTTTTGGTCGAACACCTCTTTCAATTGACGCAAAATTGTGTAGTATGCAAGTTGACTTGGTTCATTTTGGGTTTGGTCAGAGTTTATTTCATCATGCCATCCTTCTTTCGGAAGTCCTAAAGCTTTCATGAATCCGCCATGGATCTTTCCCACATTCATAACCTCGTACCTATTTTTGAAAGCCGCAATAGTTTTATTAGGAGAAGCTAATATTGAACCAACCTAAACCTAAGTATTTCATTTATTATTGTGTAGATTTGTAGGGATATAAAATTAAAACAAAGAAAACAATTTTACCAAGAGAGATCCAAGTCTGTACACCAATCATCGGCGTTGAAAGGATCAGTGCCTTTGAAACTGACGACAATGAGGTTCGGATTTTGGTTTGTGTCCCTAATAACAATGACTTCTGTTGATCTCGTTTGTATATAATCTGAAAAGCCAAACTAAATAGTTAAGTGATTATATAGCTTAATATTAATTGAATGGTATTTGTTTAAAGTTTTGAAATAAACATCTTTTTCAAAAAACAAAAAAAAGTTGTGAAAATTTGTTAATTAGAAAAAAAAAAATCCTTATCAATTTTAATACTTTCTCTTTAATATGTGCAAAAAATCTAGAATTTAGATGAGTTAGGAATTACTAATGTTTTATAATAAATAATAAAAAAATTTGTTAGTTCACTCAAAGTCATACAACAATTTATAAAATCTCAAATTATATAAAATATATATGAATACACCCCTTGATTTTTTTTAAATGAATTTGTACACCCAAACAAGTGAAAGATAATATGGTCATTATAGATTTGACTATTATTGGAATCAAATGATGTAAGTTAGTAAGAGAAAAGTAAAATATCCCACACCTCTTGGTTTTTCACGTGGTATCTGCATTTTTAATCCAATACACTTAATTATTCATTATACTTTAAAAGTATAAGAAAAGGGAAGTAGTCTCACCATTCCGACAGGTGTAGAAACCCAATAAGTCCATCTTTGCCAGAACATAATAAAAAATAATAGTGATCATAAGTGGTTTTATTAATTCAAAATTAAAAAGAACATGCATGATCATACTTCTAAGTTCTAAGTTATAATATAATCAACTCAATGAACAAAAGGTACGGCCTATATAATAATCCTGGATTGTCAGAAAAAAAAAAGCCTATATAATAACTAAATGTTGCCGTATTTTAATGTGAACTCGGAAAAAGTCTTCTCTTCTTGTTTTAAACGGAAAAACTAAATGCACATAGAAAATGTTTTCTTTATTGTTTAGAGACAGAGAGTTGTAAAATTATATATATATATATATATATAGTTACGAAAAATGGAAGAGTTAGTCAATAAAACCTGCCAATGGTCTTGAAGAACGGATCTGATACAGTTTTCGTTCTCGTAAGACAGCTTAGAAGCCATAATTGACAAGAGTGGTTTGTATCTTTCATCCCCTATCTCTATGCTCCGGCCTAAACCTAAGTCTACTCTTTGGTCTAGGTTTCCGTTTAGCGATGCAAATGTTGCTGATGTTTTTTCCGGCCAAATAAACCTTCCTGAAAAGTTACAAAAGTAATATAAATGCGAAACTTAGGGTATATGACCGACGATATGATATTTATTTGACAGATCATTTACACAAGTTTACACAAATTATATATAATAGTGCAAGATAATTTACAGAAAATATGGTTGTATTTACGTATTAAGTAGTAACACCTAGCTCATGCCTTAACTGCTTTTTATTTTCGTATGAAGAATAATAATTCATAGTAACCACCACTTATGTGCTGATTCTCCCCTCATTGTTTCCGTTCAAGAAACCAATATGAATTCAATAGTATTCAACTTAAATTTGTATTTCATTTTTAGTGTAATTTCTAACCAAACTTGTACCAATAAGTTCTAAACAAGAAAGTCAAAAGATAATCTAACCTTGGAAAAGATTTAGGAATATCTTGAAGAAGCCACCATTGGAAGAAGGAAGGTTGAGCCAAAAGCCAAGAGCGAATCCGAAGAAGGAGAGAGGTTTCCTGAGGATAATCATGAGTTTCTGAACAACGATGGATACAAAGATGATCCATCGTCCCCTGAATCGGCAAAGATCATTGTGAATGTTCTCTACCGAAGTATCAACGAACTTTCTATTTTCGAGATCCGAGTAGAAGAGAAGATATATCAGATCCATGACGGTGGCTTCTCTTGGATCAAGAACAAAATAGTTTTCAGGTTGAACCATTTTGTTGTTGTTAGTAGTTTGGTTGTCAACGTTAATTGAGCTTTGAAACGTGAAAGATTTGTTTTGCAAGCTAAGTCACGATTAGCTTTGTGTAGTTATACAATGGTTTTTTTTTTTGTATATATAATTGTGTATTTCTAAGGTTCCATTCATATATTTAATACCACGAGTCCATGCTTGGATTGTTTATTCCTATATCAAGAATTGAGGATCAATGACTTTTTTTTTATACCATCAATCAATATTCTTCTTAAACTGCACATAGACTTAACCGTAAACGTGACTCGCCGTCACTAAAAATTGTAACGACGGAAACCCTCATTAGCGAACTACACTTATCTGCTGTACATGTACGTACTACGCTGTAACATGTTACCACACCAACATGTAAGTTTACCTCTTAGTTAAATGGGTAGAATCCTATACAACCACTTAGGGAAAGTCTAGGAGATCTTCTATCATGATATTAGAGGCTTTGATGGTTAGTAGGATGTTCTTTGGCTTTACATAATAAACAAACTCATCTTGTCATGTCATGCATTTGAAAATATTGAAATTTCAAAGTCGCCTAGCTTAGCAATAACAATAATTCTTTTAGTATCACAACTTGTTGTTCCATCAGACCAAAAGACATTACTAGTTGAAACAAGCTGACTTTTTTCTTTTTGTAATAATAATATATAATTAATCATTTCATAAAATTTAATTAAACCAACAACATAAACAACTCTAATCAGTCATAATACCAATAACATGCACAACAGAATAAATATAACAATAACCAATTCCAATAAACACAACATGATATCATTCCTAACCATTCTATCTAACAATCTAGCATACTTCTATACAAGGTTCCAGTAACATATAAAAACAAGCACAACACAAAAACCGAAACCCTAGATCATCCTCTTTCTCATCACCATAATTCCACGTCACATACTTGCACACCACAAACAACAATTGAGATGCGTGAGTATTATCACAAATACTCAGTGAGACGATCCTCCCATCTATTGGGCTATACACATAAGCGAAAAGACAAACACAAACAACACAAAAAAAACAAACCAAACAATTCTGAACACATACGTGATTCTGCGACCTTGCGTCGACCGACGCAACACTTGCATCGACCGATGCAATGTCCATCGTCTTCATCAAATCCCTAACTACATCGACCGACTCACACTTGCATCTATCGATGCAGTCGCACGAAGTATTGCCGAACACGATCTTCACAGACTTCTCTTGGCTTCGTGATGCCGAATACATCCTCCAAAGACCACCAATCTTAAGGCAAACACTCACAAACAACCACATAAGCAATCAATCACCCAAAATCACACAAAACACACATCTAATCGCTTAGATAGACCATGATCCCGCACTCACCTCTTAAACAAGCAGATATGAACAGCGAGAAACACACCACAGCAAGCTCTCCACCATGTTCTTAGCCACAGATCTCCACTCCCATAGAAGAATCTCTCAAGAACAAGCCCCGGATCTCACAGAAACTCACTGGAAACCTTTGTCTTCTTTCTAACTCTTTAGGAACGACAAAGTGGCTAAAAACTCACCCTGACATCGAGTTCTCCTTATATACTTGATCCCTAGATTTCCATAAATCAAACCAGAGAAAATAGAACTAATCCAAGCACAAACCGAACCTTTCATCGACCGTTGTACAAATTACATCGATCAATGCACTCACTAAACCGGAATTCTTGTTCACGGGCGTTACACTAGTATTCCATTTGCAGCACATAATTATGTATTTAATAATGTCCTTACACATAAATCTATTGCATAAATTAATATAAATAAAATATTCTTTATAGAAACATCTTAACGATTCTGATCTATAGAAAAAAAAAAAAATTCACAAGATCGTTAATATCATTTCTGAAATCGTACCACTTGGCCCTCTCTAGCTACTTGGAAATGATATATCCTTAAACATAGTGTCCAAGTCCAACTATTTTGAGGAGTAACATACTCACAACGAGAAGCAACTATTTCAGCTTATAAAATAGATCTATTTTCTTAAAAGCATTTATCCAATGTGTGCACCTCCCTTTTATTTTTCTCCATTCATAGTATTTTTATTTTTATATAAAGAGATATGTACAACTCTACGAAAAACGGTACAAGTCAATCCGAACAATTTACATAATGTATATTTATACCTAAAAAAATATAACATGCATTTTTTCTTTTTTAACATCTTACTTTATTTTATTAAAATTGGAACTGAGATACATAGTTATCTTCAAAACATACGCATACAACCAAGAATTGATTATAGTTTAAGAAGAAGGAAACACAATCAAACAAGAGAATTAAAACACCGCTTTCTTTCATAAGCCTTACACGCTAATAGATTTGATAATCTATTATCTTCTTTATTCGCCTTCTTCCTTAATCCGACATAATCATCTTGTTTGGCTATCGTTCTTTTGACGAAACTCCAATATACTTTGAAATGATCAATGGTTGCGATCCATCCGTTACATCGCATCCCAACAAAACATCTCCAGACATAGGAGATGACATCTTTCTTGGTTATAACTAATGCCCATGCTTGATGAGATGATGAGTACCATCTTTTGAATCTTGTTCCATGTAGACATCTCCAAAGACACGCATTGAAATTGCCGAGGACTAATAGTAAAATCAAAATCAACATGATCTCTTTCCACCATATCCTTAGCCACTGTCTCAAACCGGTCCTATGAACCGATGTCTGCAATAAACATCTCTTAAACTCACCTGCGTTGTCAATCCAATCCCCAATGATTCCAGGATCAAAAATCCAAATTACATCTCCATACCATTTGATGGAGGGGAATGACAACTGCCGAACACGCCGCTTCGTTCTTGAGCCAATGATCAATGATTGGTTACAAGAAGAAGAAGATGAGATGCAATCGGAGACAAAACGCTGGCAATAATACAACTGTGTACACCGGAAAAGCGCTCTACAAGAGAGATAAATGGCTACGACGAGACAACATAATCGCATAACTATGGAAGAGAGAATACCAGATCTACCAAGCCAGAGTGTTTTTTTGCGGTTACGATACCATCGACGAGAAGGCTTCTGGTCCATCTTCAAGGTTTCTGGAAGTGGCTTTGCAACATGACTCACTGAAGTCGAAACCAAATTTATATGGTTGTGGGTGGAATGATTCAATAATAAATTAGGATAATATATATGAGGTGGGCACCATGGATTGAATTTTCGGTGAAACCCATCTCTGTGCTTCGTCAATATCAAGAGTCTCTTCATGAATTTAGAGTGAAGAAAATTTATAAGAAGAACTCTGAATCTGAATAAAATTTAATGTGGAGAATGAGAAATTGCAAAAAACAAAAAGAAAACGAAAGTATGGCCGACGCCGGAGGCGACGCCGGCCAAGAGAAAATTATTGAAACGGTGTTTTCAGAAAGTCGTCTTCTTCGTCGCTCTCAGAGAGAAGTTTTCAGAAAGTTGTATAACTTGCATTTTATTATGGTTTGATACAACATATATAATTTTAAAATTTGATGAAGTTTTAACTACTATCACAAAATATATAAAATGTTTTATCTAAAAATTTGTAGTTTATTACTATTTAAATAGTTAGTAACTTAGTATTAGTAGTTTCTTATTCTAGTTTGTGTATCTAAAAAAAAAAAAAAAATTAAGTGGCCCAGGAGTCAATTTATCCACGATTTTATGTTGGTCCGAATATCATGTTTGGTCTTCTAATCCATTTTATGTTGGAAGGCTTTTCATTCAGCCCATGCTTATTATGTTTTTCATGATAAATTGTTATCTTGCGAAAACAAAGAACAAAAATTAGAGAAACTCGATTGAATTATTTTCAATCAAAGTTATCAAACAATCGAAGAAGATGAATCCACTTCATCAAATTCTTCTACGATTATACACTTTTTTTAGCTGAATTGTGGATAGAGATAAGTCAATTAATGAATAAAATTTGTACTTTTATCTGTTTTGTAATTTGAAGATTATTCGATAGTATCAATCGTTTTATGTTTCAACAGCTCTTAGCCGAGATTATTCAATTGGACCAATCTTCTATGGGTAATGAGTTTCAATACATATAATTTTTTTTGTTTCCATCTCTAGAGAAGTACAAATTCTCTGGACTAGAAATCATAAAACAATGTAATTTAGATAGAAACATATTTTAAACCTACTTCCAAGATTATACATTCGATATACTAACTTAAAAAATTTATCCAGTTCTGATTTTGCATGGGTTTATTTCTGAAACAACCCTTCCCGTTTTTTTTTTTTAATACCTTAATTTACTAGTGGTCCCATACCCACTAACATCCTAACAACAATCAATAACCGCGGAATAACCAAATAAAACCAATTCCAATAAACCAAAGAATTCCAACAACAATAAACCAATTCTCAATAGCAACATAATCCAAATAGGAAAAATAACCAAAAGCTAACAACCTACAATGTTCCATTGACTTAATCTAGCAACCTAACAATAGCTAGACCACAATCAATTCAAGCCTCTAGAACACCCCTTCATCATCGCCTTGATTCCACGATCACACTTTGCCTTTACCTGCACATCACAAACAACAATTGAGATGCGTAAGTATTATCATAAATACTTAGTGAGGCCGTCCTCCCATCTACTGGGTTATACACACAAGCATATGAGACTCCCAAGTCAACAAACAACAACAACACAATCAACATATCAAACCAGGAAAATAAGACTCGGCAGGTACTAGTGTCGGCCGATGCTCAATCGGTGTCGACCGATGCTACAGGAACTGGTGTCGACCGATGCCGGAATGGTGACGATCGATGCTACTCGAGACGGTGCCGATCGATGCTCCACAAAAGTGGTATCGATCGACGCCTCTTCTGCAGTCACGATCTGCGCGAAACTCAGCGACGAACTCCGATCTCAATCAACCCAGATTCGACTCCAAACACGTCTAATCATCTCGGAATTCACTAGAAATCACAAATACAATGTACCCAAGCAAGCAAACACCACAAATAACAAGGAATCACACAAAACAAGGGAGATCTCATGCTTAGATCAACCATGGTCAAGCACTCACCTCTTTCCAGGAAGATTCTGAACAGTAGGAACGAAATCCTCACTCCTAGCAAGCTTCTAGCACCTTCCCAGCCTCCAATCTCTCAAGAACAGCCAAGAAATCTCACAATCTCACTCACAATCTCAAGAACACCTCTTTTCTCTCTGTTTTTGACAAAAGCGGCCAAGAGAGGAGAAAAACTCGAGCTCCCCTCTTAAAAACCCGAATTAGGGTTTTCCCTAAACCAACTCCCCAAACCGGACAATTAAAATTGAACCGACCAAACCGGCCACAACTGGTGTCGATCGATGCCTCACTAGAAGGTGTCGATCGACACCCTTACCAAAATACCAAAAATTGGTTTGCGGGTGTTACAATTCTCCCCCACCAATATGGATTCGTCCCCGAATCCCGCAATACCGTCCATCTGCCAAGGACCTCCGTGCCACCGTCATCACAGCCCGCACGTCCCCAGACCGGACTAAACACCATAAGTCAAGGTTTCCCGTGCCACTGTCGCAACAGCCCGCACACCTCCGACTGACCCTCGAGGTCTCCCTCTAGCCAATATACTCGCATCATAACACTATCTGCTCACAACTCAGTGCTTCCCCCGTCCGTGGTCGCAACCAACGAATCATGTCGGCTCGCTATCAGGCCAACCGCCTTAAGCTACGGCATCCAGGAAGTCACCCACACACACTCCCCCCGCTCTCGGGTCGCAACCCTCGAGACATACCGGCTCACTGCCGAGCCTTGGCTCACAGCTACGGTATCCAGGGAGCCTCACATATCCCGCTCTTGGGTCGTCACCCTCAAGCGCGCTCTCGGATCGTCATCCGAAGCAACATACCACTCCCACTCTCTAGCCACAAAGTCCATCGAGCTATCGGTATCACGTGAGTTGGGCCCACACGGCCTAGAGCAAAAACAAACACTGATGCCAACGAGTATCTCCCGGCTAGATCTACCTCACTTTTCCACAAAACATTCCCATTTTAGAAACTTCCTATTTATGGAAACCTTCCTTTTGTGGAAACTTTCTATTTATGGTAACTTTCCAAAAATAGAAACCCGAGCTATTTCTCTTTTTTCCCATGACAACAACAGTCAAACATAAAGAAAAATACTCATCTTATTAATCTCAAAATGTCATAATCGTTACAAACTCAACGAAAATACATCAGGAAACAAAAATACAACAACTGGAGCCATCAACCCGCATCCCGAGCACCACCTCATCTTGATACTTAGTCGCACAACCAACCACCCCTAAGCGACCAAATATCAAGAGAGGTGGGCTGGAATACTCCGTACCCGCTCCAGCCACGGACTACAGCTCGGACCCGGCTAGACAAGCTCAAGCAGTCTGCTTCTCAAACCACTTCTTAAACCTTGCCTTCATCCTCGCCTCGGGCTCCCAAGTCTGCTCCTCTACTCCGTCACAGTCCCACAGGACTCTCATCAAAGGAATCTTCTTCTTCCGAAGTTCCTTGACTCTCCTCTCGAGCACCCTCACTGGTCTCGCCTCCAAAGTCATGTTAGGCTGAAGATCCTCAGGAATCTTAGCCAACAACTGATCACCCTCATGAAGACACTTCCTCAGCATCGACACATGAAATACCTTGTGGAACGCACGCATAACCTCAGGCAACTCCAGCCTATATGCCACTGGTCCCACCCGCTCAACCACTCTGAACGGACCCATGTACCTCGGACTTAACTTAGTCTCTGTCAAAGACCTGTTCGGACCCCGCAACATGGCCATCTTGAGGTACACTCTATCACCAACCTGAAACTCAAGATCCTTTCTCCTCTTATCAGCATAGCTCTTCTGCCGATCCTGAGCCTCCTTCATGTTCAGCCTCAAAACCCGAATCTTCTCCGAGGTCTCCTGAACAAAATCTGCACCAAATATGCTCCTCTCCCCCACCTGAGTCCAACATAAAGGTGTACGACACGGCCTCCCATACAGGGCCTCATAAGGAGCCATCCCAATACTAGCCTGGTAGCTGTTGTTATAAGCAAACTCCACCAAACTCAAGTGATCTGCCCAATGACCACCCCAATCCAGCACACACATCCTCAATAAATCCTCCAAAATCTGGATCGTCCTCTCTGACTGACCGTCCGTCTGAGGATGGTAGGCTGTACTCATATGCACTTTCGTGCCCATCTCTGCCTGAAACGCCCTCCAGAACACCGAAGTGAACTTGGAATCTCTATCAGACACAATACTAGCAGGTACACCATGCAATCTGACTATCTCCCTCACATACTTCTTGGCCAAAACCGCTGCTCCATCAGTTTTCTTGATGGCCAGAAAATGTGCAGACTTAGTCAAACGGTCCACAATGACCCAAATAGCATCAAACGTCCTCGACACAGGTAAACCTACCACGAAGTCCATCGTGATCAAATCCCACTTCCACTCTGGAATGGGTAAACTCTGTAACAAACCACCAGGAACCTGATGCTCCGCCTTCACCAGCTGGCAAGTATCACACTTCGCCACCCAGTCTGCTACGTCCTTCTTCATCCCGACCCAGTGATAATACCGCTTGAGATCACGGTACATCTTGGTCGCCCCTGGATGAATAGAGAACTTGCTCGAATGAGCCTCTCTCAGTATCTCCTGCCTCAAATCCTCACCCTTGGGCACACAGATCCGACCATGCACAAGGATAGTACCATTAGCAGAAACCTGATACTCTGCACCCGCAGCCTTAGAAGCATTCACCAGCCCCTCATCACTCTCCTGAGCTAACCTCACTCTGCTCAACAAATCTGCTCTATCAACTGCCTCCAAACCCAAAGGTTCTTGTGAGATAGCACACAAACTCAATGCACTAATCTCACCTACCAACACCTCCATATCCTGCTCCTGAGCCGAAGCCACCCGCTTCCGACTCAAGGCATCTGCAACCAGATTAGCTTTACCAGGATGGTAAGCTATGTCCAAATCATAATCCGCTACTAACTCCATCCAACGCCTCTGCCTCAAATTCAGCTCAGGCTGAGTAAAAATATACTTCAGACTCTTGTGATCTGTAAATACCTGTACCTTCCCACCATACAGATAGGATCTCCAAATCTTAAGAGCAAAGATCACTGCTGCCATCTCCAAATCATGAGTAGGGTAATTAGCTTCATGCTTCCGCAACTGCCGCGAAGCATAAGCTATAACCTTCCCCCGCTGCATAAGTACACAACCCAACCCCACTCTAGAAGCATCTGTATACACAACATAAGGCTCGTCCTGCTCAGGCAATGCTAACACCGGCGTGGTAGTCAACATCTGCTTGAGACTTGCAAAACTTGCCTCACACTCTGGTGACCACACAAACGGGACATCCTTCCCTGTAAGCTTAGTCATCGGCTGAGCCATACTCGCAAAACCCCGAACAAACCTCCTGTAGTAACCTGCTAACCCCAGGAAACTCCGAATCTCAGTGGCACTCTGCGGCCTCGGCCACTCCCTGATGGACTGAATCTTCTCTGGATCCACTGAAACTCCCTCAGCTGAAACAATATGACCCAAGAACCCCATCTCACGCTGCCAGAAACTGCACTTACTCAGCTTAGCAAACAGCTTCTGCTCCCGCAGCTTCTCCAACACTGCTCTCAGATGTACTGCATGCTCCTCAGGACTCTTAGAATATACCAGGATGTCGTCGATGAAAATGATGACTGACACGTCCAGAAACTCCTGGAACACGCTGTTCATCAATCTCATAAACGCAGCTGGCGCGTTTGTCAACCCAAACGGCATCACCACAAACTCATAGTGCCCATATCTCGTCCTGAAGGCTGTCTTCCTCACATCTGCCTCATGAATAGGGATCTGATGATAACCTGAAGCCAAGTCGATCTTGGAGAACCAAGTAGCACCCCTCAACTGATCCAACAACTCATCAATCCTCGGGAGAGGGTACTTGTTCTTCACAGTAACTCGGTTCAAACCCCGGTAGTCAATACACAACCGAAAACTCCCATCCTTCTTCTTAACAAACAACACCGGAGCTCCCCACGGTGAACAACTAGGACGGATAAAACCCTTGCCCAACAAATCCTCCAGCTGCTTCTTCAGCTCTGCCATCTCTGCTGGAGCCATCCTGTAAGGAGCCTTGGATAACGGCATCGTCCCCGGTTCCAGCTCAATAGTAAAAGGATCCGACCGAGATGGTGGTAATCCCTGCAATGACTGGAACACATCCTCAAAGTCCTCCACAACCGGAATACCGCTAACCGTAGACTTCCCCACTGACTCTGGCATAGATATAGTAACCAGATAAGCCTCACGGCCCTTCTCGATCATCTTCCCTGCCTGAACGGCTGAGATCACGAGACTCCCCGAAGTCGGTCTAATACCCTGAAAAACCAACTTCCCTCCTGGACGCTCAAACTCCACTCTACCCCGATAGCAATCCAAATGCACCTTATACCGATGCAACCAATCCATACCAAGAATGACGTCATACAACTCCACTGGACTGATAAGCAAATCCGCTGGCCACGACTCTCCTGCGATCTGAATATCAACTCCTCCAGCTCGTCCAATAACCCTCAGAAACTTGCCTCTAGCAACTCTGACAACTCCTGAACGCTCTCCAGAATCCCCTCTGATCCCCGCACTCACGGCACACTCCGGAGTAATGAAGCTATGAGAAGCTCCAGAATCAAACATAACATGGGACTTAAACCCGCCCACCAACAAGGTCCCTACACAAATCTCATGTGTTGAGAACCTAACACTTGACCACAAGCAAAAACAAATATAATCTGAACTATTGAATTGACTAAGTTCGAATCTCAGAAGTTATACCTGTGATCGCTCCTGCACTAGTGCCACCGGGCTCCTGGGTCGAGTACACCTGAGTCGTCGGCTCAATCCAACCCACCGGCTGCACACCGTGCTGCACACCCTGCTGCACCCCTGGCTGAGCTCCAGCCTGCAACACTGCTACTGCCCTCTGCTGCAACTTGGGACAACGAGGCTTGATATGCCCCGTCTCTCTGCAGTAGTAACACACTCGAGTATCGGTCCGCGGCTCCGTCACTGCCCGCTGCTCCGTCACCGCCCGCTGCTCACCTCTCTGTGGACAGCTAGTCACCTTGTGATCCCTACTACCACACCCAAAGCATCTCGCACCCCCGTGCCTCGACCTCTGCATAGCATCGAACTTCCGCTTCTGCCCTTGCGCAGGCTTGCCGCCCTTGCTAGGAACAGAAGACGGCTGAGACTGCTGAGACTGCTGTGGCTGCACTGAAGAACCGACCACAACCACCTGTGACCTCAAATCATCCTCTATCCCAGCTGCAACCTCAACCAACTCCGCTCTCGTAGCATAACTCCTCACTCTACACCGAGTCCTCAAATCATCCCGCAGAGCCAACAAAAACCTCCGCACCTGAGCCGCCTCTGGCTCCCATGCCCTGCCTGCATACCCTACAAGCCGACTGAACTCTGCATCCAGCTCCCGCACTGTACGGTTCCCCTGAGTCAGAGCCAAGAACCGTGCCTCCATACGATCAAGTGCCTCCTGAGGAAAATACTTGGAGTTAAACTCCCCCACAAAATCTCCCCAAGACATACCCCTCTGCACCCTCCGTGCTGTCACCGACCTCCACCACACACGAGCATCTCCTGACAAGTAAAACACTGCCAGATCCACCCTGTACCGGTCGGGACACCTAAGCGAAAGGAAAATATCCTCCATCCGCTCTCTCCACTCATCCGCTACACTCGGATCGGTACTTCCTGAGAAATACCCTGCTCCCACATGCCGCAGCTGCTCCATCATCCGAACATACTGAGCATCCACTACCTCGGCCCCCGGCTGCACACCTGCCTGCAAACCCGCTGCAGGCTGCACCACTGGAACCTGTCCACCACCCACTGGCGGCACTACTGGATCCTGCCCACCAACCACTGGCGGCACAACTGCTGGAAGTCGCTGCAAAGCCTGAGCTACCTGAGCTAGCAAGTCCATCAAGACATCCTCCCTGCCTGGAGCACCTCCCGCTGCAACCCCCACACCCGGGGCAACACCGTGACCGACACCGGGCCCATCCGCCCTGCCGTCACCCAAACCAGCCTGGTCTCCAGACACACTAGGATGAACCTGTGACTCCGCCACCTCCTCACTGGCCACGCTCTGGGTCACACTCACACTGGCCTCAGGAACCTGACCTCGTCCCCGACCACGACCACGACCACGCCCACGACCACGACCGCGACCAACAGCATCCTCACCCCTAACCATCTGTATCATCCAAGAACAGAAGGCTAAGCAAACAATAATTCTAATACACAAGAAACACAACTCACCGTGGAATCACACACTCGGCTCGAAGAGGATGTTCTAGGACTTCATGCCACACACAATTGCCAATCACACAATCAATTATAGCATGTAATCCTAAACATCAACAGCAGAAGCACAATGAACCCTAGACCTAGAACCGTAAGGGCTCTGATACCAAATTGAAACAACCCTTCCCGTTTTTTTTTTTTAATACCTTAATTTACTAGTGGTCCCATACCCACTAACATCCTAACAACAATCAATAACCGCGGAATAACCAAATAAAACCAATTCCAATAAACCAAAGAATTCCAACAACAATAAACCAATTCTCAATAGCAACATAATCCAAATAGGAAAAATAACCAAAAGCTAACAACCTACAATGTTCCATTGACTTAATCTAGCAACCTAACAATAGCTAGACCACAATCAATTCAAGCCTCTAGAACACCCCTTCATCATCGCCTTGATTCCACGATCACACTTTGCCTTTACCTGCACATCACAAACAACAATTGAGATGCGTAAGTATTATCATAAATACTTAGTGAGGCCGTCCTCCCATCTACTGGGTTATACACACAAGCATATGAGACTCCCAAGTCAACAAACAACAACAACACAATCAACATATCAAACCAGGAAAATAAGACTCGGCAGGTACTAGTGTCGGCCGATGCTCAATCGGTGTCGACCGATGCTACAGGAACTGGTGTCGACCGATGCCGGAATGGTGACGATCGATGCTACTCGAGACGGTGCCGATCGATGCTCCACAAAAGTGGTATCGATCGACGCCTCTTCTGCAGTCACGATCTGCGCGAAACTCAGCGACGAACTCCGATCTCAATCAACCCAGATTCGACTCCAAACACGTCTAATCATCTCGGAATTCACTAGAAATCACAAATACAATGTACCCAAGCAAGCAAACACCACAAATAACAAGGAATCACACAAAACAAGGGAGATCTCATGCTTAGATCAACCATGGTCAAGCACTCACCTCTTTCCAGGAAGATTCTGAACAGTAGGAACGAAATCCTCACTCCTAGCAAGCTTCTAGCACCTTCCCAGCCTCCAATCTCTCAAGAACAGCCAAGAAATCTCACAATCTCACTCACAATCTCACTCACAATCTCAAGAACACCTCTTTTCTCTCTGTTTTTGACAAAAGCGGCCAAGAGAGGAGAAAAACTCGAGCTCCCCTCTTAAAAACCCGAATTAGGGTTTTCCCTAAACCAACTCCCCAAACCGGACAATTAAAATTGAACCGACCAAACCGGCCACAACTGGTGTCGATCGATGCCTCACTAGAAGGTGTCGATCGACACCCTTACCAAAATACCAAAAATTGGTTTGCGGGTGTTACAATTTCATAAAGTATGAAATGAAAAGCTGAATGTTCAGGATCTCAAATCGTTGGGGACAGTAACTGAAAGTACGTAATGTTCTTTGTTTGGGCTATCAATGTTCTTTGTTCATAATCTTGCTGGATTATTCTGTTTTGTTTGGATTAATTTTATTGTCTTTTAGCTATACTATACCTACTTGATCTTTATGAGAGGTTGAATTAATAAAATTAAATTCAGTAATATTGAGAACCAACCTTTTTAATCTGTTGTCGCTGCCGATCATCCTGTTTTTGACGATGCACCATCTTCATGGATTTGAGGATAGATTTTCATCTGAAACATAGTTAAAAAAATAATAGTTGTTATGATTATAAACCTGTAAAAAATTTAGATTGAGTTCCTTATCTTTGTGATTGATTGTCAATTTGGGATAAAATTTATCCCGTCTTTTAAGAAAAAAAACAGATTTTAAAACCTGAATTGAGTTATCTGAGATGCTTAGTTGCTTCAGCGAAAACACACTTACAAAATTCATACCCGATTTTGTAATTGTATCAACCCCAAATTTTGAATTTGGATTTTCATAATTATCAGTATATAATCTGACATTATTATCATCAAATATACAAATATTTTTTGGGTGATGTTTAATTCGAAAGGTATATGTTATTCGAATTGCAAACTGGGTTAAATTAGAAGATCAACAACCACAAATTATAAAGCGATTAAGTTCTGAATTGGTTAGATACAAACCTCGGATCAGCCAGAATCGGGTGCTTCTGTTGGAGTCTCATTTTTGATTAATCCTACACAAGAGAATCAAGTATGAAAACAAGAGAAATTACAAGAAGAAAGAATAAGAAAACTAGAAAAGAGTCATAAGAACTTAAGAAGAAAGGGAAGGGGAGAAGAAAAGAAGAGAGATGTTGTGTCGTAAGGTGGAAGAAGAAGGAAGAAGAAAAGTCGTATGGGAATTGGTGTAGAATTGAAGGCCCAAACGTTAAATGAGTTATTAGGATAAACAATTAGAGTAAATAGGTTAAGATAAATTGTAGTATAAATGTTATCCTAAAATATTATTACATATTTGATTCATGTATAGTATAATATCTTAAAATAATTTATAATGTATGTAAATTAATTATCAGAATTTGAGTCTTTCTTAAAGAAAAACTGTTGTAAATCTCATATCAAAAGGTTTGCAAATGGAACATTATTTCTATAAAAACTTAGAAGTTATTAATGTCATATAGACACTAATCTTATATCTCAAAATATATTTTTGATTTTAAAAGTAGATATATTTGTAAATTAATATTGTATTTTAAATATAATTGCAACACATATAGGTGTTAAGTGGGCTTAAAATTCAGTTACTAAAAAGTTGGTCTCACAAGCGAGCTCATGTGAGTTGTCGGGGTTATGTCTGCATGTTGGCAACTCAGTTTACAGGCTACTATTATCTGATAAAAAAATCAGTTATTATATATGGAAATAAATATTTTTACATAGATATAAAAATACAATATGTAATATACGTGATAATATAAAGCATTTTGATGTACAAAAACTAAATTACTTACAATAATATAAAATCTATTAAAAGTTATTTTAAATAGGAAATTTTTTAATTTATATTTTAAAACAATTTGATTTCTTTTAATTAGTTTAAAATATACTTTAGAAGTTTGTCCTCTAAGATGTTGGACTTAGCGAAGCGGGCTTGGACATAACATTAAAAATGGGGTTTCACAGTCACACACAAGTCTATGCGGATTGTGGGTTTTAGTGGAGAACCCTATGTGGATTGCAGGTTTAGCGGGCAAGCTTAAGCGAGTAGTAGCAATGCCATGCGGATTGCAAATCAGATAAGTTAAATGGATGTGGGCTGGTACGTTTGAGATATACCTTTCAACACAAACATACTGAACACAAAAGAACAGACAAAACGATATATAAGTTTAAGAAAGTGTGATATGCGTCAAATATAACGTGTATCAAAACCAAACAAAAAAACAAAATATATTTGATTTTCATTCAATACACATACAAAATATATAAAACACTTTGTTTTACTATTTAACCTAAACACGACAGACAAAACATTAACAAATATAACATCTCTAACAAAATAAAAGAAAAATATATATGCGGCGTACCGGGGGTTCAAACCTAGCTTACAAAGTAAAATATTATTTATATAAATTTCTTAGTTAAAGTGTGCAAATTAATTTAAGAGAAAATTTATAATCTATACTATTAAATGGGGAGTACACTTAGGGATTAAAAAAAAAACAAAATATAATATATATCCATGTTGCCAAACAGACCAACTTACCTACATAATTAAAAAAAAAAAAACTTCCCTAAAACAATGGTAACAATTATTAAGGAAATAAATGATTAACTCTTATAATGGATTTTAAAGATGGATAGTTAGATTTCGGAATATGCATTCAAAACACACAAACACACAACTAACCAAATTTATCAGTTAATGAGTTTTTCTAATTTCGGAATATTCATTCAATTATACCTATTTTACCGGAAATACTGATCATTCATATTGAATTGTTATGAATCTTTGAATTTTAAATTTAAGAAATAAATTGATTATATTGTTCAATATGGAAAATATAATACGAAAGTTAAAGAAAGGTTTAACTAATTCATCAAATATATTCTTAACAATATTATGATCATCGCAAGGTTTAGCTTGTGATGTTGGAGATAATTTCTGTTACAAGGTAACATTATATATTTTCCTGGATATAAAATTCTTTTTTTTTAACAAAAAAAAAAACATCAAGTTCCTTTATTTGTCATTCATAACTGAAATCATTGATAACAGATGATGTTTCTTATTTTCAGGTTTTAGCGTAAAATCTAAATGTTTAGAGAAAGCTGGACATTTCAGTATTACTAAAAAGGTAAAGAAACATTCACGAATTTCACATTCATTGTTTACTACTGTCCATCCATTTAAAATGGATTTTGTAACTGTGTTATTTCCTGATTTTCAAAATTTAACAGGTTTATTCTGAATTTTGGAATTTTCTAATGATAAAAGGTACGTAGAATAGAAACCATCTTTCTACTCTTTCTTTTGGTTTTTTGTTTATCATTCACAATGTAATTTTACTAGATGGTTCTTCTAATTTCAGTGTAGGTAGAAAACATTAAGAGGAGAAGAGTATATGGGAAAATTTCATGATTTTATTTAGAAACTACTAATATCATGTCATGATGATCCTAACTCTTACTAATTTGCTAACTTTTATTTAGTGGTAGAACTGATTCAGTTTTTTTAACCTTTACAGAGCTTTTACAAAATTCATCTAAGCCTTTTCTTTTGTGTGTTGTAAACATGGAGAAAAGTTCTGGAAAATTTTTTGTTCTTAAGAAAATTATAATTGGTTATAAAATTATCATGTACACTTATATGTAACTTAAGTGTCTAATATAATACCTCTAAACAAACATTCAAGATGATCAAATAACAGAATTTACTTTTGTTGAAAATAGCTCTCAAAATCAGTTGCTTCGATCATATACATCTCTTAAGCCGATGTCTCTCTCTTTTAACATAGCCGAGCAAGATTATAATGGTTCCAACATTATCCTATTTTAAAGTCAATTATAATTGACAGCTAGAAAATGTAAGTGGAAACAAAATTTGGAGACTATAAACGTGCATCATCATCACAAAAGATTAGAAAGAGTATTAGAGTGGCATAAATGCAGAATATTATAAAATTTGGGGAAAATAATTGTGAGTACCTCTACAGTGGGTTAACATGTATGTCTTTTTCTTTGTCTCAAACGGCATAACAACCTTAATTGTATGTTAAAAGCGTTAGATTCGTTTTAGTAAAGCAGAATATTTTACATTTTTAATTAGAACTGAAATAATATAAAGCTTTAAAAATATATCTTTTTTAAACGCATAATTTTCAGTTTTTAAAATATATTGTACTAATCAAAATTGTAATAGTATGAAACTATGAAAGTATTATAAATTTTTAGAACGTCTCATAAAAAGTTAGCCAAATTATTTTATTTTGAGATATATTTATTTTCATAATACCTAAAACTATAAATTATAAACTCACAAAAATCAAATAATTTAAATAATTAATAATATATCCAAATGTTGTTAGTTTGTAAATATTAAATACTCTTTTGCAAAATCAAACCAATTTGAATTTTTCTATTTTCCGTTTTAATATGATTACTTTTTGTATTTTTTTTAGGTTATATTTGGGTCACTTTGGTTAGTTACGGTTATCTATTAAATATCCAAACCAAACTAATATTTCTAAAATATCTGAATGTTTATTATATTAATATATCCAAATTAACCAAAACCTAATGCAACCCAACCAAAACCAAATAGTTAACCGAATTCCCAAGCCTAATTTTGACTCTCAGTTCGAGTATTCTGTTAAGAAAAATAGATCATCATAACTAACCGAAGAACGGGTTATTGTCTGAACAAAAATTATTATTATAATCATGTCCTCAATTCGAATATGTGGAACTATTTACTACTGTAGATCTTGCGAAATGGGTATTTTAGAGTCAAAAGATTTTAAATTCGTGAGACTGGTATAACGTGTCGGGGGTTGATCCCTTTTACATCTCTATTTAGGTTATCCAGTTCACAATGTTTTAATTTATTTAAGCAATTTTTTGTCCAGTTTGATAGTTTATAAGTATGACATAAATTTAAATGATCAATCTGGATTGGCTAATGCTAATCAGATATTTTGACTTTATATTTCTTTTCGGTTTTTGTTTTTTGTTTTTTTTTCCTCCCAACAAAGTTCAAACCAATACAAACAAAAACAATAACACTACGGCTCATATCAATTGAAAACAATCCGCCCATATAAGTTGGTATTCTTAACTTTTAAAGATATTTATCTAACAATTCAATAGTAGATATAAATTTCAAAATCTTGAAAAATGATTTCTCAAATAAATCATAATTCTGAAATATCAATTCCAAAATCTTGAACAAGAAAATTTTAAATAGAAAACTCCGCACGTACGTGCGGGTCCAATCCCTAGTATAAAACTAAGATTAACTACCCATGGTTTATATTTAACAAACAACCATATATTTAACAAACAACCAATTACATAGTTCAACTAAAACATTACAAAACACACTCCACAAAGATTTGAACCAGCGGTATCATAAAATAACAATACTATTCAGCAGAAGAAAAAAATTAAAAAAATACATATTAATACACTTTCATACATTTTACTAATATATAGAAATAAATTGTACTAAATAGTATTATGTTTAAAATAAAAATTGAATCAGATTCGTCCTGCGGTGTACCGCGGGTTCAGACCTAGTCTAATTTTATAAACGAATACCAATTTGTGTTCCTAAAATTTAATTTCAATCGTTTGTTGCATATACTAAAAAACAGGTTGTTTGCATAGAATCGATGTATACTTGTACGTTCCTATGTCTGTTTGTTCTGGTTATAAACTTGACGATATATATATAGGATTTTCTTTTGGGAGAACATTAGGAAATGTAGAGCAGCTTATTATTATTATTATTTTTTTCAACCAAACATTAAAATAAATTAAAAGGTGACTCCAAGGTTGGTCGCCCAATCTGAAACAAAAGAGTTTACAAAAGAAAATTCAGAAGCTAAAGATCTAGAAGAGCGAGCAAGACAATCTGCTCGGATGTTTGACGTTCTCGAAATCTGGATCAGGGTGAAGGACACTAGTAAAAATAGAGCGTACAGCCATGGACAATTCCGTAACTAAGGCTATATTTTTGTGGCTATATGACCACACAGTCACGAAAAGACACGGAAAAAAATCGTGTTTATACGATCGTGACCTAAAAACATTCATGTCTTTTCGTGACATTACAGCCACGTTTTTGGCACGCTTGCTTCGTAACTATGTTAGCCACGAATTTGTCAGGTAAATGTTCGTGGCTTTCTCATTTAGTTTTAATAAAAAAAAATTACCCATTGCAGATTAATCAAAATGATTTATTTACTAAAAAGCGAAAATAATTTTAATTATACAAAACAAATTGAAATAGAAAATAAAAATGCTTCAACGGATAAGGGTTTTGCTCTTTGCCGCTCTCTTTCTCCGCCGTCTCCGGCACTCTCCTTCTGTCGCTGGATAGCTTCTTCTCTATATGCATTTCCTTCTTTGAATCCTAATAAATATTACAAAATCCAATTGTCTTTTTTGTTGATTTGAGTAAAAATTGAGAGATTTAACCTTTAAATATCGAATAGTGCTGACAGCGACGGGATCTGAGAAAAAATGGTTAGATCTAAGGTTAGGTCTGAAACGAAATAGTTAGATCTTAAATAAAGATGAAAAATTGAGAGGAACAGAGAGATTTACCTTTGAGCTGGTTGATTCCAAGCTGAAGATCAGGAATTCGATGTCAAATTTCACAAACATATACGAACCTAAAAATGTTGATGGTTTAAAGGGTCTGAAATTGTTGAAATAGAAAAAGCAAATACATTGAAGGAGATGAACACTAGAGAAAGGAGAAGAAGGAGAAGAAGGAGATGAAGAAGACGTACCAGCGGATTCAAGTCGGAGGTGTGTGAGCGACGAAGATCGGACGAAGGGAAGACAATTCTTGAAGAGGAAGAGATATGAGTGACGGCTTTATTTTTCTAAAGTGTTAAAGTCGAAGGACTTAAGGGTTTTCTTGGTTTATTAACTGTTTTTCTTTTAATAAATTAACTAAAACAAAATAATTTTGATGTTAAATTTTCAGCTAATCCAGAAAATCCAAATATTTTGGTGTCAAACAATTCAGCTATCCCGCGAAAACCAAAATATTTGGTTACTTTTTGTTTTAGTAAAACAATTTTTTTTCCCCATAGTAAAATAGATTTATTAAAGCATTTTGGAAAGAAAAAACATGTTTTATAATTGGTAATCCGATTTTAGATTAGTAAGTTACAAAAGACACAGTTTATACAAATAGTCACGTATATATTGTGACCATAATGTAGCAGAAGAAGTCACGTAACAAACGAGACCATTTCATGGCTAATTAAGCCATGATTAAATCACGAAAATGTCACATAATACATTATTTTTAATTTCGTGGCATTTTGTGACTTTTTGTATTTAATTAGAAAAATGCCACGTACTGTCGTGACTCTTTCATGTCTATACGAGAAATTTCTACTAGTGGGAGGAGTAAAATGATCTGAGGGAATGGAAATCTTCCAATAAATGCAAGAATGCTGGCCAGTCGTCCGGAGCTTATTATTTATCTTGTTTGAGTTTTTATTTCTTTCTACTTTTGTGATTTGCAAGGTTATGAGTTCGTTCAGTTTTTTTTATTTGTTGACTTACGAACAAAAAAAATATAATTTTTCTATGGAAAGATTATGGACTTCCTCTAGTACATATTTAGTTATTTTTCATGTTTCTAATTTTCATGTCCATTTAGATGTCTTACGACGATGGGTTTCAATAAGAAAAAAAAAAGAATACTGAGATTACTGATTTATTCAAAGATCTGGGTCTTTAAAATTTGTCTTAGTGAACATGTCATGTGGTCTAGTGGTAGCTTGTCTGTTTCATTATTGATATTTATCAACAAAAAAAAAAAAAAAAAAATTTGTCTTAGTGCAAACTACACATACTTTCCAACGCAAAAGAAAAAAGAAATGTTGTTCAAAAATAAAAAACTTAGAATAGAAAATCGTACTTTTCTGACCAAAAAGAAAAACACAGAAGAAAATTGTACTTAATCGTACATTTACTTACAAGGGAATAAGAAAATCTTATTTTGATGCAACTACTCATACATTCTAAAATAATGTTTTACAAAGTAATATGTGTGCAAACTAGAGGGTAATTTATCAAACTGCACGTAAAATAGATTTATACTAGTATTTAATTTTTTGTCACTACAGTTATCTACCTAAATAAATACCACAATATGGCTAGTGAAAATTGATACGGTATACACATCTTATCTTTTAATATGGGGGTGTCAGTGTCGGGAGTTGGATTCTGATGAAGTTACTTGGTTTTAAGAGCTGAGAGACTTTTGAAGAGTTTTTAGGATCCAGAAATCTATGAAAGAATTCTATAATGAAGACTTTAAGAGTCCTAGGGTTATCCATCGTATTTTGAGAGTTGTGTTTTATTGATAAGAATCCTTATACCAATCTTTAACAACAACAGAAAAATATATAATTATACCAATGACACTAGCGCATCTACCTCTTGGCTCTCCTCCAATAAACTCTCTAATATATTATCTTCATTAGTTATTATTCACAAGCTCAGCTTTCTCTGCATTATTGTTATTAAGTCCAAAGCGTGGAGAGATAACGTCAATTTTTGGCAGGCCATTAAGATGGTTGGAACGAAGGTTAACCAAGAAAGATTGATCGGTCGAGGCTTAAAAACATCGATATTTGATTTGGGTGTGTGTGTAGGATGGGAAGTAATGTTTTTCTTTTTCATCTTGATCTTACAACACGGCTCATATTTCTAACTCAGTTTTGTATTTCAATAATTTTCGACATCATGATTTGCCGTGTAATCAGGCAATCAACCAGCAAACAAAGACCACCTAACCATTGTGAAACAAGTTGCAATGAGTTAAATGATACCTATTTCCTAGAAGCCTATCAAGGCGAAGAAGCAGATTGACTTAATCAGAACTAAGTTTTCTTGTCTTGATACTTGGTTTCCAATCGTTCAGCCATCTTTTAGTCCACAACTCTTCCCACAACGGTTTAGCTCCCTACAAAACCAATAATTGACATTAATTATACTTACTAAGACTGTTCATTTGTCTCCTTCTATACTTTTATCATGAAGAATCTGTGCACACCAATAGAAATAAAGAACTGTTCCAACACATAAACATCTGTTCGTAGAGAAATTGTCAACAAATTCATTTACAAGAAGACAAACCAGTAAAATAAGACCAACACATAAACATGGTTCTTATTCACTTTGTAATTTCTCAATTTCATTGCTCATGCATCATAATCCTTAACAGATTAGGGTTCATTCAAATAACTAAAGGATATATATAATACTATCCAAAAATGTTATTTATGAACCTAACGAATGAGCTATCCTCTTCTCTTTTTATTTTGGTAGTGCGAAGAACATGAGCCAAAGCCTTTTTCTTTTTAAATCAATAATAACATAGTTTAAAACAGTCATCAATTAATGAGATATAAATCGCCTATATATTTTGCGGATGAGTATGTTTCATCAGGTTTGACAATCTGAAATAGTAGCCAAGAAATAACAGTTAAAGTGTTGGATATTTCTCAACGTAAAGCTTGAAAGAATGAAGACTTATGATGCTACAAGGTTGGTTTGTTTGACTCTTGAAGATAGGTTCACACCTATCGTGGCTGGAATATTGGAGGCTATTTTGATTGGAGCAGAAGATTTAAATCAAATCTAATAAGAAGATTTGGACTTATTTTTGAATAGGAAAATAAGTCATAGGAGGTATCCTATATATTGAGTTATTAAGCCAAACATGTTGTTTAGCCGTTCAAGAAGAATTCTTAGAACTAAGCGAATAAGCTTTTAGGGTTCTTAGTAATTTTGGTTAGATTAAGAATTGGTCAGTGACAAGTCGTGTTGACTGTGTGTAAATCTGATTAAACATATCTTGTAAGATTGTTTAAGTGATTCTTAATAAAAAAAGAAGTTCTTTTCAGTATTGGCTACATCTTCGTTTTTACAATTGGTATAAGAGCAGTCAACCGACGAGAGCTCTATACTCGCCACAGGTTGAGATCTTGAGATAATGATGCAATCAGGTAATGAGTTGATGATGCTTTAAAGGAGTGTGATCTTGGATGAACAAGGTTAAGGGCGTTGGAAGGTACGTATGATTCAGTTGATTCGTAACCTAGGAGAAGATGCATGGACGGCTGTTGAAGAAGGTTGGGAACCTCTTTATGAAAAAACTGAAGCAGGAGATAAGATCACCAAGCCAAAGGCACGTTGGACAACCGATGAGAAGAATCTATCTAAGTATAATGCAAGGGCTCTGTAATGACCCTCACCAAGGGGTAAAATTTCAAATAAAAACTCAAGGCCAAAAGACCAAGAAAGGAAGCCAATAAGGAGAACATAAAGATTGCTGAAAGTCCGAGAAAATTTGGACGAATCGAGAAATGGCCGAGTTGTCCGAAGATGTCCGAACGACCGAGGATGTCCGAGAGAGTTGCTGAGAGTTGCCGAGAGCGTCCGAGAAAAATTGCCGAGAGTGCCGAGACGGATCGAGAATCGCCGAGAATTGACCGACGATCGACCGAGAGACACTAACCGATCCCACAAGAAAGTCTTCCTTCATCAAAATCGCGTAAGTCAAGAGAAGAAGTGGAAGATTAAATTAATCAAGGAAGAGTTAGTGGAGTTAGTAGGATATTAAACAATTAAGAAGGAGTTAGTGGAGTTAGTGAAAGAATTAAACAATTCAAGGAGGATTAGTGGAGATTAAACAAATCCAATGAAGATAGTGGAGTTTTAGTGGCCAAGTGTTGGTGTTAAACACAACCAAGTGTTAAACCACATGCACTAAGAAGAAGAAATAAGTCTCATGCATTGGCTATCTCCACCGCCCCAAGTCCTCTATAAATAGAGGCTCACTTCTCTCATTTTCGCAAAAATTCTCAAGGGGTAAGGAGATAAATTGAGAGAGAAAGTGAGCGAGAGAGAAGAGAGAAAAGAGTGGGCGAGTTCGTGAAAGAAAAGAAGACAAGAAGAGAAGAATCAAGACAAGAATATCGACCGCAAGTTGAATCGATAAGGAAATCGATTTCAACCAAAGAGGAGATCCGAGTGTGCCGTGAGAGAAGCTTCATCAAGGGAGACTGATCATCGCCGGTTTACAGTTAGTTCAGGCACATATTTTGCCAGACTAGATGGGGAATTAAAGACATCCATCTAGTGCACGGTTTGCATGAAGCATTTAGTTGTATTTACTTGAATTTCTTTTGTGATTTTCTTGTTTAAATGCATGCGCGGTGAGGTTACACCGATTGCTAGATCGAAACGTTCTTGTGACAAGGGTAACTAGTTAAGATACTTGTAAAATTATGGGCTTAAAATCCATATAAACTCAAGTATCAACTTTGGTGAGGTCTTAATGCGTTTTAGTCCACGAGAAATTCTGGCTAAGCGTAGTAAGACTTGGTATTGCTATCCTTCCCATTCCGTACCACATGCAGCCGCGACATGCAACCCATGTTCGTGTGCTTGTAGGGTTGGTTACGAAGAGCTTGAAGGTTACTGGGCTCGCTACCCTGACCGAGGCTGTTTACACGACGGTGTGGCTTTGAGTGAAGTCCGATTACATGCCTATGTGTTTATAAAACGGTTGTTCATGCGGGGTTAAGGAAAGGATGCATACCATGCCCAATAAGTTAGAACTTGTTAAAACTCTTGTTTTATTTCAAGTTCATGTTGTTGCATGTTGTTGCAGGTTGTTGTTTTTGCTTGCTAGAGTAATTTGCTTAGCTCATTAGCTTCCGCATGTTATCTCTGATTGTTGTTGTATTGTTAGCTCGCGTGCATGTCAATTGCTTCGCTTGCATGTTGATGGTTTTGCTCGCATGTTGATTTTATATGCTTGCATGTTGTTTGTTGAGGGGGTTTGGGGTTTGGGGATTAATTCTTTGCAGGAACCCTGAGCTCACTAAGTAATCTTAGATTACTTATGATAATTATTTGTGGTGCAGGTAACCCTAGAGGGAACTAGAGGGCGTGGTGAACGATAGGAACCCGGAGTAGTTTTTATTTTGTGTCTATTGTAAAATACAAGTATGTTTTATTTCGAATCAAACTTTGGCACTAGGCCGTATCCAAAAACTCTACAACCATTTGTTTAATCGTTTGTAGTAAACTCTTTTCATCAATCAAAGTATTCGGGTTTCCTTTAATTCGGACAAGTGGTGCTGATATAGACTTTGTCCGAGTCGCCTCAACGCACGACGTGTCTATAGGGTTGCAAAGCCTTAAAGATGTGTCGTGTGGTCGGGAACCTCACCGATGGACTGGCCAAAGGGTCCTGATTTGTTCTTGCAACCGGCCGGATCGTCGGTGAACGTTTCCAAAGTGGCGTCCCGGTGCTGTCCGATGGCCTTCGTAGTCCTAGTACGGTTCGGGGGCGTTACAACGGTGGTATCAGAGCATGGTTATGATGCTATATATTACTCGTGTTTTCAATGTTTTATCGAGTCAAAATGGCCGCAATAGACACTTAGGATAATCCGGTTCGTTCATCACTTAGGATTAGATGGGATTAAGTAAACCCTTTGTTGGTCGTGGATGCAGATGTCTCGTCAAGGATCCGAAAGGACTAGATCAACGCACTTTTCGCCGGACACAGGGAGGGGTTCAAGTCAACAGTTTGGTCCGGAGGAATGGGGTCCGCACTTTGGAGATGCACAAGGGGAGGAATCGTTTCCAGGCATATTCGAGCCAAATATGTTTATGCCTGAGTGGGATGTACCTGTCGCGACGCCGAGATACTGAAACAACCGACCTTTTTTTTTTTTTTTAAATAATAAATAATAAATATATAATATAATAAATAAACTACAACTAGTGGTCTCATACCCACTAGCCACCTAACCACAATCACAACCAACAGCGGAATAACAATACCAATAACCAATAAATAATATCCAATAAGTATATTAACCAATATAATAATATCCAGTATAAAATCCAATCATAAACTAATAATCCAACAGCATAAATCAAATAACCAGCAATCCTAAACAATGTTCTAGGACTCAACTCTAGCAACCTAACAGAAGTTAGACAACCAAGCGAACCACTAGAACATCCTCCTCTTCATTGCCTTGATTCCACGATCACACTTTGCCTTTACCTGCACCACAAACACATATTGCAATGCATGAGTATTTTATAAACACTCAGTAAGGCAATCCTCCCATCTACTGGGCTATACACACAAGCAATAGAGTATCAATAACCAACACACAACAATCAACAAACGATAATAACAAACCAGGACTCAGCATCAACCGAGGCCAACAAGCATCGACCGATGCCAAATAGGGAAGCATCGATCGACACAGAAGCTGCATCGACCGATGCAAGTGTAACTTGCATCGACTGATACCCAATCCACATCGACCGACGCATGCTCGACGTAACGCAAAAACCCTAGAGTTTTACGCGCCGTCCTTGCACTTGCATCGACCGACGCAAGTTATGCATCGATCGACGCAACGTCGAGCACCGTGTTTTCCCCGAAGCTTCTCGCCGGATCTTCGTTCTTACAACCACAAAACTCGATCCCAAGCCACAAGAAAGCTTCCTAACGTCCATAGCAACGATCTAACAAGCCTAACATCACACAACAAGCAGATTAAAGAATCCTCTAGCTTAGATAATCCATGGTCATGCACTTACCTTTGCCGCAGAAGAATCTGAACCTCATACAACCAAGAACAAGCTCCTAGGAAGCTCCTACAACGATCCCAGCTACAGATCTCACCAAGAAACGCCACAAATCTCCAGAAATCACCAAGAACTCTCAATAACTTTTCTCTCCTTTCATTTTCTCTCAAAAACGGCCACCACCCACGACTAATGAGACAAAAATGACTTAAGGGTATTCTGTTTTCCCTTTTGCTCAAAACGCAACGTTTGACTTAAGTCAAAACGCAGAGAATTGAGTCAGCATCGACCGATGCTCCAACTGCATCGATCGATGCACACCCTAAACCGGGATTCCGGTTCGCGGGTGTTACAATTCTCCCCCACCAAACTAGATTCGTCCCCGAATCTCGAACAACCATCAGCCAAGGACTCCCGCGCAACCGTGTCCACGGCCCGCACTCCTCCGACCGATCCACAGAAGGTCACCTCTAGGCGATAGACTCACGCTCCAGGCGTCATTTGCTCTCGACTTTTGGACTTTCCTTTACTCATAGGCCTAGACCTTGAGTTCTTATTGGCTCCTCATCAGACCTAAGTCTGCATGCCAAATGTTGGCTCCTCATCGGGCCTAAACCCGCATGCCATAATATATAAGGAATAATCCAAACTCGTCTCTCGGATCGTCACCTTACAGCGCACCTCCGGACCGTCGTCCGAAGTCGATATACCAACCATACTCCCAAGCCACAAAGTCTCTGAATATGGCAGTACTAGGTGAACCTAAGTCCTCCAAGAGCCGCGAGCAAACAATTCTGAACACGTCTGAGGCCTATCCCTATCTAGGTTTCCTTCCAGTGGCTCGCGTAAAACATGTCAATGTCCTACCAACCACATATCCCCTCACTGGAATTCCTCATGACCACACAAGGATCATATACATGCCACAAGGGCCGCCACAAAGGCCAAACAAAATGTCCTAAAGAGGACCGCCACCAAGGCCCAACAAATGTCCTAAAGAGGACCGCCACCAAGGCCAAACAATTGTCCTAAAGAGGACCGTCACAAAGATACTATGGCTAAAAAGCCCGTCACAAAGATCATCTGTCCCGAAGGACCGTCACAAAGACCATATGTCCCGAAAGACCGTCACAAAGACACTCTGGCTAAACAGCCCGCCACAAAGGCCAAACAAATGTCCTAAAGAGGACCGCCACCAAGGCCAAACAAATGTCCTAAAGAGGACCGTCACAAAGACACTCTGGCTAAAAAGCCTGTCACAAAGACCACACAATATCTAAAAAGACCGCCACACACTGGCACACTGACTCAAAATTCCACCACTAAGGCCACACACAAGCCCCTCCAAGGCTCTCTACCGCTAAAATGGACAAATTCTAACTCCCGTAAAACTTCCCATATTTAGCACTTTCCATTTTTGGAAACTTTCCACTTTTGGAAACTTATATTTCAGGAAACTTTCCTCCAAAACCCCGCCTCATGGAAACTTTGTACCCCGAACACCACCTCATCTTGTTACTGAGTCGCACAACCAACCACCCCAAGCGACCGAGTAATAAGAGAGATGGGCTGGAATACTCCATTCCCGCTCCAGCCACGGATTACATATGGGACCAGGCTAAACAAGCTCAAGTCGCGGCTTGCTTCTCATTCCACTTCTTGAACCTTGCCTTCATCTTTGCCTCATGTTCCCAAGTCTGCTCCTCAACACCATCACAGTTCCACATGACTCTCATCAAAGGAATCTTCTTCTTCCGAAGTTCCTTGATCCTCCTCTCGAGAACCCTCACTGGTCTCGCCTCCAATGTCATGTTAGGCTGAAGATCCTAAGGAATCTTAACCAACACCTGCTCACCCTCACGGAGACACTTCCGCAACATAGACACATGGAAAACCTTATGGAATGCACGCATCACCTCAGGTAACTCCAATCTATATGCCACTGGTCCAACCCGCTCAATCACTCTGAATAGACCCATATACCTTGGACTCAACTTAGTCTCTGACAATGACTTGTAAGGACCCCGCAACATGGCCATCTTGAGGTACACTCTGTTTCCTACCTGAAACTCAAGATCTCTCCTCCTCCTATCGGCATAACTCCTATACCTATCCTGAGCCTCCTTCATGTTCAGCTTGAGAACCCGAATCTTCTCTGAGGTCTCCTGAACAAAAATAGCACCAAACATGCTCCTCTCCCCCACCTGAGTCCAGCATAATGGTGTACGACATGGTCTCCCATACAAAGCCTCATAAGGAGCCATCTTAATACTCGCCTGATAACTGTTGTTGTAAGCAAACTTTACCAGGTTCAGGTGATCTGCCCAATGGCCACCCCAATCCAATACACACATCCTCAGCAAATCCTCCAACGTCTGGATCGTCCTCTCAGACTGCCCATCTGTCTAGGGATAAGCTGTACCCATATGCACCTTAGTGCCCATCTCTGCCTGAAATGCCTTCCAAAACGCCGAAGTGAACATAGAATCTCTGTCAGACACAATGCTCGCTGGCACCCCATGCAATCTGACTACCTCTCTCACATACTTCTTAGCCAAGACCGCTGCTCCATCAGTCTTCTTAATGGCCAGAAAATGTGCTGACTTAGTCAACCGGTCCACAATGACCCAAATAGCATCAAAGATCCGTGACACTGGCAATCCTACCACAAAATCCATGGTGATCATATCCCACTTCCACTCAGGAATGGGTAAACTCTTCAGTAACCCGCCAGGAACCTGATGTTCAGCCTTCACTAGCTGACACACAGCACACCTCGAAACCCAACTAGCTACATCCTTCTTCATCCCGACCCAATGATAGTACCTCTTGAGATCACGGTACATCTTAGTCGCTCCTGGATGAATAGATAACTTGCTCGCATGAGCCTCTCTCAGAATCTCCTGCCTCAACTCCTCATCCTTGGACACACAAACCCGACCGTGCACCAAGATAGTACCATTATCTGAGACCTGATACTCTGAATCCGCATCCTTAGAGGCATTCACCAGCCCTAAATCCTTCTCCTGACCCAACCGCACCCTACTCAGAAGATCTGCTCTGTCTACTGCTTCCAAACCCAATGGTTCCTGTGAAACAGCACACAAGCTCAAAGCACTGATCTCCCCTACTAGAGACTCCATCTCCTGCTCCTGAGCCAAAGCTACCCTCTTCCGACTCAGAGCATCTGCAACCGTATTAGCCTTACCAGGATGATAGGCTATCTCCAAATCATAATCTGCCACAAGCTCCAAGCACCGCCTCTGTCTCAAATTCAGCTCAGGCTGAGTGAATATATACTTCAGGCTCTTATGATCTGTAAACACCTGTACCTTTGCACCATAAAGATAAGATCTCCAAATCTTCAGGGGAAAAACTACAACACCCATCTCCAAATCATGAGTAGGATAGTTGCCTTCATGCACCCGCAACTGCCGCGAAGCATAGGCAATCACCTTCCCATGCTGCATCAGAATACACCCCAAACCAACTCTAAATGCATATGTACAAACCACATAGGGTTCTCCCTGCTCAGGCAAAGCCAACACTGGCGCAGTTGTCAACATCTCCTTCAGGCTTGCAAAGCCTTCCTCACACTCTTCTGACCAGACAAAAGGAACATTATTCCCTGTCAACTTAGTCATAGGACGTGCTCTGCTTGCAAACCCCTGCATAAATCTCCTGTAGTATCCTGCTACCCCAAGAAAACTTCTGATCTCTGTGGCATTCAGCGGTCTAGGCCAATCTCTGATAGCCTGAATCTTCTCTGGATCTACAGAAACCCCCTCTGCTAAAACAATGTGACCCAGAAAGCCCATCTCATGCTGCAAAAAACTACACTTGCTCAACTTGGCAAACAACTTTTGCTCCCGCAGCTTCTCCATAACTGCCCTCAAATGCACTGCATGCTCCTCAAGACTCTTAGAATAAACCAGGATATCGTCGATGAAAATGATGACAGACACATCCAGAAACTCCTGAAACACGCTGTTCATCAATCACATAAACGCTGCTGGTGCGTTGGTCAACCCGAAAGACATCACCACAAACTCATAATGTCCATACCTAGTCCTGAAAGCAGTCTTCCTCACATCTGCCTCATCTAACGGTATTTGATGATAACCCGACGCCAGATCTACCTTAGAGAACCAAGTAGCACCCCTCAACTGATCCAACAACTCATCGATCCTAGGAATAGGGTACTTGTTCTTCACAGTGACCCGGTTCAAACCCCGATAATCAATGCACAACCTGAAACTCCCATCCTTCTTCTTGACAAATAACACCGGCGCTCCCCACGGTGATACACTAGGACGGATGAATCCCTTACTCAACAAATCCTCTAGCTGCTTCTTCAGCTCTGCCATCTCTGCTGGAGCCATCCTGTAAGGAGCCTTGGATAACGGCATCGTCCCCGGTTCCAGTTCAATGGTAAAAGGATCCGACCGAGATTGTGGTAATCCCTGCAAAGACTGAAACACATCCTCAAACTCCTCTACTACTGGAATATCGCTAACCGTAGACTTCCCCACTGACTCTGACATAGATATAGTAACCAGATAAGCCTCACGGCCCTTCCCGATCATCTTCCCAGCCTGAATGGCTGAGATCACGAGTCTCCCCGAAGTTGGTCTAATACCCTGAAAAACCAACTTCCCTCCTGAACGCTCAAACTCCACTCTACCCCGATGGCAATCTAAATGCACCCTATGCCGATGCAACCAACCCATCCCGAGAATAACATCATATAGCTCTACTGGACTGATAAGCAAATCCGCTGGCCACGACTCCCCTGCGATCTGAATATCAATTCCTCTAGCTCGTCCAATCACTCTCAGGAACTCACCTCCCGCAACCCTGACAACTTTTGCGCGCTCTCCAGGATCCCCGCTGATCACCGCACACTCCGCACACTCCGGAGTAATGAAGCTATGAGAAGCTCCAGAATCAAACATAACATGGGACTTAAACCCGCCCACCAACAAGGTCCCTACACAAACCTCATGTGTTGAGAACCTAACACTTTATCACAGGAAACATATACAATCTGAACCTACTAAAATTCACAAAGTTTAAGTACCAAAAATTATACCTGTGATCGCCCTGGCACTGGTTCCACCAGTCTCTACTTTCGTGTAAACACGTGGCGTTTGCTAAATCTGTGCCACCTGCTGACCTCCAGGCTGCACCTGCTGCAACGCTGCCACTGCTGCCGGCTGCAACTTGGGACAAAAAGGCCTGATGTGCCCTGTCTCCCTACAATGATAACATACCCGAGGCCTTGTCGTCGGAGCACTCCTCATGGGACAACTAGCAACCCTGTGATCCTTGCTCCCACAACCGAAGCAACTCACACCACCCGGCTTCTGTGTAGTCTCCCACCTCCTCTTGGTTCCCTGAGCATGCCTACCGCCCCTGCTAGAACCACCCTGCTGCTGAGCCTTACTAGGCTGAACTGCTGGAGCTACCGCCACTGACTGTGCCCGGATATCCTCCTCAATCTCTGCTGCAGTCTCAACCAGCTCTGCACGCGTAGCATAACGCCGCCCTCTACAGTGAACTCTCAAATCATCACGTAGAGCCCTCAAAAACCTCATGATCTGAGCCTCCTCAGGCTCCATAGTCCGACCCCCATAACAAAGAAGTCGACTGAACTCCAAGTCCAGCTCCCGCACTGACCGCGTCCGCTAAGATAACTGAAGGAACTGCACCTCCAACCGGTCCAATGCCTCTCTAGGAAAATACTTGGGGTTGAACTCCAAGACGAAGTCAGCCCAAGTCATCTCCCTCTGCACCCTCCTAGTAGCCACTGATCTCCACCATATCTGAGCATCACCAACCAAAAGATGGACCCCTATGTCCACCCAAAACTCCTCAGGGCATCTCAGAGTATGGAAGTTACGTTCCACACTCGCCCTCCATGCATCCGCCGCAGTAGGATCTACACCTCCTGAAAACTGCTCAGTATAAATACGGCCCATCTCTGTCAGCATGCTGAGATAACGAGAATGGACTCCCACATCCGCAGCCACTGGCTGCCGCTCCTCCGCCACCACTGGTGGCACTACCTGAGCCTGCGCCGGTACCACTGGTGGTAACCGCGCTAACACCTCTGCTAGCATAGCCACAAAGTCAGTACCAGGGACTCCACTCGCTGGGACTCCCACACCCGGGACCCTAGCATCACCGGCCACTGGAGCATTAACACCGCCCCCTCCTGCCACACTCACGGAATCCCCCGGAACATCCTGCGACTCGCCTACACCCTCAGCTGTCACTCTCTGGTCCTTGGTCTCACTAACCACTGGGACTCTGTCCCTACCACGACCGCGTCCGCGCCCACGACCACGTCCGCGTCCACGACCTCGACCAGCCACAGCCTTATCTCTAACCATCTGCACTACCATGAACAGAAGGCTAAGCAAACAATTTCTATTATAATACAGAAACATAAACTCACCGTGGAATCACACAATCGGCTCGAAGAGGATGTTTTAGGACTCCATGCCACACAAAATTGACTAACTCACATAATCAACCAAGACATGCAATCCCAAACATCTACAACAGAAACCTAGTGAACCCAAACCTAGAACCATAAGGGCTCTGATACCATAATGAAACGACCGACCTTTTTTTTAAAATAATAAATAATAAATATATAATATAATAAATAAACTACAACTAGTGTTCCCATACCCACTAGCCACCTAACCACAATCACAACCAACAACGAAATAACAATACCAATAACCAATAAATAATATCCAATAAGTATATTAACCAATATAATAATATCCAATATAAAATCCAATCATAAACTAATAATCCAACAGCATAAATAAAATAACCAGCAATCCTAAACAATGTTCTATGACTCAACTCTAGCAACCTAACAGAAGCTAGACAACCAAGCGAACCACTAAACCATCCTCCTCTTCATTGCCTTGATTCCACAATCACACTTTGCCTTTACCTGCACCACAAACACATATTGCAATGCATGAGTATTTTATAAACACTCAGTAAGGCAATCCTCCCATCTACTGGGCTATACACACAAGCAATAGAGTATCAATAACCAACACACAACAATCAACAAACGACAATAACAAACCAGGACTCAGCATCGACCGACGCCAACAAGCATCGACCGATGCCAAATAGGGAAGCATCGATCGACACAAAAGCTGCATCGACCGATACCCAATCCGCATCGACCGACGCATGCTCGACGTAATGCGAAAACCCTAGAGTTTTACGCACCGTCCTCGCACTTGCATCGACCGACACAAGTTATGCATCAATCGACGCAACATCGAGCACCGTGTTTTCCCCGAAGCTTCTCGCCGGATCTTCGTTCTTACAACCACAAAAATCGATCCCAAGCCACAAGAAAGCTTCCTAACGTCCATAGCAACGATCTAACAAGCCTAACATCACACAACAAGCAGATTAAAAATCCTCTAGATTAGATAAGCCATGGTCATGCACTTACCTTTGCCACAGAAGAATCTGAACCTCAAACAACCAAGAACAAGCTCCTAGGAAGCTCTTACAACGATCCCAGCTACAGATCTCACCAAGAAACGCCACAAATCTCCAGAAATCACCAAGAACTCTCAATAACTTTTCTCTCCTTTCGTTTTCTCTCAAAAACGGCCACCACCCACGACTAATGAGACAAAAACGACTGAAGGGTTTTCCCTTTTCCCTTTTGCCCAAAACGCAGCGTCTGACGTAATTCAAAACGCAGAGAATTGAGTCAGCATCGACCGATGCTCCAACTGCATCGATCGATGCACACCCCAAACCGGGATTCCGGTTCGCAGGTGTTACAGATACACACCATCAAATTCGACTCGGTACAGTACGCCCGAGAGTGTTTATCCACCAGGATTTTCACCGATTGGTCAGTTCGCTACCAATCCAAACCTGACCATGCCAAGATTAGACCAAGTTCATGGAGGAGGCCCTAGTGAGCCGAATGTACCAGAGACCCAGCAGACACTTAAAATGATTCAAGACCTTTTGAATCACATGATCCAGCAACAGCAGCAGAACCAAGCAAACCATTCAGCAGAAGATCCATCCGAGCGCTTTCTAAAATTGGTAATAATGATAAGGAACCTAGGACTTCGCAAGTTCAAAGGAGACTTGAACACGGTGTTTGCAGACGCGTGGATAAAAGAATTAGAAACTAACTTTGAAATGTCAAGATGTTCGGAGGAGTTTAGAAGACCGATTGTGGTTAACTTCTTAGAAGAGGATGCTCGTGCATGGTGGGATAGCGTAGTTCCTCGTTATCGATTTCAGACTATATCATGGGAGATATTCTGGAGGGAGTTTGAGCAGAAGTACTTTCCACCAGAGTCGCGTGATCGATTAGAGAATCAGTTCCTGCGACTGAAACAAGGTGATATGACTGTTCGAGCCTATGGAAGAATTTTTACAAGACTTCAGAGATATTTGTATCAAGAAAACGATGATGAGTTAGCCATGGCCCGGAGATTCTTTAACAGACTCAGGCCAGACATAAAGGGAAGGTTGCACGCTGTGACATACCAAAGTGTCGCAGAAGTGGAAGAGAGAGCGGTGAGTGTTGAGGAGGCCATCGAGACGGAAAAGGAGATTACGGCTCAGGAAAGAAAGAAGGAACCAGTGCAACAGGAAGGTGAATCAAGTAGCAGGACGAAATTGGGGCGCAGGCCGTGGTAAAGTCAAAATGAGTGTTAACCAAGGAGGTCGTACTGTGAGCAACATGGATCCCAGGGGATGCTATGTGTGTGGTCAACTTGGGCATTTTGATCGAGCTTGTCCAACCGTTGAGGAAACAAAGAATGCCAATCTGTCATCCGTCACATGTTTCTACTGTGGCGAGTTAGGGCACTATGCGACCTCATGTCCATCAAAGCCGACCAAACAGAACGTCCAAACTGTGAACCGTGCCCAGACAGTGCAGTAAGTGAAGGAACCCCCAGCGAAGAAGTAGCAACCCCAGCAAATGTTTTTGCTTTAGGAGTAGAACCACCTAAACTTCCACAGGCAGCAAAAGGCCCTATAACAGGTTTGATTGGGTTCTAACTCTCTTGTGATTGTTTGCGTGTTTGTGTGTTTGTGTGATTAGTTTTTGCATTGCATTGTTGTATTTGCTTTGCGTTTAGGAACATTACTTGTTGGTGGTAACCCCACACATGTATTGTTCGATTCGGGAGTATCCAATAGTTTTGTGACTCCCGAAGTGGCTAACAAGTTCGGAGACTTGTGTGAGGAGGTAGAAGTGAACATCAATGTCTACACTGCTAGTAATCAACCGCCTCTGAAGACAAGAAGATGGTTCAAGGAAGTGTCGATAGTCTTGCAAGATACAAACCTCCCGGTAAATCCTCTAGTGATGCCGTTAGAGAGATTCGATGCTATTTTGGGAATGGATTGGTTGTCGGAGCACCAAGCCCATATAGACTGCAGCAGGAACAGAGTTTTATTTGAAAATGGAGGAAGGACACCTCTAGTTTTCAATGGAATTAGCCCGAGTAAGACGGCCTACTTCGCATCGGCAGCAAGGATTGGAAGATCATTCGATGAAGATGATGTTTATCTAGTCAATCTTACCGCTATGGGAGGAGATGACAAAGAAGGCATGAAAGTTGAGGACACCGCCGTAGTCAAGAACTATGAGGACGTATTCAGACCGTTAGAAGGATTGCCTCCACCAAAGGAACCATCCTTTTACCATAAATCTTGAGCTTGGAGCTACCCCGATTGCTAAGGCACCATATCGCATGGCACCAGCCGAGTTGGCTGAACTTAAAACTCAGTTAGAGGATTTGTTGGAGAAGGGTTTTATACGACCAAGTTCATAGCCATGGGGAGCCCTAGTGTTATTTGTCAAGAAGAAAGACGGAAGCATGCGTTTGTGTATTGATTACCGAGGAATCAATAACATAACTATCAAGGACAAGTATCCGTTGCCACGGATTGATGAGCTGTTAGATCAACTCCGAGGAGCAAGTTGGTTTTCGAAGATTGATTTAGCCTCCGGCTATCATCAAATCTTGATTGCAAAACAAGATGTGATGAAGACTGCCTTTCAAACAAGATACGGCCAGTATGAGTTCGTGGTAATGCCGTTTGGACTTACCAATGCACCAGCGGCATTCATGCGGTTAATGAATGATGTTTTCCATGATTACCTGGATCGATTCGTGATAATATTCATCGATGACATCCTTATATACTCACGGAGTGCAGAGGAGCACGCAGAGTATTTGAGGAAAGTGTTGGAGAGACTAAGGGAGATGAAGCTGTTCGCCAAGTTCAGCAAGTGTAAGTTCTGGCAAAGTGAGATTGGATTTCTAGGTCACCGAGTTTTGGAGCAAGGCGTGTCCGCCGACCCAGAGAAGATTGCCGCAATTCAGGATTGGCCGAAGCCAACCTCAGTAACAGAAGTCAGAAGTTTCTTAGGTCTTGCAGGCTATTATCGGAAGTTTGTGAAGGGATTTTCATCCATTGCAAAACCTTTGACACGACTCACCGGTAAAGGAGTACCATTTATATGGAGCGAAGAAGTAGAAGAAGCTTTTAGGAAGCTAAAGGGAGCATTGACCACCGCACCAGTGTTAGCTCTACCCAAGCCTAATCAGCCGTATGCCGTGTATACCGATGCATCAAGAGTTGACGTTGGATGTGTTCTGATGCAAGGAGATTGAGTGATTGCCTATACCTCCCGACAATTAAGGAAGCATGAGGAAAACTACCCCACACATGACCTAGAGATGGCAGCCGTGGTGTTTGTGCTAAGGATATGGAGATCCTACTTGTATGGAGAAGCGGTTCAGGTATTTACGGAGCATCAAAGCCTTAAATACTTGTTCACGCAACCAGATCTTAATTTGCATCAGAGAAGGTGGATGTAATTCATTGCCGATTACGATTTGAAGATCCAGTACCACCCAGGCAAAGCGAATGTAGTTGCAGATGTGCTAAGCCAAAGGAAAGCACAAGTTGATGCCGAGAAAGATGTGGAGTCTCTAGCTGACGAGTAGAAGAAGGTAAGGCTTCTAGCCTTAGAAGGAGAATCTAGTGACTCGTTGGGATTACAAGCGGTAACTCAAGCGAGTTTACTACACCGAATCCACGAAGAGCAACCCAAGGACAAGAACCTGAAGAAGATTATCGAAGAATTGAAGAGTTCAGGAGGACCGAATGCTAGTGGTTACCACTTAGCATATGATGACACCTTACTTCTCAATGGGAGAATAACCATACCTGACCGGAGTGGACTACGGGAGGAGATATTGAGAGCAGCCCACAGCTCAGCATTAAGTATACACCCCGGAAGGACCAAAATGTACAAGGACGTGCGTAGATATTATCATTGGCCTGGACTAAAGAGAGCAGTAGCGAAATGGGTAAGCCAATGTGACCCATGTCAAAGAATCAAGGTAGAGCATCACGTGCCAGCAGGTTTGCTTCGCAACTTACCCATACCAACGTGGAAATGGGACTCTATCTTGATGGATTTTATTACCGATCTACCCATAAGGAAGGGACGAATCAATGATGCAGTATGGGTAGTGGTTTACCGTTTAACCAAGGTAGCCCATTTAGTTCCAGTAAGGAGTACAGACCAAGCACCTGTCTTAGCCGAGAAGTACATAGACGAAATCTTGAAGCTGCATGGAGTGCCAGCAAACATTGTTTCTGATCGCGATCCAAAATTTGCATCGATATTTTGGCAAGATTTGCACACGGCGTTGGGAACGGATGTTCATATGAGCACCTCATTCCACCCAGAGACCGATGGACAGACGGAAAGGACGATCCGAACCATAGAGGACATGATCCGATTATGTGCTTTGGAATGGTCATCGGATTGGGAGAAGAATTTACCGTTAGTTGAATTTGCGTATAACAATAGTTATCATTCGAGTATCGGCATGTCGCCATTTGAAGCGATGTATGGAAGACCATGTCGAACGCCTTTGTGTTGGACAGAAGTTGGAGAAAGGACGAGCTTAAATCACAAACTGATTGATGAGACCACTGAGAAGATCAAGTTCATTCGAGAGAGCATGAAGAAAGCGCAAGATCGCCAGAAGAAGTACGCTGACCGTAAAAGGCGAGAAGTGGAATTTGAAGTCAGAGATATGGTGTACTTGAAGGTTGCACCACAAAAAGGAAAGGATCGTTTTAGTAAAGTGGAAAAGCTCGCGGTAAGGTTTATCGGACCATACCGAATCGAGAAAAGAGTCTGAGAAGTAGCCTACCGGCTATCTATGCCCGAGGTTATGCGATTGCATAAAGTATTCCATGTTTGACAATTACGGAAGCATGTACCAGATCCTAACATGATTGTGCCCGAGCCTATCAAGGAATTGGAGCCAAATCTCACATACCCCGAAGGACTGTTTGGAAAAGGGCAAAGAAGGACTCGAAAGTTGAAGAACCGGAACATTCCTCAAATCCAAGTATTTTGGGGGAAGCAGAACCGTAAAGTCACCACATGGGAAGATGAGGATAGGATACGTGCGAAGTATCCTCAGCTGTTTACCGAAGAAGATGAGGCAGGACCATCAGAACCCTATGGAATTCGGGACGAATTCTATTAAAGGGGGGAAAATGTAATGACCCTCACCAAGGGGTAAAATTTCAAATAAAAACTCATGGCCAAAAGACCAAGAAAGGAAGCCAATAAGGAGAACAAAAAGATTGTTGAAGAAAAGTCCGAGAAAATTTGGACAAATCTAGAAATGGCCGAGTTGTCCGAAGATGTCCGAAGGACCGAGGATGTCCGAGAGAGTTGCCGAGAGTTTCCGAGAGCGTCCGAGAAAATTGCCGAGAGTGCCGAGACGGATCGAGAATCACCGAGAATTACCCGACGATCGACCGAGAGACACTAACCGATCCCACAAGAATCGCCTAAGTCAAGAGAAGAAGTGGAAGATTAAATTAATCAAGGAAGAGTTAGTGGAGTTAGTGGGATATTAAACAAATAAGAAGGAGTTAGTGGAGTTAGTGGAAGAATTAAACAATTCAAGGAGGATTAGATGAGATTAAACAAATCCAATGAAGATAGTGGAGTTTTAGTGGCCAAGTGTTAGTGTTAAACACAACCAAGTGTTAAACCACATGCACTAAGAAGAAGAAATAAGTCTCATGCATTGGCTATCTCCACTGCCTCAAGTCCTCTATAAATAGAGGCTCACTTCTCTCATTTTCGCAAAAATTCTCAAGGGGTAAGGAGAGAAATTGAGAGAGAAAGTGAGCGAGAGAGAAGAGAGAAAAGAGTGGGCGAGTTCGTGAAAGAAAAGAAGAGAAGAAGAGAAGAATCAAGACAAGACTATCGACCGCAAGTTGAATCAATAAGGAAACCGATTTCAACCAAAGAGGAGATCCGAGTGTGCCGCGAGAGAAGCTTCATCAAGGGAGACCGATCATCGCCGGTTTACAGTGAGTTCAGGCACATATTTTGCCAGACTAGATGGGGAATTAAAGACATCCATCTAGTGCACGGTTTGCATGAAGCATTTAGTTGTATTTACTTGAATTTCTTTTGTGATTTTCTTGTTTAAATGCATGCGCGGTGAGGTTACACCGGTTGCTAGATCGAAACGTTCTAGTGACAAGGGTGATAACTAGTTAAGATACTTGTAAAATTATGGGCTTAAAAACCATATAAACTCAAGTATCAACTTTGGTGAGGTCTTAATGCGTTTTAGTCCGTGAGAAATTCCGGCTAAGCGTAGTAAGCCTTGGTATTGCTATCCTTCCCATTCCGTACCACATGCAGCCGCAACATGCAACGCATGTTCGTGTGCTTGTAGGGTTGGTTACGAAGAGCTCGGAGGTTACTGGGCTCGCTACCCTGGCCGAGGCTGTTTACACGACGGTGTGGCTTTGAGTGAAGTCCGATTACATGCCTATGTGGTTGTAAACCGGTTGTTCATGCGGGGTTAAGGAAAGGATGCATACCAGGCCCAATAAATTAGAACTTGTTAAAACTCTTGTTTAATTTCAAGTTCATGTTGTTGCATGTTGTTGCATGTTGTTGCATGTTGTTGCATGTTGTTGCAGGTTGTTGTTTTTGCTTGCTAGAGTAATTTGCTTAGCTCATTAGCTTCCGCATGTTATCTCTGATTATTGTTGTAAAACGGTTGTTCATGCGGAGCTGAAAGTTGCTGAAGAACTGAGAATTCATGGTAAAGGAATTGCATTCAAGGTAGATGACAGAAGTGATCAGTTGCAAGAGATAAAAGATAACATGTGATGTGATCGCATGACGCGACCTCGGCCAAGAAGACCAAGACACGCCGGACGCGACCGAGACGCCTGACCAAGACGCATCGGACGCGACCAGGGCAACCTGTTCAGACGCGGCCAAGGCTCCAACAATCTTTCCCGGAGCCACCACACGTTCCAAGAGCTCAGCAAAGGCGGCCAAGCAGCGGCTCAACCTATTTGTCCGAATATTTGTCCAACGCCAGCTATCCCATGAAGACTCCGAAGGCTCAGTCGCTTAGTCTTCACTCTTACCCAAGAGTGAAGACGATCAAGTCTTTAAGCAAGGAAGTGTACTCTTTTTCTTCACTCTGGGTTTGTCCCAATGGGTTTACCGGAGAAGGTTTTAACGAGCCATGGAGCTAAACGCAAAACGCCTAAAGGCTAAGTTGCTTCACGCGCAAGGCCAAGGCGGTTATCTCTCTTTTCCCTCTTATTTTTGGTTTAATTTTGAACTTGAGAATATTCTCTTTTGATCCTTATGTTTGTGAAAGTTGGAGAGTGTTTGTGGCTAAGCGTGTTAGTCAAAAGGTGGCGATGTGTTCTCTTTGCAAAAGGGACACGTCAAAAGGACGATGTGCGGATCAAGATGAATCCGCATGTCCTTAAGCTCCTATCTAGACCTAGCTATTTAAATTCTCCTTAAGACCTTGTTCCTCCGTTAGACTTGTATGAAAATAAAACTTTTCTTCAAGAGAGATTCTTGAAACTTGTCTCACTCTTCTCTTTCTTCAATCCGAGAATGAACCTTGAGAAAATCCTAACAAGCCTCGAACCGGGTTCGACCTTGTTAGAGACCGTATCAAGAGGAGAGCCAAACCTCTTGTGTCGTCTCTCGATCCATTCGTAATTTCCATTCACTTCGTTTCCCATCTTTCCCCTTTTGCAACCTTGAGTCCTCTTTCATAAGTTCTCGAGTTCTCCACTAAATCATCTCAACTCGTCTCCACCATCGTTTCCACCGCAACCGTTCGCTCGCTCGTTCCGCATCCGTACCGTCCGATCGATCCGTTCGTGGTTTCTCGACGTATCTCCCAAACGGCTCGTTTGAATTCCTTCAAACTCTGTTTCCCTCGTTTGATTCTCTCCTAGATCCGAAGTCCAGAACCTTTGCCGAGGAAAGTTCTACCGTTGGAAAGTTGGCCGAGAGCTCAAGCCGCGACCGTACCGCAACCGTATCGTGACCGCGTCACCGGGTCACATCAACATGCCTTGATGGCAATAAATTTTGGAAAAGCTCTCAAGCGTGTTGAAAAAGGACAGGGACGAGAGTTATCTTGCTGGAATCGAAATGATACAGAGAGGTCTTGTTCTAGGCCAAATAGATCTGAGAAAGAAAAAGCTGATCGGAGAAAAGAGATTCAGTGTATTGAATGTGGTGGTTTTGGTCATTATAAACCTGAGTGTTCAATGGTTAAGCGCAAGGAGATGAAGTGCTTTGAATGTAAAGGGATTGGACATTTATAATCTGAATGTCCAAACATGGTGAAATGAAATAAGAAGGCATATGTTAGCTTTAGTGATTCAGAATCAAAGAGTGATGGGGATGAAAAAGAAGGAGGAATGCTGAATCATTTTGCATACAGTGCTAAGAGTGATGATATAGCTGATGAAAGCTCAGATGATGATGGTGAAGAGTCGATTTCAAAAGAGAGCTACTGTGTTTTGTACGACAACTGGGTCCAGTTGTGCAACAAAAAATTGGTTCTTATAAAGGAAAAGCTGCGTTTGGAAGCCAAAGTCAATATGCTTGAAGAAAATAGTTATGAAGGATTGATTGGTGAGGAACTTCCTTCTTCTGAGAAAGAAGTATTAGAAAAGAAACTGAAGGCACTTCAAGAAAACTATGGTTTGGAAGAAAAAAAAAAGCAACAATTCTGGAAAGAGAGCTGAATGAGAATCACAAGAAGATTAGGATGTTGAATAATGGTGGCAAGAAGCTTGATGAGATACTATCTATGGGAATTGTAGGATCTCAGCATCAAGGTCTGGGTTATCACAAAGAAGAGACTGTTGAGTTGTTGTCTCGTGATAAATCAGTAAGCTTCGTTAAGAGCAATGTAAATCAAAAAGCTGAGTCAAGTGTTCTGGAAAAAGTGGTACAACAGAAGGTCTCTGTTGCACCAACCAGGAACACACAACATCAACTTATATCTTCTCCTGAGCGAAAAGGTTAGACTAAATCCAAGCGAGGACGAAGGGTTTATGAATGCTTTCATTGTGGTAAAACTGGTCATGTGAGATCTTTTTGTTACAAGTTTAAGAACAAGATCAAGGAGCTTTGGATGGCAAGAAAGTGTTTTATTGATCCCTTTCATTTTTCTAGAGTCTGAGTCGCTAAAAATGATTTGTACAATAAAAATTTTGAGAATGATGAGAAAAAGTTTGATCAAGGTTGCAAAGAGTCTGAGGAAATCAACCTATGCTGCAATCTCTCGAAGATAATCACTGAAGAAGATGTTGGAGTTGAACCTGAGGTTCTACAGAAGCATGTTGCAGAACCACCTGTACAAGAAAAAGTCACAACTGAATCAACCAAATCCAATAGTGCTGATTGGAATGATGAATTGTCAGGAGTCTTAGCTATATCTAAACAGTTTCAAAGTCATAAGAATTACTCTGCTGCAGTTGCAGTTGCTGAGCAAACCTCTCATCATGTTCAGATGAATTTTCAAGAAGTGTTGCAACATTGTTGTGTTTCAAAATTTGAACCTAAGGATATTATAACAGCTCTTGAGGATTATTTTTGGTACAAGGCATGATAGGAAGCTTGTTGTGTCTCTCTGCTTATATGTCTTCATCCTTGTTTTTATATGAATGTGCAGTCACGCTGGGGGAGTATGATGAGATGATGATATTGGTGATGATGGTGATATTGCAGCTGAATGTGGCTGAGGCTTATGTTTTTGGAAGATTCTAGTACTATTCACATATGGAGCTTGAGTTGTCACATTCAGATAAAAAGGGGGAGAATGAGAGCATGAAGACTTATGATGCTACAAGGTTGGTTTGTTGAACTCTAGAAGATAGGTTCACACGTATCATGGCTGGAATACTGGAGGCTCTTTTGATTGGAGCAGAAGATTTAAATCATATCTAATAAGAAGATTTGGACTTATCTTTGAATAGGAAAGTAGGTCATAGGAGGTATCCTATATATTGAGTTATTAGGCCAAACATGTTGTTTGGCCGTTCAAGAAGAATTCTTAGAACTAAGCGAATAAGCTTTTAGAGTTCTTAGTGATTTTGGTTAAATTAAGAATTGGTCAGTGGAAAGTCGTGTTAACTGTGTGTAAATATGATTAAACATATCTTGTAAGATTGTTTAAGTGATTCTTAATAAAAAAAGAAGTTTTTTTCAGTATTAGCTGCATCTTCGTTTTTACAAAGCTATGATCTTAGATCAGTGAAATCTTTGAACATCCAACCACCGGTTATCAAATCCTAACAATTAGTTGAATGGTGGTAATATTTGCGATGTACGTGGAACCTTATCCTCCTTTCTTCCAGGGTATTATGGTTCGAGAAATTTGCATATACACCTGAATACATTTTTACAAGGATCGAACCCGGCTAATCATTAACAAAACAACATTTTCTAATCTATACATGGAATGTACTGCAAACTCTAAGCAGACGCACTCATTATTATTATTATTATTTCATATAAGAACATGCTGGAATTTGGTTATATATCTATCTGCAACACACGTTTAACCTTTCAATACAAAACACAATTCAATTACCAGTCCTATCATGTCCTCTGATTGGACCTTCTTAGCAAAACCCATGAGGTGTGCCGTTATACACGTATAAGTCTTGAATTATACACACACATACGTACAAAATCTAACCCATCTCTGGACTTATTAGTTATTACTAAACAATACAATTTCAACGGTTACGGTGAGGGCAAGTTGGGGCGTCCTGCCAAAGAGATATAGTCGTTTCCGTATGTATTATCTCTATTGCTTCATCGATATACTGTACACGACACAAAACACGTACGCTACAGAGTTACAGTAAATTGAATTTACATGACAAGACCGATGGACCATAACTTATAGTAATAACGACAAGAGTTTCTTTTAAGACGAGCGATGAACAGAGATACAAAATTTGGCAAAAGTGTCCATGCATTTATAGTTCAGCCCCATAAAAATGGATAGTACTTGCCAAAAAGTTTCTATATAAAACACTTTAGTAATAAGAAAAAAATATATAAATTAATTTACGAAAAGTACGTAGGTAGAATGGAGAATTTTAATGAAAAGTACTTAACATTTTAAAGGATTTTAAAATATTTTTAAAATACTCTGTTATTCAATTGAGAATTTTAAAAAATCTTATAAAATCATATGTTATTCAACTAAGATTTGAATAAAATCCTTTAAAATAATTCAGAATCTCTTGTTATTCAATCAATAGTTTATAAAAACAACATAAAATCTCTTGTTATTCAAAATATCACAACTTTTTTTAGAATGCTACTTTGAATGATTTTAAGAGACTTTTTTTTTTCAGTTAAAAAATACATCTCTCAAAATCATATTCTTTAAGGTAGAATTTTAAAGGATTTCATTAAAAGAAAAAAACAAAAAAACAACCACCACCATCTCAGTAAACTTTCTCAAAATCACAAGCCTTAACAATCTCTCATAAGCATAGCTTAGGATCATCTTCGTTTCTTGTGACTTGAACTTGAACAAGAGAGAAGCCGTCCCAAGAACTCCAGTATACAAGTTATAGTTTCGAACACGTTTTCCAGTTCCCATGTCTCCAACACTACCTTCAAAAAAAAAAAAAACAAGAGAACCGAGAACATAGAACAACAATTTCAATAGCTTTCATACCAAAAACTTATTAAAATCAAACTGAAGAGTGATTTTGAGAGATTACCGTAGCTTTCATAAGTTTATTTAATTTAATATTTCAAGTGATTTAATTTTTGATGAAATTTTAAATAATTTTAATGATTTTAGGGATGTTGATATGATTTTTTTGTAAAATTCTTTCAAATCCCACCTAAAACCATGAGATTTGTATTTCTCTATTTTTAACTAAACAAATCCTCTCAAATCTTCCAGAATTCCTAAAAATCATTAAAATCCAAATCCATAAACTGTTCTGAATAACAGTAGATTTAAAAGTAAATTTTTAAATCATCAGTTCAATAACAATGGATTTTAAAGTAGATTTTTAAATCATTAGTTCAATAACAGTGGATTTTAATAGACTTTTTAAAATACATGATTAAATAACAGAGGATTTGTAAAATTTACCCAAATCACTTGAAATGTCAAGTTGAATACACCCCCCTTAGTACCCCCTCTTAGTTTTTACCGTATCTTTGAGGCTTAGCCGCTTAGAGAAAATCTCCGAAGCTTCTTGGAGAATGATTTGTACGAAAGTGAGAGCATTTTCGTCAATGAATTTTTACCTTTGGTAACAGTTTCCTCATCTCTGGCGAACTCTTCCGGTACAAACTCCGGCATCTCATTTCAGAAGAAACGTTCTCCCATCTCTCTCACTCTCACTAAGCGATGCTGAACGACAAAGTAACACTGACACACATCGTTGCATCAAAAGCTAGAAAATTATCAATTCTTCAACTCAAAAAAAAAATACCAGTTCTTCAAATCAAGCAAACTTCATGTCACATTCGGAATCGAGACACCAAATGTGACTTTGACACAACTTAGAATCTACCTAGACTTTTCTTTAATGTCTCTGTTTGAAGCATAATGATATTCACTTCTTGTTTATCAAAAAGGCATTTCATCAATTGTTGTTAACTCTAATGTGTTTTTTTATGCAGGGAAATGATCAATAATGTTAAAAACAAAGACGATGGTGTGTTTGAAAATATTCTAAAATCACTCACAAAATCTGTCAAAATCTCACATATTGTCATTTCATTTTCATTTTTTTTAATAGAAAAGTTCTAACAAATTACCCAAGTCTTGTACAATCTTATTCAAATCTTTCAAATTTCCAAAATATTAAAATCCCATCAAATCCTCTAAAATATAAGTTCAATACCCCCTCTAAATTTTTGTACTCGAGTTTTTTTTGGCATGTGTATCAATTAACTACCCACTAGGTAACAACGGAGTAAAAATTTATTATTTAGGATCTAAGATTCGTTTGTGTAAAAAATATGTGTTACTAAATTTTTTTTGTTTTATTCAAATTTATGTTTATTTTGTGTAAAAATACATTTCACAATTTATTATGATGGAGAAATTGTATGGACTTTATTTTAATAAAACATGATTAATTATTAATTTTCTGTTTTTAAAAGAAGTATAATATAGATTCATATTAAATGAATACAAATACTTTTAATTTATGTAATAAAATTGATTTAAATATATAATGGCATAGATGTAATTAATAGTAATTAATGATGATTATTTGTTAAAATGTGCTTCAAACTCTATAACGGTGACACATCAGCATTTTTCAATAATGTTCCTCTATTAATATATACTAGGTACCAACCCACATATAGTGCAGGATAAATCAATTTAAATAAAATATTATAAATAATAAAATTATTTGAAATTTAAGATTCGTTTGTTTAAGACAAAATATGTAAGTAAAGTTTTTTTTTTCATTTATTCAAGTTTGCGTTTATATTGTGTAAAAATATGTCTTACCCATGAAATATTTGAACGTGAAAAGAATTTCAACGTTGTGGAGAAAGTTTTGATGTCTTTATGTGTTTCTAAAATCAAATTCACATATTTTATGTTTCACATTATTATCTACATCACTATGTCATTAAATAGATAAGACAATATTTTTTAGACTAATCGATTTAATTTAAAACTAATTCTAAGTTTAAAAATGCAATGAGAAAAATGTATAAAAAGTGGTAAATAACCAAAAAGTATATTCCTGGTGAAAACTTATAGGGATAATGATTGTATAGGGTTTTTAAAAAATTCAGTAACATGGATACCATGTTAAGATCACTGAGTCACATATATTTAAATAGTCATTAGAATTTTTAAATAGGAGACAAAGTTTTTGTTTTTCAAAAATTTAAATTAGTGAATAGATTTAAATTTTTTTGCGAAATGTTATTTATTGTTAATATTATATTGTTATATTGTAGTATACTTGAATAGTTATGGGATTTTTTTTTCAATCGTAGAATAAGTTTTACGTTTCAAAAAGTTAAATAGGTGAATAAGTTTAAATTATTTGTGGAATGTTATTTACTTTTATGATTATTGTGATAATTCATTCAATTAATTTTTTAAAATATAGTTGAATAGTCACCAGAATTTATTAAATAAGAAAAGAAGTTTAGCAATTCAAAAAATTAATAAATGATTTATAATTTTTGTGAAATGTAATTTACTTTTAATAGTTAAATAGGTTATGAAAATGATAATTAAATTAATTTTTGGATTTAATAGTTGACTAAATCTTTCATTTTCAAAAACCTAATAGAAAAAATTGTCTAATATATTTTAATGGCATATTTATGTAAATAAAAATGAGAAATAAGGACATTTATTAAAAAAAAGGTACATGAGCTCTATGAGTACGACACCTCAGCTTTTTTGTGAGAGTGTTTCTCTATTAATATGTAGGGGATAGGAGATTTGTGATCATCAGGTATAATTAAAATTTGATTACTCGAAAATATGCCATAAACTAAAATTTGATAATAATTATTGCTTATTACTGTAACATCCGCGAACCGGAATCCCGATTTAGGGGATGCATTGATCGATGCACCATGTGCATCGGTCGATGCAAGGTTGGTTTTTGCGGACGAGTTTAAGTTAAACTTTGCGTTTTGGTGTTAGAAAAACCCTAGAATCGCTTATAAAAGCATAAACTCGGGGGTTTGGCCGAGTTTGGCCGTTTCCGCGAAAAAATAAGAAGAAGAAGTGTTCTTGAGTGTTCTTGATGAAATTCTTGGAATTTGGTGGTTGTTCTTGCGAGAACTGTAGCTGGGATCAGTGTAGGAGCTTCCTAGGAGGGTAGATCTTCATGTTTAAGGTTCATAATCTTCTTGGCAAAAGTGAGTACATGACCATGGCTTATCTAAGCTTGAGATTTCTCTGATCTGCTTGTTTATGTGTTGTTTGACTTGTTAGAACGTTATTTGGGACTTTGTGAAGCTTTCTTGTGGCTTGGGATCGAGTTTTGATGTTTTAGGAACGGTGATCCGACGAGAAGCTTCAGAGAAAAAGGATGCTCGCCAGTTGCGTCGATCGATGCACTTGGTGTGTCAGTCTATGCAAATGCGAGGACGGTGCGATTTGACCTAGGAGCGTTGGTCGATGCCATGTGCAGGCGTCGGTCGATGCAACTAGGGTTTTTTGTGAAATGTCGAGCATGCGTCGGTCGATGCAGAGATAGTGTCGGTCGATGTAGGCTAGTCATGCATTGGCCGATGCAAGCTTGTGTCGGTCGATGCATCTCCTGTTGGTGTCGGTCGATGCAGTTCCTGGTTTGTTTGTTGATTGTTGTTTGATGTTTAGAGTATCTCAATTGCTTGTGTGTATAGCCCACTAGATGGGAGGATTGCCTCACTGAGTGTTTATAAAATACTCATACATCTCAATTTGTATTTGTAGTGCCGGTAAAGGCAAAGTGTAATCGTGAAATCAAGGCAATGAAGAGGAGGATGTTCTAGTGGCTCGCTTGGTTGCTTTCTGGCTTCTGTTAGGTTGCTAGAGTTGAGTCCTAGATAGGATTGATGGTTATTTGTTATACGTTGATTGGATTTTTAGACTATTTATTATGGAAGTGATATTGGTTTATTGGTTATTTATTGGTTTAATAGTATTGATTATTTTTTGCTATTGGTTTGGTTGTGGTTAGGTGAGTAGTGGATATGAGACTACTAGTTTTAGAGTATTTATTATTACTATTATTATTTATTATTTATTATAAAAAAATAGATCGGACCGTTATAATTATTAATGACTTTTTTTGTAACGATAGGTAGTAGGTTTAACTTGGTTATATTATGTGCTATTTTAAACTATACGTGAACAATATGTTTAAAAATTTGTGGTTCGCATGGTCATCACCAAAGGCTGTACTTTTTGTTTTTCTTTTTAAACAACTTCAACAATTTTTTTTTTTTCCTTTATAATAACAAAATATTCTTATGTTACATTTTCTAGAGAAGTTAGACAAACGGAGTGTCTTGCATGGAAAAAGTACTTCACAAGTGATCATCGGAAGGTGGCATGACATCAGTTTTTTTTTTTAAAAGAGAGACGACGAAAAATATCTCTCTTTTTTTTTTTTTTTTTTTTGACAATCAAATATCTCTCATTTTTATGATGGAGATGTCAACACCTTCGTGTAAACCAAAAGTCATTGTTGCATAAATTATTGAAAATAACAGGACTCGGCACTTTTTCTCTTAACAGCCAAAACAAAATCTTCTTTGAATTTCAGTGCTGCTGCTCATACTTTAGCTTTTGGTTGGTTTAAATATCTCTCAATTTTTTTTTTTGAAGGATGATGTTTGTGTAACTAATCCCTGATTATATTAAAAAAGAAAAAAAAAAAACAGTAAAGAAAGTATCAGAAGGATGTAAAAGTCGCGAGAGACTACAAAATTACTTAACCTATCAATCTGCTAGTATATTGATCAATATAATTAAAGTTGTTGAAAACCAAAACAACTAGTATATTGATTGCTAATACGCTATTCTTTTGGAAGACATGAAAGTTTATCGTTAGTTTTGGATGTTGTAAAGCCTTACACAGTTACACGTAGTTTACGCGAGCTTATAGTATATTATATAACGATGCAACAAAAAAATATCAAACATATTACGTTAGAAATATCCATAATTGTATCAATCTAATAACTCATTTTTGTTTCTTTTTCGTACGTGGCTAATAACAAAAGTTTCAAAGTATATATTCAAATATAGCCATTAACTTAACTGTAGACCAAAACAATTATATTTTCAACAATGCTTTTTTAAAAACTTTTTTATATGCGTTAATAAATCTTTGGTCAAACCACTGAATCAATTGAAGTTCCACCAATATATCTCGTTTTAGAAAATATAAATTTTAATTCCAAAATCTTATTCACACAGAAACATAAAAGTTTATTGTTTACATGATTAAAATAGTAGTTCATTCCGAAAAATACACACTAAAAGCGAAAACATACCCATACAGAAATGCAAACAAATGGCCACACACACTAATCAAATTCTCCATTAATCATACTCCAAAGTTGCTCAACGTCAAACGCCATGGTGCCCCCTTTCTCTGTTGCCGTCACTTCTCTAACTAGGGCATCTACCTCTTGGCTATCATCTAGTAAATTCTCTAACCATATATTATCTCCATCAATGAAATTATTGATATGCTCAGCTTTCTCCTTATCTTTGTTACATGTCATATTATTTTCACAAACATTATTGTTATTGAGTCCAAAGCATGAAGGAATAACGTCAACTTGTGGCCGGCCATTGAGATTGCTGGAGCCGTTATTAATTGTGAAGGATCGAGGTCGTGGCTTAAAAACATCAATTTTTTGGACCGGTGTGGTAGGATGAGAATTAATGTTTCTCTTTTTCATCTGAATCTTACAACACGGTTCATGTTTCTTACTCAGATGAGTGTTCCAAAAATTCTTGACATCATTTGCGGTCCGACCAGGCAATCGACCAGCAATCAAAGACCACCTAAGCATTGTAAAACAATAAACAATTATTATTTAGTAGTATGAAACTTGATAACTTATTACTCCGAGTTAAAAAGTACCTGTTTCCTAGAAGCCTATGAAGGCGAAGAAGCAGATCGACTTCATCAGAGCTAAGTTTTCCTCTCTTGATATTTGGTTTCAGATAGTTCAACCATCTTAGTCTACAACTCTTCCTGCACCGGTTTAGCCCTACAAAACATAAAATTGACATTAATTATACCTACTAGTATTACTAAGACTGCTTTTGTGTCCCCTTCTATATTTTTATCATGAAGAATCTATGCACACCAATAGCAATAAAGAACTGTTCCAACACATACTTATGTGTTCGTCTAGAAATTTTCAATGAATTTATTTAGAAAAGGAAAAAACAGTAAAACGAATTTTAAAGACTCTACAGAGGTTGGCATCGTTCTTTTGATTTTTTTTCAAGAAGAGGATAGCAATATACAACGTAAATATAATCCTCTTTTAATTTAGGTCCATGAATAAACCAATATGCATATAGATGCATGGGTTCTTATTTTTATTAACAACTTTGAATAGCATATATATTAATGATTAATCTTTTCATCAAAAGAAAAAGAAAGAAGTATGAGAGTTAATATAAACACGTGAAAGAAGAATATTAAATAGAGAAAGAAGAATATTCGTAAATGATGTGTGTGTGTGTGTTTTTAAAAAACATACCAGCTCTTAAAGGAACTTGGTGCCATTTGCCTTCTCCAAACTTATTTATGCACTGTCTCAAGAGACTATCTTCTTCAGCAGTCCATGCACCTTTTCGCAACACTCTGGACGAACTCTCCATGAAACGAAAATAGAAATATAAAAGTATCCAACCAAATTTCAAATTTATAAGGGTTCAAAGAAGAGAGGGTATATATTGTGGTTTCACAAATCACTTGAGGACGTATAGAGTGAGAGTGTATGAACGAATATATAAACCCGTGAGGGGCTTAGGGAAGCGACGTGCATGTTTGATATCCACATTTCATTGTTTAGCTGTCGTGCTTAATTTGCTAAGTTATTGTTCGGTTACTAATTTGGACTAGATAAAAAGGTTCTTAGCACCTTGCTAGCACCTTCATCCATTGTCAGTACTTAAAATTGTTTTTTTTTTTAATGTTTCTTAATAAAATTAAGAGAAAAGACTATCAATGATTGGTTATATAATTACAAGAGCGAGTATATCTGTGAACGAATATAAACACGTGATGGGCATACGTAGGTGACGTGCATGTCTGATATCCACATTGCATGTTTTAACAGTCGTGCTTAATTTGCTAAGTTATTGTTTGGATACCATGGGCGGAGCCAGCATAGGACCATGTGGGTCAAATGATCCTGGTGAATTTTTAAAATTAGTTAATTTTTTAGGGAAAAAAATTAAATTGGCCCTGGTAAAATAGCACAATTGACCCCTATAAAAAAATTTAACAACATAATTAACCCTTTAAATTTTTTTTTGACCCTGATAAACTGATTTCCTAGCTCCGTCACAATGGATACTGATTTTAGATTAGAGAAAAGGTTCATACTATATATACATAGCACCCAGATAGTTTCTTAGCAAAATTAGGACTTACCAAACAAAAAAATGTTTCTTAGCAAAATTAGGAGAAAGTATTAATAATTGGTTATGATTTTTATAGGGTGGATGAATAACAACAGTAAGTTCTACTAGTGTATAGTTGGATAGTATTATATATAGTCATTCATATATATTTTGACAAGGCTATTTGATCAAAAATTTAGAGTGTTTCCTAGACTTCAAATTTAACAAACATTTGAACTGTTTGCCTTAGTTTATTCTTCTAAATCTTTCAATTAGCAGAATTAAATTTTTCCACTCTAATCTTCATCTTAAATTGTTTTATCTTAATTCAAATTTTATAGTATAACTAAATAGTGGTAGTATAGTAGTTGAAGGGTTTACTGTAAAAGGCTAAAAGCCTTTTTGTCTTCGGTGACAAAACAAGAGTACACAATTTTGGGATCTTCTACCATCTTATGAAATTATTTAATTTTTAAAATGACTTTAAAATAGTAAAAATGAAAATTAGAAACTTAAGATATAATATTTTCTGTAAATTAGAAAAACAATATCGTTAAAACAAATATATTCATGTCCTGTGAACTCAAGTGGGTCGGATGCGGACATACTTTATACACCCACATATTTTGTAGAATGATTTTTTTGTGGGTAAAAAATCTTTATATCCGTTTTGAAATGGGTTTAGTATGGTAGGTTTAGACTATTAATCCAACACTAAAACTATTAACTTATCATATTATAAATCTGTAACCATAGTTCATGTTCTTACTTTTAAAAAGCTGATTTTATTTGATAAATTCAAAAAAGATTTAATTTTTTTATACATGAAACAAACAAAAATATAAATCAAACAAAAATATATCTCTATTTTACTCTATCAAACAAAATAAATATATTAATCCAATAAGATTCAACCAAAAAAATAAGCACATTTTAAGTTCTAAACTATATAAAACATAAGCAGAAAATATAATTGTTTTGTGGTGTAGCACATGTCCAAACAAATGATAAACTAATTAGACATGAAATTAAATAATCTTCTTTTTGAAGGGTTTACTGTAAAAGCCTTTTTGTCTTTACACGTCTTCGGTGACAAAACAAGAGTACACACAATTTTGGAGTCTTCTATCATCAAAATCTTCATTTGTGTTTTCAAGTGTCACGTTGTCGATTATTTAACTGGTTAAGATTTCAAAAATAACATAACTTGATCTTCCTTTGATATTAAAATTTCTTTTTTGTTTGTCGAACATTTGATGTTAAAACGATAATATTTAAGAATACGATATTGACATAACTTATCTTCTTTTTGGATCAACTTATGTTATTTTTCGAAAGAAACCAACAGTCGCCGATATGGCGTGGCGCAGACTTTTTTTTAACTCAAATGGTTCGAAAGCAACTAACTTCTATCCGATAACAAGGCGATAGAAGATGTGATGGTTGTATGATAATATGGTTTACATCAAGATAGTTTACAAGTTTTTAGCATCTTATAACTTTAAGCTAGATTAATAATCCGCTGCACTCGATGTAAAACAAAATATTTTTCCGAAAAAAAATTCGATATTGACTTTGTTGTCAAATTAGGTATTTATCTTTCTTTCTGTTTCATTAACTATAACATATATTTTGCATCTAATAGTTTTGGTGTTTTTCTCTTTGGCTGTCAACTTTTTTTTGTCTTTTCAAATAGCTACAGACTTAAGTTGTTAATTTGTTAAGGAATAATTCGTGTCCGATAAAAGTTTTGAAGCCATGGATACTGACAGAATGGTGTTCTTCGTTAATGTTTATTGGGTCAACTTTAGTTAAAGGCCCATAAATCCCATTGACTTGTCTCTAGATAAAACTACATGTATGAAACAAGGGGAAAAACGCCATTTCCTACCTGTACACCACCCAAAAGTGTGAATTTCTTCCTGTACAATCATGTAGTGCTAATTTAGACATTTACTCTAATAAAATTCACAATTAATACATGTACTTATAAAATTGAGCCAATTTTAAAGTCCACGTTAACAGATTTAAGTCAACCGTTAAAGATGCTGACTCAGACTCCACGTTTCCTGAAATGACGTCGTTTTGATATTTAATCTCGCAAAAAAATTGTCAAAAATCCAAACTCCAGTGGTTCAAACCCGCGATCTGAAACAAGTTTAGCATAGATCGTAACCAGTTGATCCCACAACCATATTCGAAAGTATCATACAAATGTATTATTATAAACCTAAAAAAGATCTAAGTTCTGATAAAATAAAATGTCGTCGTTTCGAATTAGGAAAACCTATTGTTACCAACATCGTCAACTGATAACTCACCGTATAGCCTTGTGCGCGATACCCACCGGAGAACCGTAGGAGAAGATGGAACTGACTTCACTACCACATCGCCAGAGGCAGCCGCAACAGTGGAATTAGAGAAGGTTCTTCGGGTTCCGGGAAGTGAGTTTCTCCGTTGGCTTATGAAGAATAAAACATCGTCGTTAGAGGCGGATATGGCGGTGGCAGAGTGGAAGCGAGCAGGTCGAAGAGGCAAAGTTCGCAGGAGCACAGACGTTGTTGGGATTAAGGAATTTCGGTTTAGAGACGAAGAAATCAATTTAATTGAACCAGTTAAAATTGTTTCGGTTTATAACTAACCAGAATGATCTTTTTTTAGTCTTATAATAATACATTTGTACGATACTTTCGAATATGGTTGTTGGATCAACTGGTTACATCCTATGCTAAACTTGTATTAGATTGCAGGTTCGAACAACCAGAGGGTGGATTTTTGACAATTATTTTTGCGAGATTACATATCAAAACGACATCGTTTCAGGAAACGTAGAGTCTAAGTCAGCATCTCTAACGGTTGACTTAATTTCGTTAACGTGGACTTTGAAATTGGCTCAATTTTATAATTACACTAGAATTTGTACCCGCGCAAGCGCGGGATTTTAATTTAAATCTTTTCTACTAATATGAATTCTTGAACTCGAATATAATCATTCAAAGTTTTGAGGGTAAATCTTTATAAATATATGTCATGTGGTAATATTAGGAAAAATAAACGACATTGATGACCACTTCAAAATCTTTTAACATTAAGAGAGTTTATTTCTTATTCATATATTTCATTAAAAACATTTTTAAAGGCTTTGATGTTGATCGATTGTTGATCTAATTGTATATATTATTTATGATTAGATGTTGATACTAACATAACATTATTTCGTATAAATTTGAATATACCGAATCTCAAGAATATTGCTTAAAGGTAAAATATAATATCATATCGTTATAACATCTTTACTGAGCTTGCTTTACCCATCAAAATAATTGCAACGTACCATAACGACCAATTCATGAAAGTGCATATCTTATCCCACTTTCCATGATTATATGGCCAAACTGTTACACCCGACTTGGAATCTAATAATGTATGTCATTTATTTTTCTACAAACTCATTCGTTTCACACAATTAATGAGATGTCATAGATTTTAATTTAGTCATGTGTGATTGTGTATTTTTTACTAATTTATTTTCAAACACTTTTAACTTTAATTATTTCGTCATTATTGATGATGCACTCCTTTTGACATACTTTTTTCCACCTTCTATTGGATCACACATAATACATATTAGACTGTAAAATGATTTTCAAGATATATTATAACTATTTTCTCTTTAATTACTATATTTCAATACTTAAATTTGGATTAGAACCATTTGATTCAATTGACGAAACATCAATTTTTTTTTCCTTTTTGATTATGTTATAAAATAATATTTCACTTTTAATTTTATTTTTTCCTGTTTAAAATTTTATAAATACAATTACAGAATTTTTTTATTCTACCATAATTTTAAATTTTACTTCCATACCACAACTCAATAATACACAATTACATAATTTTTATTTATTCTACCATAAATTTAAAATTTACTTCCATTCTAAAACTCAATAATACATTTATAATTTTCATTATTTATCAGTTTAATTGAAAATTTTAATTATACTATTACCACTGATAAAAAATTATAGTATTGTTTTCTTATTTTAACATTTTATTTATTTAACTAATTATATTTATTTTTAAACTTTCTATTAATTATAATTGACAGAAATATGCGCTAAATGAATATTTTAAAGTTATTTTAAAGTAAAAAAAAATTGCTTAGGTGGATGTTTTCGTAGCTATAAATGATGATATATAATTACATGATCAATGGAGATTCTAATCATAGATCTTGTCTTCTTGCTAAGAAAATATTTTATTTTTCTCTTATAATTATGTGGATTAACCATATGATGCACGTATATGTAAAAGAACTAAGCATAAACGATAAATGAAAGAAAATTAGGTACGAATAGGTAATAATATTATTCCAAATTCAGTGTTTTACTTCATATATATATATATATATATATATATATATATATATATCGGGTAAATGCTCTATTCTTTTCTTTCGTTTTTTTATGGTTGAATAATAAAATTAGAGTTTAATTCACACCGCTGAATTTTGGATGAAATATTATTAGGTTGAATCCACATGATTTAAAAATAGTATTGGACCTACAGATTTTGGATGAAATAGTGTTGGGCCTACAGATTTTTGATGAAATAGTGCTGGGTCTACAAATTTTGGATTAAATCTAGTGGATCAGTTTGTTATAATTGTTTAAATGCCTTATTAAAATCTATAAAATCTGCAAGGCCCACAAAAATTAAAGAGGTAGTGGCTGACGTGGCACCACTAGGAGTGAGTAAAGTGAACTTTATATATATAGATATATGAATTGTAAATTTTATTGGGGTACATGTCTAAATTAGCACTATATGATTGTACAAGAAGGAATTCACACTTTTGGAGAGTGTACAGGTAGGAAATTGTCATTTTCCCATGAAACAAGTCTATGAAAAACTTATCTAATTTATTAGTACAGTATATAGGGTGTGATTGGTGACAAAAATAAAGTGGTACAAGTGGTACCGCTTTGAATTTTTACCAATCACAAAAGCTTTACTAAAAACTTTATTAAAAATTTTACTCTCAGTTTTTTTTACAGCTTTCATGTACAACATTACAGTTTTGCACTATTCCGTAAAAGCTTACAGCTTCTCTGTACAGCTTTGGATACGTTACCAATCAGACTCATAGTTTTTGTGACATCTTACCTTTTAAATTATGCTACAACAAAATTTAATTTATTAGGATTTGTTGTTATATTGATAAATATTCAGCCATATAGTAACATAAACTTCAAGTATTGAAAATTTCCAAAAATTACAAATTATATTAGGGTGCAGGGAGCTTACGAGATGCAAATATAGAGATATTGATCATTAACCTAACCCACGAATTTGTACGCACCATAAGGTCAAAATCTGATTTACAATTATCAAGCACACCAAGCACAGATGATTGGTAACGTCTCATTTCCGAATACTCATTGTGAAGCATTGCTTTATAAGCACCTTCCATAAGCTTCTCGACATTATTGTACGTCGCAAGGCAAGTTTGTAGCTGGGTCTCGGCCAGAGGGTTCTCGGCTTTAGGAAGAAAATTATCTCTAATGAGATCAACTGTTGATTCGGAGATGTACAATGCGTTGAACACTGCGATTTTGGTTACGGTCGTGATTTCGGAGTGGGGATTATCGAGTTTCGAGATGATTGATTGCTCACAGTAATACATGTTGACGGTGTTGACGCATATCCCATCGATTAGAATCATTGTTGGGGCGTCTGGATAGATTTGTGTTATTGGTGTCTCTGTTGAGATCGGTGGGATTGTGTGGAGAATGATCAAAGATGTGATCGTCAAAGAGATTCGTTGAAGGAAAGCCACATATTGGTTCTTGATTATTTTTGTTTACTTTGTGAAAGAAACGAAGAGACACTGATTTAATATAATATACAATATTTTGGTACTTGTTGAATATATTTTTCTTTTCTTTTTTGGAGATGACTTGCCATTTGAGTTTATAAATACTTAATACGACATTTGACCATAATGTTACAAAATTTGGTATTTTTTAAATTATTGTTATTGCAGAGGTGATTTCTAAATCCATATAGAATTGTAAATTCTAAAAATCAAAACACATGAATTTTGAAATAACATGTTTTATCCTTAGATTTGAATCCTTCTATTTTACACTTTCAAATCCACTCAAATCCATTTAAACCCTTTCCCAAAACCCTCAATTTGTCGTTTAGCACTTATAAACACGATTAGAGATTTTAATTGAACAAAACCGAACCAAACAGCAATTAAAACAAACCGGACCAAACCGGAAAACATGGTGTCGATCGATACACCAAGGGTGTCGATTGACACCCACACCAAAACCATAAAAAAATGGTTCTCGGATGTTACAATTCTCCCCCACCAACAAGGATTCATCCTCGAATCCCGCAACACCGTCCATCCGTCAAGGACCTCCGTGCCACCGTCAACACGGCCAGCACATCCCCGACCGGACTAAATACCGTCAGCCAAAGTTTCCCGTGCACTGTCGCAACAGCCCGCACACCTCCGACTGAACCATGAGGTCTCTCTCTAGCCAATATACTCGCATCAAAAACACTATTTGCTCACAACTCAGTGCTTCCCCTGTCCGTGGTCGCAACTAACGAATCATGCCGGCTCGCTATTAGGCCATCCGCCTTAAGCTACGGCATCCAGAAAGTCACTCACACACACTCCCCCTGCTCTCGGGTCGCAACCCTCGAGACATACCGGCTCACTGCCAAGCCGCGGCTCACAGCTACGGTATCCAGGGAGTCTCAAATATCCCGCTCTTGGGTCGTCACCCTCGAGCGCGCTCTCAGATCGTCATCCGAAGCCTCATACCACTCCCACTCTCTGGCCACAAAGTCCATCAAGCTATCGGTATCACATAAGTTGGGCCCACACGGCCTTGAGCAAAACAAATCTGATGCCATCGAGTATCTCCCGGCTAGATCTACCTCACAATTCCCACAAAAATTCCCTTTTTAGAAACTTTCTAATTCTGGAAACCTTCCTTTTGTGGAATCTTTCTATTTATAGAAACTTCCAAAAATAGAAACCCGAGCTATTTCTCTTCTTCCCATGACAACAACAGTCAACATAAAGAAAAATACTCATCTTATTAATCTCAAAAATGTCATAATCGTTACAACCTCAACGAAAATTCAATAGAAAAAATAAGATACAACAATCCAATTCATCAATCCGCATCCCGAGCACCACCTCATCTTGGTACTTAGTCGCACAACCAACCACCCCTAAGCGACCAAGTATCAAGAGAGGATGGCTGGAATACTCCGTACCCGCTCCAGCCACGGACTACAACTCGGACCCGGCTAGACAAGCTCAAGTCGTGGCCTGCTTCTCAAACCACTTCTTAAACCTTGCCTTCATCCTCGCCTCGGGCTCCCAAGTCTGCTCCTCTACTCCATCACAGTCCCACAGGACTCTCATCAAAGGAATCTTCTTCTTCCGAAGTTCCTTGACTCTCCTCCCGAGTACCCTCAACGGTCTCGCCTCCAACATCATGTTGGGCTGAAGATCCTCAGGAATCTTAGGCAACAACCAGTCACCCTCGTGAAGACACTTCCTCAGCATCGACACATGAAATACCTTGTGGAACGCACGCATAACCTCAGGCAACTCCAGCCGGTATGCCACTGGTCCCACCCGCTCAACCACTCTGAACGGACCCATGTACCTCGGACTCAACTTAGTCTCTGTCAATGACCTGTTCGGACCCCGCAACATGGCCATCTTGAGATACACTCTATCACCAACCTGAAACTCAAGATCCTTTCTCCTCTTATCAGCATAGCTCTCCTGCCGATCTTGAGCCTCCCTCATGTTCAGCCTCAGAATCTGAATCTTCTCCGAGGTCTCCTGAACAAAATCCGCACCATATATGCTCCTCTCCCCCACCTGAGTCCAGCATAACGGTGTACGACACGGTCTCCCATACAAAGCCTCATAAGGAGCCATCCCAATACTAGCCTGGTAGCTGTTGTTGTAAGCAAACTCCACCAAGCTCAAATGATCTGCCCAATGACCACCCCAGTCTAACACGCACATCCTCAGTAAATCCTCCAAAATCTGGATCGTCCTCTCTGACTGACCGTCCGTCTGAGGATGATAGGCTGTACTCATATGCACCTTCGTGCCCATCTCTGCCTGAAACGCCCTCCAGAACACCGAAGTGAACTTGGAATCTCTATCAGACATAATACTAGCAGGCACCCCATGCAATCTGACTATCTCCCTCACGTACTTCCTGGCCAAAACCGCTGCTCCATCAGTTTTCTTGATGGCCAGAAAATGCGCAGACTTAGTCAAACGGTCCACAATGACCCATATCGCATCAAACGTCCTCAACACAGGCACACCCACCACGAAGTCCATCGTGATCAAATCCCACTTCCACTCTGGAATGGGAAAATCTGTAATAAACCACCAGGAACCTGATGCCCCACCTTCACCAGCTGGCAACTATCACACTTCGCCACCCAGTCAGCTACGTCCTTCTTCATCCCGACCCAGTGATAATACCGCTTGAGGTCACGGTACATCTTGGTCGCCCCTGGATGAATAGAAAACTTGCTCGAATGAGCCTCACTCAGTATTTCCTGCCTCAAATCCTCATCCTTGGGCACACAAACCCGACCATGTACAAGGATTGTACCATTAGCAGAAACCTGATACTCTGAACCCGCAGCCTTAGATGCATTCACCAGCCCCTCATCGCTCCCCTGAGCTAACCGCACTCTGCTCAACAAATCCGCTCAATCAACTGCCTCCAAACCCAAAGGTTCCTGTGAGATAGCACACAAACGCAATGCACTAATCTCACCCACCAACGCCTCCATATCCTGCTCCTGAGCCGAAACCGCCCGCTTCCGACTCAAGGCATCTGCAACTAGGTTAGCTTTACCAAGATGGTAAGCTATGTCCAAATCATAATCCGCTACTAACTCCATCCAACGCCTCTGCCTCAAATTCAGCTCAGGCTGAGTAAAAATGTACTTCAGACTCTTGTGAGCTGTAAATACCTGTACCTTCCCACCATACCGATAAAATCTCCAAATCTTCAGAGCAAAAATCACTGCTTTCATCTCCAAATCATGAGTAGGATAATTAGCTTCATGCTTCCGCAACTGCCGCGAAGCATAGGCTATAACCTTCCCCTGCTGCATAAGCACACAACCCAACCTCACTCCAGAAGTATCTGTATACACAACATAAGGCTCGTCCTGCTCAGGCAGTGCTAACACCGGCGTGGTAGTCAACATCTGCTTGAGGCTTGCAAAACTCGCCTCACACTCCGGTGACCATACAAATGGAACATCCTTCCCTGTAAGCTTAATCATCGGCTGTGCCATACTCGCAAAACCCCAAACAAACCTCCTGTAGTAACCTGCTAACCCCAGGAAACTCTGAATCTCAGTGGCACTCTGCGGCTTCGGCCACTCCCTGATGGACTGAATCTTCCCTGGATCCACTGAAACTCCCTCAGCTAAAACAATATGACCCAAGAACCCCATCTCACGCTGCCAGAAACTGCACTTACTCAGCTTAGCAAACAACTTCTGCTCCCGCAGCTTCTCCAGAACTGCTCTCAGATGTACTGCATGCTCCTCAGAACTCTTGGAAAATACCAGAATGTCGTCGATGAAAATGATGACTGACTCGTCCAGAAACTCCTGAAACACGCTGTTCATCAATCTCATAAACGCAGCTGGTGCGTTAGTTAACCCGAAAGGCATCACTACAAACTCATAATGCCCATATCTCGTCCTGAAAGCCGTCTTCCTCACATCTGCCTCATGTATCAGAATCTGATGAACCCTGATGCTAAGTCGATCTTGGAGAACCAAGTAGCACCCCTCAACTGATCCAACAACTCATCAATCCTCGGGAGAGGGTACTTGTTCTTCACAGTAACTCGGTTCAAACCCCGATAGTCAATACACAACCGAAAACTCCCATCCTTCTTCTTAACAAACAGCACCGGAGCTCCTCACGGTGAACAACTAGGACGGATAAAACCCTTACTCAACAAATCCTCCAGCTGCTTCTTCAGCTCTGCCATCTCTACTGGAGCCATCCTGTAAGGAGCCTTGGATAACGGCATCATCCCCGGTTCCAGCTCAATAGTAAAAGGATCCGACCGAGATGGTGGTAATCCCTGCAATGACTAGAACACATCCTCAAAGTCCTCCACAACCGGAATACCCCTAACCGTAGACTTCCCCACTGACTCTGGCATAGATATAGTAACCAGATAAGCCTCACGGCCCTTCTCGATCATCTTCCCAGCCTGAACGGCTGAGATCACGAGACTCCCCGAAGTCGGTCTAATACCCTGAAAAACCAACTTCCCTCCTGGACGCTCAAACTCCACTCTACCCCGATAGCAATCCAAATGCACCCTATGCCGATGCAACCAATCCATCCCGAGAATAACATCATACAACTCCACTGGACTGATAAGCAAATTCGCTGGCCACGACTCTCCTGCGATCTGGATATACACCCTTCCAGCTCGTCCAATGACTCTCAGGAACTTGCCTCCCGCAACTCTGACAACTCCTCTACGCTCTCCAGGATCCCCTCTGATCCCCGCACTCTCGGCACACTCCGGAGTAATGAAGCTATGAGAAGCTCTAGAATCAAACATGACATGGGACTTAAACCCGCCCACCAACAAGGTCCCTACACAAACCTCATGTGTTGAGAACCTAACACTTGACCACAAGCAAAAACAAATATAATCTGAACTATTAAATTGACCAAGTTCGAATCTCAGAAGTTATACCTGTGATCGCTCCTGCACTAGTGCCACCGGTCTCCCTAGTCGAGTACACCAGTGACGTCGGCTCGATCCAACCCACCGGCTGCACACCCTGCTGCACTCCTGGCTGACCACCAGCCTGCACCGCTGCTACTGCAATCTGATGCAACTTGGGACAACGAGGCTTGATATGCCCCGTCTCTCTGCAGTAATAACACACACGAGTATCTGTCCGCGGCTCCAACACCGCCCGCTGCTCTGTCACTGCCCGCTGCTCACCTCTCTGTGGACAGTTGGTCACCTTGTGGTCCCTGCTACCACACCCAAAGCATCTCGCAACCACGTGCCTCGATCTTCTCATATCATCAAACTTCCGCTTCTGCCCATGCGCAGGCTTGCCGCCCTTGCTAGGAACAGAATGCGCCTGAGACTGCTGTGGCTGCACCGAAAAACTGACCCCAACCACATGTGACCTCAAGTCATCCTCTATCCCAGCTGCAACGTCAACCAGCTCCGCTCTCGTAGCATAGCTCCTCACTCTGCACCGAGTCCTCAGATCATCCCGCAGAGCCAACAAGAACCTCCGCACCTGAGCCGACTCTGGCTCCATGCCCGGCCTGCATACCCCACAAGCCTACTGAACTCTGCATCCAGCTCCTGCACTGTACGGTCCCCCTGAGTCAACCCCAAGAACCGTGCCTCCATACGATCAAGAGCCTCCTAAGGAAAATACTTGGAGTTAAACTCCCTCACAAAATCTCCCCAAGACATACCCCGCTGCACCCTCCGTGCTGTCACCGACCTCCACCACACACGTGCATCTCCTGACAAGTAAAATACTGCCAGATCTACCCTGAACTGGTCGGGACACCTAAGCGAAAGGAAAAGATCCTCCATCCACTCTCTCCACTCATCCGCTACACTCGGATCAGTACCTCCTGAGAAATACCCCACTCCCACTCGCCGCAGCTGCTCCATCATCTGCACATACTGAGTATCCAATACCTCTGCCCCCGGCTGCACACCTGCCTGCAAACCCGCCACAGGCTGCACCGCTGGAACCTGCCCACCAACCACTGGCGGCACTATTGGAACCTGCCCACCATCCACTGGCGGCACTATCGGAACCTGCCCACCACCCACTGGCGGCACTACTGGATCCTGCCCACCAACCACTGGTGGCACTACTGCTGGAAGTCGCTGCAAAACCTGAGCTAGCAAGTCCATCAAGACATCATCCCTTCCCGGAGCACCCTCAGCTGCAACCCTCACACCCGGGGCAACACCGTGACCGACACCGGGCCCATCCGCCCTGCCGTCACCCAAACCAGCCTGGTCTCCAGACACACTAGGATGAACCTGTGACTCCGCTACCTCCTCACTGGCCATGCTCTGGGTCACACTCACACTGGCCTCAGGAACCTGACCTCGTCCCCGACTACGACCACGACCACGCCCACGACCACGACCACGACCGTGACCAACAGCATCCTCACCTCTAACCATCTGTACCAACAAGAACAGAAGGCTAAACAACAAATAGTTCTAATAACACAAGAACACAACTTATCGTGGAATCACAAAACCGGCTCGAAGAGGATGTTCTAGGACTTCATCCCACACACAATTGACCAACTCACACAATCAACCATAGTATGAAATCCTAAACATCAACAGCAAAAGCACAATGAACCCGTAGACCTAGAACCGTAAGGGCTCTTATACCAAAATGAAACAACCTTTTTTTATATATACAATATAATTCACTAGTGGTCCCATACCAACTTACATCCTAACAACAATCAACAACCGCGGATAACCAAAGAAACCATTCCATTAATCCAATAAGAAATCTAACATAAATAAACCAATAATCAATAATGCAATAATCCAACCAACAATGAAATAGCAAGGTTCCAACATCCTACAATGTTCTATCCTCTCAAAACTAGCAACCTAAAAATAGCTAGACCACAATCAATCAAGCCTCTAGAACATCCTCCTCCTCATCGCCTTTGATTCCACGATCACACTTTTCCTTTACCTGCACACCACAAACAACAATTGAGATGCGTAAGTATTATCATAAATACTTAGTGAGGCCGTCCTCCCATCTACTAGGTTATACACACAAGCATATGAGAACCCTCAAGTTAAGCAAGCAAACAAAACACAAGCAATACATCAAACCAGGAAAACAAGTCTCGGTTGAGACTGGTGTCGACCGATGCTACAAGAGAGTGTCGACCGATGCTCAACCAAAAGGTGTCGACCAATGCCACTAGGGTGTCGACCGATGCTCCACCAAATGGTGTCGGCCGATGCTCCTAGAGTGTCGATCAGTGTTCTAAAATGCGGCCTACGCGGATGCCTAGACGGCGGTTATACGCTATGCGGTGACCGAGCGTCTCGAATTTTAGCTATGCGGTAATTTAGGCGGTTTTAAATAATTCGGACGCCTAATAGCGTTTAGGCGGACATTATGCGGTCTACGCGGACGCCTGTACGGATTCTAGATGGTATGTTGACTAAAATAGTAAAAAATACTGTAATTAAATATATTTTTAAATAATATTTTTGTTTCTAATAAATATTATAATTAGCCTCTAAAGTCTAAACATATGAAATTTAATTTGGTTCCAAAGTAAGTATAAACTTACATTTTGTCAATTTTACAAGTTTTTGAATGGATTATGTTTTTTTTTTGTTTAAAATGTGAGATTATTATAGATTCTAAACTATTTTGATAGATAAGAGTTTATTGAATATAATATTTGATACTATATTTTTGTTTTATGTTTTCTAAAATTAAAGTGTATAACTTTTCATCCTCTATATATATATATATATTATTTTTATATAAATATATATTTATATATCTAAAATATATAATTCGCCTACATTCCGCTTAGGCACCCGCATATACGGCTAGGCGCTAGGCGTTTATCCACCGCGTAGCAACCGCATAGCGCGTTTTAGAACACTGGTGTCGATCAATGCCTCTTCTGCAAACACGATCTGCGCGAACCCAAACATCAAACTCTCCTTCCAAATCATCTCGAATCCGTACCTAACTAACCCAATTACCTCGGAAATCACTAGGAATCACAAAAGCAACGAACCCAAGCAACAGAATAACACAAACAACAAAGAAAACACCCAAACAAGAGAGATCTCATGCTTAGATCAACCATGGTCAAGCACTCACCTCAAGAACAGAAGATTGGGGTTAAGAAATCGATGAAACAACACCTCCAGGAGCTTCTTCTTCGTTCCCAGCACCATCTATCCCTTCTACAGCCTCAGATCTCTCCCAAAACACCAAGAACAAGCCCAGAAATTCACAGAAACGATTTCTCTCCTTTTTCTCTCTTTTCTCACTCAACGGCGACACAACCCTTTCCCAAAACCCTCAATTTGTCGTTTAGCACTTATAAACACGATTAGGGATTTTAATTGAATCAAACCAAACCAAACAGCAATTAAAACAAACCGGACCAAACCGGAAAACATGGTGTCAATCGATACACCAAGGGTGTCGATCGACACCCACACCAAAACCATAAAAAAATGGTTCGCAGATGTTACAAATAACACCCCCTAAATGAATAACATGAGATTTTAACAAGTATTTGTAAATCATGCACACAAACCCGACCGTGCACCAAGATAGTACCATTATCTGAGACCTGATACTCTGAATCCACATCCTTAGAGGCATTCACCAGCCCCAAATCCTTCTCCTGAGCCAACCGCACCCTACTCAGAAGATCTGCTCTGTCAACTGCTTCCAAACCCAATGGTTCCTGTTAAACAGCACACAAGCTCAAAGCACTGATCTCTCCAACCAGAGACTCCATCTCCTGCTCCTGAACCAAAGCTACCCTCTTCCGACTCAGAGCATCTGCAACCGTATTAGCCTTACCAGGATGATAGGCTATCTCCAAATCATAATCTACCACAAGCTACATCCACCACCTCTGTCTCAAATTCAGCTCAGGCTGAGTGAATATATACTTCAGGCTCTTATGATCTGTAAACACTTGTACCTTTGCACCATAAAGATAAGCTCTCCAAATCTTCAGGGCAAAAACTACAGCACCCATCTCCAAATCATGAGTAGGATAGTTGCCTTCATGCACCCCCAACTGCTGTGAAGCATAGGCAATCACCTTCCCATACTGCATCAGAACACACCCCAAACCAACTCTAGATGCATCTGTCTAAACCACATAGGGTTCTCCCTACTAAGGCAAAGCCAACACTGGCGCAGTAGTCAACATCTCCTTCAGGCTTGCAAAGCCTTCCTCACACTCTTCTGACCAGACAAAAGGAACATCCTTCCCTGTCAACTTAGTCATAGGACGTGCTCTGCTTGCAAACCCCTGCACAAACCTCCTGTAGTATCCTGCCAACCCAAGAAAACTCCTGATCTCTGTGGCATTCTGCGGTCTAGGCCAATCTCTGATAGCCTGAATCTTCTCTGGATCTACAGAAACTCCCTCTGTAGAAACAATGTGACCCAGAAAGCCCATCTCACGCTGCCAAAAACTTTACTTGCTCAACTTGGCAAACAACTTTTGCTCTCGCAGCTTCTCCATAACTGCCATCAAATGCACTGCATGCTCCTCAGGACTCTTAGAATAAACCAGGATATCGTCGATGAAAATGATGACAGACACATCCAGAAACTCCTGAAACACGCTGTTCATCAATCTCATAAACGCTGCTGGTGTGTTGGTCAACCCGAAAGGCATCACCACAAACTTATAATGCCCATACCTAGTCCTGAAAGCAGTCTTCCTCACATCTGCCTCATCTATCGGTATTTGATATAACCTGACGCTAGATCTACCTTAGAGAACCAAGTAGCACCCCTCAACTGATCCAACAACTCATCGATCCTAGGAAGAGGGTACTTGTTCTTCACAGTGACCCGGTTCAAACCCCGATAATCAATGAACAACCGGAAACTCCCCACAATGATACACTAGGACGGATGAATCCCTTACTCAACAAATTCTCTAGCTGCTTCTTCAGCTCTGCCAAACAAACACTCAAGTATGCCGACATCAACTCAAAGCCACCTGAATGTCAACCCTCTTGTTCGTCCAAGAACCTCTAGTAACTTGTCTCTTAGGGAAAACTTCCATAAGATAGATTAATCCAAAATTAGCTTTCCGCTTAGCTATTCTCCACAGCAAATCAACAATACGAGCGTAATAAAACAAACAAGTACCATACGTTCGCATATTCCGATTCACTGTATCAAATGCTTTGCAGACCGCCAACTTAACCTACTTGACTTGTTTCCCGCCAGCAAGCTTAACAAAACCTTAAATCTAGTAACCCTGTCCATCTCCAATGAACTTCATCCACCATCGTCGCAACGATTAGTTTATCCTGCCATGAAGGCTTCTCGAGAATCTTATGTACCTGGCAACCATGCCCTTACCGGTTCATATCTGCTGCAGCTCTCCTTCCCGGGACTCCAGCACCACCGGCCACTCAATCCTGGCACATCAGCCACACATTCTTGACCACTCCGGTCATAAAACCCTGGCCCACCGGCCAACATAATCCTAAAATCCAAGATTAAACCATCATCACTCTCGAGGTCTACATTCCGTCGTTATGTTCATACTCACGTTCTATACATTGCTTGCTCCCAACTCTTCCTCTCTTAGGTTGCAACCTTTTAGCCATACCGATCTCACTCTCAGACCAGCGTCTTTGAGTTATACCGTTTCACTCTTGGACCATAATCCTCAAGATCTTGGTATCAGGGGAACTACTCATCCCCTCTGCCACTCTCGGAGCCCTCAGCCCCTCAAGCTATCGGTATTCAGGGGAATCACCATCCCCTCAAGAGCAACAATCCTTAACGACTATAAACATCTCTCGGCACAAAGTACCTCATGTGGTCCGAGTATAACATTGCAATGTTACACCTGCCCACTAAACTTCTAATATCCAACTGGATTAACCCCCAAACAGAGAAATATCTGCTCCAACTGCATATGTCCACCTATCCGCCTCTCTAGGTCTGATACCTCTTGAGAATAATCTCATACCGATCATCTACAACCGCTCCATCCTCTTAACATAAGGTGGAAAGTCCTAAACATATGCAGCCCTCGGCTGCACCCCGCCACATGCGGCATAACTGGAGCCTACACTGGTACCCCTCTCAGTAACCGCTCCAACAGCACGCCAACAGATCCGCCAAGCGATCATTTCGACCCTGGGCTCTACCTGCTGCAACCCCACACCTGGGTTCCCAGCACCCCCGGCACGCTCACCGGCTAACCCCCTCTGGTCCCTCCTGATACGCTTGCGACCCTCTAACGTACCTCCTCGTGGAGCTCTGGACCACACACTCAATGACCACAACCACGTCCCCGTCCACGACAAATAACTCAAACACCTTAACAACTGATCTTTCAAGAACAGAGGCTAACAAGCAGAAAACAAATCAATACCACACAAAGAAACATAACAATAACTCACCGTGAAATCTCATTGAAGGCCCGAAGAGGATGTTCTAGGACTCCATGCCACACACAATTGACTAACTCACATAATCAATCAAAGTATGCAATCCAAAACATCACAACAGAAACCTAGCGAACCCAAACCTAGAACCGTAAGGGCTCTGATACCAAAATGAAACGACCGACCTTTTCTTTTTTTAAATAATAAATAATAAATAATAATATAATAAATAATCTACAACTAGTGGTCCCATATCCACTAGCCACCTAACCACAATCACAACCAACAGCAGAATAACCAATACCAATCAATATCCAAATAATAATCCAATAATAACCAATAATCATAACCTCAACAATATCCAATAATCAAATAGCAGTCATAGAACCAGCAACCTAGCAATGTTCTAATGACTCAACTCTAGCAACCTAGCAAGCCAGACAACATCAAATCGAGTCCCTAGAACATCCTCCTCTTCATTGCCTTGATTCCACGATCACACTTTGCCTTTACCTGCACCACAAACACATATTGCAATGCATGAGTATTTTATAAACACTCAGTAAGGCAATCCTCCCATCTACTGGGCTATACACACAAGCAATAGAGACATCTCTAACCATCAAACAACATTCAACAATCAACAATAACAAACGAGGACTCTGCATCGACCGATACCAACATGCATCGACCGACACCAGATGGAGGTTGCATCGACCGATGCAAGATCTGCGTCGGCCGATGCAAGGTTAACTTGTATCGACCGATGCAATGCCGAGCATCGTTTTCCTCTGAAGCTTCTCGCCGGATCTTCGTTTGCAACCACGAAAACTTGATCCCAAGCCACAAGAAAGCTTACTAACGTCCCAAATAACAATCTAACCAGCCTAACAACACATAACAAGCAAATCAGAGAGATCTCTAGCTTAGATAAGCCATGGTCATGCACTTACCTTTGCCACAGAAGAATCTGAACCTCAAACAACCAAGAACACGCTCCTAGGAAGCTCCTAGAACGTCCTAAGCCTCAGATCTCTACAGAAACGCCTCCAAACTCCAAGAAATCACCAAGAACTCTCAATAACTTTTTCTCTCCTTTCGTTTCTCTCAAAAACGGCTCCCCAGGACTAATGACACAAAAACGACTTAAGGGTTTCCTTTACCCAAAAAGCAGCATTTGACTTAAGTCAAAACGCAGAGACTCAACCTTGCATCGACCGATGCAACATTTGCATCGACCGATGCAACTCCCAAACCGGGATTTCGGTTCACGGATGTTACAACTACCTTTATGAAAATATATGTATTCTTTTTTTATATGAATATATAACTGAGTTTTGATTCAAATAAATAAATATGTGCTAATTTTCTGTTTAGTTATATTCAAATTTGAGAGGATTGGTAATTTTCTTACTGATTGACTAAATAGTAATATTTATATTCTTTTTTTATGAAGTAAAAATTGATTTTGGAAATAGAAATATGTTCGAGTTATGCTAAAAAGATTAAAATAATTAATAGAAATGAATTTAAACAAATCATTATGTCATTTTAAGAATGGTCCTCAATTAATATTTTTAATATTTGTAATTTATTATATGATTATTTAAGAAATTTATAGTGTCTTATACAATGTATTCATAATTTATCATTTAAAACAAATAAAAAAAAAGAAATTTAAAAATATAATCATTTACATATCATATTTGACAACAAGAGAATAAGTTGTAACGATTCATAAAATATACAAAATATGACTGTAAGGTTAAGAAGAGAAGACACGACTGTAGATTGCATTTATTCATTTTTCAGAAATTAAAAAAAAATTATGAAAAATTAAGACAAAAAAAACACAGATAAAAAGTTACATTGAAAAGATGCGAACGAAAGGTTACGACGAATAAAAGTGAACGAAATAACACGACTGAAATGTTATCTCATGGCAGTTAATCGTAAAATTTTGTTTAATTTGATGTGTGTAGCATTGATAATTATTTATCTAATCATATGTGAAGGTAATATTATTTTATAAAGAATATTTTGTAATAAAGATATAAAGAATATTTCAAAAATTTGTATATTTTTAAAATTTTTATTAGATAGTTTAGGGATCCCAATAGTTTAATAAATAAATTTAATTAAAAAAATTTTGTAATAAATATTTTACTAAAATGAGTTCCCTCGCAATATCGCGGGGGTTCCATACCTAGTATATATATAAGTAAAAGATTAAAAATATATTTTAAATTGTTATGATAATTAACTTGTGTCATTTTCCACGCACACGAAATTAGGCATTCACAAAAGTATGGAGAGAAGGGGAAGTAGTAAAATCTACGTACCAAAGGAACTTTCTACCTTGGTGGTGTAGAGTTCATGGGTCCATGCAAAAATTCTATTGAATTTGTCATCGATGGAACTTTATTGGCTCAAAAAAAAAAAAAAAAAAAAAAAAAAAACTTTATTGGCTCCTTCAAATCCTAGAGACATTAAGCAAGATACATGGATCAACTTTAGGTACATCAATAATCAATCGACCTCCGGTGTTGGTACACTTGACGGCCAAGGAAAAGAGTCTTGGCCACTCAATGACTGCCACAAAAACCTCAATTGTCCTAAACTAGCTATGGTAACATTTCTTAAACTTCTTTAAGCTACAATTCATTTTCAACTATATGCTTATTATTTACATTTAAAGCGTAGTACAGAACATTTGATATGATACTTATACAATGAAAAGAAAGTGTTTTAATCATTATTTATTATCTACAGTTAATTAACGTTTGTAGTCTTTTTTATATATGTATGAGAAAGTAGTAAGTGTTTTAGTTAATTTGAATTTTTTTCATAGACTATGGGATTTGCATTCGTCAACAACTCAAATATCAAAGACATAACATCACTAAACAGCAAAATGGGACACTTCAACTTCTTCTCCGTCCATCACTTTAACATTACCGGTGTCACTTATAACAGCTCCTGGTGATAGTACCAACACTGACGGTATCAAGATGGGTTCATGTAGCAACATTCACATCTCGAACACAAACATTGGTACTGGAGACGATTGTATCGCTATTCTCTCTGGAACCACTAACCTCGATATCTCAAATGTCAAGTGTGGTCCCGGACATGGGATCAGTGTTGGAAGCTTAGGGAAGAACAAAGAGGAGAAAGACGTGAAGGACTTAACAATAAGAGACATCGTTTTCAATGGCACAAGCGATGGTATTTGGATCAAAACTTGGGAATCTTCAGCTTCAAAAATCCTTGTTTCAAACTTCGTGTATGAGAATATTCAGATTGATTGATTTTGAAAAAGCGATCAACATCGATCAGAAGTATTGTCCTCACCCACCTTGAGAACATGAAAAGAAGGTTAACTTTCTATGCAAAAAAAAAAAAAAAAAAGCAACCTTCATATATATTTTTATCACTACCAAAAACAAACAAAATACAACTTGTGATTTCTTTTGTCAGGGTGAGTCTCACGTTCAGATCCAAGACATTAAGTTAAAGAACATATATGGAACATCAAAGAACAAATTGGCAGTAAATCTGCAATGTAGCAAGAGCTTTCCGTGCAAAAATGTTGAACTAATTGACATTAACCTAAAGAATAACGGACTTGATTCTTCCACTGCGATGTGTGAAAATGTTGACGGATCCACTAGTGGTAAGATGGTTCCTCAATATTGTCTAAATTGATTTGGTGGTCCATCAGTGCAATGACGATATTTTCGATATGATATTTTCATTTATGTATAAATATAATTCTCTAAGCAAATGGTGTGTAATATTTTATTTTCTTTCTTTTAACCAAAATTTCGAACTGAATCATAACCATGTAAATATGTTTCTTTGTTCCATATATAATTACTAAAGTTATAAATGAATGGTTAGTCTGAAAATAAGTATTCATAATATTGAGGTTTTAATATAAAAAAAAAATGAAAAAATGTTTGCCAGCTACTTGTAGTATCTTCCAACACATGCACACACATACAAATAATTTAAATGTCCTCTAAATTATGTGATCTATCGTTATTACATAAAGATATGGGTAAACTAACACAAGTTATGTGTAGAGCACCACAACAATAGAATCTGGTACCGTTCTAGTGTACGGCGCGACGGAATCTTGTACCGGAGATTTGGTCCGTTATGATCCAATTAAAAATATTTTGACCTGGTTTTTTTTTTACCCAACCAAAATAAAATCAGCCCAAACGCGATCCAATTAAAAATGAAAGAGTAAAAACATAAAAGAAACCCGATTCTTCATTTGCATTCACAATCTGGAAAAAAAATTCCCTTTTTCTAGGGTTCTTCGGAGTAGACGAGACGAAGGAAGCGTTCGAATCCTACAATATCTACTGAAACAGGACAGTTTTGGTAGTGAATCGAACTCGAGTCTCATTACAATGAGGTAAGATATCTCGAATTTGACTTGATTCGAGTTAAAAGTGTTTCCAATCCAAATTTGCGAGATGAGGGTTTCTGGGTTTACTTTTTTGGGGATTTCTTATGGTTTTTGTTGGGGATTGTTTATGGGTTTTCTTTTATAAACTAGTAGGGTCAATTTCGAATATCTTAGTGTGAAAAATCGAATGTAGCTTTTCACATTGGACAAAGGACAAATTGGATTTTTGTCAGTTTTCTCTAATTACTGTTTTTTGTCGAGTTGTGTTTTCCTTTATAACAAGTAGTGGGGTCGATTTCAAGTTGTTTAGTTTGAAAATAAGAATGAATTTGTCCTTGTCGAGTATTTGTAGAATATTCTTGTTGTCGGATTTTTGTCGTGTGAAAGTTTTTTTTTTTTTTTTGCTTTTCATCATTGTGTAAGATAAGTTGTTAATGTTATCATTTTATGTGTTTTACAGTATCGAGGAACTTGTCAAAGTGAATTGCCATCATTCTGGGCAATTCAAATAAACAAATGGTGTGTCTGATTACATTGATGAAGGATTTGAAGTGGATTCTAATGACATCTTCACAGATGTGTTATTGAAGTTGTTTGGAAAAAGGATTACTTTAGGGAGAATGTGGTACAAGTTACCATTTGAAGATTTAGCAGATAAGCATCCTCTTTGGGAAAATGTTGATGCAAATAAAAAGAAGATGTCATTAGCTGGGCGTTGGATGAGAGAGCTGGACGTGTATGTTGAGAAACCAATTTCTTATGAGCTAATAGAGAATCGACCAAGATGATTGTTTTTCTTTCCTTAAATCGACTGTACTCAGAAGAACCCTAGGTAAAGGGAGAATTTTTTTTTTTTAAAGGTTAAATCATGAAATGAAGCTATCGGGTTTGTGTTTTCTTTTTACTATGTCATTTTTTTTAAACCGGAAAATTGTGTCCGGTTAGGTAAAAAAAAACCAGGTAGAAATATTTTAAATTGGGTCATAACGGAACGGTACCATATTCCATCGTCTCGTACACCAGAACAGTATCGGATTCTATGATTATGGTACTCTACACATAATTTGTGTTAGTTTACCCATATCTTTATGTGATAAAAATAGATCGCCTAGTTTAGAGAATATTTAAATTGTTTGTATGTGTGTAGATGTGTTGGAGGATACTCCAACTAACTGATAAACATTTTTCCAAAAAAAATTGATAGTCATTTTATTAATGTTAAATAGTCTAATTAAAAATTTAAAGGAAAATATTGTTCCAGATATCTATACTATTAATTGGGGAGTACAAAACAAGATTTTGGAAAGAAAAAAAAACATATCATATATCCATGTTGCCAAACATGTCCAATTGATTATATAATTAAAAAAAAAATAAACAATATATGGTAAACAAAATCTGTTATTTGAAAATCTAATATTTATGGAAACAATAGTTATGAAATTAATTATAAAATTAAAATTAGCCAATATTTTTGGAATTGTTTTAAATTTGTTACCATAAAAGCAAATTATTAAATCTGAAAGGGTGAGTTACTAGAATATTACATAAAAACTTCATTATTACAAAAGTAACACACAATTGTTGGTAATTACTAGAATAAACTTTGTACCCATACTACCCTTGAAACTAGTGTTGAGAAAAAAACGTAATTACGGGTAATGCCATTAGTAAAAAAAAAACATTGGAAACTGAGACTAAGTCTACCGATCCTTTGATGGTAGATTTATACAGGTGGACTAATTAAAGGTGTACGTCAGATATTTTTGGTATACTTAGTTGTAGTCTTGGTACACTTATCGGTCAACGTAGATGGTACACTTAGTTGTAGTGTTGGTACACTTATCGGTGGACGTATGTATCAAAAACTAAGTGTACCAAAAATATCTGACGTACACCTTCAACAGTCAATATGACCCAAAAGATATTTATGGTAGACTAATGGCCTGTTGCGACAGATTTATGCGACAGACCTCATCCTTTACAGATATTTTTGGTATACTTTGTTTATTTTTCTCAATAGTTTTCGTAGTGTATTGGTAGACTTCTAGTCTGTGGTAGATTTAGTAGGCATTTTTGACAGCTGTAAAGTCTTACCAGAATAATACGAATTTGTTTGAGCTGGCAAAGACAGTCTAGCGTTGTGATAGACTTATTTGGGATAGATCTAAACACGTTTGCTGTTCTTCCGATTAATGGTGTTCATGTAATAAAGTTTGTAGCAGATTCATCAATCGTGTTCTGTTTATCGGCCGGAGCAAACGTCTTTTTCCTACTCAGTTTCGGAAATCTTTCCTCTGGGTTCATCCATGGAAAAGCAAGATATCGTTTCGGAAATCTATATAACTCACTTTTTATAGGTTTTTAATTTAGAAATCAGATGTTGAGACGAAAATCTATAATAGTTGAGTAAAAACCCCACAAGTGAAACCAAAAAAATAGACATAAGTCGTGAAAAAATAAAGTGAGGCAGGGGAAATTAGGATTTTCAGTCGTATGTTAGAGGTAGAAGACGGGGATATTTTGGTAATTTTGGGTTCATTAAACCTAAAATCGAACGTGTATGTACATATAAACGTGTACGTACATATGAACTTATACATACATAATGTTCTTGAGATTAGTGTACGTACATAACGTTCTTTTGCTTAGTGTAGGTCCATAAATCCGTTTTAATGAACAATATTATTGTAATTTTGTAGTCATCTTCAACATATCTTCTTCTACAACCCTAGCTAATATTGTCGTTGTTGTTCACCGGAAATGGAACAAGTAAGAGATGTTACTAGAAAAAGTAAGAGATGTTACTAGAACAACCTATGTAATTCGTAATTATTTATTTATTTATCATATTTTTGAGAGGTAATGAACAATAACCACACAAAATTACATTTTAACTATAGAGGGTAATATTTAGATAACATAAATATACAATACTCAGTTCAACTAGATAAAACTAAATATATATTTAGATTTGCATTTATATTTAAAATATGAAAATGATAATTAAGGTTTATAAGAATTTCTAAAACATATTGATATATTAAAGAACCATGTTTAATCAACAATACAAGAATTTATCACTTTCTAATATATACTATCGTTTTCACATAAAACACTCTTTATAGTATAAGGAAGACTTAGTAAATGATCACCTCAAATGAAGCAAAAGAGGTGAAACCCAAGTTTTTATGAACATTGTGTTATGAAAACCTTGTATATGCTAATTAATAGTGATAAATCTTGTGGCCAACTGCTTAATAATTTATATTATAGTCCAACTGGAAATACGAAAAAATACAAAAGTTCAACTATGAATATGAGAATACAAGTGGACAACTATGTATAATTATGTGTATACCAAATAATTTTTTACTAATATCCTGTTGTCTTTGGTTCATTTTACCACACGTGATGATATTAAATGAATATCTGCCGCCAAAAAATCTATTTTTTTTCATTTTCACATTATCCATATTTAAACTTATTTTAATAGCTATAGTACAGTTGCACCAAATAGTTCAAGTTATACTGAAATTTTCTCAGTTGTACCTAAGTGATCTAGTTGTACATAAAACCTCACATTCACCCTAAAATTCTATTAATTACAACCAAACAAATCTCTATCCTTCGTCTATGTTCCAACTCTTCTATCTTCTGCAAATGCTCCATCTTCTACTCCTTATAGCTTCTAAATAGATATATTTCCCATCTATCACTTCATTAAGCTCACCCACTTTTTTTCTCAAACATCTCTACTATTTCTCCATCCTTTGATCCTTTATTTCAAACATCTATACATCAAATACCTTAAGATGTTATTTTACAATAATATACAATATATTTTTATTTGTCTTCTTGATTGGATTATGATCTTTCTGTTTCTTTGTCTCCTTCATTGGCGTTTCATTCTTTTTACGTGTATCCTTTGATGAAGTATCTTCAAGTTTCTCCAACTTTAAGGTATTCAGATCATCCCCTGCATCAGCCAAGCTTTGACGATCCTCGAAGTCCATAGTTTCTTCAAGAGGCTCATAAATACATGTTTCATTCACTTTAGTGGCAATGCTGGCAAAAAGCTTATCTTTTTCTGAAGTACTTTCACTGTTAGATTCATAACAAGCATTAGAGTCAATCATCATTGACTTGTCATTGTCACTATCGTATGTTTTTCCCCGGTTCTGATTCTGCTCCATGATGATATCAGCTCTTCTCTTAGCAATCTTCTTGTAATGTGATTCGAAATAAGCCTTCTTCTGAGCTACTGATCCAGCAGTTGCACACTTCTCCACTTCTTCCAAGTACTTGTTTGGAGAAAAAGATGAAAATTTCTCCCATGAAAGTGAATCATTCTCAAACTTACCAAACGAAACAGACACTGCAAGTTCTTTATTCGATGAAGTTGCGGTCATTATCTGTTTATCCATCCACACAAAAAAAAAAACTCATTTAAAGACCTAACTCACCATGGCAAATCAAGAACCACATAAATACATAACAGATCATCAGGACATTAACAGTAATTGAAGCATAAATCTAAAAAACAACACAGCTGATCACCGAGTTAACTAGAAGAAGTATCCACATGTACTGATGTTGTTTTGCAAGTATCAAGGTCAAGCTGATCACGTCTGGTTCCATAACTAGCATGACGGGAAGAAGAGAAATGACAACTATTGGAGACATATACAACATCAGATTCATCGAGTTCAACTTTTCCCTGCAGGAGAAAGAAAGAAGAAGAGGAACAACAGAGACATCATATATAAATGTTGGTGTTTTTGGTAACAATTTAGTTCTTCTATGCGTTAAAATCTTAACCTGATAATAATGTATTGCAACATTCTACCTAAGAACCAACCATTTATGAGATTTCTTAATTAGGCAACAAAACTTTCCTGATTTGATCCTCTTAACTGCTTTACAGAATCTAAAGACAAATGAAGGCGTGATATATTATTTACCCCTCAGAAGAAAGTAGAATGCCTAGAAGAACAGATTTAAAGGCTCTTGCCGCCGTAGCACTAATGCACATAATGAACCCAAACTAGTGAAATCCTGGCTCACCCTGCAAAAACAAAACTTTGTGCTTTAGATCAACATCATACACACACTACACATAAACTTAATAATAAAACCAAGATCGTCTCTGCACAAAGGATATAACCAACCACTTGATTAAGCGGTTAAAGATATCACCTTCCAGTAGAAATAAGGAAGGTTAGATCCCAAAATGTTGTTCTACCAAAATTTCTACACTTGATAATTAGACCATAAACAAAAAAAGGCTAAAGCTTTTTAGATAATTCAACACTCAAATTTACCCTGATTTCAAAGTTTACACCTTTTGTCCAAGTTTAGATCTTTCACACCAACATATGAACATCTAACTACGAATCAGTCATCTAAAATCCAAATCAGATCTTTCAAATCTAGGAAAGCCCAAACTTTCATATATGGCATTGTTAACATAACTGAAAACAGAGGAAGAGAAGAACTGTGATTACCCCACTAGCGATGACAACACCGGCAACAACAGAGACGAGAGCACCATAAGTAACCCAAGCTTCTCTCTTAAAGGTCATAAGATAAGCGAACAGAGCGGTGAAAAACGGCGTCATAGCACCGACGGCTTGATTAAAAGAGACAAGAAGCTAACGAAGCGAGATATTACCACCAACGACGGAAGCACAAAAGACGATGCTTAACGTAGCAACCTTGAGGAACTGAGATCGAGATTTGAGGTGTTGAAGAGGAACAAGCTTTAGGAAAACGATTGATATGTAGCTAAGGAACTGAGATCTAATAATTTTGAGTTTTCTTTATTTGCCATGATTTTAGTTGAGAATCAAATTAAAAGGAATTAATCTGATTTTTTTTGCCAACCCAAATTTAAGAGAATCTCAACAAAATCAGGAATATAAATGGCATAAAACGTAATAAAACACACAATTCAGATATAGAAGTAATTTGCAAACTTTTATGTGTTATTCTAGTAAGACAGAAATCTCAACGTGTTAGTGTAGTAATAAACCTACTTTTATGCAATATTCTAGGTAATTTCCCAATCTGAAATTATATATATAACGTAAATGGTTCTAGATTTTGAGATATTTATAGAAATCTAACTTAATATTTGAATATTAACTTTTATTTTATATTTTTAAATTTTCTTAACCAAAAAAAACTATGTTAATTAATTCATCTTAATACATATGGAAAAAACAGAAAAAATATGAAAACCTTAGTATATATATATTTACTATATATCTATACTAAAAATATGAAAATCTTAGTATAAATGCGTATACAAACAGATTTTTTCAAAAAATAAATTTAATCAATTTGTTGGATATATAAGAAAATTACAATTTAATTATACATCCATATAAATAGAACCGATAATTACTCAATATCTGTGAAAGCTATTTAATGTTTGGTTCCATAATAATCAAAGAATTAAAATCGAAATTATATATATATATATATATATAAACATATTTGATTTGGTTTTATATTGTGAGATATTTACGGAAATAACAAATCAATTTAATATAATTAGATAAAAACAAATAATTACTTAGTTTAGATTTTGAAATATTTTCTAAACGAAATTTAAGTAATTAATTATGATTAGTATAGATAGAAAAATTAAAAATCAAAAATTTATACATGTAAAAAAAATTAATTTGATTATATATTAAAAGATATAGAAAAGTGTATGTAGAGTCTCACATTGGCTAAATATATTTATACTATTAAAAGATAAATATTTTTCACTATATAGTCATAAAGTTCTCTATTATTAAATTTAATGTTATTCAAGTTAGAACAAACAAAAAGCTGCGAAAATGGTAATTTGGTCAAAATAAAAACTAAAAAATCCGTGGATCCTAAAGTGACCCGGTTTGTTTGTAGTCGGGTTAAATAAAAAATACGCGGATCCTATGCTATCCGGTTTGAAAGGATTCGGATCCTACCCAGCAGGGGTAAAATAATAATACTAACTACAAGCATATTTAATCCCTAAAATCACTCAAACTATTTAATGCATTTAAATGAAACTATCCAGTTACAAACAACTAATTTAAAATTCAAATTTATAAAAAGTAAATTTGTTACTATCAAAATCGGGCAATTAAATTAAAACTATATCTGTAAACATATTTAATTTAGTTATATATTTTGAGATATTTACGAAAACAATAAATATATTTAAATTATGATTTTTTTTCTTTTCCTAAAATCTATATATCAAACTTAAATGAATGAAATCTAAGATACTGATGAATATCTTTTTGTGTTAATATATTAAAATATTCTGTGTTAGGAAACCCTAGCTAATCTAATCACTATATAAGACATATCAAACTCTTTTATTTCATTCATTTACAAAAAAAATTTCGAGCATCAAAGTTTTGAGTTTTTGAAATTTCTAATTTTTATTTTTCATATTGCTTTTAAGTGTTTCAGATTTGGAACTCTTCAGAAACATGTGAAACATATAAGTCAAGATTGTTAAACTTTTAAAATAATGGTGCAGGTAAAATGATCAAATATTTCTAATTGATTTTCTCTTATCATTCTTTTTGATTTTTTTTTGTTTTTATATGTTAGTACATATATACATTAACTATAATAGTGTATTATTTTTATGCTCCATGATTATATTGTTACATGTTGTCTATTAGGTGAATTGAAAGGAATGATTTTGACGCATGTCATACTTGAGAATGGAGAAACTATAATCTATTGATTTTTTTTTTTTTTCATTTTCAAGAGTCTGAGACACTGTAATTAGTTGAGTTGTATAGGTTTATATTATCGATCTCTATTACTATAGTATTTACATGTTCTTAAGCGGAAAAAGTTTAGAACAAATTTCAAGCGTTGATATATATTTTCTAACAAATTGCTTGCAAACCGGAGGATGATTTCGATTTTGGTTCATGAAAGTTCTCGGTATACTTTGAAAGCAAGAGATCTTAGAAGGGTGCAAAATTCTAATTTTAAAATTAGAATGATCAAAACTATTTATCTTTTGTGAACTTTGTTTAAATTAGGGGTTTACATGAAAAAAACATGAGGGACTAAAATTGAAATTGGTAAGAGCCATATACTTTACTTAAAATTTGTAATGAATTTTGAGACATCAAAAATGAAATTTGACTTATATATTCTGCCTTCTCATTATTATTCATTTTTTCTGTTTTTATGTTATAAAGTTCTCAACTGTTTCTTAAAAATAATATTGAAACTATTTAAGATTTTTTGTCTACAAATAATATTTACAAAAACACAGAATTCTCATAAGAAATAATTACATCCACTCCGAAATATTTGTGACCAAGAATTCCCAAAACTGAAAATAACCACAAAGCAACCAAAAAAAACTTTGTGGTCCTTACTATTTATAATTAAAAGCAACATAAACTCTCACCTATATATATAATGATATAACTTTAGGACGTATTATAAATAATTATTATATCTAACCATATTATTTTATTTTGAGCTAATTTATCTATTTATTTTCCTCGAAAACATTATTTTATTTTTGAATTATATCGACGCTTACAATCTTATATGTAACATGTTTTTTAAAAGGCATTAAAGTGTATTTTACAATATTAAATTCTTAAAACAAAGAAACGTAATGCAATATAGATGAACCAGACATAAAATAATAAGAATAAAAAAGTCAACTAATTTTGTAAGTCCCAAATGGTATTTTGGTAATTTTTGTATTCGGTCCATCCTGTTTCCAATCGGGAATAATTTTTTTTGTCTAATATCGGAAATGTCATATATCGAGAATCTTCACTATTGGGAATACATTTTCTATACAACTAGAATTCAGGTACAAGACGAAACATGAATTACATCCACTCCGAAATATTTATATCAAACATGTTTTAATTATTTTTATATTTTTTTACATACACTCTTATGTCTTTTTTTTTAAAACAAAAGTTATAATATAAATGCTATATCAAGTCATTATTTTTGGGTACTTGGTGTACTAATCGGTTCTCAAATTTGTAACCCATACCAACTCAAAGCCGATAGTACCCGAACTTAAACCGAATCCATATATTGAAAATACCTAATAGATTCTGTTTTCCTAAATCTGTTTAACCAAAGTTGATTAGGTAATATTTTACCTGAACGGGTTATCCGAAGGTCCAATCCTACTAAAAGTAAGTTTGCAAAAATAATCTGTATATACATTATATATTGTAAATCTGATTACAAATTTAGCTTTTAAAATTAACTCCGCACGTACGGTCCGAACCTAGTAACTTATAAATTATTAAGTCATAATGTGAATCCAAAGGTTATAAAATAAAACTTTGAAAAAGACAATAAAATGACGAGAAAAAAAGTAGAGCAATGAGGAAAGACAAAGACGTGGCACCAACGCGTGAGTCTCAGCGTCACATCCGTGTGACTCGTTTACGAGAGTAAGTCATTATCTTTAACTTTAAGTCTTCCCATGTATATAACCAAACACATCTTAGATCATTTTACAGATCGGCTCGCTATAACTTTTGGTTAATCTAAGGTACATAAGGTTTTTTATTTTCCTCTTTATTTCCTTGTTTGATCTCTGTCCAGAGTATCTTGTTCTTATAAATATTCCTTGAATTTCAAGTTTTCTCTATCAGCTGTCTTCTTGATAGATCTCAGATTTTGGGTTTGTTATTGAGTTACTTTGTAGGCTTTTTTGATATGGTGAATTAATCTTTGCGTCCTATACTCTTGGGTTTTATATATTGGTTGAATCAGTTGGAGATTTTCTTGGAGTTCTTGATTTGGAGTATCGAACATTCTTGTTCATTTGTTTTTTTATAAGGAATTGTCTTTCTTGCTAGTAGAGTATAATTAGTCCATTGAATCTCGGTGGTGAGGGTTGTAGAGGATAAATGGTTCATTTTGTTTTCTTAGTACGCGTTATGTTTTTCTAGTTGTTAGCAAGGAACAAATCACCGATCATGTTTATTTTGTAATTGTTGGTTCACTAAAGCATGACAGGTTTCCACGACCAACTACCAAAAGGTTTCAATGTAGGAAATGTGTTGGTGAACCAACTATTATCAAACTAATGTGATTTGTTTATCGAAATTTATTGCTGAACCAATGACCATAGAACGAAAGTGATTTGGTTGCTGGTCGCTAGCGCTAATTGCTGGCAGCATCGAAACCAAAAGGACTATATAGGCAGAAACCATTACTCCTCTTGCTTAATACTAGAGAAAGTGTAGTTCTTTTCATAATGAATTTTATTATAACAAATTATTTTTTTTCATTTTCTAGTAGAGAATTATGTCATTGAGTGAAGAAAATGTCAAGAAAGAGAAACTCCATGTCAAGATGAAGACGCAAGAAGTGGATCCAAAAGAGAAGGGAGACAATGTTGAGTTGGAGATGGAAGTGAAGGCAAAGTCAATTGAGAAGGTTAAAACTAAGAATGATGAAGAAAGTGGAGGGAAAACAAAGAAGGAAAAGGAAAAAGAAAAGATTAAGGGCAAGAAGGATGACACAAAGGTAGAAGAAGAAGATAAAGATGGCAAACATGAAGAGAAGAAAGACGAAAAAATTGTTTCCAAAAAAGGTGAAAAAGACCATGGGGACATGAAGGTTAAAGACAGTGATGTAAAAGTGAAAGAGCAAGAGGAGGAAAAGAAGAAGAAAAAGAAGGACAAAGAGAAGAAACAAGAGGATATATCAGAAGGAAATGAGGTAGAAGAAGAAAAAGAAGGTAAAAAGAACAAGAAGAAGAAAGAGAAGGATGAATCAGCTGTAGAAGAAAAAAAGAAGAAGGATGATAAAGAGAAGAAACACGAGGATGTATCACAGCAAAAGGAGGCGTTAGAAAAAGAAGAAGATGGTAAAAAGAAGAAGAAAGAGAAGGATGAATCAGGAACAGAGGAAAAAAAGGAGGGTAAAGAGAAGAAACAGAAAGAAGAATCCGAGGGTAAGGAGGACAAGAAGATGAAGGGAAAGAAGGTAAAGGGAGAGAAGGATGGGTCTGAGAAAGAAGATGAACAAAAGAAGGGAAAAGAGAAGAAAGAACATGATGCAGAAGAAGAAGCAGAACATAAGGAGGGAAAGAAAAAGAAGAATAAAGACAAGGCAAAGAAGAAGGAAACAGATGAGATATGTGAGAGAGAATCAGAAGATAAAGATGAGGAAGAAGGAGATATGAAGCAGAAAAAGGATAAGAAAAAGGAGAAGAAGAAGGAGAAGGTTAAAAAAGATGACAAAGAAGAAAAGAATAAGGAGAAAAACCTTGAAGCTGAAGTGGTGTCTAGAGATGTTAAATTAGAAGAACCAGAAGCTGAGAAGAAGAATATAAAAGATGTGGAGGAAGAAGATGATAATGAAGAGAAAAAGAAGTCTAACGGAGAAGGCGATGAGAGTGAAGAGGGGAAGAAAAAGAAGAAGAAAGATAAAAAGAAGAACAAGAAGAAAGATACAAAGGAAACCAAAGAGACAAAGGATGAAGAAGATGAGAAAGATCATGCTAAGGACGCCAATATAGAAGGGTCAAAAGCTGAAGATGGTGAGGAAGAAAAGGGGAAAGAAGCAAAGAAAAAGGCAGAAAAGAAAGAAAAAGATGTCAAGAAGAAGGGTGGTAAAGACATCACTAAGCTGAAAACAAAGCTGGAAAAGATCGATGAAAAAATAGGAGCCTTAATGGAGCAAAAGGCTGAGGTCTTGAACCAGATTAAAGACGCAGAGGGAGAGCGTTGATGTAAAGTCTGTCAAACATAAAAGAAATTGGGGGCAGCATAATGCAATGTAACTGAACTTAATAATACTTAACGCCATCGACAGAGAAGAAGATTACGCTACATGTTTCTTGACCTGAACTTAATAGTTAATTTATGTGAGTTAATAAATTACAAAGTGTTGCACTTGACATGGTTTTTTTTTTTCTTTTTATTTATTTATGTGAGTTAATAAATTACAAAGTGTTTTTGGCAAAATAATAAATTTTCTTTTCCTTTCGTTAAATGACGTTTGTGACAACATAAAAAAAAATGAACTAATGATGTTGCATTATCTATATTTTTCAGTTTAAATGCGGTTGGCTCGATTTAACCGATTAGATGGATGTTGTTAAAGTGCTACCGAAACACAAGTTTTTTTTGTGCTTCATTTCAAATTAGAAGTTTAATAAAACGTTATATGCATTAAAGCAAAAGCTTGATGTAAAAAGTTCTTTCCAATAAATTTTATATTATATGTAAGAAAAAAAAAAGTGCTACCGAAACCGAATTCAAATCGTATGTGCTATATATTGGGAAAGGGGTGATCTACGGTTGTGGGCTTGACCATGAGTACTATCAAAGGAGGCACATGAACCACATAAAATTTTGATCAAAGGGTCGAAATTATTATAACAAGGATGTTATTATATGTTGTGTTATTTATGGTAATGAAAACTCATTTAAAGCTTTTATAATAAGGGGGTTATTGGTTTGGGATTTAAAGAGAATTTTAATGACTTTAAAAATTATGTAAAATATGTTGTTATTCAATCAAGACTTTTTAAAACTCTTTTAAAATTTGGTGTTATTGGTTGTGGATTTATAAAAAGTTATCTAAAATCTTGATAAATCTAGTGTTATTGGATTAAAAGTTTTATAAAGTCATCAAAAGTTTTATGTTATTCAAGTAAAACAAATGAATTTTGGATTGTTAATGAATTCAAATTTTATGTTATTGGTTTAGGATTTTATATCATTTTCTTTATAACAAGAGTTATGAAAACTCTTTCATCAAATAGAGAGATTGTGACATAGAGTCCATGACTTTTTTTTTTGTGTGCACTTCGTGAAAGAGAGAGGTCAATGTATAATATATTCATCTCTCGCTCTTTCTCTCAACTTTCACTTCGAGTACCCTCTCTCTCATCTTTTTTCTTTATCTCTCTTTCTTCTGTGTGTGTGTGTGTGCATGTTTGTTTACGTAAGGATCATGACACCCTTTTTGTATATAATAATGAGACACACAACGAGATCGCCACAATTTATGCAATTTATATAGATCAGAGAAGAAGAGAGCCTCCGTTTATGGCTACCACCACCGTCGTGTGTGGCGATGTTGAAGGTTGCAATGTCGAGAGAAGAACCCTGAACACAAAGAGATTTTTTTTTTTTTTTTTTACAGAAATGTTGAATCAAAAGAATATTGTGCAATATTTGTTGAGCAAGAATTTACAAAATTTTATGAGAGATTTTACAAGATTAAGAAAAACAAATCAGCAAAATTTTAAAAAACTTTCTAAACAATCAGTAAGAATCCTCAACTTTATACTTTCCATGATTTTATTTAAAGTCATTAAAACTATCTTAAAATCTCAAACCAATACCTCCCCTCAAACCAATACCTCCCCTTACGCATCATCTTCTCGAGACTTGACATATGGATTGAGAAAGAGATATTGTGATTTCCAAATAGAAAGCTTATTTCACGTTACCATTCCGTTCCTTACGGGTTACGGCCAATGCATATACTTCACAATACATATTTGGTATTTTCTATTTTTCTTGTACCAATATTTTGTTACGGTAAACAAATGTTTCCAAAGTCATAAAAAGATTCTTATCCTATAAACAAACCACAATTAACTATGGAGTAAATAATTTTGTCAGAGATAATTAATCTGTACAAATCTACACCACCCTTTATAGTTTGGTATTCAATATAAATATCATTGGACCACACTGAATATATAAAGTTACCGAGGTAACCTCTCTTCACACACTACCAAAATTTCTCCAATGGCCACACTCTTTATTCAATCAGATACATTCTCCATCTTCTTTATCATATTCGTGTCACTGGTTCTGCTAAGTCTCCGGCTACCCTCTGAGGCGGCGAGTTGTATAACTCCGCCGGTGATTTTTAACTTCGGAGACTCTAATTCAGATACAGGAGGCCTTGTTGCTGGACTTGGTTACCCCGTTGGCTTACCAAATGGACGCTTATTTTTCCGGCGATCCACCGGTCGTTTGTCCGACGGACGTCTTCTGATCGATTTCCTCTGTAAGTAAAAAAAACTCTGCTTTTGTTAGTGATCGTGTTATATCCACCGTACGTTTGCACCTGGAATGGACGGCTCAGATGTGTTAAGACATAAATGTCGTGCGTCACAGGTGTGAACTATAAACAAATTTGGTCATCGTATGGAAAAAAAAAAAACAAATTTGGTCATCGAGATCTAGTTGGACAGTGGGTCCCATGTTGAACATGTTAGAAGGCAACAAATTTTGGTTTGTTATAGTTGAAATTTTTAGTGTGGTTTGGTTTGGTTTGGTTTGAGTTTAGATTCAGTTTGGGTTTAGATAAAAAAATAAAAATATATAACAAAATAAAAATAATATGTTTGTTTATGTTGTAAAATTTAAAGTGTAATACTGTACTTATATGTATTTTTTATTTATTTAATTAAATATATATATATATACTAGACTAGAACTCGATGCACGAGTTTTAAAAATATCTACTACAAAAAAATTTAAAAGAATATATTGATTTTTTTGTAAATAAAATATATTTTCCAGATATATATAAATATTTTTAGTTAAAAATAAATTTTTACTTTAATACACTAATTTATTTATATTTTTATATCTTAAAATTATTATTACAATTATTACAATAATCTAAAGCTATATTATCAACCACCAAAACTTTTTTCAAACATTAATCATTACGAATAGTATTATAGGAGGTCAAACCGAAGACCAAGCAGAGGAGTAGCTAGTCAACCAAGGACAAATACTGTCAAATTTCAAAAATATTCCGCAACTTATTCATGTTTTACATGGAGTTAACCCGTCAAAACGTCATCTTATTAGAATCCACATACAATTTTATAATATATTTTACCACTAAAAATATGTTCGTACATCTAAAAATATTTTATTGTTATAATTTGTTTTTTATCACTACCTATAAAACAACTTTATAAACAAATTAAACCAATTTTTGTTCATTTACTTTCAATTTGATATAGTTTCTTTTCACAGCTAAAATTTGTTTGTGACAGTTTGTATTACCACTAAAATATTTCTTTAAAAAATTGTTTACTTAAAAATATTGTGGATAAAAAGAAAAAAAATATCTATACGATTACAATGAGTTTATGACCAACCCAATAAAATTTGAGAAATTGAAAGATAGTTAATAAAAATAAAAATTAAAAATTATAAGCACAATTATATATGAGTTTTAGATAATTTAGAGATATAAAATATAAAATAAAAAACAATTTGAAAATACTACAAAAAATATATATATGTATTAATCTTACATATTCGTAACCAAAGAAAAAAAATTCAAAATAATAAAAAAAGAAATTTTAAAATCATCACGAATTTCTAATAAGAAATCAAATTTAACGAAATAATATAACTAACACCTAAAACTACTACGACATAATTAAATAATAATATTAGAAAAGAAAGAATAAACAAATATTGATAGTTAGTAGATTTCTTTTTGCAATAGGTTTAGAATTTTTTTTTTTTAATTTTTAGTTTTTTTTTATTATTTTAATAAATTTAGAATTGAAATGTGTCAACATCTGAATGATACAATTGACATGTGTCATGATCTTGTTAATGAGTAAGTTTGATATCAAACTTTATATAATAAGATATATATATATATATATATATATCACTGTTAATAAAATTTTGGTTAAGTCGGTTGAACTGCACAAAATTTGGGGTTGGTTTAAATTTGGCTAGAATAATTTGATATAGAGATTCCTAATTTCCTATAACGGGGTCATAAAATATTTGGTTTAGGTTCGTATTGGTGAGATTTTGTTTGGCTGGTTGTGTTTGGTTTTTTTGTTCTGCATTTTTTTTTTTTTTTGCTAAGCCTTAGTCTTCAAGTGTAACTTAAAAACTAGCCACACTGTATTTTATGATGGTGTGTATTGAGTTTGTATTTGTCTTTTGGCGTTCATTTACAATTGGTAAATGGATTTACTAACGAGAAAATTTGTAGGCCAGAGTTTGAATACAAGTCTTTTGAGACCATACTTAGATTCATTGGGTGGAACAAGGTTTCAAAACGGTGCAAATTTCGCTATTGTTGGATCCGCTACTCTACCCAAAAACGTCCCTTTCTCGCTCAGCATCCAGCTCATGCAATTCAGCCATTTCAAATCTCGATCACTCGAGCTCGCTTCTAGTTCAGGTAAACCAACCTCATCTCAAATCAATGTTGTATATATATACTCTGTTCTTAGTAATGATCTTGACTAAGAGTTAGTATGTGTGTTTTAATTTGTAGATTCATTAAAGGGCATGTACATAAGTGAGGATGGATTCAAAAACGCATTATACATGATTGATATAGGACAGAACGATATTGCACATTCTTTCGCTAAAGGCAACTCGTATCCTCAGACGGTTAAGCTGATTCCACAAATTGTTTCCGAGATACAAAGCGGCATAAAGGTGAGATTTTCGGAGTTTGTAGAACTCTAGTATGCACAATGTAACCTTTTGTAATCGGTTTTGCGGACTGCAGAGATTATATAATGAAGGAGGAAGGAGATTCTGGATTCACAACACTGGTCCATTGGGTTGTCTACCTCAAAAACTCTCAATGGTCAAGAGCAAAGATCTCGACCAGCACGGTTGCTTAGCCAGTTACAACTCGGCAGCAAAGCTTTTTAACCAAAGATTAGATCATATGTGTGAGGAGCTGAGGAGCCAACTTAAAGACGCCACAATAATCTATGTCGACATATACACTATCAAATACAGCCTCATTGCAAACTCCAACGAATACGGTAAAGCATAGTTACTCATTCTCCCATCATACCATCATTGGCGGAATCGGATTTGTTATATCTTAGATAAATCAATGCAGGCTTTGGGAGACCGTTAATGGCTGGCTTGCTGCGGATACGGAGGGACTCCTTACAACTACAATGTCAACATAACATGTGGCCACATAGGCTCTAATGTATGTGACAAAGGGTCTCGCTTCGTAAGCTGGGATGGGATTCATTACACCGAGACAGCTAATGCCATTGTCGCCATGAAAGTTCTTTCAATGCACTTATCAAAACCATCAACTCCATTCCATTTCTTCTGCCGTCGCTGATAACAAAAGTATTATCGATTTACAGGCTCATTCTTGGAAACTAGACTGTTTTTTACGATTGAATTTTATCTGGCAAGTTGTATCTAGGTACTAGAAATTCAAGAACTACGCATAAATTTCTGATTAAGATTGTTGGACCATATATATAAAATCAGATAATTTTTTATGAACGTCTAAGTTGGGTTCATATATTTTCGGTCAATACTAACTCCCTGACCTGATGTTCATATTTGTGCAGATTATAAAAAGTGTATAGGCATCACTCGGAGGCAATCCACGCTTGGGTATATATGGGTAGGTGTTATCCTACAAAGAAGCTTCACCAAGTGAGGTTTTTAAAGTCATATACGTAAAAGCCTATATTCAAATGACGTCAAAAGCCTTTTATTGTGTATTGCACTGTGATCTCAAGTCTCACAACGTACGATTCTGATCCGTACAACTTCTTATATTTAATCCGAGAAAATAAATAAATAAAAGAACAAAAAATGCTCAAAATAAACGAAACACCATATGTCCTTGACCTTGTCCTCTAGCTTAGGGAAGTATAAGTTGAAATCAAACTGATTATGATGGCGAGGAAGGGATCCGATGCAGCCACCGCGGGAGAAGAAAACTCGAAGTAAATGGTATATAGAGGTTGTCCTTCTTATCCTTGTCCGGGTCCCATTCTTCGCCAAAACTGAGAGTGCTACCGTGGCTGCTACGTTTCAAGTTGTTATGAGACCTAAACTGTCATTTTAAAAATCAGTAGATGCAAATCAATTCATTATGAAGTCCCGAATTTGTCGGTTAGGAAAGAGGAGACGTACGAGCCAAGGGATCGTGAAAGTCCCCATATCTCGCATCCGTAGTAAGCCACGATTTCTTTGTGAGAATACCTGCAGATGAGCGACCATGAAGAGTCGTCTACTATTGATTTCCATTGCTTGCAAACTAGTTTTGAAGCTGTGATGCTCTTATCTCTAAATACTATGGCATTTCATGTAATTAGATTTTTTTTTCCGACATTTTGTTATTTGTGGTTCTTAATTAATTAAATAGTATTCTACTATATTAATTGAGAAGTACAAAAAAGAAACTAACCTTAAAAATTATAAGAAATTACATTCAAATGCCATTAGAAATAGTTAAATAAAAGTTAAAATCATTGAGGGTATTAAAAATAATTAATAATTAATAATCATTTAACTATCTAATTAATCAGAAAATCACGCGTTAGATACATAGACCAAATAAAATATATATCAGTTTTGTGCAACATGTTAGATTTCGAATCCCATATATATAGTATCATATCTATTTACCAAATATTTATCCTCTTAACAAAAAAATTCTCATAAGATACATCGATTGTTTCTTTACTCAAAAATAAGATTATACTCATAATATATCCATAACCGAAATAAGAATATACTCATCATAATAAAAACTTATTTATTATGGTTCTTTTTACATCTAATAGATATCAGGAGTGTGTCTAATGTCTAATAGTTCACAAGTATTAGTTACTCCTCATTCCTCAACTACAAGAAATCGAGGATTTCAAAAACAGGTAATATACCCACATAATATTCATTTATTATTATAGTATTGATTTAATAGTAACATAATTTTTCCTAAAAAGTTTGCAGACTCCCAAAAGATGGACTAGAAGGATAGTAGGATACTTCCTAACAAAGAAAAAGATGATGCGTTCCTACACTAACAATAGCTGAGTTACTCTCTATCGATGTTTTAATAAAACGGAATACAGTATTATTATGTATGTACAATAAAATAATAGTCCTTAATATTTATCAAAAATAAAAATAAAATAAAATTATTATTATAAAAATTAGTCATATTATTGCGAATTACACATATTATTATTGATATCCAAAATAAAAATTATGAATATTAACACTGTAAAATGAACTCAATAATTAATGTAGTATTCTACCAGAGATTAAGTCATTTACACATCATGTTACTATATATATCCGTTACAAAGAGGGTTTATATAACTATATAAAGATACTATATGATTCGAATTAAACGAAAACTTACCGAATATCTCGAGACAGTTGGCTATAATCCTAGATTACAAAACTGTCAATGAGACAATCTTTTTACTTATTTCAGAACTATAGCAAGGATGTCGTTTTATTTTATCGACAAAGGTTTTTAATAAATATTTTAAAAATACAAAAATTATATAAGCAAACTGAATTTATAATCACAAATGAATATAAACAATATAGTAGCAAAACAAATTATTACAAATTTACATTAAAAAATAAAGTTCAGCCTGTGGTATACCGCGGGTTAGTACCTAATAGATGATTTATTTTAGATGAAGGATACCTAGTTTTTAATTAATAGATGATTTATTTTAGATGAATGATACCTAGTTTTTATTCAATACTAGGTAATATCACGCGCATAACATTGTTGTATTAGTTATGTTAATTCATTTTAGTTTATGTAATAATCATAAAACTATGAGAATTTTCTGAGAATATTTTTTTTAATTTAAAATGGTATTACTGAAAAATGGTATTGAAAAAGATGTATTTTTGATTTTCCTATAAAATAATATGAAATGCAATAAAAAAAAAATCTCAAAGATTAATTTAATTTTTAACTTCTTTTATATTCACCTTAATTTAAGCTATATTGCTAGGTTAAATTCTAATGATTTCCTCTTTGTAGTAAAATTTTGGAAATGGAATATCAAATTTTTTTTATAAAGAAATTACAAAATTTTGAATTAAATAAACATCATAATGATCTTTATGTAATTATATTTTGGATCACAAGAACTAAATATAATGATGAGTATATAAAAAATGTATTACAAATTTTTTGGAGGTAAGAGAGAGTTAAATTTTTTTTTATTTAATAATCTATTATAAGAGTTTATTTTGTTAAAACATTGCATACTTATAAAAATAAAATAAATATACATGAATGAAGATGATTTCTTGAGTTTGATTCCCTTATTGGGCTTTGATCAAAATTAGTATTGTTGAATTTGCATTGATAATTGATGTTTACAGCCACCAAAATTTTATTATACATATGTAATTGAAAATTAAAAATAATAAGAAGACAAAGAAGGAAGAAAGAAATAGATAAAAACAAAGAAATAAAATTTAACAAAATATAAGATAAATCTAACAAAATATATAATCTAACTCTTACCATGAGTTTTGAACTCATGCAAGAATATAAACAAAACAAAGAAAATATTTAAAATTTCAGATATGGTGAATGATTATGTGAGAATGGTTATTTATAGGATTTCAAGGGATGAAAGTTACATTTCTAAAATAATTTAATTAGAGGAGTTATTATAATTTATAGTGCCTTTGAATGAAAATGAATGGATAAAAATAGTTTTGTGGAAAAAAAAGAATGGATAAAAATAGTCAATTCATAATTTATGTAATTTCAGTTACAATTTAGTAGTAAAATATGGATTTAATATATAGATTAATGTATATTATTTTATTTTTATTTAATTATAAATTAAAAGTATATATTATTTTTTTAGAAATTAAATGCTAAATGAACCAGTAAGGAGAAAAAATGACCATAACATAAATAGTATCTATATTTGGATGTAAATTTAAGGGGGTGTGGGTGGGGGTGGTATGAGTGCTGCTGTATAGGAAGGAGGTATATAAGGGTAAGTTTTCTAGTTTCTTCTTTTAGCTGCTCACTGCAGATATATTTTCAGTCTATAATAAGACCTTCTAATGTCTGTGTACAAGACATTTTTGACAATGTCTGGACCAAGCTCGGTGGATATGAAAATGCAGCTAGGGGGATCTGCTTTGTCCAAGCAGGATTTGACAAGCCAGTGGCCATAGCAGCTCATTGAGAGATCGGAGTAGTGGCCTCTGAGTCTAGAAATCAGTAGAGGCGAGATCAGCATCTGAAGGAGTATGCTTCTGCAAAGAGAAGAGGTAAAACACACACATTAGTTATATTGGTGTAACTGTTCACAAGTCACTAAGAAGACAAACAGAGAGTTAACAAAAAGATCTAACATATATACCCTTTCTTGTTATAGGCAGCTTTCCATGATCTAAAAAGGTTGTGCTCCAGCCATGAAAACCGCAGGTGCTTGTGTCATTGTGACTAAGATTGATCTAACATATTCACTAACCCAAATACTAATAATCTTGCAAAAATGCATAAAATGTCAAATCTCATAATTGTTGTTAGGGAAATTACCTAGAATATTACATAAAAGTAGGTTTATTACTAGACTAACACGTTGAGATTTCCGACTTACTCGAATAACACATAAAAGTTTGATTATTACTTCTAAACCAGAGTTGTGTGTTTTATTACGGTTTATGCCATTTATAATTAAAAATCATCAAATTTCGATTAACTTGGATGCAGCGGTAGTCTCAAAAAGATTTAGATCTTCGTGAAAACCCTAACGGGAAGACCATTACGCTAGAGGTCGAGTCATCTGACACCATCGACTATGTGAAAGCGAAGATCCAGGGATCTCACCGGACCAGCAGCCTTTGATTTTCGCTGGGAAGCAGCTCGAGGACGGCCGCAGTTCTTATCAAATAAAAAAAAAAGTTTCGATAAACTTGATTTGTGCAGTTGGTCTCGTCTGCTCTTCAAAGATGTCGTTTATCAGATACAGATCCTCCGATTACCTCTATTTCGAGTAATTTTGTCACTCTCTTTTATTACCCCTAATTTTGTTTTCCGATTCTGGGTTTGCTCTCGATTGATGCTAAATTGGTCACGTTATCTATCAATTTGATGCTTCTGTCCAGTCGCAGATACGGGATCGACGAAGCGGCTGCTACTCCTCTGCAGGCAGTGAATAGGGGTGACTCTGACAGCAAAGTTAACACAACACGGAAACTCTTTTCCTTTCTCTCTAATTTTAGTGTTTAGGTATCCTTTTTATTTTATTTTAACAATTTTAGTTATATTCAACCTTCCTTTTGCTTTTTCTGATCTCTCAAATTCCAAACCTTCGGAATCCAAACACATTTTTTGAACCTCGCCACTCTCTCGTCTAGATCGTTCTTCCTTCTTTTAGCCGTAGGAAGAATGTCGATGACAGAGGCAGTGACAAAGATCCATCCATAGATGATAGATTAGTTAGTGTTTTGTTTCCCTTTACAATTGTCTCTATAGGGTTTTGGATGATTTAGATTTTAGACCTCTATAATGGGGAATTGCTTTGGATCTTCCCCCAAGAATGAAGATGTTAATGTTGACGACTCCTCAGTGAACTCCAAACCCTTTTCACGTAAGCCCCTTCTCATTACTCAATTTATCTTTTTCTGAAGATCTCTAAGAAAGAAGAACAATACAAACTTTGTTTTTTTTTTTGTTGCTGCAAGTTTATGCTTTGATTGAGAGAGGAGTTTGAAGTAATTTAGGTAACAAGAAGAGAACAAAAGTTTTAATTTTTTTTGGTTTGTTATGGTGGGGGCGATGGCAAACAATGGAAGAATCCGGTCAGCTTCTCCGGTGATTAATGGGTCAAAAGATCTGACTCTGAACAGCGCTCCAGCGAGCACAACGGGATCTGAATATGGTCCTGTTGAGTTCACAAGAGATTAAATTGAAACTCTTCTTAATGAACGAATCAAGTACAAGAGCAAATTCAACTACAAGGTTTCTACTTTTTCCCCCACCCTCAATTTTATTTTTTTACCTGAATTTAAACTTTCTTGTGTAATCTAAGTTGTGATGTGTGGATGAAAAAGAAAAAGTGTCTATACTGTAATTTGATTGTTGAGTAATTTTTATCAATTAGGGTTTCTATTAGCAGAGAGAGAGTTTTAGTTGGTGAAGTTTTGAATTTGAGGTAGCTTTTTTTTTAATGGCTTTTCTCGTTGAATCCGTTGGTTTTCTTATAGAAGATTTGATTGTGTTTATAAGACAATTTGTGGGACCTTTAGTATTAGGCAATAGCATTGAAGACATTGTTTATGTGTTCTGATTGATCCTTATGGTATAGAATCTGAAGCTTTTAATTTCTGTTAGCTTACTGGCTTTGTTCGTTGGATCTATTGTTTTTTTTCTAAGAAGAAGATTTGATTGTGTTATAAGACAATTGGTGGGACCAAAATAGTTTTGTCAGTTTGATAAAAGCATTAAAGACTTTGTTTATGTGTTTGGCTTTGGTCTCCCTTTTGGTTTCAGTTAGTTAAGCTTGAATTTGAATGTTCTTCTTGGTGGTTTTTGGGTTTTGCAGGAGAGATGTGAGAACATGATGGAATATATAAAAAGGCTTAGACTTTGCATTAGGTGGTTTCAAGAACTCGAGTTGGATTATGCTTTTGAGCAAGAGAAGTTGAAGAATGCATTGGAATTGAATGAGAAGCATTGTGCTGACATGGGTGTGTTTCCATAATTAAAGTTTAGCTGTTACTTTTTTTTGTTTCAATTTTTTTTGTGATTTTTGAACTTTATATTTGTGCAATTTTGATGACAGAGGTTAGTTTGAGAAACAAAGAAGAGGAGCTGAATATGATAATTGAAGAGCTGAGGAAAAACTTTGAATCTGTTCAAGTGCAACTTGCCAGGGAACAAACGGAGAAGTTGGTAAGAGGCGGCTAATTCTACTTTAAATTACTTGTGTCTAATTCATATTTGTGGGGTTTAATTCAATATGTTCTGTTTTAGGCTGCGAATGATTCTCTTGGAAAAGAGAAAGAAACAAGACTTGCTGTTGAAAAGGCACAAGCTGGTCTTGTAGAAGAGCTAGACAAAGCACAAGGAGATCTTCAAACGGCTAACCAGAGGGTGAGAAAACTTAAAAAGGTTTTGAAATGATCAGAATGTTTTGTCACTTAACTTTAGACTAATGTTGACTGTTTGTTTTGTTATGTTCAGATACAATCGGTAAATGACATGTACAAACTGTTGCAAGAGTATAACTCAAGCCTGCAGCTGTATAACAGCAAGCTACAAGGTGATCTTGATGAAGCTCATGAAACTATAAAACGCGGTGAGAAAGAAAGGACTGCCATTGTCGAAAATATTGGCAACTTGAAGGGCCAGTTTTCAGCATTGCAGGATCAGCTTGCTGCTTCTAAGGTATATGATGATGTTCTGTTATATCCGATCAATGGTAGTAAATGTTTTGTAGTTCTGGTCAAAATGTGATTGAGTGTCTTGTTTTTCTTTGGTAGGCTTCTCAAGAAGATATCATGAAGCAGAAAGGTGAGTTGGAAAACGAAATTGCGAGTCTCAAGGTCGAGCTTCAGCAGGCCAAGGAAGACCGTGATCGCCATTTAGTGGAAGTACAGACCTTACAAACTGAGGCAACCAAGTACAATGACTTCAAAGACACCATAACTGAACTTGAGGTCTCATATCCGTTTACAATTTCTTTCTATATATTCTCTGCCAATTGTTTTTTTCTTAAGATGATGTAAATTGTTTTTGGTCCAGACTACATCTTCATCCCAGAGTACTCAGATACAAGAGTTACAGGATCGACTAGTGTATTCTGAGAGGCGACTGCAGGTTTTTATCACATTCTCGAGCAACACACATATAACATATGAATCTATTAGATTTCACAACCTCTTATGTTTTTAATAACATTTTTGGATTGTTTATGGTTTAGGTGTCTGATCTAACTACTTTTGAGAAAATAAATGAGTTTGAAGACCAGAAGCAAAACATTATCGATCTGAAAAGTCGAGTAGAAGAAGCAGAACTTAAACTCGTTGAAGGGGAAAAACTACAGAAGAAGTTGCACAATACCATTCTTGTATAATTCACTTAACTAAACCTCTGTCACATTTTTTTGGTCCCCTATGTGTGTAAAGCTTGACTGATCCTGGTTTATTTCTCATGTTGCAGGAATTGAAAGGCAATATACGTGTGTTCTGTAGAGTTAGACCTTTATTGCCTGGTGAGAATAATGGTGAGGAGGGAAAAACTATTTCTTACCCGACATCTCTAGAAGCACTTGGTCGCGGTATTGACTTGTTGCAAAATGGTATGAAACCAGAAACTTCTGAGATAGTGTGGTTCTTGCTAAAATAACACATTGATTGGAAGAACAATTGATGTCTTTTTTTTTGTTATGGACAGCGCAAAAGCATTCTTTTGGTTTACGAGTATATGCTTAATGGTAGTCTTGAAAATCATTTGTTTGAAAGTAAGTAAGAATTAAGATCCAACATTTATGTTTATGTTACTTAGCATTGTTCATGACCTGATGAATCTTGTTTATTCTAGGGGGTTCTAATGTGCTTTCTTGGTCACTGCGTATGAAAGAGGCGATTGGTGCTGCTAGAGGGCTTTGTTTTTTGCACGAAGCTAAGGATCAAGTCATTTACAGAGACTTCAAAGCAGCAAATATCATTCTTGATTCAGGATTCAACCCAAAACTCTCAGACTTTGGATTGGCGAAAGAAGGTCCAAAAGACAACCGTTCACATGTGACAACCCAAGTCATCGGTACAGAAGGTTACGCAGCTCCAGAATATCTAGCAACAGGTTTCTTTTTGTTTGATGGTTCATTTGTTCAAATTTCAACTAACAAAACATGAAATTTCTAAAACACATTGATTGGTCTCTGCTTTTGGTCTCTGTCAGGTCATCTAACAACGAAATGTGACGTCTACAGCTTTGGTGTAGTCTTGCTAGAGATTCTATCTGGACGTAGAGCAATAGACAAAACTAAAGCTCGAGAAGAAGAATATTTAGTGGAATGGGCGACACCTTACTTGCGAGACAAGCAAAAAGTGTTTAGGATAATGGACACGAAGCTTGTGGGTCAATACCCTTAGAAAGCAGCGTTTATGATGTCTTTCTTGGCTTTACAATGTATTGGAGAGGTTAAAGTTAGACCATCGATGCCTGAGGTCTTGTCTCTTCTTGAGAAAGTTACAATTCCAAGACATCGAAAGAGTAGAAGCAGAGGTTTTGCTACTAACTCTTCTTCCAAACGGTTTCTCAGACACCCTAATTAAGGACTCAAAATCTCTTTGGCTTTTGGATCGTTTCTTTTGTGGAAATGGAATATAAAAACTTTTTTTTGGTTACGTCATTGATAATATAGAAGAATAAGAAAAGCTTGGCCATGATCTATAATTAAGATTTTAACCATACCTCATTCAGTTAGTGGCTATTAATTATACACAGTCATCATGATCATTGTTATGTGTAATGTACGTATATAAGAACATGTACATAGTCTACACATATGTGGATTGTATATGTACTAGTAACTATTTGCATGGAGAGACGAAAAGAGAAGTCTAATCCAAACCAAAACGCCCCGATCAAATTAACCACCACTAATTAACATTAATCATATCTCTCGTAAATCCAAATTTAACAGTGCTATCAATTCGCCGTCAATACCCCACTTCTCCTAATAGTTTCATCATCACTAATTCCACTTTTATTCTCTTTCCATAATAGTTTCATCATCACTAATTCTCTGTCGCTATCACTTGAGTGTAGCCAGTTTTGCAAGTTTAGGTCCCTCATGATTGCTTAAGGTATCCTGTAATATCTACTTAGAAACTATAAGGAGTAGAAGATGGAGCCTTTGCAGAAGATAAAAGAGTTACAACAGAGAGAGATTTGTTTGGTTGTAATTAATAGAATTTTAGAGTGAATGTGAGATCTTATGTATAACTAAATCACTTAGGTAGAAAATTTCAGTATAACTTGAACTACTTGGTGCAACTGTACTAGAATTATTAAAATAAATTTCAATATGGATCATGTGAAAACGAATAAAAAATAGATTTTGGCGGCGGAATATTCATTTAAAATCATCACACTATGGTAAAATGAACCAAAGATAACATGATATTAGTAAAAAATTATTTGGTATACACATAATTATACATAGTTATCCAGTTGTACTCTCATATCCATAGTTGAACTTTTGCGCTTTTTTCGTATTTCCAGTTGGACTATAATATAAATTATTAATTAGCAGTTGGCCACAAGATTTATCAGTATTAATTAGCATATACAAGGTTTTCATAACACAATGTTCATAAAAACTTGGGTTTCACCTCTTTTGCTTCATTTGAGGTGATCACTTACTAAGTCTTCCTTATACTATAAAGAGTGTTTTATGTGAAAACGATAGTATATATTAGAAAGTGATAAATTCTTGTTTTGTTGATTAAACATGGTTCTTTAATAGTTCAATATGTTTTAGAAATTCTTATAAACCTTAATTATCATTTTCATATTTTAAATATAAATGCAAATCTAAATATATATTTAGTTGTACCTAGTTGAACTGAGTATTATATATTTATGTTATCTAAATATTACCCTCTATAGTTAAAATGTAATTTTGTATGGTTATTGTTCATTACCTCTCAAAAATATGATAAATAAACAATTACGAATTACATAGGTTGTTCTAGTAACATCTCTTACTTTTTCTAGTAACATCTCTTACTTGTTCCATTTCCGGTGAACAACAACGACAATATTAGCTAGGGTTATAGAAAAAGATATGTTGAAGATGACTATAAAATTACAATAATATTGTTCATTAAAACGGATTTATGGACCTACACTAAGCAAAAGAACATTATGTACGTACTCTAATCTCAAGAACATTATGTACATATGCGTTCATATGTACGTACACGTTTATATGTACGTACACGTTCGATTTTAGGTTTAATGAACCCGAAATTACCAGAATATCCTCGTCTTCTACCTCTAACATACGACTGAAAACCCTAATTTTCCCTGCCTCACTTTATTTTTTCACGACTTATGTCTATTTTTTTGGTTTCACTTGTGGGGTTTTTATTCAACTATTATAGATTTTCATCTCAACATCTGATTTCTAAATTAAAAACCTATAAAAAGTGAGTTATATAGATTTTCGAACAGATATCTAGCTCTTCCATGGATGAACCCAGAGGAAAGATTAACGAAACAGAGTAGGAAAAAAACGTTTGCTCCGGCCGACAAACAGAATACGATTGATGAATCTGCTACAAATGTTATTACATGAACACCATAGATCGGAAGAACAGCAAACGTGTTTAGATCTATCTCCAATAAGTCTATCGCAACGCTAGACTGTCTTTGACAGCTCAAACAAATTCGTGTTATTCTAGTAAGACTTTACAGCTGTCAAAAATGCTTACTAAATCTACCACGGACAAGAAACCTACCATCACACTCCGAAAACTATTTCAAAAAAAACAAACAAGTATACCAAAAATATCTGAAACGAGAGAAGGCTGTCGAATAAATCTGTCGCAACAGGCCATTAGTCTACCATAAATATCTTTTGGGTCATATTGACTGTTGAAGATGTACATCAGATATTTTTGGTACACTTAGTTTTTGATACACATATACGTCCACCGATAAGTGTACCAACACTACAACTAAGTGTACCATCTACGTCGACGGCAAGTGTACCAGCACTACAACTAAGTGTACCAAAAATATCTGACGTACACCTTTAATCAGTCCACGTGTATAAATCTACCATCAAAGGATCGGTAGACTTAGTCCCAACTTCCAATGTTTTTTTTTCTAATGGCACTAGCCGTAATTACGTTTTTTTCCAACACTAGTTTCAGGGGTAGTATAGGTACAATGGGTTAGTCGAGTAATAACAAACAATTGTATGTTACTTTTGTAATAAAGAAGCTTTTATGCAATATTCTAGTAACTCACCCTTGTTGTTATCAGTGATATATCTAAAAAAAATCATGGAACTAATTCAACTAGTTTAGTAGAATATATCTTGCTTGTTAAAAAATTATTAATTAGTAATATAAAAGGAATATTCTCAATATTAATATATGTTCCTTTCTCTCACAAAAAAATGTAGATTCACTCATTTTTTTGGATCGACGTTAATTTGTAAGAATTTTGCCATCGATATTAGTATTACTAATTAACTGGAAGAAATACAATAAATTACATAATCACAAATATATGTGAATTTTTTAATAAGTATCATTTTTAGAGAATTTGTATAATCATGTTTTATGGGATAATTTCCGGATTGTTTTCTCTTTAAACTTGGCAATATTATTGATAATGGTGAATATTTGAAATTTTTTTTGTGATTTACAATTTAACATTAATAGATTATTTTTAATAAATGTTAATATTTAATTTTAAAGATAGTGAAAAAATAATTTTGAATATAAATACGTAAATTAGTTTATTCAGACAAACAAAAAAATATGTAAATAACTGTACTTACTAACTAAAACTATTCTCTAGTTTTATTCTTCTAAAAAAAAAATTTGATCCATTTTCGTACAAAAAGATCTTCTTGATGAATCTTGTTCAGAAGCTTCAGTACTCCTTTTTGTATGAAAATTATTTGATTAAAAATTTACATTTTAATAAAAAGTTACATTCACTCATTACAACCATTTGTTCATAACTGTTTTTACTAGTTAGTAGTATAAATATTGATAACTTTTATGATGGTTGCAACTTTTTATCATAATTTTGCATAAAATATCTTATATTTATAATTTATTAAAAAATATTTTTGGCAAGATTGCCTCAACTCAGTATGACTTTTTACTATATTTTTTTCTATAGATTTATGTCTCTTTGCCATAACATTTTATATTAAATATTTAGCCCTACTTATTATTTTCTCTTTTTAAAATAATTTTTATTAATATCACATACTCTTAACTATACTATTATTTTCAAATATATTTATAACATATAATTTTAAACTTTAAATTCAATTTTATTTATTTTTTTGAAATACTTTCCTACGATATTGTGGGGATCTGAGTCATAGTTAAAATAAAAAAAATATTAACTAAGTCCAAATATATATATCTTTTTTCGAAAACACTTTTCACTTTAAAATATATATATTTGGAATTAACTATTTTGTGTTTTTTTTTTTTTGACAAGATCTATTATTGGCTATGGCATATGAGTTTCTTTGTAAACGATTTCTACAAATTATCACCAGAGTAGTTATAAAGGTAAATAAGTATTGAGTGGAGTTTGTAAGTGTTTCTTACAGTCTTGAAATGGAGGAAGAGCCCATTTCTCTGGTCTTATGTCGAGTAGAGAATTGATGACTTCATCAGCGGAGGTATAAAGATGTGTCTGTTTAGGAAGAGAAGGAACAGCAATCACTTTTGTCCCAGCAGCTTTACCAGCCATAACACCAGGCCTGCCCATTTCAACTAACTGTAAGTAAGAAAGAACCAAACACGCAACTGCAAAACAATAGCCTATAAAAGTGAGACTCACACAAAATTTTCAATAACCAAACACTGCTGGATCTTTGTTCAATCTTTTAGCTGCTTCAAGAAAACTTTATACAAGAATGATCATTGTCATTAGAATTGTAAACTAACACACCGGTCTTTGTTTAGATTGTACTTCATCGAGATCCTTTGGGGTCTCTGATACTAGGATTTTTGTGTCTCCTAGTAGGTTCAATTAACCTTACGCGTTGTAATACTTAAGGTGTCAATCCAGTTGGAAAAGTTTACAATCACTCAAGATGCAATCAAGAAGTCACAAGTTAAGCCAATTCAAAGAGTGTTTTTATCTAACAGTCCTAGAATGATCAAAATGCGAAACGGAAATGAGTCACAGAACTAGAAACAAGAATGCATGACAAGAAGCGAAAGTGAATGAAAACGCAAACGATTCTAACATGAACAAATGAAACAGTTCCAGGAATGTAATAAAAATCAGAAAGAAAGAAGTCCTAAGGATGGGGTAATAGATGTCAGTGGAGTATCCTAGTCTAAGGAGTGTTTAACATACCACAAGCAAAGTATCCCTAAACAATGAACATCACAACTTAGCTAATCCAATCTCTTGGCAAAAGCTACTCAGACTCAACCACTTCCATACCTAGCTCTCGCTAGAGAAACGTGGTCGAGCAGGCATGAGAAACAAGTTCATTCACGTCAACAAACATCCTAGACAACTAATCTCTTAGGCTAGGAACGTAAGTCTCTGGCACTAGTTGGTCAGACATTTCATCAAACACCTTTTGGGTGCAGAAATGTCTCGAACCTAGTTCCAATTGATCAGAGAGAAACTAGTAATTCTAATTCTAGTCCAGAAGGGAATCATACAATCAAAGCTTAAACACTCTACATCCTAAGATCCTCCACCTAATCTATCCCATCCTCAAGAACTAACACACTACTCAGATCCGAAAATCATAGTCAAGGATGCAAAAACAGAAATCATTGAAACAAGCATTATTAGGTAGATAAAAATAAGGTGAACAACTTTGTAGAAAGAATCAAATGCAAAATCTCAATAATCTCAAAGATATCGGAATACAAGTCTGAGAACGTTTTTTGGAGGCTAGGTTCAGAAACCTTCTGGGAACAAAAACGAGATAAAAGATAAGATGTCTCTGCAAAGACTTAACAAAATGTATATATAGTAGTCCAACATGGAAAGCCCTAAAACTTAAAACGACAAGGTAAAGCGTCGGTTCGGTAATCTCCTGAAGCGTGTGAAACCAAACGTCTTTCTTCCCGACATGTGCGATCGAGTCCGTGTGCGTCGAATGGAATGCAATGTCATCATGGCTCAGACGGAAGGCTGAGGAGCATGGTGACAATGGCTCGGACAAAACAGAGATGGTGACAATGGCTCGGACGAGACGGAGATGGTGACAATGGCTCGGACGAAACGGAGATGGTGACAATGGCTCGGACGAGATGGAGATGGTGACAATGGCTCAGACGAAACGGAGATGGTGACAATGGCTCAGACGAGAATGGCTTCCAACGTCTCCTAAGTACCTGAAATACTCCAAAATGCACAATGTATGCAAGGATGATGCAAGAACTACCTAGACGTGCAAAGTGTATAGAAAGAACTAGAAAACGATGCAAACCAATGAGTTATCCTAGCTAAATGAATGATAAAAATAGGCTAAGGAGAGACAAAATATAGACATATCAGTCTCCCACTTCTCTCCCATATCAAGAATCTTCTTACACACCACCACCATCTTTTCATATGTCCTTCACACTAACCCATGTATGCAACTCCACATCAAACTGAAGCGTGGCGTTTACAGGGATGGTTGGCGGTGAACCAGACTCTCCATATACCAGCTCTGCAGGGATAGTGAATACAGCGTTTTCGCCTTTCTTCACTGTCTTAATACCAATATCCCATCCTTTAATAACCTGATGTAACATCCCCAATTTTACGTAATTTGGCCGGTCTGTTTTCTAACCATGTTAAAGCCCGTTAGTCTAAAATATTGTAAACGACAAAGGGTTTTGTGCGTTTGTGTGTATGTGTGTTTATATATTCATGGCCGCACAAAGGAGAATAAAAACCTTAAGAACCTATGACGTGAGAGAGTTTGGGAGAGCAAGAGAGATCGTGGAAGAAAAGAGAAGGGAAGAAGAAAAGATAGGGCCGTGAGGAGAAGAGAGAGAGAGAGAGAGAGAATGAGACTTCGCGGAGGTGATGGATCTAGTAATCATTACTGTGACGGTTGCAAGCTTCGATGGTGGTGGAAGAGCAAAGTCGGAGTAGATCAGAGGTTGAGAAGAGAAGAACAAGAAAGAGTAAGAAGGAAATAAGAGCAGTTTGGCGAGCCGTCTTTGGAGGCTCGTCAGCGCCGGAGGTAACATAGGTTTAGGAATCTAAAAACACCGACGTGCCCATCATCAAGCCATGAGCTCGTAGCAACTGACGGAAGTCCGATCGGAGTTATATTCATGAAGTTATGTGGGTTTCTTCCTGCGCAAGAAATATCTGAAACAGTCTGAACTTGCAGCCCTAGAAAACAGATTCAAGGTTATCTCCTTGGAATAGCGTTTGGTGGCCCAAAACTTACCCGATCGAGCTGAGATTTGGTGGGGAGCTTCACGATACTACAACCTAAATATTCTATGGTGGGATCGTGATTTTAACGGTTAGTTGTGGTTTTACTTGTGTGTTTCTAAGGCTCGTTTGTATAGAATAAATGGTGACATTGTAATATTTAGTTTGACAAACGAGGTTGGATGGAGCGGAAACTTTGTATGAGTGTTCTTGAATATTGGTCTGACATGGGAAAAGAGATATTTGATTTCCATCATTTAAGTGGCAAAGGTGAGGGTGGTAACCACGGAAACACAATGGTTACTTTCTAAGCATATTTTCATGAATTGCTTGTATAGAATTGGAAACTATGTGATTGGATATGTCTATTGTTTGATATTGCGTGATATGATTATAATTTATGATGACATGGTATGATGATATGATGCATGATAGAATGAGTTGATGTGTAACATGATAATTGTTGAATGATGATATGAAATGAGATTATGTAATGGGGGAGTGAACATGAGATTTATTTCGCGTCTCGAGATGGGAAAACCTGAGATTAGTTTTGTGCCTCATGATGGGCGGACATGAGTTATCTTTCGTACCTGGTAATTGGGCGAACATGAGAATTGTTTCGTACCTGGCGATTGGACGAACATGAGATTTGTTTCGTTCCATGCTAAGCTGATGAGATTTTGGTTTAGCATAGTTGATGAATGTGTGTATTGATGAATGCGTTGGTGTTTAAATACGATTTAAGTAATATTATGAATATGCTAGATTGAGTATTATGTGAAACCGTTATGTTTGTTGGATGTATGTTAAGAATGTGGAGTCTGATTCTATGCTACGTACTAATTGTTGAATGTGATTCGTATGTCATCATTGTGTTCACCTTTTTATATTTTTCTTCAGGTTAAAATTTTTATGAGACGTGGAACAAATTTTATGATTAAAGAGTTTTATTTTTAAGAAAGAAGCTTTTTCGCGGGTCCATTTGAATAACATGTTGTCCTGACCGATAAGGCGGGACGAGTGTTACACCTGACCTGCAAAACCACAATACCACGATAACAAACAAACATAAAACCAGAATAAGCCAACTACCACAAACCAGTACTTGATTTTTAACAACTCAATAATTCAGAAAGCTCATTATCAAGTTGAACACTATAATCACCGATATCTTACTGATAAACACTATAATCGTTAGTCATAAATCCAAGATATGGAATCTTACAAGACTCTGTAAATATTCCCAAACAAAATTCAGAGATTCAATGATTTAAGAATGAAAAAGGAAGATGAATTACCTTGTATGAGCTCTTACTACGGTCTCCACCAAAGGCGGATCCACGTTGTACTAGAGAGGGACAGTTGCCACCGTCAATTTTTTCTGAGATAGTGTTATTTTATAACAGTTTTGAATTATGCCCCTCGTAAATATATATTAAATGGAAAAATACTTAGGTTTTTTGTTCACCTTCTTTCCTCTCAACCAATCAGAGTTGTTTATCCTTTCTCCTCTTAACCAATTAGATTTTATAATTAAAACGAAATTACATGTCGGTTTAGGTTTACAAATGAGATGGTTAGGGTTTAGATTTTACAATTAGAACGAAATTATATGTCGGTTTGGGTTTACAAATGAGATGGTTAGCGTTTAGATTTTACAATTAGAACGAAATTATATGTCGGTTTGAGTTTACAAATGAGATGGTTATGGTTTAGATTTTACAATTAGAACGAAATTATATGTCGGTTTGAGTTTACAAATGAGATAGTTATGGTTTAGATTTTACGTTTAGAATAAAATTCAATGTCGGTTTGGATTTACAAATGAGGTGGTTAGGGTTTAGATTTTACAATTAGAACGAAATTGTATGTCGGTTTGAATTTACAAATGAGATGGTTATGGTTTAGATTTTACAATTAGAATGAAATTATATGTCGGTTTGAGTTTACAAATGAGATGGTTAGTGTTTAGATTTTACAATTATAATGAAATTATATGTCGGTTTGAGTTTATATAAGAGCGGTTTAAGTTTTTAATTTTATAATAATGTATATAGATTTTATTTCCTTATTTTATAAGGAGGTGAATGGTTGGAGGTGAACCAAGTATTGTTCTATTAAATGCCCCTAGTACTTTGTTTGTTCTACACTTTTTTTTACAAAAAATTCTTGGATTCACCTCTAGGGGTGAACAACTCTCATTCACCCCCTCTTAATTAGCCAATCAGAATACAACAATATGCCATGTCATATCATATTAAAAAAAAATCAGAATTAAAATAAAACGACGAAACAAATTATGTAGATCTTTTATTAAGGAAACTATGTCGATTTGAATTTATAAAAGAGGATTATGATTTAAGTTTATAATTTTTAAAATTATATATCGGTTTGGGTCTATAAAAGAACAAGGTAGTAGGTACCAACCCGCACTATGTGCAAGATAAATCGATTTAAATAAAATATGAGTAGCAAAATTATTATTTGAGATTTAAGATTTATTTTGTGTAAAACAAAATATGTAAGTAAAGTTTTTTTTGTTTATTCAAATTTGCGTTTACTTTCGGTAAAATATGTTTTACCCGTGAAATATTTAAACTTGGAAAAGAATTTTAAGGTGGTGTAGAAATTTTTGATGTGTTTTTGTGTTTCTAAAAATCAAATTCACATATTTTATGTTTCACATTATCATCTACATCACTATACCATTAAATAGATTAAAAAAAAAATATACTTTTTAGACTAATTGATTTAATTTAAACTAATCATAAGTTTAAAAAATGCAATGAGAAAAATGTATAAAAGCGGTAAATAAATGAATAAATTTTTTATTGTTTGTGAAATGTAATTTATTTCTAAAATTAAATATGTTATAAAATTGAATTAATTACATTTCTGGATTTTAATAGTTGATTAAATTTTTCATTTTAAAAAACTTATAGAAAAGAACATTGTCTTATATATGTCAATGATATATATGTAAATAATAATGAGGTGAGAAGAGAGGATTATAGATTTTTTTTTTAATAAATACAATGGCAGAGAATTGTAAATAAGTATATGTTTTGAGGGTTATTTGATAAAAAAGTGTCATGAGCTCTGTAACGCTTACACATCAGTTTTTTTCTCAAGTGTGCTTCTCTATTAATATATAGGGGATTGTTAGGATTTAGATTTTATAATTAAACAAAATTAGATGTCGGTTTGGGTTCACAAAAGAGTGGTTAGGGTTTAGATTTTACAATTAAACGAAATTATATGTCCGTTTGGGTTTACAAAAGAGTGGTTAGATTTAGATTTTATAATTAAACAAAATTATATGTCGGTTTGGGTTTACAAAAGAGTGGTTAGGGTTTAGATTTTATAATTAAACAAAATTATATATCGGTTTGGGTTTATAAAAGAATGGTTAGAGTTTAGATTTTACAATTAAACAAAATTATATTCAATTTGGATATATAAAAAATGGTTAGGGTTTAGATGTGTTAATTAAAAATTATAATATAATATTAGAATTAACAATTTTAAAATTGATTGATCTATATACTTTGTTTCCTTAATTAAGATTTGTTTCCTTAATTTAAAGAGGTGAATAAGAGAGGTTCACCCCTAGGGATGAACCCAAGAATTGTCCTTTTTTTTTACCCTATCATTCTTCAAATTCATACAAACACAAGTCAAAAGACCAATTTGTTTTATTTAGGTGTTGACTGGTTCTTCCGCTACCTCCCGCAAACGCTGTGTATGCGGGTGGTAGCGGTTGCTAGCGATTGAAACTAATCACACAAACCACTCTCAATCGCTCCTAAACGCTCCCAGCCGCTCCAAACCACTGAATTCCAAAAGCTGCTTCCCGCAAGCGTTTGCGGTTGCGGACGATTGCGGTTGCGGGTAATTACGGTTGGATTTTTTTTTTTTTTTTTTTGTAAAAAATCTTATAAGAAATCAATGATAATGAATTTTTTTTTGTTATATTTTCTATCTAACTATTTTACTCATTAAGGATGGGAGAAAATGAAGTACGGATACAATTACAGAGATTATAAAATAAACAATTAGAAGAAAATTATATTCCAATTAATAATAACCCGGAAAACTTGATGTAAATTTAATGGCACATCGCACATAAGTTCAACAAAATCTAAATAAATATAATATTTTATCAGAAATTTAAGAAAATAAGATTATTTGTGAAAAATATTAAACCAAATCAACAGTGACTCTTCTCAACTCTCATTTGACCATTCCTACCGATGGAACTACTGACCCACGATCTAAGAGAAAAGAGAAAAGATCTACGATCTAAATCATATGTTTTGTCATTTATCAAATTACTTGATTAAATTTTTGGTGAAAAGCGAAATACATAAAGGAATAAGTATTTCAATATGAAGTTTATTTGTCTTTTGAATAATTATTTTAGTAGTTTTTACTAAATTTTAATTATAAATCAAGTTTAATAAAAATTTTGGTGTTTTTAAACATTTATATATTATATATCATATTTATTATGTTCCAACCGCTATTGCACCCGCTGGTCAACCAATCGTAAACCTCCTGCAAACGCACCAATTTTAAACCGTTAAACCAGTCGTTCAAAACACTTAATAACGCTTGAAACTGCAATCGTTCGTTTCTGCAATTTCCCGCAGCCACAACCGTAACCGCAGCGTTTGAACCAGTCAGACCCTAAGAGCTTTAATTTATCATTACAAGCCCATATATTTTAATAACATTGGGTTACGTACAAGTTCTTAACCAAATTTTTAGAAAGTTAGTTTAAAAAGAAAGCAAAATTAGAGGGGCAAATTAGATTAACCAAATAACTACCACCAATGGAGGTGCTCTTATAACTTTAAATAAGGGAATTTAGTCTAATCTACCACATTTAATATAAAACTTTCCAATTCTACCACAATCATAAACTCATTTTCTATTCTACCACAAGTGGCATTACAAATGTCGAAAATACCCTTATGGTACTGTAGCGCTGAACAAAAGAAAAATCATGTTTGATTTTTTATGGGTAGACAAGTTCCGATTTGTTGAGGCTGTAGACAAAAACTATTTCTGTAGACAAATTGAGCATATAGATAACTTATCAAATTCATTGAGATAGACAAGTTCCAATTTATTGGGTCAATGGACAAGTCGTGAAACTAGTACTATACAGGTATAACTTGTCCACAAACAACAAAACCAACTTGTCTACAAACAACAAAACCAACTTGTCTACCAAAAAAGAGAAGAGATTTGGTCCACAGGAACTGGTTGGATTGTGGACAACGTCTTTCATAGACGTATCATTAGATCTGGTCCATCTCCTTCGGCTTCAATGAAGATTCACGGCCATTGAAGATTGTCGGTGGCAACAGCAACAACAACAACAACGCTAAACCATCGGCGAATAAGCCTCCGACGGGACAATAGCCGCCCTTTCTTTAGGTATAGCAGCGGCGGAGGCCGGAGCAGTTACAGGAGCTTCAACGTTTCTCGCTTGAGCATTCTCTTCCTTCTTCTTTCTCTTTCTACATAGACAGAACACAATCAGGAGAAGCAACAACAAACCAACAACACATTCGATTACGATTCCGGCAATAGCTCCCGCGGATAACTTGTCGCTATCTTTTTTCTCCGGCGGCGGATTGGGTTCTTGAGCAGCGTCACCATCACAAAGATTCGAAGAAACATTGAATTGCTGAAGAGGAGAAAGTAAGACCAGCGACAGAACTAAAAAGCAAGGGCCAAGAGATATATATGAGGAGGCGATCTGGCGGTTCCGGTTCGTCCGGCGATGGCGGTGGTAAGAAGAGCTCCGAGAAGAACCAGGCTGAGAAGAACCAGACGAAGACATGGCGGTTACTGATTCTCTTCTTCTTCCACTCACTGGTTCACTCTTTTTTTTGCTGGTGTTTGAAAAAAAAGAAAAAAAAGAGCGAAAGAAAATAGAGAAGAAGAACGGAAGCAAAGAGAGAGAGTTAAAGTGAAAATTGAGAAGGAGAATGGAAGCAAAGAGAGAGAGTTAAAGTTAAAGAGGTAATTAAAAACAAAGAAACATTTTGTTTTTTAGTCAAACAAATGGAGGATACAATAGTCATTTTGGATGAGCAGATTTGGTAGATTGAAAAAAGATTTAAGAATGTGGTACATTGAAAAAGTTTGAGTTTCAAATGTGGTATAATTGTTAAATATCTCTTTAAATAACCAGTTTGTAATTTCGAGCACACCCTAAAATTCTATCATTCCTCGGCGCTTCTTACTATAAAAACTTTACAGACTTATCAATTAGCAGAAGGAACTTGATGTGTTAAAACTCTACGAACCTTTCAAAAAAAAAAAAAAAAAAAACTTGAAGAACCTTCAAACACTCGATTGGTGAATGAAGAAGGTTCAGTTAATTTTACATAGAACGTATAACACAGCCACTGGAGTCAGTTTCAGTTTTGAGATCTCTCGTCTCTCACGAACCGGTCAAATCAATGAAGCGCGAAAGTTTTTTGATTCGTTACGGTTTAAAGCAATCGGTTCATGGAACTCAATTGTGTCTGGCTACTTTGCAAACGGTTTGCCGAGAGAAGCACGCCACCTGTTCGATGAAATGCCTGAGAGAAATATTGTTTCTTGGAACGGGTTGGTTTCTGGGTATATTAAGAACGGGATGATTAACGAAGCTAGGAATGCGTTTGAGATGATGCCTGAGAGGAACGTTGTGTCGTGGACCGCGATGGTGAAAGGTTATGTGCAAGAAGGTATGGTTGGTGAAGCAGAGTTGTTGTTTTGGAGAATGCCTGTGAAGAATGAGGTTTCTTGGACTGTGATGTTTGGTGGTTTGATTGATGATGGGCGTATTGATGATGCACGTAAGTTGTATGATATGATGCCTGTTAAAGATACTGTAGCGAGTACTAATATGATTGGTGGGTTGTGTAAAGAAGGAAGAGTGGATGAGGCAAGAGAGATTTTTGATGGGATGAAGGATAGAAATGTGATTACTTGGACCACGATGATTACTGGGTACGGGCAGAATCATCGAGTGGATGTTGCTAGGAAGCTGTTTGAAGTGATGCCGGAGAAAACTGAAGTTTCGTGGACTTCAATGCTTTTAGGGTATACTTTGAGTGGGAGAATGGAGGATGCAGAACAGTTTTTTGAGGTGATGCCGGTGAAGCCGGTTATTGCGTGTAATGCTATGATTGTTGGGTTAGGAGAGCAAGGAGAGATAGCAAAAGCGAGGAGGGTTTTCGATCAAATGAAGGATAGAGATGATGCTACTTGGCGAGGAATGATCAAAGCTTATGAAAGAAAAGGTTTTGAATTGGAGGCTATTGATTTGTTTGTTCAGATGCAGAGACAAGGATTTAAACCGAGTTTTACATCTTTGATCAGCATTCTTTGTGCGTGTGCGTCTTTAGCAAGTCTCCAATATGGTAGACAGGTACATGCTCATTTGGTGAGATGTCAGTTTGATGGTGATGTGTATGTTGCCTCTGTTTTGATGACGATGTATGTCAAATGCGGTGAGCTTACAAAAGCAAAGCTAGTATTCGACCGGTTTCCCTCTAAAAAGGATATAATCATGTGGAATTCAATCATTTCTGGTTATGCGTCGCACGGTTTAGGAGAGGAATCTCTTAAGGTTTTTTTTGAGATGTCATCGTCTGGTACCATGCCAAACAAAGTTACCTTGATAGCAATTTTGACAGCATGTAGCTATGCTGGAAAAGTCGAGGAAGGGCTTGAGATATTTGAATCAATGGAATCAAAGTTTTGTGTGACACCAACGGTTGAGCATTATTCTTGCACGGTGGATATGCTTGGGCGTGCAGGACGGGTAGATGAGGCAATGAGATTGATCGAAAGTATGACCGTAAAGCCAGATGCTACAGTTTGGGGTGCTCTGTTGGGAGCGTGTAAAACTCACTCACGACTAGATTTAGCTGAGGTTGCTGCAAAGGAACTCTTTGAGATTGAACCAGAAAACGCTGGTCCATACGTTTTGCTATCCAGCATGAATGCATCTCGATCCAAGTGGGGAGATGTTGCAGAAATGAGAAAAAACATGAGGACAAAGAGTGTAAGTAAATTCCCTGGTTGTAGCTGGATTGAGCTAGAGAAAAAAGTGCACATGTTCACTCGCGGAGGTATAAGAAACCATCCCGAGCAGGCGATGATACTAATGATATTGGATAAAACAGATGGATTATTGAGAGAAGCTGGCTATAGTCCTGATTGCAGCCATGTGTTGCACGATGTAGACGAGGAAGAGAAAGTGGATAGCTTAAGCCGTCACAGCGAGAGACTTGCAGTTGCTTATGGACTTTTAAAGCTACCTGAAGGAGTACCTATTCGGGTCATGAAAAACCTTAGAGTCTGTGGAGATTGCCACGCCGCCATTAAACTCATATCCAAAGTGACAGAAAGAGAGATCATTCTAAGAGATGCAAACAGATTCCACCATTTCAACAATGGGGAGTGTTCTTGTAGAGATTATTGGTGAGATTGGTCCATTGCTATTGGTTTATTTCGGTTCAAATTCATTGGTTTAGTTGAGATACATGTGTATCCTTATTATTACCTATAGTTTATGAGAAGAATGTTTCACACATATCAATGCACCACTTGAATCATCAAACTCAATCATATCTTCTTGCAATTATCAGTTTAATAATTGAATCATTGCTGTTTTGTTGTTATTATCTTCTTTGGGACGTGACCTACCACTTTTGTAACATCAATAAAGAATACTAAGCATATGTACCTCTTGTGTCTTGTTCTGTGATTATCAAACTTCCGTCCAAAGTGGAACATGATTAAAAGTTAGGTTTCCATTGATTGGATAAGGCCAAAGACTGGTTGTTGAGTCACATCTCCTCTCTCTCTCTCTCTCTCTCTCTCTCTCTCTCTCTCTTTCTCTCAGATTTTACAGGCAAATCGATTGATTCCACTCGAAGAGACAGACAAAGCTTCCAATTCTGTTCATCGTCTCTCAGGTTCCAGTATCTGTTTCCTCTAAGGTAAAAAGTTTCGACCTTTACGTTTCTTGATCATCTGCCCATCTTTTGAAACTAGTTTTTCTATACTGGGTGTTTTTAAAACTCTGCGATTTGGTTATTTCTCTGTTGTGTAATCCGTTAACGTATTCAGTGTTTGATGATCGGAGTTCTGAAAGTTTTGATCTTTTCATCGTTTAAATCAGTTGGGTTCGTACGGAATTTGAAAAAGCTGCAAACTTTGATAAAGTCATACAACTTTTTTAATTTCATACCTTGTTGAGATCTGGACTCGTTTCGTCATTTATAGTTTCATCAAGTCTGATTGTTCTAAATCTGGCTGGTGTTGTTAATAGGATAGAGTCATTGTCAGTGTCCTGTATCCAATGTCTCTCTGACAGACAGGTTTTTGTTTCAGTTGTATTGATGGGTTCTGAAGGACCAACGGGTGTGACGATTCATATCACAGGGTTCAAGAAGTTCCATGGAGTTGCTGAGAATCCTACAGAGAAAATGGCAAACAACCTGAAAGATTATTTGGCAAAGAATAGTGTGTCGAAAGATGTGATTCTTGGAAGCTGTACTGTTCTCGAGACCGCTGGTCAAGGAGCGGTCGCCTCTCTTTATCAGTTGCTACAATCTGCGGTTAAGACGGAGGAATCAGAGTCACTGACTGGAAAAACCATCTGGGTTAGTTAGTTAAGCTAAGTGTTTGAGTGCCAGATTTGATTTGTTATGTTGAAGAAACTCATTTCTAATGTCTGTCTCTTTAGGTTCACTTTGGAGTTAATAGCGGTGCTACGAAATTTGCAATTGAGCAACAAGCTGTGAATGAAGCGACTTTTCGTTGCCCTGATGAATTGGGTTGGAAGCCTCAGGTTTTTGTTTAACTCTCCTTTGGTTGTTCTTGTTTGGTTAGTTGTTTAGTTCCGTCAAACACTCTTGTTGTCTGCAGAATTTGCCAATTGTTCCTTCTGATGGTCCAATCACAACTGTAAGAAAGGTACAATGTTGATACTGTCTCCTTGAGCTGTGTTTCTTAACCTTTTGGTCTGCAGATTTGGCCATTCTTGTTTTTATGTTGAATCCAAGTGTTTGTGTATGATTTTGCAGACTACTCTTCCAGTTGGAGATATAACAAAGGCGTTGGGGAATAAGGGCTTTGAGGTGATATCATCAGATGATGCAGGTCGATTTGTGTGCAACTATGTCTATTACCACTCTCTAAGATTTGCGGAGCAGAATATGACCAAGTCACTCTTTGTTCACGTTCCTCTTTTCGTTGCCGTGGATGAAGAAACCCAAATGAGATTCACGGTTTCTCTGCTGGAGGTACTCGCTTCTGTTTGCAAGTAATGTTATCCCAAATGTGGATATTCTTGTTCATGAAATGCTCGTCATGGGCTGATTTGTCTCCCCACCAAAAAAGTTGCCTATCAATAAATGGAATATAAGTTCACTTCTCTACTACATTCATTTGCTTCCTCAAATGTGTTCGCTTAATGAAATGAAATATGATATATGCCTACGTTCCACTGGATTTAGAATTTGGTAAAGTTGCATCTTTTGGTCAAAATACTAACCTTTTATGGATCTGTGTTGAAGGATCTTCTTCTTTTCGACGTTCACAGTAACTACTTGCAAAGTATCTATTATATTCTTATGTTACAAACTCGACTGACTTCTTCTTTTAGCCTATCACAACCGAATGTAGTGTGTATTCTAAAACGTTACAGACTTTAGACTAATTTCTTCGATACGCTTTACTGACATCGAATCTACCCTTACATTTTTGTGTTCATATTTGTTCTGAATCTGATTACAAGTTGATGAACACATCTTCTGTTCAGTCTGGAAGTGCCTCAAGGAGGCAATAAACAGGTGGCACTGTAATCTGCATGCTTCCATACGCATTCCAGCAGAACGGGTTTTGCAAAAGCTGGCCTTTGGAAGGAAACAGGTCCACATCCATGAGTCTCAGGTTAGTACAGGGGACAGAGTCGCTGCAACCAAATTGCATCGGTGGGCTTCTCAGGTCGTAAGTCCCTTTGATATTTGCATACAGAACATCGCTAATAATGACTGCGCTTGTTTGGTTAGCACAGTTCTTGGTTTGGCAGTAATACTGGTCTATCATTATAGGGTTACGAACGTTCACCATCAAAATGTTACTGAACACAATTCTTGAAACCGAGCCTGACCCTCCTTGCCATGTCTTGATCCGGACACCGTTGTCTGAGTTCCATATAGTTGAGTTAGCCACTGTTATGTTCGAGACATAAGCCTGTGAGTTGTGGACTCCAAGGCTGCCTATGCTGCAACAATACCCATAAGTTCGTTGTTCACACTTCAAACCAGAAAACAAAACAAAACTTTCTGAGAAAACAGAGCCTAGAGGCTGAGAGTCTAATCCTACTCTATGAGGGCACATTAGAGTTTGGCAGATGGAAAAAATCAATGGAAATTATAAAAGAGGTACCTAATTCCATGGCTTGGACCGCACGTAACATTCTTAATATCGACATTAAAGCAGCCCGCTCCGATTGAAATACAATCATCTCCTGTAATACCGAATTAAAAGAAACATAAAACTGACCGAAATCAACTATTTACTGCAAAAATGTAAAATAAATACCATTGGAAATCACGGAATTGTGAATTTGAACATTATGTGTGTTCTCAATGTGGATCCCGTCAGTGTTGGGACTAGAAGCTGGGGCCTTGATGGTCACGGAATCTACAATCACGTCACTGCAATTGTCAAACCTTACATGGAACTGTGCGCTGTTTATGAAGTTAAGCCCTTTGATCCTCACTTTGGAACTCTGAAATATCCTAAACGCCTGAGATCAAAACATTTTTACTCATAGTTCACTAACTCTGACCTATATAACACAAAATGTGATTGTGAAACATTGACTAACCACAGGACTGTCACAAGGACCCGTTTGGGTTGTTCCGTTCTGTCCCTTGTGAGGTTTGCAAGGAAGGTTCCACCATTTCTGTCCACGGCCGTTGATAAAACCAGAACCTTGAATTGATAATCCATTCACTCTGTAAAATATCATCCACTGCCTCTGGTAATTCGACGGCCATGACCTCGGTCCATCCGGCGACACAATGAACCCGTCGATCTATAAGGAAGAAAAAATCTGTTCATGAAACTATAAACACAACATTGAAGATAGGTTATCAAAATTAGCTTACTTGTAGTACAAGTTGGGTTCTGCAAGGACCATTGAAGCTGGTTGGCTTGACCAAGAAACAGAAAGTGTCAGGGACAAGAAGCAGAGAAGACTTAGACCCTGTGGTCATACATGCAGCGTCCCAAGCCATCTTAAATGCTGACGTGTCGTCGGTCGCGCAATCTCCGATGGCTCCAAACGAAGTCACGTCGAAGACAGTTGGTGCAATATTGTCGTAATCATCGTAAGCCGGATTTGGAGCCGGTGATGGACTTATTATATACATATTGTGAGAAATACGAATCAATGAGAATATTGAGATTAAGAAGAATGCGTAGAAGAGTGAATTAAGTAACGTCATTTTTTTGTGAATGTTTTAGAAGATGAAGAATGGTGAAAAATATACATGTATATATACTACATTAATTGTTAATTAAGGTATACTAAGAATCTAAGAGAACAAACTATATATATTAAAAAAAAAAAACTATATATAAAAAGAGTAATGGAGTGTATTACCCTGTTCCTATGTATATGTATAGACAATAGACTTTAGGGTTTCATAGGTTTAGCCAAATTGTCTCACACGCGTGGAATGGAGAGGTCGTCAAGCATATGAAGAAAGAAAGAGATCCTAAAGAATTATTGTATATTTTTTGCGTCAAGGTAAAAATGGTTTTTGAGGTTAGAGATACATTTTACCAAACGTATATTCTACAATATATATTTTACCAAATGGATGTTGAACTTTTGTTTTCTGATTATTTTTTTAGATACTTTATTGGTTAAGCCAGGAGGACATATTATGTTTATTGTTTTGTCGAAGTGATATCTATGATGTTTTATGCATTGTATCAATATATGCATTATATATATGGATCATACCAATTTATTACTTTCATAAGATGGATTGCTTAAGTGGTCTCAACACACTATTAATTGTTTAGCAGTTTTTGCCATCTTATGTTGACTTTATCGATGATTAATTAACTGTTTTTACATGAAATATCATTGTTTCTTAGGATTAATATACTATTTATTCCAAATCTGGAATTTTTTCTATCATATAACTTTAAGGTCAAGTCGTAAAATTGTGAAAAAATTACTTTTGTTTGCATGGTTTGATAAAACTATACTTTGCCATCACACATAATTGTTGTTAATTGATCATGTCACCATTTTTTTTTTTTTTTTTGGGGAAAATCATGTCACCATGTAAAATATCATTTTTCTACCAATAGATAAATATACGGAGCAGCTTATAATGATACAATTATTTTTATGGCTTTAAGATAATATTTTATAAAATAAATTATATGTTACTTATTAGTCCTTTTTATTTTGGCGTAAGTTTGTAACCCTTAGACCAATTAATGTTATTTTGCTAGGAAAAGATTAATTATGACCAATTTGGTAAGGTTTGCAATTAATGAATTTTGGTTTATCTAGTCCATATACCGTTTACCTATTGACTCGAAGGAAAAAAATGATTATTTTTACGGAAATTGAATTTTAGTCTTTCTGTATCTAGTCTTTTTAAAGAGTTAACAAAGAGAGCTTACTCTTTGAAAACAATTCAACAACCTAAAAGTGTCGGATTAGCAAAATACCCAGAGTAATTTGGTTTTGTGATAGGTGAAATGTGGTCACACTGTGTACACAAGCATTGGAAAATCTTTTTGTTTTTATAGGCTCTTCAGTCCCAACCCCTAAAACCTATATATGATAAGTCTGTTAGCTTCACTTTTCTCTAAATTTCAACTTGTCCGATAGGTTGAGTCCCCCTTTTCCCATTCTTATGCCTCTGAAGTCCAAAAGTGTGGCTAAGCAAATTGATTTTTGATTCTATTTGCAATTCCATTTTCCTTTGGTCATTTACTATTACCTTTTTGTTTCTTATTCTTTCATTTATCTAATTGGGAAAGTTGAGTTGACTCTGGATTCATAGACCGGTATGGTGTTTTTGGTATCGGCTTAAGGTGAATTGGTATAGTAGCATATTTGAAAGCGTTTATAATTGAAAATATTTGTTACGTTAAAAGTCGGACTGTACATATAGTTTATTTATTTTAATTTGAAATAAACCGTACATATATATATAATTTTAAAAATATATTTGGGATTTTTAGTCTATTAATACTTTTATGGTTTAAAAATACGTCAATTCTCTTGAAAAAGTATTGACCACGAAAATAACTCAATGAAAAAAATCATAAAATATAAACACAATTAACTAAGTCCCTTACAAAGAGTGAAAAAACTCCTGCGAGAAGAAGAGTAAACCTCTCATCAAGATGGATATTTACTGTAAAAAACATGGAGAAGTACGGCATAGACCGAAGAGGATAAGAGAGAAGATCTAAGGGATTTTATAATAAAACATGAATTATGGAAAAACATCATACTATCAAGAAGAACTCAAGTGTTATTTTAAAAACACAATGATTTTTTTTTAAATGACATGAAATATGTATAGTCATTGGTCTTGAATCGTGATTTTGGTGATAGAAAACGGGCCAGAGTTGATAAAATAGCATGAAATGTGTGATATTGACAAGGGTATCTAATGGAATTACGTGCTATATTATAAAAAAATATAGCACGTAACATTGCGTGATAAATTGAAGGATTTAGCGAGTTAAGCAAAATAACATGTTAAAAGTAAAAAATTCATTGCATGAAAAAAAAATTACATGAAATTTGGGGATTGACATTTAGAAAATGTAGATTTCATCACAGTCAAACTCCAATAGAAAGTGCATGAGATCCATGAAGATAGCTATCATGGTAGCAAACTTGTTGGGAAGGAGTGTGATTAAAAATTAGAGGAATAACATAAAGTGGAAAGAATTACTTTCCATCCCATTCCTCTCATTCCTCTCGTATTGGTTAGGAGGAACACTTTCATCTAAAACTAGTACTATTTATTCATCTACTACATGGGCCCTACTAAAAAGTTAGATGAATGTGAATTTAGTGTAAATGGTGCATTTTGAGATGAATTCTCGTGAAAAGTAGATTCATATCTTTGATCTCTCTTTTATTGTCATCCACAAAGATTGAGAGAATTTCCTCAAGAGAAACCAGCTGTGGAAGAAGTCGAGGTGGTTGCATTGACGGTAGCAATGAATACACAACATAGACAATGTGGTCCGGCTAGAAAGAGTGTGATCTTGGGATGTTGGACGCCATGAAAGAGGTGGTTACAATGGAGCTTATGCCGACACGTGTAAAGGAGATACCGTAAAATTAAAATCCTGCACCAATGTGTTATGGCAAAGCTTTCAAAATGAGTGACTTTGGAAGAAAATAGATAAGATGGGTATATTTGTAAAATCCGTCACAGAGAGATATTCGTATAGTAACACATGGTCATTTTGATAGCAAGGTTTGACGAATGATTATTTCAACATGAAGACTTAATAAGTTTGGTCTCAACGAGGCTTTAACCCGCAACCTTCGGTTCATAAGACCAATGCTCTAACTTATTGAGCTACAACAGATGCTTTGTATTTTAAATTTCTTGTATGCATCAATTATGGCAATGGATACACAACATAAATAGTATGATCCGACAAGAAAGACTGTGATCTGGTGATGGTGGACGCCATGAAAGAGGTGGTTACAATGACTTCTCGCAAAACTTCCAAAATGAGTGATATTGGAGGAAAATAGATAAAATAGGTATATCAATAAAATCCATCAAAGAGAGTGAGATTGGTATCAAATTTTGGTCCCAACGGGGACCGAACCCGCGACCTTCGGCTCATAAGATGAACGCTCTAACCAACTGAGCTACGGGACCAGATGTCTCATTCCTCACATTTTAAATTTCTTGTACGCATCAATGATGACAATGGATATATAACATAGATAGTGTGATCCGACGAGAAAGAGTGTGATATGGTGATGGTTGATGCCATAAAGGAGGTGATTACAGTGGAACTTATGACAGAAGGTGTAACAGAAACACCGGAAAATCCTACATAAAATGGTGAGGCAAACTTCCAAAATGAGTGAAATTAGAGAAAAATAGATAAAATAGTTATATTTATAAATTCCATTAAAGAGACATATTGATACTGTAACCCATAGTCATTGTGATCCATTTAAGCACACATTTTGATTATATCAATAAAATCCATCAAAGAGAGTGAGATTGGTATCAAAATTTGGTTTTGGAGGGGCTCAAACTCGCGACCTTCGGCTCATAAGACCAACGCTCTAACCAAGTGAGCTACGGGACCATATGTCTCATTCCTCACATTTAAAATTTTTTTGTACGCATCAATGATGGCAATGGATATACAACATAGATAGTGTGATCTGGCAGGAAAGAGTGTGATCTGGTGATGGTTGATGCCGTAAAGGAGATGATTACAGAGGTGAAACACACTTTGTTGGTGGTATGGATTGATGGATGTATGCAATAGTGAGATATGAAATGAATGGGGGCAGGGTGTTTCAATTCCCCTTATGCAATTGTAGTACAAGAGGTGTCAATCCAATCTGAGGGTTGTGAACAATCAGGATGTGTATATGAGCCTAAGTTAAGCCAAATATGCAAATGATGTTTGTCACTAACAATCCTATTAATGAAATGTAAAGAGCAGAAAGTAAAACTACTAGAACTAGATGCTGAATGCAAATGGAACAGAATGATTGTCACTAAAATAAAACTAGAACAGAAATAGAAACTATACTAATGAACTAATACAAGACAATAATAAACAGGAAAATAAGTAAATGCAACAGAAATGCAAATAGTCTGAGACTAGAGATAAGACAGGATAACTACAAATCATAAACAAGAGTTCTGGGGATGAACTCGAGCAAGCACTCGATCGAGTGTAGATCGAGTGCAGGGTCGAGCTGGACAAATCCGTGAAACAGAGCAATACAAGAAAAACAGAGCAACACAAGAACAAATCGAACAACAATCAAACAGCAGGATTAAGACTTAAAAATCAATAAACAAGGAAGGCCTTAAGGAGGGATTCATGGGCTGGACTAATGATTGAGGTTATATAACTTGGTCAACAAATCTCAAGCAAACTTTGAGCTAATCTCTAGACATATAAATCTAAGACAAGTTTAATCCACTCTCATGGCAAGAAACAATCAAACTCATGCATCTCTAGACTTGTTCTCACAAAGAAAAGAATCTACACAAGCAGGCATTAAGCAATATGTCTCATACCAAACAAGACCTCTAATCTCTTAGCAAGCCTAATGGTAAGCTCAAGATCTAGCTTTATCTATGCTCCTTAAATATTGGTGTGATGCTAAGATGCTTGAAATCAAACCCTAACTTCTCAGTTCAGGATTAGCATTAAGAACATCTACCCTAGAAGAGATTCTACAAGCCTACAACTAGCACTAAACGCAAATAACCACTGAGGTATCGACTCGCGAAAGGAGCTCACGATAAAAACCCACCGGATTTACCACAATTAAGCTTGACCAAAGCAAACAAACCTCAAACATAGCCCAGCCTAACCCATCCTCAAGATCCTAAGCTACTACTCACAAGAACACATGATGAACATCAAAATCATAAACCCAGAAAAACTCGAAACTTGCATCAAATAAAAGATAAGACAGAGATCTACAATAATGAAAAAGGAATCAAACTCAAATTCTCAATATATTGAAAGTTATGGAACCAACAATTTTGAGAGATTCTTTGTTCTTCCTCTAAAACAAGTACAAGATCAAAGAAAAATAAAAGTGCAAAAGGAATAATTCCCAAAAGGGTAAAACTAAGTTTCTGACTATTCTAAAAAGCTGCACTCTTTGGTGGCTACAGGTACAAAGCTTTATATAGGAGAGGAGGTGGAAGCCCTAAAAATACTAAAAGACAAAATAGTCAACGGCTCGGTCAACTCGACCATGTGCTTGGTCGAGTGGCTGGTCGAGTTGGCTTTTCCTCTGCTTCCTCCACTCGGTCGAGTCCTCCTCTGCACACGATCGAGTGTCTGGTCGAGTGTGGGGTCGAGTTGGAGTCTGGACCTTGGTTCTTCAGCCTTAACTCTCTTGCTTTCCCTTCATGATTGCCTCACTTCTCCTTAGCAATGCTTCCATGCTCCTTAAGCTCCAAAATCACCTGATTATGCATGAAAAGATGCAAAATGCAATGCAAATAAACTCTAATGCATGATTAGTCCTAAAGCTATGCAATAATGGTAAAAATGGATAGCAAAAGATACAAAAGATGTGAATAAACTAAGGGAAAACATGGTAAAATAATGAACATCAACACCTCCAAACTTAGTCTTTGCTTGCTCTCAAGCAAATAAACAAGACATAAGAAGGTAGGTGAGGTTTGAAAGTAGGATCTCAGCTCCTAAAGCTTGCAAATAGACCATCTAGAATCAATGTCCAAGTTACTAGTACTATGATGCAAGTTTAATGAGCTGTACTTAAGGATTTTAGACAAGCATATCACAACCTTTACTGATTTGAGCCTTAGATATCCACATGCATTCAAATCAACCATTTCCTTTAACATTCATTAATCAAGAACATGAATCAATTATATGCAATGCTTAGACTCATTTGGCTAGGAGATAAAGGTTTTTGAGACAATGATGGTCTCTTTTTAAGAGTGGGGCTTATCAATATCAAGGTTCTCTCATAAAATGGATTGAGCTTTAGAAGAATGCTAAAGGTAAGAACACTTAGACACATACAAGAACAAAACCTTGTCTACCCAAAGGTACCCAAAGTGTTTATCCTATCAATCTAAACCCAAATGATCCTATTGCTACCCTTTAACTTCTTCTTTTCTCTTTTGGTTTTCAAGTCTTAGGAGAGGTTTCTTATTTGATCTTTCTAGTGGGATGGGGGATTCTTACTTATTTGCTATGGTTCTCTTTTCTTCTTATTCTTAAGACATACAAGCTTTTTGCTAGACTTTTCTTTTCTTTCTTTTCTTTTCTTTAACTAGAACCATCTTAATAAAATTTTACTTCCCATCCTTTCACTAGACCTTGCTTAAACTCATTCTCCTCTTAAAGACTCTACCCTTTTTCTTTCTCTTTTTCCTCTTTTCTTTTCAAAACAGCCAAGTCCCAAACCCAACAAGTGAACCACCTAGTCCTATCTAGTTTGAAGAATGCAAACTAGAACTACACATGGCTTTACTCTTGTCAGTTCAAACCTAACACTTTCTACCATGCTCAATCCCAAAAATAGGCCTCACACACACAAGAATAAACATGGCTTGAAAGAAGGGTTGGTTAAGGGGTAGGGAAACTGATTCTTAATGAGGAAATCAGCTACTTGGATCAACAAGAGTGGTAAAAAGGAGAAAGATGATCCAAATATGTATATGGTATCCATGAGTTTAAAGCAATGCACACATTGATAATTGAAATTCAATATTAGGTTCTTATAAATAGGAAATGGTGTCAAATCACAACATGCTTCAATTTAGACCAAATGCAATGCAGGAATTCAAGGCTTGGTTCAATCTTATGCTTCTAACTACTCAACTAGCATCAAAGTACTATTAACTTGGGCATTGATCCTAGTCTAGTGAATAAGCAAGCTAACAAGGAAATACTCATCATAGATCCCTAATGCAAATATTACACAATCTTAAATGAAACATGCTAAGCAAGATCCTAATATGCAATGCAAACTACATGAACACACTTTTTTTTATAAAGATTTTTTGGAAAACTTTTTCAAATTTTTAGGGTTTTTCTATGCCTTAGATTCTATGCAAATACTACTATGAGATGCTAAAAATTTGAAATAAGAACACAAAACACAATGTCAAATGCTATCTCAAACCCTCCCCCAAACTTAAATCACACAGTCCCTTGTGTGAAAGAAATTTGTAAGAGGTTTCAAGACTAAAAACAAAACACAATTTCAAATGCAATGATATTTACAAGTAAAGGTGATAGTGGTACCTCAAGGGTTGTTGAAGAAGTTGTCCACATCCTCTTGCATTCTGTCAAAGGAGTAGTAGGGGTCTTCTTGGTGACTTGGAGATAGAGATTGGGGCAGCTCGACGACGGCGATCGACCAGCACTCGGTCGAGTGCGTGCTCGAGTGGGGGGGTCGAGCTCGACCGCGTGTGTCAAAATGTTGACCTTGCCGCTGGCAAAACTGCTGGTAGAGAGCTGGATCCATGAAGTATTGTGGTGGGATGGGAGGGTAACCTGGATAGCCTGGATAAGCAGCTGGAAGTGGGAAGCCATAAGGTGATCTGGGCTGGAACTCGGTCGAGTACGTCGGGGGTGCTCGGTCGAGTGGGTGCTCGAGTGACCCGGTCGAGTGCCTCGAAAACTGTTGTTCTTGGGTACTTGAGCTCATCTTCCTCTGATTTGGCTCATACATTAAAGCTCTAGCTGGTTCCAAAGGGTTTGCAACTCTTGAAACTGCTCTAGTTGAGCTACTTCTCCTCAAAGGGCTTGATGGTGTAGGTAAAGAATTCCCACTCTTCAACTCAGCAATCTCCTTCTTTAAGCCCTTGATAGACTTAGCCATGTTGGTCACCTTCTTCTTCAGCTTATCAAACCTCTTCCCATGCCACTTGCTCCACTTTTGCAAAAGTGTCAACCTCTTGCTATTCTCCCTCACTCCTCTACTATCCTTTGGGTTGGGCTCATAATCCTCAAAGTAGAATTGCTCTTCCCCATCAGCCATTTGTGCATTCCCAGCTTCTTCAACTCTAGGTTGAACTGTCCCACCAAACAAGTACTCTTCAGCTGGCCAAAAGTCAATGTTGGCTCCTTCTTGAATGGTGGTGAGCTCTTGGTTAGGCAAGATCAATTATTTCTTCCCAAGTGTTGGAAGCTCAAAGTTGAAGATGTGGTTCCCTTGATGCATCTCCTTGGCTAGGATGAGAGTAGAGGTGAGGTAGCTTGAGTCAATCCATCTTGGTGAGACCCTTTCTCCTCTAAGTGGGACCTTGACAGCTTGTAGGATTGAAGTAATGATGCCTCCAATGGTTAGTGCTCCTCTTGAGCCTTTATTCTCTAACTTACCTACCCAACTTCTCAAGTATACCATATGGTCTATGAGCACCATTGCAAGATCAGTCTCTACAGTGCTCCCAAGGATAATGGTTCCATCTCTTTCCTTGAGGATGATCCCATTGAGAGTCATATCAATCATCTTAAGCTCTCCCTCATTGATATTCCTAGTTTCCTTCCTTGCAAAGAAGGTGTTGGCAAGAGCTTTGTGGAAGTATCTTATGACTGGGCTCCTTATCCTTGAACTCTTGGAATTGGAGGATGAGTAGAGTCTGTTGTCCCCAATGGTTTCCCAAATAGAATAGAGCTCCTCTCTTGGTATCATCAAGATTCTATTGCTCCCAACTTCAAAACCAATCACATTTGCTATCTTCTTCATAGAAAGCTCATGCTTCTTCCCCTTGATTGTGAAGGAAATGTGACCAGCTCCAACCTCAGGATCCTTCCTTGCATATGTGTGCAGCTTGACAGTGGCTAGAAACTCACAACTTTCTTCTTGGTAGCCCTCCATGCAAAGCCCCTTGAACTTGGTTAAGTTACTTTTCTCAAAAAGAAACTCCACATCTTCATCAATGGCAAGCTTCTCCATGGTTTCCTTGTGAGGATATCTAGTCCCCAAGAACTCCATTCTCATGAAAGCATCATAAAGCTGCCTCTTTGACAACCCACAAGATTCTGCTTCTCCATCATCCTCTAGCTCTTCTTCCTCATCTCCTTCCTCACTTTCACTTTCAATCTCCTCTTGTTCAACCTCAACTGCTGGCCTCTTCCCTTTGGCCTTGTGTCTCCTCATGAACTCATTAAGGGTTGGCTCCCTTTCTTCCTCACTTTCAGTCCTCTCAGGATCTTCCTCAACTGAATCACTCCTTGGATACGGCATCTGGCTCGATCGGTCAGCTCGACCACCACTCGGTCGAGTGCTAGCTCGAGTGGTGCGTCGAGTGGTTCTCCCAGATTTTCCTCTTGATTCAAGGCCATCATCACCACATTCCATGGAGGTTGCAGCCTCTTATTGAGATTTCCTGGTCATTCTTGAAGACATTTTTGAACAGAACTGAAGGGAATAGACTCAAAGCTCAAAGTTAATAGGTTAGTGACCCAAAAACTTGAAAGAACTAAGCTTTAGCAAAAGATGAACTTTGAGAGAGATTTTAAAGCTTGAATTTAGTTGTTTTGAGCAAATGAGAAAGTGTGAGAGATATAGGATCGTGCAAGTCCTATTTAAAGAAGCTAAGGGGACAAGGGGACAAGGGTGGAGCGTCCATACTATTCAAATTTGAAATGGGAATCTTTCACCTGCTTTTTGCTGCCACTCGACCCCATACTCGACTGTACACGGTCGAGCTCATTGACCAAATTTTGAAAATTCAAAATTTTCTTCTTGTTCTTCCCTCCACTCGATCGTGCTAGGGAAATGATGATCAAATGGGCCTTACTTATTTGCCAACTCGGTCGAGTACCTCTCGTGGGCTGGTCGAGTGGGCTTGCGTTTCTCCTTCTCCAAGTTCAAATCTCTCCTTACGCATCTACACTTTTATTAAAAAGCCTGTCCAACACAAATATAAAAGAAAACACATCAAAACTACAAGGAAATTAAACCATATTTACAAAAGATACCTTAGGGACTTCCTCCCTAGTGAGCTTGTTTAAAGTCACTAAGCTTGACTTTGGTTTCCTTCTTAGACTTGGTCTAGATACCAAAGAGGTGATGAAATCCTCCCTGGAACCTCTTGATCACTGTGAAGTTGATCCTTGATCACCTCACCCTTAACACACAAACCATACTTCTTCTTGATTTTGAGCCTTGGTCTTGCTTTCCTCAAAGACCTCTTGTTTAGCTTGACTTGGAGCTCCTCAACCATATCAGTCAACTCTTGAACTGACCTCTTAAGATTTTCCACATAATATTCTTGAAGAGAGAGCTCAGCCTTTGGAGTAGCTTTATCACTTAAACCTTCTTGACCACCTTTTTCCTCTATAGTGAATGGTTGATCATCAATGGTAGGAAGGTTGGTTGGGTTATAGATGTTGAACTTCATAGCTATACCTTCAGCAATATTCAAGGTCAAAAGCCCTTCCTTGACATCAATGACTGCTCCAACAGTGGCTAAGAATGGCCTCCCAAGAATGATAGGATCTTCAGGCTCCTTATCCATCTCTAGAACCACAAAATCAGTGTGAACCCTTGCTCTCCCTATCTTCACTAGAATGTTCTCCAACTTGCCAACCACATCTCTATTTGACCCATCAGCTAGGCATACATGAAGGTTGGTGGACTTGAAATCAGTGTGCCCAAGCTTTTGTGCTATGGAGTATGGCATCACACTGATTGATGCTCCCAAGTCACATAGGCACTGGTTGTAATGGAGGTAGCTGAGTGTGCAAGGCAGATAGAATGGCCCTGGATCCTTAAGCTTAATTGGGATGATCACTCCTCCAAGGTCCTCAAGATCCTTCTCATCTTGAGCTTGAGCCTTCTTCTTTGACAAATCAAGCAAAAAAATTCTATAGAGAGGATATGGTTCATACTGTTCCAAGGCAGGTCCTCGCTCCTCTTCTTGATAAGCAATGATGATCTCTTGAATGGCCATCACTTCTTCTTGTTTCTCAACCACAACCTCTTCCTTCAAAGCTTTCTCATCCTCTTGTTGCTTAGCCAACATCTTTTTTTTCTCAATTATTTCCCTTAATTCCTTGATCCTCTGTGCTTTGAAACGTCCAGGGAATGGTAGAGGTAGTTTGTAAGCGGGAGGAATGTACTTAGCAGGTTTAACAGCTCCTGATCCTTCAGCTCAATCGACCACTCGATCAGGCACTCGGTCGAGTGCTTGCTCGAGTACCTGGTCGAGTGCAATGGCGGATTCAGATTTCTCTGCACAAACTTCACTCAAAGCTTCAATAACTGACCAATCCTCCCCATCTTGAACATCACTGTCCTTAGTGACTTCCTCATCAGAGATATGGATGGCTTTGGCAGTGAACTCCCTTGGATTTTGAACAGCTTTTCCAGGGAGTTGGTTTGGTTTAGGAGCAGAAGTAGAGGCGATGTTGCTCTCCATATACTTCACTCTATAATTGAGACCTTCAAACTTCATGTTCAGGTCATTATACTGGGATGTGAGCCTTTGATTCAATTCAGCAAACTGCTTGGCTTCCTCAATCTTTCCTTGTGTTTGCCCAATCAACAACTGTTGCATCATAGCTCTTAAGTCTTGTTCTTGGCCTTGGTTAGTCTGAAACCTTGGTGGGGGACACAACTGAGGCTGGAACACTTGATGTTGTTGTTTGGGGACATAGTTTTGTTGCTGTTGAGGTTGTTGAGGTGGGTATACTTGGTTTTGTGGATTGGCCACATTGGTGCTTCTATAGGAGAGGTTGTTGTTCTTGAACCCTCCTTGGTTGTAGCCTTTGAATCCACCTTGGTTTTGCACATAACAGAGCTCAGCATACTTATTCTCCCCTTCTTGAACTTGAACCTCTTCTTCACCAATGAAGTGAATGGACTTTTGTTGGCTAAGGAGGATCTTATCAAGCTTCTCATTGACCATCTTCAAATCCTTCTTGTATTTGTCCTCTTGGTCAGTGGAGGTGGACCTTATGGTTCTGTCATAGTTCTCATTATAGTTGCCATCTGACTGAGCAAGGTCTCAACTAATTCCCAGCCTTCTTCCACATTCTTGTTGAGGAAGTTGCCATTAGAGGCTTTGTCAAGAAGCATCCTGATTTTGGGAAGCACTCCTCTATACAAGGTGCTAAGGAGTGACTCATTGCTGAAGCCATGGTGGGGACACTGAGTCTGAAATCCTTTGAACCTCTCCCAAGCTTCACAAAAGCTTTCATTGTTTCTTTGAGCAAACCCAGAAATTTCATTCCTCAATCTAGCAGTCTTTGCATTTGAGAAGAATTTTGCAAAGAAAGCCTTCTTGCAAGCATCCCATGTGGTTATTGCTCCAGTAGGAAGAGTCTTCTCCCAAAGGTGAGCCTTATCTCCAAGTGAAAATGGGAAGAGCCTCAACTTGAATCCATCCTCACTCACTCCATTAATCTTGGTAAGACCACAGATTCTATCAAATTCATCAAGGTTGTCTAGAGGATCCTCCATTGGAAATCCATGGAACTTGTTGGCTTGAATCATGGAGATCAATCCACTCTTGATCTCAAAGTTGTTGTTTGGCACTGTGGGAGGCAAAATGCCAGCTCTCTGGTTGTGTGTGTTGGGTGCATCTCCAGCACCAATGTTCCTTGGTCTTGGAACTGGATCTTGTTGCTCCATTATGATTGGAACTTCTTGCTGTTGTGGAACTACTCTTCTTCTCTGATTTCCCAAACCCTTTGGCAGCTTGTGGATGTTGTCAATAGGCCTTTGAAGATTGTCTTTCCCCTTGGACCTTGTGTGCATCAACAGACTGAGATACTGACTCGAACAGGTGCACGGTCGAGCGCAGGCTCGAGTGAGTGGTCGAGTCGACTGGGAACTGGTGTCTAAATAGATACACTGTCTGACTCGATCAGGTGCTCGATCACTACTCGGTCGAGTGGTGCTCGAGTGGGTGGTCAAGTGGTACCTGAAATTCAACACAGCCAAGCAAAAGAAGATTCAAGTTCAGAAACTTCACAAGTGGATAAACAAACTTAATCTTAGACTAATAATGATCCTAAATGTCACAAAACACTCTCAAATGGGCAACGGCGCCAAATTGAAACACACTTTGTTGGTGGTATGGATTGATGGATGTATGCAATGGTGAGATATGAAATGAATGGGGGCAGGGTGTTTCAATTCCCCTTATGCAATTGTAGTACAAGAGGTGTCAATCCAATCTGAGGGTTGTGAACAATCAGGATGTGTATATGAGCCTAAGTTAAGCCAAATATGCGAAGGATGTTTGTCACTAACAATCCTATTAATGAAATGTAAAGAGCAGAAATTAAAACTACTAGAACTAGATGCTGAATGCAAATGGAACATAATGATTATCACTAAAATAAAACTAGAACAGAAATAGAAACTATACTAATGAACTAATGCAAGACAATAATGAACAGGAAAATAAGTAAATGCAACAGAAATGCAAATAGACTGAGACTAGAGATAAGACAGGATAACTACAAATCATAAACAAGAGTTATGGGGATGAACTCGAGCAAGCACTCGATCGAGTGTAGATCGAGTGCAGGGTCGAGCTAGACAAATCCGTGAAACAGAGCAATACAAGAAAAACAGAGCAACACAAGAACGAATTAAACAACAATCAAACAGCAGGATTAAGACTTAAAAATCAATAAACAAGGAAGGCCTTGAGGAGGGATTCATGGGCTGGACTAATGATTGAGGTTATCTAACTTGGTCAACAAATCTCAAGCAAACTTTGAGCTAATCTCTAGACATATAGATCTAAGACAAGTTTAATCCACTCTCATGGCAAGAAACAATCAAACTCATGCATCTCTAGACTTGTTCTCACAAAGAAAAGAATCTACACAAGCAGACATTAAGCAATATGTCTCATACCAAAAAAGACCTCTAATCTCTTAGCAAGCCTAATGGTAAGCTCTAGATCTAGCCTTATCTATGCTCCTTAAACATTGGTGTGATGCTAAGATGCTTGAAATCAAACCCTAACTTCTCAGTTCAGGATTAGCATTAAGAACATCTACCCTAGAAGAGATTCTACCACAATCAAGCTTGACCAAAGCAAACAAACCTCAAACATAGCCCATCCTAACCCATCCTCAAGATCCTAAGCTACTACTCACAAGAACACATGATGAACATCAAAATCATAAACCCAGAAAAACTCGAAACTTGCATCAAATAAAAGATAAGACAGAGATCTACAATAATGAAAAAGGAATCAAACTCAAATTCTCAATATATTGAAAGTTATGGAACCAACAATTTTGAGAGATTCTTTGTTCTTCCTCTAAAACAAGTACAAGATCTAAGAAAAATAAAAGTGCAAAAGGAATAATTCCCAAAAGGGTAAAAACTAGGTTTCTGACTATTCTAAAAAGCTGCACTCTTTGGTGGCTGCAGGTACAAGGCTTTATATAGGAGAGGAGGTGGAAGCCCAAAAAATACTAAAAGACAAAATAGTCAACGGCTCGGTCAACTCGACCATGTGGTCGGTCGAGTGGCTGGTCGAGTTAGCTTTTCTTCTGCTTCCTCCACTCGGTCGAGTCCTCCTCTGCACACGGTCGAGTGTCTGGTCGAGTGTGGGGTCGAGTTGGACTCTGGACCTTGGTTCTTCAGCCTTAACTCTCTTGCTTTCGCTTCATGATTGCCTCACTTCTCCTCAGCATTGCTTCCATGCTCCTTAAGCTCCAAAATCACCTGATTATGCATGAAAAGATGCAAATGCAATGCAACTAAACTCTAATGCATGATTAGTCCTAAAGCTATGCAATAATGGTAAAAATGGATAGCAAAAGATGTGAATAAACTAAGGGAAAACATGATAAAATATATGAACATCAACACCTCCAAACTTAGTCTTTGCTTGCTCTCAAGCAAATAAACAAGACATAAGAAGGTAGGTGAGGTTTGAAAGTGGGATCTCAGCTCCTAAAGCTTGCAAATATACCATCTAGAATCAATGTCCAAGTTACTAGTACTATGATACAAGTTGAATGAGCTGTACTTAAAGATTTTAGAGAAGCATATTACAACCTTTACTGATTTGAGCCTTAGATATCCACATGCATTCAAATCAACCATTTCCTTTAACATTCATTAATCAAGAACATGAATCAATTATATGCAATGCTTAAACTCATTTGGCTAGGAGATAAAGGTTTTTGAGACAATGATGGTCTCTTTTTAAGAGTGGGGCTTATCAATATCAAGGTTCTCTCATAAAATGGATTGAGCTTTAGAAGAATGCTAAAGGTAAGAACACTTAGACACATACAAGAACAAAACCTTGTCTACCCAAAGGTACCCAAAGTGTTTATCCTATCAATCTAAACCCAAATGATCCTATTGCTACCCTTTAACTTCTTCTTTTCTCTTTTGGTTTTCAAGTCTTAGGAGAGGTTTCTTATTTGATCTTTCTAGTGGGATGGGGGATTCTTACTTATTTGCTATGGTTCTCTTTTCTTCTTATTCTTAAGACATACAAGCTTTTTGCTAGACTTTTCTTTTCTTTCTTTTCTTTTCTTTAACTAGAACCATCTTAATAAAATTTTACTTCCCATCCTTTCACTAGACCTTGCTTAAACTCATTCTCCTCTTAAAGACTCTACCCTTTTTCTTTCTCTTTTTCCTCTTTTCTTTTCAAAACAGCCAAGTCCCAAACCCAACAAGTGAACCACCTAGTCCTATCTAGTTTGAAGAATGCAAACTAGAACTACACAAGGCTTTACTATTGGCAGTTCAAACCTAACACTTTCTACCAAGCTCAATCCAAAAAATAGGCCTCACACACACAAAAATAAACATGGCTTGAAAGAAGGGTTGGTTAAGGGGTAGGGAAACTGATTCTTAATGAGGAAATCAGCTACTTGGATCAACAAGAGTGGTAAAAAGGAGAAAGATGATCCAAATATGTATATGATATCTATGAGTTTAAAGCAATACACACATTGATAATTGAAATTCAATATTAGGTTCTTATAAATAGGAAATGGTGTCAAATCACAACATGCTTCAATTTAGACCAAATGCAATGCAGGAATTCAAGGCTTGGTTCAATCTTATGCTTCTAACTACTCAACTAGCATCAAAGTACTATTAACTTGGGCATTGATCCTAGTCTAGTGAATAAGCAAGCTAACAAGGAAATACTCATCATAGATCCCTAATATAAATATTACACAATCCTAAATGAAACATGCTAAGCAAGATCCTAATATGCAATGCAAACTACATGAACACTCTTTTTTTTTATAAAGATTTTTTGCAAAAAATTTTCAAATTTTTAGGGTTTTTCTATGCCTTAGATGCTATGCAAATACTAATATGAGGATGCTAAAAATTTGAAATAAGAACACAAAACACAATGTCAAATGCTATCTCAAACCCTACCCCAAACTTAAATCACACAGTCCCTTGTGTGAAAGAAATTTGTAAGAGGATTCAAGACTAAAAATAAAACACAATTTCAAATGCAATGATATTTACAAGTAAAGGTGATAGTGGTACCTTAAGGGTTGTGGAAGAAGTTGTCCACATCCTCTTGCATTCTGTCAAAGGAGTAGTTGGGGTCTTCTTGGTGACTTGGAGATGGAGATTGGGGCAGCTCGACGACGACGATCGACCAGCACTCGGTCGAGTGTGTGCTCGAGTGGGGGGGTCGAGCTGGACCGCGTGTGTCAAAATGTTGACCTTGCCGCTGGCAAAACTGCTGGTAGAGAGCTGGATCCATGAAGTATTGTGGTGGGATGGGAGGGTAACCTGGATAGCCTGGATAAGCAGCTGGAGGTGGGAAGCCATAAGGTGATCTGGGCTAGAACTCGGTCGAGTATGTCGGGGGTGCTCGGTCGAGTGGGTGCTCGAGTGACCCGGTCGAGTGCCTCGAAAACTCTTGTTCTCGGGTACTTGAGCTCGTCTTCCTCTGATTTGGCTCATACATTGAATCTCTAGCTGGTTCCAAAGGGTTTGCAACTCTTGAAAGTGCTCTAGTTGAGCTACTTCTCCTCAAAAGGCTTGATGGTGTAGGTGAAGAATTCCCACTTTTCAACTCAGCAATCTCCTTCTTTAAGCCCTTGATAGACTTAGCCATGTTGGTCACCTTCTTCTTCAACTTATCAAACCTCTTCCCATGCCACTTGCTCCACTTTTGCAAAAGTGTCAAGCTCTTGCTATTCTCTCTCACTCCTCTACTATCCCTTGGGTTGGGCTCATAATCCTCAAAGTAGAATTGCTCCTCCCCATCAGCCATTTGTGCATTCCCAGCTTCTTCAACTCTAGGTTGAACTGTCCCATCAAACAAGTACTCTTCAGCTGGCCAAAAGTCAATGTTGGCTCCTTCTTGAATGGTGGTGAGCTCTTGGTTAGGCAAGATTAATTGTTTCTTCCCAAGTGTTGGAAGCTCAAAGTTGAAGATGTGCCTTGATGCATCTCCTTGGCTAGGATGAGAGTAGAGGTGAGGTAGCTTGAGTCAATCCATCTTGGTGAGACCCTTTTTCCTCTAAGTGGGACCTTCGCAGCTTGTAGGATTGGAGTAATGATGCCTCCAATGGTTAGTGCTCCTCTTGAGCCTTTATTCTCCAACTTGCCTACCCAACTTCTCAAGTATACCATATGGTCTATGAGCACCATTGCAAGATCAGTCTCCACAGTGCTCCCAAGGATAATGGTTCCATCTCTTTCCTTGAGGATGATCCCATTGAGAGCCATATCTACATCTTAAGCTCTCCCTCATTGATATTCCCAGTTTCCTTCCTTGCAAAGAAGGTGTTGGCAAGAGCTTTGTGGAAGTATCTTAGGACTGGGCTCCTTATCCTTGAACTCTTGGAATTGGAGGATGAGTAGAGTTTGTTGTCCCCAATGGTTTCCCAAACAGAATAGAGCTCCTCTCTTGGTATCATCAAGCTTCTATTCCTCCCAACTTCAAAACCCAACACATTTGCTATCTTCTTCATAGAAAGCTCATGCTTCTTCCCCTTGATTGTGAATGAAATGTGACCAGCTGCAACCTCAGGATCCTTCCTTGCATATGTGTGCAGCTTGACAGTGGCTAGAAACTCACAAATTTCTTCTTTGTAGCCCTCCATGCAAAGCCCCATGAACTTGGTTAAGTTACTTTTATCAAAAAGAAACTCCACATCTTCATCAATGGCAAGCTTCTCCATGGTTTCCTTGTGAGGATATCTAGTCCCCAAGAACTCCATTCTCATGAAAGCATCATAAAGCTGCCTCTTTGACAACCCACAAGATTCTGCTTCTCCATCATCCTCTAGCTCTTCTTCCTCATCTCCTTCCTCACTTTCACTTTTAATCTCCTCTTGTTAAACCTAAACTGCTGGCCTCTTCCCTTTGGCCTTGTGTCTCCTCATGAACTCATTAAGGGTTGGCTCCCTTTCTACCTCACTTTCAGTCCTCTCAGGATCTTCCTCAACTGAATCACTCCTTGGATACGGCATCTGGCTTGATCGGTCAGCTCAACCACCACTCGGTCGAGTGCTAGCTCGAGTGGTGCGTCGAGTGGTTCTCCCAGATTTTCCTCTTGATTCAAGGCCATCATCACCACGTTCCATGGAGGTTGCAGCAGCTTGTTGAGATTTCCTGGTCATTCTTGAAGACATTTTTGAACAGAACTGAAGGGAATAGACTCAAAGCTCAAAGTTAATAGGTTAGTGACCCAAAAACTTGAAAGAACTAAGCTTGAGCAAAAGATGAACTTTGAGAGATATTTTAAAGCTTGAATTTAGTTGTTTTGAGCAAATGAGAAAGTGTGAGAGATATAGGATCGTGCAAGTCCTATTTAAAGAAGCTAAGGGGACAAGGGGACAAGGGTGGAGCGTCCATACTATTCAAATTTGAAATGGGAATCTTTCACCTGCTTTTTGCTGCCACTCGACCCCATACTCGACTGTACACGGTCGAGCTCATTGACCAAATTTTGAAAATTCAAAATTTTCTTCTTGTTCTTCCCTCCACTCGATCGTGCTAGGGAAATGATGATCAAATGGGCCTTACTTATTTGCCAACTCGGTCGAGTACCTCTCGTGGGCTGGTCGAGTGGGCTTGCGTTTCTCCTTCTCCAAGTTCAAATCTCTCCTTACCCATCTACACTTTTATTAAAAAGCCTGTCCAACACAAATATAAAAGAAAACACATCAAAACTACAAAGAAATTAAACCATATTTACAAAAGATACCTTAGGGACTTCCTCCCTAGTGAGCTTGTTTAAAGTCACTAAGCTTGACTTTGGTTTCCTTCTTAGACTTGGTCTAGATACCAAGGAGGTGATGAAATCCTCCATGGAACCTCTTGATCACTGTGAAGTTGATCCTTAATCACCTCACCCTTAACACACAAACCATACTTCTTCTTGATTTTGAGCCTTGGTCTTGCTTTCCTCAAAGACCTCTTGTTTAGCTTGACTTGGAGCTCCTCAACCATATCAGTCAACTTTTGAACTGACCTCTTAAGCTTTTCCACAAAATCTTCTTGAAGAGACAGCTCAGCCTTTGGAGTAGCTTTATCACTTAAACCTTCTTGACCACCTTTTTCCTCTATAGTGAATGGTTGATCATCAATGGTAGGAAGGTTGGTTGGATTATAGATGTTGAACTTCATAGCTATACCCTCAGCAATGTTCATGGTCACAAGCCCTTCCTTGACATCAATGACTGCTCCAACAGTGGCTAAGAATGGCCTCCCAAGAATGATAGGATCTTCAGGCTCCTTATCCATCTCTAGAACCACAAAATCAGTGTGAATCTTTGCTCTCCCTATCTTCACTGGAATGTTCTCCAACTTGCCAACCACATCTCTATTAGACCCATCAGCTAGGCATACATGAAGGTTGGTGGACTTGAAATCAGTGTGCCCAAGCTTTTGTGCTATGGAGTATGGCATCACACTGATTGATGCTCCCAAGTCACATAGGCACTGGTTGTAATGGAGGTAGCTGAGTATGCAAGGCAGATAGAATGGCCCTGGATCCTTATGCTTAATTGGGATGAATGCTCCTCCAAGGTCCTCAAGATCCTTCTCATCTTGAGCTTGAGCCTTCTTCTTTGACAAATCAAGCAAAAAATTTCTATAGAGAGGATATGGTTCATACTGTTCCAAGGCATGTCCTCTCTCCTCTTCTTGATAAGCAATGATGATCTCTTGAATGACCGTCACTTCTTCTTGTTTCTCAACCACAACCTCTTCCTTCAAAGCTTTCTCATCCTCTTGTTGCTTAGCCAACATCTCTTTTTTCTCAATTATTTCCCTTAATTCCTTGATCCTCTGTGCTTTGAAACGTCCTGGGAATGGTAGAGGTGGTTTGTAAGCAGGAGGAATGTACTTAGCAGGTTTAACAGCTCCTGATCCTTCAGCTCGATCGACCACTCGATTAGGCACTCGGACGAGTGCTTGCTCGAGTACCTGGTCGAGTGCAATGGCGGATTCAGATTTCTCTGCACAAACTTCACTCAAAGCTTCAATAACTGACCAATCCTCCCCATCTTGAACATCATTGTCCTCAGTGACTTTCTCATCAGAGATATGGATGGCTTTGGCAGTGAACTCCCTTGGATTTTGAACAGCTTTTCCAGGGAGTTGGTTTTGTTTAGGAGCAGAAGTAGAGGCAATGTTGCTCTCCATATACTTCACTCTAGAATTGAGACCTTCAAACTTCATGTTCAGGTCATTATACTGGGATGTGAGCCTTTGATTCAATTCAGCAAACTGCTTGGCTTCCTCAATCTTTCCTTGTTTTTGCCCAATCAACAACTGTTGCATCATAGCTCTTAAGTCTTGTTCTTGGCCTTGGTTAGTCTGAAACCCTGGTGGGGGACACAACTGAAGCTGGAACACTTGATGTTGTTGTTTGGGGACATAGTTTTGTTGCTATTGAGGTTGTTGAGGTGGGTATACTTAGTCTTGTGGATTGGCCACATTGGTGCTTCTATAGGAGAGGTTGTTGTTCTTGAACCCTCCTTGGTTGTAGCCTTTGAATCCACCTTGGTTTTGCACATAACAGAGCTCAGCATACTTATTCTCCCCTTCTTGAACTTGAACCTCTTCTTCACCAATGAAGTGAATGGACTTTTGTTGGCTAAGGAGGATCTTATCAAGCTTCTCATTGACCATCTTCAAATCCTTCTTGTATTTGTCCTCTTGGTCAGTGGAGGTGGACCTTATGGTTCTGTCATAGTTCTCATTATAGTTGCCATCTGACTGAGCAAGGTCTCAACTAATTCCCAGCCTTCTTCCACATTCTTGTTGAAGAAGTTGCCATTAGAGGCTTTGTCAAGAAGCATCCTGATTTTGGGAAGCACTCCTCTATACAAGGTGCTAAGGAGTGACTCATTGCTGAAGCCATGGTGGGGACACTGAGTCTGAAATCCTTTGAACCTCTCCCAAGCTTCACAAAAGCTTTCATTGTTTCTTTGAGCAAACTCAGAAATTTCATTCCTCAATCTAGCAGTCTTTGCATTTGAGAAGAATTTTGCAAAGAAAGCCTTCTTGCAAGCATCCCATGTGGTTATTGCTCCAGTAGGAAGAGTCTTCTCCCAAAGGTGAGCCTTATCTCTAAGTGAAAATGGGAAGAGCCTCAACTTGAATCCATCCTCACTCACTCCATTAATCTTGGTAAGACCACAGATTCTATCAAATTCATCAAGGTTGTCTAGAGGATCCTCCATTGGAAATCCATGGAACTTGTTGGCTTGAATCATGGAGATCAATCCACTCTTGATCTCAAAGTTGTTGTTTGGCACTGTGGGAGGCACAATGCCAGCTCTCTGGTTGTGTGTGTTGGATGCATCTCCAGCACCAATGTTCCTTGGTCTTGGAACTGGATCTTGTTGCTCCATTATGATTGGAACTGCTTGCTGTTGTGGAACTACTCTTCTTCTCTGATTTCCCAAACCCTTTGGCAGCCTGTGGATGTTGTCAATAGGCCTTTGAAGATTGTCTTTCCCCTTGGACCTTGTGTGCATCAACAGACTGAGATACTGACTCGAACAGGTGCACGGTCGAGCGCAGGCTCGAGTGAGTGGTCGAGTCGACTGGGAACTGGTGTCTAAATAGATACACTGTCTGACTCGATCAGGTGCTCGATCACTACTCGGTCGAGTGGTGCTCGAGTGGGTGGTCAAGTGGTACCTGAAATTCAACACAGCCAAGCAAAAGAAGATTCGAGTTCAGCAACTTCACAAGTGGATAAACAAACTTAATCTTAGACTAATAATGATCCTAAATGTCACAAAACACTCTCAAATGGGCAACGGCGCCAAATTGAAACACACTTTGTTGGTGGTATGGATTGATGGATGTATGCAATGGTGAGATATGAAATGAATGGGGGCAGGGTGTTTCAATTCCCCTTATGCAATTGTAGTACAAGAGGTGTCAATCCAATCTGAGGGTTGTGAACAATCAGGATGTGTATATGAGCCTAAGTTAAGCCAAATATGCGAAGGATGTTTGTCACTAACAATCCTATTAATGAAATGTAAAGAGCAGAAATTAAAACTACTAGAACTAGATGCTGAATGCAAATGGAACATAATGATTGTCACTAAAATAAAACTAGAACAGAAATAGAAACTATACTAATGAACTAATGCAAGACAATAATGAACAGGAAAATAAGTAAATGCAACAGAAATGCAAATAGACTGAGACTAGAGATAAGACAGGATAACTACAAATCATAAACAAGAGTTCTGGGGATGAACTCGAGCAAGCACTCGATCGAGTGTAGATCGAGTGCAGGGTCGAGCTAGACAAATCCGTGAAACAGAGCAATACAAGAAAAACAGAGCAACACAAGAACGAATTAAACAACAATCAAACAGCAGGATTAAGACTTAAAAATCAATAAACAAGGAAGGCCTTGAGGAGGTATTCATGGGCTGGACTAATGATTGAGGTTATCTAACTTGGTCAACAAATCTCAAGCAAACTTTGAGCTAATCTCTAGACATATAAATCTAAGACAAGTTTAATCCACTCTCATGGCAAGAAACAATCAAACTCATGCATCTCTAGACTTGTTCTCACAAAGAAAAGAATCTACACAAGCAGGCATTTAGCAATATGTCTCATACCAAACAAGACCTCTAATCTCTTAGCAAGCCTAATGGTAAGCTCTAGATCTAGCCTTATCTATGCTCCTTAAACATTGTTGTGATGCTAAGATGCTTGAAATCAAAACTTCTCAGTTCAGGATTAGCATTAAGAACATCTACCCTAGAAGAGATTCTACCACAATCAAGCTTGACCAAAGCAAACAAACCTCAAACATAGCCCATCCTAACCCATCCTCAAGATCCTAAGCTACTACTCACAAGAACACATGATGAACATCAAAATCATAAACCCAGAAAAACTCGAAACTTGCATCAAATAAAAGATAAGACAGAGATCTACAATAATGAAAAAGGAATCAAACTCAAATTCTCAATATATTGAAAGTTATGGAACCAACAATTTTGAGAGATTCTTTGTTCTTCCTCTAAAACAAGTACAAGATCTAAGAAAAATAAAAGTGCAAAAGGAATAATTCCCAAAAGGGTAAAAACTAGGTTTCTGACTATTCTAAAAAGCTGCACTCTTTGGTGGCTGCAGGTACAAGGCTTTATATAGGAGAGGAGGTGGAAGCCCAAAAAATACTAAAAGACAAAATAGTCAACGGCTCGGTCAACTCGACCATGTGGTCGGTCGAGTGGCTGGTCGAGTTAGCTTTTCTTCTGCTTCCTCCACTCGGTCGAGTCCTCCTCTGCACACGGTCGAGTGTCTGGTCGAGTGTGGGGTCGAGTTGGACTCTGGACCTTGGTTCTTCAGCCTTAACTCTCTTGCTTTCGCTTCATGATTGCCTCACTTCTCCTCAGCATTGCTTCCATGCTCCTTAAGCTCCAAAATCACCTGATTATGCATGAAAAGATGCAAATGCAATGCAACTAAACTCTAATGCATGATTAGTCCTAAAGCTATGCAATAATGGTAAAAATGGATAGCAAAAGATGCAAAAGATGTGAATAAACTAATGGAAAACTTGGTAAAATATATGAACATCAAAAGGAATTTATGACAGAACGTGTAACAGAGACACTGGAAAATCCTACACAAAATGGCCTGGCAAAACTTCTAAAATGAGTAAAATTAGAGGAAAATATATAAAATGGTTATATTTGTAAATTCCATTAAATATAGAGATTGATACCGTAACCGATAGTCATTTTGATCTCTTTAAGCACAAATGGGCAAGACTTAAAAGATTGGTAATTTTAACATGAAAAACTTAAAATCTTGGTCTCGGCGGGGCTCGAACCCGCGACCTTCGGCTCATAAGACCAACGCTCTAACCAACTGAGCTACGAGACCAGATGTTTTATGTTTTGTATTTAAAATTTTCTTTTACGCCCTAAAGAAAAACAAGATAAATGAATACATTATTTGTGTTATGAAATAAGTGTGATTATCCATCACAAGACACATGGCATTACACTTGTCTATGTAATGTTTGAAGTGTTAACATTTGTCACTACATCTCTCCACTTGTCATTACTAAAACTAAAGGGTAGTGACTCATGTGTTTTGTTGTGTCCTATAAATAAGGGGTTGTGTAAGAGTGTAAAAAATATATAGTTTTTGTCTTTGATCAAAAGAAAAAGACTTCCCAATCTCTCTCTCTCGTCCCTACATCACTCTCTCTCTCTTGATTATTTCTTGTTCATTTCATAAAATATTACAAACACATATAAATGTATTTGTAGTTATAATTCACAACAATTTGTACTACTTTAGAGGACAACGTAGTGGATACTTGATCGTATTGGTCAACACTTGGTCTTTGGAGTGGATGGATTATTATGGTTAGTGAGCTAATTTGCTTTCAATGGTTGCCAAGTGACTTTAGTAGAGTAGAGTCTGAAGAGCTCATGCAATAATACTGTACACAACAATATATTATTTTGATGTAGGAGCTCCAAATACAAACCAAGTTTCCATGTACAAACAATCCTCTATGCTCTACTCATCATCTCAATTCAAAACGAGTAAAAAATAACACAAAATCCAAAAGAACAAGTTCAAAGAATAGATCATAATCATGAAGCGCATTGAAAGCTTACGCAGATTGATAAATTACTCAGATTACTGTCTCTTGCTCTGTGATCTTGAAACTGGAGTACTCATGTCAGTGTCTGAGTTTATCTCCATACTCCCCTCCCGCGTTCTAGGACGCCTTCGGTCCTGAAAGAAACATAATTCCAGTTATAACCAACATCTATTATGGTCTATGTTCGAATAAATCACATGTTAGTACACTAACCTCTCTTGGAATGGGATATTCTTCAGACTCAAGCATACGTACAACTTGGCTCATTTTCGGCCGCTTGTCCGAATCTGGATCAACGCATCTTAGAGCCGTCAAAAGGGCTCGTTTTAAGGATCTTGTAGGCGGCTTAACCTCTATGTTTGGATCCACTACTTCTTCTGATCGCCTTGTTCCAACCATCATCTTCAACCAGTCCACTAGGTTCACCTACAATACCCTGGTGTTGGTTCACTCTGAAACTTATTAAACCAAATGAAAATAGTTTATTACCTCATGAGCAGGACGGCCATAATCCACAGGGTCTCGTCCTGTGATTGCTTCTAAGAGAACAACACCGAAGCTGTAGACATCACTCTTCTCATTTAACAGCCCTGTGTTTGCATACTCAGGAGCAACGTACCTATAAAACGTCCACAAAAAGCATTTAGGGTTGATATTAAAGAATTCTTGATTGATTGCTTTAAATGTTTATAAGCCTCTCACCCAAATGTTCCCATCACCCGAGTTGTCACATGACTTTTCCCAGCGCCAAGTAACTTGGCAAGGCCAAAATCTGAAATCTTTGCATTGAACTCGTCATTGATCAGTATGTTGCTTGACTTGATGTCTCTATGCACTACCTTTGGCTCTATTGCTTCATGTAGATATGCAAGACTATACAGAGGATATATCATTGATCAGTATACTAGAAGAAGAAATTTCATAACAGATTAAACGATTGATCTTGCTTGCTTACGCTTTCGATGTGCCAATGAGAACCTTCATCCTAGCTTCCCAAGTTAGGTATCCATGCTGTCTCATTCCTCCGTGAAGCCATTGTTCTAAGTTTCCATTGTTCACGTACTCATAAACCAATATCCTAATAACAATCTCCACTGATCTTAGTAAGTAAACTCACATATTTGGCTTCTTTCCCCAAAGTTTAGAAAAATATTCACCTACCTGTGTGTGCCTTCAATGCAGTAACCAAGAAGCCGGACCAAGTTCTTGTGCCGCACATGACCAATAGCATCAACCTCGACTCGAAACTCTTTTTGAGCTTGTCCCCTACAAAACTAATCAATCAAACTAAACCCAAAACGACAAAAAAATGTTAAAAAGAAATTGAAATTCTTGTAACAATGATCACTCACAACTGGTTAAAAATCTTTTTAACTGCAACAAGAGTTCTATTGAGCAACACTCCTCTGTAGACAACACCGTAACCCCCTTCACCAATCACATTCTCCTTTGAGAATCTGTTAGTTGCTATTTCAAGATCTCTCAGTGTAAACCAATGTCCCCAGCCAAGGTGTGACTCTGGCAAACCAGACAATGGAGATGGAGTTGCAACGTTATACAATGATGAAGAAGCCGACTCAGAATGTTTATCTATGATCTCTAAATGATGAAACGAGCCTGACCGGCCACTACTACTTCTCTTCTTCCCCATATCCAAATGAACCATTACTTTCTCTGCGTCTTTGTTATTTTTGTCCTGAATAGTGAGAAGAATGCCTTCACCAGGAGCAAAGTTACTTGCTGAGACATGCTCAACTCTCACTTCTCTGATTTCCTTGGACACCGTAGGAGTTTGGATGACGGGAAGACCGGTTTTCGATTTTCTTGATTTCTTTTTCGAAGTGAGACAAAACGAAAGAACCGAGAGGATGGTTATGATCAGCAACGCAACAGCTATCCCTATTACTTCCCAAACCTTAAGTCCAAAGACAGGGCTCTCTCTAGATAGCTGGCTTTTCAAGTCACCTCCCATATTTTTCCTAACCTTTACATAAATTTCCAAAATAATAAACACAGTCTAAGTCTATACATGGAAATGCTATGAGATTAATGAAGAGAGTCTTCAAGTTTGTGTTTGTGGTCCAGTGTTTATCCACATTGAAATTTACTCACAGAGAGACAAAATATTCCCAGGAAAACACACAAAAGGACAAACAGAAGTAGCTAAACTCAAGTACATATTAAAGAACACGAACAATAATGTTGGTCTTAAATAAATATAAACAGACAACACATACAGAGTAAGTACTAAAGCAGATAAGAATTTAATGTTAAATTACCTGATCTTGATATTTCAGATCTTATAAGAATTAACACCCATTTACTAATCTTGAAGAAGAAAGAATTCCAGATCCTAGAACCAAAGGCATAATCCAGCTTTGAGAAAAGAAAGAAAACACTTAGAAAAAAATCAGGAGAAAAACGGTAAAGAAGCAAATCCAAGAAGCAAGAAATAAAGAAAATGAACAGCTCAGACAAAGAGACAAGACCTTTCTTTGGCCCTCTTCTGAAGGCAAGTGTCAATGTGGAAGGAGGATAACGAAAGGGCTGTGGAGATCTAAGCTTGTAAAGAGCTGTCATGTAACTACAACAACTACACTAAAACTGTATATCCAAATAAAAACTCTGGGCCAGCCAGTGAATAGAGACAATTGAAACGAATATATTAAGTTTGGGGGTTTAATATGAAGAAGAGGAGAAAATAAAACAAAGAAAATATTTTTAAAATAGGAGAAAACTTTGAAATGTGGGCAGTGAGAGATCTGGTGGAAGGTAATAAGAGAAGAAGAGGAGATGGAGGTATCAAGTGGTAGGTAGTGAAAGTTCTTTAATGTTTTTATTTGTTTTCTTTAAATTTTTATGGTGAGAGACAATAGGGAGAGAGATGTTTTGCCTTGCATTGCAATTACATTATACAGAACATCATGGGAATGTGTAAGGTCCAACATGTGAGGGTGATGAATGATGAATGATGATGTTTTTAGTTACCGGAAATAAGTAACTGTCATGTTTATTGCATTACATGGCAAAGAAAAAAAAAAAAAAAACATAACAGCAGAATAAAGTGTAGTGAATGATTAGTAAACACGAGCTTTAAATAGGAAATTACAATAGTACTAGATTAGTACCCGTGCTATAGCACGGGTTAAATTTTATTTTATACGACAAATTTAAATATTTTTATTTGATATATTTTTTAGCATTAAACAATATCATCATATAACCTTGATATTTTACATTTAAACCGAATTTTAAGTTTATCTTATTTTATCATAAAACTAACTACATTTTAATTGGTGAATAATAATAGAATATGTAAATAAGATATGCATTTGTTTCTGAGGAAAGAAGTACATATAACTTTAAATTGTGATATTACAAATAATAACTTTTAGATATGATATTTATTAAAATGGCAAAATGTAAACCCTATAAATTCTGATTACCAGTGAAGTGACCTTAATGCAGTGGCAGAAGGTAAGTCCATTTGTAGAAGGCACTATAACACTTGGGATCAAGTCCCGGCTCCTACGAATGTAGGAATTTGGCTAATAAGCTGGCCAGTTGTGACCCAATGTTTGAAAAAAAAAAAAAATCTTGATTACCAAGCGAACCCTATAAATCTCGATTATCAAGCGAACCCTATAAATCTCGATCTCGAATCTCGATTATCAAGCAAACCCGCAAAGGTAAATTATACAAATGATACACTTAAATACAACTAAAATGATTGATGTTTTAATTTTATAACCAATTAATGACTCATATATCTATTATATAGCCTAAAAAAAAATTATGTACTGACTGGACTCATATATCTATTATAAAAAGTTGTGTAGACTATGTGTAAGTGGTATTTTTAATTTTGAATATTTTTGACCGTCAAAGGGGTCTCTAGAGTTAATCCTATTTAAGTCAGGAGATATTTAAATTTGTTAAATTTCCTTAAACAATATATAGAAGTAGGATATATATTGTTAGGTAAGATCGAAATATTGTTTAGTTTAATAAAAATCACAGTTTTTATGTTTAGGGTTACCGAACTTGGAAGATTTCTCGAGTTAAAATATTTTGTTTCATTTGTGTATATCATCTTTTATTCCTTCAAATGTTATTATTATTTCCGATTAGGTTTAAAGTGGATTCATTGCTATTGTTATTATTAATAATTAATTATGAATAATTGAATAAATAAGCGATATAAGATCTAAAAGTAATCAAAGTAGACCCGTAAATATCAAAATATTATCAAATGTTATACTTAAATTATTAATATGTCAATTCTATAACCAACTAATGACCTATATAACTATTATATGGTCTACCAAAAATAAGTCATGTACTTCCCTTTTATGAAAAAGGGGATGAATTATAAGGTAATTGCAAAAAAGAAAAAAAAAAAAAGACCGAGCACCGGTGTTTGGGATAATTTTTTTCTATCCGGCTATGGTTACCTACGATGTGAATCATGTGACATGTGAGTTTGAGTTTGCGCCATTAAAGAATCTACCAAAGACTGCATCAACTAACCCACACATGCATGGCTCATATGAAAAACTGAGAAGTAGACTATCCTATCCACCTGCCAGTCTGCCACATGACTAGCTATTAGCTAACGCGGTATCCGTATTCAGTTGATGCATTTTTTTTTTAGTTTTTATACAGTCATATAGACTTCATACAAAACGTGGAAAGTTTTTCTAAGGGATGTTTTACTCTCAACAAATATTTTAAACACTCACAAGTCACAAGTATAGTAGCCTAATTTCTTATGACTCATGGGCATTCGATTTATTCTGGATGAACGGTTAAGTTCTCTATGTTTTTGGTTTTCTTTGTTTGGCTTAGATTCTGCCGAATTGAAACGTATGAAAATTCGGTTAAGTGTGGTTCAGATATCGGTTTAATTAGCTCGGTTACATAGTTTCAAATCCAATCATTAAATAAATTGATTATTTTTCTGTGTCGGTTTATTGAAACCAAATCATTAAACTGACTTTATAGCCTAAATCTGTGTAGTTTGCTACTAACCATAACTAGATTTTACCCCGTGGTACACCACGGGTATATTATTTTGTTGATATGATGCTGTAATAGTTTAGAGGTGTTTGTAGTTGATGGGTGAATTGCATATATATTAACGGTTGTAGGTATGTAGAAACTCTTGATTCGTAAGTTGAGAATATACATTTTACGATTTGGTTATTTATGATTTAGGAATGAATGATATGACATATTCTTATTATGATTCTCAATTGATATTATTGGATTAATAGTGTACAATTAAAGCTAATAAGATCTTACCAAATATGTAATCGTTTATTAAACGCAAATTAGATATTTCCTAAGATGTATTCCTAAGATGTATTCATCTTGAATTAGTTGCTATATTATAAGGATGTGATTACATAATTTGTGTTATCAATTCTTTTTGTCAAACTCGGCCCTAGAAATTCAGCATGGAAATTAGATCTTTCCTAAGATACAATGGGCATTAATTGACAATAATTCTCATTAATTGGATGTAAATAAATACGCTATGGATTAAAGATGGACCCAAAATATTCGGCAATCTTAAGGAGGATCCAGATAATTGAATCGGTTCTAATTTTAGTTAAAAATCCGACTCGAAGTTGGCAAATAGTGATGGCACCCTATTGTACTCCAAAAATGCATTCCGAGCTCTATATGTGGATTTTACTCCAAATATAGTAAAATTTTTTTTTAAAATATATATCTGTTTATAAAATTTCAAATCACATCATATGCTGAAAAAATCAAAATTTTTATTAATTTTATTTTTTAAATAGTAATTAAAATAATGAAATATAAGATTAAATAAAAGTGAAAGGAGAATTATATTTTAATCTAACATATTGATTTAAATTAGGTAGATAGATTTTAGGAAATTAATATTATCAAATAAGGAATTAATTGTGTTTGGTTGTAAGAATTGTAAATAATTTAGTTGAGAATTGTTTGGATACAAAGATAAGAGAGTATGACACAAAAATGTACTCCAAAAATATTAAGATAGATATTCATTAAAAACACAACAAGTATTGTAGAATTAATTGTAATGATTGTTTGACGACATATGAAAGATGTTTAACACACTTTTTCTTTATTAATTGAGTGATATATATTCCTTTTGAAACATCAAACCACAACATATATTTATATTAATCTTATGTAGGGAAAATTAAATTTCAAAAATACTTTTTTCAATACCATTTTTCAGAAATTCTCATTTTCTAAAAAATATGCTACTAAAAATCTGATATTTATTCAAATATGTGTGTAAACTTATAAAAAAATATGCAAGCTTTCTTTATTTGTAAAATTATATATATATACTTTTTCAAAACCTTTTAAAACTTTTTAAAATCCTTTAAAATACTTTTAAAAACTTTATGACTATTGGGACAGATTCTTCGAATATGTTGTAGTTTTTTTTTTGGTTTTGTCGAATTCATAATAGTTACTGTAACATCTATGTTCCGGGATTATATTTTGGGTTGTGTTGATCAAACCAAAGGAGTAGATTTTAATTAATTTTGGTTTAATTTTATCATAGTTTAATCTAATTAAACCAAAAGCCCTAGATTTTTTTAATGTGTCGCCTCCTTTCTATTGGTGGAGTGTCGATGTTGGGAGTCTCAGAGAAAGAGAGAGAGAGTCTTGGTCGATTTGGTGTGAAGGAGAAAGAGAAAGAGATCAAAGAGCTTTGTCTTAGAGAGAAGGAGAAGGAACATAATCGTCAGGGTTTGGGAAAAGGAGGATCCGACTGCTTAAATCGTTTCAAAAGGTACTGATTTTTGGTAGGGTTGTAGCTAAGAGATTTTCGTACACTCTCTTTTTTACATAAGTGAATTTGAGTTAATATTCTATGAGATATCAGCAGTTTCGTGGGACATTTCTTCTCAATCGCGGATTGAGACCAGCGGGTGTTTCAGGATCGATTGCGGTTTCATTTGAGATCTAGTCGTGCTGAAATTTTGTGGGAAGCGTCTGGACGTCTAGACCCTTTTTTCACCGGAGAGATTGGAAAGTTAACGGTTCGTTTTCAATGTTTGTTTGTTGTTGTGATTGGTTGTAGGAGTGAGTTTGGTTGTTTTTGGATATTGGAGAGCTTCTCTTTTGGTTGTAGTTATTTTCGTGAATCACTTGTTAAGGTGAGTGCGTGACCAAAAGCTTATATAAGCTATTGGATTGTATGATTTGTTTTGTGTGATGATGTATAGGTGTGGTGAATGTGTTATTGGGTGTTCTATTCAATGACTGGGTATTTCTGGTAATATTCACGCATCTCATTGTGTTTATGGTGCAGGTAATGCATGTGGTATTTTGTTGTTGGATCCTGGTTTAAAAGCATTATAGGTTGATGGTTTATATTGGTTATGATTGATATTGTATTTTAATATATTGGAGTTGGTTTTGATATGTCTTCCGTTATGTATGCTGATTTTTTGTTGGTTTATTGTTTGGACTGTCTTTAAAAATTATGGGGTATTTAATTATATTATCATTATTAAAAAAATCAGGTCGGGTTGTTTCAGTTACTATATAAAAATACTTTATAAATCTTATAAAACTTTATAATATTTTAAAATTAATAAAGAGTACTTTTAAAATGTATAGATGAAAGGAACATATTTGTAAATTAATACATTAATAAAAGTATTTCTCAAAAATTTATTTTATTTATTATATAATATGATCAAAAGCAACTAAAAAACATTCAACAAAAATGATTAAACTAAAAACACTAAAACATGGTTCCGCGCGCATCTTATCGCGCAAGATCACATGAACAAAATAATATTTATAAGTAGATGACAAAACCGTCGTCCATTTAAAATATTTGACAAAACTACTAGTAAGATAAATCCGCGACGGACCAAATAATACCGTAATTTTATGCTTAACAGACAAAACCCATGAGTAATAACTTCATGAACTTCATAATTAATCAATTTGAAATAAAAAAATACAATAATAATGCTGCACTTGTTATAAAATGTACAAAATTGTTACATTTTATTCAAATTTTTTTATGAAAAAATGATAATAAAAAATTGCTTACGTCAATTTTGTTATAAATGGATAATCATAAGAGTGATTATCCATCACTTTGATCTTATCTTCTAAACTTGGTCCCCAAGTTACTTAGTGATCATGCTTATCCATTTACTAAACTCCTATATATATGTGCTTTCCTTCACTTGTAAATATATGAACAACAAAAGAAGAAGAGTAAGCAGTGCCGGCCCTGACCTAAAGCCCGTAAAGCAAGAGCTTTAGGCACCAGAATATATTAGTGATTTAAGGGGCATCAATTTTCAAAAAGTTGTGGTGGTATAGTGGTTCGGTACGCCTGTATACTCCTTCAGTGTTACAAATTCGAGCCTGTGTGTACCAGTTTTTGTAACTTTTTTTTTCTAGTGTTTATTAATGGGCAAAAAAAAATTTTTTTTGCTTTAGGCAGCAAAATTGGTTGGGCCGGCACTGAGAATAAGAGAGAAGATGTAATAATAAGAGTAAGAGAGAAGAATTCTTTCACTTACCTCTCGTCTCTCTCTTTCTATAGTATGTATATATTATACATACACATATATAATATAATAATTTTATATTTTACGTTATGTTTTATAACACGTTAACAGCACGATGTCTTTACTGCTGGAGCTTTTACAAGGTAAGTAAATTTATACTGTTTTGATTTATATTTATAGAACATAAATATTATAGACATCGTGAAATTATACCTTTTTCTGGATTGATCGTCATAAATTGTAGGCGTTGCCTCCTTTACGATCAAATCTATAACTAAATCATATTCGGATAAATCGTTAGATGGTAGGCTCTGCCTCCTTTACGATCAAATAAAAGCTATGTCTTTTCTAGATAGATAGATCGTTATATATGGTAGGCTCTGCCTTCTTTACGATCAAATAAAAGCTATGTTTTTTCGGATAGATAGATCGTTATATATGGTAGGCTCTGACTCCTTTACGATCAACTAAATGGTATGTCTTTTCGGGATAGATAGATCATTATATATGGTAGGCTTTGCCTCCTTCCAGATCTAACAAAAGACAATGTCTTTTCCAGAAAGATCCTTAAAAATGGAAGGCTATGCCTCCGATATGATCAAATATAAAGGCTATGTCGTTTTTTGGATTGATCGTTATAAGTGGTAGGCTTTATCTCCTTTGTGATCAAATATATAGCTATGTTATATCCAAATTGATTGTTTGATATATGGTAGACTTTGCCTCCTTTATGATCATATATAAAGCTAGATAATATTTGGATTGATCATTTGACATGGTAGGCTTCACACCTCCATCACGATCTAACAAAAGGCTATGTCCTTTCCAGAAAGATCGGTTTTGCCATTTATACGATCAAATATAAGGCTATGTCTTTTCCGGATTGATCGTTATACATATAGAGGTTCTGCCTCATTCATGATCAAATAAAAAACAAACCGGATTGATCGTTATACATATAGAGGTTCTGCCTCATTCATGATCAAAGAAAAAGCCTTGTCTTTTCCGGATTGATCGTTATATATGATAGGCTCTGCCTACGCTACGATCAAAGAAAAGTTATGTCTATTAAATTCTTATATATAAGGCTATAGCTCTTATTTTATTTTCTGAATTTAAGTTTGTTTATTTAATTTTGTTTATTCATAAACAATAACTATATGTGTTATATGAGATTTAAAGATAATGAAATATCTTTAAAATCAAAAATATATTTCTCTTATGAGAATATATGAAGCATAATTAGAATCGCTCAGGTTTCTATTCGGAATGGCTTGTGCTCTCAAGTTTACTCCATCAGATGGATGTAAAAAGTGCATTTCTGAATGGAATACTACAAGAAGAAGTCTATGTTGAGCAACCCAAAGGGTTTAAAAATCCACAGCATCCTGAGCATGTGTATCGACTTAAGAAAGCTCTTTATGGTCTTAAGCAGGCACCAAGAGCATGGTATGAAAGGTTGACGACGTTTCTCATAGATCAAGGATATATTCGAGGGAATGTTGACCAAATGTTGTTTGTTCTCAATACCAACAATGAGATGATGTTTGTTCAGATCTACGTTGATGACATTGTCTTCGGGTCTACTTTTCAGCCATTGGTGAATCAGTTTATGGAAAGCATGACTCAGGAACTTGAAATGAGTATGGTGGGAGAACTGAAATTTTTTCTAGGTCTGCAAGTGGAACAATCAGCTAAAGGAATTTTTGTGTCCCAGAGCACCTATGGTAAAGAGTTGATACAACGCTTTGGATTAAGCAAAAGTAAAGAATCCAAGATTTCCATGGGCACAAATGACAAACTCTCAAAAGATGAGTCAGGGGAGAATGTAGATGAACGTCTTTACAAGGGAATGATTGGAAGCCTGTTGTATCTGACAGCAAGTCGTCTGGACATATGTCTGTCAGTGGGCATCTGTGCTTGGTATCAAGCTAAACACAAGAGGTCACACTTACTGGCAGTGAAGAAAATCATCAATTACATCAAGGGAACAATGAACTTCGATATCTACTACACCAAGGATACTGACACGAGTCTAAGTGGGTACTGTGATGCGGATTAGGCTGGTTCAGTTGATGATCGCCGTAGCACAGGTGGTTGCTTCTTCATGGGCAACAACCTGATATCATGGCATAGCAAGAAACATAATAGTGTCTCACTGTCAACTTCTGAAGCTCACCCTGGGCGTTCTGCGGAAACGGGTTGTTCGGGTCGGGTTGTTCGGTTTTTTTCTAATTCGGGCTTTTTAAACTTTCATCGCATTAAACTTAAATTGAAATACGGTTCGGTTCGGACGGTACTCAGGTAAATCGGGTCGGTTACCTGATTTAATTTTGCATCCGAAAACAATCTCTAATTCGGTTATTTAACCCGAATTAGAAATTTTCTGAAGTAAACACCAAAACACAACCTTCTAAGTTCATGTACTAGTAGATTAAAGCTGTGTTAATGAGTTTAAAGGCTTTAAGCTACTAGTACAGACTATAACAAACCCTTACAGACCATTAGAAAAGCTTCTAAGCTAGCATTGTATCTAGTTTAAGCTAGCATTACATCAAAAAACCAATCCATCAACAAAAGCATGCTACTTCGCATCAAAAAATAGTCAAAAGAGCATCTTCAAAGTCAGTAATATACCATCCATTGTTAACGCTGCATTCCACATCAAATGGATAAAATACGCAGCTTCCTACCTGTAAAAATCATTACAAAAACAATGTTAATCAACAACAAAAACGAAACTTATATGAACACTTAGACAGAACCACAATCATACCTGTCATACTATGAAGAAACTTAATGAATAGCTTCCATTGGATTCTGAGTATCTACACAAGAAAACAAATGCAAAAAATTAATAAACTTATAGATATCAAAAGATTTGAAAGGATAACTAAACCGAGTGAAGTTAAACTTGCCAAGAGACTCAAAGAATTCAACTTCCTCCAACATCTGGGCCAAGTTTGCTATGGCTGCTCCTCCTTTATACGAACTCTTTAACCATTGTTGGGTGCACAACAAAACCTCAACCATGTAAGGAGTTAAAGAGCTTCTGTAAGGATCCAAGACCCTCCCACTTGTACTAAAAGATGATTCTGAAGCAACCGATTAGGCTTGAATTGCTAGAATATCTCTAGCCATTTCTGACAAGACTGGATACTTTGGGCTATTACGTCTCCACCAACTGAGAACATCATAAGGCATCCCCAACTTATTCTCTACTCGCGGCTCAGGTTTCTCTGCTAGATACTATTGTAACTCATTGTAGTTATCTGCAGAAGTCTTCAACCCAACCACCTTGTCGAATATTGCAAGTATCCCCTCACAATCTTCATCATCTAATAACTCAAAGACGCTAGACTCTGGCTGAGAATCTGGGGTGTCTTCGATGGCTTCTGGTGTGCTCAGCTTGTAACTGTAATGCTCATACAGTTTCTTCATAACATCTGAAACTTTCGCATTGAGGTGCCTAGACTCTATCGTCTCCTTACCATACAGCTGATCAAAGCAGAGAGAAGCAAACTTCATCTTGTTTCGAGGGTCAAAGACACTGGCCACAATCACTAGCGGATTCATGTTTCCTAATCCATCCCAATACTTCTCATCAAACTTATCCCTCATAACATGAGCTTGCTTTCTGATCTCCTCATCAGGACTGGTACACTTGCTCATCAGGTTCCTCTCAATGTTGACAATCTCATTGTAACAGACAGTGGAACTAACTGAATTGGAAGCAGAGAATATCAAAGTGCACTTATATAATATTTTCAGAAACTTGTCCAACCTCGCAATTTCCTCCTAAGTAGAATTAGTCGGCGGTCCAACTCGTTTATCCTTGTTTTCTCATCCTCTTCCTCAAAATAATCACAGTACAACTTGTCCTCAGCTTCCATCTTCTCAAAAACCTTCCGCAACTTCAAAGCAGAACTCAACATCAGATACATTGAGTTCCAGCGTGTGCAAACATCGAGTGGCAAACTCCCTCTACACATTTTCCCTGTGTCACACCTCATTGCGAAAGACTTCAACCTAGTGAATGATGACCGAACATACTTCACTGCATTCCTAATAGCAACAATATGATGGTTTACCTTCTTCAAACCATCGCCGACAATCAGATTGAGGATATGTGCACAGCAACGCATATGTAGGTAGTCACCATCTCTAAGTAATGCATCCTCTCCTCTCAGCCTCAACTGAACCTTAAAAGCATCCAAAGCCTTGTCATTGTTCTTCGCATTATCGACTGTCACCATGACTTTCTCAATTCCCCAATCATCTAAGGAATCTATCAACTGTCCTACTATGGTGTCTCCTTTGTGATCCGTGATGACCTTAAAGCTTAGAATTCTCTTTTGCAATTCCCATTCACTATTAATCCAGTGAGCTGTGATCACCATGTATAGTTGTATGAAGTGGTAGGACACGTCCATATATCCGTAGTGAGAGAAACCCTTTGTTTTTCTTTACTAAACAAGTTCTTCAGAGCTGCCTTCTCTTGCAGATACATCGCCACAATGTCTTTAGTACTTGTCCTTCTAGAGATTGTATTGTACATCGACAAGACATTGAAGCAGAACCGCTTCCATCCCTCTGACTCTACAAATGAGAGTGGCAACTCATTCACTACTACCATCTCGTTAATTGATCTTCTAAACAACATCGGGTCATACTTAATGACCTTCAGATTCCCATTGTTATCACTGCTTATAACCTTCTGCTTTTCCTTTTCTACCCAATCCTTATACTGCTTGCATCTATTAATGTGACCTATCATCGGGCTAGTACCTACTGCCTTAGTATCACAAGCTATCTCTGCTGCGCAATACTTACAGTAGCTCTTCGCATGATCTCCTTCCCTTTGCAGAAAATGTTCCCAAACCGGAGCTCTTTTTGCATACTTCTTTCTTGGTTTCAGTGGCTTATCAGTACCAGATGCAGGTCTTGGACTCTTCTTTCCAGATGCAACATTCGCTGCAACATCTGCAGTTGCATCTTCTTGTCCGAGTTGAACTGTAGGCTCCTTGTCGTTCTCATCAGCCATTTACAAATGATTTTACAGCTCTCATTAGCTCATAATAAGATAACAATTAACAATACAAGTTACAGATACTGAAACAAGATCACAAATAAAGTAAATATAACATAAACCCTAAATAACCTAATCAGATGGTAATGATAGACTAATTGACAAATAAAAGAGACTAATTGACTACGAAGAACAGAGAAAGAAGATAAGCCCTAAATTTCAAAATGAAATTGAAACCGAAACCCTAAATTTTTTAATTCAAAAAATTTAGGGTTTCAGTTTCAATTTTGAATTTCCTAATCGGTTGCTATCGAATCGGCGATATTAATTGACTACGAAGAACAAAAAAAGAAGATAAACCCTAAATTTAAGAAAGAAATTGGAACCCAAACCCTAAATTTTTTGATTCAAAAAATTTAGGGTTTGGGTTGCAATTTCTTTATGAAATGTTGCTAACGAATCGAAATAGCCAAATTGACAACCAAAAACAACTAAAGAACACAAAGAAATTGAAAACAAAGAACAACGAAATTATTGACCTTTACTTTACGAATTTCTCGGCTGTTCTAGGCTGTAGCTCGCAGATGTATCCGTAGTAGAACCGATTAGAAGAGTAGAAGTAGAAGAAGATGAGTTGATGAAGGAGAATAAACGAGATTAGATCGGAGCTGATGAACTTCTCTCTCGCTTTCAGAATCGCATCTTGCGGACTGCAGTATCGAAGAAAGATAGAAGTGAGAAATTCAGGGTTAACACATACGGTTAGGGTTATATACTTATGCGGTTTTTCATAAACCGATCGGTCCGATTACCGAACCAAACCGAACCGAAATTCGATTATCAAATTTAATTTAGCCGAACGGTTATGCTCCCTCTCTTTGGTTTGTCCCGATAACCAAAATTTTTGGGTTGTCCGGTTCGGTTTGTCCGGTTATCGCCGAACGCCCAGGGTGAACTAAAGCTGAATACATTCCTTTAGGGAGCTGCTGCACTCAACTCTTGTGGATGAAGCAAATGTTTGCTGACTATGGTATGGGTTCTGATACTCTTCTAATTCATTGTGATAATCTGAGTGCAATTAACATATCTAAGAATCTTGTTCAGCATTCACGAACTAAGCACATTGACATTAAACACCATTTTATTCGTGATCTTGTAGAGGCAAAACTGATTGAGATTGATCATGTGAGCACATAATTTCAGTTAGCTGATTTGCTTACCAAGCCTTTGGATTTCAACAGAATTGTGAATATGAGAAAATCAGTTGGTGTCTGTGAGTATTAATGCTTTGCTTGAGCTGTGTTAATCTGAGACAGGAACATATGCTAGGACAGATCATGTAAATCCTGAAATATATAGAAGATCAACACTCTGAAAGAAACTGTGGTAAATAGCTGCCTGTCATGCCGGTCTGTCCACCCCGTGAAATGTTGTCATGATTTTAAGGAGGTCAAAGAGATGTGAAGAGACGTGCATGTACATCATCAGGAATAAGTTCCTGATAGATGGTTGATCTGGGATCAATGATGGAAAAGTCAAGTGATGTCACTGATACACGGGGTTGTGAGGCAACAAACATAAGTCTCAGTTGCATCGGAAGTGTATATAAAAAAAATAATTAAAAAAAAAACAAAAAACAAAAAAAATATGGACAAAAGAGGTGCACTCTTCAAAGAGATAATCTCCAGCTGCCATAACATGTTGGAATGGATCTACAAATTAAAGGTATGCCAGTGTGAAAGACTACCGACAAGCATCAAGCGCATGATCTTCAACAATTCAAAAGGGTGTGATAGCTCCTAGTAGGCATTCTGAACATGTGGTTGACATAGCTCAGGTATGGAGTTTGCTCTATTACTTGAATAGTATATGGTTATAAAAGAAAACAAGGAGCATATGGTGTTATCTTTGATCTGGGTCCTTGTATACATGTTCACAATAAATGGCTGTGCAGCTCTTTAACCGTGTGTATGAGTCTATTAAGCTTGAAAAAAGGGTAAAACTAGATTTGTGATTGCTTAGTGATTTATCATTGATGAGATGAATTGATAAAGTTTTGTTTTTTTTTTAAAAAAGGAAAAGAGCCGTGCGCACTAATGGGTTATTTGAGTGTTTTCAAGGCCTCAATTTTTGTTTTGGGCCGAGTGTGTGCAGCCCATTAGGACGGTCGAAGCTTTATAAAAGGAGAAACTAGGGTTTTGACATTTTCCTCTTCTCTCCAGCGATTTCAACCCTTTATCGTTTAGACTTATATTGCTTCGTCTCTCTTGTTTCTTTGCTCTAGTCTCTAATCGCCAAGAAATCAATCTTCAATGGATTCCAGTGCCTGGTACACCCGATCTACCACTCGAGTTTGGATGAGGATCCTTCAAGTCCGGCATCATCATCACCTTTACTGTCACCCGATGTGACGATTGACCTAACCACTGCAATTGTCGTGTATGAGCCTCGTGAGGAACCATCTATAACGGTTCCGGATCCGGAGAATCCCATTCTCACACTGTAACGCTCCCGAACCGTTTTATGGCCAAAAATACCCAAAACGGCCCTGAGACGCCACTTGGAAACGATCACCAACGACCCGGCCTAGGTTCTAAACCCTTTTATGGCCTTGACCGGTCCATCGGTGAGGTTTCCACCACTTTCGACACCACTTAAGCTTTATACCTTCGCGATGCCCAAGTGTTGCGCTGTCCCAGACAAGGATCTATGAGCCGTTACTCGTATTCGAATATAAAACCGATTCTTTATTAAATAAAATATTTCACGAGTCTTAACAAAATATTTATAGCGTTTATGGCCAGGCCTATTGCCAAAAATATTATACAGATTTTCCTTATAAAATATAACATACTTTTTCTTTACACAAAGGCACAAAAATCTACTTTCCGGGCTCCTATCGTCCAACACGCCCTCTAACACCCTCTACTTGTTGCCTGCAGGACAAACACTATCATAAGTAATCTAAGATTACTTAGTTAGTTCCAGGGGTCCCTCCAGAAGATTAGATTCCCATCCCAACCCCAAATCACAAGGAATCAATCATGCAACACACAACAAGCAATCACACACAACAATCAATCAAGCAGACAATGCATACAGAAGCTAAAAAGCAACAAAATGCAAGCAATCTACAACATGCAAACTTGAATAAAAAGAAATATTTTTAAACAAGTTTCCTAAGGCCCAGATGTGCTGCCTCTCGCCAAACACCCATTTTCGCCGCATTGCATCCACCCTAGGCATGCAATCGGACTTTCCTCATAAACTACAACGTCGTGTAGAGCTCCGGCCATGGTAGCTAACCAAGTCTCTCCGAGCATTCGACATGCAACACCACACCCTTGTCTGATGCATGTCGTAACCAACCGGCGACGGTCAGACACATCTCTGTCTTAGTATGCTTATGGCCGCTGGACCCCCTGTCACACGCGACACACTAAGACCTTCCATATCCTTGTGGGTACTTTTGTTTATAAGCCTTAAAGAACTTATAACACATAAAGTCCTCACCAAAAGTGGGTATTCAAGTTTATAAGCCTTAAAGAACTTATAAATCACTAAATACCACCACTTAACCTCACATGCAATAGATCTTCAATGCAGATCCGCAATCATGCATAAGATCTACCATGGAGTACATCCTACACTGAGCAACCAACTCAAAGTGCATGCAAAACTCAAGAAATTTACCTAAGAAAATCAAGCAGAAATGCAACTATATGCACATGCAAACTGACACTAGATTGAGTCGCCACTCAAATCTAGTCCAGATCTATGCTCTCTGAAACTCACAGATTTTCGAAGAACCCAAGAGAACCTGCCGGAATCCTTGGTAGCTTCGATCTCCACTTCACAGATGCAACCACTGATCGGCGAAAATTCCTCACAACAATTCTCCAGAGCTTCGCTCTCTTCTCTTCTCTCTCACTCTCGACAGCCCTTAGCACTCCTCTTTTTTTCTCTTCTCCAAATGAGAAAGAATGAGGCTATTTATAGAGTCTTGAGTGAAGTAGTGGAGACATGCAAAAAGAGATGAGGTGTCACCTTCACATTCTTAGGCGTGTGGTGATGACACCTCAGGGGCGATGTGTCACACTGACATTCATCCAAGTTGCATGGCATCAAAGAATATGCTCCTCCACTCACAAATTCCTCCAAAGAATCAAGAATATTCTCCTCCACTCTCACATTTTCGATGGCATCGAGGAATATTCTTCTCCACTCACACTCTTTAGTGATTAAAATAATTCCTTAGTGGTTCCTCCACTATCTTGAGAGAAAATCGAGTGGGAGGGAATATTCCTCTCCACTATCTCTCCATCGATTAAATAATTCTATAGTGGTTCCACCACTATAAATATTTAATTATTTTTTCTCTATTCCACTAACTCTGCTTAATAAAATATTATTTTTAGCGAGTTTCGTCTCGCCTCCCGGAACTTTTGTCCTTTTTGATCCTCTTCCGGATCAATTCTTCAGGGAAATTTTATTCTGTAGTGAGGGTCACTTCATTCTCCCCCCCTTATTAGAATTCGTCCCGAATTCTATAAGGTCTCTGATGGCACTGCCTCATCTTCTTCCTTGGTGAAGAATTGAGGATACTTGGCTCAGAACTTCCCTTTGTCTTCCCAAGTTGCCACCCTTCGGTTCTTTTTCCCCCAAAACACTTGGATCTGCGGAATTTCTCTCCTCTTTAGTTTCCGAGTCTGCCATTCACCAATACTCATTGGTCCCTCCGGGTATGTCAGGTTGGTTTTCAATTCCTGAATTGGCTCTTCCACAATCGCATTAGGATCTGGAACATGCTTCCGGATTTGAGACACATGGAAGACCTTATGCAACTGCTTTTCTTCCGGCATGGCTAGACGATAAGCCACTTCTCCAAATCTCTGCTCAATCTGGTAAGGACCTATGAACCTTACCGCCAACTTTCCAACATTACCAAATCTACTCTTTCCTTTCTGGGCTATGACCTTCAGGTACACTTAGTCTCCAACATCAAACTCCACCTCACGCCTCTTCTGGTCGGCATACTTCTTCTGACGATCTTGGGGCTTTTTCATATTCTCCCGAATATACTGGATCTTCTCTGTCATCTTGTCGATCATCTCATGATCAAAACTCAACCTCTCCCCTACCTCCGTCCAACAAAGAGGGGTTCTGCGTGGTCTCCCGTACATAGCTTCGAACGGGGACATGCCGATACTCGAGTGATAACTATTATTATAGGAGAATTCGATCAGAGGTAAGTTACCTTCCCAATCTGCAGACCAATCGAGCGCACATAGTCGAATCAAATCTTCTATGGTCCGGATTGTCATCTCTGTCTGCCCATTTGTTTCCGGATGAAATGACGTACTCATGTAAACATCTATTCCCAGTGCTCGCTGTAATTCTTGCCAAAATATCAATGCGAACTTTGGGTCGCGATCCGATAATATATTGGCTGGTACACCATGAAGTCTCAAATTTCATCGATGTACTTCTCTGCCAAGTCTACGGCCTGATCAGTACTCTTGGCCGCAACCAAGTGAGCGACCTTAGCTAAACGATCAACCACCACCCAAACTGCATCATTAGCCCTTCCGGCCTTGTGGGTAATCCCGTGAGGAAATCCATCGAGATCGACTCCCATTTCCACGACGGTGTAGGTAGGTTACGCAGCAATCCTGCTGGTACTTGATGCTCCACCTTTACTCTTTGGCATGAGTCACACTGGCTCACCCATGTGGCTATCTCCCGTTTCATTCCAGGCCAATGATAATACCTTCAAACATCTCGGTACATCTTGGTGCTTCCCGGATGAATGCTTAAAGCAGAAGTGTGTGCTGCTCTTAAGATTTCCTGTCGCAGTCCATTCCGGTTTGGAACTGTGATTCTCCCATTGAGTAGTAGCGTACCATCATCTGCCAAATGGTAGCCACTTGCGTTTGGCCCAGCCAAACTCCGCAACTCTTCCACAATCTTCTTAAGATTCTCATCCATTGGTTGCTCCTCACGGACCCGTCGTAAAAGACTAGCCTGCGTCACGGCTTGCAGTCCTAACGGCTCACTAGACTCTCCTTCCAAGGCGAATAGTCTTCCCTTCTTAAATTCTTCAGACAATGCTTCCATGTCTTTTTCCACATCTATGTCGACCCTTCGATGACTCATGGCATCTGCTACTACATTAGCCTTTCCCGGATGATAATGAATCTTCAGATCATAGTCGGCAATAAACTCCATCCATCTTCTTTGTCTCAAATTGAGATCTGGCTGTGTGAACAGATATTTAAGACTTTGGTGATCAGTAAATACATGAACTGTCTCCCCATATAGGTAGGACCTCCATATCCTCAACGTAAACACCACCGCAGCCATTTCCAAATCGTGCGTAGGATAATTCTCTTCATGTTTCCAGAGTTGCCTTGACGCATATGCATTCACTTTGTCTCCTTGCATTAGTACTCCTCCCACGCCAACTCTTGAGGCGTCCATATAAACTGAATACGGTTGGTTAGGCTCTGGTAGAGCTAATACTGGAGCTATCGTCAAGGCTTCTTTCAGCTTTTCGAATGCTTCTTGCACCTCCGCACCCCAGATAAATGGAACTCATTTACCCATAAGTCGCGTCAAGGGTTTTGCTAACGAAGAAAATCCCTTAACGAACTTACGATAATAACCAGCAAGTCCTAAGAAACTCCACACTTCCATCACGGTTGTAGGCTTCGGCCATTCTTGAATCGCAGTGATATGTCTATATTTTGCATCTCCTTAGCCTGTATTTGTCATGCATTTAGCTAGGACAACTAGTCGTTTTGCATCATTTTAGAACCTCTTTCGTACATTTTGCATGTTTAGGAAGTTTCTGCATCATCCTTGCATACATTGTGCATTTCAGAGTATTCCAGGTGTCTAGGAGACGTTGGAAGCGCAGAGGATCGAGCCACGCTCAACCTCCGCAATCGAGCCACGCTCAACCTCCGCAATCAAGCCACGCTCAACCTCTGCAATCGAGCCATGCTCAACCTCCGCAATCGAGCCACTCTCAGCTGCACCAATCGAGCCACTCCCAGCTGCATCCATCGAGCCATCCTCAACCTCATCAATCGAGCCATCCTCAACTTCCACAATCGAGCCATCCTCAACCGCCTCAATCGAGCCATCACTCGAGCCACCGGTCTAGGGATTCAGCTTTTGACGTCTTCACCAAAGTTGTAGAGAATTGAGTCATCTTTCCAATGCCGTTTATTTCAAGCCAATCGAAGGTGTGGTTCTAGAGTTATCATCGTTTTAGTGGATGCGTATACACCAAGCTCGAGGCACTTTTCACCGACCATGCTCGAGCCATTTTCACTCACACCACTTGAGCCACTCCTACTCACACCACTCGAGCCACTCTTACTCACACCTATCGAGCCACTGGGCGCACACGGACAAAATCGCGTATGCCAGGAAGACGCTCCGTCTGACATGCTTCAGGAGATTCCCAAACCGACGCTCTATCTTGTCGTTTTAAGTTTTAGGGATTCACGCGTTTTTACTATTTATACATTTTGTTAAATCTTGTTTTGGACATCTTAGTTTTTATCTCGTTTTCTTTTGTAAGGTTTCCCTAGCCACCAAAAACGTACTCTGACTTTGTATCTTTGAACTTATTTAGTATTCAATGGAGTCTCCCACTCTCATTACTGATGCGAAATAAGCTCCTTTACTAGGGCTGACCGCATGGAAAACCAGAGGTGTCCTCCCACTCCTTTCCAAGATAACTCTGCTTTTATTGCAGTCAAGAGGAGCTTCGTGTCCTGACAGCCAGTCCATACCCAGTATGACTTCGAACCTCTCTAAAGGCATCACAAGCAGATTCGCAGGAAGATTCACATCTTGAACAACCACTGATACTGCTCTCAGCATCCTCCGGGTCCTTAGTGGCGACTGATTCCCGGCTGTGTGAACAATCACGTTCACTTCCTCCTCAATCCCATTCTCAAACTGCCCGACCACTTCGGGACTTACAAAACTGTTGGTTGCTCCCGAATCCAACAATACATGCGTGGGGTTACCACCCACCAGTAATGTTTCTAACGCATGAATAAATAAATATGCATGCAAACCAAAAATGCAACACCCAAACACACAATCACACACAAAGGAGTTAGAACCCAGACTAACCTGTAATGGGACCTTTTTGAGATCCAGAGGGTTTGGCTGGTTCTATTCCTAAGGCGTACACATTAGTAGGGGTTGCTTGCTTCTTTGATGGGGGTTCCTTAACTGCCGTCGCTGACGCAGCTCGGTTGGGAGGCTGGGTGTTTGGCTTCGCTGGCTTCTGAGGACATGAGGTCGCGTAATGACCAGTTTCTCCTCACAAGAAACATGTGACTAACGCAAGTTTGGGGGACTTGGTTTCCACAATTGTTGGACAAGATCAGGCAAAGTGTCCGACCTATCCGCACATGTAACATCCCCTTGGATCCATGTTTACCGATGTGCATCCACCTTGATTCACAATCATACCACCCTTGCCACGATTACTATTCTTATTTCGGTTGATCTCTTGGTTATTCTTCCGAAATTCACCACCTTCCCTGGTGGTACACCATCCTTGCTCTTCTCTCGAAGCATCTTGAGTCTCTCTTACTCAATCTCCTCTTCCACATTAACAGCTCTCTCCTCAAGCTCATAGACACTCGCATAAGTCATGGCTCGAAGCCGGCTTGAAATCTCTGGTCGAAGTCCTTTCAGGAACCTTCGAACCATCGAAGCTTCATCGTCATTTCCATTGTACAAGTACTTCTGAAGTCTTCTAAAGATTTGGCCATATGCCCTCACACTCTTATAACCTTGCTCCAAGATTATGAACTGTTCCTCCAATCAATCACGTGACTCATGAGGGAAATACTTGAGCTCGAACTCCTTCTTGAATGTCTCCCAAGTTACCCACACATAACGGTAGCGAGAAGCCACCATCTCCCACCAAGCTCCTGCATCTTCCTCTAAAAGGTTAACTGCAATACGCCTACGATACTCAGTTGGGCATTCAAACGTATCGAAATGCACCTCCAGGTTCCGTAACCATCTGTCCGCCTGCACCGTGTTCGCCTCCCCCTTGAAATTTCGAACACCTAGATCCTTCATCATCTTGACCAACCTCACAAATTGTCCCATTGGCGTATCTGTTAGTGGATCTCCTTGAATTTGTGGTTGTTGCTGTTGCTGTTGTATCATGTGCATTAGCAAGGTTTGTATCATCGCAAGAGTTTGATGTGTCTCCGACGTCTGTCCTCCAGCATTTCCTTCTGGGTTCATTTCCCCTTCTCTCGGCGTCGCTGCATTTGAATATGCAGGAAATGGCTCAACATGTGTGTATTTCCGAGTTCGTGGATACGCATACTCCAGCGTCTCATACCGCACTGATCCCCACGGAGAATACCTCGGTGTATCTCCGGGACTATCCCAACCAAACATGTCACTCGCGTTAGCTGTGCGGTGCACATGTACATCCTAATCTGACTCATCACCGAAATACAGACCCCATTCCTCAGCCCCAAACGGTTGACCCCAACTCTCCTCCTGACCGAAAGGCAGTCCTCATCCTACCTCTTGCTCTGGTGAAGAGTCTCTCGATCCAGTTCCTCCCGAACCTCGACCAGACATCTGCAGCCATGGATAGCAAGGTATTTAATCCCATCTACCTAAAGTGTTGAACGAACCAGAATTCCTAAGTGCCCTTATGCGACTCTTGACTCAAAAGAAAAAAAATGAAACAATACGAGTATAACGAAGAATCATATTCACGCTCTGATACGATCGTTGTAACGCCCCCGAACCGTTTTATGGCTGGAAATACCTGAAACGGCCCTGAGACGCTACTTGGAAACTATCAACAACGACCCGGCCTAGGTTCTCAACCCTTTTATGGCCTTGACTGGTCCATCGGTGAGGTTTCCACCACTTTAGACACCACTTAGGCTTTATACCTTCGCGATGCCCAAGTGTTGCGCTGTCCCGGACAAGGATCTATGAGCCGTTACTCGTATTCGAATATAAAACCGATTCTTTATTAAATAAAATATTTCACAAGTCTTAACAAAATATTTATAGCGTTTATGGCCAGGCCTATTGCCAAAAATATTATACAGATTTTCCTTATAAAATATAACATACTTTTTCTTTACACAAAGGCACAAAAATCTACTTTCCGGGCTCCAATCGTCCAACACGCCCTCTAACACCCTCTACTTGTTGCCTGCAGGACAAACACTATCATAAGTAGTCTAAGATTACTTAGTTAGTTCCAGGGGTCCCTCCAGAAGATTAGATTCCCCAAATCACAAGGAATCAATCATGCAACACACAACAAGCAATCACACACAACAATAATCAAGCAGACAATGCATACAGAAGCTAAAAAGCAACAAAATGCAAGCAATCTACAACATGCAAACTTGAATAAAAGTAAATATTTTTAAACAAGTTTACTAGGGCCCAGATGTGCTGCCTCTCGCCAAACACCCATTTTCCCCGCATTGCATCCACCCTAGGCATGCAATCGGACTTTCCTCATAAACTACACCGTCGTGTAGAGCTCCGCCCATGGTAGCTAACCAAGTCTCTCCGAGCATTCGACATGCAACACCACACCCTTGTCTGATGCATGTCGTAACCAACCGGTGAAGGTCAGACACATCTCTATCTTAGTGTGCTTATGGCCGCTGGACCCCCCTGTCACACGCCACACATTAAGACCTTCCATATCCTTATGGGTACTTTTTTTTATAAGCTTTAAAGAACTTATAACACATAAAGTCCTCACCAAAAGTGGGTATTCAAGTTTATAAGCCTTAAAGAACTTATAAATCACTAAATACCACCACTTAACCTCACATGCAATAGATCTTCAATGCAGATCCGCAATCATGCATAAGATCTACCATGGAGTACATCCCACACTGAGCAACCAACTCAAAGTGCAAGCAAAACTCAAGAAATTCACCTAAGAAAATCAAGCAGAAATGCAACTATATACACATGCAAACTGATACTAGATTGAGTCGCCACTCCAATCTAGTTCAGATCTATGCTCCCTGAAACTCACAAATTTTTGAAGAACCACCGGAATCCTTGGTAGCTTCGATCTCCACTTCGCAGATGCAACCACTGATCGGTGAAAATTCTTCACAACAATTCTCCAGAGCTTTTCTCTCTTCTCTTCTCTCTCACTCTCAACAGCCCTTAGCACTCCTCTCTTTTTCTACTTCTCTAAATAAGAAAGAATGAGGCTATTTATAGAGTATTGAGTGAAGTAGTGGACATGCACAAAAAGGTGAGGTGTCGCGTTCTCATTCTTAGGCGTGTGGTGATGACACCTCAGGGGGCGATGTGTCACGCTGTCATTCATCTAAGTTGCATGGCATCAAAGAATATGTACCTCCACTCACTAATTCCTCCAAGGAATCTAGAATATTCTCCTCCACTCACACATTTTCGATGACATCTAGGAATATTCTTCTCCACTCACACTCTTGAGTGATTAAAATAATTCCTTAGTGCTTCCTCCACTATCTTGAGACAAAATCGAGTGGGAGGCAATATTCCTCTCCACTATCTCTCAATTGATTAAATAATTCCTTAATGGTTCCTCCACTATGAATATTTAATTATTTTTCCTCTACTCCAATAACTCTGTTTAATAAAAAATTATTTTTAGCGAGTTTCTTCTCATCTCCCGAAACTTTTGTCCTTTTTGATCCCCATCCGGATCAATTCTTCAAGGAAATTTTATTCTGTAGTGAGGGTTACTACACACACCCTCTGTCACCATGGTGGATAACGAGGCATGTGCCTCTTTGTCTTCTCCACCAAGGGAGGTGCCGACTAGGTTCCCTGTTGTCGATCTTACTGGTGATGTTCTAACATCTGCTCTGTCAAACCAGGGAGTCGCGTCCCGGTTGCGTAAGAGAAAACAACCCACTGATGCCGACAACCGGGATCTCAAACGTTCTCATCTTGCTAAGGAGTAATGGATCTCTACCTCCCGAGGGGTAAGCTACAAGACTTCACGTAGGTATGGTTTCTTTGCCTCTCAAACCCTTGCCTCCGAAGCATGCTTCTCTCTAAGGGTTAATGATCAGGCAAGGGAACTAATAGATAGGGCTGGATTGTTAAAGACTGTTACTTAAGTCGGATCCTTTGATTCGGATGTCGTTTATGAATTTTGGGCAAATCTTCGTGCGGTGATGGTTGAGGGGGATTCGGTAGATGTTCTGGTTTGCGACTGGATGTATGAGTTTTCACCCACTCGAACCAATGCCCTGTTTTGTCTACAGTCTGTTGATGTTCCTGAGTAACGATTGCAGACAGCTGCAATTTTGGAGGAGGATCTAGCTCTGTTTCTCTCAGACGGCAAGGTTAAAACCTGCAAGCAGCTGGTGCCGACAACGATCAAGAATCTGGTGATCAAAGATCTGCACAAGATCTGTTGCAGCAACTGGTCTCCAACAGTGAACACCGGCTACATTTCCGCGACAAGAGCTATGGTGATCTATATGATCATGCACTACATTCCGTTTGACTTTGGGAGGATGGTATATGATCAGATCATTCAGTTGGGACTACAAGCTCAATCAGGATTCCGGTTGCCGTTCCCCAGCCTCATCTACCAGCTGTTGGAAGCACATCATCCTATTCCGAGTCTTTGACCTCAGGCTGCTAAGAAGTCTACAAGGAAACAGAGTGCGTCACGACCTGCTGAGCCTGTTCTTAAGTGCGGATCGTCTGAAGAGCGCAAAGCCATCCGGTTGGCCATCAAGATTCTGCAACAGGTGTTAGTAGCTGGTAAGTGACTCAATTCTCTCTCGTCTTGTGTTTATCTTGATTGAAATTTTTGACTAATTTGTGCCAAACAAGCAGGGGGAGATGAGTCTGATTATGATGCTTGAGGGGAGTTTAGAGCTGTGGGGGAGCTGTTATGTTTTTTTTTGTAGTTGGTTGACTTTGTTTTTCTTTTTCCCTTTTTTTCAGACTAGTATTAAGTGCTTTGTCTCTTATTTGGGTTTCCCTCGATTCGATTGATTAATTTTCTGCGTGTTCTTTGATATGCAATACTCTGCAGGTATGGTTGTATGTTCTTGGCTGGTGTTGGTTGTGGTTTTCAGGTCTTGGTGCAAGGGTTGCTTGTTTGTCAAGTTCAGTCAAAAAGTGGGAGATTGAAAGCGCATATTTGAGATCAGAGCTCTGAAGACAGGATGCTGCGAAGATAGAGGTCTGAGCTGGTGATGTGGCACGAGATGCTGATGTGGCTAAAGCTTGTTGGACACAGTGATGGTTTGTATAATATAGATAGACGAGCAAGCTGGATATACTCGGATATACATAGAAGATTGAGAGAATATTTTGTCAAGAGAGGATAAGGAAAGACTTCCTTTTAGTTAGGATGCACAAAGATTTAGTTAGAAATCTTTGGTGCAAGGTTAAATAGACGTAGGCACTCGGGAGCATAGTTTGTGAGATTTGTGACCTTCAAGCAATCATAAAAAGCTTAGAAGGTGAGTGTTGTTTATCTCTTTTAGATCTACTCAGGATGTTGTGTTAGATAGATAAAAGAGTGTGCTGAATTTTAAGTCTTGTAAGAAACATGAGTTTTTGTATAAAATTGAATTAAAGTGTTTGCTTGGCGCGTTGCGTTCCAAACGGTTTTAGTTTGTGTGTGCTTCTCTATACCTTAACATCTATGCTTGGATTCAACAACAACGGTATGGAAGGAGAAGATGAAAAAGCAGAAAGAAGAGAGTAAGGAGAAGAGAGAGCAGAAGAAACAGATACAACTGGAGAAGCTTTTGCAGCAGAAGAACCAAAAAAAAAGAAATGAGGGATCAATGTTTAAGTACGTTGAAAGGATGACTACGACCTAAGACTTTTATATATAACGTTTGACTTTTGGTTTGATGATTTAATATATTATTATTACTGTTTTCTGTGTCACGCTTTAGTCACAAAAGTGCGACAATTCATCAAAGTACAAAACAGAAAGTAAAGCCTCGAGCTTAATTTAATATATGACCTTAGAACGAATTCTTGTTTATACTACAGGTCTTATTCATCATCGTCAAGAATCACATAATCTAATAGAAAAATGGTTGTGCTTAGTTTCTTTTGAAGCTACAAAACGAATAAATCATTAAATAGAAGGGTTATAGTATTCTATCCCTCTGTGTGCTATTTATTAATGGAAAAATTCCCAAAAAAAACCTAAACTATTTAATACTTACCAAAAACATGTATTTTTTTTCGTTCCTAGAAAAATACCTTAACTATTTTTTAGTTGATAAAATATATATAAACTATTATTTTTTTGCAATATCTCCTCGTCTCCGTTACGAATGTTAACGGCATTGTGATGACGTTACTATTTTTTCGAAAATTCCAGAAAAAAAACACAAATTATTTGTCAGAAAAAAATACATGAATTTGTTCATTTCTTATTTCTCCATTAATAATATTAGAAATCATAACTCATAATTTTCTCTGATCTCTTGAACTTCACAAAAGTTTTACAACTATTTAGAATAACTAAATTTAAGAATAAAAATACACGATTAAATTAATTATTCATGCGTGAACTACCACTCACTATCTTGTGTGATGTCACGCAAAAGTGTGCTTCTCTCAACAAAAATAAAAATAAAATAATCTAATCGAATAGCGGAAGCCTAGTAATAAAATTTGACAATGCTATTGAAAATAGAAACATTTTAATTATTTTATTTGTAATAGTAATGGTCGATTATAGTGATCTTAATTGGAAATAAGAAGAATTTTGTTTCTGGTAAAATACATTAAGTTTAATGTTAGAATTATTTTTATGATTTCTTAAGTTTCACATATTAAAAAATAAATAAATTACTATCTCAATCATAAAATTATATATTAGCTAATAAAAGGTGAAGAGAGACTAGATGTTTGCAAGCGAGGAATGCACTGTAAAAGATGCCAAAAGAAATGGTAGTGATCGGTGTTTAAAATTTAAATTTAAAAAATAGTTTACAAAATTTTTTGAAAGATAATGTAAATAACTTAAGTGAAAGGAAAGTGTTATTTTAGAAAAATACATGCACTAATGAACATATTATTAGCTTCAAAATCTGGTTTAACCGTTTGGCCATGTAATCGTGGTAAGTAATACTCCTTCCATTTTTTTACGTGTCATTACAGGCATAATTTTTTTTGTTTTACTTTATTTGTCATTTTCGGTTTTCAATGTACCTTTTTAAAGGGAAAAAACTTAAAAATACTCTATCTTTTTCTTTGGAAGTTTAATACATGGTCTTTTTGGTTGGAAGTTTAATACTTGTTTTATTTTACGTTGTTCTTTAAAACTTTGGTTTATATTTGTGTTGGTTGATTAGTACCCCGTGGTTAACAGCCGTTAAAGGTCCTGACGAAATCACTAACTATGGTTAAAAACTAACAACACGTGGTTATTAAACCCATTGAAAGACACTGTTCTCAATTAAGGGGGTTCGCGATTTAGGAAAAAACAAGAGTGAAGGGCAATAAACCAACAACCAGCCAACAACATGCACAACGGAAGCATAAACAACTTAACCATCTCCAACATATCACCAACACAATAACATTCCAACATTAATAAACATAACCAAGACCAGCAACACATAATCGAGACCCTAGTTCATCGTCATCCTCATCACCATGATTCCACTTCGCATATTACTTACACCACAAACAACAACTGAGATGCGTAAGTATTATCACAAATATTTAGTGAAGCAATCCTCTCATCTACTAGACTATACACACAAGCAATTAAGGCCATCCACAAGAAACAGCATAAAACAGCCAAAATAGATAATAGGAACCAAAAATGTGTCCATAGATACCTGGTGTCGATCGACACCCTTCTGGTGTCTGTCGACACCAACAACTGGTGTCGAACGACACCCCTTATGGTGTTGGTCAACACCACCACCATACTGCACCACATCTGCAACACGATCTCCTTTCGCGACATCAGATGGTGTTGATCAACACCCGCCTGGTGTCGGTCGACACACAAACTCTACAACATCTCTACTGATGATCTCCTCCATCAATCTCCACCATATCATCTCTCACAACAACACTTCCAAGAACAGCCACAAAAAGCCACACAAACACCACAAAAAGCACACAAAACAGAAGAAAAACAATCAAACAATCACCAAAACAAATAACACAAACTATAATTGCTTAGATAAGCCATGGTCATGCACTCACCTTGATTTAGAAAGAGATTTAGGACAAACGAGACAATGAATAACACCAAAAAAATCTCCCTGAAACCAACAACCATGAAACCTCTTTCTCTTCTCTTTGACAACCCCCAAAAGATCCTTATGCTCCTCTTAAACCTCCTAGAGTCTCCCTTTGCTCTCAAGATCAAACTCACAATCTCTCTCTCTATCTTTCTCTTTCTCTCCCAGAAGCGACAAACACCACTAGGGCAAGGAAAAGAGGCTGTTCGCGCCTTTAAAAATGAGACTTAGGGTTTCCAAACCCAAACGAAGCTAAACCAGACGATTACAAAATAACCCACATAACCACAATTTGATGGTGTCGATCGACATTCACCCAAAATTGGGCTCGGGATGTTACATCAGAGCCTTCTCTTCTCGTATTTATACGCGGGTAATCTAACATCCAATATATAGAGTTTTCTTATTCCGTTAAGGAAACATTCCATCTCTCTTCAAGTAGTGAATATCTTATGTCTATTTACCTTTATTCTTCCCTTGCTCCTCAAGTCAACGACTAATTTGGTTGATCACCCGAGGAGACTAACTTCAACGACCTTCCTTAACCTAACTGGCTTGATAGGCCGAGCTTCTCGTCTACACAATCGAATCCTGTATGTGGTGGTTTACTCTGTGTTAACCGGGTGGGGCTAAATCACCCTGCTACAATAAATGCCCCAAGTTCTTTGAGAGGAGATGCAACTTGGAGCTCGGCAAAGTGAAAGAATCCATTAGCTCGGTGTAAACAACAAAAATTCGATTCTTGACATGTGCTGCTTCCTCGAAGTGATCAATTAATCATCTCCGACGAGACTTCTTTTTCTTCGGCTAGTGATAACGCCCTGATGTTCCATCACCCAGCAACTCAAAGGCGCATCATGGGTGTGGCGACGGCAGCGAAATCCATAATTGCTTTTGGATTTAGAGAGTCACCTTTATTTCTGCGTCAGCCGAGATCTTCAAAATCGACTCAAATGTTCTAACGATGATTGGGTTCATGATTCAAATGTTAGTAGAAAAGCATCTACTCCACCGAAAGAAAATCCTTTCGAGGGCCCTGCGAGCGTAGCAACATCTTCCGTCAAGAAGTCAGTCAGTGACTTGCTCAAAGTCTATGGGTTCTCCAACCGAAGATTCCATTACATATGTCCTGGAGCTGACAAACGACCTTGGAATCCTCTGAATAGCTACGTTTTTCTATACAAAGCTTACTTCATCCATTACTCTTACGGTTTTGGAACCATAGAGGGAGTGTGATTTACCAACTTAGTCTTGATTTTGTTTGCGACATAGTCAGGTTGCTACTTTAGGAGCTGAGGTTGGGATTAAGATTCGCTCCGGCTTCTTCGAGGAGATAATTTGATTGAAGAAAATGGATAGCATGCCCGACTGCTTCTATGTTTCATTGCGTTCTTATCGGAACCTTGTCTTCAGATCCAAACCAAGCTAGTTCAATAACTGGGAAAGAGGTTACCTTACTATCCGAGTTAATTTGTCTGTCTAGTTTTAGAAAAGGATCCTAACAAGGCTCAAGCTTCACCACGCGAGAAGGGTGACGAACTAGGGTTTCATTAGTGTTACAGCTGCACCTCGTTGAGGCTGCATACATACCCGTGAGAAGGAATAATGCCGTTCGTAGTTCATGATACCAAAGATGGTGTTTGAGGTCTTTTGTGGGAGTCTGCCCTTGTCTTGAGATCTACCTCTTCAATGAAGCGTCTTCCTCGTTACATAGAGAGGTTGCTTCTAAAATATGTTTAGTTTCCTCGTTCCTCAGGGGATATATTCCGTTTCCCCGATGTTGAGAATATTTGGGTAGATTTGATCCAATCTTTTCCATATACCCTTATAAGATGGTTTGCCGTCTATCGAGGATGAGTTGATTAGGCTTAAGCTATTTGACAGAATCCGGTGTATATTGGTCTATCTCGGGTTAACCGGATAGTTCTAAATCACCTTCCAACAATTAGTTCCCCCCCCTGCCCCCAAGTTCGATGAAGGGTGGCGTATTTTGGAGTTACTCATAAATGTCCCTAACTTCGTGGAATCTTGTCTTGCTCAAGGTTCCTTGAGAAGCTGACGTTACAATGCGAGATGTAAGCTGCGAATGAGCTGTGGACAAACTGCAAAGTAAGTGTAAGTATGGTTCTTATGGTTACTTCAGAATTGTATCTAAGTGTGAGGAAGACTCTCGGTAAACGAGAGGGTTACCTTAGGGATATCTTTCAAGTGATGCACGTGAGCTACACGTGAGACGGAAGACGAAAGCTGTTGAGGTCGTCGAAGTCAACGGGAGCTATAAGGTCTTTGCGGTTTTAATCTCTTGAACTGATTCTTATCTTCATCTCTGTATCAGAGAGTTAGTTACAGAGAGGTTAGAGAGAGAGAGAAGAGAGAGAAAGCTTGAGAGCGTTGTAACAGAAACAGTGATCACAAGTATCTAGTGGATTCCGGAGTATCATCTCCGGCGAGACGTAGCGTTTCCGGTTAAGGAGTGTGAACTCGTTAAATCGTTGGTGTCGTTCTTTCGTCTTTCTTTTACTTTCTATTTTCAATCAAACATCGAAGATACGCATAAGAGTTCTATTTGTTTTCAATCTCCGATCGGTTAATAACCTCACAAATTGGTATCAGAGCCTGGGTTTTGGCGAAGCACGATCGGATTGAAGATGTCTGGGGTTCCGATTGCAGTGTTTGATGGTTCGGGAGACTTCTCTTTGTGGAAGACGAGGATTAGAGCTCATCTAAGTGTGATCGGGTTAAAGGATGTACTGGTGGAGAAAGCTCCGTCTCCGCCACTCACGGAGGAGGAAGAACAAGATCCTGAGAAGAAGAAAAAGCGTGAATCTGATGAAGCGGCAAGGTTGGAGAGGTACGATAAAGCAAAGAACGTAATCTTTCTAAACGTTGCGGATAAAGTCTTGAGGAACATCGAGTTATGCGATACTGCAGCTGAAGCGTGGTCGACATTGGAGAAGATGTTTATGCCAACTTCCTTGCCACATCGAGTTTATTCTCAGTTGAACTTTTATACATTCAAGATGCAGGAGAATAAGAAGATCGATGACAACATTGATGATTTTCTCAAGATTGTAGCGGATCTCAATCACTTGTAGATCGAGATATCAGATCAGGTACAAGCTATCATTCTGTTGAGTTCCTTACCTGCAAGATTCGATAGTTTAGTTGAAACACTGAAGTATAGCACGGGTAGGGAGAAGTTAAGTTGGATGATGTTATGGTAGCTGCAAGGGATAAGGAGAGGGAAGTGGCTCAGAATAGCAAGACTATAGGAGAAGGACATTTTGCTAGGGGAAGATCAGAAGAGAAATATAATGGTCAGGCTAGTAAAGGGAGAGGTAGATCAAGGTCCAAGTCAAAAGATGGAAAGAGAGTTTGCTGGATATGCGGTAAAGAGGGACATTTCAAGAAACAATGTTTCAACTGGATTGAACGGAACAAGAACAAGACTCAGAACACAGATAAAGGAGAAGCAGGAGTTGCTAAATCTGGTGCTGATCGTGACCCCGCAATGGTTTTAATGGCGGTGGAAGAGAGTTTGTGTACTACAGGGGATAAAACTGAGGAATGGATTTTAGACACTGGGTGCTCATTTCACATGACACCAAGGAGAGAGTTATTTTCAGACTTCAAGGAGATAACATCCGGGTATGTAAAGATGGGGAACAACACCATATCTCAGGTTAAAGGTGTTGGTAGTGTTAAGATACGAAACTCAGATGGAACATCTGTTATTCTTACAGATGTGAGATATATGCCATCCATGTCTCGAAACTTGATCTCTGTAGGAACCTTCGAGGACAGAGGATGTTGGTTTAAGTCACAGAATGGAGTTCTGAAGATAATCATTGGTTGTTCTACATTGCTCAGAGGTCTGAAGCGAAGCACATTGTATATTCTGCAAGGAAGAGCAGAGATACCAGAGTCTCATGTATCTGAGCCTCTAAAAGATGAAACTGCTTTGTGGCATAGCAGAATGGGGCACATGAGCCAGAAGGACCTTGAAGTACTAGTTAAGAAAGGTTGTTTGGACAAGGAAATGGTTAAGGAGCTTAAATTCTGTGAGGACTGTGTATTTGGTAAGAATCATAGGGTGAGTTTCACTCAAGCTCAACATGTGTCTAAGGAAAAGCTGGCGTATGTGCATTCAGACTTATGGGGCTCACCACACAACCCTCCCTCACTCGGTAACTGTCAGTATTTCATCTATTTTTTTGATGATTACTCAAGAAAGGTGTGGATATATTTCTTCAAACGGAAAGACGAAGCATTTGAGAAGTTTGTCGACTGGAAGAAAATGGTGGAGGTTCAGTCTGGGAAAAAAGTAAAGAAGCTCAGAACAGATAATGGGTTGGAATATTGTAATCAGTATTTCGACAAGTTTTGCAGAGATGAAGGTATAGTTCGACATAGGACGGTTGCTTACACACCCCAGTAGAACGGTGTGGCTGAGAGGTTAAATCGAACCATTATGGACAAGGTTCGCAGTATGTTGAGCGAAAGTGGCCTTGAGAAAAAAGTCTGGGAAGAAGTAGCTTTGACTGCAGTTTATTTGATCAATAGATCACCCTCAACTGCTATTGACTTTGACTTACCAGAGGAGAGATGGACATCACATCTACCAGATTTAAGTGGACTAAGGAGATTTGGGTGTCTTGCTTATATACATACTGACGAGGGAAAACTGAATCCACGAGCAAAGAAGGGATTCTTTACAAGTTATCCTGAAGGAGTGAAGGGGTATAAGGTTTGGTTACCAGATGAAGGTAAATGTGTTATAAGCAGGAATGTGATTTTCAGAGAAGAGGTAATGTACAAAGATCATGACAAAGTTCAACAGCAGGATATTACCGAGGTTGATTTGGAGAATTTGGGTTTAAAGGAAAATGAGTTAGATCAAGGTGGAGTCACACACGAGAGTGTTGATCAAGGTGGAGCTTCACGCGCACAGGAGCATGAGACTCCATCAAATCCCTCTGTTTCAGGTAGTACTCAAGTTGAGGAGGAAGGTGAAGATTCAGAGTCAAAAGACTTAAGTGACTATCAACTCGTAAGAGATCGAGGGAGAAGAGCTATCAAGGCTAATAAGAAGTATTCTGACTCGTACATGGTGCGATTTGCGTATTATACAGAAGATGGAGGAAGGTCTGAACCTGGTTCATATAAGGAAGCTCTGCTTGATCTGGATTGGGATAAGTGGAATGATGCAATGAAGGAGGAAATGTCCTCGATGAAGAAGAACCGAACATGGGATCTAGGAGATAAGCCAAAAGGAGCTAAGGTCGTAGGTTGCAGATGGATTTACACGAGGAAACCAGGAATTCCTGGAGTGGAAGCTCCTAGATTCAAAGCTAGACTAGTTGCAAAGGGTTACTCTCAAACCAAAGGTATTGATTATACATAAATATTTTCACCAGTGGTTAAACATGTTTCCATTAGGTATCTGTTGTCTATGGTGGTGCATTTTAATATGGAGTTGCAGCAAATGGATGTGAAGACAGCTTTTTACATGGCTATCTTGATGAGGAAATAATGATGGCTCAACCAGAAGGTTTTGTTGATGAGGCTCACTCGGAGCAGGTATGTTTTCTGAAGCGATCACTGTATGGGTTGAAACAGTCTCCTAGGCAGTGGAATCTTAGGTTTGATGAGTTCATGAAGGGAATAGACTATGAACGAAGTTCTTATGATAGCTGTGTCTATTGGAAGAAATTTAAAGATGGAAGTCGTATCTACTTACTCTTATACGTAGAGACATGCTGATAGCTTCTGAGAACAAGAGTCATGTAGAGGAATTAAAGAGGTTGCTAAGTCAAGAGTTTGAGATGAAAGATTTAGGAGAAGCTAAAAAGATTCTTGGAATGGAAATGGAAAGAGATAGGGTTGCAGGAACCTTGACTCTGTCTCAAGAGAGTTATGTTAAGAAAGTTCTGAAAACTTTCGGGATGGATAAAGCCAAGTCAGTCGCGACTCCTTTGGGTGCTCATTTCAATCTTCGAGTAGCAACTGATAAGGAATTCGAAGAACAGTTTGAGAGGATGAGAGTGGTGCCTTATGCAAATACTGTTGGTAGTATTATGTACTCTATGATAGGCACGAGGCCAGACCTTGCACATCCTGTTGGGGTGATTAGTAGATTCATGAGTAGACCACTCAAGGATCATTAGCAGGCGGCTAAGTGGGTCTTGAGATATATGAGGGGCACTGAAAAGATGAAGTTGTGTTTCAGGAAGCAAGGAGATTTCTTGTTAAGGGGATACTGCGATGCAGATCATGCTGGTGATGGCAACAGTCGCAGGTCCACTACTCGGTATGTGTTTACAGCAGGAGGAAACTCTATTGTTTGGAAGTCAAGACTTCAGAAAGTAGTAGCTTTGTCTTCAACTGAAGCCGAGTATATGGCTCTCACTGAAGCGGTCAAAGAAGCTATATGGTTAAAAGGGTTGGCTGAAGAACTCGGGTTTCCACAGAAGTATGTGGAGGTGCACAATGACTCGCAGAGTGCGATTGCATTATCAAAGAATTCGGTGCACCACGAGAGGACAAAACATATTGATATCAGGTTGCATTTCATCAGAGATATCATTAATGAAGGTACTGTGAAGGTGATAAAGATTGCAGGTGAATGTAATCCGGCTGACATTTTCACCAAGGTTGTTTCAGTGGATACACTGGAGGGAGCACTTCAAATGCTCCGAGTATCAAAAGACTGAGGGTGGACTCAGGAACCGGAGGGGAATCCAAGTACTAGAAGAAGTGATACAGAAGACCATTCGAACCAAGGTGGAGATTTGTAAGTATGGTTCTTATGGTTACTTCAGAATTGTATCTAAGTGTGAGGAAGACTCTCGGTAAACGAGAGGATTAGCTCAGGGATAGCTTTCAAGTGATGCACGTGACCTACACGTGAGACAGAAGACTAAAGCTGTTGAGGTCGTCGAAGTCAACAGGAGCTATAAGGTCTTTGCGGTTTTAATCTCTTGAACTGATTCTTATCTTCATCTCTGTATCAGAGAGTTAGTTACAGAGAGGTTAGAGAGATTTGATTAGAGAGAGAGAGAAGAGAGAGAAAGCTTGAGAGCGTTGTAACAGAAACAATGATCACAAGTATCTAGTGGATTCTGGAGTATCATCTCCGGCGAGACGTAGCGTTTCCGGTTAAGGAGCGTGAACTCGTTAAATCGTTGGTGTCGTTCTTTCGTCTTTCTTTTACTTTCTATTTTCAATCAAACATCGAAGATATGCAGAAGAGTTCTATTTGTTTTCAATCTCCGATCGGTTAATAACCTCACAGTAAGCAAGCTGCATACGAGCTGCGAGATAAGAAAGTTGCACGAGAGCTGTGAGATAAGCGAGCTGCAGATGAGCTGCTAGGCAATCAAACCACTAATGAGCTGCAAAGTAAACAAGCTAAGCTGCATGAGAGCTGCAAGATAAGCAAGCTGCGAATGAGCTCCAAGAGAGATTTGAACGACCTGTGAAATAAGTAAGCTGCAAATGAGCTGACTTGGTGCAAGACAAGTTCTCGGCTTATCTTCCAAGTATTCATTCTTGTAGTTGCGAGCATCAAGCTCGGCTTTTCTATGGGTGAGACATGTGTACTCAACTTCATAGTGTAACCTGATACGAGAGGAGCTTGGCATTTTCACTATAGTGCTTGACGGAGGCGGAGATGGGGAAAGAGATGAGATCAGAGCTCTTGTTTTGACGGCGACGTTGGTCTTTACAACTCTTGAATTCTTCGAGGTATGGAACACTAAGTAAAAAATACTCGATTGGTATGTTTTTGGGCTTATACAATTCTGATAGCATAATAAATGATTTATAGTACACCAAGTAAAAAAAAACTTTGAGCTTTCCTCTATTCTATGCTTTAAAAACCCATACGATCATAGAGTTTTTGAAAGATAAAATTAAAGTTGTATACGCAGAATTATATGTAAAGGCTCGTGGTTAGTGCTTAGGAATCGTCAACGTTTCTAGCTACAAGCCTAGTGAAAAACCCTTTGCCGCTTTCTTCCACGATTTGTATGCGTTACTTTTCCAATAATATCATATATAGGCCACATCTCAGTACTATTACATGCATATAGATAAGTAGATATAAAATATTTCAACAAAGGAGCTCTTCAAAAAAATTATTTTCAAATTCAGAAAAAGTATTTGTGATATGAAATTGCAACACAACATGGCAACGTTAAAGTTACTAGTTAGCTCACCTTTTTTCCACTACTCTTCTAAGTACTTTTAAGATTGATTAGAAGTACTATGTTGAATCTTCTACACGCGTATAATCTTATAATAAAAACCGACCTTAGCTCAGTTGGTAGAGCGGAGGACTGTAGTAGACGCAGATTATCCTTAGGTCACTGGTTTGAATCCGGTAGGTCGGATTTTATGGGCTAAAGCCTTTTTCTTTTCGTGAATTCTAAATTTATGCAAATCTTTGTGTTCAGAGATTATTTAGAAAAGTACACATGCATCAAGTACAATACAATCCGACCTTAGCTCAGTTTGTAGAGCGGAGGACTGTAGTTGAAGCAGAATATCCTTAGGTCACTGGTTCGAATCCGGTAGGTCGGAATTTTCTCCCACATGTTGGGATTTTATTGAGTTGTGACATTTACTTTTTTTGAATATTGGTTCTAATTAACCAAGACACGCTGGCAACAAAAGAAGACTTAAACTAAACCTTTTGATCGGATTCGTTTTCTATTCGATTGGTATGTTTTAGGGTTATACAATTCTGTTAGCATAAGAAATGATTTTTTAGTACACTAAGTAAAAAATACTATGAGTTTTCCTCTATTCTATGCTTTAAAACCCCAAATGATCTTAGAGTTTTTGAAAGATAAACTTTAAGTTCTATATGCAGAATTATATTTAAAGGCTCGTGGTTAGTGCTTACGAATCGTCAACGTTCTTACAAGCGTAGTGAAAAACCCTTTGCCACTTTCTTCCACGATTTGTATGCGTTAATTTTGCAATAATATAAACAATCATAGCCCACATCTTAGTATTACATGCATATAGATAAGTAGATATAAAATAATATATCAACAAAGGAGCTCTTCAAAAAATTTGTTTTCGAATTCAGAAAATGTATTATAATTCTTGAAACATAAAGAGAGCCGAACAAGCGTTGTGCTTTTAATCTTTTTATCTAGGTTATAAATCGAGTCATGATTAGACTCATCCCCAATTCTCACTGAACACGAGCATCTATGATAATTCTCAATGAACACTAGCATATATGATAGAGAATAGTATATAGCTAGGTCTCTTTTCATATAAGAGTGGACGTGCCGGAGTGGTTATCGGGCATGACTAGAAATCATGTGGGCTTTGCCCGCACAGGTTCGAATCCTGCCGTTCACGTTTTTATTTATCGTGCGTGTAAGTTCTAAAATTGTGTATTGTTCCGTTATAGAGTTTCTTCCGGTTTTCCGTCACCTAAGTTTGATGTAAACTTTAATTGTGATATGAAATTGCAACACAACATGGCAACGTTAAAGTTACTAGTTAGCTCACCTTTTTTCCACTACTCTTCTAAGTACTTTTAAGATCGATTAGAAGTCCTATGTTGAATCTTCTACACGAGTATAATCTTATAATAAAAACCGACCTTAGCTCAGTTGGTAGAGCGGAGGACTGTAGTAGACGCAGATTATCCTTAGGTCACTGGTTTGAATCCGGTATGTCGGATTTTATGGGCTAAAGCCTTTTTCTTTTCGTGAATTCTAAATTTATGCAAATCTTTGTGTTCATAGATTATTTAGAAAAGTACACATGCATCAAGTACAATACAATCCGACCTTAGCTCAGTTGGTAGAGCGGAGGACTGTAGTTGAAGCAGAATATCCTTAGGTCACTGGTTCGAATCCGGTAGGTCGGAATTTTCTCCCACATGTTAGGATTTTATAGAGTTGTGACATTTACTTTTTTTGAATATTGGTTCTCATTAACCAAGACACGCTGGCAACAAAAGAAGACTTAAACTAAAACTTTTGATCAGATTCGTTTTCTATTCGATTGGTATGTTTTAGGGTTATACAATTCTGTTAGCATAAGAAATGATTTTATAGTACACTAAGTAAAAAATACTCTGAGTTTTCCTCTATTCTATGCTTTAAAACCCCAAATGATCATAGAGTGTTTGAAAGATAAACTTTTAAGTTGTATATGCAGAATTATATTTAAAGGCTCGTGGTTAGTGCTTACGAATCGTCAACGTTCTTACAAGCGTAGTGAAAACCCCTTTGCCACTTTCTTCCACGATTTGTATGCGTTAGTTTTGCAATAATATAAACAATCATAGCCCACATCTCAGTATTACATGCATATAGATAAGTAGATATAAAATAATATATCAACAAAGGAGCTCTTCAAAAAATTTGTTTTCGAATTCAGAAAATGTATTATAATTCTTGAAACATAAAGAGAGCCGAACAAGCGTTGTGCTTTTAATCTTTTTAGCTAGGTTATAAATCCAGTCATGCTTAGACTCATCCACAATTCTCACTGAACACCAGCATCTATGAGAATTCTCAATGAACACTAGCATTTATGATAGAGAATAGTATATAGCTAGGTCTCTTTTCATATAAGAGTGGACGTGCCGGAGTGGTTATCGGGCATGACTAGAAATCATGTGGGCTTTGCCCGCGCAGGTTCGAATCCTGCCGTTCACGTTTTTATTTATCGTGCGTGTAAGTTCTAAAATTGTGTATTGTTCCGTTATAGAGTTTCTTCCGGTTTTCCGTCACCTAAGTTTGATGTAAACTTTAATTGTGATATGAAATTGCAACACAACATGGCAACGTTAAAGTTACTAGTTAGCTCACCTTTTTTCCACTACTCTTCTAAGTACTTTTAAGATCGATTAGAAGTCCTATGTTGAATCTTCTACACGAGTATAATCTTATAATAAAAACCGACCTTAGCTCAGTTGGTAGAGCGGAGGACTGTAGTAGACGCAGATTATCCTTAGGTCACTGGTTTGAATCCGGTATGTCGGATTTTATGGGCTAAAGCCTTTTTCTTTTCGTGAATTCTAAATTTATGCAAATCTTTGTGTTCATAGATTATTTAGAAAAGTACACATGCATCAAGTACAATACAATCCGACCTTAGCTCAGTTGGTAGAGCGGAGGACTGTAGTTGAAGCAGAATATCCTTAGGTCACTGGTTCGAATCCGGTAGGTCGGAATTTTCTCCCACATGTTAGGATTTTATATAGTTGTGACATTTACTTTTTTTGAATATTGGTTCTCATTAACCAAGACACGCTGGCAACAAAAGAAGACTTAAACTAAAACTTTTGATCAGATTCGTTTTCTATTCGATTGGTATGTTTTAGGGTTATACAATTCTGTTAGCATAAGAAATGATTTTATAGTACACTAAGTAAAAAATACTCTGAGTTTTCCTCTATTCTATGCTTTAAAACCCCAAATGATCATAGAGTGTTTGAAAGATAAACTTTTAAGTTGTATATGCAGAATTATATTTAAAGGCTCGTGGTTAGTGCTTACGAATCGTCAACGTTCTTACAAGCGTAGCGAAAACCCCTTTGCCACTTTCTTCCACGATTTGTATGCGTTAGTTTTGCAATAATATAAACAATCATAGCCCACATCTCAGTATTACATGCATATAGATAAGTAGATATAAAATAATATATCAACAAAGGAGCTCTTTAAAAAATTTGTTTTCGAATTCAGAAAATGTATCATAATTCTTGAAACATAAAGAGAGCCGAACAAGCGTTGTGCTTTTAATCTTTTTAGCTAGGTTATAAATCCAGTCATGCTTAGACTCATCCACAATTCTCACTGAACACCAGCATCTATGATAATTCTCAATGAACACTAGCATTTATGATAGAGAATAGTATATAGCTAGGTCTCTTTTCATATAAGAGTGGATGTGCCGGAGTGGTTATCGGGCATGACTAGAAATCATGTGGGCTTTGCCCGCGCAGGTTCGAATCCTGCCGTTCACGTTTTTATTTATCGTGCGTGTAAGTTCTAAAATTGTGTATTGTTCCGTTATAGAGTTTCTTCCGGTTTTCCGTCACCTAAGTTTGATGTAAACTTTAATTGTGATATGAAATTGCAACACAACATGGCAACGTTAAAGTTACTAGTTAGCTCACCTTTTTTCCACTACTCTTCTAAGTACTTTTAAGATCGATTAGAAGTCCTATGTTGAATCTTCTACACGAGTATAATCTTATAATAAAAACCGACCTTAGCTCAGTTGGTAGAGCGGAGGACTGTAGTAGACGCAGATTATCCTTAGGTCACTGGTTTGAATCCGGTATGTCGGATTTTATGGGCTAAAGCCTTTTTCTTTTCGTGAATTCTAAATTTATGCAAATCTTTGTGTTCATAGATTATTTAGAAAAGTACACATGCATCAAGTACAATACAATCCGACCTTAGCTCAGTTGGTAGAGCGGAGGACTGTAGTTGAAGCAGAATATCCTTAGGTCACTGGTTCGAATCCGGTAGGTCGGAATTTTCTCCCACATGTTAGGATTTTATAGAGTTGTGACATTTACTTTTTTTGAATATTGGTTCTCATTAACCAAGACACGCTGGCAACAAAAGAAGACTTAAACTAAAACTTTTGATCAGATTCGTTTTCTATTCGATTGGTATGTTTTAGGGTTATACAATTCTGTTAGCATAAGAAATGATTTTATAGTACACTAAGTAAAAAATACTCTGAGTTTTCCTCTATTCTATGCTTTAAAACCCCAAATGATCATAGAGTGTTTGAAAGATAAACTTTTAAGTTGTATATGCAGAATTATATTTAAAGGCTCGTGGTTAGTGCTTACGAATCGTCAACGTTCTTACAAGCGTAGCGAAAACCCCTTTGCCACTTTCTTCCACGATTTGTATGCGTTAGTTTTGCAATAATATAAACAATCATAGCCCACATCTCAGTATTACATGCATATAGATAAGTAGATATAAAATAATATATCAACAAAGGAGCTCTTTAAAAAATTTGTTTTCGAATTCAGAAAATGTATTATAATTCTTGAAACATAAAGAGAGCCGAACAAGCGTTGTGCTTTTAATCTTTTTAGCTAGGTTATAAATCCAGTCATGCTTAGACTCATCCACAATTCTCACTGAACACCAGCATCTATGATAATTCTCAATGAACACTAGCATTTATGATAGAGAATAGTATATAGCTAGGTCTCTTTTCATATAAGAGTGGATGTGCCGGAGTGGTTATCGGGCATGACTAGAAATCATGTGGGCTTTGCCCGCGCAGGTTCGAATCCTGCCGTTCACGTTTTTATTTATCGTGCGTGTAAGTTCTAAAATTGTGTATTGTTCCGTTATAGAGTTTCTTCCGGTTTTCCGTCACCTAAGTTTGATGTAAACTTTAATTGTGATATGAAATTGCAACACAACATGGCAACGTTAAAGTTACTAGTTAGCTCACCTTTTTTCCACTACTCTTCTAAGTACTTTTAAGATCGATTAGAAGTCCTATGTTGAATCTTCTACACGAGTATAATCTTATAATAAAAACCGACCTTAGCTCAGTTAGTAGAGCGGAGGACTGTAGTAGACGCAGATTATCCTTAGGTCACTGGTTTGAATCCGGTATGTCGGATTTTATGGGCTAAAGCCTTTTTCTTTTCGTGAATTCTAAATTTATGCAAATCTTTGTGTTCAAAGATTATTTAGAAAAGTACACATGCATCAAGTACAATACAATCCGACCTTAGCTCAGTTGGTAGAGCGGAGGACTGTAGTTGAAGCAGAATATCCTTAGGTCACTGGTTCGAATACGGTAGGTCGGAATTTTCTTCCACATGTTGGGATTTTATAGAGTTGTGACATTTACTTTTTTTGAATATTGGTTTTCATTAACCAAGACACGCTGGCAACAAAAGAAGACTTAAACTAAAACTTTTGATCAGATTCGTTTTCTATTCGATTGGTATGTTTTAGGGTTATACAATTCTGTTAGCATAAGAAATGATTTTATAGTACACTAAGTAAAAAATACTCTGAGTTTTCCTCTATTCTATGCTTTAAAACCCCAAATGATCATAGAGTGTTTGAAAGATAAACTTTTAAGTTGTATATGCTGAATTATATTTAAAGGCTCGTGGTTAGTGCTTACGAATCGTCAACGTTCTTACAAGCGTAGTGAAAACCCCTTTGCCACTTTCTTCCACGATTTGTATGCGTTAGTTTTGCAATAATATAAACAATCATAGCCCACATCTCAGTATTACATGCATATAGATAAGTAGATATAAAATAATATATCAGCAAAGGAGCTCTTTAAAAAATTTGTTTTCGAATTCAGAAAATGTATTATAATTCTTGAAACATAAAGAGAGCCGAACAAGCGTTGTGCTTTTAATCTTTTTAGCTAGGTTATAAATCCAGTCATGCTTAGACTCATCCACAATTCTCACTGAACACCAGCATCTATGATAATTCTCAATGAACACTAGCATTTATGATAGAGAATAGTATATAGCTAGGTCTCTTTTCATATAAGAGTGGACGTGCCGGAGTGGTTATCGGGCATGACTAGAAATCATGTGGGCTTTGCCCGCGCAGGTTCGAATCCTGCCGTTCACGTTTTTATTTATCGTGCGTGTAAGTTCTAAAATTGTGTATTGTTCCGTTATAGAGTTTCTTCCGGTTTTCCGTCACCTAAGTTTGATGTAAACTTTAATTGTGATATGAAATTGCAACACAACATGGCAACGTTAAAGTTACTAGTTAGCTCACCTTTTTTCCACTACTCTTTTAAGTACTTTTAAGATCGATTAGAAGTCCTATGTTGAATCTTCTACACGAGTATAATCTTATAATAAAAACCGACCTTAGCTCAGTTGGTAGAGCGGAGGACTGTAGTAGACGCAGATTATCCTTAGGTCACTGGTTTGAATCTGGTATGTCGGATTTTATGGGCTAAAGCCTTTTTCTTTTCGTGAATTCTAAATTTATGCTAATCTTTGTGTTCATAGATTATTTAGAAAAGTACACATGCATCAAGTACAATACAATCCGACCTTAGCTCAGTTGGTAGAGCGGAGGACTGTAGTTGAAGCAGAATATCCTTAGGTCACTGGTTCGAATCCGGTAGGTCGGAATTTTCTCCCACATGTTGGGATTTTATAGAGTTGTGACATTTACTTTTTTGAATATTGGTTCTCATTAACCAAGACACGCTGGCAACAAAAGAAGACTTAAACTAAAACTTTTGATCAGATTCGTTTTCTATTCGATTGGTATGTTTTAGGGTTATACAATTCTGTTAGCATAAGAAATGATTTTATAGTACACTAAGTAAAAAATACTCTGAGTTTTCCTCTATTCTATGCTTTAAAACCCCAAATGATCATAGAGTGTTTGAAAGATAAACTTTTAAGTTGTATATGCAGAATTATATTTAAAGGCTCGTGGTTAGTGCTTACGAATCGTCAACGTTCTTACAAGCGTAATGAAAACCCCTTTGCCACTTTCTTCCACGATTTGTATGCGTTAGTTTTGCAATAATATAAACAATCATAGCCCACATCTCAGTATTACATGCATATAGATAAGTAGATATAAAATAATATATCAACAAAGGAGCTCTTCAAAAAATTTGTTTTCGAATTCAGAAAATGTATTATAATTCTTGAAACATAAAGAGAGCCGAACAAGCGTTGTGCTTTTAATCTTTTTAGCTAGGTTATAAATCCAGTCATGCTTAGACTCATCCACAATTCTCACTGAACACCAGCATCTATGATAATTCTCAATGAACACTAGCATTTATGATAGAGAATAGTATATAGCTAGGTCTCTTTTCATATAAGAGTGGACGTGCCGGAGTGGTTATCGGGCATGACTAGAAATCATGTGGGCTTTGCCCGCGCAGGTTCGAATCCTGCCGTTCACGTTTTTATTTATCGTGCGTGTAAGTTCTAAAATTGTGTATTGTTCCGTTATAGAGTTTCTTCCGGTTTTCCGTCACCTAAGTTTGATGTAAACTTTAATTGTGATATGAAATTGCAACACAACATGGCAACGTTAAAGTTACTAGTTAGCTCACCTTTTTTCCACTACTCTTCTAAGTACTTTTAAGATCGATTAGAAGTCCTATGTTGAATCTTCTACACGAGTATAATCTTATAATAAAAACCGACCTTAGCTCAGTTAGTAGAGCGGAGGACTGTAGTAGACGCAGATTATCCTTAGGTCACTGGTTTGAATCCGGTATGTCGGATTTTATGGGCTAAAGCCTTTTTCTTTTCGTGAATTCTAAATTTATGCAAATCTTTGTGTTCAAAGATTATTTAGAAAAGTACACATGCATCAAGTACAATACAATCCGACCTTAGCTCAGTTGGTAGAGCGGAGGACTGTAGTTGAAGCAGAATATCCTTAGGTCACTGGTTCGAATACGGTAGGTCGGAATTTTCTCCCACATGTTGGGATTTTATAGAGTTGTGACATTTACTTTTTTTGAACATTGGTTTTCATTAACCAAGACACGCTGGCAACAAAAGAAGACTTAAACTAAAACTTTTGATCAGATTCGTTTTCTATTCGATTGGTATGTTTTAGGGTTATACAAATCTGTTAGCATAAGAAATGATTTTATAGTACACTAAGTAAAAAATACTCTGAGTTTTCCTCTATTCTATGCTTTAAAACCCCAAATGATCATAGAGTGTTTGAAAGATAAACTTTTAAGTTGTATATGCAGAATTATATTTAAAGGCTCGTGGTTAGTGCTTACGAATCGTCAACGTTCTTACAAGCGTAGTGAAAAACCCTTTGCCACTTTCTTCCACGATTTGTATGCGTTAATTTTGCAGTAATATAAACAATCATAGCCCACATCTCAGTATTACATGCATATAGATAAGTAGATATAAAATAATATATCAACAAAGGAGCTCTTCAAAAAATTTGTTTTCGAATTCAGAAAATGTATTATAATTCTTGAAACATAAAGAGAGCCGAACAAGCGTTGTGCTTTTAATCTTTTTATCTAGGTTATAAATCGAGTCATGGTTAGACTCATCCATAATTCTCACTGAACACAGCATCTATGATAATTCTCACTGAACACTAGCATTTATGATAGACAATAGTATATGGCTAGGTCTATTTTCATATAAGAGTGGACGTGCCGGAGTTGTTATCGGGCATGACTAGAAATCATGTGGGCTTTGCCCGCGCAGGTTCGAATCCTGCCGTTCACGTTTTTATTTATCGTGCGTGTAAGTTCTAAAATTGTGTATTGTTCCGTTATAGAGTTTGTTGCGGTTTTCCGTCACCTAAGTTTTATGTAAACTTTAATTGTGATATGAAATTGCAACACAACATGGCAACGTTAAAGTTACTAGTTAGCTCACCTTTATTCCATTACTCTTCTAAGTACTTTTAACATCGATTAGAAGTACTATGTTGAATCTTCTACACGTGTATAATCTTATAATAAAAACCGACCTTAGCTCAGTTGGTAGAGCGGAGGACTGTAGTAGACGCAGATTATCCTTAGGTCACTGGTTCGAATCCGGTAGGTCGGATTTTATGGGCTAAAGCCTTTTTCATTTCGTGTATTCTAAATTTATGCAAATCTTTGTGTTCATAGATTATTTAGAATAGTACACATGCATGAAGTACAATACAATCCGACCTTAGCTCAGTTGGTAGAGCGGAAGACTGTAGTTGAAGCAGAATATCCTTAAGTCACTGGTTCGAATCCGGTAGGTCGGAATTTTCTCCCACATGTTAGGATTTTATAGAGTTGTGACATTTATTTTTTTTGAATATTGATTCTAATTAACCAAGACACGCTGGCAACAAAAGAAGACTTAAACTAAAACTTTTGAGCGGATTCGTTTTTTATTCGATTGGTATGTTTTAGGGTTATACAATTCTGTTAGCATAAGAAATGATTTTATAGTACACTAAGTAAAAAATACTCTGAGCTTTCCTCTATTCTATGCTTTAAATCCCCAAATGATCATAGAGTTTTTGAAAGATAAACTTTAAGTTGTATATGCAGAATTATATTTAAAGGCTCGTGGTTAGTGCTTACGAATCGTCAACGTTTTACAAGCGTAGTGAAAAACCCTTTGCCACTTTCTTCCACGATTTGTATACGTTAATTTTGCAATAATATAAACAATCATAGCCCACATCTCAATATTACATGCATATAGATAAGTAGATATAAAATAATATATCAACAAAGGAGCTCTTCAAAAAATTTGTTTTCGAATTCAGAAAATGTATTATAATTCTTGAAACATAAAGAGAGCCGAACAAGCGTTGTGCTTTTAATCTTTTTATCTAGGTTATAAATCGAGTCATGGTTAGACTCATCCATAATTCTCACTGAACACCAGCATCTATGATAATTCTCACTGAACACTAGCATTTATGATAGACAATAGTATATGGCTAGGTCTATTTTCATAAAAGAGTGGACGTGCCGGAGTTGTTATCGGGCATGACTAGAAATCATGTGGGCTTTGCCCGTGCAGGTTCGAATCCTGCCGTTCACGTTTTTATTTATCGTGCGTGTAAGTTCTAAAATTGTGTATTGTTCCGTTATAGAGTTTGTTCCGGTTTTCCGTCACCTAAGTTTTATGTTAACTTTAATTGTGATATGAAATTGCAACACAACATGGCAACGATAAAGTTACTAGTTAGCTCACCTTTTTCCACTACTCTTCTAAGTACTTTTAAGATCGATTAGAAGTACTATGTTGAATCTTCTACACGCGTATAATCTTATAATAAAAACCTAAGACTGTAGTAGACGCAGATTATCCTTAGGTCACTGGTTGGAATCCGGTAGGTCGGATTTTATGGGCTAAAGCCTTTTTCATTTCGTGTATTCTAAATTTATGCAAATCTTTGTGTTCATAGATTATTTAGAAAAGTACACATGCATCAAGTACAATTTAATCTGACCTTAGCTCAGTTGGTAGAGCGGAGGACTGTAGTTGAAGCAGAATATCCTTAGGTCACTGGTTCGAATCCGGTAGGTCGGAATTTTCTCCCACATGTTGGGATTTTATAGAGTTGTGATATTTATTTTTTTTGAATGTTGATTCTAATTAACCAAGACACGCTGGCAACAAAAGAAGACTTAAACTAAAACTTTTGATCGGATTCTCGATTGGTATGTTTTAGGTTTATACAATTCTGTTAGCATAAGAAATGATTTTATAGTACACTAAGTAAAAAATACTCTGAGTTTTCCTCTATTCTATGCTTTAAAACCCCAAATAATCATAGAGTTTTTGAAAGATAAACTTAAAGTTGTATATGCAGAATTATATTTAAAGGCTCGTGGTTAGTGCTTACGAATCGTCAATGTTCTTACAAGCGTAGTGAAAAACCCTTTACCACTTTCTTCCACGATTTGTATGCGTTAATTTTGCAATAATATAAACAATCACAGCCCACATCTTAGTATTAAATGCATATAGATAAGTAGATATAAAATAATATATCAGCAAAGGAGGTCTTCAAAAAATTTGTTTTCGAATTCAGAAAATGTATTATAATTCTTGAAACATAAAGAGAACCGAACAAGCGTTGAGCTTTTAATCTTTTTATCTAGGTTATAAATCGAGTCATGGTTAGACTCATCCATAATTCTCACTGAACACAGCATCTATGATAATTCTCACTGAACACTAGCATTTATGATAGATAATAGTATATGGCTAGGTCTATTTTCATATAAGAGTGGACGTGCTGGAGTTGTTATCGGGCATGACTAAAAATCATGTGGGCTTTGCCCGCGCAGGTTCGAATCCTGCCGTTCACGTTTTTATTTATCGTGCGTGTAAGTTCTAAAATTGTGTATTGTTCGGTTATAGAGTTTGTTGCGGTTTTCCGTCACCTAAGTTTTATGTAAACTTTAATTGTGATATGAAATTGCAACACAACATGGCAACGTTAAAGTTACTAGTTAGCTCACCTTTTTTCCATTACTCTTCTAAGTACTTTTAACATCAATTAGAAGTACTATGTTGAATCTTCTACACGCGTATAATCTTATAATAAAAACCGACCTTAGCTCAGTTGGTAGAGCGGAGGACTGTAGTAGACGCAGATTATCCTTAGGTCACTGGTTCGAATCCGGTAGGTCGGAATTTATGGGCTAAAGCCTTTTTCATTTCGTGTATTCTAAATTTATGCAAATCTTTGTCTTCATAGATTATTTAGAAAAGTACACATGCATCAAGTACAATACAATCCGACCTTAGCTCAGGTGGTAGAGCGGAGGACTGTAGTTGAAGCAGAATATCCTTAGGTCACTGGTTCGAATCCGGTAGGTCGGAATTTTCTCCCACATGTTGGGACTTTATAGAGTAGTAACATTTACTTTTTTTTTTTTAATAATGGATCTAATTAACCAAGACACGCTGGCAACAAAAGAAGACTTAAACTAAAACTTTTGATCGAATTCGTTTTTTATTCAATTGGTATGTTTTAGGTTTATACAATTCTGTTAGCATAAGAAATGATTTCATAGTACACTAAGTAAAAAATACTCTGAGGTTTCCTCTATTCTATGCTTTAAAACCCCAAATAATCATAGATTTTTTGAAAGATACACTTAAAGTTCTATAGGCAGAATTATATTTAAAGGCTCGTGGTTAGTGCTTACGAATCATCAACGTTCTTACAAGCGTAGTGAAAAACCCTTTTCCACTTTCTTCCACGATTTGTATGCGTTAATTTTGCAATAATATAAACAATCATAGCCCACATCTCAGTATTACATGCATATAGATAAGTAGATAAAAAATAATATATCAACAAAGGAGCTCTTCAAAAAATTTGTTTTCGAATTCAGAAAATGTATTATAATTCTTGAAACATAAAGAGAGCCGAACAAGCGTTGTGCTTTTAATCTTTTTATCTAGGTTATAAATCGAGTCATGCTTAGACTCATCCATAATTCTCACTGAACACCAGCATCTATGATAATTCTCACTGAACACTAGCATTTATGATAGACAATAGTATATGGCCAGGTCTATTTTAATATAAGAGTGGACGTGCCGGAGTGGTTATCGGGCATGACTAGAAATCATGTGGGCTTTGCCCGCGCAGGTTCGAATCCTGCCGTTCACGTTTTTATTTATCGTGCGTGTAAGTTCTAAAATTGTGTATTGTTCCGTTATAGAGTTTGTTCCGGTTTTCCGTCACCTAAGTTTTATGTAAACTTTAATTGTGATATGAAATTGCAACACAACATGGCAACGTTAAAGTTACTAGTTAGCTCACCTTTTTTCCATTACTCTTCTAATTACTTTTAAGATCGATTAGAAGTACTATGTTGAATCTTCTACACGCGTATAATCTTATAATAAAAACCGACCTTAGCTCAGTTGGTAGAGCGGAGGACTGTAGTAGACGCAGATTATCCTTAGGTCACTGGTTCGAATCCGGTAGGTCGGAATTTATGGGCTAAAGCCTTTTTCATTTCGTGTATTCTAAATTTATGCAAATCTTTGTGATCATAGATTATTTAGAAAAGTACACATGCATCAAGTACAATACAATCCGACCTTAGCTCAGTTGGTAGAGCGGAGGACTGTAGTTGAAGCAGAATATCCTTAGGTCACTGGTTCGAATCCGGTAGGTCGGAACTTTCTCCCACATGTTGGGATTTTATAGAGTTGTGACATTTACTTTTTTTTGAATAATGGGTCTAATTAACCAAGACACGCTGGCAACAAAATAAGACTTAAACTAAAACGTTTGATCGAATTCGTTTTTTATTCGATTGGTATGTTTTAGGTTTATACAATTCTGTTAGCATAAGAAATGATTTCATAGTACACTAAGTAAAAATTACTCTAAGGTTTCCTCTATTCTATGCTTTAAAACCCCAAATGATCATAGATTTTTTGAAAGATAAACTTAAAGTTGTATATGCAGAATTATATTTAAAGGCTCGTGGTTAGTGCTTACGAATCGTCAACGTTCTTAGTTGCATTGGAATAAGACACATTACGCTTATAATTTGTCAGTACCATTGGATTAAGACACATTTTAACCCCAGACACACTAACAAAGCTGTTTACAGCTTCTAAGCAATGTTTTCTTGGTTTTAGTCTGTTTTGGGACAAAATGTCTATAAGTGGCTTTTAAACTCTCCACATCTATCTCAAACTCTTATAATTAGTTAGTTGCATTGGATTAAGACACATTTTAACCCCAGAAACACTAACAAAGCTGTTTAGTATTTCTAAGCATTGTTTTCTTGGTTTTAGCATGTTTTGGGACAAAATGGGTATAAGTGGCTTTTAAACTCTCCACATCTATCTCAAACTCTGATAATTAATTAGTTGCATTGGATTAAGACACATTTTAACCCCAGAAACACTAACAAAGCTGTTTAGTGCTTCTAAGTAATGTTTTCTTGGTTTTAGCCTGTTTTGGGATAGAATGGGTATAAGTGGCTTTTAAACTCTCCACATCTATCTCAAACTCTTATAATTAGTTAGTTGCATTGGATTAAGACACATTTTAACCCCAGAAATACTAACATAGCTGTTTACAGCTTCTAAGCAATGTTTTCTTGGTTTTAGCCTATTTTGGGACAAAATGGGTATAAGTGGCTTTTAAACTCTCCAAATCCATCTCAAACTCATATAATTAGTTAGTTGCATTAAATTAAGACACATTTTAACCCCAAAAACACTAACAAAGCTGTTTAGTGCTTCTAAGCAATGTTTTCTTGGTTTTAGCCTGTTTTGGGACAAAATGGGTATAAGTGGCTTTTAAACCCTCCACATCTATCTCAAAGTCTTATAATTAGTTAGTTGCATGGATTAAGCCACAATTTAACCCCAGAAACACTAACATAGCTGTTTACAGCTTCTAAGCAATGTTTTCTTGGTTTTAGCCTATTTTGGGACAAAATGGGTATAAGTGGCTTTTAAACTCTCCACATATATCTCAAACTCTTAGAATTAGTTAGTTGCATTGGATTAAGACACATTTTAACCCCAGAAACACTAACAAAGCTGTTTAGGGCTTCTAAGCAATGTTTTCTTTGTTTTAGCCTGTTTTGGGACAAAATGGGTATAAGTGGCTTTTAAACTCTCCACATCAATCTCAATCTCTTATAATTAGTTAGTTGCATTGGATTAAGACACATTTTAACCCTAGAAACACTAACAAAGCTGTTTACAGCTTCTAAGCAATGTTTTCTTGGTTTTAGCCTGTTTTGGGACAAAATGGGTATAAGTGGCTTTTAAACTCTCCACATCAATCTCAAACTCTTATAATTAGTTAGTTGCATTGGATTAAGACACATTTTAACCCTAGAAACACTAACAAAGCTGTTTACAGCTTCTAAGCAATGTTTTCTTGGTTTTAGCCTGTTTTGGGACAAAATGGGTATAAGTGGCTTTTAAACTCTCCACATCTATCTCAAACTCTTATAATTAGTTAGTTGCATTAGATTAAGACACATTTTAACCCCAGAAACACTAACAAAGCAGTTGAGTGCTTCTAAGCAATATTTTCTTGGTTTTAGCCTGTTTTGGGACAAAATGGGTATAAGTGGCTTTTAAACTCTCCACATCCATCTCAAACTCTTATAACTAGTCAGTTGCATTGGATTAAGACACATTTTAACCCCAGAAACACTAACATAGCTGTTTACAGCTTCTAAGCAATGTTTTCTTGGTTTTAGCCTGTTTTGGGAGAAAATGGGTATAAGTGGCTTTTAAACTCTCCACATCAATCTCAAACTCTTATAATTAGTTAGTTGCATTGGATTAAGACACATTTTAACCCCATAAACACTAACATAGCTGTTTACAGCTTCTAAGCAATGTTTTCTTGGTTTTAGCCTATTTTGGGACAAAATGGCTATAAGTGGCTTTTAAACTCTCCACATCTATCTCAAACTCTTCTAATTAGTTAGTTGCATTGGATTTAGACACATTTTAACCCCATAAACACTAACATAGCTGTTTACAGCTTCTAAACAATGTTTTTTTTGTTTTAGCCTGTTTTGGGACAAAATGGGTATAAGTGGCTTTTAAACTCTCCAAATCCATCTCAAACTTTTATAATTAGATAGTTGCATTGGATTAAGACACATTTTAACCCCAGAAACACTAACAAAGCTGTTTAGTGCTTCTAAGCAATGTTTTCTTGGTTTTAGCCTGTTTTGGGACAGAATGGGTATAAGTGGCTTTTAAACTCTCCACATCTATCTCAAAGTCTTATAATTAGTTAGTTGCATGGATTAAGACACATTTTAACCCCAGAAACACTAACATAGCTGTTTACAGCTTCTAAGCAATGTTTTTTTGGTTTTAGCCTGTTTTGGGACAAAATGGGTATAAGTGGCTTTTAAACTCTCCACATATATCTCAAACTCTTAGAATTAGTTAGTTGCATTGGATTAAGACACATTTTAACCCCAGAAACACTAACAAAGCTGTTTAGTGCTTCTAAGCAATGTTTTCTTGGTTTTAGCCTGTTTTGGGACAAAATGGGTATAAGTGGCTTTTAAACTCTCCACATCAATCTCAAACTCTTATAATTAGTTAGTTGCATTGGATTAAGACACATTTTATTCGATTGGTATGTTTTAGGTTTATACAATTCTGTTAGCATAAGAAATGATTTCATAGTACACTAAGTAAAAAATACTCTGAGGTTTCCTCTATTATATGCTTTAAAACCCCAAATGATCATAGATTTTTTGAAAGATAAACTTAAAGTTGTATATGCAGAATTATATTTAAAGGCTCGTGGTTAGTGCTTACAAATCGTCAACGTTCTTACAAGCGTAGTGAAAAACCCTTTTCCACTTTCTTCCACGATTTGTATGCGTTAATTTTGCAATAATATAAATAATCATAGCCCACATCTCAGTATTACATGCATATAGATAAGTAGATATAAAATAATATATCAACAAAGGAGCTCTTCAAAAAATTTGTTTTCGAATTCAGAAAATGTATTATAATTCTTGAAACATAAAAAGAGCCGAACAAGCGTTGTGCTTTTAATCTTTTTATCTAGGTTATAAATCGAGTCATGGCTAGACTCATCCATAATTCTCACTGAACACCAGCATCTATGATAATTCTCACTGAACACTAGCATTTATGATAGACAATAGTATATGGCTAGGTCTATTTTCATATAAGAGTGGACGTGCCGGAGTGGTTATCGGGCATGACTAGAAATCTTGTGGGCTTTGCCCGCGCAGGTTCGAATCCTGCCGTTCACGTTTTTATTTATCGTGCGTGTAAGTTCTAAAATTGTGTATTGTTCTGTTATAGAGTTTGTTCCAGTTTTCCGTCACCTAAGTTTTATGTAAACTTTAATTGTGATATGAAATTGCAACACAACATGGCAACGTTAAAGTTACTAGTTAGCTCACCTTTTTTCCATTACTCTTCTTAGTACTTTTAAGATCGATTAGAAGTACTATGTTGAATCTTCTACACGCGTATAATCTTGTAATAAAAACCGACCTTAGCTCAGTTGGTAGAGCGGAGGACTGTAGTAGACGTAGATTATCCTTAGGTCACTGGTTCGAATCCGGTAGGTCGCAATTTATGGGCTAAAGCCTTTTTCATTTCGTGTATTCTAAATTTATGCAAATCTTTGTGTTCATAGATTATTTAGAAAAGTACACATGCATCAAGTACAATACAATCCGACCTTAGCTCAGTTGGTAGAGCGGAGGACTGTAGTTGAAGCAGAATATCCTTAGGTCACTGGTTCGAATCCGGTAGGTCGGAATTTTCTCCCACATGTTGGGATTTTATAGAGTTGTGACATTTACTTTTTTTTGAATAATGGATCTAATTAACCAAGACACGCTGGCAACAAAAGAAGACTTAAACTAAATTTTTTGATCGAATTTGTTTTTTATTCGATTGGTATGTTTTAGGTTTATACAATTCTGTTAGCATAAGAAATGATTTCATAGTACACTAAGTAAAAAATACTCTGAGGTTTCCTCTATTCTATGCTTTAAAACCCCAAATGATCATAGATTTTTTGAAAGATAAACTTAAAGTTGTATATGCAGAATTATATTTAAAGGCTCGTGGTTAGTGCTTACGAATCATCAACGTTCTTACAAGCGTAGTGAAAAACCCTTTTCCACTTTCTTCCACGATTTGTATGCGTTAATTTTGCAATAATATAAACAATCATAGCCCACATCTCAGTATTACATGCATATAGATAAGTAGATATAAAATAATATATCAACAAAGGAGCTCTTCAAAAAACTTGTTTTCGAATTCAGAAAATGTATTATAATTCTTGAAACATAAAGAGAGCCGAACAAGCGTTGTGCTTTTAATCTTTTTATCTAGGTTATAAATCGAGTCATGGCTAGACTCATCCATAATTCTCACTGAACACCAGCATCTATGATAATTCTCACTGAACACTAGCATTTATGATAGACGATAGTATATGGCTAGGTCTATTTTCATATAAGAGTGGACGTGCCGGAGTGGTTATCGGGCATGACTAGAAATCATGTGGGCTTTGCCCGCGCAGGTTCGAATCCTGCCGTTCACGTTTTTATTTATCGTGCGTGTAAGTTCTAAAATTGTGTATTGTTCAGTTATAGAGTTTGTTCCGGTTTTCCGTCACCTAAGTTTTATGTAAACTTTAATTGTGATATGAAATTGCAACACAACATGGCAACGTTAAAGTTACTAGTTAGCTCACCTTTTTTCCATTACATTTCTAAGTACTTTTAAGATCGATTAGAAGTACTATGTTGAATCTTCTATATGCGTATAATCTTATAATAAAAACCGACCTTAGGTCAGTTGGTAGAGCGGAGGACTGTAGTAGACGCAGATTATCCTTAGGTCACTGGTTCGAATCCGGTAGGTCGGAATTTATGGGCTAAAGCCTTTTTCATTTCGTGTATTCTAAATTTATGCAAATCTTTGTGTTCATAGATTATTTAGAAAAGTACACATGCATCAAGTACAATACAATCCGACCTTAGCTCAGTTGGTAGAGCGGAGGACTGTAGTTGAACCAGAATATCCTTAGGTCACTGGTTCGAATCCGGTAGGTCGGAATTTTCTCCCACATGTTGGGATTTTATAGAGTTGTGACATTTACTTTTTTTTTGAATATTGGATCTAATTAACCAAGACACGCTGGCAACAAAAGAAGACTTAAACTAAAACTTTTGATCGGATTCGTTTTTTATTCGATTGGTATGTTTTAGGTTTATACAATTCTGTTAGCATAAGAAATGATTTTATAGTACACTAAGTAAAAAATACTCTGAGCTTTCCTCTATTCTATGCTTTAAAACCCCAAATGATCATAGATTTTTTGAAAGATAAACTTAAAGTTGTATATGCAGAATTATATTTAAAGGCTCGTGGTTAGTGCTTACGAATCGTCAACGTTCTTACAAGCGTAGTGAAAAACCCTTTGCCACTTTCTTCCACGATTTGTATGCGTTAATTTTGCAATAATATAAACAATCATAGCCCACATCTCAGTATTACATGCATATAGATAAGTAGATATAAAATAATATATCAACAAAGGAGCTCTTCAAAAAATTTGTTTTCGAATTCAGAAAATGTATTATAATTCTTGAAACATAAAGAGAGCCGAACAAGCGTTGTGCTTTTAATCTTTTTATCTAGGTTATAAATCGAGTCATGCTTAGACTCATCCACAATTCTCACTGAACACCAGCATCTATGATAATTCTCACTGAACACTAGCATTTATGATAGACAATAGTATATGGCTAGGTCTATTTTCATATAAGAGTGGACGTGCCGGAGTGATTATCGGGCATGACTAGAAATCATGTGGGCTTTGCCCGCGCAGGTTTGAATCCTGCCGTTCACGTTTTTATTAATCGTGCGTGTAAGTACTAAAATTGTGTATTGTTCCGTTATAGAGTTTGTTCCGGTTTTCCGTCACCTAAGTTTTATGTAAACTTTAATTGTGATATAAAATTGCAACACAACATGGCAACGTTAAAGTTACTAGTTAGCTCACCTTTTTTCCATTACTCTTCTAAGTACTTTTAAGATCGATTAGAAGTACTATGTTGAATCTTCTACACGCGTATAATCTTATAATAAAAATCGACCTTAGCTCAGTTGGTAGAGCGGACTGTAGTAGTCGCAGATTATCCTTAGGTCACTGGTTCGAATCCGGTAGGTCGGAATTTATGGGCTAAAGCCTTTTTCATTTCGTGTATTCTAAATTTATGCAAATCTTTGTGTTCATAGATTATTTAGAAAAGTACACATGCATCAAGTATAATACAATCCGACCTTAGCTCAGTTGGTAGAGCGGAGGACTGTACTTGAAGCAGAATATCCTTAGGTCACTGGTTCGAATCCGGTAGGTCGGAATTTTCTCCCACATGTTGGGATTTTATAGAGTTGTGACATTTACTTTTTTTTTGAATAATGGATCTAATTAACCAAGACACGCTGGCAACAAAAGAATACTTAAACTAAAACTTTTGATCGAATTCGTTTTTTATTCGATTGGTATGTTTTAGGTTTATACAATTCTGTTAGCATAAGAAATGATTTCATAGTACACTAAGTAAAAAATAGTCTGAGGTTTCCTCTATTATATGCTTTAAACCCCCAAATGATCATAGATTTTTTGAAAGATAAACTTAAAGTTGTATATGCAGAATTATATTTAAAGGCTCGTGGTTAGTGCTTACGAATCGTCAACGTTCTTACAAGCGTAGTGAAAAACCCTTTTCCACTTTCTTCCACGATTTGTATGCGTTAATTTTGCAATAATATAAATAATCATAGCCCACATCTCAGTATTACATGCTTATAGATAAGTAGAGATAAAATAATATATCAACAAAGGAGCTCTTCAAAAAACTTGTTTTCGAATTCAGAATATGTATTATAATTCTTGAAACATAAAAAGAGCCGAACAAGCGTTGTGCTTTTAATCTTTTTATCTAGGTTATAAATCGAGTCATGGCTAGACTCATCCATAATTCTCACTGAACACCAGCATCTATGATAATTCTCACTGAACACTAGCATTTATGATAGACAATAGTATATGGCTAGGTCTATTTTCATATAAGAGTGGACGTGCCGGAGTGGTTATCGGGCATGACTAGAAATCATGTGGGCTTTGCCCGCGCAGGTTCGAATCCTGCCGTTCACGTTTTTATTTATCGTGCGTGTAAGTTCTAAAATTGTGAATTGTTCCGTAATAGAGTTTGTTCCAGTTTTCCGTCACCTAAGTTTTATGTAAACTTTAATTGTGATATGAAATTGCAACACAACATGGCAACGTTAAAGTTACTAGTTAGCTCACCTTTTTTCCATTACTCTTCTTAGTACTTTTAAGATCGATTAGAAGTACTATGTTGAATCTTCTACACGCGTATAATCTTGTAATAAAACCCGACCTTAGCTCAGTTGGTAGAGCGGAGGACTGTAGTAGACGCAGATTATCCTTAGGTCATTGGTTCGAATCCGGTAGGTCGGAATTTATGGGCTAAAGCCTTTTTCATTTCGTGTATTCTAAATTTATTCAAATCTTTGTGTTCATAGATTATTTAGAAAAGTACACATGCATCAAGTACAATACAATCCGACCTTAGCTCAGTTGGTAGAGCGGAGGACTGTAGTTGAAGCAGAATATCCTTAGGTCACTGGTTCGAATCCGGTAGGTCGGAATTTTCTCCCACATGTTGGGATTTTATAGAGTTCTGACATTTACTTTTTTTTGAATAATGGATCTAATTAACCAAGACACGCTGGCAACAAAAGAAGACTTAAACTAAAACTTTTGATCGAATTTGTTTTTTATTCGATTGGTATGTTTTAGGTTTATACAATTCTGTTAGCATAATAAATGATTTCATAGTACACTAAGTAAAAAATACTCTGAGGTTTCCTCTATTCTATGCTTTAAAACCCCAAATGATCATAGATTTTTTGAAAGATAAACTTAAAGTTGTATATGCAGAATTATATTTAAAGGCTCGTGGTTAGTGCTTACGAATCATCAACGTTCTTACAAGCGTAGTGAAAAACCCTTTTCCACTTTCTTCCACGATTTGTATGCGTTAATTTTGCAATAATATAAACAATCATAGCCCACATCTCAGTATTACATGCATATAGATAAGTAGATATAAAATAATATATCAACAAAGGAGCTCTTCAAAAAATTTGTTTTCGAATTCAGAAAATGTATTATAATTCTTGAAACATAAAGAGAGCCGAACAAGCGTTGTGCTTTTAATCTTTTTATCTAGGTTATAAATCGAGTCATGGCTAGACTCATCCATAATTCTCACTGAACACCAGCATCTATGATAATTCTCACTGAACACTAGCATTTATGATAGACGATAGTATATGGCTAGGTCTATTTTCATATAAGAGTGGACGTGCCGGAGTGGTTATCGGGCATGACTAGAAATCATGTGGGCTTTGCCCGCGCAGGTTCGAATCCTGCCGTTCACGTTTTTATTTATCGTGCGTGTAAGTTCTAAAATTGTGTATTGTTCAGTTATAGAGTTTGTTCCGGTTTTCCTGTCACCTAAGTTTTATGTATAACTTTAATTGTGATATGAAATTGCAACACAACATGGCAACCTTAAAGTTACTAGTTAGCTCACCTTTTTTCCATTACATTTCTAAGTACTTTTAAGATCGATTAGAAGTACTATGTTGAATCTTCTATATGCGTATAATCTTATAATAAAAACCGACCTTAGCTCAGTTGGTAGAGCGGAGGACTGTAGTTGACGCAGATTATCCTTAGGTCACTGGTTCGAATCCGGTAGGTCGGAATTTATGGGCTAAAGCCTTTTTCATTTCGTGTATTCTAAATTTATGCAAATCTTTGTGTTCATAGATTATTTAGAAAAGTACACATGCATCAAGTACAATACAATCCGACCTTAGCTCAGTTGGTAGAGCGGAGGACTGTAGTTGAATCAGAATATCCTTAGGTCACTGGTTCGAATCCGGTAGGTCGGATTTTATGGGCTAAAGCCTTTTTCATTTCGTGTATTCTAAATTTATGCAAATCTTTGTGTTCATAGATTATTTAGAAAAGTACACATGCATCAAGTACAATACAATCCGACCTTAGCTCAGTTGGTAGAGCGGAGGACTGTAGTTGAAGCAGAATATCCTTAGGTCACTGGTTCGAATCCGGTAGGTCGGAATTTTCTCCCACATGTTGGGATTTTATAGAGTTGTGACATTTACTTTTTTTTGAATATTGGATCTAATTAACCAAGACACGCTGGCAACAAAAGAAGACTTAAACTAAAACTTTTGATCGGATTCGTTTTTTATTCGATTGGTATGTTTTAGGTTTATACAAGTCTGTTAGCATAAGAAATGATTTTATAGTACACTAAGTAAAAAATACTCTGAGCTTTCCTCTATTCTATGCTTTAAAACCCCAAATGATCATAGAGTTTTTGAAAGATAAACTTAAAGTTGTATATGCAGAATTATATTTAAAGGCTCGTGGTTAGTGCTTACGAATCGTCAACGTTCTTACAAGCGTAGTGAAACACCCTTTGCCACTTTCTTCCACGATTTGTATGCGTTAATTGTGCAATAATATAAACAATCATAGCCCACATCTCAGTATTACATGCATATAGATAAATAGATATAAAATAATATATCAACAAAGGAGCTCTTCAAAAAATTTGTTTTCGAATTCAGAAAATGTATTATAATTCTTGAAACATAAAGAGAAGCCGAAATTGGGCCAAGGGTGTGTGGTTCCCTCAGACAACTCCAAAATTTGCTTTTCTTACGTGGCTCGGCATGCTCAATAGATTCTCCACGGGTGATAGAAGGTTTAACTGGAATCAGTCGGTCGACACCTCCTGTTCTCTCTGCTCAGCACCCTTGGAAACACGGTCTCATCTCTTTTTCCAATGCTCCTACTCTCATCAGATTTGGCGTAAACTCACTTCTGGTTTTCTTGGGGTATACTCATCCTCTGACTGAGAACTCATCAAGACCCTCATCTCTGACTCGTCACTCGATAAACTTCCCCGTCTGCTGCTGCGCTGCTCTCTTCAGGTCGCACTCCACTCCATATGTCAAGAACGAAACAACCGCAGGCACGGTGAACCTCCGGTCTCTGTATCCCGGCTTCATCAACGGATTGATAGAACTATTCGGAACAAGCTTCTACTCATTCAAGGTTCAGGTAACACCCTGTATGAAGATGTGCTCATCCTCTGGTCCACTACTAGAACATAATTTTTTTTTTATGTTACTAGCTAAATTTTAAACTAGTTTACACTCGTTGTAAAGAGAAAACGGTTTTTTTGATAAATAAAATTTTACATTCATTCAAAAAAATAAAAGAAATAAATAATAATACAAATAGATAAGTAGATAAAAAAATATATCAACAAAGGAGCTCTTCAAAAAATTTGTTTCGCATTCAGAAAATGTATTATAATTCTTGAAACATAAAGATCGCCGAACAAGTGTTATGGTTTTGATCTTTTTGATCTAGGTTATAAATTGAGTCCTGCTTAGACTCATCTACTTCTCACTGAACACCAGGATTTATGATAGAGAATAGTAAATGGCTAGGTCTTTTTTCATATACAAGTGGTCCTGCCGGAGTGGGTATCAGGCATGACTAGAAATCATGTGGGCTTTTGAAACGACCGCACCCGGATTTCCAATAGCGCAGGTTCGAATCCTGTTGTTCACGTTTTTATTTATATTGGTTGTCCATCCTGTAATTTTGACATATTATTAATGGGAAAAATGTCAAAAAAAAAATCATGAACTTTCAAATTTGGGACATTTAAATCATGAACTTTCAGAATCATATATATAAAAGTAGAGTTTCAGTCTCTCCTTATTGGTCCACTTGGCAATGCAATTTTAATAAAAAAAAATTATATTAAAACACAAATTTAAAAACAATTAATTTTCACATTTAACTCACATAATATAAAACTGAAATCTTTATATCTTCTCCCTATAAATTATGCATTAACTTTATTTCTCCACTAAGTTGTATTAATTAATTGTATTAAAACAAAACAATAAATTAGAATTGTAACTCTCATTTTTCTAAATGCAATTTTTCATCATTTCTCTTCCTATAAATATTCATTATCTTATTCTCTTAGTCTATCACTCTTTCATTCTCTCATCTTCTTCCACTACTCTCAAATCTCTTTTTTGTTTTGTTTTGTTTTGTTTTGTATTTTTTTGTTATTGTTGTTGTATGGGTTATAAAAAATCAAATCAAATATCATTGTAAAAGCTTAGTTTTAGAGTTTGTATGATATGTATATCTTATATATTTATTTTAATCTTTTTTTTTTGTCTACACATTTATTTTAATCTTTTAAAATGTTTATCTCCATTTTCTATTTTATATTAACATCTTATAAGTCATTATTTTCATACTTCCTTACAATATTCACCACATAATAAGATCATAAAGTTGAAATAATCCATATGTAATTATCTATTATGTCTCTGGTTATCTCACATATTCATGTATCATTTTTTAATAATTTATAAAGATCAATATAATTATCCATTTATCCATTTATAAAGACTATTTTGTTTTGTGATCCAATTGATAAATCTGCAGAGATCAATATAATATTTTTTTTTTTTATGATTTGAGGTTTTTGAAAACAAAAAGAACATAATTAAACAATTGGTTTTTTGTGTCTTTTAATCAAGATAAAAAATGATCCAAAAAACAAAACATATTCAACTGGAACTTAAATATAAAAATAAAATATCATTTTAAAAATATCATTTCACTAAATTCTCTAAAGATGAAACCATTAGTATGAAATCTAGCACTATAAGATAAATTGATGAGTGAAAACCAAAAAAATATAAGTTATCCTTGGGATTTTAAAAATTATTGAGATTGAAGAATTCATATAATTTTATAAGAAAACTAATTTAGTGTGTCACTTAAAAAGTAATATTTTTTTATATTGAAGTATTATGTGTAAGTGTTGAGTTTATATCAACAAACAACCAAATCATGTGAATTTTGATTCAGCCACTTGGTATTCCTTTTATTTTCGGTTATAAAAAATTAAAATATTTATTTATAATTAAAGACATGTAACTCCATTTAACTCAAATGTAACTCATATCTAATAATTGTACATTAATTCATTCCTCCTACTAACTTATTTATCTTTCAAGAGAAAATATTTTTGGTTAAATTTTAACATTTTTTATTTGTTTTGGTTGGGTAAACTTATATTCATATTTTGGTTGGCAAAATTAATATATTTCTCATGCAAAATTATTGTTTATAATATATTTCTCATTTCAAAGTTTAAAGAAATATATCATGTATATAAAAGTAAGCTTTTGTCTCTCCTTATTGGTTGATTTTCATTTAATGTTTTCTAATTTTTATTTATTTTTTTATTTGCTTTCTAATTGCTTTAAACAATATTTAAGACCCAATAAACACAATAAATTTAACTCACACATTAAAATAAAATTATAACTGAAAATAAAATAAATTATGCATTAATCATATTCTACCACTCAATTTTATTCAAACACAATAAATTATTATTGTAACTCCATAGTTCTAAATGTAACTTTCATCATTTCTTATCATATAAATAAGCATTCTCTCAATCTATCATTCTCTCATATTGACATTCTTTTACTATCTCATTTTCACATTCTCTCATTCTCTTCTACAATACCTCAAATCATTTTTCGTTTTTTTTTGTTATTTTTGATTTCTTATTTTTGTTGTATGGGTTGTAAATTCGCATATGTTGGTTTTAACAAAAAAATCAACTTTATTTGAGAATTAGATGTTCCTATTAATTTTTGAATGATCAATGTGTAAAATATAAGCATTTTGTCTTGCAATCACAAGTTCCATTTCCATTGCTTAACTTCATGGTTAAACTATAATATATGTTGTCCTATTTGTAGGAATAACAACATTATAATCAGTGAGTGTACTTATTACTTTGAAAAACTTTTACATTGAAGTTCATCAAATCATATAAGAAAACTAAAATACTATGTCACTTCAAATTTGGAAGGAAACACTTGGTATTCATTTTTAAAAAATTCAAAACACATATAAAAATTTATTAATATTTAACTCACTTTAAAGACATTAAAGGTTATTTAACTCAAAAATAACTTCTATCCAATAATTGCATACATTCCTCCCACAAATAAAATATATATATGTTCAAGATTGTATTTAAATATTACATAATTTTTTAGTTAGCTAAATTTATAGTCACATATATACAATATATATACATAAGAATTTATATTACTTATTAACACCATAATTCGTTTCAAAGCCAACTAAAGAAAAACAAAAATGATCTTATTGATATTAGACCAAAACATGGGCATACAAATATAATCACTTACACGGAAAGATATTTTAAAAAAATAACTTATTATTGTAACATCAACGTATGAAGGGTTTACCTAAGCAGTTAATTAGAAAATCTATAATACAATAAATGTATTGGAAACAATATCAGTCAATGATAAGATTGGATCCTCAAAAGCAAGAAACAACATCTTCATAATTCATAAAAAATAAACGCCACAATTATACACATCTAAACGAAATGGTATAAACATATAGTGTATAATAAAAGTGACGGCAAAGCCCGTATATGCCTAACTAAAACGAAATAATACAAAAGAGAAAACGAAAAGACCAAAAAAAAAACAAGAAAGTGCCAGCTACACCACAACCCATGCGTTGCGTGGGGAAGCACCTAGTATTATCTAAATGCTGAAGTTTTTATTGACTTTAGAATTAAGTAGATAACTTTTGTTGACCAGGCCCTTTTAGACATGCCGTTAAATCAAGTAACGGAAAATTTGACGGGGTTAAGCTTTCAGTTAATTAGGGTTACTGTTACTTTAATAAACAGCGTCGTTTTAGTTATAAAATTTTTGCGGAATAAAAGGTCAAACTGTTCACCTCTGAGTTATCAGCACAATACCCTACCAACTGAAGTAACATATTTTCCTGAGATATTTCAAACATACATATTAATAAAGGTATCAAACAGATGCCCACAAAAAAAAAAGGAAACCCAGATTCATCGTCTCAGACTCTCAGTCTTGGATCCTAAAACAAAAATAACCCAGATTTCAAACACAACAATCAAATCTCTAAAGCAAAAGAAGAAAGAAAAATAACCCATATAGAACAAACCCCTTGTCTCCTAAATCGCCCATGGATTCTTCCAATCCAACATTCAGCAAAACTTTCAAACATCCATAATTTAGCTCATGCGCCGAGAAGATCAAAATCAAGGGAGGGCGTTAATTGGGCATCAAAGACATAACCTTATGGGGGAAAGAGAATTTAATGTGAAAACGATGAATCACGACTTGACATATCATATTTAGGATCTTGGATCTGTACCAGATGTATCTTCTTCTCTCAACAAGATTGAGAAGGTGACGATGAATCTGGTCAATTTTTTTTTAATTTGGGCATCCGTTTTGTAACAATATAAGTGTTTATGTTTGTGACGTTGTCAAAAAGTTTCATTAGCTCAGTCGGTAAGGTTTTGCTGGGTATAAGACACAGGTGAGCGGTTTGAATCTGTACGATGTATAAATTTTACATTTGAAACGACGACGTTTAAAACTTAACAGTAACTCTAACTGAAAACTTAACCCTGTTAAATTTTTTGTTAGTTGATTTAACGACATGTCTAAAATGGCCTGGTCAACAAAAGTTATCTATTTAATTTTATAGTCAATAAAAACTTCATTATTTAAATGACACTAGGTTGGTACCCGCGCTAGGCCGTGGGATTGTTTTTATGTATTTTTATTTTATAAACTTTTTTTATTTTACATTTATAAATAATTTTCATTATGTTGTTTGGAATCAAATTTCATAATCAATAAAGTATTTGATTGTGCTCGATGATAATTTTTGTTTTTTTTGTTATTATTTGTTTCATAAACGTTTTCTTAGACAAGACTATTATTTTTCTTTTTTTTCGTGGAAATTCCCAAAAATATACTATATTTTTTAATTAAAAAAAGAAAAAAAGATATAAAGAACCATGAAATATCGGTAGAAACAACAAACCGAGCAGGTAGATAACTTGATTACAAAATCGATTTGTTTTGTTAAACTAAGAAGCTTCTTTTTCTCATTACTCAGATCTTTCAAAGAGATAGAAAGCTTTGATTTTTTTTTGTTTTTTTCTGATTAATATGGTGGATGTTATGACAGTATGCGTGTTTAGTTTTGTGCTATGTTGCGAGATATATTTTTGGATAATTTTTTTTTAGTAGAAATATAATATGTAATAAATCATATTGTTTAAAATCATTATTACATCAAACAAATGTTTGCCAAGCATTTTTGAAGAAATTGTTTGGCATCAAGTGGCATTTTGACATCAAACCAGTGTGTGCTTAGCATTTTTGATTAAGTTGTTTGGCATCAAGTGGCATTTTGAGGGAACACCATGTCTTATATGATTGTAGAGCAATTATTTGTCTAAACCAAAGTTTGTTAAGCGAAATCTAATGTATCAAAGTCATCGTATATAAACTAAAATTACAATCAAGATAAAAAAAAAAATCGGTTTCACTTTGACTACCATATATTTTATGTGAAACAAACCAAACATTTCAAAAGGAAAAAAAAAAAAAAAAACAAAATCATTTTAAACCAAACTACTTAATCGGTTCAATTCAGAACCGACCGAACCGACCGAAACATATGATGGGGCATATACCTCTAACTGGGTCATATAATCCACTAACTCAAATTTGGTTAATACAATAAAAGAAGGATGTGTTGTTTTCCTTGTGTGACACATCAGCCTCAACATTGAAAACATGACGGCTCTAATTGTTTGTTCTTCTCCTTCACACTATAAGACTCTAATTGTTTGTTCTTCTCCTTCACACTATAAGACTGCTCTTGAATTCAGTTAGAGAGAAGAAACAAAAGAGTCGTCACAAAGTTTTGTCTTCGATGAAACAAACATAAAGAGAAGAAAACACAAGACTCGTGCGGCAAGAGACATGGAAAAAACATAGGTCATTGTTAAAGAAGCAAAGCAATCTCACCAAATTCACCTTTGATTAATTCGAACAAGAATTTCATTAAAATCTACAGATCCTGAAATCAAATTCTCAGGTCATCGAGAACTCTTTGGAAGAAGAGACGAGGTTAAAAATTAGGATAGGGAATAAATTTGAAAAGATAGAATAGAGAGAGAGAGAAGGAGAGAGAGAGAGACGCATTGTAATGACCCTCACCCAGAGGTAAATTGCAAAATAAAAACTCTAAGCCTAAAGACCAAGAAAGGAAGCCAACAAGGAGAGAAGAAAATTTGATGAAGAAAAGTCCAAGAAAATCTGGACGGATCGAGAAATGTCCGAGTTGTCCGAGGATGTCCGAAGGACCGAGAGTTGTCCAAGAAGCTACCGGGAATTGCCAAGAAAGTCCGATAGTTGCCGAGAGTGCCGAGACGCATCGAGAATTGTCGAGAGCTGACCGACGATCGACCGAGAGACGCGAACCGAACCAACAAGAAAATCTTCCTTCACCAAAAATCAACTAAGTCAAGTGAAAGTGGAGATTATTTTAATCAAAGAAGAGTTAGTGGAATTTGTGGAAGGATTAAACAAATCAAGAAGGAGTTAGTGGAGATAGTGGAAGGATTAAACAATTCAAGGTGGATTAGTGGAGATTAAACAATGTTTTAGTGGCCAAGTGTTAATGTTAAACACACACAAGTGTTAACAACATGCACTAAGAAGAAGAAGAGAACCTCATGCATTGGCCATCTCCACCGCCCAAGTCCTCTATAAATAAGGTCTCACCTCTCTCATTTCGCAAAAAACACAAAAGGGGTAAGGAGAGAAAATTGAGAGAGAAAGTGAGCGAGAGAGAAAAGAGAGAAGGGTGGACGAGTTCGCGAAAGAGAAGGAGAGAAGAAAAGAAGAATCAAGACAAGACTATCGACCGCAAGTTGAATCGATAAGGAAATCGATTTCAACCAAAGAGAAGATCCGAGTGTGCCGCGAGAGAAGTTTCTTCTAACTGGGTCATATAATCCACTAACTCAAATTTGGTTAATGAATCTGTGTCGACGTGAGTTTTAGCTCATGCTCCCGTTGATTCTCACCGTCCGTATCTTGATTTTCACCAAAAGAAAAAAATAATTCTAAGGATGACATCTTTTAGGTAATACCCTGCATTCATACCATAGTGAAATTACTTGTTGTTTTCGATTTTGTTTATTACTCTAGCCAAAAATAAATAGGCATGTAGTCCTCAAGTCTAACTTCCATATGTTCAATAAGTAAGGGCCCAACATATCTACTGCTAATAAGGAAATGGAATATCAAAAGGACATTCACTATCAAAATCAAGAGTGGTATTGAATCAATAAATCGAGAATAATCAATGAAAGAGTTTGTGTTCCAGTAAATAACCTAGATTTTTAAAAATGAACTGCGCAAGCCAGAATGAACAATGGTGGAGAAACACTAACACATGACTCAAATTTCTATAAAAACTAATATCAGTTTTAATAAAGAAACCTAAAATTACCTGCAACCTCAAACACTATATAACACCATCTTCCATCTATTGAAGTATTGTGGTTGTCTACATCTTGACACATCAAATCTTAGAGCAAGTGCAACAAAAAATACCTAAATGAGATTACTGACAAGATCACAACAACAACCAAAATCAAATTAATTTTATTTGGTGTGTACTTCTGAGGCAAGTTTACTAACCTTTATTGGAGCATCAAAGGATTTGGCAACACTAACCATAACCGGAGTGAAGAAAACCCAGAATATATCATAGAAAAATAGTCCTGCCTGGAAGTCATGTTAAACAAACACCGAAATGAATAAGACATCTTCGATAACTTGAAAGTCTTGATTGGTCTTATCATCTAATCATTCCAAATAAATTTCAATAATAACATTCAAAGATGCGATTCTTACCAAAAGGATGACACCAGTCTTGAATGATCCAAGAGAGAGCATCTCAATTCCCTGTATTGGCCACACGATTAAAAAAGAAAAATAAGTCACACTCAACAACAGTAACGACTATCATCATAAACCAACTATCATCAGAAACATAATTCCCATTGACGCATTATGTCGAACAACATAAGCTCACATATATATTTTTTCAATACAAATATCGAAAACAAAGCAATGTTAGAAAGGAACAAACAATTGGTCGAGTTATAACTAAAAGCTCATAGGAGTACAACATCAAACATCTAACATCCAAGGTAGGCTTTAATTTTTATGACATACTCTCTAAAATTGAACCCCCAAGTTCTTAGTCTATAGACTCAGTTTGACAAATTAGGTTTTATGACATCCAAGGTAGGCTTTTAATCGAGCGAAAACATATTAGGTTTTCAAATTGGCACAACAGAAAAATCCTTTCGTAAACGAAGCCACATAAGAGTCTGTGGCGCAAGAGAGAATATAAGAAGTTGTACCTTATCTCGGCGAGGAATCAATCAAGAGTTCTAGTGATAGCGTGTTGTAGAGACAGAGAGAGTGTATTAAAACAATACAAAGATCCGGCGTGAAGCTTCCATCGAGTATTGAATTTGATGGATAGAAAGAAGAAGAAGAAATCGAGCATATCGGACCATGGTACAAACGGCAAAGAAGAAGGAAGAACTCGAGGAATTGCTAAAACGCTCTCTTTTGTTTCACTTTTGCTTTGTCCACCTAACAAAAAAAAAGCTGATGTGTATTAATTGTTTTAATATGATAGGTTACTGATTTTAAATGATGGGTCAAGCTATGCTTCAATGTTGAAGCTGATGTGTCAGATGAGAAAGCAACGCATCCTTCTTTTATTGTATTGATTCTGAAAGTTCATGATTTAAGTGTTCCAAATTTGAAAGTTCAGGATTTTGTTTACATTTTTCCCTATTATTAATCAATACTAGTATAATTGCAGCATTTTTTGCTCAAAAATATGTTTTTGGAAACATTTACCATTGAATTCTATTAATTGTTTATATTCATATCCAAACAAGTTTAGTAAACTCTATCTACTATTCTTATAACTAAACATAATTAAAATATTTTAAATATCTATATATATAATATTTAACAATTAATATAGATATTTAGAAGATTTATCCCAGATTAAAAAAAAATTATTCTCCTATCATGTCTTTTTGATTTTATTTAAATGTAGTGAATCAACATATAATACATAAAATTAACAAAAAGTTAAAAATAAATCTTTTCTGCATATATTGTGATTTGAATTTTTTTAAACGAACATATATTACTCAATTAATATAAAAAGTGTGTGTCTAACAAACATATATACTAAATTTACCGTATATAATAAATTATAAAACTTTAAGAAGTTTATAATTTATAACTAATATATTTTGACTTAATAAAAAGTTTAAAATTATGAATATTTATACATATTAAATTTTCAAAATAACATAAACAAGTTATAATACATGGCGGGTTATATGACATGACAAGATTGAATTAATTAATAATACTAAAAAATAAAATATCACTAATAAAATATCACAATACCGGTTAAATCCTCATTTTACTATTTTAATAATATCAATATAAAATATGTTGAATCAAACTAATTTAATTAAGATTGTATAAAGCAAAAATTGTTGTGCGGTATATCGCGGGTCATAATCTAGTTATTGATATAAATATGCAACATAACATGAGAACGTCAAAGCATTAACTTACCTTTCTTAACATGTATCTTTGACCCCATAGCTTGCAGTATTCACTTGGTTAGGTTTTATTCCCTGTGAGACTGGCACTTTGAAATTGTAAGGATTGGAAATGGCCCTTTCCCAACATTGAACTACCACAGGCTGATGTTGTTGCATTCTATTGCGATAACTTATATCCTGTCAATATATCACTGAAATCCTAGCTCTTCGCTCACAATCAAAACATATTGATGTCGATTATAACAATGCTTGAGATTAAGTAGCTCTAGGTTTGTTGGTGATCAAACTCCTACTCATCTTCTACTGGCAGGTATCTCCACGAAGTCATTGCTTCAATATTCTTTTTGCGAGCTTTGCTTCAAGCTAAAGCTCAAGCTAGGTGTGGATATATAACAACCATGACTAGTTTGAGGGGAAAGTTCGACCAAACCAATAACTTAATCAAAAAGTCTTCCCTTGACAACAAAATCTTTATAAAGTTGAAGACTAACATCGAAAGAGAAAAGAGTATCCAATTATGCTACAGTCATCAACAAAAACAAGAAAATTAAGGAACATTGGATATTGTAAGTGTCGACACTGAAAAAGGCACACTATTATTTCTAATGGAAACAAAGGGTGACAATTCATGTATTGCAATTTGCAACCGAATGTACAAAAGATGAGATCCATACACATCATAGATAAAGCAAGAAACTGATGGTTTAAGGGAGTGAAGCTTGAGGGGTTTTGATGTGATCATAGGCAGCAATGTTTTGTGGTTCACATTCAGGGCTGAAGAGACGGACAAGCATCGCAGTTGATGTGCTCACAGACACAGCACCACACCCCGCCCACCGTAAACTCCTTGGCACTGTGATCCTAGGACCTACACATTTCACATAGATGGCACGAGACAACATTTGCTATTATAACGATTTCTATCTTAGATTTGTCTCAACTATTCTATGTTCCTAGGAATCTTAAATCCACGAAAACAAACCAGCCCCGAGAATCAAGCCATGGCAAATAGGTACAAGGCAAAACCATTTGCTTCCCAAAACGTCTAAAAATCCAATCTTTTCACCACACAAATCTAACTATTCAATGATAAGACAGACAAGAGAGAAATATTATTACCATAGTGAAGTCTGCAGAGAACCCAGAAACCAATAGCTCCACCAACAGTGAAAATGGCAGCAGTTTGTCTCATCAGTCTTGAACATGGCTTAGCATCTGATCTCATTAGATCTCCCTCTGACCATCCTAACTTCTGCCTTAACGCCATTTCTCTATATAATCAACAACAAAACAAAAACCTCAAACTTGAGTATAAGAAAAACGAAAAGTCTCGATTTTGTGATAAAGATGTTTACTCAAGCATTTCATCGAACAGTTAAAAGGACAACTTCAAAAATTACATATCGACACAATAACTCTCTAGTTTTTGGATTCAAGCAAGTCGAAAGGACATTAAAATTGGATGACTTTGCGTACATAAATACCAGAATCAGGGGGATCTCAGTCGTTCCGGTGATGAGTAGTGCTCTTTCTGTAGCTGTGTCGCCGGAAAGCCTGACGGAAGAAGATGAAGAGAATCAGAGAAAGCTAACCAGCGTAACTTCGTGTCTAAATTAGGCCGATATGAGAAGCCCAATAAGTGTTAAACTATCTTAATGGGCCGGTCTTAATAATGGTCGGTTCCACGTGATACACGGTTTACAACAATAAGATGTTTGAGTTAAATATAACTTCAGTTAATATAAAAAAACAAATTCTGGAAAAAAAACCTTCCAAAGAGTTTTTTTTTCCAACTACAAAAATTGATTATAAGATAAACTAAAAAAAAAAAAATTAATAACTAAAATATTTTATCTTTTGAAAGTAGATAGAAGAGAACCAAATGGTTTAAATTTCCTTTCTTTGTTATCACCGTATGGTTCACGTTTAAAAAAATAAAAAATAAAAACAATCTTTCATTTTCACTAGACCAAGAAAATATCTACACGATAACAAATAAGAAGAGAGTGTATGATAAAACAAAAAAACCCAAAATTATTAGTAACTAAAGGATTTGCTCTTCCTCATAGAGAAGTTCAGGCCAGGCCTTTTTTCCTCTTCAGGTTTGTTTTTCCATGACTCTTTAAAGTTTTAAATCCAATCTCTCTTTCAGTTTTGGTCTCTCTCTGTGTTACTACTATACATGGCTTGATTCCTTACTGTTTCCTTTCAACATCTTAAATTTACTTTTTAAGTTGCTTCAAGAACTGATGAGTTCTAGTAAGTTAAGTTTATGAAATCCAGAACGAGAAACGAGATACCAATGATTCTTTCCACTGTGAAATTGATGATGACAGGATATATAAAGATGGTTTCCTCTGAAGCACGAAACAAACTTATCCATCAAGCCACTTGTTTCTGTCTGTTAGCAATCTTGCTTCATCCAACAACCTCCAGTGATCTGTTTCGTGTTGGTCTGAAGAAGAGACGGCTTGAGCTCGATGATGTAAGAGCCAGCAGAGTTATCCGGAAGCTGAAATATTCACAACATCCCACAGTAGGAGGTGATTCTAGTGACCAAAACCAGGTGATTCTTAAAAACTTCTTGGATGCTCAATACTACGGAGTTATTGGAATTGGAACGCCTTCCCAAGAATTCGAAGTTATATTCGATACTGGAAGTTCCAATCTCTGGGTTCCATCTTCAAAATGCTACTTCTCTGTGAGTTTCCTGAACTTTGTGCTTTACACAGTCTCTGCTTTGGCGTATGTTGTCTCTTCTTGACTGTCTTGTATATGTTTGTGTTATTCAGCTTGCTTGCTATCTCCATCCCAAGTACAAGTCAACGAAATCCAAAACATACACCAAGAATGGTAATATTGAATGTTTTTAATAGTCTATTACCAACCATATAGCCAAATATCTTGTTATCTTTAAATCACATTTTGAGTAACAGGAAAGACGTGTACAATAACTTATGGGTCGGGGTCGATCTCTGGCTTCTTTAGTGAGGACAATGTGAAAGTTGGTGATCTTGTAGTTAAGAATCAGGTTTGGATTTGTGTTTTTCCCTTCTAAACTCATCTGGGTTGTAATGAAATCACATTTTCATTACATTTCAATCTTCCCCAAAAAAATTTCAGGAGTTTATCGAAGCTACAAGCGAAGGGAGTCTCTCTTTTCTCCTTGGAAAGTTTGATGGTCTACTCGGGTTAGGATTTCAGGAGATATCAGTCGGGAATGCGGTCCCAGTTTGGTACAACATGGTGGATCAAGGACTAGTTAAGGAGAAAGTTTTCTCATTCTGGCTAAACCGTGACACGGAAGCTGAAGTTGGAGGTGAGATTGTGTTTGGCGGTGTTGATCCGGCCCACTTCAAAGGCCACCACACTTATGTCCCTGTCACTAGAAAAGGCTATTGGCAGGTGAGAAGACACCACTTGGTCAATATCTCTTCTCTTATGATGGTGTAACGAACTATAAGTTTCCAAATTAAAACGAGTTGGTAAATACTCGGTAGGCGCATGTCCCTTATATATTAGTGTTGATCTTGTCACTTTTTTGATGTGGGATTTTAACGTAAGTTTTTTCATGTTATTCAGTTTAACATGGGCGATATCTTTGTTGGTACCAACTCAACTGGTAAATCTAGCTTATCAGCTAAATTACATATATATGCTGAATGTTTTAGTCATGTGCGGGTCATGAAATTGTAAACTATCTTGCGTAGGTTTTTGTGAGCAAGGTTGTGCAGCAATTATGGACTCAGGAACTTCACTTCTTGCTGGACCAACTGTAAGAAAAAAAATTGTTTTTAATCTCTAAACTTGACATCATATTTTGTCTACTAAAGATTAATCTCCATTTCAGACTGTGATCACGCAAATTAACCATGCGATTGGCGCTGAGGGCATTGTAAGCGCGGAGTGCAAGGGTGTTGTCTCTCAATACGGAGAAATGATATGGGATCTGTTAGTAACAAAGGTAAAATGTTATCATCTGTTTTGCACATTACACTCTTCATCAGTATAACATTCTTATCTATCAGAAAATTTATATGTTTACATGCAGGTGCTACCTCGTCAAGTGTGTAAAGAGCTTGGTCTCTGCGTTTTCGGACAAGAGTATGTGAGAAATCTTCTAAGAAAAACAAACTACACATGGCTATTAAATCAATCTTGATGTGTGCAGGACGGACGGGAATAAAAACAGTGGTGGAGAAAGAGAGATCATCACTTCTATGTGAAGTTTGTGAGATGACTGTTGTTTGGGTTCAAACAAAACTGAAACTAAATGAAACCAAAGAGAAAGCGTTTGAATACGTAAACCAGCTTTGTGAGAGCCTTCCAAGTCCCGCAGGTGAATCAATTATCGACTGCAATAACATCGAAAACATGCCAAATGTTACATTCACAATTGGAGGCAACCCCTTCTCTCTCACACCTCAACAAGTTAAGATAAAGACTTATATACCTTACACTTTGCTAAGAAGTGTTCATATATTAATAGTCTATTTGCTGCTTTTGAATGTTTTAGTACATTCTCAAAACTGGAGTAGGCTATGCAGAGATGTGCATAAGCGGGTTTTCGGCTTACGATTTGCCTCCACCGACTGGTCCTCTCTGGTAAGCTGGGATGATTTCTACAGAATTTTTTTCCATTTTTGGTTTAAGATTCTTTTGAGGTCAAGACTGTCTCTTAATTATATACAGGATTATTGGGGATGTCTTTATGGGAGCCTACCACACCGTTTTTGACTCAGAAAATCTGCAAATCGGAATCGCAGAAGCTACATAAACTTATGTACACCAGTTTATCTATGTATGGTTATCCGCATATATAAGTACGTTATGTACCGATGACTCCATGTAATAATCTCTATCAGAAGTTTTAAGATAATATAGTTACGTACGTTCCTATAATGTTATAAAAAAAAATTCATCAGTCTTTAAATGTAATATTGATACAACTAAGAGTTTATATCACGTATGGAATAATATCATCAATCTTCCAAACCCGTTTATGATCCCTAAAATGGTTCAGACCTCATTGCACAAACTAGAATCATAATAACAATTTTGGATATATATACTTGCTAAAATTTACAAACCTAACATGGGAAAAAGTTTGCTATATAAACAAGACAGGTCAAACATTACAAACTGAATCCATAAGCGCAACATGAAAAAAGAATCTGAAAAGCAAAAAAAAAACAAATCCATTTTTTTTTGTTTTTGGTTGTGGTTCCTAGTACTTGGTGAGAAGAACGATGATTTTAGCAATAGCAATAAGAAGAACGATGATATACCATAAATTTATTATTTAAAAAAAAAAGAAAAAAAAAAACATTTTATCTTTTAACAATAGAAGAGGACAAAATGAAAATCTAGTTCGACCCCAAAAAAACCAATGATTTTCACTGGACAAAGAAAAATGTCTACAGGATAATAAATGACAGAGACAATTTATGAGAAAAAAAAAAAAAAAAAAAAAAAAAAAAATCAGTAACTAAGGATTTGCTCCTCCGTTCATAGTCTGCCGTCTGGCGTGGCTTTTTTCCTCTCCAGTCTACTCAGGTTTGTTTTTCCTTGACTCTTTTAAATCCAACATCTCTTTCACTTTTGATCTCTCTGTGTTATAAGTTACTAACTAAGTCTAATTTAAGTTAAATATTTTGTTGATGATGACAGGATAAAGATGGTTTCCTCTGAAGCACGAAACAAACTTATCCATCAAGCCACTTGTTTTTGTCTCTTAGCAATCTTGCTTCATCCAACAACCTCCACCAATCTGTTTCGTGTTGGTCTGAAGAAGAGACAGCTTGAGCTTGAAGATATAAGAGCCAGCAGAGTGATCAGTAAGCTGAAATATTCACATTCACAACATCCCTCAGATTACCAGTCTTTAGCTACTTTAGGAGGTGGTTTTAGTGACCAAGATCATCAGGTGATTCTTAAAAACTACTTGAACGCCCAATACTATGGAGTTATTGGAATCGGAACGCCTCCACAAGAATTCAAAGTTCTATTCGATACCGGAAGTTCCAATCTCTGGGTTCCATCTTCAAAATGCTACTTATCCGTGAGTTGTTGAACATTATGCTTAGGACAGTCTCGCATTTGGCGTATATTGTCTCGTCTTGACTGTCTTGTCTATGTTTGTGTTCTTCAGCTGACTTGTTATCTCCATCCCAAGTACAAGTCCACCAAATCCAAAACATACACCAAGAATGGCATGTAATTTCTATTGAATATTTTTAATAATCTATTAGAACCATATAGCCAATCTCATCATCTTTGAATCACATTTTGAGTAACAGGAAAGCCCGGTACGATAAAATATGGGTCAGGGTCGATGTCTGGCTTCTTTAGCGAGGATAACGTGAAAGTTGGTGATCTTGTAGTCAAGAATCAGGTTTGGATTTGTGTTTTCTAAACTCATCTCTGGTTCGTAATGAAATCACATTTGCATTACACTTAAATTTTCCGTAAAAACAAATCAGGAGTTTATTGAAGCTACACGCGAAAGGAGTCTCACTTATCTCCTAGCAAAGTTTGATGGTCTACTCGGGTTAGGATTTCAGGAGATATCAGTCGGAAATGCGGTCCCAGTTTGGTACAACATGATGGGTCAAGGACTAGTGAGGGAGAAGGTTTTCTCATTCTGGCTAAACCGTGATACGGAAGCTGAAATTGGAGGTGAGATTGTTTTTGGCGGTGTTGATCCAGCCCACTTTAAAGGCAACCACACCTATGTCCCTGTCACTAGAAAAGGCTTTTGGCAGGTGAGAAGACATTACTCTTATGATTTAGACATATGGTGTAACGAGCTATAAGTTTCCAGATTTTAAAAAGTTGATAAATACATGGTAGGCGCATGCCCCTTATATATTAGTGTTGGTCTTGTCACACTTTTGATGTGGGGTCCTAACCTAACATTGGGAATTTTCATGTTTTTCAGTTTAACATGGGCGATATCTTTGTTAGTAACAACTCAACTGGTAAAACTATAGCTCATCAGCTAAATTACATATTCTGAATGTTTTAGTCCTGTGCGGGTCATGATATCGTAAACTATCCTGCGTAGGTTTTTGTGAGCAAGGTTGTGCTGCAATTATGTACTCAGGAACTTCACTAATTGCTGGACCAACAGTAAGAAAAACATTGCTTTTAGTTCTTAAATTTAAAAGCATATTTTTAACTTATCTTTAAATTAGACCGTGATTGCACAAATAAACCACGCAATTGGCGCTAAGGGAGTTGTAAGCGCGGAGTGCAATGAAATTATCTCTCAATATGGAGAAATGATATGGGATCTGTTAGTATCAAAGGTAAAATGTTCTAGTCAGTTTTGTAGATTATACTTCATTACATAGCATTCTTATCAATCAGAAAATTTCTGATGTTTACTTGAAGGTGTCGCGTCGTCAAGTGTGTAAAGAGCTCGGACTCTGCGTTTTCCGACAAGAGTATGTGAGCAATATTCAAAGAAAACTAAACTACACATCGGTATTAAAATAGATCTTGATGTGTGCAGCACCGGAATAAAAACAGTTGTGGAGAAAGAAAGATCATCAGCTCTATGTAAAGTTTGTGAGATGGTTGTTGTTTGGATTCATACAAAACTGAAAATGAATGAAACCAAAGAGAAAGTGTTTGAATACGTATACCAGCTTTGTGAGAGCCATCTCAGTCCCGCAGGCGAGGCAGTTTTCGACTGCAATAACATCGAAAACATGCCAAATGTTACATTTACAATTGGAGGCAACCCCTTCTCTCTCACCCCTCAACAGGTTTAAAAAAACAGACTTCAACTATATTTTACCTAAAAAAATATGCTAAGAAGTGTTTCTATATCAATAGTCTATTTGTTGTTTTGATTGTTTTAGTACATTCTCAAAACTCGAGTTGGCCATACTGAGATGTGCATAAGCGGGTTTGCCGGTTATGACTTGCCTTCACCGACTGGTCCTCTCTGGTAAGCTGAGATTATTTCTACAGGTTTTATTTCTATTTAGTGTTAAGTGTTCTAATGCCAATACTGTCGTGTCTATACAGGATTATTGGGGATGTCTTTATGGGAGCCTACCACACCGTATTCGATTCAGGCAATCTTCAAATCGGAATAGCAGTAGCTACATAAACTTATGTACACCAGTTTATCTATCTATGATATATTATCCGCATAAGTACATTGTGTGTATCAATGACTCAATCAGAACTTTTAAAATTATATTTTTCATCACTCCTTTAGATTCAAACCTCATTGCACAAACTAAATCATAACAATGTGGGAAACTTGCTAGAATTTACAAACCTAACATAGCAAAAAGTTTGCTATATAAACAATAGAGATTAAACATTATACAAACTGAATCCATAAACAAAAAAATCTGAAAAGCAACGTTAATTGTTGAAAAAACAAAATAACAACTTATAAAAGAAATTAAAAGAAAAAAAAAAAGTAAAAGAAAAAAAAGAACGGATCCAGTGTTTTGTTATGGTTGTTGTGTTCCTACTTGGTGAGAACGAAGATAGCATATACCAGTCCAGGGATGAAACCCAAGAACGTTAGAAGCAAAGAGAGCCAAAATTCCAACTGCAAACGTATATACAAAAAAAAGAGAACAAAAACAAAAAATAATTACCATTAGTGGCAAATGTTACATAGAATATTTATGAGTTATGAAATGAAAAAAAAAAAAAAAAAAAAAAAAACATTACCCCACAGCCAAATCTGAGGAATACACCAACAGGAGGTAACATGACTGCACAAAGAATTTCAATAAAGCTACTCATTCTTCTTCCGTTTTTTTTTTTTTTTTTTCTTTTTCCGATTTTTAGTTATGAATTTTTTTTTTATATTTCTTCTTATCTTGTTGTGAATAAACAAGAACATAAGAAGAGTAAATGGATCCGTTAAATATGTTAAGAAACTGAGTCTGATTGTGTAACGTCGTCCTCGTCCTCTGTTTGTTCCTAAAATGAAGGAGCTCCATTTCAACATTAACAACAAACCTTTGCGTTATTGACGCAACCACCCATTGCTCGTCGGTTCAAAAAAAAAAAAAAAAATGGGATGAACGCATGTAATGAAATTGAATTACGTAACATGTTTTTAATCATGATTTTTAAAAGAATGAAAAGAACATTCTATTTAAATACATCAATGTTTCCATAATAATACACGAATTTGTTTTCTATTCTAGAAAGACATGAACTATATTTTCTATCTATTTCGATAAGCTAAGCGACAGTATTCATGTCTAAACTGAGTGAAGAAAATTAATCTTCATCATGTTCAAAAATTCTTCTTCTAGATTACAATAAATTCTCAGACAAAAAGAAAATCCTAAATTTGGTACGTAAATTAATGTTCAAGATCAAGAAAAATGAGAAAGATAGTGATTTGGAAGTCAGTTAACATAACTTCCGTATAGATCGTAAATTGAGTATACATACAATTCATAATATTGTGGCATATGCATAGGGTTTTTCTACAATAACCCTCCCAAACAAAAACAGTTTTTTTACAAGTTTATTCCTAACTTGTAAAATATGCAAGTCTTGTGTCTTCGAATAGTTTTTACGATCACGTATATTATAATTTGAAATTTCTAAAAGTATATTTAGAATAATCATCGTGAGGGTTTGCATTTGATATATTATGTTTCAAAGAAAAAGAAAAAAAACTATGAAATTGTGACGGAATGTGAAAAAAAAAAAAAACTTTGAAATTGTGACGGAATGTTTTTGATATATTATCTAAAATGTTTATGATGCTTAGTCAAAACTAATTTAAAGATGAAATTGTGTTGAACTCGGCTTTTCCGGAATAGACTTATCATAAAAATATTTTTATTTAATTGCATGGTTGATAAGGAACAAAAAAAATTAACCAGTATATATTATTAGTGCGTAATATATATATCTTAAATCGTCAAAATAAAAGTATGCGTAAACCTAAACTTATCTATAAAATTGAATGGAAGGATTAATCATGAAACAAATACGAGTAGAAAAACTTCTTTTTTTTTCTTTGAACAACCATACGAGTAATTCTTTTTTTTTTTTTTTTTTGAACAACTTTTTTTTTTGTGTGTGCAAACAACCATACGAGTAATAAGACATGAAATGCGTGTTAATGAAGTGAACAGCCCGATGTTTTCCATTTGTCGGTGAATGATGTTAAAGTTTTGTGGTAGTGATAATGACAACGATCCCTTCATGTATCTCTGTATAACTTTTTATTCGGTTCAAAAGCTATCAATATTCAATATTTAGGCTCTGATTGGTGAAAATTTTTAAGATTTTAAAATTATTTAAAAGTTTTAAAAGTATTTTATTTGTCAATTAAGTTTTAATGACTTTTTTACTTTTTAAAGTTTCTACGGTCATTTTAATTTTTTTCTTCTTTATTTCTTTTTATTTTTTAAAGCTTCAAAATGACGCTGTTAAACCAACAAATTTAAAAAACTTTTTTTTTCTTCCTCTATTATAATTAAAAATTATATATGATTTTTATATATATATTTTACACGAATTTTTTTTTAAAATTAATTATCAGCATTTTTTTCTCTTTCTTTTGACATTCACTTTTCTTCACAAATTTATTATTTTTTTCATCACCTTTATATTTTTCTTAAAATTTTGTTATTAATAAAATTACAGTCACAGTTTTTAAAATTTTTTTTTAACAATCAGATTTTAACAGTTAAAGTATCTACAGCGAAAGTCTCTGCAGCCAAATTCTATACAGCCAAATTTTTACAGTCAAAATTTCTACAATCACAAATAACAGTCGTTACCAATCGGGGCCTTAGTTGCTTTATATATTTAATTTAATATTTCTTCAGATTTTATTGGCTCTGCCGATCTTATACGTCAAAGACAATCTAAAACGATAGTGAGGATTAGCTTATAAATTACATATACCGAGAAAAAGCAAAAAAAATATTATAACGAGTTATTGAACAGTTGACTTGATCGACCAGCTCATAGCATCTCTATTTGACTATTCCAATGCAATGCATGTTAAGCATGGAGGAAACTATTCGTTCGTGTTCAGAAAGGTGACTTTTTGGCACAAATCATATGAATGGATTCCTATATTCATGCATAATTTTCTTTTCATTTATCTCTTTATTATATTCTACCGTTATAATTTTCTTTTGACTAACGTAAATCATCGTACATTTGCTACACGAGTGTTGTTCCTACCACCAAACTGACCCTTATTAGCATATAATGTTATATAATTAGTTAGTTGGGATTATGCTTCTTTTACTTAGGGCCTGAATGGTTCAAACGCAGCGTTTGCGGTTGCGGTTGCGAGAGATTGCGGAAGCGGAGAACTGCGGTTTCAAGTGTTATTAAGCGTTTTGAATGATTAGTTTAACATTTTAAGATGGGTGCATTTGCGGGAGTTTTACGACTGGTTGACCAATGGTTGCATTAGCGGTTAAAACATAATAAATATAATATATAATTATATAAATGTTTAAAAAAACTAAAAACTTATTAAATTTGATTTATAATTAAAAATCATTAAAAATACTAAAATAATTATACAAAAAATAAATAAATTTCATATTGAAACATTTATTACTTTATACATTTGGCTTTTCACCCAAAATTTAATCAAGTAATGTGATAAATGACAAAACATATGCTTTAGATTATAGATCTTATTTGCTAAATCTCACACACTAAATAAGTTCCTCACATAGAATTACAAGGCCAAGGTAAATTAACTATTAAAGAGTTGAAAAGAGTCATTGGTGATTTGTTTTAATATATTTACAAATAATCTTATTTTCTTAAACTTTTGATAAAATGTTATATTTATTTAGATTTTTTTTTAACGTATGTGCAATGTGCCAATAGTTTTACATAAAGTTTTCCGGTTTTTTTGTTAATTGGAATCTTATTTTCTTGTAATTTTTTATATTATAATCTTCTCAATCGTATTTGTACTCATCTTTAATGGGTACAATGGTTATGATATAAGAAAAAAATATTTTAGTATTTTTGATTTCGCCCACAACCGCAAACACTTGCGGGAAGCAGCTTTTAGAATTCAGTGGTTAGGAGCGATTAGAAGCGGTTGGAAACGATTGGAAGCGGTTTGTATGATTGGAGTGGTTTGCAGCATTTGCGGGAGGTAGCGGGAGAACCAGTCAACACCTTAGTCTCAGCTCCTAGTATAAATACATTTGTAAAGTTTCATTATATCTTTAATAAAAAAATTATTTTGTCATTTACAAAGTGTTAATATGGTATCAGAGCAAAATGTTTCTTTTTCATTCGTTTCTCAAGAAAACGTCTAACAGAAAAAAAAATCTCGAGAATCTTGAACTTCCGCTTCTTCGAATTGTTTCAGTTTGTCTTTGTCTAAGCTTTGCCTCTCGATTCTGCATCTAGCGATCTATCTTACATCTTTTTCAGAGCACCGATTCGTATCAATGAGTAACCCATATCCCTGTTTCATCGCTCTCTTCTTTGGGAGGTTGTTGTTCGCCATTGTTGAGCTGGTTAGTGCTTCTTTTTGGTAATTTGTTGCAATCTTGGTTGGTATCTTTGTTTAATCAGTTAGGTGTTTGAGTTCATCGATCTCCAATTTAGCATCCCCAGTTTCAGTTTTACGTTTTTTACTTTATGAAATTAGTTCATCGATTTTTTATCTGACGGAATCTACGAATTCTAGTACGAATTACACAACAAATCAGTATGAGAATCCTTATTTTCTCCTTAGCTCGGATCACGCTGGGCTCATACTTGTTTCAGATCATCTTAACACCGGAGCATAGTTTATTTCTTGGCATCGTTCAGTGCGTTTAAGGCTGAATGTTTGCAATAAACTCGGGTTCATTGATGGTACTATCTTGAAACCATCTCTTGATCATAGGGATTTTGGATCTTGGTCCAGATGTAACGACATGGTCTCTACTTGGCTAATGAATTCAGTTAGTAAAGAGATTAGTCAAAGCTTGTTGTTCATACCTACGGTTGAAGGTATTTGAAAAAATGTGCTGGCTCGCTTTAAACAAGATGATGCACCACGAGAATTTGAGATTGAGCAACGTCTGAACAATGTTCAGCAGGGTGCATCTGATGTTAGTACTTATTACACTCGTCTTGTAACTCTCTTGAAGGAATACAAGAACTATGTTGATCTTTCGGTGTGTACTTGCGGGAAGTGTGAATGCAATACTGCTATTTTGTGGGAGAAGTTGCAACAGAGGGGTAGAGTAACAAAGTTTCTTATGGGGTAAAAATAAATGAGTCCTATGATGCTATAAGGAAACACATTCTGTTGTTGCAGTCGATACCAACAATCGAGACTGTTTTTAATATAGTTACTCAGGACGAAAGGCAACATACTATTAATCCTCTTCCTCGATCAGATAATGTTGTTTTCCAGAGTACAGGACCAGCTATTCTACCTTCTCAAGAATATCAAGGTCTGATTGATAATATGGCCTATGTAGTTCAAGGTGGATAATGATCACGACCACCAAAACCAGTTTGTACATATTGTGGTCAGTCGGGACATGTTATCTACAAATGTTTAAGTTACATGGTTATCCTCCAGGCTTCAAGAGCTCTCTCTCTAACTATCAGTCTCAGAGATATCCTGCTCCATTACAGCCTAGAGGACAATCCCAGAGTCAGAAACATCCACATACAGTGGCAAATGTTATGAGTGGCCCGTTGAGTGGTCAAGGCCCGATGAGTGGTCACATAACAACTTCTTCTTCAGCTGTGTCAGCTTCTACAGTCTCTAGCTTGGATTTAAGCAATATGATGACTGCTCAGGTACAAGATCTCATTAAACATCTAACATCACATGTTCAAGTTTCAGAGAGTCCGACTCCTTCTCCATCTGCTGCTTCTGTTACTGAACATGGTATTATGGCCGTCCAATCCACTTCTGGTATTATTCCTTTTCCATCAACCTATCTTTGTTCAGAAAATAATATCCTTACATTTCAACATCAATGTCTAATTTCATCCTTATATTCGAACCTTTTTCATGGTTCTTGGATAATTGATAGTGGAGCCACTACTCATGTGTGTTCTGTTATGTCATTATTTGGTGGTACTGTTCTGGTTTCTAGAGTTACTGTTTCTCTCCCAAATGATACTAGGGTTGATATCACACATACAAGCACTGTCCAATTGTCATCATCTCTTGTATTAACTGATGTTTTACATGTGTCATCTTTCATATTCAATTTAATATCATGTTAGCTCTTTATTAAAACATTATCATTGTTATGCACATTTTTACATTGATTCTTGCATCATTCAGGAGTTTATTCAGGGCTTGACGATTGGTAAAAGAACTCTAATGCACAATCTGTACATTCTACAACCGGATGCATCATCTCTCGCCATATCTCAGACTTCTGCTTCTGTGAATTTCTCTGGATCATTGCTGGTGGATGGACATCTGTGGCATCAATGCCTAGGACATCTGTCTACCAACAAGTGACAACAACTTTCTGATGTTATACATATTACCAAATCTGGTTTGTCTTTCCCATCGCATTGTTCTATATGTCCATTAGGTAAACAAAGACATCTACCATTTGAGTCTCATAATCGTTTGTCTACTTCTCCATTTGATTTAATTCACTTAGATGTTTGAGATCCTTTCTCTATCGAATATGTAGAGGGTTATAAATATTTTCTCACAATTGTACATGATTGTACTCGATCTACTTGGATTTACATGATGAGAAATAAAAGTAATGTTTCTAGACATTTTCAGCTTTTATTCAGTATGTTAAGACTCAATATAATTATGTTATTAAAGCAATAAGAACAGATAATGCTCCTGAATTGGAATTTCCTGACATTGTTAGACAACATGGCATGGTTCATCAATTCTCATGTGCATATAGTCTACAGCAAAACTTTGTACTGGAAAGAAAGCATCAACATTTATTAAATGTAGCCAGAGCTTTGTTGTTTCAGTCTTATGTTCCTATTGCATATTGGAGTGATTGTGTCTTGACTGATGCATTCTTAATCAATAGGATACAGTCATCATGCTCCTGATGTTACACCACACATAGAACTAATTGGGAGATTATTGTACCTTTGTATTACAAGACCCGACATTACATTTGTTGTTAACCACTTGAGTCAGTTCTTTTCGTGCCCTACAGACGTCCATCTTCAGGCTGCTCATCATGTTCTCAAATACTTGAAGAATGATCCAAGTCAAGGGATGTTCTAGGCCCGGCTTAAAGCTAGGGCGAGAGGGACGGTGGCCATGGGACAAATTTTTTTTTTCAGAAAAGTTTAAGCATTTGGGGTCCAAAAAAAGAAAAAAAATTATATACAGAAAAATGTCCCAAAAAAACTATACGCCTAAGGACAAATTTTTTTTTGAGATGGGACTGTTCTACTCTGTTTCTACTGATTTATGCTTGAATGTGTTCTCAGATGCATATTGAGAAACATGCAAAGACTCACGAAGGTTTGTCACTGGCATATGTGTTTTTCTAGGGACTTCTTTGATCTTGTGGAAATCCAAAAAGCAGGATTTTTTTAGCTTCAGCAGTACTGAAGTAGAATACATGAGCATGGCACAGGCTACAAAGGAGCTACTCTGGCTTCATCAGATGATAAAGGATTTGCACCAACCTCCAACCTGCAGGGCAAGCTTTTCTAGTGACAACAAATCTGCAATGCATATTGCGAATAATTCAGTCTTCCATGAAAGAACCAAGCACATGGAGATTGATTGTCACACTACCCAGGATTAGATCAAGAACAGTTTCCTGAAAGTTCTGCATGTTGCAACTAAGAACCACTGGCTGAAATCTTAACAAAACCTCACAACAAGCACAATTTCATTTGATCTTGCAGAGACTATTTACATCAAGCCTCTTCTTACTTTCTGTAAATTCAGCTTGAGAGGGGAATATTAGCATTTAATGTTATATAGTTAGTTAGTTGGAATTAAGCTTTCTTTTACTTAGTCTCAGCTCCTAGTATAAATACATTTGTGAAGTTACATTTTATCTTTAATGAGAACCGAAACATAATCTAAATCTAGTTTCGTAAATCCAAAGCTTCCAAATAATTTAAAAAGTAAAATCCAAAGAAAATAATTCAAATAACTATAAATCCAATAAAAATAATCTTAAAGATATTATTAAATATAATATAAACTGCACATATATACTTATATATAGGTATTCCAAATTTTCATTAGAAACCAAAAAAACCATTCGGATTTACAGTTTTTAACCAAATCAAACTTAAACCATTTAGTTAATAAATATAACAACCAAATATATTTTTAGACTAAACCATAACCAAACCAAACCATTTATTTCGATTTGGTTTAGTTCGGTTTTTTGGATTACGGTTTTTTTGCCCACCACTACATTCAACATTGAAGTATGCATATTAGAGATTGAAATGTACAAATAATATTCAAGTGTTGCTCTGTCTAGTTGTGAAATTCTAGGGTCAGTCACATTGAATGTCACTAGAAAAGCTTAATTCCAACGGCTGAAGCATCCGATCCATAGTATCAATTAAGACTATACTTAAATCCTAAAGACTAGAATTTAAATTTAGCCTACAGATCCTAAAACTGATATATATATATCTTACATAATATGAAAAGGTTTTTCTCAACTTTTGCTAAGGAGATGACACTTGGCTTACTCTATTTTTGACACCTGTATTTTTTTTGTTTGGACCTAATTAACTACAGGCCCATAAAACCAAAAAAAAAGAACCATATGTATTTCCTTCTTTCTTTAATCAGAAACATATGCAACCTCCAATAATCTAAAGCCACCTTATATCAGTCTGTAGTTGGTTTCATCTTCGAACTATTTACCAACATTTAATTAAATTTATAGGTTTGAATTCTTTGGTTTAATTTATGTGTTTGAATCTTATATTATTTTCACAGGCACAAACGGAATCAAATTTAAGTAAGATGGTGGGTAGGTATTATTTAAGTAAATTAGTTTAAATTTTTTAAAATTGTTTATATAAAATTAACATTTTGAACTTACTTTCTGGAAAATTATGTAAGATTATGAGTTGATTTTGATCTAATTCTATAATTATTTTGTTTGATTCACACTTATTATTTCAAACGTTATTTATATAAAATTAAAATTTTGAACTTGCTTTCTGGAAAATTATGTAAGATTATGAGTTGATTTTGATCTAATTCTATAATTATTTTGTTTGATTCACACTTATTATTTCAAACGTCATGTTATTTTTGAATTATATAAAATTTAGAAGTTTTCATAATAGAAATTTTAGAATTAATTATGAACATAATCAGTTATGTTTTGATTTGACATAATACCATCATTTTATGCATTGCCTTATACCCACTATTTTCCTCAATTTTCATTTTTGTTTATATACTTCTCATTTTTAACTTATTATTTTGAAACACTTGCGAATTTATGATCATTAATATTTGATTTTAATCTTTTCTCCTTCTTAAATTTGATTCCGTTTGTGTCCGTGAAAATTATATAAGATTCAAACACATAAATTAAACCCAAGAATTCAAACCTATAAATTTAATTAAATGTTGGTATATAGTTCCAAGATGAAACCATCCACAGACTGATATAAGGTGGCTTTAGATTCTTGGGGGTTGCATATGTTTCTAATTAAAGAAGGAAGAAAATACATATGGTTCTTTTTTGGGAAAATAGCACCACCCACACCCACTTTGGTGTTGAGTTGTTTCAGGAAAATCCACTTTGCAAACTCCTTATACTTTCTCTTGTTTTATGCTTATGTGTCAATGTCCCTTTTACATTTTTGTCCTCAGATAAATAGAAGGTAAGTGGGCGAAGGAGAGAGAAAATAACAACAGACAATTCTTTTTGTATTTTTCCTCTTTCTCTTTTTTTTTCTTGTTTTCTTCTATGTTTTTTTTTTGTTTTCTATCTCCCTTTTTATTCTTTTCTTTGTTGTGACATTTTAGTTAGTTATTATCAAAATTTTATCTGTTCATTTTTATACAATAGATTATAATTATATTTTTTCTATATTTTAAGATGTATATTGCTATTTTTTTTTTTGAATTAGTAGATTATAATTATATTTTTTTCTACATCCAAGTGTATCTACCAAACTATGACCACATGGATATATATGATCAAGATGTTCAAGTTAAAAGAAAATTATTGGGCTATGCATTTAAACCCTAAATCCTAAACATTTAAACCCTAAATCCTAAACTATGACCGCATGGATTGCTTATCATGGATTTGGTAATATGATTTTACTATTGTTTGCATCAATATATATATATATATATATATATATATATATATTTTATGAACATCCAAGTGTATCCACAAAACTATGACCACATGGATATATACGATCAAGGTGTTCAAGTTAAAAGGAAATTATTGGGCTGTGCATTTAAACCCTAAATCCTAAACTATGACCGCATGGATTGCTTATCATGGATTCGGTAATATGATTTTACTATTGTTTGCATCAAATATATATATATATATATATATATATATATATATTTTATGAATATCCAAGTGTATCCACAAAACTATGACCACATAGATATATATGATCAAGGTGTTCAAGTTAAAAGAAAATTATTGGGCTATGCATTTAAACCCTAAATCCTAAACATTTAAACTCTAAATCTTAAACTATGACCACATGGATTGATTATCATGGATTCGGCAATATAGTTTTACTATTGTTTGCATCAAAATATTTTTGTTTTATTTTTTTTATGAACATCCAAGCATATCCACCAAACTATGGCCACATGGATATATATATGATCAAAGTGTTCAAATTAAAAAGAAATTATTGGGTTTATGCATTTAAAACCTAAATCCTAAACTACGACCTCATGGATTGCTTATCATGGATTTGGTAATATGGTTTTACTATTATTTACATTAAAACATTTTTTTTAATTTTTTTTATGAACATCCAAGCGTATCCGCCAAACTATGACCACATGGATATATATGATCAATGTGTTCAAATTAAAAGGAAATTATTGGCCTATGCATTTAAACCATAAATCCTAAACATTGAAACTCTAAATCCTAAACTATAACCACATAGATTGCTTATCATGGATTCGGTAATATGGTTTTACTATTGAACAAAGTTTGATAGTCTAACTTGAGGAAAGTATTCTCTTTATAAAAGAATAATTTCACAAATCATAACTGAATCAGCAACCTAAATTGCAAATTCTCTAACTCCCACCAAATTACATCCACCAAAAACACCTAAAATCCAAAATTAAACTTTTCTACATCTGAAAAGCATCATTCACTTATTTATTGTTCAAATCAAACATCAATCTAATTATAGTTTGAGGATGAGAGATAAAGAGAGGATGGATAAGAAGATTGAAAAATGAAAGTGTATGAGATAAAAGAGAGACAAGAGAATGGAGAAGAAATGGTTGAGTTTGGTAATGAGAGAAAGAAAGAGATAGAGACAATTAGAGAAGCCATGGAAGGAGAAGAAGTTACAGGTCAGGGAGAGGAATGAGTGAAACTGGCTATTGGTGTTTTGATAGAGTGGGCGAAGGAGAGAGAAAATATTAGAGAGATGGAGATAATAGAGGAAGAGAGAAGAATTGTAAAATAGTAGTTAGATGTATTGTTGTTAATAAAGTTTAAATTAGAGGGTAGTATAGTCAATAAACATATAAAATTTATAGCAATAGCTAGAAGTGGGTGTAGGTGATATTACTTTGTAGAAAAGTGGGTGTATATGCAAAATACCCTTTTTTTGTTTTATGGGCCTGTAGTTAATTAGGTCAAAACAAAAAAATACAGGTGTCAGAAATAGAGTAAGCCAAGTGTCATCTCCTTAGCAAAAGTTGAGAAAAAATTTAGTTTCCTAAAAACAATCTATTACCATACAAACACATCCTCTTTCAGACTATTGTGAAAACTAAAATATTTACTTTCTATTTTATCCTCGATTCAATCTCCAACGAACAACAAAACACCGGTAACAATAGTATCGTTCTTCGGATCATCCGTTTTCGGGAAGTTCCTGACTTTAGAAGAAATATTGTCTTACTAAGTCTTGAATATTTTTTTCTTATGTAAATTTTTTTTATTGTTCATCTTCTGCTGATTTATGCAATCATTTTAAAATATTTATAAAAAAATAAATAATGTCATGTGTATTTGATTTTAAAAGAATTTTAATATATCATGATGTTGGACGCTAGATTCTTAGACTAAAAGTTGAAAGAAATCTTACTATATTATATCATCTAATAATAAAGTAAAATTTTCTTTTGGAAAACTGCAAAAGATTGTCATTTGATGTTCTTTTCTTTCACAAGTGTCATTTTGTTTCTTTTAATTTTTAGTGTAACAAATTTATTCAATTGAATTTACATAATAAAATTTTCGCTTAACAAATAATTTGATGATTAAATTGTTTAAGGATATAAGATTATAATATGTATATATATATATATATATATATGGGTTGTATAGGATAATGTCGAGTAATAATTGGCTGTTTTATTTCCACACTTTAATATAAATAATTCACATGATTTTGATATTACATTATTTATTTTATTTTCAATCCATTCAAATTAAACTAAAGTATATTTTAATATATAATATCTAAATAACTAAATGAGAATTGAATATATTTTTTTGATAAAGAGATAACTGTACATATTTCTGTTTAAAGAGAGAAGTGAATATATGTTTAAATTCTTGATTTGATTAGCTAACATGCCCGTTCAAAGATCTTTATTTATAATATATAACTTTTGAATATATATTTAAAAAATAGACAATTTTAGTTATTAATTCTCAATAATGCATTTTTATAAACTTGAGACAAACTTTTCTATTTTTTCTCATCAATCCCATATGTTGTACTAATTAGCTCTCATTTTCGTAACTTTCATAATATTTATAGTAATGCAATAAATGATTAATAATAGTATTTAGAAATATTACATATATAAGAAAATATATTAATATGTAATGATTGCATATCTATAATTCTCACAAAGTTTATGTGATTCCTATAACAATGAAATACTCCCTCTGTTTTAATTTAGTTGTCGTTTTATGTTTTCAATGAAAATGCTCTCTCTCTATGCTGGGCTATGGAAAGTGCTCTCTCTATGGGATATGATATGGTTCATTTTGAGACAAATTGTCAAGAGATTTTAAGTGTCATAGATGAGTCAAAAGACTGGCCAGCGTTAGCTTCGGAATTAGATTCTTTTCAGTCTTATCAAATGAGGTTTTCTATGTTTTCTATTGGATGTATACCTAGATTGAACAATGTCTGTGTCGTCCGTCTTGCAAAAGCGGCTCCAGCAAGAGGATCTTTATTTTCCTATGTAAATCCACAGGTCCAGAATGGTTAGCTCACGAGGCTATCATATTTGAACCGACTTAATAAGATATAGTGTTTTGAGGCAAAAGAAAAAAAGGTGTTGATGATAAAAAAATTACAAAAAAATATCCAAAAACAACGTAAACTAAACCCGTGCGTAACATGGAGTGATTACTAGTATATATATATAACACAAAACAAATTGGGACTCGGTTAGAAATGAAAAAGCCAAAATAATTATCACCTTACAAAATATAAAATACTGATATATGGATAACTCCTCACATTACCATTTAGTTTTAGGTTAGAAATCAAACCATAATTTCGTATAAGTTATGAAATTGTAATTTAGCATAAGAATCCTCTTAAAGAGGGAAAAAAGTATAGCAAAACTTTTGTCTCCATTAAAGAAAACACATTCTACAAAATCTGACCGCGTTCATATAATGAAAGGCTGGCGGCGGATGATTGTCATGATAATGATTATTGGGAAGAAATTATATTATTGTAAGCAAAAGATACTCGTCAAAAGCTTGTATGTTTGATATAAAAAAAAATTAATACGAAGCAACTTATCGACAGCTTCGCTAAAAGATATCATACAATATATAAATTGAATAGCCCATTTATTTATTACGGAGTTTGATTATAGGAAATTACACGTAGGTATTTTTCTGAAACCAAAAAATAAATTGTCTAGCTACTTCATTCTTCTTGTTGGTTCATCCATGAACAAGTCACTGTATAAGAGATTCCCTCTCTCAAGGCTCAGTTATTTTGAATGAACAAATTATATATTATCAAGGATAAAGAAGAAAACATGTAATAACCAATACAAATAAAATGCAAACCAATGATGGCAATATATCCAATACAAATAAAATGCAAACCAATGATGGCAATATATCCAACCAGTCAAAACTTGTGAGGTTATCTGAGTTTTATCCGGAAGATTTTAGTTCTGTGGAGCGGATATCTCTTGAGCATCAACTTCGTATTTACATCGATAATATCCGTGAAGATAAAAGGTTTGCTAATTTGGAGAGTCTTGGAGATCTTGCACGTGTAATGTTGGAGACAAAAAAACATCTTTCGCATCCTCTTGTTTATCGACTTTTGAAGTTGGTTTTGACTTTACCTGTTGCTACTGCTACAGTCGAAAGATGCTTTTCTGCGATGAAAATTATGAAAACTATCTTGCAAAACCGAATGGGTGATCAGTTTTTAAATGATTGTATGGTTTGTTTTATTGAAAAAGAGCACTTAGATAAAGTGACAAATGAGATAGTGATAAAAAGATTTCGAGATATGAAACATCGTAGAATAGTTTTGTAAGACTTTTTAATATATTTTTGTTATGACAATTATTTAATGTTTTATTTTTTTGGTTTTGGATTTTTTAAATAATAATATTATTATTATATTTTAATTAATTATTTTATTAATTATTTTGTGCCCCATGTTAAATAAGTTTCTGCGTCCGCCACTGCATCTAAAGGGACAAGTTCAAATTCTACTTCCCACTTTAATTAACATAGCCGATCAAAAAACTATAGAGAATCTTTTCTAAATGAATGTTTTTGAAATTATTATTTGTCATCAATAACTCGTATATTCATCATAAATCTCATCGAAAACTAACTATTATCGTAAATTTCGTAGAAACAAATAAACCTCAAACTCTAATAACCATACATATCGATAAAATTTGTCAAAAATAACCTCAAAGTCAATATCTTAGAGACAATCGAGTAATCCCAAACCAGATCGAAAAGAGAAAAATAATTAGTTTTGGAGAGAAAGAAACGGACGAAGGCATGGAGAACATCCTCTCACGGCATAGCTTTTGATCAAGCTAATAGACAAGCATATACGGAACCGACTCAGTACACTTCCTGGTGGTCAAAACCAATCCATCCAAGTTTGGTTTGCAGCTAGATTCTACTGAATGATTTTATATCAAACTGTTTTAAAGTTCTCCACATAAATTTTGTAAAACGTTTATTTTTCTTTTGAATATAATTTAACATTAAATTCAAAAGAAAAAAAACTTTTCGAGTACAATTAAATTGGGTATACCAGGCATTTAACACTGGTGACATGACCGGTTGTTCAAACAAGAAGTCCAATAGCACCTATAGTTAAACTTACTTGAACAAGAATTATGAAAATTTGATAGAATATTTTTGTATAGCCAAAAAGAAAAAAAAAACGAGCCTCATGACTTGAACAATGAGTAGTCTATAGTCCCACAGCTAAGCACATTATATTGTCCCTTTTCTCTGAAAGTTACATACAGAAAAAGAAAACATAAAATTCAACAAAAGTCTTCTTTGAAAATGACTTTGTTTCCTTTTTTCATTTCCGTCGGTTCTAGCCTCTCTATTTATGTATGGGTCTCTGCACATCTCTTACTTCATTTTCTCAAAACCTTTTTCTCAATCTATTAAACCAAAAACCAAAATTTTTCTCCATTGTTCCTTTCTAAAGCATTGCAAGAACATGAAGAGACATTCTTGCTGTTACAAACAAAAGCTGAGAAAAGGTCTCTGGTCTCCTGAAGAAGACGGGAAGCTTCTTAGTTACATCACCAAACATGGCCATGGTTGCTGGAGTTCTGTCCCTAAACTCGCCGGTAAAAACTCTCTCTTCTCCGAAAAAAGCTTATTAAAATTGTGTTTTTCTTCCTCAAACCATTTATAGAACCGGATTTTTCTGAATCTATAGGTCTCGAGAGATGTGGAAAGAGCTGTAGACTCAGATGGATCAATTACTTAAGACCTGATTTAAAAAGAGGAGCTTTCTCTTCAGAGGAACAGGATCTTATCGTCGAGCTTCACGCTGTTCTTGGAAACAGGTAACAATCACAATTTTTGCTCTGTTTCTAAAACAGAGTATTCTTTTTTTTCTGAAATCCCCTGTTTTGTATCAGATGGTCACAAATTGCTGCGAGGCTTCCTGGGAGAACAGATAATGAGATCAAGAACTTGTGGAATTCGTGTATTAAGAAAAAGCTGAGGGAAAAAGGTATAGACCCTATTACACATAAACCTCTCCCCGAGATTTATAAAGACACAAACAGAAGCGACAACCACAATTCCACAAGTTTCTCTTCAGAAACTAATCAAGACTTCTTTGTCAAGGAACCGTCAGATTATTCAGACTACTTAGCGTTTGAGAAGTTAAACACCAACTCTGTTTCAATCGTCAATTCGCTCTCGCCCGTGAGCCCTACGCAGTTCAACACCGATGGTTCTGTCTCAACTACAGGTTTTGAGACGCAGATATGCGTAAAACCCTCGATTATTCTTCTTCCTCCTCCAGACAACACTTCAAGCACTATCTCTGGGGAAGATCATGTACAAGTGACAGACCCTACTTGGGAATCAAACTGTGGAACCGCAAGCCACCTCGACAATCCCGGTCTGGAAGAAATTAAATGGTCTGACGAGTATCTGAATGAATCGTTACTCTCTAATCCGGTTTACGTGAAATCAGAGACAGATTTCAACGCCAACATTGCGTTTCCTTGGAGCCAAAACCAAAACCAAGCTTGTGACGTGTTCCCCAAGGATCTTCAGAGAATGGCCTTCTCTTTTGGTGAGACCCTTTAAATTTAGAGTTTAGACATATACTGGATCAAATGTTCTATCTGGTCACAATTTTTAAGAAGAGCTCCATCTTTCTTTTATATATGTGTCTAATACATTGTAAATTTTAGTTTGATATTATTTTTGTTTCAAGATCCATCGACAAATCAAAAGTTATGTGTTTTCTTAATCTGTTAAAACTTAAAAGAGAGAGAAGAACTCAAATGCATGCATCATTGTAAAGAAGAAACCTATTTCCTTAAACACATTGTGGTCCAAAGTCACTTCTTTCAACATTATTCAGAACTCAGAGACCTATAACCAATATAAAGACAAAAACAAAAACAAAAAAAAATTAGAAAACGACTATTTGAAATCACTAAACAACAGAACTTTTTTTTTATTTTGAAAATTAATTAAATTATAGAACATATATAATTAACTAGAAGTCATCCCGTGCTACGCACGAATTTAGCTTACATTGTTTTTGAATTTTAGTAATTTGGATATTATTAGTTCTTCTATTTGTTTACTCAGGAATTGTTATTTTAGTGATTTTAAAAATATACTGATCATTTCAATTTTTTTTGGGTTCTTTCGTTTGGGGTTACTTGAATTTTCTTTTTATATATAGTATTAGAGTACAGTAAAACTTCTATAAATTAATAATGGTGGGACCAAAATTTATAATGATATTAATTTATCTATAAATTAATAATAATTATTTTATAGTGTAAACTAATAATTACTAATTTATAGATATATTTTTAATTGTTTAAATTTTTAAAAATTAAGAATTGAGACAATTTTAGTGAAATAAAATTAGACTTTCGGATGTTGTAAATTTCATGGTTTAGAAATTGAACTTGTATTATTTAGAAAACATTATTGATAATAAATTACAAATACTATAGACAAATTTACTTATACACATGACATACATAAATTCAAGTTTATGAGTAATAATATCGATTGTCGAATTTTAATAGACTGTCAAATTATCAAATTGTAAATGATGCATATCTAGAAGTTGAAAACTTTAAAAAACTTAACTATTTTTATGACATGTTATAGAATATTTTATATCATTATAGTTTGAAAATACAACATTACAATTGTTCTATAGAAGTGAGCTTTAGGAGAAACATACATTATTATATCAGCATATATATATTAATTTACATGATTATAAATTTATGATATTATTTGGGCTATATTTTACATGAAAATTTTAATAAAATTATTATCTTATTATCTTATCGAATTTTGTTAATTTTTACACTGGCCCGACTTGGGACCAACAAAATTTATTAATTTATAGTGTTTATTAATTTATAGAGGTTTCACTGTATTTCAACATGTGAAGAAATTTTTGATTACATAGTAGTGTATTTATAGTTTTTTCTCCCTTTAGTTTTTCAAGACATATTAAGCATTCTCCATCTTTTTATTTTCTTGCTTGCGTTTGCACAATTTATACTACCACTGACATCTACAAAAATATGTAATTTAGGAATATAACTTACATGAATACAATCTAAATATGAAATTTAGGTAAACAACAATGAACTTAATAAATATATTTTACCAGCTTATTTTTGGTGAGGTAAAAAATGCAATCACATCCCTAAATATAATTTATCCTTTATACATTCTAATACAAATTAAATTTTTTTTTAAAAAAAATTTAATAATGAAAATGAATCCAAGTAAATAAAGTTATAAATAATTACTCTAAGTTTTGGTTGAGTATAAAAATGCAATAGTTTTGTTCCAATGCCGAAATGAATTTTTAGATCTGTCTATTTAGCTTTATCATAAATGCAATTGAATAAAACAAATATTTATTTTGTCGTAGCTACTTAGAAGACAAACCGCAGAATATTATAATATCAAATGTCATAATAATAGAGTTTCTTAGGAAGTAAACTATTATATGTGAAAGTGGAAAATGTTATGAAAATAATTTTTTATATTACTATTCTTATAATTTTATTTACGATAATGAAAATGGGTTTTTAAAAACAAATTGACATAGGTCATCCAAAATCACCGGACCGGAAGAAAACATAAACTGATAGATGATGGGTTTAAATCGGAAGGGGCCTAATTGAAAAAGGAAAAAAAGAAAATGTTAAGAGTTTTTTTTTTTTTGTTTTATGGGTTTTTAGAGGTCCAAAGAATTTAGTTAATTAGGTCTAAACAACAAAAGTGTATAGATGTCAGATAGATAACAGGTCAAATGTCATCTTCTTAGTTAAAAACCTTTTCATAAATTATATAAGATGTAAGTTACACCCTTCGATTTAAACAACTACTAAAATCTAGCTGGGGATCAAACTCTTAAAACTTTTATGATCCGGACGATGCAATCAATTGCGAAAAGCTAAATAACTGCACCAGCTGATTTAAAGAGTTTCTCGAAACGATTGCGTCTCGGTGAGAACTTTGCTCAAAAAAACTACCATGAAACTTACTTACAAATTAGAACTGTTACAAAGAGAGGAGAATGAGGAGGAAGTAGTACTTGATACAAAACTCAACAAGAAGATCAGACCTTAAATGTAGCTATGTTTATTCCAAAACGACTTAAAAAGACTTCTGCATTTTGCACTTCTAACCCAACTTCTTCTTCTCTTATTAATCTCTTCAAACAAACTTGCCACTAAAGTTTTTCCGAGTCATTCCATCATATGATATTTTCGTGAACATGCACATGCTTCTTATTTTTATTAGGGGTTCCATTTTTCATATTCTTTTCTTGCAAGTTCATTACAACTTACAAGTACTTTATTTAGAATCTGAAATCTATCATATTAAAATAAAATAACTCACACTATTCCTACTTTGCTGGCACTTATTAATTAGTTTATTTTTTAGTCACTATGCCCTTCAATTTTAATTTATTTCACAATATATTGAAATTTAATATTTATTGCAATATATATATATATATTAATAATTAACTTTACATAGATTTTTTGTTTTTTTAAGTTGCAAACATAGTCAACAGAAAAAAAGCAAATAAAGACTATTTAATGATCGCTTGATATGGAGACCTAAAACTTAAAAAAAAAAAACCTTTTTTATAATATATGATAATTATGTGGCACATATCTTTGCCCAATCTGTCTCCTTAACTGCGTCTATAAATGCATCAATACAAAAAATGACATCAAAGAAATAAGAAAAGTCCTAATTTCTTCGGTCATGGACTGATGGACAGCTTACCTCGGCATCTCCTCGAAGAGATTCTCTTCAGAATAGACCACAGATCTCTGGCCATGATGCAATGCACAAATAGATCTCTTCAGTCTCATATATCCAAAAACACTAATTTTGAATCCGAATACTTCTCTCGGATCAGATCCAGTTTGCTATGCGTAGCAGCAAGCAGCCCATGGCTCTCATTTTCTCTGTTATCACATTTACGGCGATTCTTGGTCACCCAGAACAAACAAACCTTGATGACGTGTCATCTTTTGGGCTATTTCTCTGGCCTTCTTCTACTCTTCCTCGATGGTCTCTGCGTCCTAAATCCTCTCACAAAAAATTTTCGATTTTTGAATTACTCTAGGTCAAAGTTTTTCTCTAATCGACAAGGTCCTCAACTAGGGTTCGCGCAGAGTTTCAAAATAGTGATCATAAAAGAGGTGAGAATTGGCAATGAAACAACGTATGAGTTTGAGATTAACGCAGGAGATTCATGGAAATTATCAGAAACTATGTTTACTTGTTGTACAAGTAATCTCGATAACCGTATGAAAAAACCTGTTTATATGGAGGGAGCTCTTCACTGGTTAAGAAACGACGGATGCATCGTAGCTTTTAACCCTAAAACAGAGAAAGCAAGACCGATTCCGATCAGATTCCCGAAAGAACTTTGTGCTGAAACGTTGTTCACAGCAGCAGATAATAATTTAACCTTGATATCGGCGACGGAAAAAATAATTTACGTTTATGCACTTGAGAACATTCTTAGTGATCCCAAGTGGGTCCTTGTGAAGCAAATCCGGAACGGAGTACTGGACGAGAATAGGCTAATTTGTTGGTCCCTTGAGGCTTACGATGGAAAGTGTTTAGTGTTGCGCGAGATAATATCGAAGAAATACTATTACAAGCAAGTGCTTCATGGGTACGAGATGAGAGCTAATACGTGGGAAGTCATATGTTCGACTCCAGGGTGGTTCTCTTCAGTTCTAGACTTTTATCAGTTTACACCGTCGTCATCGGTGATAGGACTTGATGATAAGGAGGAAGAATTCTTGGGATCAGTTTGGCTTGTAACCATTCACAAATCTCCTCTTTAAACCCCATTATGCGACTAATTAATGGAACCTCATCACCAAAAGAAAAATGGAAAAAGTAGCTTTGAATAAAACTGGTTGAACAAGATAAGCTTTCGTCCAAGCTGTTTTTGTATTGTAACGTCCCAGAAAAGAAAAAAACAGAGTGGACTAGACAAATCCGCATATGTGTGGAACATGTGTTTTATGTTTACAGTATTCTTTTTTTAACCAACCAAACGCTAAACTGATATTATATTGAACCGACCGGTCCAATGAACTATTATTACAAGGGCAACCAAACCGAAAACTCCGGAGTTCAGACGCAAGAATCTTCTCACTTTTCTCTAAAACCTTAAGTTCGTGAATATTTGAATATCTTCCGTGTGTTTTCTTGCTCTTCTCAAATTTGAAATCGCCATTGTTTGTGGATGATGAGGTAGAGCTACCATTAAAGTTAATGTTAGAAAGAGAGGAGAATGAGGACGAAGGACTCTCGATAGAAAACTCAACAAGAAGAAGACCTTAACTATGTTTATTCCAACGACTTACAAGTTACAAAGGCTTCTACAATTTACACTTCTGACCCAACTTCTTCTCTTGTTAATCTCTCTTCAAACAAACTTGGCACTAAAGTTTTTCGAGTAATTCCATTATATGATATTTTCGTGAACATGCACATGCTTCTTATTTTTACTAGGCGTTCCATTTTTCGTATTTTTTTTCTTGCATGTTCATTACAAGTACTTTATTTAGAACGAAATTGCAAAAGCATCAAAATTTTGGGATTTATCTAATATGATTATATATATAATAATAATTCCAATATTCACAAATGCTATTTTTGAAACATTCGAGAGTGTGTGCTAAGTTTAGAATAAAAACTTGGATTAGTGCACTACACGAAAACACGGCGTTTGGGACTACTTTTTGTGACTGAATTTATAGTCGCAAACTTTTGTGACTATTTTGTGACACTTTTGCGACGGACTAACGATGACGAATATTTTAGACGTAAAATAGTCGCAAATTTACGACGCCTCTATGAAGTCGCTAATTCATTGCTATTATGCGACTACGTTGGGACATTTTATCGACAATAAATAAAGCGTCGCAAAATAATCGCAATTTATGACCACTTAAAGATTGAAGATTAAGTCAGTAAAGTTAGTCGCAAAGCTGTTTTAAAATAACGACGTATTTGCCACTTCTAGTTTGCTGTAAGTTTAATAGTCACAAATCAGTCGGTCAGTGATGTCGGTAAAAAACGTGGTTAATGTGGAAGTGTGCGTTTGTACTGAACTTTTGTGACCTTTTTTTAGTCTCTATTATGTGGTAAAAGAGTGACAAATGCGTCGTAATGTGCGACGCTTTTTGTGGTGGTTGCAAAAGAGTTGCAAAACAGTCGGTTAGTGATGTCGGCAAAAAACGTGATAAATGTTTAGTTTGCGTTTGTACTGAACTTTTTCGAGCTTTAAGTTGTCTCAATTATGTGGTAATGAGTGACAAAAGAGTCGTAATTTGCGACGTTTTTGATTGTAGTCGCAAAGCAGTCGCAAATTTTATACTATATATAACACATCGCTCTCACTATTCCATTCATATCACTCTCATTCATTTGTAAGAAGAGAGACAGAAGAAAAAAAAAGTAGAGAAAAAGAATATTTTTTTTTAGAAGAGAAAGAAAAAAAATAAAAAGATTGGTTTTTTTAGAAGAGAAGAAAAAAAAAGATTTATTTTTAGAAAAAAAAAGGAAAGCTATGTGGAATTCATCTCGAGAGTGGATGTATAATAGGATCGATGGAAGAACAAATAATATATCTAAAGATTTTTTGGCGGGGGTGGAGCAGTTCATGAATTTTGCAAACAGACAGTCTTTAGCACAAAGCAGTGGAGGTAGGTTTCACTATCCTTGCGTTAAATGTTAGAACGAGGTTATTTTGCATGGTACGACAATATCTAATCATTTGCATAGTAAAGGATTTATGCTAAATTATTATGTATGGTCTGAACATGGTGAAGATTATGACGTGCTAGGGGTAGGAACTAGTAGTCATTATCCTAATACAAATTATACTAGTACTAGTAGTCAGCATGGTAGTCAACATGGTAGTCAGCCAATAGGATTTGAGGGAAATGTATATGCTGAGATGGTGAATGATGCATTTCATGGTACCACACCTTTTAATGAGTATCATGAATATGAAAGTGGATATGATCATGGATATGATCATATCCATGAAGAACCTACTCAAGAGGCGAAACGGTTCTACGACATGTTAGATGCTGCAAATACTCCACTTTATGATGGATGTCATGAAGGTCATTCGCAACTATCGTTGACGTCTAGGTTCATGAACATCAAGGTAGACAATAATTTGTCTGAGGCATGCATGGACAATTGGGCTGAATTGTTTACGGAGGTTTTACCAGACGGTAATCAAGCTACTGGTTCATACTACAAGACAGAGACTTTAGTGCGAAAGATAGGATTGCCATACCATACAATTGATGTATGTATAGAGAATTGTATGCTCTTCTGGAAAGAAGATGGGAATTTAGAGCATTGCAAGTTCTGTGGAAAACCAAGGTACAAATGGAGGTTGATGGTCCTGATGCTACAGACCACTCGTCGCCAGACTCTACTTATGCAACCATCCCCGTTCAAGATAAAAATGACATTTTTTTGAAGGTAACTACTTGTACATTTGTCTTTGTTTTGCCTATGTTGATTGTCTTATTTAGCTAACTTATGTATCTGATTTTGATTGATATATTTTTGACTGATGCTTAAAGTGAGTCTTGATGTTGATAATCTAGTGTAAGATTTTGACATAAAAACTTATAATCATGATTCTTGCCTTATGTTTGTCTTGTGAATGCTTATCTCTTTTTATTTTCATAAAATTGGTTTTGTGAATGATTGTCTCTTTCTATGTCTTAGTGTACTGTAATAGATGCCAAGGGAACCCCCTATGGACTTGGAAGTCTGTATGAGATAATCAGCAAAGGGAGGAGAAAGGCAAGTGATTCAAACTCTACTCCTACTTCACTCTTAGAGATTCAAGAACAACTTGAGGTTGCTCGTCGTAACCTCGCTGATCAAGAAGAAGAAAATGCTCGACGTGTCAGAGAAGATGCTCGACGTGATGAGGAGCAACGTAATGCTCAAAACCGCATCTCAACCTTGGAGATGCTCGTCTCCTACTTGAAGAGCAGTGATCCCGGTGTTGCAGAATTCATGGCATCTCAAGCACCAACCCATGCGCCATTCGCCCCAGCAGCCAACAACAGTACTCCAGCCACAGCAGTTAATGTCAACCCACCCGCACCAACCACTTCAGGAGCTAGTTCACCAGCTACTTCACCAATCACTTCACCAATCACTTCACCAGCTATTCCACCAACCACTTCTCCTTTGTCAGCATCAACCTCTCGTACTTAACTTAATATTTCACTCTTAAGCCTCTATAACTATTTTTTGGGTTGTGTTCTAAGATTTCTAACTACTAGAACTATTTTCTGGATGGATCGATGAATGATTTGTATCTTTTTGTTTAATATCATTCAAACTCGGGATTTAATTTTAATTTCTGGTTTTTCTTTCAAATTCAATTGTCTATAGTCACAAATGAATTGCGAAAGATAGACTAATTTGCGACCATTTACATTTATAAAAAACACAAACCATGTAACAAATTCGTTGTAAACAGGTCACAATTTTGCGACACCAATACTTAGTCTTTAGTCAGTCACAAACGATTCAGACTATTTAGCGACTTCTGTGACTAACATGGCGACAACTTTACGACCAAATTTCAGATTTTTAAAAGTTCATCCTCAAAATTGTAGTATTAACTCAGTCTTCAAAACGTTGCACAATGTGACTACTAGATCGTCTACAATGAGTCGTAATATACGACTGAATCATTTGGTCACTATATCATCGGTAATTACGACGTTATAGTGTTGTCTCAATGTAGTCGCTATTTAACGACTACAACTGCTGTCTATAGAGTGTCGCACATAAGCGACGGTTTTGCGACCAAAATATTTTGTGACCAAATATTAGCGACCGTTTCTATCAGTCTTTAAACAGTCATACATAGCGACTTTGCGACTGATTTAAGACGAATTTGTTGGTCACAAACGCCGTGTTTTCGTGTAGTGGTGCCATTATAGAGTATTCAATTCTCATAAACAGCACTTGTACTTGAAATTATTAAATGTTCTGTTTCCAAATCTAATACAACATCGCTAAAATTTCAAAATAATACTATATTTCAAAATTAAATACTAAATCCTACCCTCTCAAAACTATACACTAAATGTAAAAAATTAAGAACCCAAACTTAAAAAAAAATTAAAAAATTAATTTTAAAATATTACAATTGTGTTAAATAGTATTATTTTGAAAATGTGTGGAGTGTGTGCTATTTTGTATATAAAACATGTTTTAGTGTTATTTTAGGGTATATCTCATTTGAAAATCCTTAATAATTATGAAAATCAAGATACTGTATATAAATTTTAAAATAAAATATTTTTACCTATGGATTTGAATCCTTCTATTTTTACTTTCAAATCTATTTAAACATAAAAGGGTTTTGAAATTCAAAAAGGAATCATTAAATGAATAACATAAGATTTTATAAGTATTTATAAATCATATAACCAATAACCCATGATTTTGATAATTATTTTAAAACCAATAATTTAATAACACATGCTTTTTGTTTGTATTTTCAAATCCATTAAACTTCATGAGCCAATTACCCCTTCTAAATGTAATCTTTTCATTTGTAGGATTTATTATTTACTGTATAAAATAAATTTAAATTGAATTCCTTTTCCTTTCTTTTTTTTTTAGTTTTTTCCTTATCTTTCTAAGATTAGCAATTGATTTCATAATTTATTTAATTTTAATGAAAATAAAAGAGATATTTATTTACCTTTTCTTTAAATCTAAGTATAAATAAGATTTACTGTTTTCCGTATTTATGTTAACATAATGTCAAAATCTTATCTAAGTACAAATAAAGATTAACTAAATTGAAATTAATACTTCTGTGTCTATGTATTTAATGATTGATTGATATGGAGACCTAAAACTAGAAAAAACCTTTTTTATAATTATGTGGGGAAAAATGCCAAAAAACCCCGAAGTTATTTTTATTTGGACGTTTAATACCCAATGGTTTTAGATTGGAATAAAAATACACCAAAAAATAAAAACGTGTCATTTAAAACCTAAACTGATACGTGTTGTTATTTTCATACCCACGATTTTTCAACAAATTCAAAATTCCACTTTTACCCTGGTTATCTAATAAATTATTAATTTCTAATTAAAAATTCTCGGTTTTCTATTAACCATGTCATACCAAAAATTTATCCTGGTTATCTCTCTTCTTCCTCTTTCCCTCTCTAATCGTCGTTTTTGGGTTTTTAATCTTGGTTTAAGCACGGGTCAACATTGGTTTTTGGGTTTTTAATCAGAGGAACGACGATTAGAGAGAGAGGAAGAGGAAGAAGAGAGATAACCGGTTTTAATTTTTGGTATGACATGGTTAACAGAAAACCGAGAATTTTTAATTAGAAATTAATAATTAATTAGATAACCAGGGTAAAAGTGAAATTTTGAATTTGTTGAAAAATTGTGGGTATGAAAATAACAATATTTACTATTTTAGGTTTTAAATGACACGTTTTTATTTTTTGGTATATTTTTATTCCAATCCAAAACCATTGGGTATTAAACGTCCAAATAAAAATACCTTCGAGTTTTTTTTGGCATTTTTCCCTAATTATGTGGCACATACATATCTTTGCTCAATCTGTCTCCTTAATTACGTCTATAAATGCATCAATACAAAAACTCACAAAAAATGACATCAAGGAAATAAGAAAAATCTTAATTTCTTCCCGTCATGGACAGCTTACCTCGGCATCTCCTCGAAGAGATTCTCTTCAGAATAGACCACAGATCTCTGGCCATGATGCAATGCACAAATAGATCTCTTCAGTCTCATATATCCAAAAACACTAATTTTGAATCCGAATACTTCTCTCGGATCAGATCCAGTTTGCTATGCGTTTGCGTAGCAGGAAACTATGGCTACCGTTTTCTCTGCTACGACCACATTTACGGCAATTCTAGGTCACCGAGAAGAAAAGAAACCTTGATGAAGTGTCATCTTTCGGGCTATTCCTCTGGCCTTCTTCTACTCTTCTACGGTTGTCACTTCGTCGTAAATCCTCTCACAAAAAAAATTTCGATTGTTGAATAACTGTAGGTCAACGATTGTCCCTGATCTTCGACGAGGTCCTGAACAAAAGCTAGGGTTCGCGGTTGATCAGATTGATCGAACCACCCAGAGTTTCAAAATCTTCATTATAAACGAGGTGAGAAGTGGCAATGAAACAACGTATGAGTTTGAGATTAACGCAGGAGATTCATGGAAATTATCGGAAACGGCAATTACTTGCTTAACAAGTTATCTCGATTACCGTATGAAAACACCTGCTTATTTGGAGGGATCTCTTCACTGGTTAAGAACCGACGGAAGCATCGTGGCTTTCAACCATAAAACAGAGAAAGCACGACTGATTCCGATCAGATTTCCCAAAGAACTTCGTCCTAGAACGTTGTTCACAGCCGCAGATAATCATTTAACCTTGATATCGGCGACGGAAAAAGTAACTTACGTTTATGCACTCGAGAACATTCTTAGTGATCCCAACTGGGTCCTCGTTAAACAAATTCCGAACGGAGTACTGGACGTGAAGAGGCTAATTAGGTGGCACCCGGAGGATTACGATGGAAAGTGTTTAGTGTTGCGCCGCGAGGTAGTGTCTAAGAAGGGCTATTACAAGCAAGTGGTTCAAGGTCATGGGTACGAGATGAGAGCTAGCTAATAAGTGGGAGGTCATAGGTTCGACTCCAGTGTATTTCCATTCAGTTCTAGACTTTTATCAGTTTACACCGTCGTCGTGTTCGGTGATAGGACTTGATGACAAGCAAGAGATATTGGCTTGTGATCATAATAAACAAATCTCCTTTATAAACCCCATTATGGAATTAATGGAACCTCTATCACCGAAAGAAAAATTGAAAAACTAGCTAATTAGGAAAAGACTGGTTGAACAAAATAAGCTAATAATATGTGTGGACTATGGAGTGTGGACTATATGTGTGGGAACATGTATGTATCTTTTGGTTAATGAATAATTTTATTTCTCCATTACAAATGAACTTTATTGATGACAAACCATCTATCTTAACATTTTTAGAATACATTTTTGTGACATCTTTTATTATATTCGTATCCAAACAAGTTCCAACTAAATTCTCTACAATCCTTACAACCAAACACAATCATTTCCTTATTTGATAATATTAATTTCAAATTTCCTAAAATTTAAACTATAATTTTAAATTTCCTATTTCAAATTTCAAATTTCCTAATTTCAAATTTCCTAATTTAAAGCAATATGTTAAATTAAAATATAATTCTCTTTTCACTTTTATTTAATCTTATATTTAATTATTTGAATTACTATTTAACACATAAAGTTAATAAAATATTAGTTTTTTTCAGCATATGATGTGATTTGAATTTTTATAAACGGATATATATTTTAAAAATCTATCTTAACATTTTTGAAGTACATTTTTGTGAAATAATTTTTTTTGAAACGATTTTCCAAAAAATCATGGTCTTAAACACTATTAGTCTAAAATCATTAAGGTTAATCGTGAGAGTATCCCGTCCTGGAGGAAGAGAAGCTATAATTATCAAAAACAGGTCGGTTTAATTTTATATGGTACAACCCGAAATTAGTGAATCGGATTTCATTAATCTAAAACATAAATGATTAAAACTCGGATTATATTTAGATTCCAAAAGTATATTATTGCCAAAAATGTCGCAGTCGTTTTTATTAATTATGTTAGTCGAAACAAGAAACAATATTGAAGATATACTAAAGATACTGTAATATTCTGGTTCTAATAAATCTATTTATAAGCCAAAAAAATCGATCCATCAACTGAATTGTGTATGGTAGGTGGATTATTTACTTGGAGACAAGACAACCCGTTGAAGTTGGCATACATGGTTGGTTACTATTTAGGATCTACTAACATGGAGACAATCATGCATTTGGAATAGAGAACCGACAAATATTTGTTGTATTTTGTGTTTGTAAAAATTGTATAAAGGTTTTCATTCCTTATAAATTAAATATAATCTATTATAGTTTAATAATGTTACAGACATATAGATATATTAACAATACAAAAACTTATATTTATTTAAAATCTAAATATATTTACAAATACAGATGAATTTATTCATATAGTTATTTTAGCAAATTTGATTTTAATTATAGTTCATTGTATTTTTGAAAGTACACATATTTATTGTTCTTCCAAAGTCAACCCATATGATTTTTTTTATTTTTTTTGCCGGCAGAGTACAAGATTAGCTCAAACGAACCAATTAGAAAGAAAATTGTTCACAAAAGTAATTGGATGCGACTCCACTTTAGCTCGACGCGCTAGTTTGTCCGCACTACCATTATGTGATCTGGGAATCTGAACTACAAAAAATGATAGGAACTCAGCCTTATCTTCTTCAATAACGTTCAGATATATCTTGAAAGCAGGCCACTCGGAAGGCGAATACACCATCTTCACCAAATCAGAACAGTCCGTGAGAAAAACAAATTTCTCATTATCCGCACCAATCATACAACGCATTACCCATATAAGGGCTTCCACTTCTGCATGGAGGGGTGACAAGCTACGGCGAGAATTAGATGCACCCATAATGGGAGATTCTCCCTCAGGAGAAATGCAATGCCATCCTCTACCGATAAACTGGTCAGTCGCCTTTCAAGATCCATCCACAAAGCATCGATGACTAGATCTATATCCGTTAACCGCGTCACAAGTATGAACCGTAGACATAGATAGAGAGCGAGAGCCACCCTGAGGTAAGGATCCTAAGGGATCCTCTTGGGCTAAAGACCAAAGTTTTGATTCCTCTTCCGCTATCCATATGATTTTATTAACAAGTATTGTTAATTATTGTAAAAACACCAAAATATATAAAATAGTGTAACATTGATATTACAAAACAAAGAAATTTACTATGGGATAAATTTTGCATATACAACAACATATATATAATATTGTAATATTTATATTAACTAACTAAAAAACCTGATTATATTAGTATACTAACCTATTCAAATGATTTATGAAAACAAATAGATTCGTGGTGTATCATGGGTAAATCTTAGTTTACATGAAAACTAAACAAGGCCCAAGATAAGGTCCATCATTGAGTCGGTAAAGATGGAAGAAGTCGAAACGATCACAACCTTTCCCGTTAAGCTTACGATTCCGATGATTGACCGTAGAATCTTGTTTTTCATCGATTACTGGAAATACATGGATTAAGCTTCAGAAAGTGCTTTGCTCTTTCATCTTAATCGCTAATTATAGAACATGTTTTCACGAAACCTTTTGCTCTCAAAAGGAAAAAAGTCGGAGAAGAGAGAGTTTAAAAGCGAGAATCTCGCCTAAAAGCGAGAATCTCGCCTAAAAGCGAGAATCTCGCCTAATACCCTACACTGACCGATAGGATGAGATTATTAAGCTCAAAAACTAAAAACTGATATTGAAAGAGATAACAAAAGCTAGCCGTCACCGGAAAAAAACAAATCAGACATGCCAGACAAAATCTAACCAACCATCACGTTAGAAGCTGATCATGGATGTTAGAAGAAAGCTGACCAAACCACCACTTTAGAAGCTGATGGATGTCAGACGGAAGCCGGAGTTAGCAAACCCGGTATAACCGGACGGCGAGATATGGGATTAAGAAAGTCTGGTTTAGTCTTTTTTTCACTAACCAAACGCTAAACTGATGTTATAGTAAACCGGCCGGTTCAATGAACTATTTATAGTACAAACCAAACAGAAAACTCCCTGAGTCCAGCAGACGTGAGAAGAATCTTCTTACTTTTCTCCAAAACCCTAATTGAACATCCTTCAGTGTCGTTTTTGCTCTTCTCAAATTGTTAATCACTATTGTTTGTGGATGATGAGAAAGCTTCAGCTAGAGCTACCATTGAACCAGACGCAGAAGGTCCGGTTTGAGAGATCTATGGAGCGGCTACAATTGTTGTCGTCAACCACAAACAACTCTGTAATCGTTGCCGACTCCATCAACGAAGATGCATTCCTCCTTAAGTAATCTCATTCTTTTTCAGCTTATCTGTTTTCTGGATTGAAGTTTTGTTTTCTTCGTATTGATTTTTTTTTTTCTTTTGAAAAAAGGGGACATGGAACCTCCGAGGTAGATGGTGAGTTGCTAGCGACGGTCTGTGGAGTTGTGGTTCATGTGGACAAGCTTGTCTACGTACGAACCTTGCGAGCCAAGTACAAACCTGAGGTTTACGATGTTGTGGTAGGACGTGTGATTGAGGTAAGAGTTTTGTAATGGTGACTAGGGTTTTGAATATCAGATTGAGAGAGATTAGGGTTTTTTTTTTGAATGATTCTTCTTATTTAGGTCTCTCAAAGCTTTTGGAGAGTGGAGCTAAACTCTACTCAAGATGGAGTACTAAAGCTTTCTTCCACGAATATGTCTGATGCTGTTCAGGTTACAATTTGATTCTTCAATTTTTTGGTATTTTTTTTCACATTGTCTGTTAAGGTTCAATGATATAAGAGTTTCTCGATTTTGGCAGAAGCGAAAAAGGTCTGTGGATGAACTCAATATGCGCGACATTATTGTAGAAGATGATGTCGTTTGTGTAAGTCCTATATATGGTCCATCTCTAATTATCCTTCATCTTTGAACACATGACCTGATTCGTTCTTTGTTACTAGGCCGAAGTGGGATGTATTCACCGTGATGGTAGATTGGAGCTAAAAGCTTTAAGTCACAAGTATGGAAAGGTTGGTGATATGATTTGGCACATTAGTCTAAGTTAAGTATACAACTTTGCTAGTCTCTTCCTCTCTAAACAATAAGACTAATCTATCCATGAATCCCTTCTACAGCTCGACAACGGAGAGCTACTCAAGGTTGATCCTTACTTGGTTAAGAAAAGCATGAATCACTTTCATTACTTAGAAAGTCTTGGCATCGATTTGATTCTTGGCCGCAATGGCTTTATTTGGGTCGGGGAACACGCCCAAGTCAAAGATCCTAACCAGAACACAGGAAACGAGAAAAGCTATACGCCACTCGAGACTCGACAAAGCATTCTCAGAATTGGGAATGCGATACGGGTCTTGTCTAATCTAGGCTTCACCATGACTCTAGAAGTGATTATGGAAACTGTTAAGTTAAGCAACACGGATAATATTGACGTACATGACATGCTTGGATCAGAGTTTCACGTTTTGGTGGCAGAGAACGAAGCTGAAAGAAGAAGATGACTTGCTAGAGGAAAAATGTGAAATGCCCCCATCAAAGTTTTGTCTATGTGTTACTGATCCGACAAATTAAAGATTTGTAACTCTTTTTTACTTATGATCAAATCATTATTGGACTTTTTTGGTGCTTGGAGCCCATCATTTGTGAAGACCGGCTCTATTCTAAGTAATCATCTTGTTTACCAATGTTGTTTTTTGCTTATGTTTATATTTTCTATTATTATGCTCTATTTATGGTACCATGTTAAGTCGTCATGCAGATCCAAACATCAGCAATTAAGGAGACAGTTAGTGTTGTTGTTACAATTTAAAACTCAGAAGAATTTAAAAAGATCCTTTTATAAGGCGAAATAAGCTCATTGTTCATAGTCATGACCACTAATAATCCCATTCTGCAATATGATTTCACAATTTGATTCAAACCAGAATGTGTTACTCCAATTTACAAAACAGAGAAAAGTAACAGATTTTTAGACACAAAAGTTAAGAGAAATGTAAGAGGAGAAAAAGTGATCAAATGGGTTTTTATTTTTATTTCATTGTTTGCCTGAATAAATGAATGCTTTTTTTTTTAAGGAAAAAAAAAATAGCATTTTTATACCAAAGGAAAAAAACTAAATTTATTCTCTAAAGACCAAATTGTGACAAGTCTTATCACAAGGATAAGCACAGTCTATGAGCTTTGCTCCTCCTCTTTCGAAATACCAATCTCCCACAGCTACTGCTATACCCTGTTTTGATATACACAAACATCAATAACATTTGGGATTAAATCACAATATATTACACATTTTCATAATTGCATTGTATTTGGTTATTGTTTTGCCTTACCTTGTTCTTAACGGCAGGAGAGTTTTTAGCATACCATGTGTCATGCCTCTCTGTTTGGCAATGAGCAAAGCACGAGTTAAGGAACACACCGTTCTTTCTTGGCATCGCGAAACCTTTTACTAAATTCACCATACGCGTCCTAAATCCTGTTAACACAAAAATTTTCAATACAAAACATATATATTATTAACTCAGTTTTGGTTTATTCAAAATAATCAAGAACATTAATTATAGCTCGTGGTTCACCTTGCAAGAACTGAATCTGAGATGGACTGCACTTGGCGTAGTTAAGTCTGCAGTCATTCCAACTTCCTTTTGGATCTACAGATTTAGGAGCTAAACTCTCTTGAATCTGCAACAATTACAATATATTATATACTATTAAAAAAGACATATTCTCCCTTTATTGTTAACGCTGAGGATTAAAAGAAGAGACTTTAACTAACCTGCCACGAATCATATGCAGCATTAAGAATAAACAATGGAGTCTTAACTTGGTTGATTAGGTTTTGTGGGAAAAAGCACTGCAAGTATTGAAGCATGTAGTACATGTTTTAGCCTTTTAGGCAATCGAGCTCACTATATTTGGAATTGCTTCATTATTAAGATAGCTATAAGAAAAGAATATATACCGAAGTTGGATTAAGACGGTCTACACAGTCCCGAGGAAGCATGGTTTGAAGATTCTGTGATTAAAAACTGTTAGGACCATCTATCGAAAATTAGAAGCGACATAAAGTAACACTCATTGCCAAATTGTTTTGAGTCGAAACTTAACAAAATTACACAAGTCTTGAGACAAAGTGTGTAAAAACTTTATGTGCTCTTACCTGTAATTTTACCACACCGGCATATAAACGCCTCAGAGCTCGGCCTCCAGATACATCGATGCTTCAGTTAAGAAATTGAGAAACCAGTCAATACCTATACCAAAGTCATGACTGATAGATACTTGTTAGTCAAGGAAACTAGCACATCACTCACGCGTCAAGGAAGAAACCAGCATCACTCAGACATTTCACTCTAGTGGAAGGAGGAAACAATTTCCCAAAATCATCACATCGGAAAATCGCGGCAAGACCTCCAGCAGAACATCCAGAGAGCAAAGCCTGCTTGGCTTGACGCATTCCTTTCCCCATCAACTCTTCCATAGCAGCTAACCAAATTCTCTTTCCTCTAAACTGAAGTTTTGCAGCCTAAATTATAGCAAAAAAAAATATAAAATTATATAACAATCAATGTAACACAAGCTAACCTTACTAATGTTTTCCAAGAAAAAACTAACCTTATCTTCGCTATCACCACTAAACGATCCACCGTCACAGTACCGAACTTTTACTCTGTTCCAGTTATAAAAATCTGCAAAGCAGAACATCACCAAGAAACATAAACACCATATCAAATAGAGTGATGTATTAGTCAGAAAGCTTTAGAAAAATGAACCTGGATTTTCAGCTGCTCTATCACTTAAAATGCCAGTGAAAGGTATCTGCTTCTCCATGTACGAAGATGATCCACGGCGACTGGTCTTACGGTATACACAATTTCTAACGGTATCACACCATCCACCTCCCTATCAACCATCATGTCAGTGACTAAACATTATCATATCTATATTACCAGAAAATGTTTTAGCTGCACAAACCTCCAATTGAACGAGCCAGTTGTTTGCTCCTGAACCAAACCCTCGATGCAAGTGATATCCGGGGAGACTTCCATCGAGACACACTACAAAGAAATTCAAAATTGTGTAACAAGAAACATATAATATCCCAAGGAAGAGATAAGTTATAAAGAAGAAGATGTTACCAGCTCCTTTAGAAGCAGCGGATTGAATCAGAGTGAGTCCAACCATAGGAAACTTAGCTTCAGAGTAAACGTTACTTTCAGTCTGAAACATCTTTGTTCCATTGAACTCTGTGAACCACTCCATTTCATCAAACTCCATCATCATACCATTCACAGAGATGTTTAAGAGAATGATCCCAAACAAACTCCATAGATGGTTCTTCATCTGCCACCTCTTGATCATGGATGGATGGTTTCAGACTTGTTGATCACAAACCTTGGTTTATATGGAGGAGAGAGAGATAACATTAATTACCAAACGTTATATTTAATATTTATTACCAGACTATAAGGTGTGATTTAACTGAGATAGTTAAGTAGCCTTTTGACAAAGAAAACAAAAAGATTCCAGATCAAGATCTTGACAAAGTAAAATATAATTTTGTTTACCTTAGAGATCAGATCGCAGAATGTTGCAGACTGCTTGCAATTATTTCAGAGCTGACCAATGGTTAAGATATCTTTTTAGAGAATTATTAACTTTTTAGATTCTTCTGAAGCTGCCATCATTTTTGTCCTTACTAGTGATTATATTATTTGGACATTAGTGTTAATTATTTCGTGTATCTTCCTACGACAATCCTTTTCAGTGTGTTAAACATCGTCACTATCGCTACTTTATACAATTCCCTTACGTCTGAAAGACTGAAATTTTCCGTTTAGAGCCACATGATTAAAAAGCAGATGTGTGTCTTAATCCTCCAGTGTCTTGTCCCAACCTGTTTTTGTTGGGTTGGGAAGGGACAAATTTGTGACATTGATGGTCTTCTTCACTTGTCGATTCAGTATTCACTTTTCGCACTTCTTTCTGTATTTCCTTTCTTCTTCACCATCTCTCTTTCGCCAGCTTCTCAGAAACTGGATTTATGTTGCTTGCAACCTACCAGACCTATCTTATGTCGCCTACGAACCACAAAGAGACTGGGTGTCTTAACATCACATGGGTGCCTTGAAGACGAGTCTTTAGCTACACAGAAAAGCCAAAGAGTATGTACACCAACCGTGGCAAATCTATACATCTCCGGAATGCGCAACCTTTGGCTGGGCTAAACAGAATACCGCCACAACGCCTGGTTGTTCTAGTCATCAGAGTTAAGATAAGGAAAATCCTGCCCTATGTAGAATTTTGCTTGACTTTTGCAGAACGCAGATATATGAGCTAATCGAAGTGGTGGTGATGATGAATTTGATTGCTATCATATCATATATTTAAGAAGTCTTATCTAAGGAATGCAGACAGTACCAGTAAGGAGCTGAATTGATGAATATGCAGCCTGAGTCAGCACAAAATCATTCATAATGCATGAAGTTTGTCAGTTAAGCCAATTTGGCTGCGTCCATGCCAGAGGATTCACGCACTAACTGGTTTGGTTATGATAATAAATGGATCGTCACTCATTTACCAGATACCTTTCAACAGCATTCAATATGCTTTTATCATCTGCAGGTGGTCTGTGATCATCCATCCAAAAGCCTTTGCCAAAGTTAATTTCATTTTTGATTCTTCCAGCATGGACATACTCAGTTAGCCCGACCAAAATTTTATACAAAATATAACAATAATGACATTACTTGATTATAACTGAGGCGACTACAACTCTTTGCCTCAGCTACTTCGGGCTATGCGCTTTACTTCTCAAGTCTTGGATGTGGAACATCAGCTGCAAAGTAAAGAAAGGAAAGTTGGGAACATTCAAACAACATCTAAAGCTCCAGGAGAAAAGTAAGCTAAACATTCAGCGTAGCAGAATATCTAATGCACTACCTTTGTACCCACGTACAAGCTAAAGAACACTCCGCCCAGAACAGGTACTCCTGTGATATCAAATGAATGAACATTATTGAGTAGCAGCGTCTCACAAAGAACATTAAATGAAGACTGATAACCGTTGGGTTTCCATATACCTTCTCTCTTAAGAAAGCTGGAGACCAACCAGTTTATACCTGATGGTCCAATGACATAGCCAGCAAGATTTGCAATCTGCAATTGAGAGACTCAATCTTATTTGTCAGCATGAAGGGGACTACAACAATGGGACATAAGAATATTCCACAAATCTATTTACCATGAGGCATGTGATTGTGACGGCACCAGACAACGCCTTGAGTTCACGTAGGAGGAATTCTCCTAAAGCACTCTCAACCTGCAACAGTACTTTTCATGTTACTACAGTTACTACGGATATGAAACCAAATTACAAAGGAAAAGGAGGTTCTATTTTTCTTTGGGATATATGATAACTAGACGGGTCCAAAACATATCATGTGCTAGTCAGACGCATTGCCTAGTCTCTACCATCATAATAATGTGCGATAATATATCACATTCATTCTTCAAATGTTAGCATGGTAAAGACTTGTAACTTATAGAGAGACTAAAACAACGATTGTTTAACTGACCTTGTATGCGTTGGATGCTGATTTCAGTAACATTTCTGGCATGAAGAATAAACATGTTAACCATGCCCATGAAAGAAGCTTCCTGGTTGCAAATAAAACAGTCAACCATATGAGAAATTGGATCAAATAATTCATACAACACAAAGGAATCATAGGAAGGCAACAGATTACCATTCCAAATCGTGCCACATGGCAACAAAAGTAAATACAACCCACACATTCAGAAACTTTCTTCGTGACCCACCAAGAGGAATATACATATACCTAAATGAACATGTTAACTTACATTTTACGAGCTGATATTAAAAGAAAATGATGTAGCGACGATTTCAGTTGAAACCAGGAGTGTAGTGTTAAACATTCTCACCTGATAAGCCACCTATTAAATGAAGCATGCCAGGTTTTCCAGAACGATTCCAGGCTGTAGCAATTGTTAATGCAATTCGGCATGTTCTCAACAGTTTCAATGCCATTCACCTAAAAGAAAATGTTTACATTATTACATATCCGAACAGCGTAGTAATCTTTTTATCCGGCAATATTTCTCGGAATTTCTAGCTTTGTAGCCATGAAAGTAACAATACTTTGAAAATTGCTTGCTATTGAAAGATCATAGACCAGAACGTCATCAGTACAAAGGACTAAGTTAACTACCCTACAACTACTAGAATTTTATTCCACTAAACGATCATAAGATAATAAAACGATCTCAAGACTTTGAACGGGCGTACCAGAGACCAAAACCGGAAATATCTCCATAAAAGAAGGAACTTAAGCCACATGAAGTTTAGCACCTGCCGCAATACAAATAGCACTACAGATCAGTTTCAGGTATTTCGGTTCTCTACAATAAAAAAAAAGTCAAAGCACACGACTAAAATTTCCAAGAGCCTCTTGGGCTGTTATTAGATTGTCTAGTAAGAAGTGGTTGTTCTGCCAACGAAAAACATAACAATACAAATATTAATAATATCTTACTCCATATCCGACAATAAATATTTCCACAGGAGATAGTTCTCTCCACAGACCACTGTCACAAACACAAAGAAGTTAGCATTTTGTATAATCAAAAGATTTGAAAAGTGTAATTATTATCTTAGTCCTGAAAGAGTTTCACCTGATCACAAAGGCATTGTAATAAAATAAGTGTGTCATAAGTTCAATCAGCAAGAAGCTGAATAACCAACGCACTCCATAGCGAGCAACATCTTTGAATGAATGAGTATTCTGTGGCATATCTAGCTGTAAAAATTTAGGTTTGTAGTGAGAGATCATGAAGACGACCCACTATGAAAAAACGGTGTTGATTATTTATGAACTCTTTTCTACAGTAAATGGAAGTTTATACAAGAGAATCAGAGTTCGGGATTCTAAAAACAAACGAAGACATGAAAGGAATAAAAAAATGAAGGCATGGCAAGAACCACAGACCTGAGAAGCAAATGCATTAAAGCTTATGATTGGCCCCGCAAGGTACAATGGTGCATACACCAAATAACAAAGGTATAGAGAAAAGCTGCAGCTGTCACTAGCAAGACCTCTCTCCTAATAAGTTATACCATGTTAGAGATGAGTTATGCAATAGAAAAAGAGATTAATTATAGAAGTTAAACAGTGGTGCCATGCGGTCAACCTGTCGAAGTACGTAGCATGTCTTCCCCAACTTACATAAGGAACAGCGTGTTACATGTTTCTGCAATAACAAAATAACAAAATAACAAAATAAGAGATGGCTACACCATATGCTGTTAACCATTGATCCAGGGAAACAGTTTAAATACACAAGATATAAAACTTAGAGAAATTAACAAGCAACTACGAATATCAGCAGCTCTTTTCTATATATGCCAGGAGAACATATGGACATGATTTTGTGGATGATATTTTATTTCTCAAAACAATGCATGATTACCACGAACACCTATTCCAAAACTACTGGGAGAAGGAAGACAATACATATCAAGAAAGGCAACACACCTCCTCATCAAAATGAGAGTCCAGTTGGCCCCAGTGATAATCGTTTCCAAAACTTATCATGCGCAGAACAACTGCAACAAAATTATAAGTGGGCAACATACTGCAATCAGACTTTGTTTTTCTAGATAGAGAGCAAAAATGTAGTCAAGAGTAACTAGATAAATCAAATACCAAAATTGAAGCATATATGCCATCTAAATGTGCCCCTAAAGTTGTCCAGGAATTCAAACTGTTGCCTTGGACAAAGAGAGGAACAATCAAAGAGTTAGGCTTCACAGCAACCATACAATAACTACAACTGTACATGTCAAATATGAGATGTACATGACTCACCCGAAAATGGAAAACGAATATCCTTCATAAATGCGATTGCAGAAGAGAAAAAATATGTTGAATGTCCAAAGCATGTAAGGAAAGTATTTTGTCCTTGCAAAAACCTGCATTATTAATGTATATCAACTGAACTCTGATCATCTCAGAAAAAATACCAAACTGAGAAGTAGACATTATTTATGAGTATATGCCACAAGAAGCCAAGATATGCTCTACCCTTCATTCTAACATACTCTTACGATCCAAACTACCAATATACCAAGATTACTATCAAGAGATAAATTGAAAGGAAACATACCTTAACAAGAAGGAAATTGGCTGTTGCAATCGAGAGAATGTAAATGACACTGGAAGTGAATGCGGAAACAACTCAGCTTAGATACAGAAAAGTTAAGAAACAAACAATGTGATGCTAGGAAGCAAACAAAAAAAAAAAAAAAAAGATATGGAAATCAGCACTTACCAAGCTCCATGTAAGTAAACCAAGTATATCAACGATAATGAAAGCCACAAGATGGCCATTCCTTTAGCTTTCAAGTGGAAGAAAGACCTAAAACCATTTGCAATCACAGTGAAACCCGCGAAAACAAAGCTTAGAATCGGCAAATTCCCACGAAAATTTCTCCATTGAGCATCAGAAACATCCTACAGCCAAAAACACAGATAATGAGCTTCAAAGCAATAAGAATAATTTGGAAAAAAAAAAAAAAATGAAAAATTAAGGAATCACACATTACATTACGTCGATTAGGAATGAGCCAGCCAGGAGCTAAACCATAGAGCTTGAAGTAATGATCTAATAATTCAAAATTCTCATCAACCAAAAAATCACAATCACATGACTCAGATTTTAGAAATTTACAAAAAAAAATTGGAGTTACCGTGAGAGAGACGAAGCGATCTCCATACTACATAAGCATAGAAGGCGATGGCGTATAACAGTAGAAGAACGAGCTCTCTCTGTTTCCATTTCGCGTTTCGACTATTGTGAGTGTTCATGGCTTCTCTGTAATTGAATCAAACCCCAGAAAAAAATCATCAAACGAAGCTCACACTTTTGAGAAATTTGTTTTTAACCGACAAGAGAAGCGAGCACTGAAGTGCCGGTGAAGCTCCAATCGGAAACAGAAACGTAGTTGGGTTCTTCCGGTGGGTTCATAAAACGAGATCCAAACGAAGAAGACGACTGCTTCTCTCCACGTGCGTTTTAGGTTTTTTTTTGTTTGTATCTTATTTGGTTTCTTAATGTTTAGCCACATAAGCCCAAACCCAATTATGTTTAGTCACCAAAGCCCAATTGTTTTTATTTCTTAAATTTAATTAATTTTACTTGTTCAATTTTTTTTTAATATATTTTCATCAAAAGTTTAATTATGTATAATAGTATATTTTGTTGGATTACAAGAATAAGGCTTTTTAGAATTAAGCAAAAAAGCTATAGAATTATAAGATTTTTTGGCTTCAGTTTTCATTATGGTTCCCGTCTTATATGTAATAATATAAATGCTTAAATTTTGTTATTTTACACTAATATATCTTTATTATTAATAATATAGTTATTTCTTATTTATTATATAAAATACATAATTTCACAAGGCTACTACTAAGAATGAGTCCAAGTATAACACATATAATATTTTTTTGTCGTCTCAAAATCAAAGTTATTATTGTTTTCTTTTTTCTCACACTTGGTTTGATTTTGAATTACTATTATTGGAGTTTTTCTTCCAAATAGAGTTGTTCCTTTCAATGGTCTTTATGAACTTCAAGCAGTTTTTTTTGTAGATTTTGAAAATTGATATCAGTAATTTAAAAATAATAATAAATTAAGAAAATAAATGTGTGATGATTTTGTGAGTCAATAAATTTTATTATGCTTTCTTTTTATTAGCGAACTAAGTTTGTGGACGTGAATGAACTATTAGCAAACTAATTTTATTATGCTTTCTATCATAAATCAAAGTCAAAATAAAAGTTCTAAAACATTTGAGAACATTTATTATGGTGGTTTAGACTACTTTCATGACCAAATAATAAATATTTTTTATTAGTTTTACTAAAAATAGTGATATGCTTTTTCTTTAAATTATGTGAATAAAACCTAGATATTTCACATAATTTAATTATGAAAAGTGTTTTCTACTTGAAATTCAAATATGTTATCGAAACAGTTGGGCCAAATTTGGGACAAATATCCTCTTAAGCTAAAATATACTCCCTCCATTTCATATTAAGTGTCATTTTATACTGTAAATTTTGTTTCAGAATAAGTGTCACTTTGTATTTCCAATGTAGATGTTTGGTAAATTTTCCAATTTTATCTCTACTGATTTAATGTATTGACCAATAGAAAAAATTGTATCATATATTAATAAGGGGTAAGATAGAAAATTTAATGATTTTCTTAATATGTGTGAAAAATCCTAAAACGACACTTAATATGAAACGGAGGGAGTATGATATAAGTTTTTCTTATAATCAACCAAAATACATGAGCTTAGATGATTGCTCAATTTAGAAATTTATTATTATAACGATATCAAGCAATTTATAAACTTATTTATAGATTATTGTTAAAGATTATTTGTAGGTTTGCGTACCATTCAATCAAAATGACTTGATATCTTTTATTGCTAATGAATATTATCTTTTTAATAGAGCAGAATTGCTTTATCAAAGAAAATAACAGAAAATATATGAGAAATAGAAGAAATTGGGGTTAAAGTTGAAGAATCAGAAGAATGAATGAAGAATTAATATGTAATAAAATAAGTGTGTACATTAAAATTTTGTTTTAATAACAAGATAATTTTATTAATATTTTCTGATATAGTTTTTTCCAAAAATATATAGGAAAATTCAAAATATAATCCATTAGAAGAATCAATTTTGTTTCTTAAATGGACTTCTTGAAACTCGAGGAAGAAAGAGTGCGATAAGAACATTTGATGATCTTTATTTTAAATAAATAATGAGATTAAAAAGATGTGTTACACTACAAAATATTTTGTATTAGTTTAAATATAATTTTAATTGTTATAAGTTTAAAACGATTCTAAGATTTAGTATTTTTCTTTTGCACAAGTTTTAATAGTTTGTATCTTTTCAAATATTCATACATAAATAAATACATTTCTTTTAGACAACAATTTTTTTTTTTTTTTTGTAATTCTTCTAGTTTTGAACACTTATATTTAAACACAAACTATAACTAAAAATATCTTTTTCCAAATAAAATTAAAATGAATGCCAAGTCATTTTAAAAAATAATTAGCTTAAATAATAAAGATCAAATCGAAATTTTAGTTATGAAACCGTGAGCATAGAAACTAGAAAGTGCAGTTATTAAATCACACAATTAAAACTTCAGAATTTAAACGTTTTATAATAATAATAATAATTCTTAAAAGGTTTTTTCAGTTTGTTTATTTTGGTGGTCGGTCAAATGGCACATTGACCGAAGACTGTAGCGTGTATTTTTTAGTGGACACGAGGTAGTAATTACGAATTGAATAATCGATCCATGTGTTGGAGTTGGACATTCAATAATCATATTATCAACCTTCACTCTCCTTTGTACCATTTTACCCTCAAATGCTTAAACCTTTGAAACGAGAATTCAAATCAATACTATTAAACTAAGCTTTTTTTTTTTTTTTTTTTGCAAACATCAATATTAAAGCTAAGAAATTGTTTTCTTGGTTAATTGATTGTATATGGTAACATAAATTCCTTAAAAGAATCATGTAAGAGTTCAAAACTTCAAATCATAGTTAACTACTATTATCATCCATCAAAAATCCTGAACCATAGAATAAATAAATAAATAAAAAAGATTAAAACATCAGCTGATGTAGATAACAGTAGCTGAAGATTATCAAAATGACTACTACCTTCTTTGGCTCTCAATTAACACCAAATAATCAAACTTGATAAAATTTTGAGAGAAGAAATTTTTGGTCAAGTATGTAAAATCAAAAGTGAAAAATGGTTAGGAAAACCAGAAACTGATGGGGATGATTAAAGCCAAATCAATCTCTGTGACGACTCTGCAAAGAATCCTCCAAATCAAGATCAACACCAACACGATTCCGAATAGATGCGTTTGCGTGGCACGACGAAGAAGAGCAAGACGTTGCCTTCCACTTGTTCTCAAGTTCTTTAAACCTCTCAATATCAAACTTATGACTCTTGAGCAACTTCCTCTGCCTAGAAAGAAACAGCCTTTTCATGAAATCTTGATAAGTTGGGTCTCTTGAAGTCATCAAGAAGTAAGCGTAACCCACAATAATCCCAGTAGCTGTAGTGAAAAAAGTGATTGGTTCCATCACATCCCAAGAAAACTCCCAAAAAGTTAGCCTAATGAATATTCCAATCTGGACCACACCGTAACCAAGACCACACCAAAGAATCTTCCTCACTTGTTGATGAGCTAACACATCAATCTCTTCTTTCATACTTCTCATCTTATCAAACTCATCTCTAATCGAACCAGCATCTGGATTCAAACCTAAAGGTACTGCCTTTTTAATCAAATCCACCACCTACAAACAGATTCACAAAAACAGATTCAACAACGAAACATCAAGAGACTAAACAAAATAAAAAAAGGGGTCTTTTATTTTCTTCACGAACCTTATCAGGATGAAGATAGACTTTATCACGAAAAATCAAAATCACACCAGCATCATCAAGAACACGAGCAAAAGCATGAGCTTCATCAAGAGATCTAGCGATACCTAAACCTTGAGAAGCTTCAATGAGTGTACTGTAAGTAACCATCTCTTTATCACCCATACCAATAAGCTTCTTCTTCATATCTTCAACATTCACTAATCTCATTAGCTTCTTAGCTTCAGAAACAGTCATATCCACCCTTTTCTCATCATCTTCCTTAGATTCAACGTTGAGACACCTATACCCACCAAGCAAAGTCCTAACCGGAGAAGCTTTACTCACCGTTGCGGACATAGCCGTACGTCTCACTAAACCCACCACCGACCACATCGTTTTTGATCAAAAAAAATCGAATTTTTAAAGTGACCCACTAAATTGTTTCTAATATGAAATCAGATCTGGAGTTTTGTAAAAATCAAAAAGGTGGGTTTTTGAAGATAGTGGTGAAGAAACAAAAAAAAAAAGGTGTGAGATTCGATTCTGACGCACTGATTTTAAAAAAAACTCCACCAAGAACGTGGAGGGTTTTAAAAAATGCTAATGTAATTGAGAAAAAGGAGGAGGAAGAAGCTTAAAGTTGCTTACTTTCAGGAATCAGAAAAGTTAGGTAGCCATTGTTGACAACTTAAGAGCCATGGCTTTTCGAAATCCCTAATTCTTATTTTTCTTCGTTTATTTTTGGTTCTCTTTAAATACAAATAAAGGAGAGAGTCGAGTCAGAGAGAAGTTGGAGGAGAGGGGCACTTAGGGCAGGCCGGCCTGGGGGAGAAGAAAATTGCAGAAAAAGTAAATAAAGGATTTGGTTCGGTTTAGTTCAACCGGAGAAATTGGTTGGTTTTTTACCTTTTTACTCAAATTTTGGCGTTTGGTTTTTGCCTTTTTGAGGGTTGATTCCTCTTTGTTTTTTTTGTTTGTCGTAACATAAGAGAATAGAGAAATGTAAATTTTCCTAAATTCTCTTAAACACCGAAGTAAATTATCTTTAAACACCGAAGTAAACTTGATCTAGTTCGGTTTTAGCTAAACCGGAAAAGACAGTCAAAATTGAGCTTGGTTTTTGACCTTTTTAATGATAGTCAAAATTTTCGAAATAGACGCGTATAATAAAGTGGTGAATCTATTAGGATAAAGAGATGCGAGAAGTCGTCCGCATTAAGAAAGAGAAGCTATAACATTTGTCGAATTGGAATCTGATTTGGATCATAGGTAATGGTCATTGCCGACATAAAATTGTGAGGGTGAGAAGAGAAAAATAAGAGAAAAAATAAGCAAGCTGACAAAGGAAATATAAGAATCAGAACAGTTTGCGAATGTGTGTAGTGTAGTCCACTTTGTTACAGTCAAATCTCAAAAATAACGGAAACGTTAACAAAGACAACAACAACAAAAAAAAAAAAAAAAAAAAAAGACTGCACGTAACATTTATGAATATTCCCAATCAAAAAGTGTTTGATATTGCACGACAAAAAAAAAAGTGTTTGATATTATAAAGTTCACACTGATACAAGATAGATTAAATACCTCACGCAGGAGTTTAACGTCTCTTCAGCTAACAAAACTTTTGACTGCAACTAAAGAAACGTTAACTAATTACATGGCGATTGGACATTTCTTCTAACTAATTAAACTTAAGCTAAGACTTTTATCAAACAAAAAAAGCACTAATTAATAAGCAAATTTCTATTCAAGATCAAGATGGACAAAAACATCAAAATCACATATTGCGAGCAAAATTCCAATAATTGTTCAAGAAGATTTTGTAAGTATGCTTGCAAGTTGTAGCTGGAATTTGTTGACAGATTAACATTTCTATAAATGCGGAAGAGATAGGGTATAACTTTGTAGAATAATGACACACATTTAAAAAGGTATCCGTTCATGGCTGATTAATAATTATGAAATGTAGAAGTGTTATCGCCCAAGAAACTTCCTTCATCTTTTATGTTTAGGACTTTTATTAGTACTATATATATATTTTTTGAAAACAGTTTAACAAAATCTATCTAAACACACATTGTTATAAACTGTCAATATAATTATGTTGTATAAAGCTCAAGAAAGAAACAATGTACCTTGTACCAAATCACAAAGAACTCTAGCATAATCATATAAAGGCAACCAAGTCTACCATGTTCTCAAGAAAAATATCTTAACTCATCTTTTTTTTTTCATCTGAAAGATATATATATTAGATTTGAAGGTTCTGATATACAAAATATTGGGTATTAGTCATAGCTGAACCAGCTCTACAAAAAATAGTCTAAACAACCACCCCGGTTAGACCTATAAAATAAGGAGAGGGAAACAACATCTCACTGATGAAGATATCCTTGAGCCAAAGCGGGAAGCCCGTTTGAACATAAGAATGGCATCGGTCAGTTTTGGTGACGCTTTGAGCAATGAGATAGGGCCCTCTGTTAGTTGCTCTCGATTCTGAAACTACTTTCCAAAACAAAAAGGGGGAAAGAGCTTTCTTCATTTCTGAGACTTGAAATCTATAAGACGGCCAAGCTTTTGGTCTGTTGATAGCATTGACCAGGATCGATTCTTCTAGACCAAAAATGATCCGAGAAAATCTGTGGCTAGCCATGCTTTCTGCTGCCCACATAAAACATACCAGATATGCTTCTGTCCAGGAGTTGAAATATCTTAACTCATCTATAATTTGTAATTACTACAAAATGAATGGATTACTTCAAAAACAAGAAGTATCAAAGTAACTAATACTCCCTCGTTTCAAATTAGTTGTCGTGTAAGTTTTTTCACACATACTGTATTATTTTTTACTTCTAATTAATGTAACGTATCAATATCATCATCAACTAATGAACTAAAAATATAAGAATATAATCGAAAAGCTTGTTAAAAAATCTGTTTTGAAAACATGAAATGACAAAAACTTAAAACAAAAATTAACTTCTTAAACAACAACTATTTTTAAATGATTGGTAGTGTAGCTTTTAAAGTTGTTAGGACTTTAAAAGCTTTTAGGAAACTTTTACAACCAAAAGTTTTGCCAATCAAACTTTAACTATATTGAATCATTAACAAATCTAAAAATCTTTAGCAACTCAAAATTTTATTTATTTTGTTCTATGCTAATGTAATATTTTAAAAACTCACAATATATTACATTTAAAACACACACATAACACAACCAAAATTTCTACCATTCATTTCACAACAACCCCTATATGTGATCAAATTATGCTATCTAGTCTATCAAATTATCAAAAATTAATAAATTATTTAAACCAATTTTTATCAAACCGGTTTTTAATTTTAAGGATCCGGAAACAACAAGATCTGAGAGACTTGAGAAGTAGAGAGCGATCTCGACGAAATACACAAATCGGGGGAAAAAGTTCAAAATAAGAAAAAAAAAAAAAAAAAAAAAAAGCTCGATGAAGAAGAAGATGAATCGTAGCTTTCCGACGACGCTCATACTCTCAGCTCTAATTATCTTCCTATCACCGATCTGTGAAGCCGTGTGGCTTACCATACCTCACACCGGATCAAAATGCGTCTCCGAAGAGATACAAAGCAACATCGTCGTTTTAGCTGATTACCTCGTTATCTCCGATGAACATTCAGTCTTCCCTACTGTCTCCATTAAGGTAAGAACTATTTTGGATCCGAATCGTTTTTGGTTTCTTCGCCTTGTCCTGTAGATTTGGAAATCTGGAACTTTCTAAATTTGTCAATAGTTACCACATTTGGATTTTGGGTATAGCATTGATTGAAGCATTGATGCTCGAGTGCATTCAATGTTACAGATGAGTAGCTGATTCATAGAATTGAAGATTGTTTTGTGAATGTGATAAAGAGTAATAGATTTTGGGACAATGGTAAGAGGTCGTTGTTATGTATACTCAGTTTTGGATCTTAAGCACTGATTCAGATCTAATTGAATGGCTTGGTGTGTTATGGAGTTGGTGTTACTACAAGTTCTCTATTTGCTTCCAAAGATGTGATCTTGTTGACTTCCTATGGAAATGTTTATGTAATCTTATCTAAAATCCAACTCTCCCTAATAGTTTCTTAGTTAGATTGTAGCCATTGACTCTACTGCGGCTACGACATTGCTTGATAGATTGGTGTAGAAACTAGAAAGTTTACTCACATGTGTGTTATGTCAACACATTTCTAGTAACGCTCATATGTTTGTTGACATATGACCTCAAGTTTTTGTGGAAAACTTAAACACATGTGTTATGGAGACGTCAGACGTGTACAAATTACATGCCTTATAGGTTGTTGAGGGATTGAAGAGGAAAATGACCAGAAATTTCTATGTTGTAATTGCAGGTTACAGCACCTTATGGCAGCGTTTTGCACCACAAGGAAAACACAACGAATGGTCAGTTTGCGTTTACAACCCAAGAATCAGGAACCTACTTGGCGTGTTTTGAGGCCGATGGCAATAGTCATGGTAACAAAGATTTTAGCATCAACCTTGACTGGAAAACCGGAATCGCAGCCAAGGATTGGGACTCCATTGCTAGAAAAGAGAAGATCGAGGTCAGCTTTCTACTTTTCATGTCTCTGAGATAATAGTCTTCAAATTACTTAAAAAGTCTTTCACAACACATCGATGAATAGGCTGTGCAACAAAGTTAGTCTCTCTATATGACACCCGATTATGCCTTCAATCCGTAGGGTGTGGAGCTGGAGCTTAAGAAACTTGAAGGTGCAGTTGAGGCTATCCATGAAAATCTAATTTACCTCAGAAACAAGTAAAAGCTTTAACTAAGTGCTACATTCTTTGAAGATACTGAAAAGAAATAGAAATAATAACACATTCTATTGTTTTCGCAATTGCAGAGAGGCAGAAATGAGGATTGTGAGCGAAAAAACAAACTCGAGAGTGGCATGGTATAGTATAATGTCGCTGGGGATATGCATTGTGGTCTCTGGTTTACAGATATTGTACTTGAAGCAATACTTTGAAAAGAAGAAGCTTATTTAGATCATGGATTAGTTTCTTGTTGAAGAATATTACTACTAGAACCAAACACTTTCCTCTGTTTTCTTTCTCTTACTCTCTTTGGAACTTGTAGTGTAAAATTTTGTTCACTTATTTAACTTGTAATTTGTCTCTTTCTACATAGACTTTATTAACTAGACTCTAATTATAAGAATCTGAACTAAAACTCATTTGATAAAAATCAAACTAAGTTTCTTTAGAATTTTTGACTTTTTGTAAGGATGATGAATGCATTCGAGTAAATATGAAATTTTCATACAGCAACAAGGATGAATGCAATCGAATAAAATTAAACTTACTGTGCTGTAAGATGTCTGGCTATAAACTCCTGGTGGTACGCGTGTGTATTGAATTGCAAACTATGAACATTCACAGACAGAGTTGTGACTTGAGAAAAACAGAGCACTCTGTTGGTATGAAATCTCATAGTATAAACAGAGGACTGTGTGAAAAACAAAAAAAAAATCTGAAGAAATCAAACCTTCGTGCACGAAATTTTAAAACACATTGTTGTATTATTTGGAATATAAAAGGCAAAGCCTTTATATATTTTTTTATCTGACAACATTGATGAAATAAGGAGATTTCTTGGGACGCAAGATATAACTGTGTTCTTTGCTCAGCTAGGTCAATATCACACCATTTATTCACCTTCTCAATGTGTCTCCTATTGTTCATTAAAAAACACTAAACACAACATTGAATCTTTATACTCTTTGGATTTTTTCATAAAACGACATGAATATATGTCCTCCATACGAAACAGTTGAGGTATCTAGTCGGCGGATGTGAAGTAGAACCGTGTATTATGTGTGAACTTAGATTAGTCTATGGAACCTTTTTTTGCTCTGACTGAGTCCAAACATTGAACTCACTGCTTCGAAACTCAATATGTGTGAACTTCGAATTTTGATGGAGACTTTCACTGAAATTGTTTGCGTATTTCATTACTATTTCCTTCTTAGACCTAGAGTACCACAACCATTTGCCGATTGTTATTACTTTTTCTACAAGTGAGAGACTTGAAAGAGACGGTAGGGTATGTCTTCTTCTATGAACTATACAAAGAAATTTCGGTTGAAAATTGAAGGACCAATTAAATTTCTGAGAGGAAATATCAGAGAAATTGCAAGAATGGTGGAACCTACAAACTACTAGACAGCTAAGACTGTGAAAATATAAACTTTATTTTACAGTAAGCTTAAGTTATCTCTTATCCAAAATTGTGTGAACCATCTGAGTCAATGGAGTCAACGTTCTAAGTCATTGCACATACAAAGTCTCTTTGTTAGTCCATACTTCCCACATAGCTCTATTATTAAGATCTCTGATCTCAAATCTTCTCTCTATCGCAGTAATGGCTTCTTCTTCTTCTTCTTCTTCTTCTTCTTCTTCTTTATCTCTTTCATTTACTTCATCTTCTTTGTCACCAACCTGGGAACACGATGTCTTTCCGAGCTTCCACGGGGAAGATGTACGAAAATCCTTTCTCAGCCACGTTCTCAAGGAATTTAAAAAGAAAGCAATCAAATTTTTTCTTGATAACGAGATGAAGAGAGGCGAGTTCATTGGTCCTGTACTCAAACAGGCGATCAGAGGATCTAAGATTGCTGTTGTCTTGCTCTCCAAGAATTATGCTTCTTCGTTGTGGTGTCTTGACGAATTGGTGGAGATCATGAAGTACAAAAAAGAGTTGGGTCAAACGGTGGTGATTACCATTTTCTATGAAGTAGATCCAACTGATGTAAAGAAGCAGAAGGGAGACTTTGGGAAGGTCTTCAAAAAAACTTGTAAAGGCAAAGGCAAGGAGAAGGTTCAGACATGGAGGAAAGCTTTGGAGGATGTGGCCACAATCGCAGGTTACCATTCAAGAAACTGGTTCGTGTTCTTGACTTTAATTTCATTTGCTTTAATTTTTTTAATATTTCTAACACATCAAACTATAAATCTTTGTAGCATTGGAACTGTATAAGTTGATCTTCCTCTTTGTTAGGGATGATGAAGCAACCATGATTGAAGACATCGCCGCTTATATTTCGAACAAGCTTAATCACTTGACACCATCACGTGATTTTGACCGTTTAATTGGGATGGAAGCTCATATGAGAAGGATGCATCAGTTTCTACGCCCTGATTTGGATGAAGTGAGGATGATTGGTATTTGGGGTCCGCCCGGGATTGGGAAGACCACCATCGCCAGGTTTCTGTTTAACCAACTCTCCGGGAGTTTCCAAAATAGCGCATTCATCGTGAATATCAGAGTAAACTATCCAAGACCTTGTCTTGATGAGTACAATGCAAAATTGAAACTACAAGGAGAAATGTTGTCTCAGATGATAGACCAGAAAGATATCGTGATTTCTCATTTAGGAGTTTGGTCCTAGAAGTCGGATTATCATCACAACAGAAGATACAAGACTTTTGAAGGCACACGGGATCGAGCATATATACAAGGTGAATTTTCCGTCAAATGATGAGGCTCTTCAAATGTTCTGCATGTATGCTTTTTAAAAAAAGACCCCTGAAGATGGTTTCAATGAACTTGCTCGTGAAATTACATACCTTGTGGGTGAACTTCCTTTAGCACTAGAGGTTATTGGATCCCACTTTCGAGGATTGTCCAAGGAGCAGTGGTCAATGGAAGTATCAAGGTTAAGGACTAACCTTCATGAAGGTATTGAGAGCATTTTGAAGTTCAGTTATGATGCTTTAAGTGCTGAAGATAAATATTTATTCCTCCATATGAAAGAATGAGATTCGTGTTATATCTACAGACTTGTATGACAGATATGTATGAGCGATGCTTAACAGAGAGATGAAAGGATAGTGAAGAGACGACACAAGAGATTTGTTAACGGGGTTCGGATAACCTACATCCCCGGGACCAAGTCCAGAATCATTCACTAGAATAAGAATGCAAAAGTCACATTTGCCAATGGTATCTAGCACACACTTGTGCCTACCACTCTTATCTACATGAACTAAAGGAACCACCACTCTTTGTCTTTTCCGACGAGTGTGAACCTCTACAAAAACCACCAACAGATTCTCTATCTTGTCGGTGGGACAACACCACACACAACATGTGTGCTTTTCTCAATTTTAGGTCTAGGGTGCGTAAGCTTCTCTTTGCTACCACCTCTTCCTTTTATACCTTTTAGAGTTCTCCACAAACCCTAGATTCCACAAGCTTCTTCCTCTTGTCTTTTGGGTAAAAGCTTGTTCTCTTTTTGTCAACTTGACCCATGCTTTTGTTCCTGTTGTACCTAACACAAGCATGCGTCTCTGACACAGCCGTTCCACTGTTTGCTGCAACTTGACGCTTTTCTGCTCTGTTGCACTACACAACCTCTTCACGATTCATCTCTTGTTTCCAGCTCTGTAGCACTACACAGCCGCTACAAGTTGTCTGCTCTGTTTTCATCTCTGTTGCACTTCAAGTTTACTCAACTGCTAAACAAACTTCTGCTAAGTTGTATGATGCAGCTGATACCTTCTTTCTGCTCTGTTGCACTTTCAGAGTTACTCAACTGCTAATGGAAGACTTGTTCTCATGAGCTTAAAGCATGATTGTTTGAGCTCTCACTTCTTGGATCTTCTCACTAAGACTCCAAGGTTCAACACGTCACTTCATTCCATGTGACTTTACCTTGAGCTGTCTTGGCTGTGGTAGATTCTCTATCTGAGGAATTACTGCGTCTGTGTCTGTAGCTGGTTACACATGCTCCAACTTGATCAATGCTTCTGTTTCTCAACATATGTTTGTGTCTGACTTGTTAACTGCAACGTTCACTGCATTTGTGTCTGTACTTTCGGTTGTATCAGGTTTACCCATTGCTTCTTGATCATCTCTCTTGATTCTTATAACCAGTAACAAGACCAATATATCTTCAATCTCTCCCTTTGTTACTGAGTTATAGAACTCAAGCTTTCTCTATTCTTGCACTTGATGATCTTCAAGCTTTCATGATGTAACTGAAACTTTGGCATCTTCATTACATTGAGAGGATTCTGTCATTGTGATCTTCTCTCTTCTGTTTCAATAGTTATTCCTTTACGCCTTGTTGTCAATCTTACAATTCTGTCAACACAGTGTATCTTCAATCTCTCCCTTGTTGACTGAGTTGTAGGACTGACAAACGTTGATTATCTGCAACCTCTAGATATCATGTTCTTGTTTCTTTTGGCATATGTATTTCAAACAACTTCAATCTCGGTCAACACAAAAATCGATCTCTCCCTTGTTGACTGAGTTGAAGGACTCTAGCTCTCCCTTAATCATAACCCATCAAGCTCCTGATGTTGACTTGATCACATCTTCAGTGAATATCAAATACCTCCAAGTGTTGCATGCAACCACGACATAGCATAGCAACAACAACAACTAGCATATGGGAGTAATTCAGAGAGTCTCCCTTTAAAGCTCAGTTTGATATTCAACTTCATACGATGAACCAACTTGTCATCATCAAACCTTGGACTTGACATTAATACCATCTTCTGCATTTATCAAACATCTTCAAGTTGTGACAGCAGCAATGACACAAGCATAGCAGCCCCAACAACTATCAAATGGGAGTAAATACAAGAACTCTCCCTTTTTAGCGCAGTTTGATACTCAAGCAATCAATGGCACTAACTCATCCTGCAAGGCAACCATAAAAACTCCCCCTGCTTGAGTGCATAACTAAGGTAAAAAATAACAGATATCAAGAGCATAGTCCAATAAGGAACTCATTAAGCAAATATTGATCCTCCTCTTGCTTTGATGTTAAGAGTCTGCTCAGACTTGCCTGAACACTGCAGAAAATTCACACATACCAAAATCATAAAACCAGAACATGATATCAGCCATCAAACCAATGACAATGATGACTTGGTTACAATGACACAGATGAGAGTAGCTCAGAACTAGTTAACCCATCTTCAGAAATGTACCGCTGTCGCCAATAGGATCAGGATCAAAGCCTGCCGTACGCACAGAACAGCTAATTTCTGAAGACAAAAACACAAATCAGTACTGAGCCGAGAACACTTCCTTGAGAACACAATTGTCAAACATCTTAAAATCCCCTTTGAACCTCATGAATCTTAACTTGATCAGAACCTCTTAGTACTAGCAATCATTGTGCTTCATTTTGAAGTTCAGCCTTTGAACAATGGAAACTAACATGATCATCAAACTTAATACCTTTGTAGTCACAGCGGAAACATAGACAATTCTCTCGAACCATGATGATCTTGTGAAATGTAGCACTGACTGAATAGCCTCAGCTTTTGCAGACTTGCTTGCTCAAGTAGCCTTGATTTAGAGCTGTTTCCATTTTTGCAAATATAGGCTTCAAAACGCTCTTCTTTACTAAGTCAGATCAGATATCCAGATATTGTACTTCATGAAGTAGAGGTCTCTTCCATATCAACTAGTTACAATACAGAACACACCTATGCTTTTCTTGAAACTCCTCCTAAACCTCAAGCAATATACCAAACCAGAGATTGGGTATAAAACCGCACGCACACAACAGTTTCTTGCAACACCGAACAAGACATCATGACCATAATATCAACCACATGTGCACACCGACTTTAACCAGAAAACTATATTTCAGCTTAAGAGCAACGTTGAGATAAATCCAGATGAACATACCTTGAGCCAACCTTTGAACGACATCTTGTGATCCCAACTGTGAACCAATTAATAAGACAGATGATTGCAGCTTCTGTAGCAGTTGTTATCTCAGTATTTGGAACGTATTTCTTCAAAAACACATAAGAAGGAACTCATATAAAATCCTCAGATTTTTAAAACCTGGAGCAGCAACAACTTCTTGAATTTCAAAAGCGATGTCCCAACTTTCACTAACAAGACACTTCAGCTTCCTGGGTTACAACTTAACCGGTGTTACTCAAAGCTGAGTATTCTACCTCAAATTGATCCCGACCAACATCTCCTTGCAGATGTCACTTAAGCTAACCTTGCAGAACTGAACCGGAGTTACACAACTCTGAGTATTCTACCTCAGATTGATCCCGACCATCTTATACTACTAGTGAAAGTGAATCCTTCTCTTGAAATTTAATAATCCAGCGCTCTTACTCTTCTCTTCTAACACCCAAATGTCTTCTTGAATATTCTGCAACAACTTACTTGAAAACAATCCCAACCAATACAAGGCACAACTGAGAACAAAACCAATAACAACTGATATGAGCTTCAAGGACATTCCTCACTAAAACCTTAAACCTCCAAGACCCATAAGAATTTTCAACAGAAACAAATGTGTTTCACATATCCATAGTAACACTTCTCTCGTGACACTAACTCCCAGCAGAGATTAATTCCTTGTAAACATATTCCATCACGCAGAAGATTTTACATATATTGACATACGTTTGAGGTAGTGACATAGAGGTGAATGTCTGCCTTGACCACTTCAGACTTTGGTGCAAGATATTCACCTTCAGATCAGATGACTTTCCACACTTCTTCACAATTAACTTCGTCTTACTCACTGATGGATCTTAATACTTTGATTGTGATTACCTGACCTAGGAACATTAAGAACACCTGTTTCTTTTTCCAACCATGAGGTCTTGAACTGAGCTTCTTCTCCTGCCTTGATGCAGAGCATATACGAAATAACAAAACAGCCTAGAAAAATTCAAAATGTTGTGGGATGATCAAGCACAGCAATATGAAGCCACGGGAGAAAGCGGATCACAATTTGGGTTTGTGGATTGAAAGTTAAGACCAAAATCCAAAGCAGATCCAAACTGCTAAAACCCTGCGAACAGCTAAATTTGAGAACAGTTTCCTATCAAATGACACAGAATCAGAAGGAGAACTTTATATCATTGGGAAGATCCTGCTTTCAAAATTCCAAAACATCCTTCAATACAGAAATCCGAGGTATACAGCGAAGTCAAACGCAGAGGCAAAGTCAGACAAGAACCCAGCTTCATGAGCCTGCAACTCCATCAAACTCATAACTTCTTCATATCTTCTTCTTTTAACATTATGAGTTTGTTTTTCTCCCCCATGTTGATTATGTGTTTCAACCAAAAACTGTTCCATAGGAAACACACAATCAACATAGACTCATCTGTTTGCAGACTTCAAAGACCTTGATATATCTATCATAAAAAATTCTTCACCATTTCTTGATCCACGACACAAACGAAGCAGCAACTCAACCCATAAACTTTTGCAACTTGGTCGCAAGATCAACATCAGAGATACAAAGCCACATGTGAAAGCATATCATGGTTTGGGGTTACGGTTTGGAAGTTATGACCAAATCCCCAAAACATATCCAGAAGATAACTCTGCAAACAACCAACTTTAAAAGCAGATTCCAATAATATCACAGAGAACCAGAATGAGATCTTTATGTCCTTGAGAAGATCTCATTTCCAATTTTTCAAAAGATCTGCCAGCACTAGAAACCAAGATCTGAAGTCAAAGGAAAATGTAGAAGAAGAACACATACCAGAGACACCACAATTTCCTTGATGTATGAAATTATAACACGACTGCAGATCTCAGTATCTAAAAAAAATATTTCATTTGATCTCTTCTCAAAAGCCAGCAACATTCATAAGACCCATAATCCAAATGATTATCCTTTGATGATACTTCCCTTTCTTGTGATCTCAACCAATCAATATGACCTCAAGTCTTCTTCTTTAGCTAGGAGCATCTTTGATAGGCTGAGACAAACCTCTACAAAACAACTCATGCAATTCAGCCCTTCCCTGATCACTTCTTCACCATACTGTTTCTATCTCCATTAGATCGCAACACTCCACGAGCTTCTTCAAGAATACATACAGGCTCAAACTGAACCCAAACATGTGGCTGATGTCGAACTCCACAGTCACCTGCAGCTTTGACCTATCTTCACCATTTTCTGTAATGGGCTTAGATATAATACCACACTAGGCCTTTGCACAGTTACCAGAAACCCAACATAACACAAGACCACACAAGATCAATTCCTCATCTTTCTTAAGAGGCATCAGCGACAAACTTCAACATTAGTGAGGATCAAGCTTCATTCCTCACACAAGCTCTTCTTCACTTCCATAGACACCCAGATTCAGAGATCATAATTCTTTGCCGAGAATCACTTCCTTTCTGTTGCTTCCAGCTTCTTGTGACAACACACAGACAACGGAGAATCTCTGAGCATCAACAAATCCTTTATTAATTTCATGGCAAACACCAAACTGGAGCAGAAGACTCTCGTTGACTTGTTGATTTTTTAAAACCAGATCCACACGTGGTAAAAAACCTTCACATGCCCAACACCTTAAAACAACTCCTTGTGGGCTTTTATTGGGCCTGATTTACGAATTTAGATGAAAGCCGACCAAAAACACAAAATACCCATGTGAGAAAACCTTTCTCCTTTCTTCGACTACAATTTCTCACGGCACGAGAACCAAGACATCTTGAAGATGACACTGAAAAATCCGATGAACTGTACAGACAACTTCGGGCGAGTTTGAAAACAGATCCGCCGTCGTCATCTTTCTCTCATCTCTTTGTTCTTCATTTTCACCAACCTGGATAGAACCCATCACTTGATTTTCTCCAAATAAGATCATAGCTCTTCTTCCTCATCTAGACACATCTCAGGATCTAACCTTTTAGAGACAATATAATCTCAAATCGGTTTCCTGCTCTGATACCAATTGAAAGAATGAGATTCGTGCTAGATCTACAGACTTGTATGACAGATATGTATGAGCGATGCTTAACAGAGAGATGAAAGGATAGTGAAGAGACGACACAAGAGATTTGTTAACGGGGTTCGGATAACCTACATCCCCAGGACCAAGTCCAGAATCATTCACTAGAATAAGAACGCAAAAGTCACATTTGCCAATGGTATCTAGCACACACTTGTGCCTACCACTCTTATCTACATGAACTAAAGGAACCACCACTCTTTGTCTTTTCCGACGAGTGTGAACCTCTACAAAAACCACCAACAGATTCTCTATCTTGTCGGTGGGACAACACCACACACAACATGTGTGCTTCTCTCAATTTTAGGTTTAGGGTGCGTAAGCTTCTCTTTGCTACCACCTCTTCCTTTTATACCTCTTAGAGTTCTCCACAAACCCTAGATTCCACAAGCTTCTTCCTCTTGTCTTTTGGGTAAAAGCTTGTTCTCTTTTTGTCAACTTGACCCATGCTTTTGTTCCTGTCGTACCTAACACAAGCATGCTTCTCTGACACAGCCGTTCCACTGGTTGCTGCAACTTGACGCTTTTCTGCTTTGTTGCACTACACAACCTCTTCACGATTCATCTCTTGTTTCCAGCTCTGTAGCACTACACAGCCACTACAAGTTGTCTGCTCTGTTTTCATCTCTGTTGCACTTCAAGTTTACTCAACTGCTAAACAAACTTCTGCTAAGTTGTATGATGCAGCTGATACCTTCTTTCTGCTCTGTTGCACTTTCAGAGTTACTCAACTGCTAATGGAAGACTTGTTCTCATGAGCTTAAAGCATGATTGTTTGAGCTCTCACTTCTTGGATCTTCTCACTAAGACTCCAAGGTTCAACAGTCACTTCATTCCATGTGACTTTACATTGAGCTGTCTTGGCTGTGGTAGATTCTCTGATTCTCTATCTGAGGAATTACTGCGTCTGTGTCTGTAGCTGGTTACACATGCTCCAACTTGATCAATGCTTATGTTTCTCAACATATGTTTGTGTCTGACTTGTTAACTGCAACGTTCACTGCATCTGTGTCTGTACTTTCGGTTGTATCAGGTTTACCCATTGCTTCTTGATCATCTCTCTTGATTCTTATAACCAGTAACAAGACCAATATATCTTCAATCTCTCCCTTTGTTACTGAGTTATAGAACTCAAGCTTTCTCTATTCTTGCACTTGATGATCTTCAAGCTTTCATGATGTAACTGAAACTTTGGCATCTTCATTACATTGATAGGATTCTGTCATTGTGATCTTCTCTCTTCTGTTTCAATAGTTATTCCTTTACGCCTTGTTGTCAATCTTACAATTCTGTCAACACAGTGTATCTTCACCATATAGCTTGCTTTTTCAACCATATGAATTTGGAGGAAGTTGAAGAATATCTTGCTGAAAGTTTCGACCATGTTTGTTGATAAACCTAATAAGATAAAAAAAAAAAAGAAAAAAAAAAGAAAAAAAAAAAAAAAAAAAAAAAAAAAAAAAAAAAAAAAGTTTCGACCATGTCAAGCAAAGGCTTCACGTGTTAGATGAAAAGTCACTCATATCTATTCAATATAATAAGTATATAAGGATGCATAAGATGTTGGCCCAACTAGGTAAAACTATTGTCCAATCTGGTGAGCTTCGACACCGCCAGTTTTTGCTTGATCGTAAAGATATATGTGAAGCATTGATTGATAGTACAACAGTAAGTTTTGCCTTTTGGTCTTTCGTTGCACTGCTTTTTTTTTAGTTTGGTTTTTTTTTTTTTTTTTTTTTTGGTTATCATCTCTAATTATTTTTGGGTCTTTTATTCCAGATGACTATAAGTGTTGTAGGCATATACTCCAAGTATCAGTTAAATATAACTGAGAAAGCTTTTGAAAGGATGTCTAATCTCCAGTTCTTAAGAGTACTCAAACATAATGATGATCATCAAAACATTATATCTTCTCTGGGAGCTCTGAGCTTTACATCTCCAAATCTACGGTTGCTAGATTGGTCGTATTTTCCGATGACATGTTTGCATTTTACCAATAACCTGGAGTTCCTTGTCGAATTCAACATGGTTAACAGCAAACTTGAGAAGCTGTGGGACGGAACTAAAGTAAGTCATTTAAATTTCTTTGTAAGAATTTACGTTTTTTATCTTGTTTTGAATATATAACATCCTTTCTTGTGCAAGTTAACTTAAGAGATTATATATATGTACCTTGCCACTACGTGTTTAGCATGGTAGAGTATTTTTTTTACGTGTTCTTTTCTTGTGTTCACTTGATAGGTGTATATATTACATTATCGTGTATTTTTTTCTTTATTTGTGTGTACAGCTACTTCGAAATCTCAAGCGTATAAGTTTAGAAAATTCTAAGAACCTGGAGGAGCTTCCTAACCTCTCAACAGCCACTAATCTCAAAAAATTACAACTCAGTGGATGCTCAAGTCTGGTGGAGCTCCCTTCCTCTATTGGAAATACAACTAATCTCGAGAAATTAAATCTTAGTGGTTGTTCAAGTCTGGTGGAGCTCCCTTCCTCTATTGGGAATTCAACTAATCTAAAAGAATTAGATCTTTATGGATGCTCAAGACTAGTGGAGCTCCCTCCCTTCATTGGGAATGCAACTAATCTAAAAGAATTAGATCTTTATGGATGTTCAAGACTAGTGGAGCTCCCTTCCTCTATTGGGAATGCAACTATTCTCGAGAAATTAAATCTTGGTGGCTGTTCAAGTCTAGTGGAGCTACCTTCCTCTATTGGGAATGCAAATCTCACGAAATTAAATTTTAGGGGATGCTCAAGTCTGGTGAAGGTCCCTTCCTCGATTGTGAATGCAACTAATCTAAAAGAATTAGATCTTGATGGATGCTCAAGTCTGATGGAGCTCCCTTCCTTTATTGGGAATGTAACTAATCTCGAGAAATTAAATCTTTGTGGTTGTTTAAGTCTGGTGGAGCTTCCTTCCTCTATTGGAAACCTAACTAATCTGGAGAAATTAAATCTGAGTGGTTGTTCACGTCTTCTGGAGCTGCCTTTCACTATTGGTAATTTAACTTATCTCAAAAAATTATTTCTTAGTGAATGCTCAAGTCTGGTGGAGCTGCCTTACTCTATTGGAAATTTAGATGATCTCCGCAGATTATATCTTAATGGATGCTCAAGTTTGATGGAGCTCCCTTCATCTATTGAGAATGCAACTGAACTCGTAGTTTTGAATCTCAATGCTTGCTCAAGTCTGGTATCACTCCCACAACTTCCAGAATCCATACTAGTCCTATATGCAGAAAATTGTGAGTCTCTAGAGAAACTAGATTGCTACTTTTGCATTCCATATATTTCTCTCCAGTTCGTTAACTGCTTCAAACTAAATAAAGAAGCAAGAGATCTCATCCTCCAAAGATCAAATCTTGAATCAGCGGTCTTACCCGGTGGAGAAATACCTGCATGCTTCACTTACAGAGCTAATGTGAGTTCCATAACAGTGAAGTTGAATCAAAAGCCTCTTCCTATAACACAATTTAAGGTTTGCATCTTGTTTGACAAAAAGGGCGAAAATGAAGCTAAGAATATGGGAGAGATAACAGTGTCTTGTACCAATACGTCAAAGCAGAATTCTCACACTGCTCGTATATTAAATGGTCTCTACGTATGTCCAGTTTTAACGGAGCATTTGTACATATTCGAATTTGAAGTATGGGAGCTGACTTCCACCGAGCTTATTTTTAAGTTCGAGCTCTACGGAGATGATTTTCGGAAAACCTGGAAGATAAAAAAATGCGGAATAATCCACCTCGAGCATGACGTTTTTATAGATTATGGCGGCTTAAGAAAAGACATCCCTTTCCACAAGAAAATAAAATATCGCTTAGGATGAAGATGACGATCGGATCCGATTTCCAATGTTTAGAAAATATATTTGCAACTTACATATATAACATGTATAAGTGTTACATGTGATTTTTATGTAATATTTGTGATTTTTATGTAATTTCTAATTACATTGAGAATTCTAATCTGAGTTGTAAAATCATTTGTAAATCTTTGTGGCCCTTCAACTTAAAATTTTATATGTATAATAAGTTTGGACTATAAGTGCTTTTGAATGCTTGTTACCAATTTTTGCTAGTCATTTTTTATTTTAATCATAATTATAAAACTCGAATAATGTAACTCTTATATATATATATATATATATTAAAAACAGAAATCCATCACTTTAAAAAAAACCAAAATGTTTTCTTTATAAATCTAATTGAAATCTAATAGATCAAAATTTAAATCTAAATCAATTCTAATACTTTATAAATCCATACCCCCAATATCTAAATTATAACATAAAATGAAATCAAATTACCAAAATTTATCAAAGAAAAAAGGGGAAAATTTCTCATTGGCTATTCTTAAATGGCAAAGATTGTCATTAGTTTATTATCCACCATTGATGAAGTCAATCCAACGGACAGAAATCATCTTCTTTTCTCCTTCCCTTCTACTCATCGTGTCTTTCCCTTTCTTTCTAAAGAAAATCAATTTTTGTTTTCTCTCTTTTCCTCATCTTCTCTCTTTGTCGCCTTCTCCTCTGAAGATACCAAAGGAGCAGAGTTAAACGTGGTTTCTATACCGGCCGTCGGATCTAATACAGCAACCGCGTCAGTGTAGACGGTGGAAACAAGTTTGTCTCTTTTTCTCTCTCCGTTCTTAATCTGTTTCTGAACCCATCGTTGCTGAGAATAGATCTGGAGAAATTCTATGTGTTTTAATTATTTATTTGATTTGTACTTTAGGTCTCAACCACAGATCTGAAGAATCAGTGTCAACAACGACTTCAGAGGTGTTGAATCTGAAGACCCTATTGTCAACGACGACGTCAGAGGTGGTGGATCTGAAGATCCCAGTGTCAACGATGTCGGAGATGATGGTGGTTGCTCGCACCGTTTACCACCACCACTACATTTCGAATCTTCTGCCAGTTCACCATCAATACATCTCGATTTCTGCATAGTCGCATCTCTGGCACTCCGGTCGCCGCCACCGTTTTGTTCTCCGTCGCTGTAATAATACATCTCCGGCAGTTGCCAATCTATAGATATAGTTATATAGATATATTGTATATATATAATGAATTTACGAAAGAAATAAAAACTACTTTTAATTTCATTTTCTTGTATAAATTTTTTATATTTTTTTTTTTACTTTTTTTTATGTAGTTTGTCGCAAAAGGGTCAGGAATATATGACTACATATTGATCTTAATGTAGTCGCAAATTTAAGACATAAAATGAGGTCACATAGTGGTCAGTATTTTGTGACTATATCGGGACCAATAAATTTTGCGACCAAATTTTAACGACTATTCAAAACAGTCACAAAATAGTCATATATAGTGCATTTGCGACCATTTTAGGACGATTTTTGGAGTCCCAAACAGCTTGTTTTCTTGTCTCCGGAGACAACTAAGATATGAGACAAAAACATCGAAACTCAAGTCAGTTTGCATTTTTACTACTGAAGAATCAGGAACTTTACTTAAAGGCTGCAATAACTGGTGAGGCTAACATGACTCTTCTTGAGTATATAAGCTATATGTGAATCAAGGTTCCCTCTCTTTTATTATCTGGATTAGTCACTACTGTTATCACTCACTCACATATACTGTTTGTAAAATTCTAAAATAAAATAAAAGTTAATAATGCTCTCTGTTTCTGATTTGAATAATCAGGTTTCCTGATTTAGATTATCTTAATCTATTCCTGAATTGGTTAGATATAGTTTTGCTGATGATATAGCTACGGATTTCTCGTAACTTATTGAAATGGGTTTGTGTAACATCAAAGTGAAAACATAGCAAAAGTTAAACATGGTTCCTGAGTCTTTTATAGTATGTTGTGTGGTTTCAGTTTCTCGTTTATGTTCTCTATTATATTACTACAGTTGGCTTCCTGGAATTCAATTATCATTTGGCCTTTCAAGTTTCACAATTCTTGATTTTGCTGCAACAATTTTGGCCTCGTAAAATTTAATTATCGTCATGGTTGAATGAGGTTTATTGGGTGACATGTGAGTTAAGACAGTTGAAGAGTCTGTTATCTTTCATGTTTATTGATGTGTGAATATCTATCTTAACATTTTTTAAGTACATTTTTGTGTCATCCTCTCTTATCTTTGTATCCAAACAACTCCGAACTAAATTCTCTGCAATCCTTAAAACCAAACACAATCATTTCCTTATTTGATAATATTAATTTCCTAAAATCTATCTACCTAATTTAAAGCAATATGTTATATTAAAATAAAATTCTCCTTTCACTTTTATTTAATCTTATATTTAATTTTTGGAATTACTATTTAATACATAAAGTTAATAAATTTTAGTTTTTTTAGCATATGATGTGATTTGAAGTTTTATAAATGGATATATATTTTAAAATTGTTTTAGGATTTTTGTAACCAAACAAGTATTTCTAGATATATATTATCTTACATTTGAGTTATTTTAATATATAATGAATATGTACAATTAAAAGTTAAAATAACACACAATGAAATTATATTATGCGAATGATTTGGATCAATATGAATATAAATTTAATTATCATTAATTTGGTGTTACACAAATAATTTATCATTTTATTATTTTGCTAACATTATTAATATTAGAATATTAGATATATTAAGTTTAGTAATTTATGATAATGTATGGAAACAAATTATTTTGTAGTAAACTGTGGGTTAAATCCTACAATTAACAGTCAAATACAATTATATAATTTTACACTAAACAAAACTAACACATAAATATAACTTAAATTTGGATATATTAGTTAGAAATATTTGACTGTTAATTTCTTTAGAATGTACGGGGTTATTAATTTATAAAAAAAAAAAAAAAAATGGACCCGTGGTATACCACAGGGTAAATCCTAGTTTTGGCTGTTATTTTTCATGTTAGGAACAATGAAGCGTCCCTGATAGATTAAGAAGTTGCTATAGATATCTCAAAATTCCTTAAATCGAGGAAACGTATTGGAGCTAGAATCAACCTGAATGCTGAGGAGATTTGCGTGACAATTCAGTAAGCTCTTATTTCGTGCACAGATGTTATATAAGGCCATAAGGGTATAGGTTTATACGAGAGATCTCAACTCCTTGAAGATGAAAATGACCAGAAAATTATATGTCGTAATTGCATGTTACAGCACCTTATGGCAGCGTTTTGTTTGCACCTGCCAGGAAAATACAACAAACGGTCAGTTTGCATTTACAAGCCAAGAATCAGGAACCTACTTCGCTTTTTTTTGGGACCGATGCCTAAAGTCATGGTAACAAAGATGTTAGCATCAACCTTGACTAGAAAATGTAGCAGTTAATTAAGTTTTTGTAAAAATGAGGATTGTGAAAACACTTTCTCTCTTTGTTATAATTGCAGAGGAGCAGAAAAAAATAAGGATTGTGAGTGAAAGTACAAACTCGCGAGCCGCATGGTACACAGTATAATGTCGCTGAGGATTTGCATTGTGGTCTCTAGTTTACAGATACTGTACTTGATGCAATAGTTGAAAAGAAGAAGCTTATATTTAGATCATGGATAGTTTCTTGTTGACGAATATTACTAGAACCAAACACTTTCCTCTGCTTTCTTTTTCCTACTCTCTTTGGAACTGTTAGTGTAATATTTTGTTCACTTATTTAACTTGTAATTTGTCTCTTTCTACTTAGACTTTATAAGTAGAATCTAATTATAAGAACTTGAACTAAAATTCTCTTGATAAAAATGAAACTAAATTGCTTTGGAATATTTTACTTTTTATAAGGATGAATGCAATCGAATAATTGTAAGATGTCTGGCTATTAGATGATGGTGTTACTCGTGTGTATCAAATTGCAAACTTGGTCTCTTAATTTAGTATAGCGTATACTCTGTTGGTATGATGAGAAATGGGTATGAAGTCTGATAGTATAAACAGAGACTGTGTGAAACAAAAATAAAATACGAAAAAATCTAGAGAAATCAAACCTTTTGTACACGAATTTAAAAAACCATTGTTGTATTACTTTTTTTTTGGTCGGAACCATTGTTGTATTATTTGGAATATAAGTATATTTTATCTGACAACATTGAAGAAGCTAAGGAGATTTCTTTGGATGCAAGAATTTTGTAACTTTTTTTTGGGTGTACATGTTAAGAAATTTTTAACTTTTTTTGGGTGTAAATGTTTAGAATTTTGTTACTTTCTTTTTCCTACATAACATGACATTGTGTTCCAGCTATGTATCTCCCATAGTCCCATTATTCATCAGAAACACACAGCGCAACTTTCGAATCTCTGTACTCTTTGGATTTTCTATAAAACGACCAGAACAAATGTCCTCTGTACCTGAAACATAGTCTGATGCATTATGTCGTCGATGTATGATTCTGAAGTAAAAATAATTAGTTTACGTGTGAACTTGAAGTAGTCTATGCAACCCTTTTAGCTCTGACTGAGTTCAAATCTGAACTCATTGCTTCAAAACTGCATATGCGTGAGTTCAGATTTTGATGGAGACTTTCATTTACTTCATTGAATTGCTATTTACTTCTTAGAACTAGAGTACCACGACCCTTTGCTCAGTTATTACTTCTTCTACAAGTGAGAGACTTGAAAGAGACGGTAAGGTAATCCACCGCTTGGAGCATCATGTTAAATGAGAGGTTCAGAGACGTGGACCAAGATGAGTTTTCATCTCAAAAGTCCCTAAAAAAAATTCTGATAATCTCAAAACTCCTTCTCTTTAATGGAATTTCTTTTTGATTTAAAAAAATAAAATAAAAGGGGTGTTGAGTAATCGTTTCAGAAGTCCTTAAATTTTTTTGACAAATCTCCTATCTCCCTGTCTATTCTTCATACCCCCACCTTCTTCAATAATACTCGATGAGACAATTTTACCCTTTTTGTTTTACTGAATTAGATTAAATTTTTTAAATAAAAAAACAAAAACGCTCAAACCCAGCTTCTTTCGACCCGAGAAACTCACCCAACCTCTCTCAACCCAGCCGCCGGCGATTCTTCCGTCGTCGGAGCTCCTACTGCTGTCGTTCTTCACCAAATCAAGTTGTTCTTCAAAATGCAGGTGCGTTACTTCACTTTAGAGTTTCTTTTGGTTGAATTTGTTTTTGATTTGTAAATATAGAAATTTAATTGGATTTAGATCGAAGAAAGCTTAGCACATTGGGTGTTTTACAAAGGTTTATGGGTCGATTGAGCTATCTATTAGATATGAAAGGGATTTGGCTTTTGATTTCAGTGAATTAACTCGATTAGAACTCGTCTACCATTCGATTTGATTTTGATAGGAGAGAGAAGGTGGTGAAACTGGTAATGCTGGTATTTTTAGTAAAACTAGTAAAACTAGTAGTAGTACTAATTATGATTTTTTATATTGGTTGGTTTGGCAGGATACAATATGCGAGAACATCAGCCTACATTTTAAATATGAAGGACGCATGTATAGTATAATGTTCAAGAGGAATATAACATTGTTGATGTTAAAAGCAAGGATACAGAGGAAGCTTGGGTTTGTTGAAAGTAACGTTCAGTTGCAGCTGAGCTACAAGCCACTACTGGTAGAAACATTGGAGCATTGTGAGCTTAATGATGATGAGGATGTTAATGTTTATCTAGACTCCGTTAATTATGATAAGCGAAGATGTATGTTGTTTGTGAATGTCATCCCTTCTGAGCCTCAGCCTGAGCAAGTTCCCATAGTGCCCATAGTGCCCACAGTGCCCATAGTGGACCAAAGTTCTGTTGGTATGAACTATGAAAACCAACATGCGAAGGATGGTGAAATCGGACCTAACGCCATTGTTGTCTACGTAGGCAAAGAAAAGGCTGTAGAGGGTGATTCTAATAAAGAGGGTGAAGCTGAATCACGTGATGAAGGTGATGAATATACTGAGCCACGCCCTGTTGTAGAACCGTGTAAGTATATTGAACCATGGGATGACGGTTTGGATCTGACTAAACTTCAAGAATTTCCAAACAAGAAGGCATTGCAAGATGTGGTGGATAGAGCTTCATTCGCTAACTGTTTTAGTTTTGAAATAGTAAAGTCGGACAAGGTGCGTTATGTGGTCAAATGTCCTAAAGAAGGATGTAACTGGGGTTTACGAGGTGGTAGGATTCGAGGTATAGATATTTTCTCGATTAGAAGGCACAACAAGATGCATACATGCTCTCGGGCTAGTCAAAGTTCAAGCAATAGTAAGAGGCAAGGCACTCCACAATTAGTTGCTTCTCTTTTACATGGTGATTATCCAGGGCAAATGGAAACTCCACCTCCGAAAATTATCATGGATCTTGTCAAGACAAAATTAGGTGTTGATATATCATATTCCACGGCGTTGAGAGGGAAAAATCAAGCTGTTACTGATTTGAAAGGTAGCCCAGAAGAAAGCTACAAGGTGCTGCGATGTTATCTGCACATGTTAGAGAAGGTTAATCATGGTACAAGATCATATGTGCATTGCAATGAGAATAATAAATTCATGTACTTGTTCATAGCTTTGGGAGCTAGCATTGAAGGATTTAAAGTCATGAGGAAAGTTATAACTATGGATGCAACTTTTCTAAAGAACGGATATAAGGGTGTTCTTGTTTTTGCGTCGGCTCAAGATCCTAACAGTCACCATTATCCCTTGGCGTTTGGTGTTCTTGATGGTGAGAATGATGCAAGTTGGAATTGGTTTTTGGAGATGTTGAAAACCGTTGTTGGGGATTCTTCTGAAATAGTGTTTATGACTGACAGAAATACAAGTCTCATAAAAGCTATAGCTAATGTGTATCCTCTGGCTCATCATGGTTTTTGTATATGGCATTTATCCTAAAATGTGAAAGGTTATGCTCGTAACGTGAACAAAGATGTTGTTGCATGGAGATTCATGGAGTGTAGTAGGTTTTACACAGTGGCTGAGTTCAACATTGCTTACGCATCTTTTACGACAAGATATCCTTCTGCTGCCAAGTATCTTGAAGAATCTACCCAAAAAGAAAGATGGGCACGATGTGTTTTTCCAGGAGATAGATACAACCTAGACACAAGCAACTGTGTTGAATCGTTGAACAGTGTATTCAAAGATGCAAGGAGGTACTCCTTGATACCCATGCTTGATGCAATACTTAAAAAATTCTCTGAATGGTTTAATGAACATCGGAAAGATGCTGTGTCTGGATCAGTCACAAATAAATTGGTACCTTTAGTGGAGAACTACTTACATGATTTAAGGGCAACTGCTGAGAAACTAAAGGTGATAAAGCTAAATGGTTTCGAGCTTGAATACAATGTCATTGACAGTGACGGAAAGCCTTATTTGGTGAAGTTGCGATTAAGAAGTTGCAGTTGCAGGTTTTTCGATATACAAAAGTATCCTTGTGTGCATGCATTGGCGTCTTTCATTACATTCCAAAAATATGGAGGTAAGGATTTCGAGTTACATGAGTTGTGTTCTAAGTATTATTGGACGGAGCTGTGGGCAATTGCATATTGCAGGACAATTTATTTAGTACCTGATAAGTCTCGATGGGATGTCCTAGATGATGTCCAAGATATGGAGATCATACCTCTGAATCGGAAAATAAGAGGGGGAAGAAAGAAAACAAAAAGGTATGCATCTGCTGGGGAAAAACGACCAAAAACTCAACCTAGGACGCAGAATAAAAGGTGCCGGAGACAAGGACTCCAATGGTTGTTATTTGGAGATAATGTTCATGTTTGATTCACCTCTTCATGTATCAATTGTGTTTGGTTTTAAACTTAATGTAAAACTTGGTTTGAAACTTAATTTGAAGTCTATTAATATTTTCTTCTTTCAAAATATGTGTATATGAGAGAGTAGAACTGGCAGAACTAAGATAAAACTGGTAAAAATAATAAAATTGGTACTACCTAAAATCAATACATATTGTATAATACATATTGTATAGTACAAAAGTTCTACATAGGTTTCTACTATAAATGAATAAATTTCGAAAATATACCAATTTTTATTTATTTATTAAAGAATCTCAACAAGTGTTTCCTTACACTTTTAATGTCACTTTGTAAATAATTACCAAGTAAGCATGAAAAAGTTATAGAATTATAAGTTTTAACTTATGAAGTTGCAAAAAGCTTGTAATTGTATGTTAGTTAAGTTTAATCAACTGTAAAACTAAAAAAAGTAATGCTAAGGTTTAGTAAAACTAATTAAACTGAGAAACCTCTAAAGTACAACTATTTGCAAGTTTAGTGCAACCGCATTACTCGGTAAAACTGTGTGTGAACACGCAGTGTGAATACGCAGTGTGAACGCACACATCTTTTACACGTGGCCATAATTTCGTTTTTTCTTTCTTTTTTGACGACAGCATGAAGTTTATTTTTTTATCTATCTTCACTCCAGCTCATTCTCAGCCATTCATTCATTTTCTTCTTCGAAACCTAAAGTACACCGACTCATCCTTCTCTCATCTTCAAAGTCGAAGATCCTAGATCTATTTCTCTCCTTCTCAAACTATGGAACAATTTGAGGCCGACCCATACTATGCTGATCAGAAGAGGGTGAGGAAGTTATAAGCATGGCGAGAAGCCATAGCCGATGGTGATTTTGGCATGCCTCGAATTTGCCCATGTGGCAAACGAATCATCAATGAGATCTCTCCAACAGAAACAGAGAAAAAGAGATGGTTTACTTGCGTTAAGTATAAGGTAAATTAAATTTAATCAAATACAATTGAGATACCAGAGTTTGATGTCTGTTCGTTGATATATTTTGCAGGATGATGGATTGCACAGGCGGAAAAATTGGGCTGATGCAATTGAAGAAGAAACCCAAACCTTAAGGAAAGATGTTGATAACCATTGGGAGAGATTGAAGGAATTTGAACCCCATCATACTAAGATCTATAATTTGCAGATGGAGCTTAAAGAGAAGAGTGACGAGATTGCCAAACTAAAGGAGGAGTTGGCCTTGCTTACCACTCGAGTCGATCTCCTAGATAGGTTGTGTTTCGATTGATATTATCTGAGTCGATCTCATTCTACGTTGGTTTAAAACTTGTTGAATCAGATTCTGTTTCTTATCTTTTCCTTGAATTCTCTTGTTGAATCAGTTTCTTATCTTTCGTGTGACTTCTCTTGTTTAATCATGATGTTCTATGTGACTTCTAGGATTATGCCTCCTTGAATTGAATCATGTTCTATATTTTTCTTATATGAATTCTCTAGTTTTTGTTTAGTTTTACGTAGTTTTACCATAAATACGAACGGAAAATCCAAGAAAATAACGTAGTTTTACATAGTTTAACTAGTAATACCAGTACCAATCACAAATCCAACAAAATAACGAAGTTTTACATAGTTTTACTAGTACTACGATGACAAATCAAAGTTTTACTACTTCTTAGACCTTTTTCTCTTCGTCCCTCTCCCTCCTTCTTGCGAAGTACTCGGTTGCTCATCATCTACAGGCGCCTGACATGAAACCAAATTTTGTTAACACCTTCTAGTATTATCAAGTATTACTACAGTATTACGATTACCTTTGGTTTCTCTTGCTCTTTCACATATACTTCCAACGGTTCGATCCTTTTTTCAAGCCCATCAATCTTCGCCGAAATGTTATCGAACTGGGTTTTCATATCCTGCTTCATGGTCCTTAGAAGATCCACCAACTCAATAGTATCTTCTCTCGGTTGTTCATTGCCGTCTATTTCCTCATTCGCATCGTTTTGTTCCAAACGAGAAGCCACATTGGATGTGTACATCTCCTCCAAAAGTACAGGTAGTCCTCTACGAATGCGCCACATCCAACTGTTAACTACGACATCATGGGTATCGTCTTCCTCAGCTTCTTCCATGATTTAATCGAGAAGAGGAATTTCTTCATCCATATGAGGGATCACACTAGCAATTGCCTGTGTAAACGACCTACTTTAGATACATTACAAACCAATTTATTCAAATGATTAATAATGGCAATTGCTAGGATAACTTTGTTGTACCAAGTGTATTTCCTATATTCTTTAGAGGAAAACCTTTCTGACCGGTATTCTTAAATTTCCTCCTGCACATCCTAGGACAACTTGCATCCGCCTCACGAACTTGGTCAACATAAGTGTTCGCCAAAATTGGAGCTGCCTCAAATAGTAAAAACTATACAACACAAAAAAAACTAAAATCAGCTTCACTTATAAGAAATATCAAAAATGAGAAAACTTCAAATTTTAAACTAACTAACTCCAATGGAATACAGAAACCTGGAACAGGCCATATCACATTCTCTTTATGCACGGCCCCATTAAAATGCGACATTGTATGGGAAATCTCTTCAAGCATGTTCTCGAATGATAATCTCCCCCAAGGAAAAGACACACAAAAACCTAGATCATTCACTGCTCTTACAACAAAATCATCGATACCCATGGCATCTCTCCCCGAATCTTTTGTATAGCCTACAATGATGCTTCCTAAAAAGTAGAGAACCGCCATCTTCAACCTATCACGAGTACCATTGGGTTGCATTACCATTAGCTTTCCCCTCACATCTTGAAGTGTAATCTTTTTTTTCCGTAAAAAATACTTCCTTCGAAACTCGATACCGCCGGCTTCCTTATAATCAAGTGGATAGCACCGACAATCTAATCCAGACATCAAAGCATGTTCTCTCAGACCATACCGGATTGGAACACCATTCACAACAAACCATGCTTCCTTCTTTTTTTCGATTTTAGCCATTAGAAGTAAGAGCAACCACATTCCCATAAGCTTGTGGTTTGGTTCCCTTGGCATGTGGAAAATGTGCTTGAATTGTGGATGTTTCTCACACCAATCCCTCTTAGAACTAGTCAGTGAGTGCTCTAATTTATCCAGCGTTTCCAAAGTTTCTAAAATATGACACCTTGTCGATAGCTTGATTTTCTTGTTGTACTGACTAGAATTGAAGTGCATTCCTAAAGGTTGCATCGCTTCTGTTTCCTCCTCCGATTCCTGAAACAATATCAGTTTTACATGAGTTATACCAGTTATACAACAACTAGTTGTACCAGTTCTACTAGTTCTGCACCACCTAGTTGTACCAGTTCTACTAGTTCTACACCCAATAGTTGCACCAGTTCTACTAGTTCTACACCCAATAGTTGCACCAGTTCTACCAGTTCTACTTGATCGATTTCAAATTCCAATGAGTTTTCATATTCCGAACGAATGACACAGACTTGTTGTACTTACACTTGCATCGTTGTCCTCCTCGTGCTCCATCTCACTTTCGCTTGTACTCCTTCTCGAGTTACCTGCCGAGTTTGAACTTCCCTCCTTATCTTCTTCTTCTTCTTCTTCTTCTTCTTCTTCTTCTTCTTCTTCTTCTCTTTCATCGTCTTTTTTCTTCCGATTCTTCTCCTTCATCGTTTTCTTCTTCCCCTTCATCGTCTTTTTCTTCCCCTTCTTCACCTTCTTCTCCTTCATCGTTTTCTTCTTCCCCTTCATCGTCTTTTTCTTCCCCTTCTTCACCTTCTTCTCCTTCATCGTTTTCTTCTTCCCCTTCATCGTCTTTTTCTACCCCTTCTTCACCTTCTTCTCCTTCATCGTTTTCTTCTTCCACTTCATCTTTTTCTTCTTCCCCTTCATCGTTTCCTTCTTCCCCTTCATCGTTTCCTTCTTCTTCTCCATCGCTTGATTCCACAGAAGTAGATCTCTCGTTATCTCCTCCTTCTTCTCCATTACTTGATTCCGGAGTAACGGATTTTGCTTTCTCTACTTCGTTCGCATTTTCTCTTCAGACCACCGGATTGGGTTCCTCCAAAACTCGACTTTCACTTTCTTCCGCCACCGTACTCAAAGCTCTCTCTCCTCCTACTGTCGCCGGACTCAAACCCGACACACCTACTTCCGGCGAATCGGATTTTGCTTTCGAACCACCATCTCCTTCTGAGATCTTCTTCTCTTTCAAACGCTCACTCCTCCTTACACGACCCCCCCTTGTTTTCACCATCTTCTTACTCTATTTTTGGTTGATTGAATGAAAACGAGAAAACCCTAGTTCTACAGTTTTACCCAAATCGATTCAAATTTCCCGAAGAAAGAGAAAAAACCGATTCAGTTTTTTTTTTTTTTGGGTCTTAGATCCGATTCAGTTTTTTGGATGGATACTACCCAGATATTTTTTGTAAGTATCTAAGTTTTCTATAGACAAGAGTGTAAAACAACACATTCTCGATTTAAAAAAATTCAAAAACAAATGCCGAAAAAGAGAGAGATTTTTGAGATTGTCAAAGAAATGTTTTAGGGATTTCTGAGACGAAAACTCGTTTTACATTGGTACTTTTAAAAAAATCAAGATAATTACATAGAAAACCTAGTAATATCCACCCGACCAAATCTTAGTGGGATCTATTCACAAACCCAGAAATTTAAAACAAAAACTAAATCGAAAATTTTAAACTTTATTTTAAAATCGAAAAATCGACGAAGAGATGTGTGAAAAAGAGATCTGAAGCTTCAAATATGGAGACGTCGATCGAGATCTGAGACAAAACCACTGAAACTCAAGTCAGACAGAGAGAAGCTAGCCGCGCGCACGAGATAATTGCAAGGTCAGTTTGCGTTTTTTTCAATAGTCAGCAGCTTACTTGGCCGTGTTTTGAACCCGAAGAGCAATAGTTATGGTAACAAAGAGAAGAGAAGATCAAGGTCAGGTTTGTCGATGGACCCTACATAACAACTGCTCGAACAAATGTCTTAATGGCAATTGAATTGTATATATCGACCATAGCTACAACAGCAAACTCCTCATGATTTTTCAATTCAATCTTTTAGGAACGTAAGAAGGGTCTTGATGGTGATGTTGATGCCATCCATGAAGATCTAATTTTTCCTACCTAAGAGAAACAGGTAAAAAAAAAAAAAAAAAAAAACTTAGCTAATCGATACATTCTTTGATTTATGTGTTTCGTTTCTGTGTCTTCTCATTTCATGACAAAGAGATTCATAGTTTTGCATAGTTGCAATAACTTAGCTTGTGAGTCTAACATGACTCTTCTTGTGTGGTTTCATTTTCTCGTTTATGTTCTCTGTTTTATTATATACGAAATGAATGTACATTGTAAGTAGATATTACTACAATTGGGCTCCTGTAATTCAGTAATCATATATTTGACCTTTTAGAGTATGTTGCTGCAACATTTATAATAGCATGGGTTGAATGAGGTTTATTGGGACCTATACATCAACTTGAATAATTTAGGTGTTTATGCATTTCAAAGTGTATTGAACTTCCTGTGAGTTTAATAACCAAATTAATTTTCCTGACAAGAAATTTCAACAGGTTGATTTTATCTGAAAACGAAGTGGCTAATCATATGCTAACATGTGAGTTGAGACAGTTTAAGAGTCTGTTATCTTTCATGTTTGGTGATGTGTGAATATTTTGGCTGTTATATTTCACATTAGGAACAATGAAAGCAGGCCTGATGGATAAGAAGTTGCTATAGATATTTCAAATGCCTTAAATCGAGGAAATTTATTGGAGCTAGAATCAACCTGGGATGCTGACGAGATCTGCGAGACAATTCAGTAAGCTCTTATTTCGTTCACACATGTTATACTGTAGGTTTCTAAGAAGGATCTCAACTCCTTGAACATGAAAATGACCAGAAATTTTAATGATTTTATTGAAGGTTACTGTTGCACCACAAAAATAATACAACAAACTGTCGGTTTGCATTTACAAGCCAAGAATCAGAAACCTAGTTGGCGTGTTACGCCCAAAGTCATGGTAACAAAGATATTAGCATCAACCTTGACTGGAAAATGTAGCAGTTAATTAAGTTTTTTAAAAATGAGGATTGTGAGTGAAAATACATACTCGCGAGTCGCATGGTACACAGTATAATGTAGCTGGGGATTTGCATTGTCGTTTGCAGATTTTGTACTTGAAGCAGTACTTTGGAAAGAAGAAGCTTATTTAGATCATGAATTAGTTTCTTGTTGAAGATTACTAGATCCAAACTTCCTCTGCATGCTTTCTTTCTCTTACTCTCTTTGGAACTGTTAGTGTAAATATTTTCTTCACTTAGTTAACTTGTAATTTGTCACTTTCTACTTAGACTTTATAACTTGACTCTAATTATAAGAATCTGAACTAAAATTCTCTTTGATAAAATAAAAATAAATTTCTTTGGAATTTTTTACTTTTTCTAAGGATGAATGCAATCGAATAAATGTAAGAGTTGTGTTACTCGTGTGTATCAAATTGCAAACTTGGTCTAGATCTTAATCTAGTAGAGCGTATACCATACTGAACATTCATCAGAGTTGTACTCTAACTTGAGAGAAACAGAGGACTCCTGTTGGTGTGAAGTCGAATAGTATAAACAGAGAGGACTGTGTAAAACAAAAAAATAAGAAAAAAATCTGGAGAAATAAACCCTTTTGTACACGTACGAATTCAAAATAAACATTATTGTATTATTTGTAATAGAAGAGCCTTTTATATAATTTATCTGACAACATTGATGAAGCTAAGGAGATTTCTTCGGATGCAAGAATTTTGTAACTTTTTCTTTTTTGCAAAAATGAAACAGAAAGGGCGGAAGCTAAATTGTTATACTTATGGTAGCATAATTGATTTGCTCTGCAGGATTTGTAAGCTAGCCGAAGCATATGATCGAGGCTTTCATCAGACACTGTGTTCCAGCAATCCAGCTAGGTAAAAAGAGTATTAAGCCACTATTCACATTCTCAATGTACCTCCCATTGTTCTTGTTCATCAGAAACACTAGAGCACAACCTTTGAATCACTGTACTCTTTTGGATTTTCTATACAACGACCAGAAAAAATGTCCTCAATAGGAAATATAGTCTGATGAATTATGTCGTACGTCCGTGTATGTTTGTGAAGTAAAAGATTGGTTATATAGTTTTGGTGATGGATATGACGATCACTCGTAACTTCGGTGAAATGTGTTTGAATCTGTTTGTGTAACGTCAAAGCGAGAACATAGCAAAAGTTAAGATAGTCCTGAGTCTTTTAGAGTATGTTGTGTGGCTTCAGCTTCACGTTTACGTTCTCCGTATGACTGAGGACATGCTAATTTATTGTTTTTATTTGTGATGAAATGGTGTTATTTTGTTGGTCATGAACTATTACAATTTCTTTGTCAAGTTTTTATTTTATTTTTTCCTATTCTAGGAAGCCCTGTTTTTAAGTCGCGCGACACAATTCAACGACTAAAAAGTTAACTGTTTTTCTACTCAAATCCTAAACCATCCGCAAATTTGAAGTGAGAGACAAAGAGTATGGAGTTGGCGTTTGGTTATATAAATTAAACTTATGTGATATTTGTTAGATGAAGATATACATAAATCTTCATACGATATATTTAGATCTCTTTGATATATATTTCTTGTATATTTGGCTCTATCCAACCACTGTACTATGTATATCTTCATCTAACATTTATGTATATCTTCATCTAACAATATTATTTAAAATGTTAATAAAATTTCAAAGATAAAAACTTGAATAAATCATAAGTAAAATGTAAAACCAAATAATAAGACAACTAATGTCTATTTTGCTAATTGTTTCTATAACGCATTACCATTCAAGAATATAGGATAATGACATAATTAAGTTGAATCACCTACCAATTTACATTTCTAGCAAATCGCACTGCTCTTCCCTCAAATTGCTTCTGAAATGGATTGTCCTTCGAGTCAATGTCACTCCAAATATGCATGCATTGTGGTATCAAGATTTTGTACTTGAAACAATGCTTTGAAAGGAAGAAGGCTTATTTAAATAAGAGTGATCCATCCATGGTAGTGTTTTGTCAAGAATACTACAACTTAGTGTAAAAATTTTGTTCTCGTTATTTTAACTTGTAACTAGATTTTAACACGCGGTACACCGCGTGTATATAATTTTTGTTATTATTTATATTTTATGTTGTATTTGTTTGTTAAATATTAGTTGTTTTGTAAATAGAGGAATAACAAAATTTTCCGGCAGTTTATACCGCTAAATGTAAATATTAATTTTTTAACCCGCAATATACTTCATGACCATTTGTTTGTTATATTTAGTTTATTTTGTTTAGTTTTTGAGATTATATTTTGATTTTTAATTAATATACCAAAAAAAATAAGAGATCCAAATTTATAATAAGTCATTTATACGCTGTGATTAAATCACATTGTTCCTAATGATTTAATTCTTTTACACAATCTTAGTTAAATCAATTTGATTTTTATGTCAAATATTCTAATATTAATAGTGTTGAAAAATAATAAAATGAGGAGTTAACCCGTGTTAGCACAAATTTAATGATATTTTATTAATTCCAACATGTACTCTTTATAACTCATCTACTATATAACCATATTATATAGTATTTTAAACTTTATTAATTTTACATATTTGTAATATTTTAAAATTTTATTAAGTTCATATATATTAATTATAATAGTTAAATAAATGTGAATCGAAGTTCTTCTAACGTTAAGAATCAAAGCTCACATGTTTTGGAAAACAAAATAGAAATCAAATTGTTGTTTTCTTTGTTTGCAAATGATTATAGGAATATCTTCAAATCACAATAGAAGGTGTGGTTAAATATATCATAGTTTCTTTTTCCGTATTGATTTTGCTATAATATTTTTTAGTTAGAATGTAATGTAAAATATTTTAGAAACAAAATCTGATGTAATACTATTTTTGGAAATTTTTTAGGGATCAACTTTGTAAATAAGTTTTTAAATAAGTACAAATAAAAGAGTAGAACCCAAAATATACTTAAAAAATGCATGTATAGATTTGTCTCCTATATACAAAAAAAAGTGTGACCTTTTACATTGTCTTTGACTATAACTAAATCGAATTAAATTCAGACTGAACTAAACAGAACCAAACACAAAATAATTTAGCTAGACGAAAACCAAATTAATTAAACTGAACCAATTCCAAACTGAGATGCCTAGCTCTATTTAAACATACTTGTGTCCAAATCTCCTAATTTGTAAGAATGTAGGGGCATCCTGTAATTAAAAAAACGATTACCTTCTCTTATAAACTTCTCAAATCGACGGCCCAACAAGGCCAAATATAAGAAAACCCTAATTCGCTTTATAAATTTCGTGCTTTTATCTTCACTCTAGCTTTTCTAGGGCTCCAGCCACCACACAGAGAGAGAGGAGTAAAAATGCCGGCGGGACACGGAGTGAGAGCGAGAACTAGGGATCTGTTTGCGAGACCGTTCAGGAAGAAGGGTTATATCCCACTCTCCACTTACCTCAGAACCTTCAAGGTCGGTGATTACGTAGATGTCAAGGTTAATGGAGCTATCCACAAGGGTATGCCTCACAAGTTCTACCATGGTCGTACTGGTCGCATCTGGAACGTTACCAAGCGTGCCGTTGGTGTTGAAGTCAACAAACAGGTTTGTGATATGTTGATTTGTTGATTATTAATTATCTGTTACTGTTTGCATTGTGATTCATGGCTTGTTGAGACTTGCGAGTTTGTGTTGATTTTGATTCTTTGCGTATCTGTTCCAGTTCTGAAATGTTAGGTTTTCTACTGGTTTAGAGGATTCATGTTTTGGAATTTGACTTGAGATTTTTGCCATGTCTTAGTATCTGTCTTGCCTCTAACTTAGGGCTTGGCTTATGGTTTTATATGGTGTGAGTTTTGCTATTTGGAGAATTGAATTGGAGTGTGACTTATTTATCCGTTTGGGTTTGGTTTATAGATTGGGAACAGAATCATAAGGAAGAGGATACATGTGCGTGTGGAGCACGTGCAGCAGTCACGGTGTGCTGAGGAGTTTAAACTGAGGAAGAAGCAGAACGATGAGCTCAAGGCTGCAGCTAAAGCCAGAGGTGAGACAATCAGCACCAAGAGACAACCTAAGGGTCCTAAACCGGGTTTCATGGTTGAAGGTATGACATTGGAGACTGTTACTCCCATTCCTTACGATGTTGTCAACGATCTCAAGGGCGGTTATTAAATTTCTATTTACTTGGAATTTTTGCACTTGCTTTTGTGTTCTTAATGATGCTTTTGTATCAAACAAGACTGATTTCTATATGGTATGACAGTGCAGTTCAGATTTTGTTAGGAGAGATTGGTTTACATTACCATTTGGTTATTGCATTCTTTTTTGTTTGTTCCTCGTCTCTTAATTTGGTAGTACCGAGACATTTTGATACTGGTTTGGTTGTAGTCTTGTGTTCGACATTTTCCCATGTACACCAACCATTGTCTCGATGTTGGATATATATTAATCACACCATGGTAACATACAAACCTAGAATCCTCGTAGGAAATGCAGTTGCGATATCTTATTATATACTCGACTCAGAAAAATGGTTCTAGTGCTTCAATCTCCACTATAAAAGACATCTTTTTTGTTTTCTTCACCAATGATCTAGATAAGATTTCTTTCACTAGAGTCTCTTAAGAAAGAAACCATCTGCAAAATAAAGCAACCATTGGTATTGTAACTGTGAAATAGTTTGAAGCTCTCCAAAAAATAGAGTGGAAAATGAAGCCAACGTGTTCAACACCCATTTCAGATTATACCCAAAGATCTATGCAGAACCTCTCGGAACTCAGATGCTTCACTTCAAACTGGTCAAGATAGAAGGGTTCAAATTTTCATTGCAATGGTATTGATATAGATGGAAAAGAACAGAGATGACACACATACTTGGATAAAAACTCACCTGAAGAATTTGCTAATTCGTATTCTTGTATAATCTTTTTATCCAAAGATAGAATTCAGAGAAGCCACACAGAAGCAAATTTGAATGATTTCCATTAGCAATTGAAGCCACACAGAAAAACAAAAGAGACAAACTCGAAACAAAAGCTTGACTAGCAAGAATAACCATGGCTGGTGAGGCAACCTGTGAGCAGTCTCAGTGAGTAAGCCGAGCACTGCACCAATCAGCTCAACCGTTGAGCCAAACCACAACCATGGCAGAGCCAATGGAATGCTAAATGTTATCACTTTCTTCACACGATCATCTTCTCTTCCTTCATCAGATTGAACAGTCTCAGCTCAAATGCCGAGCCAAACCATGACAAAAGCAGAGCCAGTGGAGCGTTAAATGTTTTCACATTATCCACACAATTGCCTTCTTTTGCTTCATCATATTGAGTTGGTGGTTAAAACTTCCACAACCTTATTCATAAACTCCGCTTCGGATCTGTCAAATTCGAGTAAGAAAACAGGGAGAAAATTGTTAATCCGTTTATAGTTTAATTGTTAAAAGAAATTTATCAAACCAAGATTCAAAAGATATCAGGTGTTAATTTTTTTTTTTTGCGTGCACAGGGTTTTGGTGGTGATTTCTGATATATATAGTTAGGCCTAGGCATAATTACTCGTCACCCGCTTCGTACTCGCTACTCGGCTTGTACCCGTCTTGAAAATTCAAGTACCCGATGCTTGCTCTTCAACTTGCTGTTGTGTTATCCGAGTCCCGCCTAAATAGTGTTAGTGGCTCTTATGTAAAGCTGCCACATGATTCACAAGAACGTATTCCCGAGTTAATATCGATTAAGGATTGTTATGCTCTGTTTGTCGGTTCTCACAGCAGCAGACAAGATTATATTTGAAGCCCTCTCTTTCTTGGCCTTCTTCTCCCTCTTCTGCTTTCCACTGGTATCCATGTCCTTGCTTGCTTACTTCCCGGTTTCAGATTCCATGGCCCTGAACTAATCAGCCTTTTTACCCTCTTTTCTTCGAACTCATGACATTGAGAGATCGTCAGGCACCTATGATATCCGAGCATATATAATTTTAATTTTTCGAATAGAATATGACGGGTTTATATAAGGTTTTCACAATCTGTTGTTCATTTATATCTTTGTGAGACTTTGTCTGGTCAGGGACTAAAATGTCTATCAAGTGACATTAGTAGGTGGTGGCTTGAAATCAAGTTCCAAATATTAAACAAATTGACTGCTCCACATCACTTCACCTAATAAAGTAATAACCATTACCATCAGTGTCCTAACATCAGAAGATAAAAAAGGAACTATCTCTATAACCTCCACAATAACAGATACTCGAAGAATCCTGGAACTTACTAGTTTTTCATATTACACAACCTAAATTTCTACCTAAAGGATAACAACAACACAAGTACGAGCATCCAATCCATTCAGCCACATCATCGTTTACTTCTCTTGATGCCTGCCGATACTTTACATCATCGTTTACTTCTCTTGATGCCTGCCGATACTTTTCACCTGAAATACAAGATCAACCATTCTTTTTGAATCCAAACTCAAGATCAACCATTCTTCAACAACCTTATGAAGAATCCATATAATTCCCATTAAGAAAAAGAAAAACAAAGACATGGCTCATCACTTAATCTTTATGTAAGTGTTAATGGGGTCTTAACTTTCTATCTTGAATCTACCAGGCTATTATGCATATGCCTCTTCTAATTTTACCTACACTGAAAAATCTACACCTATGTTTATTACTACCATGATGGTAGTACCATCCATAATAAAACACAAAATAAGAAGATACTATGCATTCAGAGATACAACACACCAGCTTTCAAAAACCAATAGGCTTTCTTAGTTTTTAGCATTCAGACAAGAACAAAAGAAGCAGATTTACCTGAACCATGCCTGAAGGGACTACATCTAGGCAGGAAGACATGGTGCTGCATCCTCCTCGCCTAAAGACACAACATAAGGCTTAACTTTGAATGTCTCAGTTATCGTATAGCTGAGCTCGTAATTCACCGCTTTCGTCCCGAAAATACTAAACCTTCCTGCGCTGTTGTAAGCAACCTTGGCATCAGCACCCTTCCTATAGACTACTCTGGCCCGGTTATTTTCCTTGTCAACTTCAGTTTGCGACTCCCTTATTGGTCCAAAATGCCTAAACATTTTACTCAGGCTCTTCTCAGGAGGTATAGTATCCGCTTCAGAAAACTTCATTACAAGTTCAGCTGGTGCATTCTCATCAAAGTTTGCCGGTTTGTCTGAGACTGAAAGAGGAATATGGATCTGAGTCTGTCGTCTTTTGTATGGTCGACGAGTTCTTTGGACCTGAGCAGGTTTCAACTCAACTGGCACAACTTGATAATTTCCTTTCTCGGTTGGTGGTGTTTGCTCTTCACCACCATTATGGATCACTCTGTCAGTCCAGTATGTGTCGCCCATTTCCTCAAACTCGAATGCTTCAGTTCCTGCTACATCAGAATTGGATGGTCTACCTCTTTTTTTGCCTACCTTTTCTGGGGGACCTTGCTGCAAAGCCGAGGAGTTTCGGAAGTCTAAGAAAAAACCAGCAGCAATTTCAGATACAACATTCTCTTTATCAGGATCTGTTGCTGCACAGTGAAGCTGGGACACAAAACTCTCAACAGAGAGAGTTTCATCATCACAGTTACTACCACCCTTCAAAACTAAAGAAGATCCAGTCATCTGACTAGCAGCTCTGGCTATGCATGCACCAATCTTAAAGGAGGGCCTTTCTGCAAAAGACACCTTTGCCAATGAGACAGTCTTCGTACCTTCTCCTGGTGAATCCTCACTCAGGACATCAGCCTTTCGTTTCACACCATTGGTCTTAACATCAGAACCAGCTTCATCATCAGCAAAATCAGAATTACTGGGATCTTCTTCCATTCCTGTATCTTCCTTTTGGTTTGGATCGATACTTTGGGATTCATGAGTTATGATATCCTCTTCCTCTATCACTGCATCTTCTTGATCTGCCGTTTTGGTATCCAAGCATTCATGATCTTTACTTTCTTTAGATCCCAAAATTGCAGCAGAGGCCTCTTTTGAGCAATCTGTAGCAGCAGCTGGAGATTGTGCACCAGAAGCAACAGGTGCTTCACTCGATCCATTTTCAATAGCAACCGTGGCAGCTTTCTTATCCTGTTTGAAAGATACATTCCTGGTGTCAGTTTTAAGGTCTTGTATATTCCCTGACCAAGATGATACACCACTGAAATCAATAAAGTTGGTAATATCAGAAGTTGGATCAAAAAGAGCATTATGATCCAACGGTTCAACTTCACCTGGAGCAGCATCTTCAGAGGGACTGTTTGGGTTTGCTAAATCAGAAGATACAATTGTTTCGGTGGCCATATCAGCATTATCTTTCGGTTCGTCAATTGCCATTTCAGTTACCACAACAGCTTCAGCAACTGGAGGAATATCCAAAGCTTCACCTACTTGAACATCATCTTCAACCTGTTCCTCTGCCGCATAATCAATCTCCATGGCTTCTCCTTTTTCTTCTTCATTGGTTATTTTTTCTTCATCATTTACTTCAGCAGCAGAGCTAGCTTCCAAAACAGTACCTGGATATACTTGCTCAGCATCTTTGGTCTCGGATCCCACAGTCTCTTCATTTTCTTGTTTGCTATCAACACCCACTTCGAGATTCTTTGTTGATTGCTTCTCTTGGTCAGCTTTCTTTTCAGTAACAGAAACCATCTCTGCATCTACTGAACTTTGCTCAGTGTGAACATTTTGTTCAGCATCACCACTATCTTCAACTTCACAACTTGCCCTGTCATTCCCACCAGAGATTACAGTTTCCCCTTCTCCTGCACTCTTAACTTGAGACTTAGCAACCGTCTCACCATTCATCTTCACCTCAGCATCTCCATCAATTTTAGGCTCCGTGACAGTCAGTGCAACATCTTCATCAGCTTTCACATCAGAAACCAAATTATCCTTATTGCCATCTTCTACATCTGTATCCGAAACCTGTACCGAGTTGTTTGTATCCTCACCATCATCTAGGGTTTCAGTTTTAGAAGATAGACCTAATCCCTTACCAGCTTCTTCTTCCTCCTCCATGGAATCACCAACGAACTCACTCTCCTCTCTCTGTTCCTCCATTGTAATTATCTGGGCTGCAGCTCAAAGATGGATCTTTTTAAACAAACAAATTGCGAAACTTGGGGGGGGGGGGGGGGGGAATGGGTATTCACAATTAGGATGAAAAAGTTGCAGATTTCGACGGAATCAACAACGAGAAAGCTCAATTCTTTTGGGAATTTACCTCTTTTAAGATGTTGCGAGGATCGGAGAGTGGTAAAGAAACACAAAAGGGAAGAGCTTTGTGGTGTGAGAAGACGAAGAAGAAGAAGAAGAAAGAGAGAAACCACCTTCGATCCGATTTACTCGAACCAGCTTACTTTTATTTTTTTAGACATAACCCCTCACTTTTTTTGTCATGTTTTGTTTTTAAGATTAAACTTCTCGAAGGGCGCTGCAATAACCTTTTCAATTTTACTGTAATTGTGTACTTTCAAAATGGGTTGTTTTGGAATGATCTTGCTTCGTAGACATTTTCCTCATCCACTTTTTAATTTAAATATTATAGATAATTAAACAAATAATGTACCAATAGTAACATAAGAGAGTACAAAAGTGGAATAAATGCATATATTAATATATTTTTAACATTAAAAAAAAAAAATGCAACGCTCTCAGTTTTTTTTTTTTTTTTGGTGCACCATTGTGAGAGCATTGCTATAGTAATAAAATTAGAGGTTACAAACAAATATATTGTTATATTAATTTTTAACATATTAATATTTTTAAATAGTGGAAATGCAAGGTGTTTTTATTTATACTTTTCCAACCTTTTATATTTATACTTCATCATCAAAATTAAAACGCTAGCTCATGGGCATAGTTGCTTAACATAGTCTCTCGTGTCTTAACATCATTATATGTATTTCAAGTTTGAGAGGTAATAGTAATATCAATCAAATATATACTAATATATTACTGCCTCAGTTTTACAGCAAGAACTTCAGTTCAGTAAGCTGTCCAAATAGAGGTTAGCATACTAACCATTCTCTTTTGAGTATTCCTACAAAGCATTTTATAAAAAACTGAATGATCTGCTACTTTTATAAGTCTTAGTTTAATATCTGATGAATTGTTTTCTTCTATTCTTTGCACTCTTAATTCAATAACAATTTTAATCAACTTTACTTTCTTCTAATTTTAGATAGTGTTCTTCATTCATAACTCATTCAGAAGAAAAAAAGAAATTTGTAATAGTGGTTTAACAACCATCCTTGACGAAACATATTGAAAATACATGTTAATAAAAAACTAGATTTATACATTGACATTTTGAAAATAATGGAGTGACTCATATGCATTGTCTAATAAAATATTTATAATAATGATTTTAAAATGTAAAAGAGAAAAGATATACCATGTCCTATTAAATCATGATAGTTCATTTTTTCTATGTTGCAGTAGTATCAACGCCACTAAACACAACAAATCTGAAGAAAATAGAAAACTTGGTTCAAGTATATTTAGCTATGAAGATTAGAAAAGACATACATACAAAGCTTTAATGAAATAAATTAATGTGCAAAACATACAGTATTAGGGAAGGATAGTTCATTTTTTTCTCTCTATTGAAGTATTAACGCCACTAACAAACACGATAACCTGAAAAAAATTAGAACATTGTTCAAGAAATACTAGAAACAGTCTTGTGGTTAAACATCAATTAGTCCAGAAATTTAAATATATATATATATATATATATATAACAAATAAAATAAGTGATCTCACCTTAGTCATTGTTATTCTAAATGGAACAACTTCAGATTATTTTAAAGGCCGCTCAGGTTTTACATAAATAAGACCATAAGATCCGTTGTCTCCAATTTTATTTGTTCTAGCTATGAATGTGTTATCTTTGATGTTGAACAAGACAGCAACAAATGAAATATAATTTTTGATTATCACTACAGTTGTGAAGATTTACTCCTTACTCATCTCTCATTTGCTGATGATCTTTTAATATTTGTGGAATAAACAAACAAGTCAGTCGCAGAGGTTTACACGGTACTTTCACAATTCGAGAAAATGTCAGGGCTAACTATTAATATTGACAAAACATCATTTTTTGCTCTGGTACTCATTGGCCTTAAATCCTTTGTCATTTTGTTACTTGGGTTTTCCCTTATGCTCTAGAAAGCTTTTATAAAGAAAATCCTTTTTTTCATTTATAATTCAAAATTGTGAATTAGTGAATTTTTTAGATCTTTCGACTGAAAAGAGAGGGGCGGTTGAGCAACTCAAGCGAACCGCCCTACCTTACTACAACATGGGTGGGGCTCGGCTTCCGAACCGTACGTGGGACTTTCTTCAAGATGTTTCTGCATTCCCAACAAATCATCTTTAGAAAGCTGCAGATTTTCCATTCTTTTTAATCTCTGATTGTGATTCTCTCCTTCAGAAGATTCGAGCTAAGATGAATGGTGGGATGCATAGACATATAAGTCTATTATTAGCACTTTAGCAGTTAGACCTCTTTTTCAGTTTTTTTTTTTTAACTCAAAGTGCACAAAATCACAGCAAAATTGAAAAGGTTATTTCAGCACGCTTTGAAAGGTTTGATCTTAAAAACGAAACATGATAAAAAGTGAGTGGTTATTTCCAAAAAAATAAAATTAAGCTGGTTCGAGTAAATCGGATCGAAGGTTTCTCTCTCTTCTTCTTCTCACCACAAAGCTCTTCCCTTTTGTGTTTCTTTACCACTCTCTGATCCTCGCAACATCTTAAAAGAGGTCAATTCCAGAAAAACTTGAGCTTCCTCGTTGTTAATTCCGTCGAAATCTGCAACTTTTCATCCTAATTGTGAATACCCATTCCCCCCCAAGTTTCGCAATTTGTTTGTTTAAAAAGATCCATCTTTGAGCTGCAGCCCAGATAGTTTCAATGGAGAAACAGAGAGAGGAGAGTGAGTTTGTTGGTGATTCCATGGAGGAGGAAGAAGAAGCTGGTAAGGGATTAGGTTTATCTTCTAAAACTGAAACCCTAGATGATGGTGAGGATACAAACAACACGGTACAGGTTTCGGATTCAGATGTAGATAATTTGGTTTCTGATGTGAAAGCTGATGATGATGATGATGATGATGATGTTGAGGAGACTAAAGATAGCGTTGGTGACGATGTTGCACTGACTGATGCTGCTATTGATGGAGATGCTGAGGTGGAGATGAATGGTGAGACGGCTGCTAAGTCTCAAATTAAGAGTGCAGGAGAAGGGGAAAGTGTAATCTCTGGTGTGAATGAGGTAACTGCTGATGACAATGCAAGGTTTGAAGTTGAGGATAATGGTGATGTGCACACTACTGAAAAGTCCCAGCTAACTTCAGTAGATGCTGCCGAGATGCTTTCTGTTGCTGAAAAGAAGTCTGCCCAAGAGAAGCAATCCACAAACAATATCAAAGAGGGTGTTGATAGCAAACAAGAAAATGAAGAGAATGTGGGATCAGAGACTAAAGATACTGTTTTGGAAGTTGGTTCTGCTGCTGAAGTTAATAATGAAGGATTAATAACCAATGAAGAAGAAAAAGGAGAAGCCATGGAGATTGATTATGCGGCAGAGGAACAGGTTGAAGATGATGTTAAAGTAGGTGAAGCTTTGGATATTCCTCCAGTTGCTGAAGCTGTTGTGGTAACTGAAATGGCAATTGACGAACCGAAAGATAATGCTGATATGGCCACCGAAACAATCGTATCTACTGATTTAGCAAACCCAAACAGTCCCTCTGATGATGCTGCTCCAGGTGAAGTTGAACCGTTGGATCATAATGCTCTTTTTGATCCAACTTCTGATATTACCAACTTTATTGATTTCAGTGGTGTATCATCTTGGTCAGGGAATATACAAGACCTTAAAACTGACACCAGGAATGTATCTTTCAAAGAGGATAAGAAAGCTGCCACGGTTGCTATTGAAAATGGATCGAGTGAAGCACCTGTTGCTTCTGGAGCACAATCTCCAGCTGCTGCTACAGATTGTTCAAAAGAGGCCTCTGATGCAATTTTGGGATCTGGAGAAAGTAAAGATCATGAATGCTTGGATACGAAAACGACAGATCAACAAGATACAGTGAGAGAGGAAGAGGACATCATAACTCATGAATCCCAAAGTATTGATCCAAACCGAAAGGAAGATACAGGGATGGAAGAAGATCCCAGTAATTCTGATTTTGCTGATGATGAAGCTGGTTCTGATGTTAAGACCAATGGTGTGAAACGAAAGGCTGATGTCCTGAGTGAGGATTCACCAGGAGAAGGCACGAAGACTGTCTCCTTGGCAAAGGTGTCTTTTGCAGAAAGGCCCTCCTTTAAGATTGGTGCATGCATAGCCAGAGCTGCTAGTCAGATGACAGGATCTTCTTTAGTTTTGAAGGGTGGTAGTAACTGTGATGATGAAACTCTCTCTGTTGAGAGTTTTGTGTCCCAGCTTCACTGTGCAGCAACAGACCCTGACAAAGAGAACGTTGTATCTGAAATTGCTGCTGGCTTTTTCTTAGATTTCCGAAACTCCTCGGCTTTGCAGCAAGATCCCCCAGAAAAGGTGGGAAAAAAAAGAGGTAGACCATCCAATTCTGATGTAGCAGGAACTGAAGCATTCGAGTTTGAGGAAATGGGCGACACATACTGGACTGACAGAGTGATCCATAATGGTGGTGAAGAGCAAACACCACCGACCGAGAAAGGAAATTATCAAGTTGTGCCAGTTGAGTTGAAACCTGCTCAGGTTCAAAGAACTCGTCGACCATACAAAAGACGACAGACTCAGATCCATATTCCTCTTTCAGTCTCAGACAAACCGGCAAACTTTGATGAGAATGCACCAGCTGAACTTGTAATGAAGTTTTCTGAAGCGGATACTATACCTCCTGAGAAGAGCCTGAGTAAAATGTTTAGGCATTTTGGACCAATAAGGGAGTCGCAAACTGAAGTTGACAAGGAAAATAACCGGGCTAGAGTAGTTTATAGGAAGGGTGCTGATGCAAAGGTTGCTTACAACAGCGCAGGAAGGTTTAGTATTTTTGGGACGAAAGCGGTGAATTACGAGCTCAGCTATACGATAACTGAGACATTCAAAGTTAAGCCTTATGTTGTGTCTTTAGGCGAGGAGGATGCAGCACCATGTCTTCCAGCCTAGATGTAGTCCCTTCAGGCATGGTTCAGGTAAATCTGCTTCCTTTGTTCTTTTCTGAATGCTAAAAACTATACAAGAAAGCCTACTGGTTTTTGAAAGCTGGTGTGTTGTATCTCTGAATGCATAGTATTTTCTGTTTTTGTCTTTTATTATGGATGGTAGTAATAAACATAGGTGTAGATTTTTCAGTGTAGGTAGAATGATTAGAGACATGTGCATAATAGCCCGGTATATTCAAGGTAGGAAGTTAAGACCTAACACATACATAAAGAATAAGTGATGGGTCATGTCTTTGCTTGTTGTGTTATTCTTTTTCTTTAAGGGAATTGTATGGATTCTTCATAAGGGGTCCTAAATTGAGTTTGGATTCAAACAGAATGGTTGATCTTGTATTTCAGGTGAAAAGAATTGGCAGGCATCAAGAGAAGTAAACGATGATGTGGCTCAATGGATTGGATGCTCTTGCTTGTGTTGTTGTTATCCTTTAGGTAGAGTAGGCTGTGTAATATGAGAAAACTTGTAAGTTCCAGAATTCTTCGAGTAATGTGGATTGTGGAGGTTAGAGAGATCGTTCCCTTTTTGTCTTCTGATGAGAACACATTTAATTTGCTGTTACTAAACCAAGTGATGTTAGTGCACTGATGGTAATGGTTATTAGGTGGAAGTGATCTGGAGTAGTCAATTTGTTCAATATTTGGGTTACTTATTTTACTTGATCACCATTGGAACTTGATTTCAAGCTACCACTACCAACGTGTGGCTCTTCAGAGACAAAGTTAAAAAGATATAGATGAGAAGATTGTTAAAACCTTATAAAAAACCGTCATGAGAACGAAGTTATATGCTCGGACATCATAGGTGCCTAATGATCTCTCGATACCATCATAAGAGATACTTTCAAAACTTTTTATTCCCAAAGTTTGGACATCATAGGTGTCATCATAAGTTATAGAAGAGGTTTGTTCATGAGAACGAAGAGAAGAGGGTAAAAGGCTGATTAGTTTTGCTTTGTGTGTTTTTTTTTTCTAAATCAAAATTGATCACATAATAAAGGTACAAAAATATGATCCATCAAGCAGAAAACATTTCAAACAACAAACCCTCACAAAGAGTAAACCCCCCTTAAACCCTCCTTTACAGTCAAAGTGTCTTTGCCACAAAACTGAAATTATGCCTTTTTTGCGCAAACATATTCTCATACTTAAGTCTTTATCCCCCTCTCTCTCTCTCTCAGCTTGTTTCACCAGGAAGCTGTACATTGCCAAAAGCCAAATAGAAACAGCCTTTGGCGCTTTTTAGTTCTCACCTTCAAGAAATAGGCTGAGTTCCACATACCTCTCCTGTGTAGATGATCCCGAGTCTCTCCGACCTCTTAAGCTCAAGCCCTCATCGGTTTGCGAATTATTTGGTGCAAGTAACAGAGCACCACTGCGTTCTTCGGTCACAGCTGTATCCTCTTCATCCGTGTCCCTTAGACCTCTCAGGGCCATGGAATCTGAAACCGGGAAGTAGACAAGCAAGCAAATGGATACCACAGAGAAGCAGAAGAGGGAGAGGAAGGCCAAGAAAGAAAGGGCTTCGAATATAATCTTGTCTGCTGCTGTGAGAACCGACAAACAGAGCATAACAATCCTTAAAGGCAGGAAACTGGAGACCGAGAATATCAAAGTGTATACTCTCTTCTGTAAACGCTTATTAATGACAAGTTTCAGAATCTGCCTTCCAAGCCAGAACAAGTAAGCTGTTAGGACGGCTGCAAACACACCAAGAATGATGGTACTCAGTAGAGGATATGTGCATAAGGCGACCTCATCATGATCAATATAAACTCGGGAATACGTTCTTGTGAAGTCATGTGGCAGCGTTAGATAAGAGCCGCTACCACCATTTAGGCGGGACTCGGATAACACAACCGCAAGTTGAAGAGCAAGCATCGGGAGACAATAAAGAATAATATAACCCGCTGTATTCCTGTTCCATTTCCCGCTCAGAGCCCCTGATTCCATCTTCAAGGGAGCACGCAGAAGAAACATGAGAGTAAGAAAGAGGCAAGGCTCCGCAAATCCTAGATTGGAGACGATGTACCACTTGCAGACGTTTTCTTGCCATCTCAGATCCAACCCGCTCAACAGCCTTCTGTGACGCCTCAACAAACTCAAACGAAAAATCTCACCAACAGCCCACCAGATAGCAAAGAGAATGAATGTGATTCGGATAATCCAGGGACCACTGAAGTAACCAAGTTGAATATAGCCTTGCTTACGAACGTGAGACTGGAAGTAGAAGGAGTAAGCGATGCAAAGGAGACCCAAAAGAACTAGCAGAGCGACTAGACATATCGTCACCACGCCGAATGCATCGGGAACTAATTTTGTCAGGGGCATCACCCAAAACACAGTATCCACGCATGCTCTCTACCAGCATGGATGCAGAAAAGTCCTCTAGCAGCAGCAGTAAAAATGTGCCTTTCTCTCCCAACAATATTTTCCAGATTAGTTACTCATCGATGAATATAAAAAAGTTAGAACCTTTTCAACTCACAACCATACGAAGCTATCAAAGTCCACCAATTAGCTTTTTTTAGATTACAAACGAAGCAGCCCAGATCACCCGATATAACTTTTTGTGATCTTGACCCTTAACACTTGATATGCGTGTTACCTACATAAACTGAAACAAAACCAAAAAAGGATCAAAACCTTTACCAAAAATTGAAGCAAAGACCTAACAAAACATCTTACCCTAGATCTGAATACAAGACAACAACATCTTCAAAGATTAAATTATACATTCTATCATCACGGGTAATTAAAAAAAAGTCATAACCTTTCTAAGCAACCTTCAAGATTAAGACGATTCCCAAACAAACCGATCTCAAAAATTGACAAATACAAAAGCCAAGTCATAACCTTTTAAGAGATTATATACACAAAACTTCAAACACAGAACAAACAAAGTCAAAACAATCAAATACCCAATAATGCAAACACAAAAAAATCAAAACTTTTAGATCTAAACAAAGGAAACAACAAGACCCATCAGAAAAAAAAAAAAAGGAACCAAATTTATGAAAGAAACTGGGGAAAAAGAGAGAGGCTTACAAGGAGGAGAATCTGGATCCAAAAGAGTTTTGAAACGGGGAAGATCTGAGCGGAGAGACGGGTTAAAAAAAAAACCTAAGAATCGGAGGAAGAGATTAGGAAACGAAGCAAAAATAAAACAGAGAAGGAGAAGGAGAGGAGAAGGAAGGAGAAGGAGAGGAGAAAAAAAAAGATTAGAGAGAGAAGAAGGGAAAAGAGGAGAGAGACTCTCCGTTGGTGACAGGCTGTTTCCAGCTGTGACAACCAAAGCCTTTGGATCCGGGTTCGGGTTTTTTTGTGAGTTGTCTTCTGTTTCGGATCCGGGTTCGGGTTTTGTTTCGTGAGTTGTCTTTGGGTGTTTATTTTTAATTTTTTTAATTTATACGTGGCTCCACCCTGGCGGCGTTTGTCTTTTACTTAATTTGTCTATGTTTTATTATGGTAAAGTAAAATTTGATATGTGAGATATTATTATATTAAAAAGGTCAAAATTAAAATATGGCAATGATATAAAAAGTATCCTAGGAGTGTGAGTTGGAAGTATTTTACATAGATTACAAATAGTTACAAATATAATATGGTCAAAGAGTAATTCTTGGTTTTTAGTGAGTTTGGAAGGGGTTTAAGAAAGAGAAGTAATATGATCATGTGTAGTGTATTGTAACTCTCTTTAGGATATATATGGATGCGTCAAACAAGTTATCATAACTAGAGAGGCTATATATATGAACAAAAATGGAGATATCTCACATATTGCATAAAATTAACATATCCATTTAGAGGGTGTTCTTGGATTGAGGTTAATTGATATAAATGTGTGATGAGGACCCTCTCAAATTGTTTCTCATCCATGTTCAGAAAAATGATTGAATGTATATATATTTTGAAAGGTAAATTAAATTTCGAGAGTATAAGTTATATATACTTTGAAAGCATTTTAAATTACATTTACCAAATTATTTATAAGGACAAATATACATTCATACATATATCTATATATATATATATATTTATATTTAAATTTGTCTTACATTTTTTTATCTTTTAAATCGAGATCTTATTCTGTCATTATACTTGAACGAGATAACAGATAATCTTGTGTGAAAGTATAGATAATTTAGTTACTAGGTACTAACCCGCGGAGAACCGCAGGCTGAACATTTTTTAAGAAAAATTTGTAATAATTTATTTTATTATAATGTTATTTATAATAGTTTATGATTAAAAATCTTAGCTATAAATTTTTTATATACGGATTAGTTTTGACTCTAATAGTTTTTTTTTTTACTTTTCTACAATTTATTTTATTTAATGTATCCCTGATTTTCGTTTTTAATTAATTATATTTATTTAATTAATTTATTAATCTTAATTAAGTTTTTCTATTGGCAATTGAATGTAGTTTCATATTTGTACTTCCCAATTAATATAGTAGGATAAAATTCATTTATAATACTTTTCACTTTTAAATATCTTTTCTTGTTTGTAAATATACTAGGTAATAACCCGCGGAGAACCGCGGGCTGAACATTTTTTTAAGAAAAATTTGTAATAATTTATTTTATTATAATGTTATTTATAATAGTTTATGATTAAAAATCTTAGCTGTTAATTTTTTTAATACGGATTAGTTTTGATTCTAATATTTTTTTTTTACTTTTCTACAATTTATTTTATTTAATGTATCCCCGATTTTTGTTTTTTAATTAATTATATTTGTTTAATTAATTTATTAATCTTAATTAAGTTTTTCTAATGGCAATTGAATGTAATTTTTTACACATTTAAGGTTAGGTTCATATTTTTACTTCCCAATTAATATAGTAGGATATTTTTTTTTTGTTTCTCATTAATCTTTTTTTCCAGACATCTTAAGAAAACATATTAAAAATCGACCAAAAACATATTAGAATTTAGAAAATCAACGATATATATATATATATATATTTTTTTTTTTTCGTCAAAAGAGATTTATATTAATGAAAGATTGTAATCGTTACATAAAGTTTGTGATAACCAAACAGGAGGTTGAAAACAGGAAAGCAACGATATATGTATTCTTTTTTAATAACAATTTTCTAAAGTGTTATAATATTTTTTTGAAATCAACAATTCATTATCAATAACAATCCTCTATATATTAATAGAGAAGCACTCTCACAAAAAAACTGAGGTGTCGCGCTCACAGAGCTTTTGTACATGTTTTAATAAATACCCTTATTTCTCATTATTATTTACATAAATATGCTATTGAAATATTATGAGCCAATGTTTTTTTTGTATTAGCTTTTAAAAATGAAAGATTTAATCAACTATTAAATCTGAAAATAAATTTAATTATTATTTTCATAACCTATTTAATTGAAGTAAATTACATTTCACAAAAAATTATAAACCATTTATTTAATTTTTGAAATGCTAAACTTATTCTCCTATTTAAAAAAGTCTGATGACTATTCAACTATATTTAAAAAATTTAATTGAATGAATTATCACAATAATCATAAAAGTAAATAACATTCCACAAACAATTTAAACTTATTTACCTATTTAACTTTTTGAAACGCAAAACTTATTGTCTGGTTCAAAAAATCCGATGACTATTCAGTTATACTAAAAATTAACTATCACGATATAATCTTAAAGATAAATCACATTTCGTAAACAATTTTAAATTTATTCACCAATTTAAATTTTTGAAAAACAAAAACTTTATCTCCTATTTAAAAAATCTAATGACTATTTAAATATATGTGACTCAGCGATCTTAACATAGTATCCATGTTATTGAATTTTTTGAAAATCCTAGACAATCATTTATCATATAATTTTTCACCAGGGCTATACTTTTTGATTATTTACCATTTTTTATACATTTTTCTCATTGCATTTTTGAACTTAGGATTAGTTTAAATTAAATTGATTAGTCTAAAAAATATTGTCTTATCTATTTAATGGCATAGTGATGTGGAACATAAATGATGTAAATTTGATTTTAGAAACACAAAAAGACATCAAAACTTTTCTCCACAACGTTAAAATACTTTTTTACGTTCAAATATTTCACGAGTAAAACATATTTTTACACAAAATAAATACAAACTTGAATAAACGAATTTTTTTTTACTTACATATTATGTTTTACCCAAACAAATCTTAATTTTCAAATAATAATATTATTCATGATATATTATTTAAATGATTTATCCCGCACATAGTGCGGGTTGGTACCTAGTACTGATAATATGCATAGAAAACCTATCACATGTATATATGGCGCGCACTATAACATATGACACAAATAGGCCAACCTGTGACAACAACAAAACACCAGCTAAAAGTGACCTCCTAAGTATTGAGAAAATTAACATCAGAGCCATCCATCGGTCAACGTCAACCCCAGTCTCAAATTAAAAGCATATAATCTCCAACCAAAATCCGACAAAACTTCGTAGAAGCATCTATGTGACAGGCCAAAGAGTTTTCCTGGCGAAGAAGTTCTAACCTTAAAAGAAAGGATTCACAACGTGGAGAGAGGCAAAAGAGTTTAGAGGTGGTTATAAGATTTGTTAGAAGCAAAGCATATTTAAACTGCAACAGAAGAGGGTCCACGATCGAGAAACCAAGAATGCAAGAGATACATTTTTCCGCATTTACAATTTTATAATCTACATGTCCCTGCAGGGTATGTTGGTAAATGGTAATAACCAAATCAATCCCACGACTCCGTCTCTTTATGTTTAGGTATCTGTTTTCACTTTATATCATCTATGGAGAGGAATAACATATATATAAGACACGGTGAACAACTGATCACTACGATATCCGCTAACTCGACTTATTAAATTCATTGTCAAGAGTGTTTGAAACCGCATCAACTCAATCAGAGACATGGTGACCATCGCTACGATGACGGCTTAAAGTAAAGCTGTGGTTTTCCACTCGAGAAACTCCGTAAACAAGATCTTGGCTACTTCTCTAAATCTCCACTATGCTTTCAAATCTCAATGTCATTTTTCAAATACTTTCACATAAACCGAAGCATTCACTGTAGGCAAGGTTTTTGGTTGAATATAATTTTATATTCAACTAAAAAAAAATTATTCTGATTAGTTTGACATAATTAAGATTTTGGAATAATAGCATAATACTATAGAGAAGAGAAGTAAAACAGAGGATATATGTGTAATTATGATTGTACAAAACCCTTATGTAAATGACTATATATACTGTAATAATCTCTGTCAATGAAATCATGCCTTTCCTTACATGATATCAGAGCAGTAAAGTCTTGACCTAAATTTTTTTTTCTCTCCTCTCGTGTTTGCTCTCGCCGCTTCTCTTCCTCTTCTTGTTCTTCAAGATTTCTTCTTACCATGGCTGAGAATACTTCTGCTATCATCAACACGGCTTCTGCAACTCAACTTCACCATGTTAACATGTCGAATGTTACCTGATACTAGGATTTTTTGTGTCTCCTAGTAGGTTCAATTAACCTTATGCGTTGTAATACTTAAGGTGTCAATCCAGTTGGGAAAGTTTACTATCACTCAAGATGCAATCAAGAAGTCACAAGTTAAGCCAATTCAAAGAGTGTTTTTATTTAACTGTCCTAGAATGATCAAAATGCGAAACGGAAATGAGTCACAGAACTAGAAACAAGAATGCATGACAAGAAGCGAAAGTGAATGAAAATGCAAACGATTCTAACATGAACAAACGAAACAGTTCCAGGAATGTAATAAAAATCAGAAAGAAAGAAGTCCTAAGGATGGGGTAATTGATGTCGGTGGAGTATCCTAGTCTAAGGAGTGTTTAACATACCACAAGCAAAGTATCCCTAAACAATGAACATCACAACTTAGCTAATCCAATCTCTTGGCAAAAGCTACTCAGACTGAACCACTTCCATACCTAGCTCTCGCTAGAGAAACGTGGTCGAGCAGGCATGAGAAACAAGTTCATTCACGTCAACGAACATCCTAGACAACTAATCTCTTAGGCTAGGAACGTAAGTCTCCGGCACTAGTTGGTCAGACATTTCATCAAACACCTTTTGGGTGCGGAAATGTCTCGAACCTAGTTCCAATTGATCAGAGAGAAACTAGTAATTCTAACTCTAGTCCAGAAGAGAATCATACAATCAAAGCTTAAACACTCTACATCCTAAGATCCTCCATCTAATCTATCCCATCCTCAAGAACTAACACACTACTCAGATCCAAAAATCATAGTCAAGGATGCAAAAACAAAAATCATTGAAACAAGCATTATTAGGTAGATAAAAATAAGGTGAACAACTTTGTAGAAAGAATCAAATGCAAAATCTCAATAATCTCAAAGATATCGGAATACAAGTCTAAGAACATTTTTTGGAGGCTAGGTTCAGAAACCTTCTGGGAACAAAAACGAGATAAAAGATAAGATGTTTCTGCAAAGACTTAACAAAATTTATATATAGTAGTCCAACATGGAAAGCCCTAAAACTTAAAACGACAAGGTAAAGCGTCGGTTCGGTAATCTCCTGAAGCGTGTGAAACCAAACGTCTTTCTTCCCGACATGTGGGATTGAGTCCGTGTGCGTCGAATGGAATGCAATGTCATCATGGCTCGGACGGAAGGCTGAGGAGCATGGCTCGGACGGAAGGCTGAGGAGCATGGCTCGATCAAACAAGTTGGAGTGCGTGGCGGGAAAGCATGGCTCGAGCGTGGTGTATACGCATCCACTAAAACGATGATAACTCTTGAACCAAACCTCCGATTGACTTGAAATAAACGGCGTTGGAAAGGTAACTCAATTCCCTACAACTTTGATGAAGACGTCGAAAGCTAAATCCCACTCGAGTGCGATGGCTCGAACGGATGGCTCGGACGGAACGGAGATGGTGACAATGGCTCGGACGAAACGGAGATGGTGACAATGGCTCGGACGAGACGGAGATGGTGACAATGGCTTGGACGAAACGGAGATGGTGACAATGGCTCGGACGAGACGGGGATGGTGACAATGGCTCAGACGAAACGGAGATGGTGACATTGGCTCGGACGAGACGGAGATGATGACAATGGCTCGGACGAAACGGAGATGGTGACAATGGCTCGGACGAGAATGGCTTCCAACGTCTCCTAAATACCTGAAATACTCCAAAATGCACAATATATGCAAGGATGATGCAAGAACTACCTAGACGTGCAAAGTGTATAGAAAGAACTAGAAAACGATGCAAACCAATGAGTTATCCTAGCTAAATGCATGATAAAAATAGGCTAAGGAGAGACAAAATATAGACATATCATGCATTTACAATCATCATCAACCCCTATGCTAAATGCAACAACCCTATATGAATAAACCCAGACTCAATCCTAATATGCAATTGCAAACTTTATGAACACTCTGTTTTTGTGGAAAGTTTTGAAATTTTTTCAAATTTTTATGGTTTTTCTATGCAAATAGATGGATGCAGACTCAAACATGATATGATGCAAAAATTTGAAATAAGAATCACAAAACACGACATTAGATACATCATCTCAAACCCTCCCCTAAACTTAAATTACACAGTCTCCTATGTAAGACATTTGCAGGAGGATTTAAGAATCACAACAGAAACAATGTAGGAATGAAATGGTATGTACAAAGGAAAGGTCGGAGTACCTCAGTAGTAGAAGAAGGAGTCCGTGCTCACCCAAGGAGGAGCGTGAAACTGACTCTGTCCTTCGCCTTGTTTGGGATCCGCGGGTGTGACATCAGCTGGTTGGTCGACTTGCTGCTCAACCACTTGCGTGCCCTGATGATCACCTTGAGCTTCAACTCGCGCTCAACCTCAACCTCATGCTCATCTCGAGCTGCAGAACAACGCGCTGATCGGTGACTAGAAGAGGCTCTGGAACCTCGCGAACCGCATCTCCTTCTCTCCCTGGACTCATGTGACGAGTGGCGTGAAGGAGCGAGTGAAGGCGGACGCTCCCGTGACACATATGAAGATTGACGTGCTAGGGAGGGAACCAGAGAGAGTGTTCTCTGACGAGTTGGCTCGCTGGAGACTTTGTGTGTGGCTCGAGAGAGGGGCTCGATCGGGTGTTGGCTTGAGTGGCTCGAGTGTGGTAGTTGGAGCGTGTGCAGAGTGAGATTGGCTCGAGCGTGACAGCGGAGGCGTGGCTCGAACGAGTGCAAAGTGATGAACCTCTCAGGATGGGTCGAGTCTGATTCCATGCCGTCGGTTGAACCTTGCTCGAGTCGACGATGGTTGAGAACGCACGGTGGTGGTTGAACTCTGCAACACCTCTTCTTCATTATCCTAAACCTCTTCCTTAATTTCCTTGGAGGAGAACTTCTCATTGTACCTTGGAGCTTCTTGATCTGCCCACTCATCTCCTTCACCATAGCTGTTAACTCTTTCACTGAATCCCTTAGAATCTGAGTATTTTGGAGTTCATACAAACTGTCAAGCGCATGAGGACTTGACTCTTGCGGTTGGTGAGGTTTAGGAAGCAGGTCTTGACGCTTAGGGAGGGTAACGACTGCACTCGAGTTGGAGAATGGTCGAATGACACTTTGAGTTTTCTCTTTGGTTACCAAAACCTCAGTTTCTGCCTCATTCACACTCTCAAAGATGTCAAACCCAGCTTTATGATCTTTCTCTTCAATCACGAAGGTCTTCCCATCAATAGTTGGTTTCTTCTTAGAATCCTTGATGTCAAACTTCATCTTGAAGTTTTTACCCAGATTGAGATCAATCATCCCTTTCTTGACATCAATGACTGCTCCAGCTGTAGCTAAGAAAAGTCTTCCCAGGATTAGTGGATCTTTAGGCTCTTCATCCATTCCTAGCACCACAAAATCAGTAGGAATCTCAGCTTGTCCAATTTTGATGGGCAAGTTCTCTAGTAGACCATGAGGCAATCTAGTACCTATCAGCCAATATTAAGCGGAGGTTGCATGACTTGTATTCATTGAATCCTAGCCTCTGAGCTACAGAGAGGGGCATGAGGCTTACTGAAGCACCAAGGTCACATAGGCACTTTTTGAAGGTCAATGGACCTAGAGAACAAGGCAGGGTGAAAGAACCAGGGTCCTCTAGCTTCTTTGGGATAATCATCTTCTGAATAACAGCTTTGCATTCATGAATAACCCCACCTTTGTCATGCACTACCCTCTCATCTTCCAAAACCTTAGCTTGAGCTCCTTTAGCTATCTCCTCCTTCTCTTTGGTCCTTTCTGTTACCAAATCAGTTAAAAACTTTTGATATTGAGGCACAAGTGCAAATGCATCAAGCAAAGGCATCCTAAGTTCAATCTCCTTGACTTGGTTTTCGAGCAGAGCTTTATACTTCTCAGTAAGCTGCTTCTTAAACCTCACTGGAAATGGTAGAGGTGGCTTGTATGGTGGAGGAATGAATCTCACAGGTTTATCCTTGGGAGCAGTGGATTCTTTAGTAGCTTCAGGATCAGATTGCTTGGCTGACTTAATTGGATCCTTGAGTACCTCGACAGGATCCTTTATCTGAACTTCATATTGAAGAAATTCCTCCCCATCTAAACTCTCAGTGTCCTCAGTGAGCCATACATATACAACTTGGGTGGTGATGGCATGCATAGTAGCATAGTCCTTGGGGTTTTGAACTGCTTTTCCAGGTAGTTGGCCAGTTGTTGGGGTAGAAGTAGAAACAGTCTTGCCTTCCATATACTTCATCTTGGAGTTAAGAGCTTCAAACTTGACATTCAGATCATTGTAAGAACATTCCATCCGCTGACTGAGTTCAGCAAACTTCTTAGCAGTATCCAGAGAACCACTAGCTTGACCTTGAAGAAGTTGTTGCAGCATGTGCTTCATTTCTTGATCTGGAGTTTGAGTAGGTTGAACTTGTTGAGGTGAAAATCCTGGTGGTGGTCCGGAAGGAGCGTGATAACCTTGCTGGAACTGTTGCCTAGGCACGAATCCTTGATTGTAAGGAACAAAAGGTTTTTGCGGACCTTGTTGTTGCTGCTGAAGAGGGTACACCTGATCTTGTGGATTTGCAACATTGGTGCTCCGGTAAGACAAATTGGGGTTCGTCTTGTAGGGGTTATAACCCTTGTTGTATCCACCATGATTCTGGACATAGTTGATTGCTTCAGACTGCTCACCCTTCCCATCCTGAACTTGAAAAGGGTCATCCTCATATACGAAATGGACAGTCTGCTGCTGACTTAGCAAGAGGCGGTCAAGCTTGTCATTGACATTCTCAAGGTCCCTCTTGTACTTCTCCTTAGACCCAGCGTTTCCGCGAACTGTGCGGTCATAATCCTCATTGTAGTTGCCGTCAGACTGAGCGAGATTCTCAACCAGTTGCCATCCTTCCTCAACGTCTTTGTTCAAGAAATTACTGTTAGAAGCAGTGTCAAGCAGCATGCGGATTTTTGGAAGTACACCACGGTATAGAGTGCTCAACAGTGACTCGTTGCTGAAACCATGGTGTGGACACTGTAACCCTTGAAACGCTCCCAGGCTTCACAGAATGATTCTGAGCTCTTCTGAGTGAAGCTGGAAATCTCATTCCTGAGACATGCTGTTCTGGAGTTGGAGAAAAACTTGGCCAAGAATGCCTTCTTGCAGCCATCCCAGGTGGTGATTGATCCCTTGGGAAGGTTTTTCTCCCATTGATGAGCCTTGTCTCCCAGGGAGAATGGGAAGAGGCACAACTTGTAACCGTCCTCACTCACGCCGTTGATCTTGGTAATACTGCAAAGACGGTCGAACTCGTCCAAGTGGTCGAGTGGATCCTCCATAGGCAAACCGTGAAACTTGTTTCCTTGGATCATGGTGATCAGACCACTTTTGATCTCGAAGTTGTTGTTCTGCATGGCGGGAGGGACGATTCCAGCACGCTAAGTATGAGTGTCCGGTGCATCCCCCGCACCAATGTTTCGTGGTCCCTGATGTGGTTCATGCTGTTGTTCCATAGTGACTTGTGCGGGATGATCAGTGGGTTGACGAGCTTGTCGTGGGTGTTGCAACCGATTGTTTTCGTCGATAACAGGAACGAGATTCTGATGCCCTCTTGATCTGGTGTGCATGCAAGGTTGCAATCAACAGGTACCTGAGATGCAAAACAAACAAGCAGAAAACCAAAGCAAGTCAGTATTCAGAATGATTGTGTAACAGAACTTAATCTTGCAAAACTTGAAATCTGAAATGAAGCAAAAAGAATCCCAAATGGCAACGGCGCCAAATTGATACTAGGATTTTTGTGTCTCCTAGTTGGTCTCAATTAACCTTATGCGTTGTAATACTTAAGGTGTCAATCCAGTTGGGAAAGTTTACTATCACTCAAGATGCAATCAAGAAGTCACAAGTTAAGCCAATTCAAAGAGTGTTTTTATCTAACAGTCCTAGAATGATCAAAATGCGAAATGGAAATGAGTCACAGAACTAGAAACAAGAATGCATGACAAGAAGCGAAAGTGAATGAAAACGCAAACGATTCTAACATGAACAAACGAAACAGTTCCAGGAATGTAATAAAAATCAGAAAGAAAGAAGTCCTAAGGATGGGGTAATTGATGTCGGTGGAGTATCCTAGTCTAAGGAGTGTTTAACATACCACAAGCAAAGTATCCCTAAACAATGAACATCACAACTTAGCTAATCCAATCTCTTGGCAAAAGCTACTCAGACTGAACCACTTCCATACCTAGCTCTCGCTAGAGAAACGTGGTCGAGCAGGCATGAGAAACAAGTTCATTCACGTCAACAAACATCCTAGACAACTAATCTCTTAGGCTAGGAACGTAATTCTCTGGCACTAGTTGGTTAGACATTTCATCAAACACCTTTTGGGTGTGGAAATGTCTCGAACCTAGTTCCAATTGATCAGAGAGAAACTAGTAATTCTAACTCTAGTCCAGAAGAGAATCATACAATCAAAGCTTAAACAGTCTACATCCTAAGATCCTCCACCTAATCTATCCCATCCTCAAGAACTAACACACTACTCAGATCCGAAAATCATAGTCAAGGATGCAAAAACAAAAATCATTGAAACAAGCATTATTAGGTAGATAAAAATAAGGTGAACAATTTTGTAGAAAGAATCAAATGCAAAATCTCAATAATCTCAAAGATATCGGAATACAAGTCTGAGAACATTTTTTGGAGGCTAGGTTCAGAAACCTTCTGGGAACAAAAACGAGATAAAAGATAAGATGTTTCTGCAAAGACTTAACAAACTGTATATATAGTAGTCCAACATGGAAAGCCCTAAAACTTAAAACGACAAGGTAAAGCGTCGGTTCGGTAATCTCCTGAAGCGTGTGAAACCAAACATCTTTCTTCCCGACATGTGGGATTGAGTCCGTGTGCGTCGAATGGAATGCAATGTCATCATGGCTCGGACGGAAGGCTGAGGAGCATGGCTCGGACGGAAGGCTGAGGAGCATGGCTCGATCAAACAAGTTGGAGTGCGTGGCGGGAAAGCATGGCTCGAGCGTGGTGTATACGCATCCACTAAAACGACGATAACTCTTGAACCAAACCTCCGATTGACTTGAAATAAACGGCGTTGGAAAGGTAACTCAATTCCCTACAACTTTGATGAAGACGTCGAAAGCTAAATCCTACTCGAGTGCGATGGCTCGAACGGATGGCTCGGACGGAACGGAGATGGTGACAATGGCTCGGACGAAACGGAGATGGTGACAATGGCTCGGACGAGACGGAGATGGTGACAATGGCTTGGACGAAACGGAGATGGTGACAATGGCTCGGACGAGACGGGGATGGTGACAATGGCTCAGACGAAACGGAGATGGTGACAATGGCTCGGACGAGACGGAGATGGTGACAATGGCTCGGACGAAACGGAGATGGTGACAATGGCTCGGACGAGAATGGCTTCCAACGTCTCCTAAATACCTAAAATACTCCAAAATACACAATATATGCAAGGATGATGCAAGAACTACCTAGACGTGAAAAGTGTATAGAAAGAACTAGAAAACGATGCAAACCAATGAGTTATCCTAGCTAAATGCATGATAAAAATAGGCTAAGGAGAGACAAAATATAGACATATCATTACCAAGCTCACTGCCTCCAACTTCTTAATGTGGAGTCGTCAGATCCGAGTCCTGCTCGCCGGGTACGGTCTTGCAGGCTATCTCGATGGTGCTACGGTGGCTTCTACTTCCACTATTCTGAGTGCTGGCACCACCATTCCAAATCCCGATCATGATCTTTGGCAACGTCAAGATCAACTTATTGTGGCTAGTCTTCTTGGTGCGATCTCTTTTGAGATCCAACCCATCCTCTCCAAAGCTTCTACCACCAAGGAGATCTGGACTCTTCTTTCTTCCACCTATGCGAAACCAACCTGGGGACACATCAAGCAACTTCGGGAACAGATCAAGCTGTGGCGTAAAGGTACCAAAACTATCGATGAATACGTTCAAGGTCTCGTTTCTCGTTTTGATCAGCTTGCAACGTTGGGCAAGCCTTACGAGCATGAGGAACAAATTGAATATTTGCTTGGTGGTCTTCCGGAGGATTATAAGCCTATTGTTGATCAGATTGAGGGACGTGATTCTCCGCCCACCATGACCGCCATTCATGAGAAGCTTATCAATTATGAGCTCAAGCTTCAATCTCAACTCTTAAGCTTCGGTTCCCTTTGTTGTTCCTGTCACGGCCAATGCTGCTTTCAACAAGTGTTATTGCGAGTCCAACAACAACTCACGTGCACCTCGCTATTCTTCTCGCGGATCTTCTTCGTCCTCGTCGCGTGGTGGTCACGGTAGAGGATATCAGGGCCGCTGTCAGTTATGTGGCGTGTTTGGTCACAGTGCACGCCGGTGTTCCCAGTTGCCGGCCTCCACACGTGGTTTCCAACCATCGGGTGGTAACTACACCCCTTCTCTGGGTTCCCAAGGGAGTCCTCATGCCAACGTCGCTGCCATTCCGTCATACAATCCGGCCAACTGGGTGATGGACAGTGGTGCTACACATCACCTTACATCAGATTTGTCCAACCTCTCTCTCCATCAGCCGTACTCCGGTGGTGAAGAGGTTCAAATTGCTGATGGCTCCGGTCTAAAGATCTCTCATACGGGTTCCGCCTTACTCCCTACACCCTCTCGTTCTCTTGCTTTGAAAGATGTTCTTTATGTTCTTGATCTTTGCAAGAATCTTATTTTGGTGTATCGGTTGTGTAATGCTCATAAGGTTTTTGTGGAATTCTATCCTGCTTATTTTCAGGTGAGGGATCTGAGCACGGCGGTCCGGTTACTCCAAGGCAGAACTAGGAACGGGTTGTATGAGTGGCCGGTTAACAACAATACCATTAACGTCCTCTCCGCATCACTCTCACCAAAAACCGACCTCTCTTCTTGGCATCTACGACTTGGGCATCCGTCTTTACCCGTTTTAAACTCTCTTGTTTCTCAATTTTCATTACCTCTTACTTCTTCTTCACAAAAAAATTATCTTGTTCTGATTGTCTTCTTAATAAGAGTCACAAGCTTCCATTTTCATCAAACACAATCTTGTCCACAAAACCACTTGAATATGTTTATACTGATGTTTGGTCCTCACCCATCACATCCTCAGAAAATTTCAAGTATTATCTTGTTTTTGTTGATCACTTTACCCGATACACATGGCTTTACCCTTTAAAACTCAAGTCCCAAGTCAAAGATGCTTTCATTGCCTTTAAGGCATTGGTCGAGAATCGGTTTCAAACGCGGATACGTACCTTGTATTCTGATAATGGTGGTGAGTTTATTGCTCGCCGGTCGTTTCTGGCATCCCATGGTATCTCTCATTTCACAACACCGCCACATACTCCTGAGCATAATGGTATCTCGGAGCGGAAACATCAACATATTGTCGAAACGGGTTTGTCCATGCTTAGCCACGCCTCTGTTCCATCAAGCTACTGGCCGTATGCGTTTGCAACAGTGGTATACCTCATTAATCGTCTTCCAACGGACGTGCTTGGCGGTGATTCTCCATATCACAAGCTGTTTCAAACGCAACCCAATTATCTCAAACTGAAGGTTTTTGGCTGTGTGTGTTATCCTTGGCTCTGACCCTATCGCCACAACAAAGTCGAGCCTCGTTCTGCTCCATGTGTGTTTCTTGGCTACTCCTTAACACAAAGCGTCTACTTATGCTTTGATGTTGTCAATGAGAGAATCTACACATCTCGCCACGTACAGTTTGTTGAGACGCGTTTCCTGTTCGCTGAGATTAAAGTGACCTCCCCTGCTTCTTCAACGTCGATCTCGTCTATGTCTCATTCTCCATCGACTTTGATCCCGGTGTCGCAGGTGTCATCTCCGGTCTCGCCTTCGCTCACCCCCTCGTGCAATGATCCTCACCCGTCGTCGTCATCACCGGCTTCGTCATCACAGTCGTCGTCATTGACTTCCTCATCGTCGTCTGCCTCTCTCGATTTGGCTCATGAGACCAGATCGAAACGGGCTCATGATGGGCCTCCCTCAATAACATCTCTAGGCCCAACAAATGATTCTCCATCTCCAAGCCCATCTCCGAGTCCACCACGTTCAGACCCAACAACACAATCGACTCCTTCCACGGGTTCGTTGTCCTCCTCTTCATCTGAACGGGTCAACTCTGAGACCTCTGCTCTGGTTGTTGCTTTGCAACCTCCACCGCCTGTACAACAACCACGCCACTCTATGCAGACACGGTCAAAGAATAATATTAATAAGCCTAACAAAAGTTTAGTCTGGTTGCTACATCATCCCCATCGATTCCAACAATGGTGGCTGAAGCAATTCGTGATCCGCATTGGCGAGCTGCGATGGTTGAGGAAATCAATGCTCAGCTCCGCGAACACTCTTGGGATCTCACGCCTCCAGCTCCGAATCGGAATGTTATAACCTGTAAGTGGATATTCACTCTTAAGTATCATTCGGATGGATCTATTGCTATGTACAAAGCTTGTCTCGTTGCCTGAGGATTCAACCAGCAATATGGGATTGACTATTCAGAAACTTTCAGTCCAGTGATTAAATCAACAACAATTAGACTTGTTTTGGAGATTGCTGTGAAGAAGAATTGGGTAATTCATCAGGTTGATATCAATAATTCATTCCTACAAGGCACTCTACATGACGAGGTGTATGTCTCACAGCCTTCTGGATTTGTTGATCGAGACCGTCCTCATCACGTCTGCAGACTACGGAAGGCTCTCTATGGGTTGAAACAGGCACCACGTGCTTGGTACCAAGAACTGCGTCACTTCTTGCTTCAATCCGGTTACAAGACGTCAGTCGGGGATAATAGCTTGTTCGTCTATAAACATGGCACCTCTCATGTTTATGTTTTGGTGTACGTAGACAATATCATTATCACGGGTCCTGCTTCGCTGGTTAGTGCTTTCAATTCCTCTCTCGCTCATCGTTTTTCTCTAAAAGACCTTGGTCCTTTGAGCTATTTTCTGGGAATAGAAGCAACACGCACGTCCTCTGGTCTCCATTTGATGCAACGGAAGTATATTACAGATCTTTTGGTCAAAACCAAGATGCAGGATGCTAAACCTGTTCCCACGCCAATGTCGTCATCCTCGCAGCTCACGGTTCTCTCTGGTACACCTCTAGCAGATGCAAAAGAATACCGCATGGTTGTGGGAAGCTTGCAGTACCTAGCCTTTACACGACCCGATATTGCATTCCCTGTGAACAGGCTTTCGCAGTTTATGCATCGACCTACAAATGCACATTGGCAGGCCGTGAAGAGAGTCCTACGATACCTTGCGGGAACACAGTCTCATGGTATTTTCTTGCGTCGTGATGCACCTCTAACCATACATGCTTTCTCTGATGCGGATTGGGGACGTGACAAGGCCAATTATGTTTCCACAAACGCTTATATCATCTACTTTGGTGGTAGTCATGTGTCATGGTCTTCCAAGAAATAGAGAAGTGTCTCTCGCTCTTCCACAGAGGCAGAATACAGGGCCGTTGCCAACACCGCATCAGAGCTTAAATGGATCTGTTCACTTTTGAAGGAATTGGGGATTGATCTACCACTGGCACCGGTAATCTATTGCGACAACATCGGAGCAACTTATCTTTGTACCAACCCGGTTTTCCACTCTAAGATGAAACATGTTGCAATAGACTACCATTTCGTTCGGGAAAACATCCAATCCGGCACACTCAGGGTGGCTCATATCTCAGGAGATGACCAGCTTGCTGATGCTCTCACCAAACCTCTACCACCGCCACGGTTTGTGGACTTGAACTTCAAGATTGGAGTCAAGAAATTGCCTCCATCTTGAGGGGGCGTATAGAGAAGAGAAGTAAAACAGAGGATATATGTGTAATTATGATTGTACAAAACCCTTATGTAAATGACTATATATACTGTAATAATTTCTATCAATGGAATCATGCCTTTCCTTACAGATACAACTGTCACCATGTTGGGTGCAAGTGCAAATCTAGATGTTTCCATCATATATAAAAAATGAAAATGTGGTTCGATGCGAAAAAATTCAGTAAGACTCATCGAGACTAAACAATGCGATTCACCACTCATCTAATATCATCGGCTTGCTTGAGAGCGCAATTGAGACATTGTTGTTGGGAGGAAGCAATGGAATCATTAGGTCTTTAAAATTACAGCTAAGGTAACGTTCGTCCAACTGTATGACCATCTTGTCTAATTTCTCTCTGTTTTTAAGCATAATTTCTATGAATGAGATCACATGCTTTGACGCTACAATCCGACGAGATCTGTTCAAAATGACCCCATTTCTCTGGATTCAAGCCTTGCGAGATCAAGAATTTTGTCAATAAAACCTCCTGCTCAACATAAAATAAAAAGGTTCTTGGATTATTCGAATGATAGTTAAAAGGGAGACCAACGAAAACAAAAGAAGGTTATGGTATATTTACCCCTATGGTGTCGCTATCCCTTGCACGTATTGTTAGCTTCTTTAACTCTGGTGAGTTTTCTAACAATTTTTCTATACCAGGAACAACATACTTCGAGATTCTTCCTGTCTCAAGAATCAAAGTTTTGACCCCAAGCATCGGGAAAGGATCACCAAGAACCTCAGCAAGAGATAAAGTCTAATAGAATATACAAAAAGATATATAGTGAAACATGAGCTCAAAAACAGGGACTTGGAGGGAAACATTCTCCACGTTACGGGACATGGCTAATTTGATCCACCTCTTTATGTACTTATTGTTCTTCAAGTTGGTTCTGAGACGAAAATGCTTCATATCTTGGCAGCTGTGTAGGGATTCATTAATCAAAGCAACTCGTGCTTTCTTTCTACAATTATCAAAGTAGAGAGAAGGTGTATCGCACCATATATACCGCCATCGTTTGACAAAAGAGATGTTCTGATGGCGAGTTTGGTCGGAGTGAAGGAGAGGATATGTAGGAGGATATCATCAGGTAAAGAGCTGATTACATCTTTTGCTCTCTTGTTTTCTAGCAGGCGGCGACGTATACGTTTAGTTTAGGGCTCACCATCTTAATTTTGCGAACTTCTTTTTAGGGTGTACGGTGATACAGCTTAATTAATTAAAAAAAAAAAAAAGTAATGGAGTTTTATAAAAACGTTTCATATTTAAACTCACGCAAGAAAAAGAAATAAATAACAAAGTGTAGTTTGATAGTTTCCAGGTTTTTCCTCTCGGGATTTCCAAAAACCCTAGGCTTTTTTACTTCCATCAAATTATTTCCTTGTTCACCAAGTTTTTTTTTTTTTTTTCTCTCTTCTTGCTCTTCACTCAGCAATGGTTAGAATGAAAATGGTAGCAGCAAGTAATAAAACTGTGAGCACACTTTTCAGCTTCGCTTTCGAATATCCCAAAACTCATCATCTTGCGCCACCACCGCCGGAATTTCTCTAAGAACGGCTGAGATTTTCCAATCTATCATTAGGAGTCCAACATACATAATCCACATACGGGATGAGTCCAACATGCTTTTAATCACTAACATCTTAAAACCAGATTCTCAATCTTTAAACAAAAAGTAAACATAAACTAATCGGATTCATAGAGGATAAACGGGTGAACCACGATAAATTGTAAACATAATGACAACGCCTAATCAAAAACATTGATGAAAGAAAGATGGAAATGAGTTGTGATAACAATGAAACATAACTTCCCAGTAAGAATATGATATGCTTGATGCTTCCATAGCATTCTCATGGAAGAGTGTTTGTTCATTCAGTTTGTAAGTAGGAGGGGAAACAAGAGATGGTCAGTACAAAAAGCGTAGATGATTACAAAAGAGTTTAGAGTTGGCGCAATTCTAGTTGAAAGTGTAGATAATAAAATGTATGAAAGGAGTAATTCTAAATTTTCATATTTTTTCTAACTATTTGTTATCAATTTTTAATGTATTTTAATTGATTATATATAAGGATATTAGAAAAAAATTTCGTATTAGATATCATCTATACTAATAAAAAGTAGGAGCTATAAACATCTAAGGCTGTCCACCTAGGATTTAAAACAATCAATAGTGATAAGACATGTCACTAATTAACATTTTCTAAAATCTCCAGAATTTTATATATTAAAAATTATTTTAAACAATCTATCATGATTTGACATGTCATTCATTAACATTTTTTAAATTTCCAGAATTTTTTAGAAAAAGGAAAATTTTAAATTTATGGAAATCAAAGAACTATACACAATATCTCACGTCGGCTAGAAATTTTTTAGACAATGGTTCGGAACCAGTATAAATAAGATTAATATGCTTCCAACAACGAATAAGCAGGAAAGCTTGATTTATCAGGCTTCCAAGTTTAAAAGTTTTATTTGGTTTGATCTGGTATTTTATTTGATCAAATTAAAACTTTAAAAGTTTCAAAAAAATATTATAATATTTTAAAATTTTAAAAGATTAAATATTATAAATATTGAAACTCTTAAAAGTTCTTAGCTTTTAAAAAGCTTTTAAATATTATAAGTTTTAAATTTTAAAAGTTTAAAATATTATAAATATTGAAAGTTTTTAAAATGTTCAAATTTTATATTTCGAAACCTTTTAAAAGTTTAAAATATTATAAATATTGATTTAAAACATAAATTATCTTATTTATCTACATTTGTGCTTTTTATTTCTTATGAGCTGTAAAACATATTTTTGTGTATGATTTTATAAATGAGTTGATATTCTTTCATTATTTTTTTTACTTTTGGGTCTAAGGAAGAAGGATTGACATCGCAAGACCTTAATTTGATGTTTGAGTCAAATTTTGAGGTTTAAAGAAGAAAGATGGACGACAAACACACATGTTTTATTAGCTATACATAGGCATGACCAGGGTTACGGTTGTCACGGTTACGGTTTATTAACCATCGGTTATGGTTAGAAATTTTAGAACCTTAACCAGAACCGTTTAATAAACGGTTAAACAGTTACGTTTAAATACAGTTACGGTTCCAGCGGTTACTGTTATCTAAGGTTATGATTATCTAATAATATGATACGGTTGATATTATTTGATTATATAATATAATTGATATTATTTATTTATAATTAATATGTTCTTACAGTGTACTCATATTTCTATATATTAGATGATTCATATTAAATACATAATTATTAGTATGTTTTATTATGTTTTTAAAATATTATAAACCAAAGTAAGGATTTTGGTTTGAGAAGTTTCTAAACGCGTGGATCTAAAACCAAATAAATATATGGATAAAATTATCAATAATTGGATGCATGTGTTGACTATGCTGGTCTTCATGAATTTCACAAATTTTATGGGAAAATAAATGATTTTGTTCTTGGAGTTTGATGGGTTAACAAGTTATGTGGTAGTCTTAAAAAAAGGTTTTTCAGTGGAAGAATGTGAAGAAGTTGACGAGAAAGAAGAAGAAAAAGAGTATAGCGAAGAACCAAATGGTAAAAGTAACGATGACAATTACCACAAAGTTTGACAATAAAAATGACAAGAAATAATATGAAAAATAAGAAAACATTGAATAAAAAACACGAAAACATAGGTGGTAGCGATCAATTAAATATAAAAATGAGTTAAATTCATGATTATAAAATTGTTTCGTTTTTCTGGTGGTCAAAGAAATGGTTTAGAATATGTGAGGTTGTAACATCCGTGAACCGGAATCCCGGTTTGGGAGTTGCATCGGTCGATGCAGATGGTGCATCGGTCGATGCATGTTCAATTCTGTGCGTTTTGTCTTAAGTCAAACACTGCGTTTTGGGTTAAGGAAAACCCTTAGATGCGAGTTTTTGTCTCATTCGTGATTGTGTGGCCGTTTTTGAGAAAAGAGAAAGAGAGAAAAGTTGTTCCTGAGTGTTCTTGAGAATTCTGGGAGATTAGAGGCGTTCCTGTAGAGATCTGTAGCTGGGATCGTTGTAGGAGCTTCCTAGAGGCTTGTTCTTGTTTGTTTAAGGTTCAGATTCTTCTGTGGCAAAGGTAAGTGCATGACCATGGCTTATCTAAGCTAGAGATCTCTCTGATTTGCTTGTTATGTGTTGTTAGGCTGGTTAGATTGTTATTTGGGACGTTGGGAAGCTTTCTTGTGGCTTGGGATCGAGTTTCGTGGTTGCAGGAACGAAGATCCGGCGAGAAGCTTCAGAGGAAAACGATGCTCGGCATTGCATCGGTCGATGCACTTTGTGTGTCGGTCGATGCAGATGCGAGGACGGCGCGTAAACTCTAAGGTTTTCGTGTTATGTCGAGCATGCGTCGGTCGATGCATATCTTGCATCGGTCGATGCAAGTTAACTTTGCATCGGTCGACGCAGATCTTGCGTCGGTCGACGCAACCTCCACCTGGTGTCGGTCGATGCATGTTGGTATCGGTCGATGTAGAGTCCTGGTTTGTTATTGTTGATTGTTGAATGTTGTTTGATGGTTAGAGATGTCTCTATTGCTTGTGTGTATAGCCCAGTAGATGGGAGGATTGCCTTACTGAGTGTTTATAAAATACTCATACATTGCAATATGTGTTTGTGGTGCAGGTAAAGACAAAGTGTGATCGTAGAATCAAGGAAATGAAGAGGAGGATGTTCTAGGGACTCGGTTTTATGTTGTCTGGCATTGCTAGGTTGCTAGAGTTGGGTTATTAGAACATTGCTAGGTTGCTGGTTCTATTATTCCTATTGTTTTGGATATTGATTATGTTGGAATATGGTTATATTTTATTATTGGATTATTATTGAATATTGGTTGGTTATTTCCGCTGTTGAATGTGTTTGTGGTTAGGTGGCTAGTGGGTATGGGACCACTAGTTGTAGTTTATTTTATTATATTATATTTATTATTTATTATTTTTTTAAAAAGGGTCGGTCGTTTCATTTTGGTATCAGAGCCCTTACGGTTCTAGGTTTGGGTTCACTAGGTTTCTGTTGTAGATGTTTGGGATTGCATGTCTTGATTGATTATGTGAGTTAGTCAATTGTGTGTGGCATGGAGTCCTAGAACATCCTCTTCGAGCCGAGTGTGTGATTCCACGGTGAGTTTATGTTTCTGTGTTATAATAGAAATTGTTTGCTTAGCCTTCTATTCATGGTAGTGTAGATGGTTAGAGAGGATGCTGTGGCTGGTCAAGGTCGTGGACGCGGACGTGGTCGTGGACGCGGACGTGGTCGTGGTAGGGGCAAAGTCCCAGTGGTTAGTGAGACCAAGGACCAGAGTGTGACAGCTGAGGGTGTTGGCGAGTCGCAGGGTGTTCCAGGGGATTCCGTGAGAGTGGCAGGAGGGGGCGGTGTTGATACTCCAGTGGCCGGTGATGCTCGGGTTCCGGGTGTGGGAGTCCCAGCGGGTGGAGTCCCTGGTACTGACTTTGCGGCTATGCTAGCATAGGTGTTAGAGCGGTTACCACCCGTGGTACCGGCTCAGGCTCAGGTAGTGCCACCAGTGGTGGCGGAGGAGCGGCAGCCAGTGGTTGCGGATGTGGGAGCACATAGACGTTATTTTTCTATGCTCAAGGAGATGAAGGATCTGTTCACTGAGAGGTTTTCGGGTGGTACAGATGCTACTGTTGCGGATGCGTGGAGGACGAGTGTGGAACGTAACTTCCATATTCTTAGATGTCCTGAGGAGTTTTGGGTGGACATAGGGGTCTACTATTTGAGTGGTGATGCTGAGTTGTGGTGGAGATCAGTGGCTGCTAGGAGAGTGCAGCGGGAGATGACTTGGGCTGACTTCGTCTTGGAGTTCAACCGCAAGTATTTTCCTAGAGAAGCATTGGATCGGTTGGAGGTGCAGTTCCTTCAGTTGTCTCAGGGGACACGTTCAGTGCGGGAGCTGGACTTGGAGTTCAGTCGACTTCTTTGTTATGGGGGCAGGGCTTTTGAGTCTGAGGAGGCTTAGATCAGGAGGTTTTTGAGGGCTCTACGTGATGAATTGAGAGTTCACTGTAGAGGGCGGAGTTATGCTACGCGTGCAGAGCTGGTTGAGACTGCAGCAGAGATTGAGGAGGATATCCGGGCACAGTCAGTGGCGGTAGCTCCAGCAGTTCAGCCTAGTAAGGCTCAGCAGCATGGTGGTTCTAGCAGGGACGGTAGGCATGCTCAGGGAACCAAGAGGAAGTGGGAGGCTACGCAGAAGCCGAGTGGTGCGGGTTGCTTCGGTTGTGGGAGCAAGGATCACAGGGTTGCTAGTTGTCCCAAGAGGAGTGTTCCGACGACAGGGTCTCGGATATGTTATCATTGTAGGGAGACAGGGCACATCAGGCCTTTTTGTCCCAAGTTGAAGCCGGCAGCAGTGGCAGCGTTGCAGCAGGTGCAGCCTGGAGGTCAGCAGGTGGCACGGATTGAGCAGACGCCACATGCTTACACGACAGTAGAGACTGGTGGAACCAGTGCCGGGGCGATCACAGGTATAATTTCTGGTACTTAATCTTTGTGAAGGGACCTTGTTGGTGGGCGGGTTTAAGTCCCATGTTATGTTTGATTCTGGAGCTTCTCATAGCTTCATTACTCCGGAGTGTGCAGAGTGTGCGGGGATCAGCGGGGATCCTGGAGAGCGTGCAGGAGTTGTCAGGGTTGCGGGAGGTGAGTTTCTGAGAGTGATTGGATGGGCTAAAGGAATTGATATTCAGATCGCAGGAGAGTCGTGGCCAGCGGATTTACTTATCAGTCCAGTGGAGCTATATGATGTTATTCTCGGGATGGATTTTTTGCATCGGCATAGGGTGCATTTGGATTGCTATCGGGGTAGAGTGGAGTTTGAGCGTTCAGGAGGGAAGTTGGTTTTTCAGGGTATTAGACCGACTTCGGGGAGTCTCGTGATCTCAGCCATTCAGGCTGGGAAGATGATCGAGAAGGGCCGTGAGGCTTATCTGGTTACTATATCTATGCCAGAGTCAGTGGGGAAGTCTACGGTTAGTGGTATTCCAGTAGTGGAGGAGTTTGAGGATGTGTTTCAGTCTTTGCAGGGATTACCACCATCTCGGTCGGATCCTTTTACCATTGAACTGGAACCGGGGACGACACCGTTATCCAAGGCTCCTTACAGAATGGCTCTAGCAGAGATGGCAGAGCTGAAGAAGCAGCTAGAGGATTTGTTGAGTAAGGGATTCATCCGTCCTAGTGTATCACCGTGGGGAGCGCCGGTGTTGTTTGTGAAGAAGAAGGATGAGAGTTTCAGGTTGTGTATAGATTATCGGGGTTTGAACCGGGTCACTATGAAGAACAAGTACCCCCTTCCTAGGATCGATGAGTTGTTGTATCAGTTGAGGGGTGCTACTTGGTTCTCTAAGGTAGATCTGGCGTCGGGTTATCATCAGATACCGATAGATGAGGCAGATGTGAGGAAGACTGCTTTCAGGACGAGGTATGGGCTCTATGAGTTTGTGGTTATGCCTTTCGGGTTGACTAACGCGCCAGCAGCGTTTATGAGATTGATGAACAGTGTGTTTCAGGAGTTTCTGGATGTGTCTGTCATCATTTTCATTGACGATATCCTGGTTTATTCTAAGAGTCCTGAAGAGCATGCAGTGCATTTGAGGGCAGTTATGGAGAAGCTGCGGGAGCATAAGTTGTTTGCTAAGTTGAGCAAGTGCAGTTTTTGGCAGCGTGAGATGGGCTTCCTAGGTCACATTGTTTCTGCTGAGGGGGTTTCAGTAGATCCAGAGAAGATTCAGGCTATCATGGATTGGCCTAGACCGCAGAATGCCACAGAGATCAGGAGTTTTCTTAGATTGGCAGGTTACTACAGGAGATTTGTGCAGGGGTTTGCAAGCAGAGCACGTCCTATGACTAAGTTGACAGGGAAGGATGTTCCTTTTGTCTGGTCAGAAGAGTGTGAGGAAGGCTTTGCAAGCCTGAAGGAGATGTTGACTACTGCGCCAGTGTTGGCTTTGCCTGAGCAAGGAGAACCCTATGTGGTTTATACAGATGCATCTAGAGTTGGTTTGGGGTGTGTTCTGATGCAGCATGGGAAGGTGATTGCCTATACTTCGCGGCAGTTTCGGGTGCATGAAGGCAACTATCCTACTCATGATTTGGAGATGGGTGCTTAGTTTTTACCATGAAGATTTGGAGATCTTATCTTTATGGTGCAAAGGTACAGGTGTTCAGAGATCATAAGAGCCTGAAGTATATATTCACTCAGCCTGAGTTGAATTTGAGACAGAGGCAGTGGATGGAGCTTGTGGCGGATTATGATTTGGAGATAGCCTATCATCCTGGTAAGGCTAACACGGTTGCAGATGCTCTGAGTCGGAAGAGGGTGGCTTCGGCTCAGGAGCAGGAGATTGAGTCTCTGGTAGGGGAGATCAGTGCTTTGAGCTTATGTGCTGTTTCACAGGAACCGTTGGGCTTGGAAGCAGTTGATAGAGCAGATCTTCTGAGTAAGGTGCGGTTGGCTCAGGAGAAGGATTTGGGGCTGGTGAATGCCTCTAAGGATGTGGATTCAGAGTATCAGGTCTCTGATAATGGTACTATCTTGGTGCACGGTCGGGTTTGTGTGCCTAAGGATGAGGAGTTGAGGCAGGAGATTCTAAGAGAGGCTCATGCGAGCAAGTTGTCCATTCATCCAGGAGCGACTAAGATATACCGTGACCTCAAGAGGTACTATCATTAGATCGGGATGAAGAAGGACGTGGCTAGTTGGGTTTCGAGGTGTGATGTGTGTCAGCTAGTGAAGGCTGAGCATCAGGTTCCTGGCGGTTTACTAAGAGTTTACCCATTCCTGAGTGGAAGTGGGATATGATCACCATGGATTTTGTGGTAGGATTGCCAGTGTCACGGACCTTTGATGCTATTTGGGTCATTGTGGACCGGTTGACTAAGTCAGCACATTTTCTGACCATTAAGAAGACTGATGGAGCAGCGGTCTTGGCTAAGAAGTATGTGAGAGAGATAGTCAGATTGCATGGGGTGCCAACGAGCATTGTGTCTGACAGGGATTCTAAGTTCACTTCGGTGTTCTGGAAGGCATTTCAGGCAGAGATGTGCACTAAGGTGCATATGAGTACAGCTTATCATCCCCAGACAGATGGACAGTCTGAGAGGACGATCCAGACGCTGGAGGATTTGCTGAGAATGTGTGTGTTGGATTGGGGTGGCCATTGGGCAGATCACCTGAACCTGGTAGAGTTTGCTTACAACAACAGTTATCAGGCGAGTATTAAGATAGCTCCTTATGAGGCTTTGTATGGGAGACCATGTCGTCCACCATTATGCTGGACTCAGGTGGGGGAGAGGAGCATGTTTGGTGCTAGTTTTGTTCAGGAGACCTCAGAGAAGATTCGGGTTCTCAAGCTGAATATGAAGGAGGCTCAGGATAGGCAGAGGAGTTATGCTGATAAGAGGAGGAGAGATCTTGAGTTTCAGGTAGGAGACAGAGTGTACCTCAAGATGGCCATGTTGCGGGGTCCGAACAGGTCATTGTCAGAGACTAAGTTGAGTCCGAGGTATATGGGTCCATTCAGAGTGATTGAGCGGGTTGGACCAGTAGCATATAGATTGGAGTTACCTGAGGTGATGCGTGCATTCCATAAGGTTTTCCATGTGTCTATGTTGCGGAAGTGTCTCCGTGAGGTTGAGTAGGTGTTGGCTAAGATTCCTGAGGATCTTCAGCCTAACATGACTTTGGAGGCGAGACCAGTGAGGGTTCTCGAGAGGAGGATCAAGGAACTTCGGAAGAAGAAGATTCCTTTAATGAGAGTCCTGTGGGACTGTGATGGTGTTGAGGAGCAGACTTGGGAGCCTGAAGCAAAGATGAAGGCAAGGTTCAAGAAGTGGTATGAGAAGCAAGCCGCTACTTGAGCTTGTTTAGCCTGGTCCCATCTGTAATCCGTGGCTGGAGCGGGAATGGAGTATTCCAGCCCATCTCTCTTGTTACTCGGTCGCTTGGGGTGGTTGGTTGTGCGACTCAGTAACAAGATGAGGTGGTGTTCGGGGTACAAAGTTTCCGTGAGGCGGAGTTTTGGAGGAAAGTTTCCTGAAATAGAAGTTTCCAAAAGTGGAAAGTTTCCAAAAATGGAAAGTGCTAAATATGGAAAGTTTTACGGGAGTTGGAATTTGTCCATTTTAGCGGTGGAGAGCCTTGGAGGGGCTTGTGTGTGGCCTTAGTGGCAGAATTTTGAGTCAGTATGCCGTGTGTGGCAGTCTTTTTAGACATTGTGTGGTCTTTATGACGGGTTTTTTAGCCAGAGTGTCTTTGTGACGGTCCTCTTTAGGACATTTGTTTGACCTTGGTGGCGGTCTCCTTTAGGACATTTGTTTGGCCTTGGTGGTGATCCTCTTTAGGACATTTCTTTGGCCTTGGTGGCGGTCCTCTTTAGGACATTTGTTTGGCCTTGGTGGTGGTCCTCTTTAGGACATTTGTTTGGCCTTTGTGGTGGGCTGTTTAGCCAGAGTGTCTTTGTGACGGTCCTTCGGGACAGATGGTCTTTGTGACGGTCCTTCAGGACAGATGGTCTTTGTGACGGGCTTTTTAGCCAGAGTGTCTTTGTGACGGTCCTCTTTAGGACATTTGTTTGGCCTTGGTGGCGGTCCTCTTTAGGAAATTTGTTTGGCCTTGGTGGCGGTCCTCTTTAGGACATTTGTTTGGCCTTGGTGGCGGTCCTCTTTAGGACATTTGTCTGGCCTTTGTGGTGGCCCTTGTAGCATGTATATGATCCTTGTGAGGTCATGTGGTATTCCAGTGAGGGGATATGTGGTTGGTAGGACATTGAGATGTTTTACGCGAGCCACGGGAAGGAAACCTGGATAGGGATAGGACTCAGACGTGTTCAGAATCATTTGATCGAGACTCTTGGGGGACTTAGGTTCTCCTAGTACTGCCATATTCAGAGACTTTGTGACTTGGGAATATGGTTGGTATATCGACTTCGGATGACGATCCGGGGGCGCGCTGTAGGGTGGCAACCCGAGAGACGAGTTGGATTTTCCTTATATATTATGGCATGCGGGTCTAGGCCCGATGAGGAGCCAACATTATGGCATGCAGACTTAGGTCTGATGAGGAACCAATAAAAACTCAAGGTTTAGGCCTATGAGTAAAGAAAAGTCCAAAAGTCGAGAGCAAATGACGCCTGGAGCGTGAGTCTATCGCCTAGAGGTGACCTTCTGTGGATCAGTCGGAGGAGTGCGGGCCGTGGAGACGGTTGAACGGGAGTCCTTGGCTGATGGTTGTTCGAGATTCGAGGATGAATCTAGTTTGGTGGGGGAGAATTGTAACATCCGTGAACCGGAATCCCGGTTTGGGAGTTGCATCGGTCGATGCATGTTCAATTCTGTGCGTTTTGGGTTAAGAAAAACCCTTAGATGCGAGTTTTTGTCTCATTCGTGGTTGTGTGGCCGTTTTTGAGAAAAGAGAAAGAGAGAAAAGTTGTTCCTGAGTGTTCTTGAGAATTCTGGGAGATTGGAGGCGTTCCTGTAGAGATCTGTAGCTGGGATCGTTGTAGGAGCTTCCTAGAGGCTTGTTCTTGTTTGTTTAAGGTTCAGATTCTTCTGTGGCAAAGATAAGTGCATGACCATGGCTTATCTAAGCTAGAGATCTCTCTGATTTGCTTGTTATGTGTTGTTAGGCTGGTTAGATTGTTATTTGGGACGTTGGGAAGCTTTCTTGTGGCTTGGGATCGAGTTTCGTGGTTGCAGGAACGAAGATCCGGCGAGAAGCTTTGGAGGAAAACGATGCTCGGCATTGCATCGGTCGATGCACTTTGTGCGTCGGTCGATGCAGATGCGAGGACGGTGCTTAAACTCTAGGGTTTTGGTGTTATGTCGAGCATGCGTCGGTCGATGCATATCTTGCATCGGTCGATGCAAGTTAACCTTGCACCGGTCGACGCAGATCTTGCGTCGGTCGACGCAACCTCCACATGGTGTCAGTCGATGCATGTTGGTATCGGTCGATGCAAGTTAACCTTGCATCGGTCGATGCAGATCTTGCGTCGGTCGACGCAACCTCCACATGGTGTCGGTCGATGCATGTTGGTATCGGTCGATGCAGAGTCCTGGTTTGTTATTGTTGATTATTGAATGTTGTTTGATGGTTAGAGATGTCTCTATTGCTTGTGTGTACAGCCCAGTAGATGGGAGGATTGCCTTACTGAGTGTTTATAAAATACTCATGCATTGCAATATGTGTTTGTGGTGCAGGTAAAGGCAAAGTGTGATCGTGGAATCAAGGCAATGAAGAGCAGGATGTTCTAGGGACTCGGTTTTATGTTGTTTGGCATTGCTAGGTTGCTAGAGTTGGGTCATTAGAACATTGCTAGGTTACTGGTTCTATGATTCCTGTTGTTTTGGATATTGATTATGTTGGAATATGGTTATATTTTATTATTGGATTATTATTGAATATTGGTTGGTTATTTCCGCTGTTGAATGTGTTTGTGGTTAGGTGGCTAGTGGGTATGGGACCACTAGTTGTAGTTTATTTTATTATATTACATTTATTATTTATTATTTTTTTAAAAAAAGGGCGGTCGTTTCATTTTGGTATCAGAGCCCTTACGGTTCTAGGTTTGGGTTCACTAGGTTTCTGTTGTAGATGTTTGGGATTGCATGTCTTGATTGATTATGTGAGTTAGTCAATTGTGTGTGGCATGGAGTCCTAGAACATCCTCTTCGAGCCGAGTGTGTGATTCCACGGTGAGTTTATGTTTCTGTATTATAATAGAAATTGTTTGTTTAGCCTTCTGTTCATGGTAGTGCAGATGGTTAGAGAGGATGCTGTGGCTGGTCGAGGTCGTGGACGCGGAAGTGGTCGTGGACGCGGACGTGGTCGTGGTAGGGGCAAAGTCCCAGTGGTTAGTGAGACCGAGGACCAGAGTGTGACAGCTGAGGGTGTTGGCGAGTCGCAGGGTGTTCCGGGGGATTCCGTGAGTGTGGCAGGAGGGGACGGTGTTGATGCTTAAAATATTATAAATATTGAAACTTTTTAAAATGTTCAAATTTTTTATTTCGAAACCTTTTAAAAGTTTAAAATATTATAAATATTTATGTAAATCATAAATTATCTTATTTATCTACATTTGTATTTTTTTTATTTCTTATGAGCTGTAAAACATATTTTTGTGTATGATTTTATAGATGAGTTGATATTCTTTCATTAATTTTTTTTTATTTTTGGGTCTAAGGAAGAAGGATTGACATCGCAAGACCTTAATTTGATGTTTAAGTCAAATTTTGAGGTTTAAAGAAGAAAGATGGACGATAAACACACATATTTTATTAGCTATACATAGTCATGATCAGGGTTACGGTTCTCACGGTTACGGTTTATTAACCATCGGTTATGGTTAGAAATTTTTAAACCTTAACCAAAACCGTTTAATAAACGGTTAAACAGTTACGTTTAAATACGGTTACGGTTCAAGCGGTTACTATTACTAAGGTTACGATTATCTGATAATATGATACGATTGATATTATTTGATGATATAATATATTTGATATTTTTTATTTATAATTAATATGTTCTTATAGTGTACTCATATTTCTATATATCATATGATTCATATTAAATAAATAATTATTAGTATGTTTTATTATGTTTTTAAAATATTATAAACCAAAGTAAGGATTTTGGTTTGAAAAGTTTTTAAACGCGTGGATCTAAAACCAAATAAGTATATGGATAAAATTATCAATAATTGGTGCATGTGTTGACTATGCTGGTCTTCATGAATTTCACAAATTTTATGGGAAAATAAATGATTTTGTTTTTGTAGTTTGATGGGTTAACAAGTTGTGTGGTAGTCTTAAAAAAAATATTTTTCAGTGGAAGAATATGAAGAAATTGACGAGGAAGAAGAAGAAAAAGAGTATAACGAAGAACCAAATGGTAAAAGTAACGATGACAATTACCACAAAATTTGACAATGAAAATGACAAGAAATAATATGAAGAATACTAAAACATTGAATAAAAAACACGAAAACATAGGTGGTAGCGATCAACTAAATATGAAAACGGGTTAAATTCATGATTATAAATTTGTTTCATTTTTCTGGTGGTCAAAAAAATGGTTTAGGATATGTGAGGTCATCAGTTTGATTTGTCTCTCCTGGACGTCAAGTTAAATTCATGATTTTTTTATCATTTTATAACACAACTGATTTTTATATTTTAAAAGATTGTGTATATGAAATTTTTTTTATGCGATAATATGTTATTACCGTCATCAATCATATATAATTTTTATGAGATTGTGTATGATTTTATAGATGAGTTGATATTCTTTCATTAATGTTTTTATTTTTGGGTCTAAGGAAGAAGGATTGACAACGCAAGACCTTGATTTAATGTTTGAGTCAAGTTTTGGAGTTTAAAGAAGAAAAATGGACAACAAACACACATGTTTTATTAGCTATACATAGGCATGACCAGAGTTACGGTTGTCACGGTTATGGTTTATTAACCATCGGTTATGGTTTATTAACCATCGGTTATGGTTAGAAATATTGTTTAACTTTAACCAGAATCGTTTAATAAACGGTTAAACGGATACGTTTAAATACTGTTCCGGTTCAAGCGGTTACGGTTATATACGATTATTTGAGAATATGATATGGTTGATATTATTTGATGATATAATATAATTGATATTATATATTTATAATTAATATGTTCTTATAGTTTACTCATATTCCTATATATCATATGATTCATATTAAATAAATAATCATTAGTATATTTTATTATGGTTTTAAAATATTATAAACAAAGTAAGGATTTTGGTTTGAGAAGATTCTAAACACGTGGATCTAAAACCAAATAAGTATATAGATAAAATTGTCAATAATTGGGTGCATGTGTTGACTATGCTGGTGTTCATGAATTTCACAAATGTTATGAGAAAAGAAATGATTTTGTTCTTGGAGTTTGATGGGTTAACAAGTTGTGTGGTAGTTTAAAAAAATGTTTTTCAGTAGAAGAATGTGAAGAAGTTGACGAGGAAGAAGAAGAAAAAGAGTATAACGAAGAACCAAATGGTAAAAGTTACGGTGACAATTAACACAAATTTGACAATGAAAATGACAAGAAAAAATATGAAGAATAAGAAAACATTGAATAAAAAACACGAAAACATAGGTGATAGGATCAATTAAATATGAAACGAGTTAAATTCATGATTATAAAATTGTTTTATTTTTCTGATTGTCAAAGAAATGATTTAGGATATATGAGGTCATCAGTTTGTTTTGCCTCGCCTGGACGTCGAGTTAAATTCATGATTTTTTTTATCAGATTTGATTTTACAACAGAACTGATTTTTATATTTTAAAAATTTGTGTATATGAAATTTATTTTTTCCTTAGTACTAATTTTAATTTTTTAATGAGATAGTATTTTATTACCGCAATCAATCATATATAATTTTTATCAAAATATATTAAATAAACCCACGCATAGGATGGGTTCAAAACCTAGTTATTATAAAGGTATTTTGTAAAAAGTGTAAAATGTCATAATAAATAAAGCTCTTACAATGAAACTTTGTCAAACTAGAAAGATATATATAAATGAAAATGTGGTTCCATGTAAGAAATTTCAATAAGACTCATCAAAACTAAAGCCTGTGATTCACCACTCACCTAATATCATCGGCTTGCTTGATAGCGCAATTGAGACATTGTTGTTGGGAGGAAGTAATGGAACCAGGTCTTTAAACTTAAAACTAAGGTAACGTTCGTCCAACTGTACGAATATCTTGTCTAATTTCTCTGTGTTTTTAAGCATAATTTCTATGAATGAGGTCACATGCTTTGACTCTACATTCCAACGAGATTTGTTCAAGAAGACCCCATCTTTTGATCTCCAACATTTCTCTGGATTCAAGCCTTGTGTGGTGAAGCATTTTGTTAAGAAACTTCCCTGATCAACATAAAAAAATATTTTTAGATTATTCGAATGATAGTTAAAAGCGAGACAAAGGAAAACAAGAGAAGGTTATAGTAAATTTACCGGTATGGTGTTGCAATCCCATGCCCGTACTCCCACTTCACACAATCAAAAGCCTTTCGCAGATCCACTTTAAGAAGCGCTCTTGGAGAGATATTAGACCTACCAAATCCTTGAACCATTTCCGAAGCCAAGAGAATATTTTCGACAATTAATCTGCCTTTGACAAAAGCTGATTGCGTGTTCGAGATCATTGATGGAAGGATACTCTCCAATCTTCCAGCAATGATTTTTGAGATGACTTTGTAAATAACATTACAACAGGAGATAGGCCTGAAGTTTGTTATTTTATCAGCCCCAACTACCTTAGGAATCAGACTCAGGGCAGTGGCATTTAGCTGCTTGAGGAGTTTGCCTGATCAGAAGAATTCTTGAACAGCATCAATAATGTCAATTCCCAAGATATCCCAAGCTGCTCTGTAGAACTCACCAGTAAATCCGTCAGGACCTGGAGTTTTGTTTGTAGGCATAGAAAATGCTGCATTCTTGATCTCCTCCACAGAAACATCTTTAACTAAATCTTCAGCAAGATGAGCACTCAGTCTGTAAGTAGTAAACTCCCGAATTTGGTCTATGTCTGTGGAGGTAAGAGCCTGAGGTTGACCTCCTAACAGGTCCTCAAAGTAGGACACACAATGGAGTTTAATGTCTTCCGGTTTGTGAAGCCTTTGTCCCTGCTCATTAATCAAATAATGTATCTGGTTGGAGGCTCTGCGAGTGGCTACCATTCGGTGAAAGTAGGCAGTGTTAAGATCACCGCACTCAAACCACTTGATTCTTGCCCTCTGGAAAAAAAATTTCTCCTCTGCAGTGGCGAGAGTAACCCACTTCTTGTAAGCCTGTTTCTCCTGAGCAGCTGCAAACGGCAAAGGATTACTCAGAAGGAGAGATTGACAGAGGGTTAAAGCCTCTTGTGCTTCACGAGTGCGATTTTCTAGATCAGAGAAATGCTCACGAGTAAGATCCCTTAATTCTCCTTTCAGAGCCTTCAGTTTCTTAACTAGAGAATACTGTGCTGATCCCTGAATCTGATGAGTATGCCAAAACGAAAGGAGTCTTGGGACTAAAATCTGCATGGTGTAGCAGGTAGTGGTTGATCATGAAATGCCTTCGACCCCTCTGTCTCTGACCAAGATCTATAATTGCTGGACTGTGATCTGAAAAGTCCGGTTCAGCAAAGTGAGCGTAGGAGATGGAGAATTTATCTAACCATTCATCATTTATAAGAACTCTGTCCAACTTTTTTGCTATTGGATTTTGATCTTGATTGTTCCACCAAGTGAACTTGTTCCCTCGGATAGTAAGATCCCGAAGACTTGCATAATGAAGACAGTCCCGAAACTCCTCCATACCTTTTCGAACCCTAGTTCCTCCAGAAGAGCGTTCTGCAGGGCTCAATTTTTGATTGAAGTCACCCATAACTGCCCAAGGTCTAGTGTTAATCAAGGTGTCCCCAGAAAGGGAACACATCTCTTCCCAAAGCTGTTGTCTCCCGTATCTACAGTTGACTGCATAGACAAAAGACACCACTATTTCTGTATCCTCATGAGGAAGAGAAACAATACAGGTCACCATTTGATTAGATTTGGAATGAATAGTAACTCTCACTGATTGATGCCATACAACCCAAATTCTGCCAAGCTCTGCAAACTCATAATTAGTCTCTAACTGCCAACCCGCAAAAGTAGACTGAAAATACTTCTGAGACTTGTGCTGCCTAACACGCGTCTCTAGTAAACTACCAAAAAGCGCTTCTTAAAGTGGATCTGCGAAAGGCTTTTGATTGTGTGAAGTGGGAGTATGTCCTGAAAATCCTGGAAACTGCTAACTTCCCAACTGTTTTTCTCAAATGGGTGGAACAATGCATCACAACCACTTCTTTCTCTATCAACATCAATGGTGAGTTATGTGGGTACTTCAGAGGAGGACAAGGACTTCGTCAAGGAGATCCTCTGTCCCCTGCTCTGTTTGTCATTGCTATGGAGCTACTCTCCAACATGCTCTCACACAAGTTTGCCTCAGGAAAAATCGGCTATCACCCCCTTGGAATCAACCCGGTTGTCTCTCATCTGGCTTTTGCAGATGACCTCATGATTTTCTTTGATGGAAGTGCAACGTCTCTGCAAGAAATAGCTTCACTCCTAGAGGAGTTCAAGCTTCTTTCCGGTCTTAGCATGAATCGTGACAAATCAACCCTGTTTGTTGCTGGAGTCCCGGAGAATCTCAGGGCACAAATGCAGCAGCAAGGCTTCTCTATAGGATCTTTTCCAGTGAGATACTTAGGGATGCCTCTCCTCCACCGCAAGCCCAGGAAAAATGACTACTCTCCTCTTCTCGATAATATTCGCGCCCGTTTCAACTCTTGGGCCTCCAAAGCCCTCTCCTTTGCTGGTAGACTTCAACTGATAACTGTGGTAATTTACAGTTCTGTAAACTTTTGGTCTTCTGCTTTTACACTACCTCAGGGTTGTTTGAGAGCTATTGAATCGATGTGCAATGCCTATCTTTGGTCTGGGGATGTTCAGAAGCGGACCTCAGCTAAAGTTGCTTGGAAAACGGTCTGTTTACCTAAGAAGGAGGGAGGCCTCGGACTTCGAAATGTCAGGATTTGGAATACAACCCTAAATCTCAAGTTGATCTAGCTTCTTTTCACAAATAGCGGATCCTTGTGGGTAGCTTGGATGAAGGCTCATATGGTTAAGAGTAGTAACTATTGGACCAAAGAGATTGGTCAAGGTGCTTCTTGGATGTGGAAAAATCTTATTTCCTTGAAACCCCAGGTAAAAGCTCTTCTTGGTTGCAAAGTGCGGGATGAGAATACAGTAAGCTACTGGTTTGATAACTGGAGTCAACTAGGCCCTTTGATTGACTTTGTTGGCGAAGATGGCCCGAGACTAATGGGTATCCCTAGGGATGCTAATGTAGCTCAAGGTACTGGTTCTTTAGGTTGGAGACTTCCATCTGCAAGGACCAGACAACATCTGCTCCAAACAGTCAGAGCTGTTCTTGCTTCGATGGAACCTCCTTCTTCTGCGTCAGGCCAGGACTTATACTCTTGGGACCAGTGGGAAACAGAAAGGATTCTTTCAACACAAAGATTACATGGGAAGCTCTGCATCCCTCGGCTCCTACCAAAGCCTGGTATAAAGCGGTTTAGTTTAAGAGTGGAATACCAAAACACAACTTCACATTTTGGGTTGCTAACCTGAACAGACTCCCTGTTAAAGCGCGTATGATCAGCTGGGGAACAAACATTGATCCAATTTGTACTCTTTGCTCTAATGGGATTGAGACTCGAGACCATCTGTTTCTCCACTGTAGTTATTCTCTACAGGTCTGGCACTTAGTCCTGCCCAGACTGGGACTTCCGCAGCTCATGTTTGTGGACTGGCAAACGATGATCCACTGGCTCCTAGGTCACTCCAAAGCCCTCCCTTCTACGCTGAAGAAGTTAGTCACCCAAGCTACGGTCTATCTGATTTGGAAAGAAAGAAACTCTCGCTGCCACGGAGGCCCTCTCATCTCCCCTGCTGTTTTATTTCGGGTTCTCGACAGAACAATTCGGGACATTCTGCTTGCTCACCAGCACTCTAAACAATGCAAGGGACTGCTTTCCAAATGGCTTTCCCATGTTTCGCCATGAACCTGATCCGGCTAGTAGTTCGGTCTAATTATATAACTTGTAACCTATAGCTTTTTATTTTTTTTGGGCTATAGATTCTAATTAAACTCTTGTAACCTCAAGTTCCATTTTGGTAATATAATTAACAGTTATCAAAAAAAAAAAAATCCCGTGCCCGTACCATTAACTTCTTTAAATCAGGTGAGTTTTGTAATAATCTTTCTATACCAGGAACAACACACTGAAAGATTACTGTCTCAAGAATCAAAGTTTTGACCTCTAACATCGGGAAATGAACACCACGAACCTCAGCAAGAGATAAAATCTAATAGAAAGCAAAAAAAAATGTTGTAATTAGAGAATATAAGATTCATGAACCCAAAATTTAAACATACCTGAAGAAAGTTTCCACCAAAAGTTAGCTTCTCCACATGTTGTAATTTGTCCAGCATCCCTAGAACCATTGCTTGAAGAAAATCATCCTTGAAGATCCTATCTCTTGATCTAATACAAATGTCCAGTTTCGCTTCCGTTAGAGAAGAGACATTAACTAAAGTACATGGTAACTGAGAGTTTATCAATCTGAGACAATGGATATGTGGTGCCACAATATTCGTCGAACTCTCAACGTGGCTGTTTATTTCTAATGTTCTCAAGTGAAAATTTTTGCTGAGATCAAGGAACCCAAGTCCCTTGCAGCAGTACAACGTTAAACATTCAAGATTCGGGCAACCAGATAAAAGCTTGGCAATGGATTCATTAGGGAATCCACACCAACGCAAGGACAACTTTTTCAATGATGGCCAAGATACCGAGCATCCATGGACCATATTAGAAGAGGCTAGCTCAACGTTGAGTTGTTTGACAGATGAATTGATGAAGAAAGGAAGCAGGAATTCTAAAGCCAGGATCATCGACTTCGAGTGAAATATTCTCCACGTTACGGGACATGGCGTATTTGACCCAACTCTTGATAAAGTTAACTTTGTTCTGCAAGTTGGTTTTAAGACGAAAATGGTTCACCTTGGGAGCTCTGTAGTGCATTTGGGTTTCTATAATAGAAGCAGGTCGTTGTGTACAGTTATCAAAGTAGAGAGAAGGTGTATCGCACCATATATACCGCCATCGTTTTGACAAAAGGGAAGTTCTGATGGCGAATTTGGTCGGAGTGAAGGAGAGGATATGTAGGAGGATATCATCAGGTAAAGAGCTGATAACATCTTTTGCTCTCTTGTTTTCTATGAGGCGGCGACGTAAACGACGACGAGGATTCTGGCGGTTCACCATCTTTATTTTGCGAACTCTTGTCTTATTTATAATAATTGTGAGATGATTACACTAATCCTTTGTTACATCAATATAAAATGTTCATAATCTTCAATGTCTGAATTGAATTCTATATTCAAATCTATTGCAGTACGGCTTGAGTATATTTCACATTTCATTTTTTTGTATGCAACTAGCATTGAGTACAACGACATGGTGAGTTTTCTTGGATTTAGGTTTTGATTGCTCAATAGCTTGAACTTATGGAGGAACTTTTTTAGGATTAATTCAGGCATAACCTGCAGTTCGTGTACAATCAAACCAAAGAGTTCTTCTCTTATAGTTTGTTACCTTATGAGTATTGAGTTGTTTAGGGATACATTTTTGCCTCCATGGAACCAAAACTTTACTAGAATCTATTGAATCAGCAAATGTGGCTATATGTTGTTGATTTTGTGATATTGAAATGAGAAATTTGAGACTAATTAGTGGCTTTCCTGATTTTGTTTGGTACGAATCAGGATGATATGCGTGGCGGTGCCATTGAGACGTATGAAAGGCTTCATGGAGAGTTAAGTATTAAGCCTTCACTGGAATTTTTTGAGAAGTTAATCTCATTTGAGTGTTACTCAGAAGAGTATTGTAAGGTATATACTTTTATGTCTTTACGCTTTAGTAATGGAAATTATATAGAACTAAGTTGAGCTAGAAACTTCGATTGGCTTTTTTTCTTCCATATGTGTTTCATTTTGGTTGTTGTTGTGTTTGATTGGTACCACTTTTGTATGGTTTTACTTTTAGGAACCATCTGCAGCAAAGATAGTTAAAGTAATGAGGCAAAATGGTTTGGTAGAAGACTCGGCGGGGGGACAATATTTTTACAACACCATTAAGAAGATATATGGGGCTGATTGGGTACGTATGTCGTTATTACTATCATTTCAATGCCTAAATCACCATCTCATACACATTATTGAAAAATACTTATTTGCTAAATAACTATATGATCTCAAGCGCGTGATTAAACCCAAACAAACTAATGTTGTATAAATTATATGATTACATGATATTTGTTAAAATTATACGTGAAATCCATATTATTTTTTCGGAAAACATGCGATAAGTGAAGCAACTCATTTATGATTTTGCTATTCGTTGCTTTTGCATATCCGTTACTGAGAAAACCAAAGATATTTGTGTCCTTAGTCATTGTGTCTTTCGCAGCTGGGAGCTACAGAAGCCGTGATCAGTTATATGGGATCGGAACAATTTGACCTATACAAGTTCTTTGACAAGTTCACAGAGTACATTGCTAGAACAAGACGAAGATCAAGATTCAAGATCAATGTTACGTTATATTTGACGGCGTTTGAAGAACAGAGACACATCATTGACAATTTGATGTTTAATGTTTATGTTAAGCTCTCATATTTAATTGGTATTAGATAGAGTACACAATTCTGATTCGGTTTTTAATTAGTATTCTCGTCTTAAAAGTGTTAATTCAATTGGCGAGTAAGGTTACATTTTTTTTGAACCATTTTTTTTTGGTAACAAATAAAAAAAGTCTGACCTGCCGGAATCAAACCAGCGACCTAAAGATTGTCACTAACACTACAATCTTCCGCTCTACCAACTGACCCTGTCGGTTACTTTTTTTGAACCATTTTTTTAAGGGTTTTTGATTTTTTTTTTTTTTGTTGTTAATTTTTATCACGCAGTTTTTATTTTAATAGCTTTACTTTATATAAATGGGACTACTAGTGACGAAATGCCTTGCCTCGCAAGTAACGCAGAAATAATTTCAATACTCTAGAAACCCTAATGTTTTTTTTTTTTGTAAATATGTGAATTTTCATTAATGAAAATAATTGTAGTAAACTACGATAGCTTAGATACAAAAGATACAAAAAAATAAGTCTTTGCCAGGATGGCATCCTTAATCTTAACCAGCTTTGCATAAGATTCTCAATCAGGACTCTAGAGAAATCTTAACCAGCTTTGCATAAGATTCTTAAACTTCTTCCGGTGAGTCTTTGCCAGGATGGCATCCCTAATCTGTCTGTCCAACTTCTTGAATAAGACATGGGCTGGTGTGGCGATTCCATTGTGGTACCTGCTGTTCCGCTTAAGCCAGATTGTGTATATTACTGCTTGAGAGACTAATCTCCGCAACGTTAGGGTTGAGGTAGAGTCTTTGATGTCTTGCCAAGCTGAAAAAGTATCCCAAATGTGAAACACAAACGGTCTATAACCCAACCTCCTAGTTGCTTCAAGCCAAATATTTTCACTGAAATCACATCGCAAGAACAGGTGATCTCTCGATTCAGGGTAGATACCACAAATACAGCAGGAAGTTGAGTCTACTTGCATTCCCCAATTTGCTAGCCGGATTCTTGTGGGTATCCTATTTAGATGAGTGAGCCACATCATGAAGGCATGTCTCGGGATTGAACCTTTGAACCATACCTGATCAGTCCAAGAGAGGGGTTGAGACCTTTGCCTGATTGCTTCCCAAGTCTTCTTGGTATTGAAAAGAGCCTGTTCTGTATCCTCTGTTAACCACAAGTATGCGTCGTCCTCTGCAGTAGTAGTGGGTAAGGGAATTAGGGTCAGGTGGATGTGGAGGAGTTCCGCTTGTGGAGATCTCGTAGGGCGTAAACTCTAGCCCGATGTAGAGCATGCTCGAGCTACAGAACCATTGAGAGGGATACCGGTCTGAGATGGGCCTGATTGACCAAATAGATGAATCAGCAGTCCTAATGGGATCCACCAGTCATACCAGAAACTAGCCCTCAAACCTGTTCCAACTTTGCAGCGTATAATCGACTTGCTAGTTAGCGAAGGTGAATGAGAGATTTCCAAGTCCAAGAGTTGGATTTTCTTTCATCTATTGCCCAGAAAACTTCATCTTTGATCTTATTGTTCCTTATCCACTCTGCCCATAGTGAGTCTCTTGCGGAGAACAATCTCCAGATCAACTTTAGTAGTAGAGTTCTATTCCATTGAGAGAAGTTGCGGAACCCTAGTCCTCCTTCCTCTTTAGGTAAACAAAAGGCTTTCCAGGAAACTTTTGCATTTGTCTTCTTTGTTATGTCACCGTTCCATAGATATCTCGAGCACAGACTTTTAATGGTTTTTAAGCACCCTTTTGGTAAGATGAAGGCAGAGGCCCAGAATGTGACTGTACCGTAGATAACGGTGGAAATCAGCTCCTTCCTTCCAGCGTACGAGAGAGCACGAGCCGACCACGAAGTGAATTTTGCAGTTACATTGTCTATCAATGGTCTATACTCTGCAATGCGGAGCTTTCTGTGCATTAGAGGTAAACCCAGATAGTGAATGGGAAGTGAACCAAGATTGAAACCAAGTGATGAGATCCGATTGGTTTCAAATTGGTTAACCCCTGCTAGATATAAGTCCGTCTTGGCTCTGTTCATTTCAAGACCAAAGAGTTGAGAGAAGTCCTGCAAAACTGAGTTTATACCTTCGAGAGACTCCCTTGTGTGAAGAACACCATTATGTCGTCTGCAAAAGCCAAGTGAGTAACCTGAGGATTCATAGCCGAGGGGTGATGTCCTATGAGGTTGTTGTTGAATGAATGGTTAAGCATGCTTGTGAAGACCTCCATTGCCAAAGTGAAAAGATAAGGAGACATTGAGTCCCCTTGCCGCAATCCTTTGGCTCCAGAAAAATAGCCACATGATAACACTCTAATTTACATGTTTTTAGCATCCTTTTTTGTCCATATTTTGCATTGTTCATACCTCTAACTTAGCATTTTTAGATCATTCACTGTAGAAATCAAGTTTTAGAGCATTTAGGGTGTTGCATTTCTGCATTTGCATATATTGGATCAAAACAGGTGCTAAAGAGCCAAAAATGGGGAAAACAAGGACAACTCAAGCATGTACCCGAAGGAGCTATCGAGCTACAAGAACATGTCCGAACCCCAACATGATCGAAGAGCAACCCGAAGATCCACCCGAGGAGTTACCCGAATCAAGCCTCGTGTACCCCATCAAGTAGACCATCGGGCAAGTCTGGGAAGCTAGGTCAAATGGGTTTCCATATATAAACCCCCTCTTTCCCTAGCTCGCAAACGAGCACGCCGCAGACCCTCAAACCAGAGAGCGAGAGCTTCTATGAGAGAACTGAGCGACTCAACATATTTTCTTGTTTTTGTACTTTTATTTTGTAGTTTTTCTTAGATCTTTATCCCATACTATTTTCTACTCTACTCTATCTTTTTAATAATGTTATTTTCGTTTATTTCTATTGCTTTGTCATTCGTTTCTATGGCCGAGTAGTGTAGCAAAGTTTCTAGGGATGGGATAGATGATTAGGTGTTCTTGATCGGTTAGGATGCTTTAGTTGATTGTTATGATTGATAAATTTCCTTCTAGGTTGATGTTCTTAATGCGGTCAACAGACCGAAAGGTTGAGATTAGATCTAGGGCGTTTATAATGCTACAGGCTGAAAGGAGTAGATAAAATGCTTGATTAGGTCAATGCTAGAGGTATACTTAACTTTGAGTGACAAAATTAGATAAGTCTAAGTATACTGACAAAAATGAATTGTTCTTAATGCCTGCTTGTTCATACTGCTAGTGCGACAGTGTGGTAGTATGTTCAAGGTTGATTGTTGCTAGTGCGACAGTGTGGTGACAAGGTTTTAGAGGTTCATTGTCTAGGAAATAATTTCTTGAGGCAAGTAAGGCATCCGTGTTGGTCTAGAACACTTAGGATTCGATTACCCCCATCCTTAAGAACTTTCGTATTTCATTTCTTGCATTTTCCTTACTTACTCGACCACTTACCCGATCAGGTACACGATAACCTGCATCGAGTAATACCTCGAGCTGTTCATAGTTAACTTGCATACTCGATCACCCCACTCGATCCTGTACTCGATTGCTTGCATCGAGTGCTTAGGTCGTGTGGTTTACTTGTTTATATTCTTTTACTTTGTTTATATTAGGACTGTTAGAACCAAAACCCCACTATTGCTTGGCTTGACTTGCTTGATTCTGATTGCATCCTATCTGCTAGCATAACAAACTATTTGGAGTGATAACCCTTTGTACTACAACTGCATAGGGAATTGATACCCTGGGTGAAAACCTGTCTATCACCACATGATTCCCCATTTACCGCTACTGAGAATTTAGTAGTAGTGATACACTCACTTATCAGCTTCACAAAGTGTGGAGGAAACCTCATAGCCTCAAGGACATTCAACATGAAGTCCCATTGCACAGAGTCAAATGCTTTCTTTAGATCAACCTTCAACATACCTCTCTCAGAGATGTTCACTTGGTTATAGCCTTGAACCAGTTCTGTTGCCAATAAAACATTCTCCACTAAGAGTCGACCCAGAATGAACGCAGATTGGGTGTTGGAAATGAGATCCAGAAAAACTAACTTGAGCCTGTTCGCGAGAAGTTTAGAAATAACCTTATAGATGGTGTTACAGCATGCTATAGGCCTAAACTCTGTCATCCTTGAGGCATTAGGCGTTTTTGGAATAATGGTCAGTAAGGTCGAGTTCCACTGTTTTAAGAGTTGACCCAAATGAAAGAATTCAGAGACTGCATCTACTACGTTCTTTCCCACTATTGACCAGTTTGCGGTGAAGAATTCTGCACAATAGCCATCAGGGCCTGGCGCCTTGTTTGATGGCAAAGAGAAAGGCGCATTTTTGATCTCCTCTGGTGTGACACTGCTGTCCAGAATCCGAATAGCTGCCTCAGAACATTTCTGAGGAACTATTTGTTGAATCTCTTCCACCGAAACAGACCTTGAAGAGCCCTTAGTTCCCAGAAGGTTTTGAAAGAATCCCACTACTATATTTTTCCACCAAACATTTTTTTTTTCAAGAAATGTCGAGAAGCCTCATCACCACATTCGTCAGCTTCGCCGTGAGATCTACCGCAAAAGGCTCCATATCTTCCTTCTACATGAACATGGTAGAAAGAAAAAAAAAAGATTAAAAAAAATAATAATAAAAAAAAAAATTGGTAGAAAATTCTATATGATTTTCGATATGATTAAAGATGGTGAATGGATGTCGAATTCTTCTCCAGAGTTTGCGAGACTTGGTTACTATGAATTGCTTCTTTGGATCCAACTCGGAGACGAAGAGAAGATTGGGGAAGTTTGTTCTATGATTATCAAAAACTTTGAACAGTCTCGTAACCAATTTCTATTAACAGAAAATTATATGCTTGCACTTTGTGAGAAAGACCAGCATAAGGGGGTTTTGAGGATACTAGAGACTCTAGACACCATATTCTGTTCTTCCAAGATTTTGACAAGCATTTTTGAGTACCTTGGACGGTCGATATCAGACTCTGTTGCGAAGAAGCTTCTCCTTAAAGTGAAAGGTCAATTCCATTTTAGAAATGAGGAAGTTTCTGAGCTGATCTTTAGCTACGTAACTAGCATTCCTAACATATGGGTAAGTAGAAAAAACATTATTTTGCTTAAAATGATTTCTGGTCATGGTAACAAAATATGCCATCTGTAATGTTTTTCTTGGCAATTATAAGGTTAATAGTGCCCTTATCAAATTCAAGGAGTTGCTTGAAGAGCTTAAAGCTTCCCCGTCGTCCGCACCATGACTAACGTAAACCTCTCGTGAGTCGCAACCATGATGTGTGGGTATTAAAATCGTTGAAGAAAATAAACCCTAAACCCTAAACAATTTTTTAAAAATATGAAAAGAAATTTTATTTTTTGAAGTAAATATATAAGTAATTTTAGTTAGAGAAAAAATCATATTTGTATTTACCTTCATACACTTATTTATATTTTTATATTTTAAATGTATTATAACAATTATTACAATAATCTAAAATTCAATTATAGCCCACCAAAACTTTTGCCAAATATTCCTCATTGTCAAATTTTAAAAACTTTCACAACTTATTACAAAATATTTTAAATGCAAAGAATTTATCAAAGCAACATATAATGTAGTAACCACGTATAATTTTACTGTATGTTTCACCATTAAAAATATGCTCCTAAACCCTAAATTATTTTATTGTTAAAGTATGCTTTTTATCTCCACCTATAAAATGTCTTTTAAATAAATTAAACAAATTTTATGGTGCTTGGCATAATTATAGTTCTTATAATTACTAAAATTGATTTGTGACATAATTTATTTAGGGTCATTTGCATTTACACCCACTTTAGATCAATGTTCTTACACTTACACCCACTTTGAATGGAAGGTGTACTTTTGGATACCCCTGGGCATATATAAATGCCAACCCGAACTAACCCGAATTAAATGTAAAAATATGCATTTTAGGGGATTTGAACCCATAACCTTGAATATTTATAGGTGCATCTTTAACCATTTTGCCACTTTAGTTTCTCTGTCCTACGAAAAAATGTTAAATATTTATATATATACAAGTTTTTTAAACTTTATAAAAAAACAAAAATTAGTTTTTTTTTTTTGGTTCATGGTTCGATTGAGTTCGGGTATACCCGAATTATCCAAACCTGAACATGTATTACTCGAACCCGAACCCGAAAGTATAGAAAACCCAAACGGGTTCTATATCTATAAACCCGAAAACCCAAAAACCCGAAAACCCGAACCCGATCGGGTTCGGGAACCCGAATGCCCAGGGCTACTTTTGGATGTGTTTTGCATATGTGGCTTATTTTTTTGGACAATTTTGACCTTATATTTGATTGGGAGTAAAAACAAAAATTGGTAGAGGATAATTTTGTTTTCAATTGATTATTTCTCTTTCTCTCTCCCTCTCCTATTTCTCTTTTATTCTTACTTTTTTTTTATTGTCACTTTAAGTAGTTATTATCAAAAAATTATCTATTTATTTTTATACAATAAATTATGATTTTATATTTTCTATATTTTAATATCCATATTACTATATTTTAGATGAACTATTCTACATTAGGATACAACGATAACATCAAATCCATTTATTCATGGTCATGTGAATACCAATAGAATTTGTGGGTTCTAGAGATTTAGGGTTAAGAATACAACGACAACATCAAATTCATATGTTCATGGTCATGTGGATACCAATAGAATTTGTTGGTTCTAGAGATTTAAGGTTTAAGATACAACGACAACATCAAATCCATATGTTCATGGTCATGTGGATACCAATAGAATTTGTGAGTTCTAGAGATTTAGGGTTTAGGATACAACGACAACATCAAATCCATATGTTCATGGTCATGTGGATACTAATAGAATTTATGGGTTCTAGAGATTTAAGGTTTAGGATACAACGATAACATCAAATCCATATGTTCATGGTCATGTTGATACCAATATAATTTGTGGGTTCTAGAGATTTAGGGTTTAAGATACAACGACAACATCAAATCCATATGTTCATGTTCATGTGGATACCAATAGAATTTTTGGGTTCTAGAAATTTAGGGTTTAGGATACAAAGAAAATATCAAATCTATATATTAGTGGTCGACAACATCAAATCCATATGTTCATGGTCATGTGGATACTAATAGAATTTATGGGTTCTAGAGATTTAAGGTTTAGGATACAACGATAACATCAAATCCATATGTTCATGGTCATGTTGATACCAATATAATTTGTGGGTTCTAGAGATTTAGGGTTTAAGGTACAACGACAACATCAAATCCATATGTTCATGTTCATGTGGATACCAATAGAATTTGTTGGTTCTAGAAATTTAGGGTTTAGGATACAAAGAAAATATCAAATCTATATATTAGTGGTCATGTGGATACCAATAGAATTTGTGGGTACTAGTAACACATGATCATAAATGTGGGTATTAGTAACACATCAAAGTTTGTTATCAAATTCATAACACATGACCATAAATGTGGTACTAGCAACACAGCAAATCCATATATTTGTAGTCATGTGGATAGCAACCGAATTTGCGAGTTCTAGAGATTTAAGGTTTAGGATACAACGACAACATCAAATCCATATGTTCATGGTCATGTGGATACCATTAGAATTTGTGGATATTGGTAACATATCAAAGTTCCTTAAAACTTATCCAAATGGATAACTACTTATGAATGCAATATTTTGTTAATCCATTATGCATCTAATTTAAGCTTAAAGTATGTGGACAAACAGTTTATTTCATATTGAAAATTTAGTTAAATAAATTCATTAATTTTTAAATTATTAAATTAATTTTGTTTGGACTTAGAAATTGTTGATTTGACTATGAAGACCAATTGAATTGTATTTGATTTAGATTAGTCTCATAATTTTTTTTTTGTGGAAAGAAAAACATTGAAAAATGCAAAAAAATGTTTATTTACAAGTTTCTTATTTTTTTTTGGTTGTGAACAACTAAAGTTACTAAACTTAAACATAGTAATGAAAAAAAAAATGTTAAAGAAACAAACAGTCTATTATGCATCTAATTTAAGCTTAAAGTATGTGGACAAACAGTCTATTTCATATTGAAAATTTAGTTAAATAAATTCATTAATTTTTAAATTATTAAATTAATTTTGTTTGGACTTAGAAATTGTTGATTTGACTATGAAGACCAATTGAATTGTATTTGATTTAGATTAGTCTCATAATTTTTTTTTTGTGGAAAGAAAAACATTGAAAAATGCAAAAAAATGTTTATTTACAAGTTTCTTATTTTTTTTTGGTTGTGAACAATTAAAGTTACTAAACTTAAACATAGTAATGAAAAAAAAATGTTAAAGAAACAAACAGTCTATTATGCATCTAATTTAAGCTTAAAGTATGTGGACAAACAGTCTATTTCATATTGAAAATTTAGTTAAATAAATTCATTAATTTTTAAATTATTAAATTAATTTTGTTTGGACTTAGAAATTGTTGATTTGACTATGAAGACCAATTGAATTGTATTTGATTTAGATTAGTCTCATAAATTATTATTATTTTTGTGGAAAGAAAAACATTGAAAAATGCAAAAAAATGTTTATTTACAATTTTTTTTTTTTTGTTGTGAACAACTAAAGTTACTAAACTTAAACATAGTAATGAAAATAAAAAAAAAAATGTTAAAGAAATAAAATATTAAAAGAGAAAGAAATAATAGAGAGACAAATGAGAAAGAAAAAGAAAAAGTAAAAAGAGAAGGTTAGTTTAGTTGGAGGGTGTAAATTGTAATTTGACATAAGAAAAGTATAGTGATAGTACATAGTGGGTGTGTGTATTAATAGTTTAGGGGAAAGTGGGTGTAAGTGCAAAATTCTCATTTATTTTACCATTAATATTTTTTACTCCAAAGATATTTTGGATGAGCAACTAGTGAAAATTATCTACTCTATTACAATGATTTTATGACCAACCCAATCAAAATTGAGAAATTGAAAGAAAGTTAATATAACATAATAAAAATACAGATTTGAATATTATAATCATGATGGTATATATAAAGCCTTAGATAATTCAGATATACAAAATAGAAACTTTATAAACAATCCAAAACATGATATATGTCATAATCACGATATGGATCGATGCCTTATTTACTCCTCAGAAGTATCGCATTGTACCAAAACTACTTAGAACTATGACCTGATCTGAAATATTCTCGAATCGTAAGTTCTCAACTTATTTCTATCCGAATCAAAAGTTCTCATATATTTCTCTATATACTTGGATTTAAACGGTTTACGAACCAAATTCGATAGAAAACCACATAAATCAGGTTTGAAACAAATTTTAAAACGATTTACCATTCCAACATCTCAAATTACAAAATTCGCTTCTCAATTACTCAGTCAAGCAGCTCTTATTTTAGTACCGGAATCATTGACATTATCCAGAAGAGAAAACTCTAGATTTTGACCAAATACATCAACCACCGACTAACCTTTATTAGTTATAACACTACTAACTGTAGAATTACTTTTGGAACCTCCATCAGTGTCTCCATCCTCGACTAATTTAGCGGGCTTTATATACTTTGATTCCATTTTATTGCATCTGATAGCTTCCATTGAAGAACCCGCATGAATAAAATACCCAAAATAGATCGACAAAATTATATCAGAAAAAATCAATTATTAAAGCTTTTGATATAAACATAAAATTTTTATGTAGATATAATGTTATTTTCTTAATTAGCTGTTCCTATTAGGTTTCAAAAATAATAATTCTTTTGACATAACTTATGTTATTTTTTTTAGATTTGTTATTCACTATTTTTTTGTTAATAATAATGTACATGCTTAATGAATTATTATTTTGTTTATACATTTCAAAATCTAATTGAGAAAACACATATAATATAATTAGCGTAAAATATCTGTTAGATTCCCTTGCAAGATATATGTGGTTAAATTTGATTGGTTCAAATGTTTGCTAGTTTTAACTTCTTTTGATCGTTTGTAATAAATCCTGATATATATATTTTTTTGTTAGATGAAAGTGTCTCAAAAAAAAAGAGAAAAAGTTAAAAAGTTCAAGTTGTTACCATTTTCTTAGTTGCATAGTTGTAAGCTGGGGTCCCTATATTTTGTAAAATAATGTTAGTCAATAATGAAAAATATGTATGTGAAGCTGAATATGAGTTTTATACTTACGCGTTGATTTAGTTTGTCGACCCATGCCTGAAGTGTAGTTAGTTTCAGTCGCATATGAGATTCATCGATAAGCGCCTTCTCCATCATAACAATCTGATCATTATTCATAATGGTTCTATTCCTGTTCTTGGCTGACTTTTCGTTATTTTCACAGTTTTGGTTTCCATCTGTAGTGCTCATGTTTAAAAATTCTAATTGAGTTTGATACATTGGAATGACGTCTTCCTCTCTAGATATATGACAAAGATCTGAGAGAATACATATCTTTATATTTAAATTCTTTTTCTTTTAAGATTAGGCCAAGGAATTCATTATAACGTAGGATTGTTTTTGTATAAGTTTAATTATTGAAATTTTTTTAGGATAAATTCTTTTTCCTTTAAGATTAGCCAAGGAATTCAATATAACGTAGACAAATCCTTTTTCTTTAAAATTACAAAATTGTATAATTTAATACAATCTGTAATTATTATTTTAATAATCTACAATATTATAAGATTTTTACACATGTCGCGATCTTATGAATTAGTAACTTTTGAAACCATACTTTATATAATAAGATATACTAGGTTGGAACCCGCGCTATGCTGCGGGTTAGATTTTTTAATTTTATTTTAGTTATTTTTTTCGAGTTTTATTTTAGATTTTTCAAGAAATGATATAGGTTAATTAATTAAATTATCAAACAAAGGATACTAGTTTTAATGATTAGCACAACATTTCAGTGATTTAATATTAAAATCACTACCAGAAATTTTTTTTTTTGAAAATAATTAAAATAATATATTCACTTTGGATAAACAACAAGACTTATTTAAAAAAAAAAAACTCTGGATTTATTATTATTGATTGCAAATTATGAGAACTATTACATATGATTCTACCATGGACAATTCCTTCTGACCCTATTAGATTAACTACATACACTCTTGCTCTCCTGCTCCATGTATTTGATGGACACCTCCTTCTCTATGCTCACCTTCAGTTGTATGTAGAATTACGACGAACAGCGATAATTGCGCATCACTGGAGATCATCTGTGATGTGTGTGAAATTTCACTCCAAATCTTTTACCTGAAAAGATGAAACAACCCTTCCCGTTTTTTTTTTTTTTAATACCTTAATTTACTAGTGGTCCCATACCCACTAACATCCTAACATCAATCAATAACCGCGGATAATCAAATAAAACAAATTCCATTAAACCAAAAGAATTCCAACATTCAAATCCAATAACCAATAACATCAATCAAATAAAGAGATAACCAACAACTAACATCCTACAATGTTCCTTTGACTTAATCTAGCAACCTAACAATAGCTAGACCACAATCAATCAAGTCTCTAGAACACCCCTTCATCATCGCCTTGATTCCACGATCACACTTTGCCTTTACCTGCACATCACAAACAACAATTGAGATGCGTAAGTATTATCATAAATACTTAGTGAGGCCGTCCTCCCATCTACTGGGTTATACACACAAGCATATGAGACTCCCAAGTCAACAAACAACAATAACACAATCAACATATCAAACCAGGAAAATAAGACTCGGCAGGTACTAGTGTCGACCGATGCTACAGGAACTGGTGTCGACCGATGCCGGAATGGTGCCGATCGATGCTACTCGAGACGGTGCCGATCGATGCTCCACAAAAGTGGTATCGATCGATGCCTCTTCTGCAGTCACGATCTGCGCGAAACTCAGCGACGAACTCCGATTCCAATCAACACAGAATCGACTCCAAACACGTCTAATCATCTCGGAATTCACTAGAAATCACAAATACAATGTACCCAAGCAAGCAAACACCACAAATAACAAGGAATCACACAAAACAAGGGAGATCTCATGCTTAGATCAACCATGGTCAAGCACTCACCTCAAGGACAAGAAGTTTGGATTGAGAAACGTTGAAAACAACACCTCCAGAAGCTTCCCCTTCGATTCCAGCAACAGCTAACACTCCTACAGCCTCAGATCTCTCCAAAATCACCAAGAACAAGCCCAGAAATCCCAGAAAAGTTTTTCTCTCTTTTCTCTCTTTCTTTTCCTCTCAAAAGCGGCGAGTACAACAAATAATACGACCTAGGGTCGTTTTTCCCCTTTTTCACACGATTAGGGTTTTAAATCAAACCAAACCGAACCAATTCGGCAATTAAATCAAACCCGACCAAACCGGAAAACATGGTGTCGATCGATGCCACCAAGGGTGTCGATCGACACCCACACCAAAAATACACAAATTGGTTCGCGGGCGTTACAATTCTCCCCCACCAATATGGATTCGTCCCCGAATCCCGCAATACCGTCCATCTGCCAAGGACCTCCGTGCCACCGTCATCACGGCCCGCACGTCCCCAGACCGGACTAAACACCATCAGTCAAGGTTTCCCGTGCCACTGTCGCAACAGCCCGCACACCTCCGACTGACCCTCGAGGTCTCCCTCTAGCCAATATACTCGCATCATAACACTATCTGCTCACAACTCAGTGCTTCCCCCGTCCGTGGTCGCAACCAACGAATCATGCCGGCTCGCTATCAGGCCAACCGCCTTAAGCTACGGCATCCAGGAAGTCACCCACACACACTCCCCCCGCTCTCGGGTCGCAACCCTCGAGACATACCGGCTCACTGCCGAGCCTCGGCTCACAGCTACGGTATCCAGGGAGCCTCACATATCCCGCTCTTGGGTCGTCACCCTCAAGCGCGCTCTCGGATCGTCATCCGAAGCAACATACCACTCCCACTCTCTGGCCACAAAGTCCATCGAGCTATCGGTATCACGTGAGTTGGGCCCACACGGCCTAGAGCAAAACAAATACTGATGCTAACGAGTATCTCCCGGCTAGGTCTACCTCACATTTCCACAAAACATTCCCATTTTAGAAACTTCCTATTTATGGAAACCTTCCTTTTGTGGAAACTTTCTATTTATGGTAACTTTCCAAAAATAGAAACCCGAGCTATTTCTCTTTTTCCCATGACAACAACAGTCAAACATAAAGAAAAATACTCATCTTATTAATCTCAAAATGTCATAATCGTTACAAACTCAACGAAAATACATCAGGAAACAAAAATACAACAACTGGAGCCATCAACCCGCATCCCGAGCACCACCTCATCTTGATACTTAGTCGCACAACCAACCACCCCTAAGCGACCAAATATCAAGAGAGATGGGCTGGAATACTCCGTACCCGCTCCAGCCACGGACTACAACTCGGACCCGGCTAGACAAGCTCAAGCGGTCTGCTTCTCAAACCACTTCTTAAACCTTGCCTTCATCCTCGCCTCGGGCTCCCAAGTCTGCTCCTCTACTCCGTCACAGTCCCACAGGACTCTCATCAAAAGAATCTTCTTCTTCCGAAGTTCCTTGACTCTCCTCTCGAGCACCCTCACTGGTCTCGCCTCCAAAGTCATGTTAGGCTGAAGATCCTCAGGAATCTTAGCCAACAACTGATCACCCTCATGAAGACACTTCCTCAGCATCGACACATGAAATACCTTGTGGAACGCACGCATAACCTCAGGCAACTCCAGCCTATATGCCACTGGTCCCACCCGCTCAACCACTCTGAACGGACCCATGTACCTCGGACTCAACTTAGTCTCTGTCAAAGACCTGTTCGGACCCCGCAACATGGCCATCTTGAGGTACACTCTATCACCAACCTGAAACTCAAGATCCTTTCTCCTCTTATCAGCATAGCTCTTCTGCCGATCCTGAGCCTCCTTCATGTTCAGCCTCAAAACCCGAATCTTCTCCGAGGTCTCCTGAACAAAATCTGCACCAAATATGCTCCTCTCCCCCACCTGAGTCCAACATAAAGGTGTACGACACGGCCTCCCATACAGGGCCTCATAAGGAGCCATCCCAATACTAGCCTGGTAGCTGTTGTTATAAGCAAACTCCACCAAACTCAAGTGATCTGCCCAATGACCACCCCAATCCAGCACACACATCCTCAATAAATCCTCCAAAATCTGGATCGTCCTCTCTGACTGACCGTCCGTCTGAGGATGGTAGGCTGTACTCATATGCACTTTCGTGCCCATCTCTGCCTGAAACGCCCTCCAGAACACCGAAGTGAACTTGGAATCTCTATCAGACACAATACTAGCAGGTACACCATGCAATCTAACTATCTCCCTCACATACTTCTTGGCCAAAACCGCTGCTCCATCAGTTTTCTTGATGGCCAGAAAATGTGCAGACTTAGTCAAACGGTCCACAATGACCCAAATAGCATCAAACGTCCTCGACACAGGTAAACCTACCACGAAGTCCATCGTGATCAAATCCCACTTCCACTCTGGAATGGGTAAACTCTGTAACAAACCACCAGGAACCTGGTGCTCCGCCTTCACCAGCTGGCAAGTATCACACTTCGCCACCCAGTCTGCTACGTCCTTCTTCATCCCGACCCAGTGATAATACCGCTTGAGATCACGGTACATCTTGGTCGCCCCTGGATGAATAGAGAACTTGCTCGAATGAGCCTCTCTCAGTATCTCCTGCCTCAAATCCTCACCCTTGGGCACACAGATCCGACCATGCACAAGGATAGTACCATTAGCAGAAACCTGATACTCTGCACCCGCAGCCTTAGAGGCATTCACCAGCCCCTCATCACTCTCCTGAGCTAACCGCACTCTGCTCAACAAATCTGCTCTATCAACTGCCTCCAAACCCAAAGGTTCTTGTGAGATAGCACACAAACTCAATGCACTAATCTCACCTACCAACACCTCCATATCCTGCTCCTGAGCCGAAGCCACCCGCTTTCGACTCAAGGCATCTGCAACCAGATTAGCTTTACCAGGATGGTAAGCTATGTCCAAATCATAATCCGCTACTAACTCCATCCAACGCCTCTGCCTCAAATTCAGCTCAGGCTGAGTAAAAATATACTTCAGACTCTTGTGATCTGTAAATACTTGTACCTTCCCACCATACAGATAGGATCTCCAAATCTTAAGAGCAAAGATCACTGCTGCCATCTCCAAATCATGAGTAGGGTAATTAGCTTCATGCTTCCGCAACTGCCGCGAAGCATAGGCTATAACCTTCCCCTGCTGCATAAGTACACAACCCAACCCCACTCTAGAAGCATCTGTATACACAACATAAGGCTCGTCCTGCTCAGGCAATGCTAACACCGGCGTGGTAGTCAACATCTGCTTGAGACTTGCAAAACTTGCCTCACACTCTGGTGACCACACAAACGGGACATCCTTCCCTGTAAGCTTAGTCATCGGCTGAGCCATACTCGCAAAACCCCGAACAAACCTCCTGTAGTAACCTGCTAACCCCAGGAAACTCCGAATCTCAGTGGCACTCTGCGGCCTCGGCCACTCCCTGATGGACTGAATCTTCTCTGGATCCACTGAAACTCCCTCAGCTGAAACAATATGACCCAAGAACCCCATCTCACGCTGCCAGAAACTGCACTTACTCAGCTTAGCAAACAGCTTCTGCTCCCGCAGCTTCTCCAACACTGCTCTCAGATGTACTGCATGCTCCTCAGGACTCTTAGAATATACCAGGATGTCGTCGATGAAAATGATGACTGACACGTCCAGAAACTCCTGGAACACGCTGTTCATCAATCTCATAAACGCAGCTGGCGCGTTTGTCAACCCAAATGGCATCACCACAAACTCATAGTGCCCATATCTCGTCCTGAAGGCTGTCTTCCTCACATCTGTCTCATGAATAGGGATCTGATGATAACCTGAAGCCAAGTCGATCTTGGAGAACCAAGTAGCACCCCTCAACTGATCCAACAACTCATCAATCCTCGGGAGAGGGTACTTGTTCTTCACAGTAACTCGGTTCAAACCCCGGTAGTCAATACACAACCGAAAACTCCCATCCTTCTTCTTAACAAACAACACCGGAGCTCCCCACGGTGAATAACTAGGACGGATAAAACCCTTGCCCAACAAATCCTCCAGCTGCTTCTTCAGCTCTGCCATCTCTGCTGGAGCCATCCTGTAAGGAGCCTTGGATAACGGCATCGTCCCCGGTTCCAGCTCAATGGTAAAAGGATCCGACCGAGATGGTGGTAATCCCTGCAATGACTGGAACACATCCTCAAAGTCCTCCACAACCGGAATACCGCTAACCGTAAACTTCCCCACTGACTCTGGCATAGATATAGTAACCAGATAAGCCTCACGGCCCTTCTCGATCATCTTCCCTGCCTGAACGGCTGAGATCACGAGACTCCCCGAAGTCGGTCTAATACCCTGAAAAACCAACTTCCCTCCTGGACGCTCAAACTCCACTCTACCCCGATAGCAATCCAAATGCACCTTATACCGATGTAACCAATCCATACCAAGAATGACGTCATACAACTCCACTGGACTGATAAGCAAATCCGCTGGCCACGACTCTCCTGCGATCTGAATATCAACTCCTCCAGCTCGTCCAATAACCCTCAGAAACTTGCCTCCAGCAACTCTGACAACTCCTGAACGCTCTCCAGAATCCCCTCTGATCCCCGCACTCACGGCACACTCCGGAGTAATGAAGCTATGAGAAGCTCCAGAATCAAACATAACATGGGACTTAAACCCGCCCACCAACAAGGTCCCTACACAAATCTCATGTGTTGAGAACCTAACACTTGACCACAAGCAAAAACAAATATAATCTGAACTATTGAATTGACTAAGTTCGAATCTCAGAAGTTATACCTGTGATCGCTCCTGCACTAGTGCCACCGGGCTCCTGGGTCGAGTACACCTGAGTCGTCGGCTCAATCCAACCCACCGGTTGCACACCGTGCTGCACACCCTGCTGCACCCCTAGCTGAGCTCCAGCCTGCAACACTGCTACTGCCCTCTGCTGCAACTTGGGACAACGAGGCTTGATATGCCCCGTCTCTCTGCAGTAGTAACACACTCGAGTATCGGTCCGCGGCTCTGTCACCGCCCGCTGCTCTGTCACTGCCCGCTGCTCACCTCTCTGTGGACAGCTAGTCACCTTGTGGTCCCTACTACCACACCCAAAGCATCTCGCACCCCCGTGCCTCGACCTCTGCATAGCATCAAACTTCCGCTTCTGCCCTTGCGCAGGCTTGCCGCCCTTGCTAGGAACAGAAGACGGCTGAGACTGCTGAGACTGCTGTGGCTGCACTGAAGAACCGACCACAACCACCTGTGACCTCAAATCATCCTCTATCCCAGCTGCAACCTCAACCAACTCCGCTCTCGTAGCATAACTCCTCACTCTACACTGAGTCCTCAAATCATCCCGCAGAGCCAACAAAAACCTCCGCACCTGAGCCGCCTCTGGCTCCCATGCCCTGCCTGCATACCCTACAAGCCGACTGAACTCTGCATCCAGCTCCCGCACTGTATGGTTCCCCTGAGTCAGACCCAAGAACCGTGCCTCCATACGATCAAGAGCCTCCTGAGGAAAATACTTGGAGTTAAACTCCCTCACAAAATCTCCCCAAGACATACCCCTCTGCACCCTCCGTGCTGTCACCGACCTCCACCACACACGTGCATCTCCGGACAAGTAAAACACTGCCAGATCCACCCTGTACCGGTCGGGACACCTAAGCGAAAGGAAAATATCCTCCATCCGCTCTCTCCACTCATCCGCTACACTCGGATCGGTACTTCCTGAGAAATACCCTGCTCCCACATGCCGCAGCTGCTCCATCATCCGAACGTACTGAGCATCCACTACCTCGGCCCCCGGCTGCACACCTGCCTGCAAACCTTTTTCTTTAAAATTACAAAATTGTATAATTTAATACAATCTGTAATTATTATTTTAATAATCTACAATATTATAAGATTTTTACACATGTCGCGATCTTATGAATTAGTAACTTTTGAAACCATACTTTATATAATAAGATATACTAGGTTGGAACCCGCGCTATGCTGCGGGTTAGATTTTTTAATTTTATTTTAGTTATTTTTTTCGAGTTTTATTTTAGATTTTTCAAGAAATGATATAGGTTAATTAATTAAATTATCAAACAAAGGATACTAGTTTTAATGATTAGCACAACATTTCAGTGATTTAATATTAAAATCACTACCAGAAATTTTTTTTTTTGAAAATAATTAAAATAATATATTCACTTTGGATAAACAACAAGACTTATTTAAAAAAAAAAAACTCTGGATTTATTATTATTGATTGCAAATTATGAGAACTATTACATATGATTCTACCATGGACAATTCCTTCTGACCCTATTAGATTAACTACATACACTCTTGCTCTCCTGCTCCATGTATTTGATGGACACCTCCTTCTCTATGCTCACCTTCAGTTGTATGTAGAATTACGACGAACAGCGATAATTGCGCATCACTGGAGATCATCTGTGATGTGTGTGAAATTTCACTCCAAATCTTTTACCTGAAAAGATGAAACAACCCTTCCCGTTTTTTTTTTTTTTAATACCTTAATTTACTAGTGGTCCCATACCCACTAACATCCTAACATCAATCAATAACCGCGGATAATCAAATAAAACAAATTCCATTAAACCAAAAGAATTCCAACATTCAAATCCAATAACCAATAACATCAATCAAATAAAGAGATAACCAACAACTAACATCCTACAATGTTCCTTTGACTTAATCTAGCAACCTAACAATAGCTAGACCACAATCAATCAAGTCTCTAGAACACCCCTTCATCATCGCCTTGATTCCACGATCACACTTTGCCTTTACCTGCACATCACAAACAACAATTGAGATGCGTAAGTATTATCATAAATACTTAGTGAGGCCGTCCTCCCATCTACTGGGTTATACACACAAGCATATGAGACTCCCAAGTCAACAAACAACAATAACACAATCAACATATCAAACCAGGAAAATAAGACTCGGCAGGTACTAGTGTCGACCGATGCTACAGGAACTGGTGTCGACCGATACCGGAATGGTGCCGATCGATGCTACTCGAGATGGTGCCGATCGATGCTCCACAAAAGTGGTATCGATCGATGCCTCTTCTGCAGTCACGATCTGCGCGAAACTCAGCGACGAACTCCGATTCCAATCAACACAGAATCGACTCCAAACACGTCTAATCATCTCGGAATTCACTAGAAATCACAAATACAATGTACCCAAGCAAGCAAACACCACAAATAACAAGGAATCACACAAAACAAGGGAGATCTCATGCTTAGATCAACCATGGTCAAGCACTCACCTCAAGGACAAGAAGTTTGGATTGAGAAACGTTGAAAACAACACCTCCAGAAGCTTCCCCTTCGATTCCAGCAACAGCTAACACTCCTACAGCCTCAGATCTCTCCAAAATCACCAAGAACAAGCCCAGAAATCCCAGAAAAGTTTTTCTCTCTTTTCTCTCTTTCTTTTCCTCTCAAAAGCGGCGAGTACAACAAATAATACGACCTAGGGTCATTTTTCCCCTTTTTCACACGATTAGGGTTTTAAATCAAACCAAACCGAACCAATTCGGCAATTAAATCAAACCCGACCAAACCGGAAAACATGGTGTCGATCGATGCCACCAAGGGTGTCGATCGACACCCACACCAAAAATACACAAATTGGTTCGCGGGCGTTACAAAAGACCACACGACGACTGAAAGTGCACAGTTAATCAATGTAGTATTTTAGGATCGATCCCACAGAAAGTAATAGCTAACACAAATTGAATTAAAAGAGAAAGAACTATGGCTAAGACTAAATAAAGAGTTGGGGGTTTGGTTTTCCTAATATCTATTCAAATAAAGAAAGCATAAATAAAAGCGGTTTAAAACTATAAGACTAAGGCGTTGGGCGTTTTGGGAGTCATCTCAGGGTTTTCATGTATCTAAGCAATATTAAGTGTAAGATCTAACAAGTAAATACTAATTTCGGTCTAGGTTCTCAACTACGAAACACTAATTAACTAACAAGCTACTTTCATAGAATGAAAGTTTAAAGTCTTCATACTTCGTTACTCAATTTTTGCAGGCAACGACGCATGTCAACCAGCTAGTAAAACAAGTTCGATATATTGACCAAACTCCGTAACTCAACTTACGCAGGTTACGACGCGATGTTTCGGTATAACACTAGTTCTGAGAACTAGGATAGCGCGGTTAACGCTCCTGTTCTCTAAATCAGCACTTGGTGATCAATCCAAGCACATGTATTAAGATAAAGATGTCCCGAAAGAACTCTAATATAGGACCGAAAATAAGATCTAGCAACCTAATTGAAGCGAACCATGAATTCCCCTTGAATCACCCCATAAAACCGAACAAAGTAAACTACTCACTCATGTGCAAAGAAACAACATTGATATTATAAAGTATAGCATCAAAAATGAATCAATAAACAAAAAGGGTTCAAAGGAAACTTCTCTATTTGTCACAAAAGTAACTTGATCCCAAAAGCAATGAAAGTATGAAGTAACTAGAAAGAGTAGAAAGAAATTGGTGACTTCGGCGATGGCTTCTAAGAGGAGCTGAGAGAGGACGAGCTTCAACGGCTGAAGAGGAGTCTCTGGTCGTCTCTAGGTCAGCTGCTGGTGGCGTGGATGAAGAATTAAGAGGCACAAAGGAAGCACACCGGAGGCACACCTTGAAACCCTAGATCTTGAAGAGTATTTATAGGGTTTTGTCTTGGATTAGGGTTTGTAAGAGTAAAAACGTATTTTCTTCTTGAGTGCAGGATAATGGGCGGCGAAAGAGGCTTCTAGACCGTGGAGGCGGCTTGGACTGGGCCGCCGTGATGGTCGCTGGTCAGGCCTTGAATAAAAGCCCATCGGCTGGTTGGTTCTCCTTATGTCAGTTTATAACATGTTTCAGTAAATCGAGCATAACTTCCGGAAAGCTGGATGAATTGACTTGATTCTACTTTGCGGAGAATGATGACTCTTCCAGCTTTCCATAGACATAAAACATGATATAATTTGAGTTCTATAAGTACTTCAAAAGTGGCATGTACTGAAGAGCTCTGAATCTGTCCTGAAACGTATTTTCTTTGTCTTTTGGTTCTTTTTGCTATAAAACCTGTAAAACTTTTTTGAAACCTGAAATACTTGATAATAGACTTTTTATACCTGAAATCTCATCAAACTCCTCCTAAATGCATATGAAAACTATAGGTAATATGAGTAAAATAATGATGTTATCAGTCTGTAAATTTGCCTCCATATAGGTTTAACTAATTTCAATCTAGGTTTATAAATACAAATAAAAATTAATTTCATATCAGCATTTTCACAGCCCTTTGGCAGAGTTATGGAGTGTGTATTATGGACTACTTATCGTTTAGGATGTGGGTTTCAGCGAGTGGAGTTAGAGGTGAAAATAATCGATGTTCTCCATGTCGGTTTTGAAATAAAAATTTATCATATTGGGAGCTATGTAGCGATGTAGGGTTTTTTGTATGGAAGCAGCTTTCTGTGTACACTTATCAAAAGAGAGAGAAGGTGTATCACAATGTTTTGACAAAAAGGATGTTCTGATGCCAGATGGCGAACTTAATTTGGTCGGAGGAAATGAGAGGATATGTTGAAGGATCTCATCAAGAAAAAAGCTGATTAAGTCAGCTCCTTTGGTTTTTCCGATGGCGATGACAGGTGGCTAGGGACTCTTATACTGTCAATCGAGCTGACCGCCAAATTTTTTTCTCTTTTTCTGTTAGGCTTTTTAAGCCATAACTCAGCTTTGTCGTTGAAGCCAATAAATTATAACAAATAAATAATACAACTCAGACCGATAAGAATTCTGCTTAAAGCTTATTTATTATATTGGGGCTAGTGATTTTTACTTGTCAACTCCTTTTTTAACTAAAAAAAGCTGAGGTTTTAAATATTAGAGAGAAACACATTGTGTTTTTATTGTATTGATTTGGTAGTATGATTTTATTGTATTGATTTGGTAGTATGAGTAACCAGTTTCTCCATGCATTAATTATCTGTTACATTTTTTGACTAGTTTTCAAGTGTTGGTTGACTTATTTGTGGGCTTAGGGGACTTGTTTGATCAATCACATTGTGTTTATTATTAGTTTTTTCTTTGGCTTAAATTCGAGTGGTGACACAAATTATGTTTTTAACAAAAGAAAACATAAATTACGTTTCAACAAAAAATGATTTGTTAATTATTAAGGAAGAGACAAATATATATAGAGTTCAAAAGACATAAATATTGAACAGACACAACTATTAAAATGAAAAGTAGTGATGAAAAATGCTGAAAAACATAACTTTACAATGAACAAACACAACCGTATAAATTCTTTTTTTTATAATTATAACATATATTTTTACAAAAATATATGACGAAAATCATAAACGTTGTTGGCATTTATTCAGATTGCTATTATTATATAAATTGGTATGAGATGCCGATTATTTTGTTAATTAATTAGTAAAAGAATTTCCTTACATTTTTGTTCTTGGATTTTATTAGATGGTAAAATTTGCCCAGGAAAAAGAGAAAATAAAATTCTTTTATTTGTTGTTTGTTAAAAAAAAATTATTTTGTTTGTTAAGAGCAAAGAAAATGTTTGTGTTTGTGAAAAGCGAAACCCAACAAAGTCAATTATGTACTTGAAAAATTCGTGTAGTAATGTTTAGTTGTTTTATAAAAATAATACTATGACTCATGGTGTTGTTGTTGCCTACTAAACATATTAGTTGTTGGATCCTTTTTTCTGTTTCCTCCAAACTAATGGCCAAATTTTTATTTTTATTTTATTCCAACGTTGCGATGAAAAATAGCTTTATTAATATATATTATAAAGAATATCTTTAATTTTTTCAACTTTCAGTTGATTATAAGCCTAAAGTTTATAGTTTGTAATAGATACAAAATCAAAACTACATTTACTTTAACATAAAAATGTGCTAATATTCAACCAATAAATTATATTATAAACTACTTAAAAATATATTACTTTATTAAAAATTAATAAGTAGTTATATATTATTTGATCACATATAATAATTTTGTTTGTATGCACATGTCATGTGGGGATGCAAAATAATATACCACATCGGAAGATTAGAAAAGAAGTTTCTAATATATAAGTCAAGTCCAATTTTATTTAATATGAAACCTTTTGGGAAGGAGCCCAATAAGAAATTTATATGAGTTTTGCCATCTTGGCTCAAAGTGGACAATATCATACTAATGATAATTTAACTTGGGCTTAGAAAACCCAATAATTGGTATTAGAGTCTAGATTGAAATAAGTGAACCTAGTAGTAGGTATGGGCTAATGGTTGGTGTATGAGAAGAAGCCCCTCAATGTGACATGATAGAGAAAGTACCTCAAAATACCTTGTGAATAAGGAGCACCGAGTCAATGGTTTGGGGGGGGGGGGGGAGTATTTTTGGGATGTAAACCAACGTCCCACATCAAAAGATTAGATAAGAACTTTCTAATATATAAGTCGCGAATAAGGAGCATCGAGTCAATGGTGACAAGATTTTACTAAGGGGAAAGCATAAGATTCATGGTCCTTGGTTTGAGGAGGATTATTGTTAGGATGCAAATCAATATCCCACATCGAAAGATTAGAAAAAAAATTTCTTATATATAAGTCAAGTCTAACCCTACTTAGTACGAGACCTTTTGGGACACAACAATACTAATGCGCTTGGAACTCTTACACTGTCTGCCATATATAATTTGCGTTTTCCTAATTTTCTTATAGGGTTAAAACCCTTTTGTAAAATGGGCAAACTAGTTTTATAATACACACAAAAAAAAAAAAACTGTATCCATTAAAACCCTAGGCTTTTTTTTTTCCGTCACAACATCTCCTTGTTCATCACGTCTCTCTCACTCTCTCTCTCTCTCATTGAGTTTACTTCTTCGTCTCCTCAAACGCTTCCGATTACAAAATGGCAGCATCAAAGACTAAAAGCCTAAGCAGCCTCCTCGGCTTCGCTTTAATTATCGTCAAAACTCAGCCTCAGCCGCCGCGAGTCACGCCGGAATCTTTTACCGAACGGCTGAGACTCCCCGGTGTCTTCACACTTCTTCAGTCATCAAACCAGGTATCGTCATATTTCGTACCATCTTGAATCAGAAGAAATTAGGGGTTTTCTTGGTCCAAATTTTTAATAGCTTCAGCTTCATTGCAGAGGAACCAAAAATTGAAAGCGAAACGTGGAATCGAGATCTGAAACGCTTCGCAGATTGGGAGTAACAGTGAGCGTAGAAATTTGTAAATCATTCGCAGAACGTAACATAGAAGAGTCCATATTACGTCGTAGGGGATGTCGATTATTTCCACGAATAGATGATGGATCCGTTCTCTCTAATGAAGGTCGAGCAAAGCTCATGAGTGTTTTCGAATTTATGAAGAAGCAAGGTATCCCAATAGAAGAAGAAACGTATAGTACTGATCTTTGTAGATTAATTTGATAGGCATGGGAAAGAGAAGTCTCAGTTTCTTATTAGAACAATTAAGGAGGCATTTCCTGATTCTTCATCGGGACTTGGTTACTATGAGATTAAACTCGACGAAGAAGAAAAGATCGAGGAGATTGGTCGAAGAATCATCGACAGATGGGACAAGCTATCGAGCTTGGAAGGTACGGAATTAATGTGTAAAAAAAAATATCTAACACTTATATTCTTGGGATTATTTTGTAGTGAATTATCTGGAAGCCTTTTGTGTGACATATCAATATGAGTTTCTTAAGACACTGTTAGAGACTGTAGACATAACTAAAGCTTCTTTGTTAGACCAATTGACACCAATATTTGAATATCTTGGACGGTTGGATTTGATGTTTGATGCTAAGAGGATACTTGGGGAACTAAAAGGGACTGGTAAGTTGTCTTATATATGTATATATGGAAGAAAACACTAATCTTTGTTACATCTACGAAATTATTATATTTTCAAAATCTAAATTTAAGTTATATGCAGCATGGGATGAGTATATTTCACACCTCATTTTTAGCTACGCAACTAGCGTCGAATACAACAAGGTGAGGTATTTTTGAATTCAGGTTTTACTAGTTAATATGTGACAGAATTCTGTTTTTGTTTTTTTTGGTTCATTAAAATTACTCAAGCCAAAGAGTTCATCTTTAGTCATTTGGTACACCATACTTGTTTAGGGATAATACCTTTGTTTCCATCGACCCGAAAATGACTTGATTGAAACGAGCAACTGTTACTATATATATATGGTCGGTTTTGTGACACTGAAAGAAGATGATTTGGGATTCTGCCTTGAAACTAATTAGTGGCTCTCCTGACTTGGTTTGATTCGAATCAGGATATACCTGGGAAGGCCAACGCATTTGAGATGTGTCGGTTGCTGCATAAAGATGTGGGGGTTAAGCCTTCATTTGAATTTTTTGAGAAGCTGATCGCATTTGAGTGTAAATCACAAGATGGTTATTACTCACGAGATGATCGTAATTGTAAGGTATATAATATAAATGTTTTTCTTTAGGAATGATATTTTATTGGTAACACTTTTGTATATTTTAGGTACCACTGGCAGCAAAAATTGTAGATGTAGTGAAGGAAAATGGTTTGATAGAAGACTCGGAGGACGGGCGTTATTTTCACGACACCATTGATAGGATCTATGACATTGATTGGGTAAGTTGTTTCTCCCCTTAGTCATGTCAATGCCTAAATCACTAGATCATACTCATACATTATTATTTTATTTGGCTATAGTCCATACTAGGTAATATTCCGCGCATATGTGCGGATTGTTATATTAGTTATGTTAATTCATTTTATTTTATAATAATCATAAAATTATAAGAATTTTCTGAAAAGATTTTTTAGTAAAAAGATTTTGAATGCTATTTCTGAAAAGTGGTATTGAAAAAGATGTATTTTTGAAATTCTTCCTAAAAATACATATATAACAAATAAATTTCCTAAATGTCAATAATACACTTTATTTATTCAAATCATACAATATCAAAATATACCAGCTATTTAAAAAATATTGTTAATGATAAAAATAGAAATTTACTTTGATATTCAAAATTTCATATAAAATTATATGAAATGCAATTAAAAATCCCAAAGATTAATTTAATTTTTAATCTCTTTTATATTCACCTTAATTTAAGCTATATTGCTAGGTTAAATTCTAAGATTTCCTCTTGTAGTATAATTTTGGAAATAGAATATCAAAAAAAAATTATATAGAAAATCATTAAATTACAAATTTTTGAATTAAATAAACATTATAATGATCTTTATATAAGTATATTTTGGGCAAAAAAAATTAAATATAATGATGAGTATATCAAAAAATGTACTACCAATTTTTTTGGAGGTAAGAGAGAGTTAAAAAACTTGACTTAATAATTCTATTATAATAGTTTATTTTGTTAAAATATTGCATACTTTAAGAAAATAAAATAAATATACATGAATAAAGATGATTTCTTTAGCTTGATTTTCTCATTGGGCTTTGATTGAAATTAGTGTTGTTGAATCTTACAGCCACCAAAATTTTATTATATATATGTAATTGAAAATTGAAAATAATAAGAAGACAAAGAACTAAGAAGGAAGAAATACATTAAAACAAGAAATAAATTTGAACAAAATATAAGATAAATCTAACAAAATATATAATCACACTCTTACCATGAGTTTTGAACCCATGCAAGAACATAAAAAAAACAAAGAAAATATTTAGAATGTGAGATGTGGTGGACGATGATGTGAGAATAGTTATTTATAGAATTTCAAGAGATGAAAGTTACATTTCTAATATTATTTAAATAGAAGAGTTAATTATAATTTATAGTGTGTTTGAATGAAAATGAATGGAAAAAATAGTCAATTCATAATTTATGTAATTTCAGTTACAATGTACAATAGTAAAGTATGGATTTAAAGTATAGATTAATGTACATTATTATATTTTTATTTAATTAAAAATAAATATGTTTCTTTTAGAAATTAAATGATAAATGAACCAATAAGGAGATAGTGAAACCTTATATATATATATAAATAATGTAAGATATACATATCATACAAACTTTAAAACTAAAATTTAGAATTACGTGTTTACAATGATATTTGAATTAAATTTTTTTAACCCATACAACAACAATAACAAAAAAACACAAAAAAAAAAAATGAGGTATAGTGGAAAAGGATGAGAGAATAAGAGAATGAGTATTTATATGAAGAGAAGTGATAAAAAGAATTATATTTAGAAAAGTGAGAGTTACAATTCTAATTTATTATTTGTTTTAATAAAATTGAGTGGAGAAATATAGTTAATGCATAATTTATATGATTTCAGTTTTATATTAATATGTGAGTTAAATGTCAAGATTAAATGTTTTTTAATTTGTGATTTAATATAAATAAATATTTTAATTTTTTTTTACTTAAGGAAAAGGAATACTAAGGGGCTCAAAATTTTAACTTACACATGATTTGGTTGTTTTGTTGATATAAACTCAACAATCACACATAATTTTCAAATTGAAAATATTACTTTTGAAGTGACAAACTAAATTAGTTTTCTTATAAAATTTTATGAACTTCAATCCAAATATTTTTTAAAACCCCAAGGAGAACTTCTATCTTTTTGGTTTTGTTTTTTGTTTTTCACTCATCAATTTAATTTATAGTGCTAGATTTCATACTAATAGTTTCATCTTTGGAGGATTTAGTTAAATGGTGTTAAATTATATTGTTTTCTATATTTAATTTCCAGTTAAATATGATTTCTTTTTGGGATAATTTTTTCATTTTTCTTAAATCACAAAGACCAATTTTTTTTAATTGAAGTTCTTTTTGTTTTCAAAAACCTCAAATTTTAAATAAAATAAATATTATATTGATCTTTACATATTTATCTATTGGATCACAAAACAAAATAGACTTTACAAATAGAGTTTATAGACTTTAAAATAAATAGACTTTATAAATGGATAATTGTATTGATCTTTAAATATTATTATATTGATCTTTACAAATGATTAAAAATGATACATGAATATGTGAGATAATCAGAGTACAAAATAGAGAATTAGAGATGAATCTTTTCAACTACATGACTTATTGTGTGGTGAATATTGTAGAAGAGTATGAAAATAATAACTTATTAGATGTTAATCTAATATAGACAATGGAGATAAACCTTTTAAATCATTAAAGTAAACAATGTAAGATATACATATCATACATACTCAATGATATTTGAACTGATTTTTTTAACTCATACAACAACAATAACAAAAAAACACAAAAAATTAAATAAAAAGAGATATAGTGGAAAAGGATGAGAGAATGAAAGAATGAGAGACTAAGAGAATAAGAGAATGAATATTTATAGGGAGAGAAGTGATGGAAAATTACATTTAGAATAATGGGAGTTACAATTCTCATTTATTATTTGTTTAAATACAATTGAATGGAGAAATAAAGTTAATGCATAATTTATATGATTTCAGTTTTGTATGAAAATGTGAGTTAAATGTAAAGATTAAATGTGTTTTAGTTAATGATTTAACATAAATATTTTTTTTTTGTTAATACAAAATGTGAGTTAAATGTGAAGATTAAATGTGTTTTAATTTGTGATTTAATATAAATATTTTTTTTTCTATTAAAGTTGAATTGCCAAGTGGACCAATAAGGAGAGATCAGAACTCTACTTATATATATGAAATATGATTTCTTTTTGGGATAATTTTTTCATTTTTCTTAAATCACAAAGACCAATTTTTTTTTTGAATATAATGTTAAATTAAACTAAAAAGAAAAATTGCGTTTTTACAACTAGTGCAACATATGGCTGAAAAAAACTTCAATAAAAAACTTTACAAAGATTTTAAAAGAAGAACTAAACCCCCAAATCAGCCAAAATCTCGTGAGGCAAACCAAACTTGAAGACCCTCTTCATAGCGTCTGTCCCCTGAAGCAGAGATAGCAAGAAGCTGATTCCGGACCTGTTTTTCAATCCATGTTATTAGGTGACCTGCTGAATTTGGAGCCTCCCCATGTTTACGAGAATTATGCTCTCTCCAGAGAGTATGAATCGTAGCTTGGAAGAGGTATTTAGTGATAAACCCCACCACCCTGTCTGGTCAACGATCCGACACACAAGTAACTAGAGCATCCCAGCTTGTTGTGTACCTGGTACCGAAAATATTTTTTGCTAAAGCCCCCCACACCTCCGACGCATAGGTGCAAGTGAAAAACAAATGATCCCGAGACTCGATCATGGAACTACAGAAGGCACAAGTCGCATCTACATTTTGATTCCATTGAAGCATCCTATCCCCCGTTGACAATCTATCCCGAACTGCTAATTGAAGTTCTTTTTGTTTTCAAAAACCTCAAATTTTAAATAAAATAAATATTATATTGATCTTTACATATTTATCTATTGGATCACAAAACAAAATAGACTTTACAAATAGAGTTTATAGACTTTAAACAAAATAGACTTTATAAATGGATAATTGTATTGATCTTTAAATATTATTATATTGATCTTTAGAAATGATTAAAAATGATACATGAATATGTGAGATAATTAGAGTACATAATAGAGACTTTGAGATGAATCTTTTCAACTTCATGACTTATTGTGTGGTGAATATTGTAGAAGAGTATGAAAAATAATAACTTATTAGAAGTTAATCTAATATAGACAATGGAGATAAACATTTTAAAACATTAAAGTAAAAATTGTAAGATATACATATCATACAAACTCAATGATATTTGAACTGATTTTTTTAACTATAACAATAATAACAAAAAACACAAAAAAATAAATAAAAATAGATACAGTGGAAAAGGATTAGAGAATGAAAGAATGAGAGACTAAGGAGGGTGTATTGAAACCATGATTTTGGAAGATTTGATGGGATTTAGAAAATTTGGAATTTTGAAAGATTTTAGGGAAGTTGATATGATTTATTGTAAAATTCTTTCAAATCCCACATAAAACCATGAGATTTGGATTTCTCTATTTTTAACTAAACAAATCTCACCTAAATCCTCTAGAATCTAAAAAATCATTAAAATCCAAATCCACAAACTATTTTGAATAACAGTGGATTTTAAAGTAGATTTTTAAATCATCAGTTCAATAACAGTGGATTTTAATAGACTTTTTAAAATACATGATTGAATAACATAGGATTTGTAAATTTCACACAAATCATTTAAAATGTCAAGTTGAATACACCCCCCTAAGAGAATGAGTATTTATAGGGAGAGAAGTGATGGAAAATTACATTTAGAACAATGGGAGTTACAATTCTCATTTATTATTTGCTTAAATACAATTGAACTTGCATCGATCGACACTCGCACTGCATCGACCGACGCATGCTCGACATAACACGAAACCCTAGGTTTTATGCACCGTCCTCGCACTTGCATCGACTGACGCACAAAGTGCATCAACCGATGCAATGCCGAACATCATATTTTTCCCAAAGCTTCTCGCCGGATCTTCGTTCCTACAACCACAAAACCCGATACCAAGCCACAAGAAAGCTTCCTAACGTCCCATACATCAATCTAACAACCCTAACAACATATAACAAGCAAATCAGAGAGATCTCTAGCTTAGATAAGCCATGGTCATGCACTTACCTTTGCCAAGAAGATTTTGAACCTTAAACAAGCAAAACAACGCTCCTAGGAAGCTCCTACAATGATCCCAGCTACAGATCTCTACAGGAACAGCCTTAAATCTCCAGAAATCACCAAGAACACTTAGGGAACTTTTCTCTCTTCTGTTTCCTCTCAACAACGGCCCAATCCGTCGAATGAGACAAAAACACGACTTAAGGGTTTCCTAACCCAAAACGCAGCATTTGACTTAAGTCAAAACACAGAAAACTGAACCTGCATCAACCGATGCACTATATGCATCGACCGATGCAATCCCCTAAACCGGGATTTCCGTTCACGGATGTTACAATTCTCCCCCACCAATCAAGATTCGTCCTCGAATCTCGAACAACCATCAGCCAATGACTCCCGTGCTACCATCTCCACGGCCCGCACTCCTCCGACCGATCTACGGAAGGTCACCTCTACGCGATAGACTCACGCTCCAGGCGTTATTTGCTCTCAACTTTTGGATTTTCTTTTACTCATAGGCCTAAACCTTGAGTTTTTATTGGCTCCTCATCAGACCTAAGTCTGCATGCCATAATGTTAGCTTCTCATGGCCTAAGCCCGCATGCCATAATATATAAGGAAAATCCAATACTCGTCTCTCGGGTTGCCACCCTACAGCGCGCCCCCGGATCGTCATCCGAAGTCGATATACCAACCATACTCCCAAGCCACAAAGTCTCAGAATATGGCAGTACTAGGAGAACCAAAGTCCCCTAAGAGTCGCGAGCAAACAATTATGAACACGTCTGAGTCCTTCCCTATCCAGGTTTCCTTCCCGTGGCTCGCGTAAAACATCTCAATGTCCTACCAACCACATATTCCCTCATTGGAATACCTCATGACCACACAAGGATCATATACATGCCACAAGGCCAAACAATCTGTCCTAAACAGGACCGTCACAAAGACCAAACAATATGTCCTAAACAGGACCGTCACAAAAATCAAACAATCTGTCCTAAATAGGACCGTCACAAAGACCATCTGTCCCGAAGGACCGTCACAAAGACCATCTGTCCCGAAGGACCGTCACAAAGACCATCTGTCCCAAAGGACCGCCTAAACAGGCACTCTGGCTAAACAGCCCGCCGCAAAGGCCATACATCTGGCTAAACATCCCGCCATAAAGGCCACACATCTGGCTAAACAGCTCACCACAAAGGCCACATAATGTCTCAAAAGACTGCCACACACGGGCACAATGACTCAAAAGTCCGCCACTAAGGCCACACAAGCCCCTCCAAGGCTCTCCACCACTAAAATGGACAAATTCTAACTCACATAAAACTTTCCATATCTAGCACTTTCCACTTTTGGAAACTTTCCACTTTTGGAAACTTCTATTTCAGGAAACTTTCCCTAAAACCCTGCCTCACGGAACTTTGTACCTCGAGCACCACCTCATCTTGTTACTGAGTCGCACAACCAACCACCCCAAGCGACCGAGTAAACAAGAGAGATGAGCGAATACTCCATTCCCGCTCAAGCCATGAATTACTAATGGGACCAGGCTATACAAGTTCAAGTCGCGGCTTGCTTCTCATACCACTTCTTAAACCTTGACTTCATCTTCGCCTCAGGCTCCCAAGTCTGCTCCTCCACACCATCACAGTTCAAAGGACTCTCATCAAAGGAATCTTCTTCTTCCGAAGTTCCTTGATCCTCCTCCCGAAAACCCTCACTGGTCTCGCCTCCAAAGTCATGTTAGGCTGAAGATCTTCAGGAACTTAGCCAACAACCGATCATCCTCACGAAGACACTTCCGCAACATAGACACATGGAAAACCTTGTAGAATGCACGCATATCCTCAGGTAACTCCAGTCTATATGCCACTGGTCCAACCCGCTCAATCACTCTAAATGGATCCATATACCTCGGACTCAACTTAGTCTCAGTCAATGACCTGTTCGGACCCTGCAACATGGCCATCTTGAGGTACACTTTGTCTCCTACCTGAAACTCAAGATCTCTCATCCTCCTATCAGCATAACTCCTCTGCCTATCCTGAGCCTCCCTCATGTTCAGCTTGAGAACCTGAATCTTCTCTGAGGTCTCCTGAACAAAATTTACCCCGAACATGCTCCTCTCCCCCACCTGAGTCCAGCATAACGGTGTACGACACGACCTCCCATACAAAGCCTCATAAGGAGCCATCCCAATACTCGCCTGATAACTGTTCTTGTAAGCAAACTCTACCAGGTTCAGGTGATCTGCCCAATGACCACCCCAATCCAAAACACACATCCTCAGCAAATCCTCCAGCGTCTGCATCGTCCTCTCTGACTGTCCATCTGTCTGGGGATGATAAGTTGTACTCATATGCACCTTAGTGCCCATCTCTGCCTGGAATGCCTTCCAGAACACCGAAGTGAACTTAGAATCCCAATTAGACACAATATTCGCTAGCACCCCATGCAACATGACTATCTCCCTCACATACTTCTTAGCCAAGACCACTGCTCCATCAGTCTTCTTAATGGACAGAAAAATGTGTTGACTTAGTCAACCGGTCCACAATGACCCAAATAGCATCAAAATTCTGAGACAGTGACAATCCTACCATGAAATCCATCTTGATCATATCCCACTTCCACTCAGGAATGGGTAGACTCTTCAGTAACCCACTAGGAACTTGATGCTCAGCCTTCACTAGCTGACACACATCACACCTCGCGACCCAACTAGCTACATCCTTCTTCATCCCGACTCAGTGATAGTACCTCTTGAGATCACGGTACATCTTAGTCGCTCTTGGATGAATAGAAAATTTGCTCGCATGAGCCTCTCTCAGGATCTCCTGCCTCAACTCCTCATCCTTGGGCACACAAATCCGACCGTGCACCAAGATAGTACCATTATCTGAGACCTGATACTCTGAATCAACATCCATAGAGGCATTCACCACCCCCAAATCCTTCTCCTGAGCCAACCGCACCCTACTCAGAAGATCTGCTCTATCAACCGCCTCCAAACCCAACGGTTCATGAGACACAACACACAACCTCAAAGCACTGATTTCTCCTACCAGAGACTTCATATCCTGCTCTTGTGCCGAAGCTACCCTCTTTCGACTTAGAGCATCTGCAACCAAGTTAGCCTTACCAGGGTGATAAGCTATCTCCAAATCATAATCTGCCACAAGCTCCATCCACCGCCTCTGTCTCAAATTCAGCTCAGGCTAAGTGAATATATACTTTAGGCTCTTATGATCTGTAAACACATGTACCTTTGCACCATAAAGATAAGATCTCCAAATCTTCATGGCAAAAACTACAATAACCATCTCCAAATTATGAGTATGATAGTTGTCCTCATGCTTCCGCAACTGCCCCGAAGCATAGGCAATCACCTTCCCATGCTGCATCAACACACACCCTAAACCAACTCTGGATGCATTTGTATAAACCACATAGGGTTCTCCCTGCTCAGGCAAAGCCAATGTTGGTGTAGTAGTCAACATCTCCTTTAGGCCTGCAAAGCCCTCCTCGCACTCCTGTGACCAAACAAAAGGAACATCCTTCCCTGTCAACTTAGTCATTGGGCGTGCCTTGCTCGCAAAGCCCTGCACAAACCTTCTGTAGTAACCTATCAAACCAAGGAACTCATAAAATCCATACCTCGTCCTTCTTCTACTCTTACAACACTGACGCTCCCCACGGTGAAGTTATAGGACGAAAGAATCCCATGCTCAACAAATCCTCTAGTTACTTCCTCAGCTCTACTAAACTAATAATCAAATATGCCAACATCACTCGCCGCCACCTGAAAATCACCAATCAAAGATCCTTGAGAACTGATCATCTCATCTGTGACCACTCTTTAGGTCATCCACTAAACTTTTCGCCTCTCCGGCAATTCACATCCCCCTTCCAAAAATAGACAATTCTTAACTATTCATAGAACTTTCTGTTTATGGAAATTTTCCTTTTCTGGAACTTTCTATTCTTCCTTTGCAACGACACTTTCATAAATAGCAAAACTCTAACTCCCTAAACACTTTCCATATTTAGAATCACATAATCCGTTAACTTATTCCACATAAAGATTTCATAAGAACTAATCATCTTATTAAAGCTTCTCCAACAACATTGTCAGTGAATCCGCAATACGGTCATCTTGGTCTGAGCAAAACCTGTCACCACACTCACAACACCCGCTGGACCTCCAGAAACACCAGTAAGCACATCTGCCACACAACTAAAATCCAAGATTAAACAACCATCAACTCTCGAGGTCCACATTCCGTCATCATGTTTATACTCGCGTCCTAGGCATTGATTGCTCCAAACTCCTCCACCCTTAGGTCGCAACCTTCGGGCCATACCGATCTCACTCTCAGACCAGCGTCTTCGACTTTTACCGTCTCACTATTGGACCACAATCCTCAAGATCTCGGTATCAGGAGAACTACTCATCCCCTCATGGAAACCAGCATCCTCTCAGGAGCAACAATCATTAAAGACTATAAACATCTTCTGACCAAAACTACTTCTTGTGGTCCGAGTATAACATTGCAATGTTACACTTGCCCATTCAACTTCTAATATCCAACTGGATTACCCACCAAACAGAGAAAATATCTGCTCCAACTACAAATGTACACCTATCCGCCGCCTCTCTAGGCTCGATACCTCTCGAGAAGAATCTCGCACTGGCGTCTACAACTGCTCCATCCTCCTAACATAAGAAGGAAAGTCCTCAACATCCACATCCCTCGGCTGCACCCCGCCACATGTGGTACAACTGGAGCCTGCACTGGTATCCCTCTCGGTAACCGCTCCAACAGCACGCCAACAGACCCTGGGCTACACCTGCTGCAACCCCACATCTGGGTTCCCAGCACCCCCGGCACGCTCACCGGCTAACCCCCCTCTGGTTCGTTCTGATACGCTTGCGACCCTCTGACGTACCTCCTCTTGGAACTCTGGACCACACACTCGCTGGCCTCGGGACCCGCCCGACCACGACCACGTCCCCGTCGACAACCAACAACCAAACACCTTTAACCACTGCTCTTCCAAGAACAGAGACTAACAAACATAGAAACAAATCAAAACCACACAAAGAAACATACCATACCGTGGAATCTCATTGAAGGCTCAAAGAGGATGTTCTAGGACTCCATGCCACACACATTTGACTAACTCACATAATCAATCAAGACATGCAAATCTCAAACATCTACAACACAAAGCCTAGTGAACTCAAACCTAGAACCGTAAGGGCTCTGATACCAAACTGAAAGGACCCAACTTTAAAAAAAAAAATAATAATAAATAATAAATATATAAATATAATATATTAAATAAACTACAACTAGTGGTCCCATATCCACTAGCTACCTAACCACAATCACATTCAACAGCAAAAATAACCAATATCAATATCCGATTAAATAACCAATAATAATCCAATAACCAACATTAATTCCAAATCATAAACTAATGACCCAAACAACATAAACCAGAGAACCAGCAATCCCAAACAACATTCAAGGACTCAACTCTAGCAACCTAACAGAAGCCAGACAACCAAGCGAACCACTAGAACATCCTCTTCCTCATTGCCTTGATTCCACGATCACACTTTGTCTTTACCTGCACCATAAACACAAATTGCAATGCATGAGTATTTTATAAACACTCAATTAGGCAATCCTCCCATGTACTGGACACACAAGCAATAAAGACATCTCTAACCATCAAACAATAATCAATAATCAACAACAACAAACCAAGACTCCGCATCGACCGACACCAACATGCATCGACCAACACAAGATGGGGATGCATCGACCGACACCAGATGGGGATGCATCGACCGACACAAGGTTGCATCGACCTATGCTAGATGCACTTGCATCGATCGACACTCGCACTGCATCGACTGACGCATGCTCGACATTACACGAAAACCCTAGGTTTTACGCGCCGTCCTCGCACTTGCATCGACCGATGAAATGCCGAGCATCGTGTTTTCCCCGAAGCTTCTCGCCGGATCTTCATTCCTACAACCACAAAACCCAATCCCAAGCTACAAGAAAGGTTCCTAACGTCCCATACATCAATCTAACAAGCCTAAGAACACATAACAAGCAAATCAGAGAGATCTCTAGCTTAGATAAGCCATGGTCATGCAGTTACCTTTGCCAAGAAGATTCTAAACCTTAAACAAGCAAAACAACGCTCCTAGGAAGCTCCTACAATGATCCCAACTACATATCTCTACAAGAACAACTTCAAATCTCCCGAAATCACCAAGAACACTCAAGAACACTTAGGGAACTTTTCTCTCATTTGTTTTCTCTCAACTACGGCCCAATTCGTCGAATGAGACAAAAAAACGACTTAAGGGTTTCCTAACCCAAAACACAGCGTTTGACTTTAGTCAAAACGTAGAAAACTGAACATGCATCGATCGATGCAATCCCCTAAACCGGGATTTCGGTTTGCGGATGTTATACTTGGTGGCAACTTGTCCTGTGGGAAGGTTGTTAAAGGGTGAGGACCAGGGTTCGAGGAACGCCTGGCGCACCAATAACCTACTGGTGGATTAGGATATCCACAGTGATGGGTTAGGATCGATGCCCTGCAGAGCCAGCTTGGGGTCTGTTGGGGCGGCTAGCAGTGAGGCTAGTGGGCAAGTGGGGTCTACGGGACGGGTTGTTACAGGAGAATGGATGTGAGCTAACTTATTCCCAAGCTTGGGAATCTCGTGAGAATGCAGTTCACGAAGTAAGAGGAATCCTAGAGAAAAGTTTTGCTAAGATACCTAAATACTTGCACATGCTAAAAGAGGCGAATCCTGGTACACATACAAATTATGATATTGATTGTGATGGTAGATTCAAGTATCTATTCATTTCATTTGGTCAATCAATAAGTGGGTTCTACAAGAAAATTTGGAAGGTAATTGTAGTTGACGGAACATTTTTAAAGAGCAAATACAAAGGAGTTCTACTAGTTGCTACGGCCGTAGATGGTAACTCTAATTTGTATCCAATTGCATTTGGGATTGCTGATTCTTAGAATGATGCTTCGTGGGAGTGGTTTTTAATGCAGCTTAAGGTTGTTATTGCAGATGACAAAGATTTAGCTTTTGTGTCAGATCGACATATATCTATTGGTAAAATGATTGGAAAAATCTACCTGTTGGCTAACCATGGCATTTGCATCCACCACTTGATAGGTAATGTGGTAACAAATTTTAAAGGAAGAGGTGTGGCTGGTCGTATTGCAAAAGCGTCAAAAGCGTATAGAGTTGCTGAGTTTGATAAACATTTTGCGGAAATTTGCAATATCAGTCCGGCGATTGGAGGTTATCTAGAGGAGGCCGCTCTGGAAAAATAGGCTAGATGTCATTTACCTGGATATAGATATGATATTAACACCAACAACCCTGCTGAATCAATAAATTCAGATTTGAGATCACCGAGACAGTATCCAATAATTCCTTTGTTATATAGCATTAGAGAAATGTTAACCCGTTGGTTTTATGAGCGTAGGGTATTAAATGCGCAGCAGAACGACCCTTTAACCATTGAGGTGGAGAAAAAGATTTCTTGAAGAATAGAGAAGGGTGAAAAGTTTAAAGCTTATCCTATTTCTCAATTCATATTACAGATTAGAGGTAAAGGAGTAGATTATATTGTTGATTTGGAGAAGAGGACTTGTTCATGCGGAAAGTTCGACATAGGAAAACTTCCTTTTAGACATGCCATAAAAGCAGCTTTAAGTATTGGGAAAAGTCTGTACCCATACGCTGATGATGTGTTCACTACTGCTGCATGGAGATCATTGTACGAGGAAACCATTAATCTTATAGGTGTTCCTGAAGATGAATGGTGTGTTCCTGAAACTGTTGGTGATGTAAAAATTGTACCACCTGAAACAAGAAGAGGAGCTGGTAGAAGAAGAAAAAGAAGATACAAATCAGTGGAAGACAAGATAAGATCGTCACAAGGAGCGAAGAGGCGTAAGTGTGGCCGTTGTGGTAAAGAAGGCCACAATAGATCGACATGTGAAAACACGATCTAATAATAGGTTTGTTCAACAACTTTTACACATCATTTCAAATACATTATGTGTAGTTTCTCCCTTATTTAATTTAACATTCAATATTTTTTTTTCTTCTCAGGCTGGTCTTGTTAGTAAAATGGAGTTAGAAGCATGACATCCCAAATCTTCGAGAATTTATAATGTAGTCTTCTTCGTCACTATTTGGAGTTCACGTTATTGGATTTCTTATGTTTTTTTTTTTTTAATTTTGAATTTCTTATGTTTCAAATACATGTTATTGGATTTCTTATTTTTTTTTTTTTTTGATTTTCTTTATGTTTTCTTTAACGTTGTATTTGACTTATTGGATTGTGTGAATTTTAGAAGCATGACACCCGAAGTTACAGATGTTTTCACTTCTTGATCTTATTTTCTTATGTTTCTGGTCAATGTTATTGGATTGTGTGAATTTTAGAAGCATGACACCCCAAGTTATATTTGACTTAATCATAGAGAAGACGTGTTTGAAATATATGTGTGTGCCTCGATGGTGTTGAAAAGCTAAATAAGATAATCTAAATAAAAAAACATGAGCTAAAAGACGTGAATGACAACCAAATAAATAAAGAAATGATAATGTGAATAAGCACAAGATGAAACAATAATAATCGTAGCAAAATAAAAAATTTAACTAAGGTGAAGTGACCTTAGTGCAGTGGCAGGAAGTAAGTCCATTTGTAGAAGACACCATCACACCCGGGATCGTGTCTCGGCTCCTACGAATGTAAGAATTTGGTTAATGGGCCGGCCAGTTGTGGCCCAATGGTTGACAAAAAAAAAAAAAATTAACTAAGGTCTACACTATGAGGCGACACAGATGGAGGCTCATACTTTCCCATTCGCTCAATGAACACAGGATCAGATGTTGCTTCCCACAAATCAACTGCAATCTTCGTACGAGCTTCTTTAATGTTGTCATCGTTTATCAAACTCATATCTAGGTTAAGCATATGACACTCTATGTATTTAAGCGCATACACTCCACAGTCACAGCATGAATTATTAAGATTTGGTGGCACCAAAGCAAAAATAATAGAATATGGAGCCACATGAAGATATTTACCGTAGGTTTTTGTATGAACTTCCTTCACAAGTCGAGGGATGATGATTGCAAATGGATCCACATGACTTCTGTGGGTGCGACCAGAATAATCAAATACTTCAACTGTTCTTAGGCCAAAATTAATGCACATAGATATCCAGTGATTATTATTGACGAACAAAGAGCGTAAACTCTGTCAAAGTCTTATGCCCATTTCTCCCCCGTCTTTCCATGAAAAGGCAAGTCACCGTTGGCATAACCCGAGATCATAGAATCCCACTTGTGGCCTTTTTTATCTTCTCTAAACTTCAAATATTCGTTTTTGATTTGCATGCTAAACATACAATTCATGAAGCCAACACAATTTGACTTTAGTCGGCCTAAAGATGTATTCTCCCAAAATATATACATCATAGCATCCATTTCTTGAAAAATATTTAATTGCAAAAAATCATTTATTCAACTGTTGCAATGAAAGTGTTGAAAAAAAAAAACTTACATGGATTAATTCTTATTGAATCAATTCCACATGTTAAATCTGAAATTTTGGATCCCACAGACACATGTGAACGCTCAAGTTTTGTTTTTTCTTTTTTTTTGTCTAAAAAGAAAAAAAAAATTATGAGAGAAGAACATGTGTCGTACGTTTATTGGACAATGAAATTTTGAAGATTTTTTCAATTATTATGTAGTAAATAATTTTTTTATAAAATAACTTTGATATCAAAATTCTTCATTTTTTAAACTCTATAATTAGAGACTTGGTTTATTTTATTCTGACACAAAAAAAACCCATCATTTCTACTATATTTTTCTAATTCTTCTCTAATAAACTCTTGTTTATTTCATATTTTTTTTTCTTGGAATGGATCCCAACAACAATCCTATCCAAAATTCAACTAATTACCCTTTTACATTTCCAAATTATATTAATTATTATTATAAATGTGTTGTTATCAAATTAAGTAAAAAATAAAAATATAAAGTGAAAATAGTGGGGTAAGGTGTTGAATTTTATTAAACAAGACTATTAGAAAAATTAAAATTGATTTAAGTGTTGAATGATAAGGTGGAAGAAAGAGAAAATGATGTGAAGTGTTAAAAGTTGAGGTGGAGAGTTTTGAATTTATAAACCATTATACATGGTCTTATGGAATTCAATATTACTTAAATAATATAATGATTTCTTAATTTGATAAAGTATCTATAAATTAAATTTGAGCATATCAAATGTCATACAAACAAAAGCAGTATGTAAAAAGCATATTGCACATGGCCAAGACAATCGACACTGATATTTTTTCGAAAGTTCATAAATCGAATTAATGATTACGCATTTTGGAACTACCATAAAAGATATATGTGTATCGTCTCGTCTAAAGATCTTAAAATTACAGTAAAGGAGTAAAGGAGAATATCATATATACTAGGATTTAACCGCAGTATAATGTGGGATAATATTTTTAATTTTAAAAATTTAAAATTTATATTATTTATTTGTTATTTTATTATTGTTTTATTAATTTTAATAATATAAAATTTCACAGGTATTTAGGGGGTGTATTGAAAGTAGATTTTGGAGGATTTTGTGAAATTTAAAAAATTAGGATTTTAGGAGATTTAAGTGGATTTTTAAGATATTTTGTGGAATTGTTAGATTTCTCATTTTAGAAAATGAAAAGACAGTTTGTGATTTGGTGAGATTTTAAGAGATTATAGTGGGTGATTTTAAGAGATTTTTAAAACACAAATTAAAAAAATGGATTTGAATAAAAGTTGATGACGGAAAGATATATCAATGGACAAATGCTAAAGTGGACTGGATTCTATCTGCAAAAATAGCAGAGACACTCCTCTGCAAATGATGTATTCGGTAGTGAATGTGATGACACGTCTCCGCAAATATTCTGCAAACATTTCCTACAAATACGTTTCTGCAGGTGAGCTGGTTTTGACTAGAGAAAGACAATCAATCCTCTGCAAATCCTTTGCAAAAATTTCAGAGACAACTCCTCTGCAGATGTGATGGGAGTTTTATATATTTAGACTCACAAGCTTGTAGTCTGTAGTGACAATCCTCTCACTAAAACAAAACTGATCTTGATTCTCTCTGCAACGTTATTTGTGGTAATTCTGATTGTTGTTATTCTATTGTTCAATTACCACTAATCTCCTCACTTTTATGAAAGCAAAGAGAAACACATTGATGAAATGTACAAAAAACAATCAAATAATATTTTGGGATTGAAAACGAAACATACAAAAACAATATAAAAAGAAATTAGAGTATTTGTGTCGCATGAAGATCCCACATTCATAGCATTGTCCACGTATGTATCAGTTTCATCTCTCAATGCATATAAGCTTCAGCTCTGACCCTATGCATATTTCGCAGTCTCCAACTCTCCATTCTCATTCTCTCAGAACTCATCACCAGTTCCGCTTACATGCCTTATCCGCTCGAGAAAAGAGAAGATGAAAGATTCGAACACTTCTAGCGCTGGCCCGTTTCCAGATGGGAGATCCATGGATCGTCTAATATCTATAAAACAAAAGCGATACTTTCCATCTCACATTGTAATATTTTTGACTGAATTGTCTTGTTCTTCACCTCTCCTCCTCTTTCGCCAGTCCAAACTCCAAAACACGTCGTTAACTCTCAGACAAGGTCAAGTTACTTTGCGATTTGAACCCATGTTTCTGTGACGAGTGATGAACAAAAGAAAAGCAACAATGAAAACGAGAGTATATGTTTTTCTATTTTTTTTTAATATATATAACAAATCCTTCAAAATAACACCTTTGAAGGTGTGATTTTTTAAAATGGATTTCTAATGTAAAATTGTATCTAAAGTCTCCCAAAATCTCCCAAAAGAACTTTTACGATTTGAAAGAAAAAAAATAGTTATGTTTTGAATAACAGTTGATTTTATATGACTTTTTAAAATTGTTGATTGAATAACAAAAGATTATGAGTGATTTTGAATGATTTTAAGAAATTCCATATTCAATAACACTAGATTTGAGAAGTGATTTATAAATGACCAATTGAATAACAAGTGATTTTAAAAAATAATAGAAATCCTTCAAAATCCTCCAAAATTCTACTTTCAATACACCCCCCTTAATATAAGTATTCAAAGTATAGGATTTTTGCAGTATTTTGAAGGTTTTAACATATGTGGTATATGTATAATCTAGTAATACATTTATCTCCTGGTATACATCTAAAAGTGTTTAAAATACTTAACTAATGCCAACCCGTCTCACCAAAATCAAAAAAAGATTTTGCGTAAAAAAAATAATAATCAAAATAGCATATTAATTTTGATTTTGTTAATTGTTTTACCAAATTAGCATATTTTTATAGTTTATAGTTTTTCCATGTCAATATATATAGTTTATGATAATTAATAGAATTTTAAGTTTTTTGGCACTTCCTCAAAAAATAAAAAATAAATCAAATTATATAGGGGGTTTTCAACATATTTAATGTGACATTTTATAATTAGATTTTCAGTTTAGGAAATTTATTAATGTTAATATAATTATGGAGATTGTAAACTTTTGTTATGGAAAATCTGTTGTATATCATTTAAATTTGAGAGATCTAGCATCCATAAAAATAGTTTTGGAGATTTAGGGGGGTGTATTGAAACAATGATTTTGGACAATTCTATGGGATTTAGGAAATTTGGAATTTTGATAGATTTTAGGAAAATTGATATGATTTATGGTAAAATTCTTTCAAATCCCACCTAAAACCATGAGATTTGGATTTCTGTATTTTTAACTAAACAAATCCTCTCAAATTCTCCAGAATCTTTAAAACTTATTAAAATCCAAATCCACAAACTGTTTTGAATAACAGTGGATTTTAAAGTATATTTTTAAATTATCAGTTCAATAACAGTAGATTTCAAGAGACTTTTTAAAATCCATGATTGAATAACATAGGATTTGTAACTTTTATACAAATTACTAAAATGTCAAGTTGAATACACCCCTCTTAATGGGTTAAAACTTTAATGAATAGAGTTGTTTTTGGAAAAATCGGAATATATAGATGTTGTTAAGATTTTATGGCAATAAATGTAACAAATGTTAGTCAATTTAAGAAAGTTTAGTATTTAAGTTTATTTACAATGTTATTTATGGAATTGTTCTTAATGTTGTAAAAAAAATTAATAAGTAAAACTTAAAGGACATAAACAAAATGTACTTTAAAATGTTAATATAAATTAATTAGCTAAGAAAATCTAGTAGTTTATAATTATATTAATAATATAAATTAATTAGCTGACCTTTGACTTTTTTTATTTTGCTTAACTTTTTCTTGCTTTTATATTTGTTTCCTTCTTCACCAATTTTGGTTTTTTTTTTTCTTCTTAATCATCTTTTCTCCCTTTTTCTCACAAAATTTCCTTTTGTAAACCCTAAACCAACCGACCCACTTACCTCTGATTTCAATTTTCATTTTCCTCAACTCTAGGACTAATGAAACCAACTCAACTCAGATCCGGAAGTCTCTCTTTTCACAAAAATTCTACGATCTTTCTCTCTCTCTCTCCCCTTAGCTTTGTTTTCTTTTTTACTTGACCAAGTCAGACTAGTTTCGTAATCAACAATGTTGATCTGAAAATTTCAAAGCTTCGTTAGATCTACAAAGATCTCACCTTTTTTCTTCTTTGCCAATCTGGGATTCTATATATCCTCCAGAATTGGTTTCTGGGTTCTTTAAATTTCGAATCTTTCTTATAAAAAGTTCTCTTCTTTTCATCAATTCTGTTGTTCGGATACATAAAGTTCAAATCTTTGCATTGTGGGTTTCTAAAAGGTTGAATCTTTAAATGTTGGATTAGTTTCTGTGAAGAAGGATAGAAGATTCAAATTATGGGTTGTATTTGCTCAAAAGGAGTACGAACTAATGATGATTACATGGAAACGAGTCATGTGAGTATTGGTAAAGAGAATCCTAAAGCTTCAAAGAAACAATCTGATTCAGAGGAAGCAGGTGTTAATGGGAACGAAGCTACATTGAGGTTGATACCTAATGATGAGACCAAGGACATTTTCTCGGATGAGGAAGTGGAAGAAGAGGAGGAGAAGAAAGAGATTAGTTTTGAGAGGAAAGCTTGTGAATCTGTGTTTCAGAAAGCAAACGTTTTGGAGTTAGTTGATAATGTAGGACCATTGCAGCCTAGAATGAGTAGGATTGGTAGTGTTAGTAATGGAGATAGAGCAGCTAAAGTTATTGCTGGTTGGCCTTCATGGTTAGTTTCAGTTGCTGGTGAAGCTATCAATGGATGGCTTCCTCGTAGTGCTGACTCGTTTGAGAAGTTGGAGATGGTGAGTGGCTTTTTTTATATTAGATTTGGAGTCTTTACTTTTGAATCTTAGATGATGTTGAAGTTCTGTTGTTTTTTTTACGATTGCAGATTGGGCAAGGGACGTATAGCAGTGTGTACAGAGCCCGTGATCTTGAAACTAATCAAATAGTTGCACTTAAGAAGGTTCGGTTTGCTAATATGGATCCTGAGAGTGTGCGGTTCATGGCGAGAGAGATAATCATCCTTCGTAGACTTAACCATCCAAATGTTATGAAGCTTGAAGGGCTGATCATATCAAAGGCTTCAGGAAGTATGTATCTCATTTTTGAATATATGGACCATGATCTCGCAGGTCTTGCATCAACCCCTGGGATTAAGTTTTCTCAGGCACAGGTAATAGAAAAATCTAAAAGTGTGTATGCTATGCGCTTGTTAATGACTTTGGTGTGGTTATAATCAGTTTGTGTAACATCTGATATGCTTTTTGCTAGATTAAATGTTATATGAAGCAACTGCTGCTTGGGTTAGAACATTGCCATAGCTGTGGTGTGTTGCACCGTGACATCAAATGCTCAAATCTTCTGCTGGATCGTAACAATAATCTTAAAATTGGTGATTTTGGTCTTTCTAACTTTTACCGAGGCCAACGGAAGCAGCCTCTGACTAGCCGTGTTGTGACATTGTGGTACCGCCCACCTGAACTTCTGCTTGGGTCAACTGACTATGGAGTTACTGTTGATCTGTGGAGCGCAGGATGCATACTTGCTGAACTTTTCACTGGAAAGCCTCTTCTGCCCGGACGAACCGAGGTTTAGTTTCCTTTACAGATGAATTTCCCTTTTTTACAAAAGATTTGACATATTGGCTTTGATTACGCCAAACTAGTTAAAATGTTATATTAGGAAGGCATATAGACATGTCAATGCAGAAAATGAATACCAAAAGAGCCTTTTGTTTCTTATATGAATAGGTAGAGCAGATGCACAAGATCTTTAAACTCTGCGGATCACCTTCTGAGGAGTATTGGAGAAGATCACGTTTGCGGCATGCAACCATCTTCAAACCTCAACATCCTTACAAGCGATGTGTAGCCGATACATTTAAAGATCTTCCTCCTTCAGCTTTGGCCCTCCTTGAGGTTCTTCTAGCTGTAGAACCAGATGCACGTGGAACTGCATCCTCCGCCCTTCAAAGCGAGGTTAATAACCTTTTTTTCACTGTGTCTGTCTAATTTTTATGCTTTAATTGAGAAATGCAAATCAGTATCGTTGTCGCTTATACATACATTTCAATATTCCTTTTGTCCAGTTTTTCACAACAAAACCTTTTCCAAGCGAGCCGTCAAGTCTACCAAGATATCCGCCAAGAAAAGAATTTGATGCCAAGCTTCGAGAGGAGGAAGCAAGAAGGTAAGATTCAGATCTACGAACCCTTTACACAAGTTATTTCTCAACATTATCTCAGTAACATTTAAATATATCCCAATTTGCTTACGTGCAGAAGGAAAGGTGCAAGCAGTAAACAGAATGAACCGAAACGGTTGTCTAGAGAGTCCAGAGCTGTACCGGCTCCTAGTGCTAATGCTGAATTACTGACATCAATACAGGTAACTTCTGAGTCTATAGATGAATGTGTGTGTATGTGTACGTATGCCTATGCTTGTATCTGATTGCTTTGAATTTTCCGTTTTCAAAGAAACGTCTAGGAGAGACTAACCAGACAAGTGTGAGTGAGAAGTTCATTCCTGAGGGAGATTCTGGTAATGGCTTCCGGATAGAACCACTGAAGGGCAATACTGCACAAAATCCGTACCCAGTCTACACAAACGGAGACACTCATTCAAACGGATCAAGCCAACTGAGAACACAAAGGTCCTATGTCCAACGCGGGGCAGCCCAATTGTCAAGATTCTCAAACTCAATGGCACCTACTAGAGATGGATCACAGTTTGGAAGTATGAGAGATGCTATAGTGAATCAACGCTGGCTTGAAGATGGTTCTGAGAATTTCAATTTGTCTCAAAGATTGCTTGAGAAACCTAATGGTTTCAGGAAAGATGACCCCTCATCCTCTAGCAAAGAACCAATAATGGTAATAACAAAAAAAAAACTGTGTTTACATAATTACATTGTTGTTGTTAGTTTCCTGTGTTTGTATATTTTTTGTGGCTGATAAAAATTTGGTGAAAACAGAGTTATGATGGTGAGAAGAGAGGGAGGATGCAATACTCAGGACCACTGATTCCAGGAGAAGGGAACTTGGATGAAATGTTGAAAGAGCATGAAAGGCAGATCTTGTTGGCTGTACGAAGAGCTCAAGCCGACAAGGCTAAGAGAGACGACAACCGACAGGCTCAAGCCTCGTTTCCAGCTAATGGAAGGTGATATTTTGGGAGTTTTCTTAGAGAAAGTAGTACAATAATAAACAAACTTTTTGGGAAAATCTGATGATGGTTCTTCACCATGCTTGCCCTTTTTGGTTTGTTAGACTTGTTTGGTTTAGAATTAGGACTTAGGATCTTGCGTTGTATAGTCAAATTGCTAACAGTTTACCTGACTTATATATATATTCTCCATTCTTTTAGTCATCTAATTAATCTGTTTACTGTTTTAGTTTTACATATTTTACTAAACCTTTTTTCTTAGCTCATCTTTATTCTCTCTATGAGTTTTAAAAGAAACAGAGAAATTGGTCTTGGTTGCTTCATTTTTCCCTTTTTCTTTAAGGTTCTCCTTTATGTCCGCCGTGAAACTGATCTGTGTTTTGTTTTTGGAAGGATATTGCTCCTTGCCGTGATGTATATAACTCACCGTATTTCATCAATTAAACATTCAGACGAGAAAAAAGGTCTTGTCTTGGTGGTGGTTTCACTTTGTTGCGTTTTAAAAATAGAAATTTATAAATAAAAAAATAAAGGAAAAAAAATACAATTTTTGCTGCGGAGCTTTGAACCGGAATCGTTAATCATAAGATAATTGAGTTATTCATTAGATAATTGACTTAACAATTGTGCTAGGTTAAGAAGATTTAGGTTTTTATTATATTTTAATTATTCGGTTAAGATTTATTAGAGGTTCTTACAAAAAGCATCAAATAAAGTGATACTATCGGGCTAAGTAAGAAGGCTAGTAGTAGCCTAGTAGGGGTAGGCAACGAATTGGTTTGGTTAGTTAAGGTAATTGTTGAATATTAATAGAAAATCTTACATAATTGTTGAATTCCATATATAATAAACTATATAATTTTTATAAGTTAGTTATAAAATAGGTTATAGATTAAATATAAAGCAATTGACAAAAATAGCACTATTTTAAGTTTTTCTTCCACAATTAGCACATATTTTTAAATGTTCCAATACTAGCACACATTTATATATTATTAATTTTAGAAATAATTAAATTATATATATAAAAGTAAGGTTCCACTCTCTCCTTATTGGTCCACTTGGCAATGCAATTTTAACAAAAAAAATATTTATATTAAAACACAAATCTAAAAACAATTAATTTTCACATCTAACTCACATAATATAAAACTGAAATCATATAAATTATTCCTATAAATTATGCAGTAACTTTATTTTTCCACTAAGTTGTATTAATCAATTGTATTAAAACAAAAAAATAAATTAGAATTGTAACTCTCATTTTTCTAAATGTAATTTTTCATCATTTCTCTTCCTATAAATACTCATTATCTTATTCTCTTAGTCTATCACTCTTTCATTCTCTCATCTTCTTCCACTACTCTCAAATCTCTTTTTTGTTTTGTTTTGTATTTTTTTTGTTATTGTTGTTGTATGGATTATAAAAAATCAAATCAAATATCATTGTAAAAGCTTAGTTTTAGAGTTTGTATGATATGTATATATTATATATTTATTTTAATCTTTTAAAATGTTTATCTCCATTTTCTATTTTATATTAACATCTTATAAGTCATTATTTTCATACTTTCTTACAATATTCACCACACAATAATATCATAAAGTTGAAATGATCCATATGTAATTATCTGTTATGTCTCTGGTTATCTCACATATTCATGTATCATTTTTAATAATTTATAAAGATCAATATAATATTTAAAGATCAATATAATTATCCATTTATCCATTTATAAAGACTATTTTGTTTTGTGATCCAATTGATAAATCTGCAGAGATCAATATAATATATATCTATTTTTATGATTTGAGGTTTTTGAAAACAAAAAGAACATAATTAAACAATTGGTTTTTTGTGTCTTTAATCAAAATTAAAAATGATCCAAAAAACAAAACATATTCAACTGGAACTTAAATATAAAGATAAAATATAATTTTAAAAATATCATTTCACTAAATTCTCTAAAGATGAAACCATTAGTATGAAATCTAGCACTATAAATTAAATTGATGAGTGAAAACCAAAAAAATATAAGTTATCCTTGGGGTTTTAAAAATTATTGAGATTGAAAAATTCATATAATTTTATAAGAAAACTAATTTAGTTTGTCACTTAAAAAGTAATATTTTTTTATTTTGAAATATTATGTGTAAGTGTTGAATTTATATCAACAAACAACCAAATCATGTGAATTTTGATTCAACCACTTGGTATTCTTTTTATTTTAGGTTATAAAAAATTAAAATATTTATTTATAATTAAAGACATGTAACTCCATTTAACTCAAATGTAACTCCTATCCAATAATTGTACATTAATTCATTCCTCCTACTAATTTATTTATCTTTCAAGAAAAAATATTTTTGGTTAAATTTTAATATTTTTTATTTATTTTGGTTGGCTAAACTTATATTCATATTTTGGTTGGCTAAATTAATATATTTCTCATGTAAAATTATTCTTTATAATATATTTCTCATTTCAAAGTTAAAGCAATATATCATATATATATAAAAGTAAGGTTTTGGTCTCTCCTTATTGGTTGATTCATTTAATGTTTTCTAATTTTTATTTATTTTTTTATTTGCTTTCTAATTGCTTTAAACAATATTTAAGACCCAATAAACACAATAAATTTAACTCACATATTAAAATAAAATTATAACTGAAAATAAAATAAATTATGCATTAATCATATTCTACCATTCAATTTTATTCAAACACAATAAATTATTATTGTAACTCCATAGTTCTAAATGTAACTTCCATCATTTCTTATCATATAAATAAGCATTCTCTCAATCTATCATTCTCTCATATTGACATTCTTTTACTATCTCATTTTCACATTCTCTCATTCTCTTCTACAATACCTCAAATCATTTTTTGTTTTTTTTTTTGCTATTTTTGATTTCTTATTTTTGTTGTAAAAAACAAATAAAATATCATTGTAAATTGTTAATGCTAAATTTTAATTTTAGAGACTACATGATATATATTTTACATTGTTCTTATTTTAAAAGATTTATCTCCTTTATCTAATTTGGATTATTATCTTATAAGTAATCATTCTGATCTCCTCTCCCACCAATATCAAATGTTGTTATATCTCATATGTGTTGTAGGAGTTTGATTCTATATTTTAATTTAGAAAGTATTATATATATATATATATATATATATATATATATTACATTGTTCTATTTTTTAAAGATTCATCTCCATTATCTAATTTGGATTACCATCTTATAGTAAACATTCTCTCCTCCTCTCCTACCAATATCAAATGTTGTTATATCTCATATGTGTTGTAACTTGTAAGAGTTTGATTCTATATTTTAATGTAAAAAAGTATTATATATATTTAACATTTTTTTCAATTTTTGTTTTATTTCTATAAAAAAAGATATTTCTTTTATATTTCTTGCTTTTCTAATCTATTCATATCTATTTTTAAAATTTGCATAGTTAAATTTAAATTCACATATGTTGGTTTTAACAAAACAATCAACTTTATTTGAGAATTAAATGTTCCTATTCATTTTAAACGATCAATGTGTAACATATAAGCATTTTGTCTTGCAATCACAAGTTCCATTTTTATTGCTTAACTCCGTGGTTAAACTATAATATATGTTGTTATATTTGTAGGAATAACAACATACTTATTTAATTTATTTAAAAGAGCAGATTATTAATCGAAATAAACATTTCTCCAAATTTTATAATTCAATCAGTGAGTGTACTTATTACTTTGAAAAACTTTTACATTGAAGTTCATAAAATCATATAAGAAAACTAAAATACTATGTCACTTCAAATTTGGAAGGAAACACTTGGTATTCCTTTTTAAAAAAGTCAAGACACATATAAAAATTTATTAATTCACTTTAAAGACAATAAAGGTCATTAACTCAAAAAAAACTTCTATCCAATAATTTCATACATTCCTCCCACAAATTTATATATATATAGATGTTCAAGATTGTATTTAAATATTACATAATTTTTTAGTTAGCTAAATTTATAGTCATATATATACAGTATATATACATAAGAATTTATATTACTTATTAACACTATAATTCGACCCATTATTTGCTTAACTCAAAATTGGTTTCAGAGCCAACTAAAGAAAACAGAAACGATCTTATTGATATTAGACCAAAACATGGGCATACAAACATAATCACTTACACGGAAGATAATTATTTTTAAAAAATAACTTATTATTGTAACATCAACGTATGAAGGGTTTACATAAGCAATTAATTAGAAAATCTATATTAGAAACAATATCAGTCAATGATAAGATTGGATCCTCAAAAGCAAGAAACAACATCTTCATAATTCATAAAAAATAAATGCCACAATTATACACATCTAAACAAAATGGTATAAACATATAATGTATAAATAAAAGTGACGGCAAAGCCCGTATATGCCTAATTAAAACGAAATAATACAAAAGAGAAAAAGAAAAAGACCAAAAAAAATAAGAAAGTGCCAACTACACCACAACCCACGCGTTGCGTGGGGAAGCACCTAGTTATCAGTAAAATTAAAGTTTATGTCGTTTCTTCTCTGCCTCCATGGACATGATCCATCCCGTACCCAGATTTCATACAGGGATGAAAGTAAAAAATAAAGAAGAAGCAAAATTACAAATTTAAGTCTTTTATTATTACTAGGAGCTTTTTCATCGTCTTTGTTAATTTGGGTACCCCATCGTCTTCGTACTGCTGAAATCTTTGCTCCTCATCGGAAATGGCGTTTCTACTCAACAACACTTTGATTTCATTTCATCTCCGATCTTCTTCCCAGGTTTTGTTTTTATGAATCGAATCGAATCTGATTAACTGATACGGTGTGCAATTCTTTTGATTTACGACGGGATCGTTATACTCCTCTTTTATCTTTTTTTTTTTGCAGAAGACGGATGGTGCTAATGATCATTATTGTAATCAGCTCGAAGAAATCTGGTAAGGGATAGAGGCCAAGCAAAGGAGGTAATCGTTTCTGGAAGAACATTGGTCTTGGTTTCAAGACTCCCAGAGAAGCTATTGAAGGTACAATTTTTCATCATTTCTCAGCTTTCAATTCCGCTATTACCATGTATGAAAGCTTCGTTTTTATGTGTTCATTTTAAAAAAGGCGGATTCTTTGATAACTTATTAATGTCAGAAGCTCAGAGTGCTTTTGTTTAGTGTCTCTAATCTGGTTCTTGAGACATGTTCTGAGTAATGCGTCTTTATTGGGGAAATTGTTTTACCATATCTATGTATATATTGGTTTTATTTGCAGGAGCATACACTGACAAGAAATGTCCCTTTACTGGTACGGTTTCAATCAGAGGACGCATCTTGGCAGGCACTTGTCACAGTGCGAAGATGCAGAGGACTATTATTGTTCGTAGGAACTACCTTCACTTTGTGAAGAAGTATCAAAGGTATAACTGATCGATATGTTGTTGTGTTCAAATTCTCACAGTAATAAAGTTCATGAGCAAAGAGAGTTTGTGAAATGATTTTCTCATTAATTGATCTAACTAACTTTACAGTATTGATCTATATACAACAATTTACAGTAAACCGGAATTGATATAAACCGGGATTCTAATCTATTAAGCTTAACCAAACCAGCTTAATTAAACACTCCTAATACCCCCCCTCAAGATGGAGGTGAGTAGATATTGATAACTCCCATCTTGCGAATATTATCTCTGAAAGGAGCTGGATGAAGAGCTTTTGTCAATATATCAGCCAACTGGTTATCTGTCCGCACAAACATAGTCTTGAGAATGCCATCTTCAATCGCTTCTCTAACCTTGTGGCAATCAAACTCTATGTGTTTTGTGCGTTCATGATAAACTGAATTGTTGGCAATGTGAAGAGCTGCAGTGTTGTCACCATACAAGTAGACTGGAGAGGTGAAAGGAATCCTCAAAGCCTTCAAAATGTATGTGAACCAGAACAACTCCTTGGTAGCTTTACTCATCGCCCTGTATTCAGATTCTGCAGAGCTCATCGAGACCATTTGTTGCTTTTTGGATTTCCAAGATATCAATGATTGACCAAGAAAGATCGCAAAACCTGTCACTGATCTTCTACTATCCGGACAAGCACCCCAATCTGCATCGGAAAATCCACGAATAGAGAAATCATTGTCTTTACCATAGAAGAGTCCTTGGCCAATGGTTCCTTTCAAGTAACGTAAGATCTTATGAGCACCTTGAAGATGAAACTTCCTTGGAGCTGAACAATATTGTGCCAACTTGCCCACTGCAAAACAAATATCTGGTCTCGTAATGGTCAAATATTGTAACTTGCCAATCAATCTCCTATACTGCTTAGCATCAGGAATCAGTGCACTCTCAGCAGTAGATAAAGGTATAGGAGTTGGTGCGCTATCGAGAGAGTCAGAAGGTTGTTCGATCTCCTCGAGTACCACCTTAGGCTTCTTCTTAAACAAACCTGTTAACGACATTTGCTGATCAGGCTTCATTGGAGTGGGAGAAGGCTTGCAGTCCGAGAAACCTGTTTCTTCCAAAAGGTCAAGAACGTATTTTCTCTGAGAAAGAGTAATACCTGCATCACTTCTAGCAATTTCTATACCCAGGAAGAACTTCGGAGGACCAAGATCCCTTAACTGAAAATGAGAACTCAACTGATCCCTCAAATTCGCAGCAGCTGCAGCATCTGTGCTAGCAATCAAGATGTCATCAACATACACCAATACCACAAGAAATTGATCACTCGTCTGCTTGACAAACAATGTGTGATCACCATGACATGTTTCAAAGTCAAGACCCTTCAAAGTAGCCTTGAACTTAAGAAACCACTATCGAGATGCTTGTTTTAATCCATATATGGACTTATGCAAACGACAAACGGCATTAGGAGAGACTGTTTCTCCTTGAATTTCAGCATAACCTGGTGGCAACTTCATGTATATTTCCTCATCGAGGTCACCATTCAAAAATGCATTAGAGATGTCTAACTGATGTAAAGACCATTGCATTTTAGGTGCGAGAGAAAGGACCATCTTCACCGTTGCCATCTTCACAACTGGTGAGAAAGTTTCTTTAAAGTCAATTCCCTCTCGTTGAGTATACCCTTTCGCCACCAAGCGAGCCTTGTATCGTTCTATACTTCCATCTGCATGATACTTGATTGTATACACCCATTTACAACCTACAGCAACCTTACCTGGAGGCAAGTCTCCAATACTCCACGTCTGAGTCCTTACAAAAGCACCAATCTCCTTTCCCACAGCATCAACCCATACCTTGTCCAGCCGAGCCTCTGAATAGTTTTTAGGAATTTTCGACTTTGAAATGGCAATAATAAAAGCACAGAAAGGCTGAGATAAATTTGAATAAGAAATATACTTTGCCAATGGATAAGGAGATGTGTTTGTAGGTTTAGTTATAGTAGGAGTATTATTATAGCAATGAAAGTCCTGCAAATGGGAAGGCAGTTTTCTCTGCCTAGTTGGTTTAGGTTCAGAAGGAACAGAAACCATGGAAGATGTCTCATCAATTGCATGAGAAGCATCGGAGGATGATTGCACTAGAGGCAAATGTTCATCACTGATTTGTGCAGGGAGAGAAATATGAGGAAAGAAAGTCTTTGCATCATCTGAGATATTAGATGATGCAAAAGGAAAGATATCCTCATAAAAAATGACATGCCTTGAAATAGAAACTGAGTATGTCTCTATATCTAGTAGCTTATAACCTTTGTAACCTGATGGATAGCCTAAGAATATACAAGCTCTAGCCCTAGGTTCAAATTTGTTTCTAGACTTAGAGGAAGTACTGCAATAACACATACAACCAAAGGCTTTCAAACTATGATAATCCAGACTCTTGTTGGTTAGTTTCTCAAAAGGTGTCTTATTATCTAGGACAGGGGATGGAAGTCTATTGATTAGAAAAACTGCTGTTAAAATACAATCTCCCCAATACTCTAGAGGAACACCTGACTGAAACATAAGAGACCTAGCTACATTCAACAAATGCTGATGCTTTCTTTCAACCACAGAGTTTTGTTCAGGAGTTTCAGGACAAGAATGAAAAGATTTAATTCCATTTTTCAGATAAAAATCAGCAAATTTCAATTCATGAGCATTGTCGGATCTCACAGAACAAACTTTAGTATTATATTGAGTTTCAATCATTTTAATAAAACCAGGAAAGATATGTAAAACATCAGATTTTTGCTTCAGCATGTATATCCAAGTTGCTCTACTAAAATCATCAACTATTGTTAAGAAATAACGATATCCATCAACGGTTGGAACAGAAAATGGACTCCAAGTGTCAATATGAACCAATTCAAAAGCTTTTTCACGCATATGATTCAATGATTTGAAAGGTAAATGTTTCTGTTTTGACAAATGACAAATACGACAATGAACTTTAGTTTTATTGATTTTTGATTTAGATAACAGTAAAACATCAGAGAGAAACTCTATCTTAGCAAACGATGGGTGTCCTAATCTTTTATGCCACATTTCAGAATTATCTTTTGAAGTAGAACAGACAGACTTACCAGGAAAAGCAGAGCAAGACACATTAACAAGTGATTTATCCAAGTTCAAGACATATAAATTCGCGACTTGACTACCGTTCCCAATCATTAGGTCCTGAGTAAGAGCCTGTATCATACATTCATCAGAAGTAAAACTCACTTTAGATTTCAAAGATTTAGTGATAACACTAACACTTAGCAAGTTAAATTTAAATTCAGGAATATGTAACACATTGTAAAGAGACAAAGCATCAGTAAGTTGAATATAACCAGTTTCCTCTATCTTAACTGTTTGACCATTTGGTAATCTAACGAAGGTTCTATCTAAGGCTTGGTACTCTATATAAAGATTTTTTTCATGAGTGACGTGATGACTAGCTCCTGAATCTATGACCCAAGCTCTAAAAGACAACTCAGTTTCATGAGGTATAGAAGATGTCAACATGTCATAAAAAGTGAAATCATATAAAGAAAGGAAAGTACCAGATATCTGCGAGATAGAAGGTACAGAGTTTGAAGTCGAGGCTATAGCTTTGTCAGGACATGAGGTGATACTGGGAGATTGAAGCTTAGCACTGAGGTAAGAAATCATCTGTTGAAGCTGATCATTCGACATTTCTCCATGTAACTCTGTCCCCACTTGATACTTTTGATCCTCAATCTGACTAGTACTTGCCAAGTTTGTGCTTCCCACATAGTTGTTCTTCTTAGCTCTTGGATGACCAGGCGGATATCCATGAATTTTGTAACACTTGTCCGCAGTGTGACCAACTCGAGAACAATGAGAACATTTAGGCTTTTGAAAATTTTCTTGAGCCATTAGGATAGAATTCTGATCTGGAATCACAGCTTGAGGTTGAAAGGCCGTATGAGGAGGCTTTGGCCTAGAAGAAACTCCCACTAATCTTTGACTCTCATCTTGATCCAACATGTTATAGATCTCATTCAATCCTGGTTTGGGCTTCATGTTCAGTATCTGACTCCTGATACTGTTGAATTCATCATTCAATCCCATGAGAAATTGTATCACTCGACTTGTATCTGCTTCTTCAAGTAACTCCTTGACATGATCACAATCGCATTTTTTCACATTTCTAGACTTAGTGTTGGCTAGCTGTTCCCACAGAGTCTTCTTCTTCGTGAAGTAGCTTGACAGATCAAGTTGACCTTGTCTCAAAGTCATTACAGCTTGTTCGAGTTGATACCTCCTTGGTAGATTGTTCACTTTGAATCTCGTGAACAAATCATCCCACATTTCTGCTGCATCTTGATAGTATAAGATGCTATCATAGATTTCCTTGCTCACAACATTAAGAATCCATGACTTCACCATACTATTACATCTACTCCAAATCTTGAAATCGTAATCACTCTCACATGGCCTAGGTAAGGATCCGTCAATGAAACTGAGTTTGTTCTTAGCATCTAGACTAATCCTCATTGCAATCGACCAGCTATTGTAATTCGTTCCATCAAGAGCATTAGCAACAATCATCAAACCTGGGTGATCGGACGATTGGAGATTTAACGGACTATCGAAAGCTTCCGATGACTTCGACATAGATCCGTTAGTTCCATATCCTTCCGATTTGAGATTCCGTTGTTGTTTCACCATTTCCACCTCTGGATCTTCAAGCACGACTGATCCGCGAGTGATCCTCACCGCAGAAGCATCGATCTCAGGTGTTTCACTCCGATTCCTCAATTTTCCCCCTCTCTTCCCCATTTTCGCCAAAATCAACGATGCGGAAGATGAACCGATGATGATAGAAACGATTTTGTCGGTGAAATTGTGGAGAATTCGAAGAAGAAGATGATGAAATCACAGAGAATTGCGGAAGTAATGCTCTGATACCATAATAAAGTTCATGAGCAAAGAGAGTTTGTGAAATGATTTTCTCATTAATTGATCTAACTAACTTTACAGTATTGATCTATATACAACAATTTACAGTAAACCAGAATTGATATAAACCGGGATTCTAATCTATTAAGCTTAACCAAACCAGCTTAATTAAACACTCCTAATACCCAGCTTATTCGAAACCCTCCAGCTAATTGTTTAATCTTACTATTGTGGACTGTCCCTAGATATGAGAAACGACACTCAAACATTCCTACTCATGTTTCGTCGTGCTTCCGTGTCAAAGAAGGAGATCATGTTATCATTGGGCAATGCAGGTTAGGGACAGTAATATCTTATACTTGGTTTCGTTCAAATTCATATGGCTTTGTTTTAAGGTAGAGATCATGAAATCGATTCTAATCAGATTTTTAAGAATTGGGAAGTGATTCATTTTGAAGTTTGGTTTTGGAAGGATCTTTGTATGTCAAATTTGTAATTGAAGAAGGTAGTGTAATTTTTCTATAAAAATCGGTGTGCCAAGCCTGAAACCTAAATTAGTGAGGCAAAGAGGGATATGGCTCCTATAACATTTGTTTTCTTGATTGTTTCAGTGAGATTCCTGTTTAGGAAGGATTGTCAAATATTTAGGAAGGATTGAATGATATTTAGGAAGGACTGAATGATATTTAGGAAGAATCCTTTACAATTCAGGATGACTTTCATTAAAAAAAAAAAGTGAGCTATTTATCCTTTACAAGTACATAAACAACACTTAGCATTAGCTCAAACACAATAAACCATCATCAACATTATCTAACCACCATCATAAGCAGACCATATCCGCTTACAAAAGATTGTAAAAACATTAATTCAAATTCAGGAAGGATTCTTAGATATTTAGGAAATAGTTTTTGAATTTTAGGAAGACATTCATTAAGAAAAAATATATAAAAAAGAGATTTGTGAGTTGATACATTATCCATTACTAATGGATTAATCTTGTGATACATTAACTACTAATGGAGTAATCTATGATACATGAGGACAAAAGATAAATAAAAAGGTTTAAATACATATTTCTGCAAGTTTAGGAAGGATTTAATAATGTTTAGGAAGATGGTCTTGAATCACAATCATCATACTTTCTAGAGTTTAAATCTTGTTCGATTAGAGTATCATAAGAGAAAAAGTCAGCACCATTCCTCACGTGTTGCCTCCTCATCCTCATCTGCATCTAATGAGCTTCTCATCTACTCAAAGCTCTCACCTATAGCTTCTTCTTGCCATAACTACCCTCACCTTCTCCACAAGTACATGAACAACACTCCTTTCTCTCTTTTTCCTTCTAACACCGATCTCATCGAGAAGCTCATCCTCTGTGGTGCCACCCACGTCCTCGCTGTCGTTGTTTCTCACGAATGCCTCGGAACTCGTCAGATTCAAAGCATGAATCTAATGTCATCTGGTCTTACTACTCTTGCAATAGCTTCGATTGGTTGGTTACTAAATTCCCAAATCTAAGGTTCGATCTCTCCTTGGAGAAATCCAAATCTCAGCTCTACGCTTACAAATCCGAGCTTGATTTACCAATCTCGCAGCTTCTCCAGGTCGCTAAATCAACCATTTCAGTTCTCTATCTTATACTTGTCTTAATTTTGCTGTGGCGATGAAAGCTTCTAACGTTACGGTTGTTGATAACAATGAATTTCACCGAAGAAGATCTGAAGCTTCACCGCAAGTTTCGCTGGAAGCTTCACGACAAGTTTCGTCAAAAGCTTCGTCGTAGACGGCAAAGAAGCTTTAGATAGATTAATGTCTCTGTAAAAAATTAGAAAATAAAATAATAATAAATTTATTAATGCTAATTTTGGAACTTTAGGTAACCTATGCTATGTTTGTCTAGAAAACTTAGTTTAGTGCTAATATAGGGAATTTTTCTTAAATATAGGTTAGTTACAAAAAAAAATATTATAAATTAATTGGTTAATCTGTGGGAATAAACTTAAGAATATACCAAATAATCCTCTTAAAGAGTATATTCGAATGATTTATACAATTTCCAAAATAATATCTTTAGTATTCCATGTATTGTTACAAAATATATACTGTTAGACATAAAAATATACTGTTAGCCATAAAAAGGAATAAAATTTTGGCAATTTATCATACTTACTCGTGAATTCCGAGATCTTATTGTACGGTTGACAATAAAATCTTACCTAAGCATGGTCATACTAAAACACTTTTACCAATCATGTTCAAAAATTAAAATAGAAAAAAACAAGAAACATAATCACTTCTCATACATAAAATTACAAAATTAACAATATAAAACTTACAAAATAGATGTTTTTTTCAATCCATTATATTTCGCATATGATTTTATTGCACAATGTTTTATCTAAATTTTTTTTAAAAAACAATCATATATATTATATTTTATTCTAAAATTATAATATAAATAAAATAAATTTCAACCCGTGCTCTAGCACGGGTCCTAATCTAGTATTAATATTAAAACACTGTGATATATTTATATTTTTAAATACTTATAAAATTCATTTCATGATTAATACCAATTTATAAAGTATATTAAAATATTAAAATGAGTTAAAAAAAAAAGAATTTAACTGTTTATATTGCTTACATTTCAAATATTGCCATAACAATGGGTAACTAAAAATGTATTTATTGTGCTGTAAAAAAAGGAACTTCAAAAAATTAACAAAATAATAATTCCAAACAACCGGAAAGTGTTTTTATAATCGCAAACCCTAAATAAAATTGTACCCTCTTATAAATGTGTTATGTGTTTCACCTTCATTTAAAAAAAAAACGTAAATTTTGGTTTATTTTAAATCGATTAGTTTAAGAAACATTGTCTTATCTATATAATGGTATATTGATGTAAATGTGAAATATAAAAGTTATGATTTTTTTTTAAAAGGAGACATGTTGCCATAAATGATAACATTTTTTCAAAATTTTCTCTACCACTTTGAAGTTTTTTTTCCATGGTCAAATAATTCACCAACGAAACATAACTATACAAAATAAACGAAAATTTAAAAAAAAAAAAAAAAATTGATATATATTTTTTTTACACAAACTAAACTTAAATCTCAAATAATAATTTTACTCATAATAATTTTATTTGATACGATTTATCTAGCACTATGCGTGGGTTCTTTAAAATACAGAGAACATAGCCGACTAAATCATGTGCCGCACAATGACAAAACAAAAATGATTATGAGGAGTTTGGTACCTAACTGGATTCTCTAACATAACTCAAAACCTGTTTGGGCTACCACAACGTTCATGCATTCAATTGAATCAATATAAACCACGACTATACGGAAACCAGATCACCTACGGTTCAATGATTGCAAGGACTGAAATGATTTTAGGTGCGTGTACTGTTTAAAAGATCAAAGAACATTTGTTAGCCAACTAGATCACGTGGCATTTAGTGTGTTCACTAAATGCAAGACACCAAATTTCAAATTAAGTTAGTTTTTTTTTATTTTTTATTTTGGCTCAACTTCAACTTTATACTAACCAACAGAGATATCAAATGTTTACAACTGATCTGCAATCACATGCATGAGAATTAATCTAAAGAGGCATAATAGAAAAAAGCTTAGGAACGTAATTCGTGAACGTAATAGAATTAATCCAATGCTAAGGAAGCCCATTCTTTCACGAATTAAGTGAGAGTTTGGTAAGTAGACCTTGAGTCTCTTAAAAACTCAACATTTATACAGGCTCCAACCACAACGTTCATGCTCTCAATTGAATCCATTGAATTTTCATATTTAAACTTGGATGTAACACATAGCATTGGCACTATAGCAAACAGATTTTATAAAGACTCTTTTTTATCTATATCTAAATATCCTTTTCACGAAGAATGATGATGGTAAGCTTAACACAAAGTATGATCCAGAAGGTCTAGAGAAGCTCGTATATCTACATGCTGCCTTGTCCGAAACTTTAAGACTCTACCCACCACTTCCCTTTAATCACAAGTCACCTTGGGAGTCCGATGTGCTTCCAAGCGGACACAAAGTTGAAACGTCATTTAATAAAGCGATGCTAAGTATATTGATGCTAATTATTAAATTTTATTAAATGATGTAATTAATAAATTTTAGCATCATTTAATTATTAAACACAAAGTTGAAACGTCATTTTATTAAATGATGTAATTATTAAATTTTAGCATCATTTAATAAAATGATGCTAAATATATCTAACCATCACATTTAATAAGTGTATCATTTGTTACAATAACAAATAGTAACAAACTTAAAAGAATTTAAAATTAGAAGTATTTCTACTTTATCATTTGTAAGAATAATTAGTAACTAATTACTACAATTTTGTTAGAATATATTATTTGTGAGTATATTTGTTACAAAAACAGTGTTACATTTTAGTAACAATTTACCACAAAATATTTTTGTAGCTAAATTGTCACTATGTCCTACAAAAAACTACAAATTTGCTACAAGATAGTTTATTTTAATTTTTTGTCACTAATTAGTAAGTAACTGTCACAAATATTTGCTACAGATTATTTACGTAACAAATTTTGAAGCTATATCATTCCAACCTTGTAGTGCTATAATATATTTTGGATTGAGGATTGAGATAACTCTCCAGTTAAGTGTATTGTTCGATTCTACGGTTTTCTCTATTAAAACGTGGCTTATGGTGTTGTAACTTGTAAGAGATCACAACTTTTATGGAATTTAATCAACTTTTATGGAATTCTCTGTGTTGCCGCAGTCAACCCTCAAGCTCATGCACTCATCAACCTCATTCCCAGCCAATTCTATAATAAACATATCATTCGCTAGACTATGCACACATCTATCAACTTATAATACAAGACTAACATATTATTCAAAACTATATATATATTTATATATATATATATATATATATATATATATATAATTCAGGAGTGATCCTAAAGACTTTTTAGGCCCAAAGACTAATCTTCTGGGACCGAGAGAAATCATGTTAAATTTCGAACCCCCGTAGCCAATGCTATTCGAACCAAGATGGCGGAACTTTTCTCCCTTTACAATTGGACCAAGACGACTTAGTTATTCAAAGCTATATACCTCATACAAGTTGATGTTTTGGGCAGACATGGAAACAAACAAGCATGGTTGGAGTGGAGTGGTAGAAACAGTCCTTGCAGTCAATGGTGGACCCACGTTGAAGTTAGAAAGGTCAACTGATCGGGGTAAAATATAAAAATAAGATTTTTTTGTATGTAAAATGTGGAAGTTCCTGCAGCAAAGTTGGTAATTTCTCAATTAGTTGCCACCTTAGACCCAAATTCGACCCTTCCAAACTACACCAATTGTCTCTTTTTTCCTCTTTAATATATTTAACTAGCTTAAAAAAAAAAATTGACCTGGGTAGTTTTTTCCCCTGGGTCCGCCCCTGCTTGCAGTTGCGGAGTTTTTCTGGAGGGAACTGAGAGAAAAGGTGAGAAAACAGTCCTTGCGGAACTCTCAAAAGTTTCTGTCAGCGATACAGATGAGAAAAACAAAAGTTTTTTTTTTTTAATCTGCGTCGCTATAAATGCGATGCGACAAGGGAAATCTAGTGTATCAACACCATAAATCAATTTGAATACGTCTCGAGTCACTTGACAAAAAGTAATGTTTGTTCCTTCAGTTTCACAAAGTATCATTTTAACATATTACATACAAATTAAAAAAATTATATACATTAGATATGCATGGATCCGTGTAATACACGGTTTTTTAGTTTCTCATTAAAATAAAATTGTATACATTTTATATACATCAACCATATATTAATAAGAAAAACGATCTAAACGTACTATTGTTCTTGAAGATGTCACTTAAGTATGTCATTTTTGTTACGTACGATTTCTTAGTAATATCCGTTTGAACTAAATTTTTTGGAAAAATACATATACTTGTGAACTATATGGTATGGTTTTCTTAATGTAGCCTTATTCACAATACGGAAACAACAAAGAATATTTTAGTGACGTATAGTTACGATGGATGTAAAAAACATATCGACTGAGGTTAAGCCTTTCTAGGATGCATTATTATATCTCTGTCACAATAAGAGATATACATGTCACCCACCATCAGTCCAACAATGTTGTTTCTTTGTAGAAGGTCAAGTTGTCTACAATACTCTTTATTTTTGATTAGTCTATTGAGTATTCTACACTTGTAGAGTCTTGTATCTAAGAGCTATTATAAAAACTTTAACTAACTCGTTGTATTCATCAAAGTTTTAATCAATATACTCATAATACTTTTCAAAAATCTTTTTGCAAAATTGTTTAGACGGTTATGAACTTCATGAGCGGTATTAGAGATGTATAGTTGCACAAAACGAGACATATCTCCTGCAACTGGTAGTAGAGATCCAATTTTGTTATAATTCTGACCATACATATGAAAAATGAAAAAGAAAAATGAAAGAACCATTTCCTGAATGAATATTGTAATCAATTTTCCATTCAATTGATCTAAAAATAATCATTGAATTTTATGATGATAAGTTGTTTCGAAACGATGCCGACCATCATAGCAAGTCATCGATGTCACAGCAAAACAACTCATCCTCTTTTAATATTTTTGAAGAAGGGTTTTCTAACACTAGAATTTATACCATGATTGTTTTGTGGGTTTTTCTCTTAAAGATCTTCTTTTTTGATCTATCAGTTTAATCTTGATTCTTATCGACATTTAAATTTAATGGACTTGACTGCTTGCTAATTTGAGCTACTTTGATCTTAATCTTCTGTGGTAAATCGTGCAATATATTTTTGTTAGTTAGGTAAAAGTGTCTCAAATTTTGTAATACGATATAATAAAAGTTCTTTCCAAATTTTTCTTGCACAGTTGTAACTTGTGAACTCTATATTTTGTAAAACTAGGTTAGATAATGAATGTTTAAAACAAATACGATGTCTACTACTCAGAGACGTGGAAATAGTTGGAGATATATGTCATATGTGAAGCTTTCTATGAATATTATAACCGTGTCTGAAGCACATTGAACGCTTAAATCCAGAGCCATATGAGGATCATTGTAAGCGTTTTCAGGTCTTTCACAAATTGTGTTTGTCTCTTTCGTATTCATGCTTAAGTATATCAAGTTTTATGAGTACTATATAGACGGTTTTACCTGGGCATCGTTGACGATCTCCTATAAACTTGCCTTAATTTCCAACCTCCTGTCTGGTTCTCAGATACTCTATGTAAAGATTACTTGCCTTAATTAATCTGAAAATTAATTAATAAATTATTATCTAGGAATCCCCAGACCTCTTGGTGTAGGAAGCACTAAACAACCCTTGTTCAACCATTGTACCAAAGGGGCTTCTACCAAATTTTGGACTTTATGTAGTACCTCTTATATAAATAGACTTTTAATAATTTTCCATTCTTTTATTGAGTAAGGTAAACATTTTTCTTTTTTTGAAGTAGAATGTTCCTTTTTATGTCATAACTAGATAAGACCCGCGTTATTACATGGGTAAAAATAAAATAAAAAATTATTAAGAATAGTTAAATAGTAATATACATGTTTTTAGATTTTATCTTGTAATATTTTAATATTGAATATAAATATCTCATATTTTATTTAATACTCTTTCAGTCAATTATATAAGAGTTTTTAGGCTTCTTTTGCTTTATTTTATAATATTTTCTCAAATTTATATGTATATTTTTATTAATATAAAAATTTATGACTATTTGAACGATGTTGTATATTTTCCTATTGGTTAAAATTTTATAAATGACATAATATTTATTGTTTATTAATCTTTGTCTTTTTATCCAAAAACTCTAGTACGACAAGGAGTACCTTTTAAATATCTATATCATCATAATAAACCATATTTTAAGTTTAATTACACATTTCATATTGATTTATAGAACTAAATATTTTATATTAAACACAACTAATACATCATATCAAATATATATCTTAGTAAGAATTGAAAATACAAATAAAAATTAACAAAATATAATTCGCAAAAAAAAATGAATCAATATTATTTAAGATAAATTTGTTATGTTTTAGTACTAATTTTACCTCATGTCTTAATCAATTTTAAATGAGTGAAATTTATAAAATAAAACATATAGAAAGATATAAAGACATTCTCATCAAATAACTGAAGATTTATCCCTATAATTATAATTTATTTTGAATTATCTTATGTCTTGACATATGCATTACAAAAATACATTTGTTGAAATTATAAAATCAAACCTTTTTGAAAATTCCTAATATTCTTAAATGATTTTTTTTAATGATACATATTAATATTTTTAAAAACTTGAATCTAAAATAAATTTCATTGTTAGACATTCAGTTTAGTAATCACATTTAAAATTTTAATAACAAAAATAATATGAGCATCATATGAGATAATATGTATATTGGTTAGTATATTAAATTTAACAATAAAAAAATCAGTTAACATCCATAAAATTTTAGAATCCAAAAATACCGTAAATATTATTCTTCTCTATGTCATAATTTTATAAGTAATACTTTTGTCAATTTTCATAAATTAACCAAAAATTCATTCATACAAACTCATTTTTTCTATATTTTTTTTAGGTTTCTACATATTACTACATTCATTAAAATCTTTAAAATAACCATGTATTGATTTTTTATTAAAGTTCATTATTCTTTCAAGGTTTTGTGTACTTACTTACAAACAAAATTCATATTACAACGATAAATACAATTTATATATGACCAAAATTATGTTATTCTTTTTAACTTTGTTATTCATTATTTATTGATTAATATACATGCTTAATAAATTAAGTTTTTGCTTACACATGTCAAATTTTATTGAGAACACATGTATAATATAATTAGCATGCAATGGAAAACATATTGATTTTGTTAGTTTTCCTTTTTGGTTTAGAAAAATAAAATTTTTAAAATATAAACATGTAAACTTTTATAAATATAATTATCTGTCCTACTACGTTTATAGTAAAAAAAGAATTTTTGTTAAAAATTTTCAATCTAAAATAAATGTCATCGTTAGACATTCAGTTTATTAATCACATTTAACTATTTATTTCATCGTAAAACCATAATTCACTTCTGCATGGATTAGAGTTAAAATTTTAATAACAAAAATAATATGAGCATCATATGAGATAATATGTATATTAGTTAGTATTTTCAATTTAACAATAAAAATAATCAGTAAAAAAATCAGTTAACATCCACAAAATTTTTGGAAATCCAAATATATCCTAAATATTATTCTTCTATATGTCATAATTTCATTAGTAATACTTTTGTCAATTTTCATCAATTAACCAAAAATTCATCCTACAAACTCTTTTTTTTTTTCCAGGTTTCTCATATGAATACATGCATTAAAATCTTTAAAATAAAACATGTAAAACTATACTAATACACATCATGTATTGAAATTTTTTCTTTTTAAGTTCATTATTCTTTCAAGGTTTTGTACTTACTTACACTAAAAATTTATATTACAACGATAAATACAATTTATATCCGACTAAAATTATGTTAAATAACTTATGTTATTTTTTTTAACTTTGTTATTCATTATTTATTGATTAATATACATGCTTAATAAATTAAGTTTTTGCTTACACATGTCAAATTTTATTGAGAACACACATATAATATAATTATCATACAATAGAAAATATATTGATTTTATTAGTTTTCCTTTTTGGTTTAGAAAAATAAAAATTTTAAAATACAAACATGTAATCTTTTGTAAATATAATTAGTTGTCCTATTAAGTTTATATAAAAAAAGAATTTTTGTTGACACGTGTCAACATCTAATTAATATATTTAACATGTGTCATGATCTTGTTAATGAGTAAATTTGACATCAAGTTTTATATTATAAAATTATTATTTTGTGTATTTTTAAGATATATAAGAATAAAAATAGATTTATTTTGTTTTTTATACATGTCGTAATCTGAGATGATCATGTTAACAATTTGTCTCGATCATGTTAAATTCTTTGCTTTTTTGTTTTTTTTTGCACATGCTGTAAATTTCATATCAATAAGTTGACACTGGTGATCATGTTAGATAGTTTATTTATTAAAAACAATTAATTTTACAAATTTATTAATTCAGATAAATAATGTGACATGTGTATCTTGTTAATGACTAACTTTAAAATCTAAATTTTGTATAATGAATTGTCTTTATTTTATAAGTGTTTAATGAATTAAATTTAATAAACAGTAACTCTACATTAAACGTAATATATTAAAATAAAAAATAACATTTTTATTTCAAATAAATATATAAAATAACTTTTGTTTTGTGAAACGGAAAAAAATATTACATTCTCATTTGTGTGTAATGTTGTAAGAGCATGTATCACACATGACGGATCTGGTTCTGGAGTCCATAGCATTTGTCTGGAAGGCTTGAACCAAAGTATTATCATCTGAAAGATATATATACCAACTCTTACTATTTTATTATTTTCATTTATAAATGCATGCTGAGAAACTCGTTAAAAGTCTCCCAATGTAAATGCTCTAATATACTTGGCAAATACTTACTGGCCAATCATGATCATGCATGTAAGCGCCAGCAAGTGTTTGACGTCGGTCCAACACTAACTAAAAATATTTATATACCATACAAGACTGAGGGCATTAATAGTACATATACTTTTTGTTTTTAGTAATATCCCTCTCACCGCCACATATTATATTCTTGGTAGGTAGCGAGTGGACGCTGCATTTGTAAAAGAGTCTAAAAGGACCTTTTTAAGTAAAACGTAACTCTTTATGATATAATATACTAGAAGTAGACTCGTGCGATGCGCGAGATAACTTTCTAAATTTTTAACATATTTTAGATTTATTAGAATATTTAAAACTTTATATTTTATGTTTTGATAAATTATTTTATGTTTGTTTTTTTGTTTTGTTTTTAAATAAGTATTCTCAGTCATTTAAAATGAATGACTATTGATTAGTTAAACATTAAACTGAATTTTTTTGTTTATATGAAAGGTTACTTTAAAAATATTTAGTCTGTATATAATACATAGAACTCCTCATGTTTTGATGCACAATCAAGACGTACAAACATTTTTTACGTTGGGAAAAAGAACACTGATTACGTATAAAATAAAATGCGGCTGAACATGGACATTATGTGTTAGTTTGTCTGCTTTTAACATAATCTATAAAACATCAATATATTCTAAAACCATACACCTACAAGAAGGACAACGAGACCGTAGCTTAAATTTCTCGAATAACCTCTTCTTTAGCCGAAACTCATGCTCTTCCTTCATTCTTTGTGTAATAAATTTCATTAATTAGATAACTAAATGTAGCATAAATAATTTTTATATTTATATATTACCATCATGCTTCACACATGCTTAAAAAGTTTTATTATTATAATTTGGATGTTTTAGCAATAAAATATTTTAATCTTAATGAATTATACAAATGACTTCAAATGCATTTGTGTTCTAGAAGTAGAATTATTTGTGTTTCTTGATTAATTGCATTTGGAAAAGAAAGTTCTTTGTTAGCTATTTCTATATTTTTATCACGTACTTTATATCTACTGAACACACTAAATGCAAACTGAATTTTAGTTTAGAATTGAGTAAATAATGTTATTAATTGATATATCATTATATCAAATAAAATTTGTTTTTTTTTGTGTTATACTTTTCTGTTTAAAAATATTATATATATATATGTTGTATTATACTCAAAATGACCAGCAAAAAAGAGTAAAAAAATATCATCGTATTATCGAGCTACTTTTTGTAGTGTTAACTGCATAACCTAAGAGAACATAAAATAATTGTTCACCAGATAATATTTTTTTTTTCTTCTACATTTTTATTTATAAAATCATGTGATGGATGGAAGAAGAGATAACTTTAATCTTCCTACTTCTCCAAGACATTGTTTTTCTCTCAATTTCTCTTCGTCCCTCTCTCTCTAGAATGCAATTGGGATTAGCTTCGGGTGTTGGATCTTTCGACTTGCTAAACACGTGGTAGAGGTGAGTTTTGTTAAATGCGTATTAATGAAATTTGCACACATGGTCAAATCCCATTGCCTTGCTCTGCTTGCGGGTAAACATTATCATCACATCATCAACAATCGATCATGGCTAGGAAAAATAATGGAACACATGAGAAGAGAAAATAAATGCATACATAGTATAACCCAAACAATAATGTTGTGAAAAGAAATTAGATGTTAATATATTTTTTAAAAAATAAGTAAGACTAAATTGTGTAAGGAAATAAAAACTGAATTTGAAAGAATCACATGGCTTTGGAAACCCATATTATAAGATATATATCACCTAGACGTCCAAATCTTCCTCGTCTCTAAACCTTTCCATCACAAAACCTTTCTCATCAGAAGTCATAACCTATAAATAAAGTAAAGGACCATGAAAATGGTTATCGGAAAGAAAGTTAATAAATACATACAAACACAGTTGTAACGTTAAGGAACAAATTTAAAGTAATAGTATTTGAAACAGTTAATATTTGTATAAACTCATTTTCATGGGTTATACATACAAACACACTTGTATAAAATATAGCATGGGTAATAAATAACATAAATATTGTGACTAAGATATAAAATCTATTAGGATTTATGAATTATGATCTAAAACTAAAGCTTTTATATTAAAAATTTATCAAATGGATCAAAAGAAAAACAAATTACAATATCTATATACAAAATAGCCATTCGAAACAATATTTACCAACATTTACAAGTGAGAATATGTTATGTTCCTAAGGCTTTCTTCATCTAACTCTTTCTAATGAATAACCACATTTCACATGTTCACTTCTATATATATATGCTCCAAAATTTTGACTCAACTTATTTATTTCAAAACCTACAAATATCACTTAAAAGAAAAAGTTAAATATTACAAAATTCAGAAAATTATGTGAGAGGTAGAATATGACGTTTGATGAAGATTTTTTGTAGTTATTTATAGATAAATTTGTAGTAGTATGAGAGGTTTTTCAGTTTTTTTTTTGGTCAAACATCATGGGAGTTATGATAACATTTCAAAGAATAATTATACCATAGGTCTGTGTCTGTGTTTTTCAAAAGAATAAAAATTGTATTGCAATGACTACATTAAAGTGTATTCATATGATGAAAGATTTGTTTTAAATTTTTTCAAACAACATGGGAATTACATTTTAAAGAATTAATATGCAATAAATGGTGATAATGTTTACTATTAAAGGAAAATAAAATATCATATTGTTTTATATCTTGAATTATTTTAGAATAAATTTATTTGATCTTCTGGCACAATCAACAAATAATTGTTATAATATTATAATATTTTTATAGCTTGAAATTAGTAAAGAATTTAATAACCATCACATTATATTTTTCCAAAATTATGATATTAATATCTAAATCTTTAATTATCGGAAATTGATTTTGTCCAAAATTATAATTACTAAAAGGACATTATAATTACTAAAATATTGATAAATGATATTTATATACAATTACTAAAAGGATATTGCATAAATGTCAATATATTTTTTAGTACATAAAATATCATTTAAATTTAGTGAATATAAAACTAATGTATGTAATTTTGAGGAAAAATTTAAAAGAATTTAATAATTAAGAAGTGAGGACAGATGTTGAAAATATACACTGTCAAATGTCGTCGTGTTATGCAAAGTTAGGAGAAAACCTTCTCATATTATATAAGATTTCATTTGCATTTGTAAAAGAGTCTAAAAGGACCATTTAAGTAAAACGTAACTCTTTATGATATAATATATTTCATTTGTCGGAAAAAAAGTAAAACGTAACTCGTGAAGGTTTTGTAACTGTCTTGATATGATGATGCACCCAAATCTTATTTAGGTAAGACGTAATATATCAAATCAGTGTTGTATAATATTCGACGTAATTGTTGTCATATATGAAGCAAGATAAAGCAAGCGTAACAAGAAAATATTTGTTTTTGTCGTTATTAATAAACTTAGATTAACACGTTACACATCTTAACTCATGTCATTTTGTTTTGATTAACTATTTTATAAAAGAGATAATTCAAATTTGCGAATATGAAAATATCAGAGATAAAATTTAGAGGGGAGACAAGTAGATGATAAACAGAGGGGGAGATATATATGAATATGAAAAGATCAGAGATGCGATGGTGGGAGCTGGAGAGGCTGGAAATCATGGCGGAGAGCAGCTTCCCAGATGGCATGGAGACGGAAAAAGTTGCAAGTGTTGCCGCAGTCATGCTCCTCCCAACCCTCAAGCGCATGCACTATCCCTCCTATTCTCCATGCACTCATCACCCTCCTTCCCAGCCAATTCTGGAATAAACCATTCATTCGCTAGATTATGCACACATCTATCAATGTAATCTAAACCGACTTAAATTTCTTTGAAAACAAGGGATATGTAGTTGGTTTGTAAACCAACTATTATTTCATTAGACTTATTTCACTTGTTATGCTTCTCCGTTTATGATTTTTTTTTTTGTTTTTTTTAAACGTAAAAGTAAATGTCGTTTGTTAAAATGATGTCAAAATACTTCACGGTGCTATTTGGTTTAAAAATGGGTTTAGTATCGACGTCAAGGTCAATAAAAACTGACGTCAAGCACGGTGTTTTTTGTAGTGTTCTAAGCTATATACCTCACACGAGTCAATGTTTTGGGCAGACTTGGGAACAAGCAATGCTGGAGTAGAGTGGTAGAAGCAGTCCTTACGGAGTTTGGCCGGTGGGAATTGAGAAAAGGGAATGAAGAGAGTTCCTTCTTTTGCCTTCATCTGTTCTTCTTTCCCTAGTCCATCCCCCACCAACCATACCGTTGAGGAGTAACAGTTATTGCTTGAGAACAATACAAGATTCTCGTCGGCCCCAGATTTGATGAGTTTGGTGTATTCCTCCTCGCGTAACACAACCACCTATACATACACACACATTAATTGTTGTTTGATTTGAGAAGCTGATCAGTGGATTCTATTTTCATAAATATTCAAAGTATACCTTAATGCCTTTATGAGATAGAGAAAAGACAATGGCTGAAGCAATCTTGGTGAGATTGCCTCTAAAGACAACTTCCGTGGTCCCCTTTGGAATGCTGTTAACCACAACTGCAGCTGCCATGCTGCTTCCATCTACTAGCCTTATTTTCAACTTTGGATGCTTTTGCACGTACAATTCTCCATACCCGTTTAGCTCCTCCGTCTCATTAATCATGAGTTAATTAGTTACTTATCCGAGACAGTAATTCATATATACAAAAGATGATTCTGAAGTAATTAATGAACTTACAGTGTTCATCAGGCCAAGACTCATTACTTTCACACCCTTTTCATCTGCTTCTATGATAGCTGCTTCAATGATATTGTTTATGGACCTATGGTGGCGCTGTGATTTATACTGTCGCCACGTGTTTATGTGGAAAATTAGTATTAAAGTTTAATAAAGGTTATTTTGTGTAAATTAAAGTGTTGTTCTCTTGCTAAGTTACGTATTTTTTTAAAGGTTATTAAAAATTCTTACGTGAAATCCAAACTTGGGAAGGAGGTGAGAGTGAAGGATGAGGTTGCGGAGACGGTTTCGCTCAAAAACAAAGGTGCATGAGGAGATAGCGGAGGTGAGGACGAAGGAGAAGAGAAGGGTGAAGGGCCACATGGAGTAGGTGAGGTACCATGGGGATCGAGACCACAAGGGGCGAGAGGAGAAGGATGGGAAGCCAAGGCGCATTTGGTAGATGGAGTCGAGTGTAGTGAGGTGAGTGAGGTGGATGACGTCGGGTGATTCCTCCTCTCTCTCCAACGAATTTTCGTATAAGGATTCGGTGCACTTGTCGGTCGTCCCGTAGATGTAGTCGTAGATGGGCATGAACAGAGAGTAGTTGGTCCTGAACTGAGTATGGTGGAGCGAGTGGAACCTTCAACATATTTGATGTCCATGTTATCTACTTATATATATGAGCTCAAATCTTAATAGTGCAAGTATATATAGTGTTGACGTACGAGGGGGTGTAGCAGAGGAACTTGAGGGGAGGGAAGAGGTGGAAGAGACGTTTAGGGAAACACTCGAAGTTGCAGTGTCCCAAGTTGTTCATGAAGTCAATGTATGTCATATATGCAATGACGGAAAAAATGGAGAGGATCCCACAAAGGGACGCCGCTACTATGGGTATGGCGAACAGTATTGTGTAGGCGATGTGCTCGGCGAAGGGGTGCACCACAGCTGATAAGTTTGATATTAAAAATATTATATGGATTGATCTATATATATACACATTATATAAAAATAGAAGAAAATGTTGGATGAAGGTACATACACGTGATAGGCTCGGTGACGATGGAGGAGTGGTGGTGAGAATGGTAGCGGGAGTAGAGGAAGTGGTGGTGGAGAGCTCTGTGAAACCAGTAGTATAAGAACTCGACGGGACCAGCGTGAACTAGAGCAATAAGGATGGCTCCGTCTAGTCTCCAGATGGGGATGCGGGAGCTGCCTGGGAGTTTGCTGTTGAGGAGATACATAAAGAGAGTGTTGAAGATGATTTGATCGTCCCAAGAGCGTTCTCGGTCCACTTGCTCGAACTCAATGGGCTTGTCCACGATCTTCTTCGTCCCCTTGGCCGTCTTCTGACGCGACACGCTGATCCATATCTGACTGTGAACTATTCTCCATAGCATTAGTGCCACTATCAGCATACGCCCTAGATCCTTCTCCTCCTCCTCCGCTGTCATGTACGAATATATGCTTGCTATTGCTAACGGGACCACCAAGAGGTACTTAAAACCACCAAAGGGACTCCATGGCCATTCCGTCAGAACTCCCGGCCTTGACGCCATACCAAAGGTACTTGAGCTAATACTGGAAGAAGTTTGAAGGAAGTGCGTTTGAAGTTAGAATGTAACGCACACATATATATGCGAGATGAGAGAGTTTGCTATCTAACTTTTTCACATTTGGTACGTCTTTTTTTTTTCTTTTGCAAAACATTTGGTACGTCTAATCCTTGACATGTGTCATCTTTCTCTCTTTTAATTATCAGAAATCGCATCCTATAACCAAAAAAAAACTATAATTAAACAACTAATTACTCTAACCACGTAAAAGTAATATACTCTATATAAACTATAATGTCTCATTCTTCAACAGGCACGCGGTCAGAGCCCAGGGCTACTATATTACCCTTAACCCTATTATTTTCACCCTCTTTCACCACCATCCCCACCCTCTAAAACCACCATCTCCACCCCCTACAACCACCTCCGGCAGCCACCACCACCACCACCTCTTTGCCACCTTCATTACTAGGATTCTCAATGTACTAACTTTTAGGATTTAGATTTCCTCTAACCACTACCGTCAGACCACCACCGGAGAACCGCCAAACCACCGCCGGATAACCGCCGGACCACCGCCGGATAACCGCCGGACCACCGCCAGAGAACCGCTGGACCACCGCTGAACCACCGCCGGACCACCGCCGGAGAACCGCCGGACCGCCACCAGACCGCCGTGGGATCACCGCCGGACCACCGTCCACCACCACCGCCCTCTACCCCTATCCACCACTACCCTTGAACAAAAAATCCAAAATAGTAATTAACCCTACTCTTCATCCTACTTTCCTAATTTTTTTGAATAGATGGCTATATTATTTGTCTGTTCTTTTTTTTTTGGCTACTCAGCTAATTCACCCTTTAATTATTGTCAATGTCAAAAAAAAAATATATATATATATATATATATATATATATATATACAGTAAAACCTCTATATATTAATACTCTATAAATTAATAAACACTATAAAATTAATAAATTTTGCTGGTCCCAAGTCGGACCAGTATAAAAATTAACAAAATTCGATAAGATAATAAGATAATATTTTTTTTGAAATTCCCATGTAAAATATGGTCCCAATAATATCATAAATTAATGGGAAATTACCTAGAATATTGCATAAAAGTAGGTTTATTACTAGACTAACAGTTGGGATTTCTGTCTTACTAGAATAACACATAAAAGTTTGCAAATTACTTCTATACCTGAGTTGTGTATTTTATTACGTTTTATGCCATTCTCTTTTAAAACAAAGATCTTAAAAGGGGAAAATAAAAAGATCATAAACCTAAATCGCTAGAATCTTTGTGTTGTTTGTCTTACGATAGTTGGGTTGAGATCGGCTATTTTTAGATAGCTTGCGGCGTGAAAAGAATCTGTGTGGAGGGCGTTTGGCTGGAGGACCACTGACGGCGGAGTTGACGGGGAGGTGGTTTGAAGTACAGGAGGAGGGAAATATAGCGATTTGCTCTGAGGTAAATTTCTATATCGTGGTTTAGTCTCTATTGCTTACTGTTTTCTAAAATTTCGAGTATTACATAGTAGGCCTTGTATTTTGTGGAAGGTAATTTCTGACGAAATTCATGTTAGTTTTCTGTATGATGTTGAGCTCTGTTTTTCGGAAGATATTTGTGTGACTTCATGTTGCTTCGTTGCTAATCTAAGCAACAGATGTTTTGTGATATTGAATTAATAACAAAACTAAAGCTTCTGTCGTAGATATGGGGTCAAGCAAGAGGTATCCAAGTAGGTTGTATGGAGTTGGTAATTTTCCACTGCCGATGAGAAGCATGCACCACGATTGTAGTTTGTCCAATCTTGCTGGTTTGAAAGGCTTTGTTGGTGATGAGGTGTACGACAAAATAAGAAAGAATTCGCAGCTGGGAGTTCTATTGGATCTAGCGGAATCTGACTACCTGTTTTGTGGGAAGACCATCCATTATCTATTGTCCAATCAATTGGCAATAAACATTCCATCGGAGGTATGGTTTTTGGTTGGAGGAAAGCCGCTGAGGTTCTCTCTATATGAATATGAAGAAATTAGTGGTTTGAATTGTGAGAAGATTGATGAAACAAAGTTTGAAGTCGATCATACACCTTTATGGGCGGCTTTAAAGGTGAAAGCTTTTAATGGACCCAACTGGGAGGAGCTAGTTGACGGTTTGAGAAGCTGCCGTGGGTGGTCTGATGAAATGAAGACGCAGATTGTTCGGTTGTATCTTGTTCATGTTGGAGTGCTTGGTTTATCAAGGAACAGTCGGATACCTCTGGAATACGCTAAAAGGGCGTTGAATGAAAAAGCATTTGAGAGTTTTCAATGGGGTAGGGTTGGATTCAAGAGTTTAGTTGATTCCATCAAAGTCCTTGGGTTACCTAACAATGCTTATACCCTCCATGGATGTGTCCATGTATTGCTGATATGGGCATTTGAGAGCGTCAAGGTGCTGGGGGCTAGCTACGGGAATGTAAGAGAATGTGTAGATTTGCCTCTGTTAAGGTGGAGAGGAGGGAGGCCAAGGAAGGATATCGAAGCCTTCATATCCGGGAGCAAACTCCTTAGTAATGGGGAGGTATGCCTTCAATTTATGTATACATTATTTGTCTGCATTTTTTCTTTGAGATAGAATATTAAAAGTTATGGTATCTGAAATGCAGCTTCAGGTGAAGCATTTAGTACCTAAACCTTTGGAGTTCATATATCCAGATTGGCAAGGACAGTATTCTGTGTATGGTGTAGGGGAAGGTTTGAAGAAGAAACTGGATAATCTGCTGTTAGACGTGATCAATGGCGAAGTGGATGAAAGAGAATGGGATTGTGTAAAAAAAAGGAAGGGGGACATACGAAGAAGAGGGAGAGGAGGCAACATGTTGCAGGGGTAAGTGACGATGATTTCCTTGAAACTGCCCCAACCAGCATCCGTAATGTCCCCAATAATGCGAAGGAGCAGAATGAAAGTGTTGGGGACAAATGTTCAGCAGAGAAGGCGTCTGGAGATAAGCATTCAGGTGTGCAGGGTGAAGATGGTAGTGGAAGGTTATTTACTATGGTTGAAACACTAGGGGCGAAAATGGATAATATTCAGATATCGTTTTCTAGAGCAATAGCGGAAGTTGTGTTCAAACTTCAAGGTATGGAGAGTAGGATGGGTAACTTTGAGAGTGACGTTCAACTATTGAAGAAAGTTGTTATCAACTCAACGGATGGAGGAGCGCATACGAAAGGTCCTCGTACATTAAGAAATGACGAACCGAAAATAGAGGAGGTATGATCTGCGTACTGTATTGATAAAATTGTTATTATATATCTATTGTTCAGTATGAAGTCTTTGTATTTATCTATTCGAGGAAACAATATCAATTTCAGTATTGTGAAGTTGTATAATTTTGTAATTATTTTGATATATGATTTTTTTCGTACACACAATTTAGCAATTTGTATACTTTGTCTCTAGTTTAACAGCGTCATATTATATTTCAAATGTCTTGTATATAACGTCAAATACATGTCTTTTTCAAGTCATGGCTATATCAGATAAAGCATTCGGACAAGGATGGTTATAAAGTTGCTAGTTGTGTTAGGAATCCGTTAGCCATTAAGGATAAGGTCATGTCGTCTGGGAGTATTAAAATCGAACCAGAGGACAGTGTAGAGCGAATTCCAAAGCAGATGGTAGACAGTGTACAGCGTGGGAAAAGAGTACAGAGTTGGGAGACAGAGGAAGGTGATAAAAGAGCAAAGTATAATGACAAAGTAGATGGAGCAGGTGCTCAACCCGTTCCTATTAATGTTATCCATCCGGTAAGTGGTGGTAACCCTGACTCGTCGGATCGAAAGTGCGAATCTGTTGTGGATTTAACCGAGGGGACCAGTACTCCTGCATCATCTTATACACTGAAAGATAAGGAGAAAGCCAGGTATTTTGCATATTTGTTAGAAAAGGTGTTTCCTCCATCAAGAGAGCTTGATCTTCTATTAATAGATCCAGTGGGCACTAACATAGGGTTAAACCCTAATGACGAATCAATGCGAGCTGCATTAATTACCCGACGTGAAAGCCACATTGTAGTCCTATCTCCCGCAGTGTACGATCCGGTTATTGAGGCAGGTCCTGACAAAATTGCAAAGCTGATGTCCTTCCTAACTGATGATTTGTAAGTCTTCATTTAGAGTTGTATATAATTAGTGTCTATATTCGGATTTGAGGACTACGATCTATAACTGATTTATTAATTTTGGTATTCAGGGCTAAAGTACCTTGCACTGGAAATGCCGAATTTTATTTTCGCCTCCTGACCCCTAAACAATTGTGTCCAACTACAACATTCGACTGGTTATGGGATGCGGTAAGCTTCGTAGTTTTGTTCCATAACATTTGACGCAGTTAACTATGGTATACTAATGCCTGATAGATGTCACTCATGTTGCAGCACATGGTTACATGTATGCATATGTTCCGTATTAGGGGGACGCAAACGCCATCCCCATATAAAACAGATCGTATTGCTTTTCTTGATCCTTTGTTTGTTAGTACGTGGGCATTCGAATTCCCTAAAATGGAAGCCTCTAATAAATGGGTTTTGGGAGAAGGTTGTTTTGAGACGTACGTGGGAAGGCTGCCAAAATACGGAATGACACACAAGGTGTGGGTTGACGAGGTAGACACCCTGCTCTTCCCATACAACCTCGATAACAACCATTGGGTAGCCATCGAAGCTAACTTAGTCCAGCGAAGGCTACGAGTTTACGATAGCATAAACAGCGGTAGAACCGACGAGAGTCTACAAAAGAAGTGTAAGACGTTCGCAAAAATGATCCCACGTTTGATACAAGATCACCGGAGGTACAAAGATGAGAATATCGGGGCGGCGGCATTTAGTTACTACCGGGTGAAAACACTCCCACAGAACTATCAACAAGGTGAATGTGGTGTGTACACGTTGAAGTGCTTAGAGTGTATAGCTCTTGGACTAAACTACACAGGCCTATGTGATGCGGCCATGCCTTCGATTAGGATGAAACTTGCTACAACTAGATGCTACGTCGGAGACAACAAGTGTTTGATGAGGTCTCAGACCAAGACTGCTTTCTGCAACTAGATGCTACGTCGGAGACAATAGATTATCCGGAAGCTGAGTTCAACTCGGGATCCAAAAGTTGAAGAAGTTAGGTTCCATGTACATTACCGGAGCAGTATGATTTTGCAAAATTTAAGATTGGTTTTACGCGTGTTGCTAATAGAAGATGTGTGTTTGGTCATTTTTTTGGTAACATGTGGGATTTGAGGATGTCGTTCTTAGATTATCCGAGGTCTGGTCACTCACATAGCTCCTATCGGTTGTTTGTAAACCCTCTTTAGGTGTAGTGTTTTTGGTATATTGCAGGGTCTAGATATGTATCATTATGACGTCTTTCTAACCAGTATTAGTATATGTTAGGCCTTTATCAGATGTGTACGTACAATCAACTAAGTAACGGCCTTATTATGGTCTGTGTACACACGTACATATATTCATCTGTGTACGTACAATCGATTCTCTAACGTTATAGACTTTATTTTTAGGTGCATGGTTGGTGCTTAGTTTCTCTCCATTTTGAGCACACTAACTTGTCCCTACTGGCAATCCTACGTACATTGGCAACATGTAGTTAGAGGTATGATATGATGAGCGAGGCAATTAAATTGTATTCGAAGTCAGCGAACCAAAATCATCCTAACGGATCATATGCACCACCTGCGTGAAAGTAATAAGTACAACCAGGAAGAATGTTTATTCGCTACTTAATTCATCGGGCCAATACCAGCTTTGTAGACGTCCATCGCGAACTTCTTTCGGAAATTGTCAATATTGTTGTCGGTGATCTTCAAGCAATCAGCCATCGGTTTACCCATGCTCAACAGTTCTAAAAACTTCATAGCAAAAGGTCCACAATCTCCCGTCCTCAAGTTTTGTCCTACTTCGCTAACCCTTTCAGCGGTAAATGGATCGAGAGGGTAATTGACATCGATAACCCTCTGAGGTAGGTACGGTATCATCATAATCACCGGCTTGATCCAGGACATTGCAAGAGTTTCTCTGGAAAGGGTCATCAAAGGATCGTAAATGGAAACATGTCTCGTTTTAAGATTTATGCCCACTCCTACCCAATGCTTAGATTTCCAGTTCATTGGAGCATATATAACATCGACATCTGTAACCCACTTCAACCTTGGTTCGTGGTGCATCCTTTCCCCATTGATGATGTCAATGAGTACTTTGTCCCATCTGAAATTCCGTTTCGCCGTGGTCCTATTGAATGCTTGGAACCTTCTTGTCAACTCGTAAAAGAGAATGGAGTCCAAAATTACGGTCCTTTGTTTTATCATTTCTTCTCCGTTTTTGTGCCACAGCGTTAGGGCAATCATCTCCATGTGCTGCAGATGCAGTTAAACGCAAACCGGTCGAATTTAAATCCAACAAGAAACCATGAACACACCTAAATCGTGTAGTTAAAGTTTAAAATATGTACCTGACTATGGACCCATTTTTGGTATCTGCCTTGCGGAATCCGAAAAAGGTGTGTACCCTGCGAAATTTTGTAATTATGAATATACTCTATCAATGGTTGAACGTGACCAATTATGTCATCTGAGTAATATATACTACACTTACACATTATCTTGTTTTATCAACTCGGTGAATTTGGCGAATTTCCCATCATCAACTTCTTCCATAGGGACGTATGAAACCGACCCTGCTTTTATCACTATGGCTTCGGATGGTTGACTCGCAAGTATCTCCATCATCACTTCTTCTGCCCGTCCTGTTTCATCCACAACAATAACTGACCGCGGCACTAAAATATCTGGGTCACCGGGAATACATTCCTCCCCTGGACTTTTATTTTCTACTTCACCTCTAGTTTCTTTACAGCCCTCTTCGATATTGCTTTCCTCGTGTATTGCTTGCTCTCCGTCCTAATATGATGTACGTACATCGAGTATTGTGACGTACAGTAAACCATCTAAGTAGACACTATATATTTTACAAATTAAAGAAAAAAAAAAAGTTAGACACTTGCCAGTGGAGGATCGTCAACTGTAGTTTCTATTTGTACATGTCAATCAGTTTTGTTACAGCCCTCCTCGACATCGCTTTCCTTTTGTAGTGCTTGGACTTTGGCCTAATAAGATGTACGTACATAGATTCATACTTACGTACACTAATGTCACAAATAATTGAAATCATAAAATGTAGACACTTGCCTCTTGTTCAGCGTCAACTGCAGTTTCATTTTCTATAGGTGTTTCGGTTTTGTTACAACCCTCATCTTACTCGCCTTCCTGACGTCTTATGTTCCCTCCATTACTGTTAAACCACTCAACTTTTCCACCTTCTTGATGCAGTTCGTCCCCATCCACCTATTCAAAATAATAAAACTTTTAAGAACTTGGTACAAAATACATTTTTACACGTTTAGATTGGAGGATATAAACAAATAACCAAATATATATAAAACCCACAGATGGTTATCCTTTTATGGTTACTTCCTGACCTACTATTTTGTTACAATGCAGATCAGGTTCCATTTTAGTATTCAGCTGCAGCAATATCTGTTCAATTAAACGTGGATAATGTTTTATTACGAATATAGTGTTGTAATCTCCATTTCGTGTCTAATACTTACATTGGATACGGTTTTAGTTGGTGATTGCTCCACATCAATGTCCCCCGCGTCATAATCTTGGCGACACTCATTAACTCCATTGTCCGGGGATGGTTCGTTCATGCCACAGTCGTAATTATCGATTACCCACCCATTAATATGACTACGGGTTGTACCCTATAGTCAAATATATAAAGTGTATATGATAGGTGCATAAACAAAAAGACCCACATTATATTGATTGAGCCGCATTCTAAAGAGGATCTTGTTGTCCATTACCTGGCCTCCAACTGAAGAATCACCACTGACAGAGTGTTGACCATCTACGGCATCCTTCAAACCATCAGTATTCCGATCACCCTGTGCACACCAGGATAGCAACATAATTTAATATATGTAAGTAGCGAAAAAATTACAACCCTTAAGCTATTTGTCATATCAACCTTAGCAGTGTCAGCGCATCCCCTGTTTCTGACCTTCTCTCCCTTTTTTTTCATAACCATTACTGAACTCATTCATCGAAACTTTTTTGTTTTCCCTCTTTTTTTTTTTGTATACTTCTTCTCTGAAACTGTATGCGAAGCATAAGAAGGTTCCTTATATTCGTTTCTTTTAAGATCCAATTGTGCAGCTCTTATCTCCTTGCGGATCTCTGTACGTACGAAAACCTTCATGTTTGCCTGATTTTCCTTTATCAGTGCTTTTTGTTTCCTGTAGAACCGGCTTAGTTCCGCCACATACCTTTCAAACTGGTCATCGTCCACACGTTCATCAACAACGGGCGTACCCCCCGGTCGCACATCATGTATCCGTGTGTTCTTCTCTTTCTTATTGTCAGTTGTTGCGTTGTCTGCTCTTTTCCTCTTTCGACAGTCAACTGTTACTATATCACCAATTAACCATTAATTTACATTAAAAATTTGTAAAATGAAGCCCTTTGTAATGTTTAAATGTCAACAAACCTTTCTCTTCGGGACGTGTCTGTTTTGGACACTTATCATCACCTCCCATTCATATTTCCTCATCCCATTTGTGGCCAGCTTTAATAAGATTTTCAATGTTGTCAACTTGATGGTCTTCCTCTTCGTCACGCCATGCCAATTCTCCACTATCACAATGCTCCCCACTACCAACCATCCGTCTAATAACCACCTATAATATGGTTACAAAAATATATACATTTTAGGAAACTTATATTTTCAAGTCGTTTACGTATTATATCAACCAAGTACATGCCTCTTTAGCAGCCTCGCATGCGAAGATGTCTGCTGTCTTGATTGGGCGCAGTTTAGCCAGATTGTGGATCGATCTTTGATTAAATGCCTGATCTTGAACGTCAGATGGTACTAATATTTCAAGTGCAGGGACAGATTGAAAAGCCAGCAGCTGGAGTGCAAGAGGAAATCCATGAACAGCAACTGATTGTTGCTTCAAAATTTTCACCAAAGTGTCTACGTCTGCTGGACATTTAAATCCTGTAATAGTCTCCAGTGTCCGTTCAAATGACAACCTTCCCCATGAATATTTGAAAAAAAAAATCAATATTCTTGGTTATCTCCACTGTCTTCGGATCTGGTTTTACTGGTTGCATGACACATGTTAGAACTCCATCAACTATTATTATCAGCGCTAAAGCTAGTTTCTGCCATGTTTCCATTTCCTCATTCTCCAACCTTTTTACCAACTCGGAGATTGTTGGTTCTTTGTTTGCCCTGAATAGTACTTCCCAAACAGTCTTACGTCCTTTATCCGTTTTTGTAGCTCTTTTCACATCTATCTTTTTTGGATAATTTCCACATTCGAGACCCGTCAACTCTGCAAATTCTTGTAATCCAAACTTGATTGGATTGCCACCAAACACAATCCACATCTCATGCCGCTTTTTGGTCACCAATTGACGGCAAACAAATCCATGAACTAGTTTACCAGAGAACGAGATCTTGTTCGCAGGGATACGAAAAAGCTGCCCAAATGGAGACTCCAACAAGTTTTCCATTTCTTTTGTTCCACTCAGCACCCTCGATATTGTAGAAAGATATTCCAGTTTTGAATACGCATTTATCTTTGTTTTGAGAGGGTAATGGTCAAGAGCAAATAACCTCCTCGGTAGATCCAAGCTCAATTGAGGAACGATCTCTACAGTCTCGGGATCCATCCTATCACCAAGAAGTAACGTACATATTAATATGTACGTACACTAAACCAATTAACCCAAATACCAATGTCTACCAAAGTTCAATTCTGTTGACGATTAGGGTTATTCACCTCTGCCCGCCACAAATACACAACTATTCATCGATTTCATGACCTGGGCTAGTCAAAGTAATTCTTAAATGTATTTGCTATATACTCTTCCAATCTAATATAGAATTTCGTGGAACAATCTCTCTTCCAAATTAAAGTAAGAAGTCAAGAGAAACACTTACCTTCTGAATCAACACCGGTGATGAAAGAGGGATCGAAACTAGTCGCCTTTTTCTGATTTCCCCCTGACCTCTGTAATCTCTTCTTCCTTAAATGTTCCGTCGCTGACTTCTATTCTCGCTCCTCTTGTAGAACTTATCCCAGATCTAAACACCTTAATTCAGACACTCGGGATGGAAAACAACCCTATCAGACAACCGAATGCGCCGTCGCAACTGAGGCCTCAGTAATCCATCTATTAGCAAGAACGAAGTTTTTGCCTCTACTACTAAACAATTTTGAAAATAATTTTTTATTTTAAACAGTGGCCCGGCTGAGCTTTTATTTAATATTTTTATTCAAATTATACAGTTCTTCAACATCATTGGTTCATTTACACTATATATCAGCCTTGATTTGTGAGGTTAACCCATCATTCACTATTCCTTGATGTTTTATAAAGTTTGACATTGAATTGGTTTGTTAAATGAACCAATATATTTTCCGCCAATATATAACATCGACTATAGGGTAATAATTAAGTGGTGCATGCGATGTATCGTCTTCGCTTAACCGGCAGTTACACGTGTTAATTACCTAAATGCGATGTATCTGTATGGAATGCAGTCACGACGTTTCGAAAAAGCCACAATATGGATAATCCATTTGTGTTTGTTCGCTGCTTATATAAGAAGACAAATACACACCCGGTGAAGTATGAATTCGTCTCTCAAAAACCAAAATATCACATCACAAATTAAACATAAGTGCAACAAAGTCATGGTGCATTTCGACAGGCTATCCGATCTCCAGACGTGGCGTTCTGATTGGAAGGTTTCTGTTAAAATCATCCGCAAGTGGAGAAAGAGAGAAGCGAACCTCGTCACCTTTGAAATGGTTGTTTCGGATGTATTCATAAGTGACTCGTCTCATCATCATATTATATGCACTTAATATTGAATAATTCATCTACATCATGGTTAAACTTTTTCCTGCATCGTAGGGAGATAAGATGTAGGCAACAATCAGCGAGGACCTGTTGCCCCAGTTCTGTACGGGGATTGAGGAGGGTTTGTGGAAAACCTTCTCAAATTTCGTCGTCACTGACGACACATCCGCTGTGAAGGTCGTGGCTTCCAACTACCGGATCAAATTCACTGCTGACACGGTTGTGGACAACATTCGTTGCTTGTCGACCAATCACTACATCGACTACGTCCCCTTCGACCAAATTTACGAACGGTGGTCTCCTTGGACCCAGAACTGCTGCTTAGGTAACGTTGCATTGTGTTGTTCCGTTTTTTAATATCATATCCAGTACCATAATTCTAATGACATGACACCATAGACACGATGGGGCAAGTTACTCACGTCGAACGAAGAATATTGGTGAACGATCCAACTGCTCCACGGTTTGCCGAGAGAACCCGGTTTATACAGTTTTCATTGACGAATCTTGAGTGAGTCGATTTCGCGATTATTAGCTTTCACAAACTTTAAAGATATAACGGGCTATTAACGTAAAGTGTCTCTTTGGGTAGGGGTCATCACTTGCAATGTGTGGCTTATGATGAAATGGTCGATGATTTCGTCCGCAATTTTTGGCTATGCAAAGGCAAACCAGTTGTAGTCTTGCGATTTTGGAGGCCCAAGTTTAAGGATGGAGGTACGGATTAAGCAAACGTATTTAAAACAATTCAGTCACCTTTTAAATATAAGAGTGCTGCATAAAACTAATTTTGGTTACCCTTTTTCCTTATTTTCCACACCGCAGGAGGGATGGAAGTGGTTAGTCAACCGGGTGTCTCTAAAGTGATATTTGAACCACCCTTCCCTGAGGTTAGAGATTTCAAACTCCGGTTGGAATACTTCGACCAGCGCGAGCGGACTGAAGATGATTCGTAGCCTATGTTTCCATTTGTCAATGTTGCTTACATTCCAAACTTCTAAACCACGTTGCTGAACTCTTTATATTATTTTCATTACCTACATCCCAACAATCTATCTTACGTGGATAGGAATAATTTGATGTAAAATGTTTGTGTGTATTACGCATGGTTAATTATATATTATTATTTTTATTTTTATTTGGTTAATTATATATTTTTATCTTTATATTATCTTCATTACGAATAATTCCGGTTGTGACTAAACCAAATATAACGTTTAAAAGTTGATGCTAAACAATTAAACCACAACCCAAAGTACTACTAATAAAACGACCAAACTACTTGAAAAAATAGGTCATTGTTGCTAGTATAACCAAAGTCGCAACAAACACATTGGTCAGTTTTAATTCCATAGTTAATCCATCACTCTTGTACGCAATCAATGCCTTTATCCTTTCCAACTCCATCTGATTTTCCTTGTGCATATTTCAGATGTTAGCAATCTCCTCTTTTTGTCCCTGAAGCGCTTCACGCATTTGATTCAAACTAGTTAACTTTAGAAGATCTTCCTTCACTGTGTTCAGTTCCTCCATCATAGCTTCATCCCACCATTTAAAAATGTGATAGTCCCCATCCTGCAATTTTTTTTTTTTTAATTTTTTAAACAAAAACCTCAAGTTATGCAAATAAATCTGATCTTCATTCAACCTCGGGGAAACTGTACGTCACTTACCTCTCTATTTCTACAAGTGTAGTGGAGCCTCCCTGGGTTTGTCCTTGTAAAAGAAGGTTGTAGGTTTGGCCATTCACCACAGTAACAAACAGCCGGGATCCCATACTCCGCGTCGTCATACTTGATTGGACTGGTGTTTGCCAAATCAGACATTAAGAACGAAACTGATAACGTAATTGAAGGAGGGAAAATAAAGAAAAGAGGAACGTTAAACTATTAACCGAATATCCAACTCTTTAAATCTAATCCAACATCTATGGCAGCGCCTCTCTCTGTTTCCTCCAAATCAGTTCAATGAACCCTAATTTCCCTGAATCTTATAAGATATCGATTATATTCGGTTTGTTTTATAGAACATTCTGTTTTCTGTCGTTTTTTGTATTGTAAAACAACATGAACTTTTCCAAGTTGTGTCGTTTTCCAATAGATAGAAACGGTGTCGTTAGCTTGATAGTCAGTGACGGCCCTGACCTAAAGCCCGTAAAGCAAGGGCTTTAGGCTACATATTATATTAGCGATTTTAGGGGAATCAATAACAAAAACGATGCGTTGGTACAGTGGTAGGATTGGCCTTTACTGTCCTTTAGTGTCACGAGTTCGAGCCCTTGTATAGTTTTTTTTTGTAATTTTTTTTCTAATGTTTGTTAATGGGCAAAATTGGTTGGGCCGGCACTGTTGATAGTTTTGTGTGTTTGCCCGGTGAAACTAAGTACACGTCGTCTATACGATGGGTTCGAAGCTAGGGAATTGCCATTTTAGACTTTTTTCGGAATATAAGGAGCAAAACGACATCTATTAGACATTTTCGGAATAAAAGGAGCAAAACGACCAAAACAACAGATATTGGCATACACGTTAATTAACATCTTCATTACATAGTAGTTTAATTATCTAATGAAACATCCGTGGAATTGAAACGCAACACAGAAGGGAACTGACGATACACCTAAAGGATTTCACATATAGATTTGGCCACCCACCACACTCTGCAATTTACACAGATGATGTCATAATAACGTGTGGTTGTCGATAACCTGCCCCATTTCAAACAACTACTCATGGCACAGTCCGGGAAAGGATCAACAAACTGGAGGGATATACAAAAGAATCTGCGTACGTGTTTTTACGCGCCGTCTTAAACATACACAACCGTTGGAACAGATCTTCCCCTATTGGAGTGGATAGTGATGTGCATCAAATTGGTGAAGAAAACGAACCGCCATCTGCTCGTCCCCATATAACATAGAGAAAATTCCACATGCAAGAGTGGACTCGGCTTCTTCGGGAACGTTTTTTTTTAGTAGTGCGATACCGCGCTGAATGTCTCGCTCCTCGGCAACGATCCGTAGCCCCTCGTTGTAGATTGCTATTCTGTTCCCTGCGTCTAAGCATTTTTCGAAAATACGCCTGTGAATCCCTTCTTCCTGGCGTTCACCATTTAGCGTCCTGGTCGTTTGAAATGAAGAAGGATGTTCACAGATGTGGTAGATGCTGGCAACCTTTAGAACTTTGGGGGCAAGCACCGCTTCCACTCCTCGCCGACCAGCCTTTAATAATGGGGCAAGGAACCACAACCCATCAATTACGAGATGCTGGGCTATTTTTATCAAGATCTCGTCTGGCAGATCAGTCTTCTTACGCCTAGAAGTCACCATTTTTTTGGAGTTAAGAAAACTAATAGCAATATGTGCAGATACAAATAGACGGAAACTGCAGCCTGCCCACTAATAAAACCTACGATGTGAGAGGTGGTTGGGGAGTTTGGCGAAAATCCTGGGAATTTATACTAGTTTCTATATGACGTCGTTTTAAATTAGCCTATTGTTAACTACTTAATTACGAAGGAACCCATTTTAGGTTTATGAGCTCTCATGCACGCCTACTCAATTAGAATTACTAAAACAAATAAGTAGTGCGAACCACGTGTCAGTTTCGTGTTATCGGATTTCAAATTCATTATATTCGAATTCGTTAAATATCGGCTGTAACTCACCCATCAGCTAACCCTAAGCTTAGACTATGACATTTGTAGGTTCTCTGATGTGACAACTTCGAAGTGAGTCGTATTTATTGTTGCTTAGATATGATAGTTTTCTCATCATTATGTTTATTTGATGTGTATCCAGTTACGTAATTATCATCACTTCCTCTCAACGAGATCAATCCAAAGGGTTGCTATTCAATTGTTTTGATTGTATGATTATTTAAGCTTCTGTACGTAGACGACTACCACAATATATTATTACTCCCAACGTACATCAACTATGGTGTGGGGAATAAATTATCCTTCTGATAAAACAATACAACATTAAAGATTCTACTTATTATTAGGAGATAGTACAAGCATTCGGTCATTTCTTTTACTTTATAAATAGAAACTTAGTTCATTTTATTTGGACATTAAAAAAAGAATGTCATTTTATATCTTTAAATAAATTATTATTGTGAAATAGATTCTAATAATAACAATTTTAATATTCAAAATTCTACATATTATTTTCTATCTCAATTTCAATAATTATTAGAGTATAAAATAAAAAGGATAGAGTAAGTTTTAAAAATAAAACCATTGTACATAGTCTGACGAAGTTAAACCAATATTTGAAATAGAAAACGACATTTGATTTCTATTTCTATTCATTTTTTCATTCCTCATTCCCGGGAGAGTCTGACGAACGTCTGCATTGTTTCTGTATGGGTTCCGGAGCTTTCTCCTTCCTGGGCAATTGTTTCAATTTTTTTCCCATCGTGTCCCATCATATTGTTAATGTGGTAATGTGCTGCAAACTCACTTCTATAAGTAAAAAAAAATGTACATGTGAGACTGTGAACAGATATGAACACATACGCTTTCAAACCAAATATTAATATAATATCAACTTACATATGCTTGTGATGTCCAAGTCCTTCGAAATCTGCTCGAATGAAGATTCTAGAAGACGCTTCAGTGTGTACAAGACATGGTACGCCTACACACATTTACGTAATTGAGTTGCTAAACAAATTACATGTACTTGCTTCTATCATAATATCAATTTACTCTGACGTACCTTCATAACTCCCAACCTTAAAGAACCGGAAGACACAAAACACTGGTTCGGATTTGTGGAGAACATGACATCCCTTTGATTCCCAATCAGAGAGGAATTGATGGGCATAGAAGTCTGTGAGACGACATTTGACACTTTCATTCCTACATTAACGCACAGTTGCTATCAAAGTTAAATCTATGAAGTTCAAATATATATATGTATATTACTATGTTTATAGCATAATAGGTCCTTAACCTGCCATTCAGGAGAGTGAAGACAACTTCAATACACCTGCCATCGTAACGTCTTCTTATGACGTCCACATTTACGATGCACCCACAAACATCTAGCGCGGGAAAATCAAAATTTCTAGATGTAACGTTTATTTTGTACTTTTGCAAATGATAAATTTAAAACCGACGTTCTAAACTGACCAAACGACCACTAAATGAATCTCAGCAACCATCGCAAGTTCATAATTTAACGGACATTAATATATACGTATTAAAGAAATTATAGATAAAACATACCGAAAGATAAGGGATGAGTAACTCTGCCACTAGTTATATCATCGATATCCTCGAAGCGGAAGTAATTTTTGTGATTCAAAGGTTGGATCACATCCATGGTTGACTCATGCGTAAACTTGATTTGGTATGGGTGATGAGTATTCCTCTCCTTGAGAGTTGGATTGATTAATTTAAACTCCCGAATATCGTACCAGGTACCGATTTCAGGGTTTGGCAGGATATTTGGGTATTCACCCTGTAGAAACGCCACTTCGATTGTGGAACCCTTCATAACAGATAAATTGTTATACATCAAAAACTGTTGGATTTAGCGAAATAAGAAAGACTTGTTTAACTAACCTCTTCATCCACAAGTAGGAGAACCCGTTTTACAAAGCATTGGCGAATCAACCAAGCGTTCAACACCTTGGCGTGGATACACCAACACCAATTCCTTCTCTCGCGGTCCAGTTCAGCAATACGATCGGTTCTGAAGCTATGGTGATCTCAGATTTTGGATCTCTCTTACTTTAAACCGTGTTAAGAAATACGAAGGTTGAGAGCAATTTAAATATTTACAGAGAACGACACCTCGAAACGACGCCGCCTTTCGACTTTCCATGGTGTCCATTTAATAAGACCCCAAATGTACGTACGTTCCCAATGTAGTATACGTACATATGTATAGTTTGTATATTTACAACACTAACAAATAACCGGGAATCATAAATTAATAACGAGATCTCGACCAAAAGGAAAGAGGATATCGCTAAGCCGACACCTTAACCATTAAACTCCTAAATATTAACAAGCATCGATAGACGATAATTATGTTTCCCTCAATTCGAAACCCTGAACCATAATTGTGATAAACACTTCAAGAGATGGTTTAATCGGGCTTGTTTTAAATAATATTCGGTTATTAGCGGTTTCAGATTTACAAGCAGAATAAAGGTAGATCAAATATTTAGCTGTTCATGTCCAGATTAAGGGTGAAGAGCATAAAAAAAGGTAGACAATTTATGCATGTATTTCTCATGCATTAACCACAAAAAGACAAATAAACTAAAGTTAGAAATAATATCTATCTTGAATGGTAACTTATAAAGTGATAAGAGGACTTGATGCTTTTCACCCTTGATATGCACTTGAACAGCCACATATTTGATTTATAAAGTGATAAGAGAACTTCATGCTTTTCCCCATTCAAGGCCTTACTCGTGTAAATTTATTTGTAAACTATGCTTGTATGGAAACGTGTCTTTTTCTAGAAACCAGATTTGAGTCGAATTATATACGAACTACACACAACTTGTCCACTTCAACGTCCGGAACAGCCAATAGCTATTGCATTAAATGCAACAAGTACATGCAGGGATTTGACATCTTCTTTTGTGGAATGTCGTTCTTACTTAAATTTTGAAATGACTATTATCTCATCATAGTGTTTACTGAACACTTTTTAAGCAAGTAATAATTATAAACTTTGCCCAACGATTACAATATACTTTTTATCTCAACGAAATATATTTTTCGTTACCGAGACGACGAGAGAACAACCTTTATCGTGTGGACCAGTATGATTTTGCGTAAGCATTACGTACTCCTTTTCCCAACTAAAACAGTATAACTTATACTTAATTATGCATTGTGCTAAAAGGACACGTAGAGTAATTATATTGTACAGTATATATACAAATTTCACCACCTAACTCCTCTGTTGTTGAAGCATATATAATAGCTCCAATAACAAAATCCCATAAAAAGAAAAAATGGCGAAAGCACACAATAAGCTCCCATATCTCCCTGATGATATTTTACTCCAAATCTTTAGGCTTCTCGCAGTAGATGGGTTGTCGCACATTGCTCCAATTTTAAAGTCGGGTCGGCGAGGACTGAAGACGGTGCTCGACCCCTATGTTCAAAAGGATGCAAACATCTACAACATCTGTTGGCATCCGTTATTGATCCAATCGTCAGACGACCCAAATGGTGGCGCTCAACATAAAGGGATGCATAGACGTATATTCAAAAAATGCTTCAAAGCTGGAAACGAAGTTGCAATCTACTACGAGGGCCTCCGGATTGTTGCGGAGGAGAGAGACATCAAGCGAGGCATTTCTGTTCTATCTCGTAACGTTCCCGCAGACGCTGAGGCAACACTGGCATGTGGTATCTTTTCTATGTTATATGGAAGCGAACAGATGGCGGTTCATTTTCTTCACTTATTTGATGCACATCACTTTCCTCTCAAATCGCATGGGGTCAGATTTGTCGGCAAGTCTGTGTTTCCCCTGTTGTTTACATACCAGGTGGCACTTCAAAACACGTTCATAGATAAACTAGTCTATCCATCTACTCACCTGATCCCTAACCCGGACTGTGCCGCCATCTGTTGTATCTAATCCGGTTTATTCTCTATAAACTTTTGCGATTACGACATCTTGTGTACTAATTGCGGACTTTGGTGGTTGGCGAAATCTATATGTGAAATCCTTTAGTTCTATAATCTCCAATGGTTGCTCTTTGAAGTTTTTAGTTTTTTTTTGTAATGTACGGTTGTATACGTCTGGTACGTACATGTGAACTTATATGAACGGTGGTACGTACATCGATAATTTGTAGTGTATGTTATTATGAGTATGTATAAGTAATACGAACGACGGAGAAGTTCATGGTTATCTCATATTATGGTTGTCATTTATTTGGTTCCCGTTCGATAACAAATAATTTATATTAATTTGACATAGTTGGCACGAACTATGTATTTGTGGTAATTGCAGCGTGTATGGTAATTAAATAAAACAGAACGATATGAACGGGACTAGTCCATGTGTACGTACACGTCCCACACAATAGAACTAGTTTGGCACCGTGTACAACTATGTATTTATGTACGATGCCCTGTTTCGGTGTACGTACACAAATACATAGTTATGGCAAGGTGGTAGATGCCATACGTCTGTGTACGATGGCGGATAACACTAAATAGAATACATTCGTTGATTATAAAATAAACTCCGGCATACACCGGATAACAGTTCGAGGTTCCAAAAAGAAAAAAACAACCATCAAGTACATAATATTTCAACATTAACCTAGTTGAAAACATCGTCACTAAGGTTAAGCCGCAAAAAAAACGTGAAAAGAGGATGTTAAAAGAACGAGCGCAACTCCTGTGCATACCAGTAGAAAAAACAGGACTTACACCCGGTGAGGTAGCTACTGCAAGTACACCTACGGTGGTGGAGGAGAGAAGGCGACGATCTCACTTGAAAAAGGGGACCACGGAGATGGAGGTTCGCAACATGGAATATAACCAGGCCAGCGACTTCAACGGCGGTGTTCATGTGAGGGACCATGAACCAGAAAATATTGCCAAATGCCTCGGCCTCCATCACTTGGCCGGTAAACGTTGCGAACAGCACATAAGCGAAGTTCGCATACGGATCCATTGGTGCAAAAAAACGTAGCGACGCCATACCTTCACCAACGGTCGGGGAGTTTGAAGCTAGCCTGACGCCCTCAAGATAGTTCGCTACAATGTAGCCCCTGTAGAGGAGAAGCTCAAAGTAGGGCCTGAACTTAGACTCCATAGTGATGAACTGTGGCCACGTGATGAATGGACGAAGCTGAACAGTTTGGAGGTCGACATTGTTCAGCGCCTCGACCAAGGCGGGGATAGGAGTGACAGATACGGGGATAAAATTGACAAAGAGGCTTGTAGGGTTTGGCAGCTTGATGGCCAGGAATATCTCGTTTGGAGGGGTGTTCATTGTTTTTTTTTGTTTTTTTTTGGAGACGATATGGGCTGTGGATGGTATTTGCTATGTGTAGGGAATAAAACATCTTCTTACGTACACACCTCTATATATAGTGAGAACAGTGGTAATTTTTTTTTAACTATAACAGGTAATTAACTCGATGGTATTTAACAGTAAAATGTAATGATTGTATAGGAATATATTTATATAAAAATGTAATGATTTAAGTCTGTTTATTAGCCACGCTAAAAGTATTCAACAAGCTCTGTTGGTTCTTTGTTACTCGTGTACGTATATAAGTAAAATTACATAACTGATACATATACAACCCTGCAAGTCATATCGATTTAAATTGACTTATATGGACGTCAAATCAATTGGCCATTGCATTAAATTGGCAACATGTCATTGCATTAAATACGACTACTAATAAATACAAACACATTGTTAATTTCCCTATATTATATATTAAATATAGTGGTTTCAATTTTAAGTATAAAAGGGTACAATTCAATACAAGCTACACGGGCATGTAACTGTTGATGTAGGTCTTAGCCATATATCGTACAGAATAAGATATTCGAGGAACTATTAGTTTTCATGGAACTAAACATTTTACTATGTTTAGCTTGTGGAGAATAGGAGAGCAACCTAAAGTGTATTGAAAATCTACCATATTGCTTCAAACATATGCTTTGCATGTGTTATCAACTTCGTTACATATATTTGTGTACGAAAATTAAATCAGTTGTCCAGTTATCACATCTGACAAAGTTCGTGGTTAGCTTTATTATCTTGCCTTATTCTGCAAAGGTGCATTGCTGACAAAATACTTCGTTTAATATTAAGATTAGAAAGGATAGGAGATAAGGTGTACACGGAAACAAGGAAATGCAAAAATGTTTCGTTATAACTACCAAAGCATTTGACTAATTCGGCGAGTGCACCACCAGATTGTGCATTTCCGGCAACGATGCTCGTAAGGGCCCACCATAGTGTCCACGTCTTCCTTCGTCATTGAGAGCGCGCATTTTATTGCGCACGAAGGAGTTGTTATTTCCTATTCATCAGGGTAGTCAAAAAACACACCATAAGTTGTATTGTGTGATGCTCCATAGTGAATAAGCTCAGTGATGAGTTCTTCACACATATCTCCAACCCCTTCGGAGTCAAGTGGGAGTGTTTTATAGAAAACAGCTGAAGCAAATGACCCGCCTGGACTCCGGACCCTTTACAGATGCACAACATGGCAGACGCAAGAGTAGCGTCGGCATGTGTTGGTACGTTACGCAGGAGTAAATTTACGGCCCCTTCAATGTCCCCATCTTTTGTTGCAAGACGAAGGCCTTCATAATATATGGCCGTTGGATTATCCGCATCAAGGCACCTTTCAAAAAACTTCATGTGTCAACCACCAAACATGATATCATCAGGGTCACTGCACATGTTAAAGATGTTTGCCTCTTTCAAGACGTCGGTACGGTAAACTATAGTTTTGCCTCTATTTCCCGAACGTAGGAGTGACTGCATGTACCACCAGTGTTTTGCTGCCATTAGTTTAGCTATTCGCGCCAACAGATCGTCAGGAAGATTTGGGTTGGTCATATTTTTCAACATCCACTAACAAATAGATGGAGTGTCGTTTTGGGAATCTTAATGGGCCGTTAATATTTTAGGCCTCTTTACATCATAACCATATATGATCCCCCATTTCCTATTAGTATACACGTGTCATAACCATATTACGGATTTGAAGTCTACTATAATCTACTATCTCAATCTCGATTATTCACTACCCGCTCAGCTTAACGTAGTGGCAGACATGACACCAGTTGGCAACTGTGATGTGACAACTGATACCCGCAAAAGTCGTTTATACGAAGACATAGAAGAGTTGTTTACAATTAAGTAGAGGGATGTGAATTATATCTCATCAATGTGTCTTGATGAGTACGTTTAATATGATGTGTTTGTAATCATTACTAAGTTACGAAATCTGGTCACAATTGTACTAAACGACCACAATGTGAACTAAATATGTTTCTGGTTAGCATTCTATATATATAATAATTAAAAAACCTGTAACTCCCACCTACAACTCTCCCTTTATTATTGTATGTAGGTGTTGAACACCAACCACAAGTTGCAACACATACGAAACATTGTTTTAGAAAAAGCAAGTGAAAATACCGCATGCAACTGGAAAAATGCCTGATATACCCGATGAAATATTGATTAAAATCCTCGGCTTTCTCGCAGTTGATGGTCTGGAGTACCTTGCTCCAATACTGAAGGCAGGTCATCGAGGTGTAGAAACGGCGCTCTCTCCCGAAGTTTTAAAGGTTGCTAACATCTTCAGCTTATGCTGGCATCCGACGATGTTCCAAACACCACATCACCCAAATGGTAGAGTCCAAAATGAAGGGATCCATAGGCGTATCTTCGAAAAATGCCTAGATGCTGGCAACAAACAGGCAATTTTTTTCGAAGGTTTCTGGGTTATTGTCGAGGTGGAAGAAATTAAGCAAGGTATCGCACTTCTAACTCGTTACGTTCCCGCGGAACCTATATCGACACTCGCTTGTGGGTTTTTTTCTATGTTAGTTGGGAACTGTAAGATGGCTAGACATTTTCTTGAACTGTTTCATTCACATCACTACCCACTTTAATCGAAACGAACAAGGTTTCTGGCCAAGGGGGTGTTCCGGTTGCTGTGTAGATATCAGACGGCGCTAGTAGACACATACAGGGACACATTCGTCTATCCTATTGCTCCCTTGATCCCTTCTCCGGAATGTGGTCGATTGTGTTTATTGGAGCATGGTTTCTACACTCTCAACTATCAAGATTATGACATTTTCTGCACAAATTGCGGCCTCTGGTGGTTGGCGAAAGCTATGTCCGAGATCCTGTAGTTATTTTTTCTCATAATATGTTTCGCCCTAAACGTAATATCTAACGAATATCCTGTTATCAACGCAGTTCTAATATCTTCTAGAATCCTTGTACGGCCTATAAATCTGTTTAGAATGTCTCCCTGTTGTACTACATTTTGGTTCATGTAACACCTAATGTTGTATCCTTAATAAGAACGCGGAATCTATCGCTACTTAATATGTTGTTAACGAAAGCTAAGAGGTTGGGTGCCTAAATGTGACCATCGGAGATGAATTATGAATATAAAACTATATAAATCGTACCTTCCCATTGCAAAACCACTTAAATATAATACTAAGACGTACACAACCTGAAAGATGTTAGTGTAATAACAACGTTTATAATTTCAGTGTACGTTCAAGAGTATGTACGTTTAGTGTACGTACAATAGTTTATACTTTAAGGCCTTGTACGTATTACAGTTTGCAAATTGCGTGTACGTAGAATGGGAAGGAATAGTTCGGGCATTATCTCCCTTTATGCAATTTTTTTTTTGAGCAAAACCCCCTTTATGCAAATTAAATATAAATAAATCCGCTGACGCAGATTTTTCTATTTTGTATTAGTATGTACGTGGCGCCACCATAATAACGGATGTCAAATGCGTTATACACTACTTAGACAATTATTTCTCTTAAATTCCGCTAGGCTCTACTTAGGGTAGACATGACTGTAACGCCCCCGAACCGTACTAGGACCACCCAGGCCATCGGACGGCACCGGAGCGCTACTATGGGAACGTTCGTCAAGGGTCCGGCCGGGTGCGAGAACGAATCAGGCCCTTCGACCAGTCCCTCGGCGAGGTTCCCGACCACACGACATATCCCTCGGACTTTGCAACCCTACGGGTACGCCGTGCGTTGGGCCGACCCGGACTAAGTCTGTACCAGTACGACCCGTTTGTTTTAAAAGAAAATTCAAATATATTAAAACTTAAACGAGTTATCACAACCGATTACACCCAAAATAGTTCACAAATAAACATACTTTTATTTTACAATAGACACCAAAAGCAAACTACTCCGGAGTCCTATCGTTCACTACGCCCACTAGTTCCCTCTAGGGTCACCTGCAGAACAACAATATTATCGTAAGTAATCTAAGATTACTTAGTGAGCTCAGGGTTCCTGCAGAGAAATAATTCCCAAACCCCGATTCCCCATTAACCACCAACATACATGCGAATACAACCACATGCGAACATAAACAAGCAACATGCAAGCACTGGTAAACAACATGCAAGCATAAGCGATTAACAAGCAAGCAAGCACAACGGCTTAGCCACCATCAGAGATGACATGCGGAAGCTTATCAAGCCAACAAAACATTCTACCAACGATCGCAACTACGTGCAACAACACACAACAACATGCAACATGCAACAACAAACTTGAAAAAAAACAACAGTCTTTAACAAGTTTTAATTTTTATTTGGGCCCGGTAAGCATCCCTCTCCCCCAACCCCTCCTGATTTCTCCAAATCGCAACCACAGAGGCAAGCGTTTGGATATCAGCCAAAATTACACCGTCGTGTAAATAGCCTCGGCCAGGGTAGCGAGCCCAGTAACCTCCGAGCTCTTCGTGACCAACCCTGCACACACACGAACATGGGTTGCATGTCGCGGCTGCATGTGGCACGGAACGGGATGGATCGCACTACCAAATCTTACAAGACTTAGCCGGAATTTCTCGCGGACTAAAACGTTTTAAGATCTCACCGAAGATCCTACTTGAGTTTATACGGGACTTAAACCCATATTCTTACCAATAACTCAACCAAATATCGCCTTCTGTTACTAGATCATTTCGACCTAGTAACTGGCACAACCTCACCATGCATGCATTTAAAGAAGAAAACATAAAAGAACTTCAAGCAAATGCATCTACATGCAACATGCAAAACCGCGCACTAGATGGATGTTTTAACTCTCCATCTAAGCCGATGCAAATATGTGCCTGAACTCACAGTAAACCGTCGACGAATGATCCCCTTTGATGAAGGTCTTCTCGCGGCTACTCGGATCTCTCCTTCGGTTAGAATTGATTTCCTTATCGATCTAACGTTGATGGTCTTGGTCGATAGTCTTCTCTTGCAAACACTCTCTTCTTCTTTTCTTTCTCTCCCAAACACTCACTCTTTCTCTCTCAATTTCTCTTAACTTACCCCTTCTTTCCTTGAGCGAAAATGAGAGGAATGAGAGCTTATTTATAGCACAAGTGGGCGGTGGAGACAGCCAATGGGAGTCGCATGCACTCTCCCTATTAGAGGGACTTCAACACTTGGAAGCTCCTTGCTTCAACACCTTGAATTCCACTTAAACTCCCTTGAATTCTTTAATCCTCCACTAAAAACCCACTAAGCCTCCTTGAATAAAATATTCACCCACTTAACTCCACTAAGTCTTCTTGATTAAAATATTAATCCACTTAACTTCCTTAAGTGATTCTTGGGGAAGACTTTTTCCACTCTCGGTTGCCCTTCGCCGGTCCTCGGCAGCTCTCTCGGCAACTATCGGCATCCATCGGCAACGTTCTTTGGGTACTCGATGCTTTCCTCGAGTACTCGGTAGCTCCCTCGAATACTCGATACTTTCTCGGGTACTCGGTATTCTCCCTCGAGTACTCGACACTTTCTCGGGTACTCGGTACTCTCGGCATCTCTCTGCGATTGCCGGGTAATGCGTCCCGGACGGTACGTGCGGTACGTCTCGGACGACTCGGACAACTCTTGGTCTGTTAACTTTTTCTCGGACTTCCCTTCGTCAAACTTCCAGCTCCTCTTTTTGCCTTCCTTTTCCCGGTCTTTTGGACTTGAATGGACGTCAAAACTTTATCCCTTGGTGAGGGTCACTACATTCTCCCCCCCTTAATAGAATTTGTCCCGAATTCCATAGGGTTCCGACGGTCCTGCCTCATCCTCTTCCGCAAACAACTGAGGATACTTGGCACGCATCCTATCCTCATCTTCCCATGTGGTGACCTTACGGTTCTGTTTTCCCCAGAACACTTGGATTTGAGGAATACTTCTATTCTTCAACTTCCGAGTCCTTCTTTGCCCTATTCCAAATGGTCCTTCGGGGTATGTGAGATTTGGCTCCAACTCCTCGATAGGCTCTGGCACAATCATTCTAGGATCTGGCACATGCTTCCGTAGTTGTGAAACGTGGAAGACTTTATGCAATCGCATAACCTCAGGCATTGATAACCGATAGGCTACCTCGCCAACTCTTCTCTCAATCCGGTACGGTCCGATAAATCTTACCGCAAGTTTTCCCACTTTGCCAAAACAATCCTTTCCTTTTTGTGGTGCAACCTTCAAATACACCATGTCTCCCACTTCAAACTCCACTTCTCGCCTCTTACGGTCTGCGTACTTCTTTTGGCGATCTTGAGCCTTCTTCATGCTCTCTCGAATAAATTTGATCTTCTCCGTCGTTTCATCAATCAACTTGTGATTGAAACTTGTCCGCTCTCCAACCTCTGTCCAACATAAAGGCGTTCTACACGGCCTTCCGTACATGGCCTCAAATGGCGACATGCCCGTACTCGAGTGATAACTATTGTTATACGCGAACTCCACCAATGGCAAATTCTTCTCCCAATCAGATGACCATTCTAGCGCACATAGTCGGATCATGTCCTCTATGGTGCGAATTGTCCTCTCCGTTTGCCCGTCAGTCTCTGGGTGAAATGAGGTGCTCATATGAACATCTGTCCCCAATGCCCTATGTAAATCTTGCCAGAATATTGACGCGAACTTTGGATCACGATCGGAAACAATATTCGCTGGCACTCCATGGAGCTTCAAAATCTCGTCTATGTACTTCTCTGCCAGGACTGGCGCTTGATCCGTGCTTCTCACTGGAACCAAACGGGCGACTTTGGTTAAACGATCAACCACTACCCATACTGCGTCATTGATTCTCCCTTTTCTTATAGGTAGGCCGATAATAAAATCCATAGAGATAGAGTCCCATTTCCACGTTGGTATGGGCAAGTTGCGAAGCAATCCTGCTGGCACTTGATGCTCTACCTTGATTCGTTGACATGAATCACATTGGCTTACCCATTTCGCCACTGCTCTCTTCAATCCAGGCCAATGATAGTACCTACGCACATCTTTGTACATCTTGGTGCTCCCCGGATGTATACTCAAAGCTGAGCTATGGGCGGCTCCTAATATCTCCTCTCGTAATCCGTTCCGGTCAGGTACGGTTACTCTCCCATTGAGAAGTAAAGTGTCATCATCCGCCAGATGATATCCACTAGCATTTGGTCCTTCTAACCCTTTCAACTCTTCGATGATCTTCTTCAGGTTCTCGTCTTTAGGTTGTTCTTCACGAATTCGATGTAGTAGGCTCGCTTGAGTTACGGCTTGTAGACCCAACGGTTCACTAGATTCTCCTTCCAAGGCTAAAAGCCTTACCTTCTTCAATTCTCCAGCTAAAGACTCCACGTCCTTCTCAACATCAACTTGTGCTTTTCTTCGGCTTAGCGCATCTGCCACTACGTTCGCTTTGCCTGGGTGATACTGGATTCTTAAGTCGTAATCGGCTACGAACTCCATCCATCTCCTCTGACGCAAATTAAGATCCGGTTGCGTGAACAAGTACTTAAGACTTTGATGGTCCGTAAATACCTGAACAGCTTCTCCATACAAGTACGATCTCCAAATCCTTAATGCAAACACCACAGCGGCCATCTCCAGGTCGTGTGTGGGGTAGTTCTCCTCATGCCTCCTTAGCTGTCTAGATGCATAGGCAATCACCCTATCCCCTTTCATCAATACACATCCCACTCCAACTCTTGACGCATCTGTAAACACAGAATACGGTTGGTTCCGCTCGGGCAGGGCTAACACCGGCGCGGTTGTCAGCGCTCCCTTTAACTTCCTGAAGGCTTCTTCTACCTCTTCACTCCATATAAATGGTTCTCCTTTCCCGGTAAGTCGTGTTAAAGGCTTTGCGATGGACGAAAACCCCTTCACGAACTTCCGGTAATAGCCCGCAAGGCCTAAGAAACTTCTTACTTCCGACGCTGTCGTTGCCTTCGGCCAATCTTGTATTGCGGCGATCTTCTCTGGGTCGGCGGACACACCTTGCTCCGAAACTCGGTGTCCTAGAAATCCAATTTCCTTTTGCCAGAACTTGCACTTGCTAAACTTTGCAAATAGCTTCATTTCCCTTAGCCTCTCCAGAACTTTCTTCAAATGCTCCGCGTGCTCTTCCGCACTATGCGAGTATATCAGGATGTCATCGATAAAGATGATCACAAATCGATCCAGATAATCATGGAAAACTTCATTCATCAATCGCATGAATGCTGCTGGTGCATTGGTAAGTCCAAACGGCATCACCACGAATTCATACTGGCCATATCTCGTTTGGAACGCCGTCTTCATCACATCTTGTTCCGCAATTGATATTTGATGATAGCCAGAGGCTAAATCAATCTTTGAGAACCAACTTGCTCCTCTTAGCTGGTCTAACAGCTCATCGATCCTTGGCAAAGGATACTTGTCCTTTATTGTTATGTTATTGATACCTCGGTAATCAATACATAACCGCATGCTCCCGTCCTTTTTCTTGACGAACAACACTGGGGCTCCCCATGGCGACGAACTTGGTCGTATGAAACCCTTCTCCAACAAGTCCTCTAACTGAGACTTGTGTTCAGCCAACTCGGCTGGTGCCATGCGATACGGTGCCTTAGCAATTGGGGTAGCTCCGGGCTCCAAATTTATAGTAAAAGGATGGCTCCTAGGTGGAGGCAACCCTTCCAATGGCCTAAACACGTCCTCAAAGTCCTTGACTATGGCAATATCCTCAACTCCCATGCCTTCTCTGTCATCTCCTCCCATCGCGGTTAGAGTGACTAAATAAACTTTATCCTCTTCAACCGACCTTCCAATCCTTGCTGCCGATGCGAAGTATGCCGTTTTACTTGGGCTGATCCCATTGAAAACTAGAGGGGTCCTCCCTCCATTTTCAAATAAACTCTGCCCCTGCTGCAGTCTATATGGGCTTGGTGTTCCGATAACCAATCCATCCCCAAAATAGCATCGAACCTATCCAATGGCATCACCAATGGATTCACTGGGAGGTTCGTATCTTGCAAGACTATCGACACTTCCTTGACCCATCTTGTTGTCCTCAACGGCGGCTGATTACCCGCAGTGTAGACATTGATATTCACCTCTTCCTCCTCACACAAGTCTCCAAACTTGTCAACCACTTCGGGAGTCACAAAGCTATTGGACGCTCCCGAATCGAACAGTACATGTGTGGGGTTACCACCAACAAGTAATGTTCCTAAACGCAAAGAAAATATAACAAAATGCAATGCTAAACTAACCATGCAAAACACACAACCAAACACTAACAATCACAAGAGAGTTAGAGCCCAATCAAACCTGTTATAGGGCCCTTCGCGGCCTGTGGAGGTTTAGGTGGCTCTACTCCTAAAGCAAAAACATTTGCTGGGGTTGCTTGCTTCTTTGCTGGGGGTTCCTTCACTTGATTCGCTGCCTGGGCACGGTTCACAGTTTGGGCGTTTGGTTTGGCCGGCCTCGATGGACATGAGTTCGCATAATGTCCTAACTCGCCACAGTAGAAACATGTGACGGTTGACAGATTGTTCCCCTTTGTCTCCTCCACAGTCGGACAGGCTCGAGCAAAATGCCCCACTTGTCCGCACACATAGCATCCCCTCGGATCCATGTTGCTCACATTACGGCCTCCTTGGCTAACATTCATCTTAACCTTTCCGCGGCCTGCGCCCCAATTTCGTCCTGCCACTTGATTCACCTTTCGGGTGTTCACAATCTTAGTCTGCTGGACTGGTTCTTTCTTTTTCTCCCGAGCTGCAATCTCCTTTTCTACCTCGATGGCTTCCTCCACACTCACAGCTCTTTCTTCCACTTCCGCAACGCTGCGGTAGGTTACAGCGTGTAACCTTCCTCTAATATCTGGCCTAAGCCCATTAAAGAATCTTCGGGCCATTGCTAACTCGTCACCATTCCCTTGGTACAAGTACCTTCGAAGTCTTGTAAAAATCCTCCCATATGCTCGAACGGTCATTTCACCTTGTTCCAACTGCAAAAATTGACTCTCCAGTCGGTCACGTGACTCCGGCGGGAAGTACTTTAACTCAAACTCCCGCTTAAAGATTCCCCACGTTATGGTCTGGTATCGATAACGGGAAACCACGATGTCCCACCATGCCTTAGCATCTTCTTCCAAGAAAGAAACTGCTACCGGTCTCTTAAAATCTTCTGGACACTTGGTCATCTCGAAGTTACTCTCCAAATCCTTTATCCATGCGTCTGCTAACACCACATTTGGGTCTCCTTTAAACTTACGAAATCCTAAGTTTCGTAACAACATCACTCGTTTAAGAAACTGATCGGATGGATCCTCTGCTACACGGTTTGCTTGGTCTTGTTGCTGCTGCTGGATCATATGGTTCAAGAGGTCTTGGACCATCTTAAGTGTCTGTTGGCTCTCCGGCACATTCTGCTCACTCGGTCCTTCTCCATGCGCTTGGTCTCCCCTTGGCATGTTCTGAGTTGGATAGGCAGCGTACGGTCCAAACGGTGAAAATCCTGGCGGGTACATATTCTCCGGCGTACTAAAACGATTTGAACCCGCTGGTGTGTATCTTGGCGTCGCGCCAGGTACATACCACTCCGGCATAAACATGTCCGGCCCATAGATGTCTGGGAACGACTCTTCCCCTTGCGCATCATCAAACTGCGAACCCCATTCCTCCGGACCAAACTGTTGACTTGAACCCCTCCCCGTGTCCGGCGAACGATACGTCGACCTAGATCTTTCGGATCCTTGACGAGACATCTGCATCCACGATCAACAAAGGGTTTACTTAATCCCATCTAACCCTAAGTGATGAACGATCCGGATTATCCTAAGTGTCTATTGCAACCATTTGACTCGATAAATCATTTGAAACCGCGAGTCCTAAACAGCATCATAACCATGCTCTGATACCACCGTTGTAGCGCCCCCGAACCGTACTAGGACCACCCAGGCCATCAGACGGCACCAGAGCGCTACTATGGGAACGTTCGTCAAGGGTCCGGCCGGGTGCGAGAACGAATCAGGCCCTTCGACCAGTCCCTCGGCGAGGTTCCCGACCACACGACATATCCCTCGGACTTTGCAACCCTACGGGTACGCCGTGCGTTGGGCCGACCCGGACTAAGTCTGTACCAGTACGACCCGTTTGTTTTAAAAGAAAATTCGAATATATTAAAACTTAAACGAGTTCTCACAACCGATTACACCCAAAATAGTTCACAAATAAACATACTTTTATTTTACAATAGACACCAAAAGCAAACTACTCCGGAGTCCTATCGTTCACCACGCCCACTAGTTCCCTCTAGGGTCACCTGCAGAACAACAATATTATCGTAAGTAATCTAAGATTACTTAGTGAGCTCAGGGTTCCTGCAGAGAAATAATTCCCAAACCTCGATTCCCCATTAACCACCAACATGCATGCGAATACAACCACATGCGAACATAAACAAGCAACATGCAAGCACTGGTAAACAACATGCAAGCATAAGCGATTAACAAGCAAGCAAGCACAACGGCTTAGCCACCATCAGAGATGACATGCGGAAGCTTATCAAGCCAACAAAACATTCTACCAACGATCGCAACTACGTGCAACAACACACAACAACATGCAACATGCAACAACAAACTTGAAAAAAAACAACAGTCTTTAACAAGTTTTAATTTTTATTTGGGCCCGGTAAGCATCCCTCTCCCCCAACCCCTCCTGATTTCTCCAAATCGCAACCACAGAGGCAAGCGTTTGGATATCAGCCAAAATTACAGCGTCGTGTAAATAGCCTCGGCCAGGGTAGCGAGCCCAGTAACCTCCGAGCTCTTCGTGACCAACCCTGCACACACACGAACATGGGTTGCATGTCGCGGCTGCATGTGGCACGGAACGGGATGGATCGCACTACCAAATCTTACAACACTTAGCCGGAATTTCTCGCGGACTAAAACGTTTTAAGATCTCACCGAAGATCTTACTTGAGTTTATACGGGACTTAAACCCATATTCTTACCAATAACTCAACCAAATATCGCCTTCTGTTACTAGATCATTTCGACCTAGTAACTGGCACAACCTCACCATGCATGCATTTAAACAAGAAAACATAAAAGAACTTCAAGCAAATGCATCTACATGCAACATGCAAAACCGCGCACTAGATGGATGTTTTAACTCTCCATCTAAGCCGATGCAAATATGTGCCTGAACTCACAGTAAACCGTCGACGAATGATCCCCTTTGATGAAGGTCTTCTCGCGGCTACTCGGATCTCTCCTTCGGTTAGAATCGATTTCCTTATCGATCTAACGTTGATGGTCTTGGTCGATAGTCTTCTCTTGCAAACACTCTCTTCTTCTCTTCTTTCTCTCCCAAACACTCACTCTTTCTCTCTCAATTTCTCTTAACTTACCCCTTCTTTCCTTGAGCGAAAATGAGAGGAATGAGAGCTTATTTATAGCACAAGTGGGCGGTGGAGACAGCCAATGGGAGTCGCATGCACTCTCCCTATTAGAGGGACTTCAACACTTGGAAGCTCCTTGCTTCAACACCTTGAATTCCACTTAAACTCCCTTGAATTCTTTAATCCTCCACTAAAAACCCACTAAGCCTCCTTGAATAAAATATTCACCCACTTAACTCCACTAAGTCTTCTTGATTAAAATATTAATCCACTTAACTTCCTTAAGTGATTCTTGGGGAAGACTTTTTCCACTCTCGGTTGCCCTTCGCCGGTCCTCGGCAGCTCTCTCGGCAACTATCGGCATCCATCGGCAACGTTCTTCGGGTACTCGATGCTTTCCTCGAGTACTCGGTAGCTCCCTCGAATACTCGATACTTTCTCGGGTACTCGGTACTCTCCCTCGAGTACTCGACACTTTCTCGGGTACTCGGTACTCTCGGCATCTCTCGGCGATTGCCGGGTAATGCGTCCCGGACGGTACGTGTGGTACGTCTCGGACGACTCGGACAACTCTTGGTCTGTTAACTTTTTCTCGGACTTCCCTTCGTCAAACTTCCAGCTCCTCTTTTTGCCTTCCTTTTCCCGGTCTTTTGGACTTGAATGGACGTCAAAACTTTATCCCTTGGTGAGGGTCACTACAATGACAGCAGTAGGTTGGACGAAGTGACAACTCCTACCTCCAAAGTCGTGTTACCATAAACGTGATGTGATTTATATCTGAGCGAGTTTTAATTAAACAGTAGTAAGTGACGTATGTCTCGGCACATTACAACAATAAACGGGTAGGGTGTTAGCTAAATAAGTATCTCGTTAGCGTTCTATAAATTATAATTACCAGTCCCACTGAGTGCAACCTGAACTTTGAGTTCTTCAAACACCCTTCTGTACAAGTAGCAGTTCCTACTGAAAAATAACAGCAAGATGGCATCTGCGTCTCAAAAAATGCCTCATCTACCAGATGAGATGTTGATTATCATCTTCGGGTTTCTCGCAGTTGATGGTTTGAACTACCTAGCTCCAATAGTCAAGGCAGGACCTCGAGGAGTCAAAACAGCGCTTAGGCCTCAAGTTCTCAAGGATGCTAACATCTCCAGCATTACTTGCCATCCTTCTTGGTTCCAAAAATTACATCATCGAAATCGTAGAATAAAAGAGGAAGGGATGCACCGGCGTATCTTCGAAAAATTCCTTGATGCTGGGAACAAAAAGGCAATCTATTACAAAGGTCTCCGGGTTGTTGACGAGGAAAGCGACATTGAGGGAGGTATTGCACTTCTAACTCGTAACGTACCCGCAGAAGATGATGCCACACTAGCATGTGGGTTTTTTTCTATGTTACATGGGAACCTCGACATGGCGGGTCATTATCTTTACCTGTTTTTTGCATACCACTACCAACTAAATACAACTCAAACATGGATTTTGGGCAGGGAGTTGTTCATGTTGCTGGGTAGATATCAGACGGCGCGAGAAAACACGTACAAGGATACATTCGTCTATCCGATTGCCCCTTTGATTCCTTCTCCGGAATGTGCTAAATTGTGTTTATTGGAGCATGGTTTGTACTCTCTCAAGTATCGAGACTATGACATGGTGTGCAACAATTACGGCCTTTGGTGGTTGGCGAAATCTATACCCGAGATCCTTTAGTTATATTATCTCTTTAGATGTTTCGCCCTAAATGTTTCATCTAAATGTCTTCTGTTATAAACGCCGTACTAATATCTACGTCATAGGGTGTACGCGCACTGAATCCGGCCTTTTGTTTCCATGGTTTTCTCTTCTAGTTATTTTTAAGCATGTACCACTTGATGTTGTATCCTTTCCTTTTTTACTGTTCTATCTTGCAAAACAACTATACACAATTGATATATCTGCCTATTGTGTATGTACAACAAAGTGTGTTTGGGTACATGGGTGCTTACGTTTGGTACGAGTAATGTATTGTTTTGTTACAACTGTGCATTCGGTTGGTGAAGTCGGATGTGTACACATCCCTATGATACATAGGTATTGAGCCTCAATTTTAGTAAGCCCATTCGGTAAGGATTTTTTGTTTATTTTCTTAATAATAAGGCCTCAATTTAAGAGTTGGAGTTGAGGCCCCATTTAAAAATTAAAAAATTACATCGGACTTACTGAGAAAAACAATTTAAAAGAAAACAATACAATTTCTTTTCGTATTGGGCCTCCAATGTTGCTGGACCGGCAATGAAATTTTGGGTTGTTTCAACCAAATTGTGACTAGGATAACTCTACGTTTCAACCATTGAATCAATTTTGTCGAAGTGGGTGGGCGCCATAACGTAATTAAGAAAGTATTGGGGGGAAAAAGCATACATCAACAAGAAAATAAAGTAAAACCACATACAAAACGTAAATTAGTTGTCTGTATGTACACTACGAATTAAAGCAAATTTGAAATATAAACCCAAAGAAAAACAAAGAAAGCGAAGAGTCGCGCTTATTAGAGAAGGAGAGAGGGGGAGTCGGTAGAAAGACGCAACTACCAGTGGCGACGTTTTGTTTTATTTAAATAGCATCACCCTGTCTCCTTTCCAAACCCAGGGTAGAGACGAGTAACAGGAAATTATCAAAAAAAACCATGGAGTTTAGAGTTGATGCCATCGCTGATCTTAGACCAGGAAAAACGAATTGGATTATCCAAGCGAATGTCTTGAATTCGTGGTATGTTACTGAGTTCTTTCAAAAGCGGGTTCTGCTCCTTGCTGATACACGAGTTAGTCCACTTTGCTTTGTAAAATATTTGCACGAAGTTGTTACCAGGGACCTACAAGAAAATGAGGAAGTATATCTATGATGGTGATTGGTATGAAATTAGGAATTTCAAGGTCATCTAGCCAACACTTAGGGAGAGGAATACACATCATCCTTTCCAAATCAAATTTACTGATGAGTCGACGATGGGCCTGCTCTCACCGGTGAATCAAAAACACTACTTCCGTTTCGAGGATTTGGGCGATATATCTCGAGGGAGAATTACCCATCCCATATCATTCGGTACGCTTATCTTCAATTTTCAATTACACAAATCGTTTGAAACAACGGTAAAAAACGTTTGCTAAATGATATATTAGTGCACATTACTAGTTTTTAGTCCTGATACTAAATAAATAAGTTAGTAGCCAATTTCATATCAAAATACATAGGTCGTAACGTTTAAAGTATGTGTCTATCCCGAATCAGATGTCTGTGGGTGTGTAGTTGGAGTGGAAGATAGAAGATTGCTCGAGGGGGCAAATGCGGCCAATGAAGTTGTCCTCACCCTACTGAATGGGAGGTAAAGGAGATTTGTGCTACATTTTCAATACATTGGCATTTAAAGTTTTTTCCTATTCCCGTTCTATATTAACATGAGAAAACAGTAGGAATGAAACCCTCAAGTGTCGTGCCCTAGATGACTATGCTGCTTGCTTCATAAATGCTTGGGAAGCACTCGGGTGTCATCTTAATTTTACATTCGAACCCGTCTTTTGTATTTTGCGGTTCTGGAAGGTTGGAAGCTACGAAGGTACGTTCGATTTGATAGATCAGATAAGGAAACTAGCCTTGTGAAACCATATACATCTAATTTTATAAATGTTCTGTAGGTGCTCCTTGCCTCGTCAACACAACCGCCTCTTCGCAAATCTATATAAAACTATATTTCGAGGGAATGGAACATCACAAGGCGATGTAAGCTGTTTGTTTTCCTACTAAAATATCTAATTGTATTTCTTGCTACTGTCAAATACGTTAATACACTTTCTATATTTACCGCAGCTTTGAATTCGCTGGACGTTACTATATAGAACATATAATGGAGCACGTAGGGGAGAATGCAGTACCTTGAGAATAAAGGAACTAGATGGACGAAAGGGAGAGCTCAGGGAGTTTAGCATATTGAAAGAACCGCCACAGATCTATGCAATTTATTAACTTTTTTTTCCTGGTGTGTGTGTACTTTTGAGTGAACCCATTGTTACGCTGATTCTGGATAATATATGGTTATGTTTTGTCAACAAAATATAAAATTTAGTGTACACAACAATAATTATCTACAATAAGTGTACATGTAAACACTATCCTTCCCTCGCATTATGTCCTCTCTAATGGACCATATAAAATACACAAACAGATATATTTCTCTTTTCTAAGCTTCTTATTCAAGCAGGAAACCGTTTGCTTGAAATTTCTAAAAAGCCCACACGAGTAATAGGCCCAACTAGGGCAGCCGGAGACAATTTCTCCAACAATTATAGTTAAACAACAATGTGGGCTTATAAATTAAAAAGGTCCATCATTACGAAAAGTATGTTGGCACTTAGGAAAAAAGAGTATTATGCTCACGCCAAGAAAAGATAACACGTCTATTGTCGCCCATGCACTACGTATTAGCTGGACATGTTGTACGGTTGTGGCCAACCTGTTGACACTGAGAACAAACATGCTGTTTGCGGGGTCGCTTCGTCTCCAATGCAACCTCGACAAAAGACTTCATCCTCGTCATCTTCAGCCTTCCTGGAGGATTGCTAACAAAAGGCGGTTTACATCTGGACGGTGTAATATCAATAGGAACGATGTAGGATGTATCTATCGGTATTATCGCCTCCGCATACCCACTGCAGAGGCTGTCTCTGCGGAAGTATGGATGGTGCTGGTTTATAACTGATACGTTGGCCGTATATGCGGCTGCGATAGCATGTACGCATGGCATCCTCTCTAGATCAAAATGCCTACATGAACACCTCTTATACCTCAGATTGACAACATGCGTTGAGGTACCACCACTTACTTCAAATCGATCTTCATCAATTTCTTTAACCTTTAGACGCCTTGAATGTTTAATACGTGCCTATGAGTAAATGAAAGCGTAAGTTCATATAACCAAAACAACACAACATATCCACTAACATTTTCCAAGCCTTTCGTTAACTTATATATCGATGGATATGTTAATGAATGTCACACCTGTAACAGGTTCTCCACTCCTTTGATGAGTAAAGTTGGCATTGTGGCAGCTCGTTTTCTCCTTGTAGCAAACCAACGTGTCAACATATTCCGAACAGCTTCTAATAACTCTACAATGGGATAGGCTCTCGCAGGATTCAGTACTTTGTTTAGCGATTCTGCAATGTTGCTCATGGTGAAGTTGTACCTATCACCAGGAAAGTGCGCCCTGCTCCACTTGGTTACATCTGCATGCACCAAGTAAGCATGCAGTTGCGGATTCGCTTCTTGAATTTGCTGGAAGATTTCTTCGAAATCAACTACACGGTACGCTGCAACTGCTTTTTTTACCAGCCGGAATGTTTGGCTCCCATTAAATCTTAGGATAATATTCTTGTGAAGATGATAAGTGCAGATTCCTCGACTTGCCAAGGGGTACACTTTAGCGATAGCTTTACCAACAGATTTATGCCGGTCAGATATCAGTGCAAGCTCTTCATCATCAGGAATTACACTACTTAATTGAGTAAAGAACCATTCCCACGACACGTCGTTCTCTGTATCAACAACCGCATACGCCAGAGGGAAAATATTAAAATTCCCATCTTGTGTTGTCGCTATCAGAAGAGTCCCTTTGAATTCACCTTTCAAAAAGGTTCCATCTACAACTACAACTTTACGCATATACCTGAAACCCTTAATGCATCCAGCAATCGCAATGAAAACATACTTGAATCTGTCTTCTGCATCAACGACCAGTCTAGTAAGGGTCCCCGGATTAGAGGACCTCAGCCTGTATAAATATGCAGGTAATTCAGCGTATCCACTTTCAGGTGTACCCCTAACATACTCCCGCGCCTTTATAAGTGTACGATGTGCCTTCCAGTAGCCAAGCTATTATATGAAAATGGTCAGTAAAAGACATCAGCACTAAACAATATCAACTAGATCCAATTATATATATGTGCAGTGCAGGCCATAGAATCAACTAATTTCTGACAAACCCAACAAACTTAAGCTACGATCTGTTTGTACACCCTATAGACCATCACATACACAGAGCCAACCATAAAACAAACATATTAAAGTATTCCAGTAGCCAACCTGTACACCATATCGTAGGTTGAGCCCATCCCCAACAAGATTTGGCACAACAGAACCTCCCACACCACCAACATAATCCTTGTATAATTGAGCTAGGATTGGTGGTTTAGCATTACGGTTATGGCCATATCGTTCCGTAACCCATGGTTGAAGCCCGTATTCTCCATTTACAACCTTTTACCCAACACTCAACGATTAACAAAATGGGCATTGAATATGGAACATTGTAATCATATTTATCTAATACACTCAGCACCCTCAACCTTGCCACCAATGTTTCTTTGCTATCAAACTTATCCCCCACAGCAATATCACCACCTCCGTTTTCTAATTTGCGAACCTCCTTCTCAATTGCATCAGCTGTAGAGTTAGTCTTGCGGGTACGGTTATTTGATTCTGTGTTACACACATTTTCCTCTATACAAGACCCACCCCCAGGTCCGTCGTCCAATGATTCCTCTGCTTCATCCGGGGCGAAGTTGGAGTACAGCAGATAGTCTTCATCCCCTGAACTTGCACCATCGCTGTCGTCACAGTAATCAAATCTACTGTTGTCCTCGTCATCTGCTTCATCTTCATCTACATCATTTCCTACATTATCTTCACCGTCTTCCTTCTGACTCTCGTACTCATCATCTTTCTGTCCCATTTCCTCTGCCACGCCTACGAAATCATCTACAACGACTTCAGGGGTCTTGGGTGTTGGTTCTGGGGTTTTCGGTTTAACTTCCTCGAACAAGGTTTCACCAGATTTAGCTTCGATCTCAACGCATAGCCGGATGAGTTCACTCCTATGCTGTTTGAGAAAGTTTTGAAACTGCCGACCATTCAAAACAATCACCGGTGGCATATAACATCCGCTTTTTTATATCTATCTAACATATAGCTCAACTTTATGGCGGAAGTTCTTTCACAGAAACCAAAGTCATCGTACACCATAGCAGTAAAGTCTTCAAACTTTGTTTCTTTATTGGCAACTATAATCCTGCACCCTTTGCTAGTATCAACATCAAACAACCATCGCTTTTTGTCTACCCTCCACCTCCCACACGCCAAAACGATATCTTGCTCTTCCATGGATGAACCGAGAGGAAAGATTAACGAAACTGAGTAGGAAAAAGACATTTGCTCCAGCCGACAAACAGAACACGATTGATGAATCTGCTACAAACTTTATTACATGAACACCATAGATCGGAAGAACAGGAAAGGTGTTTAGATCTTCTTCCAATAAGTCTATCGCAACGCTCGACTGTCTTTGCCAGCTCAAACAAATTTGTGTTATTCTGGTAAGACTTTACAGCTGTCAATCTTGCTTACTAAATCTACCACGGACAAGAAGCCTACCACAACACTACGAAAACTATTTCAAAAAACAAACAAAGTATACCAAAAATATCTGTAAGGAGAGAAGGCTGTCGCATAAATCTGTCGCAACAGGCCATTAGTCTACCATAAATATCTTCCCACCCTTTTACGTTTGCCGCTACACGCGCTAAAAACAAAAGTCTATCATCAAAGGGAAATTCCTCTACCAACTTAATCTAACGAATCGATTTCATATACGTCGACCGATAAGTGTACCAACACTACAACTAAGTGTACCATCTACGTCGACGGCAAAGTGTACCAGCACTACAACTAAGTGTACCAAAAATATCTGACGTACACCTTTAATCAGTCCACATGTATAAATCTACCATCAAAGGATCGGTAGACTTAGTCCCAACTTCCAATGTTTTTTTTTTTACTAATGGCATTAGTCGTAATTACGTTTTTTCCCAACACTGGTTTCAGGGGTATTAAGGGTACAGAGTTTATTCTAGTAATTACCAACAATTGTGTGTTACTTTTGTAAAAAAGAAGCTTTTATGTAATATTCTAGTAACTCACCCTAAATTAATAATCATGTAAATTTACTCATATATATATACACTGATATAATAATGTATGTTTCTCCTAAAGCGCATTTATATAGAACAGTTGTAATGTTGTATTTTCAAACTATAACTATATCTCTAAAATATTCTATAACATGTCATAAAAATAGTTAAATTTTTTAAGTTTTCAATTTTTAGATATTCATCATTTACAATTTGATAATTTGACAGACTATTAAAATAGGACAATTGATATTATTATTCATAAAATTGAATTTATGTATGTCATGTGTATAAGTCAATTTGTCTATAGTATTTGTAATTAATTGTAAATAATGTTTTCTAAATATTACAAGTTCAATTCCTAAACAATAAAATTTACAACATCCGGAAATCTAATCTTATTTTGCTAAAATATTCTCAATTTATAATTTTTAAAATTTTTAAAATAAAAATATATCTATAAACTAATAATTATTAATTTACACTATAAAATAATAATAATTATTTTATAGAAAAATTAATATCACTATAAATTAATAAAATGTCTTCGTCTCAACATTATTAATTTATAGAGGTTTTACTGTATATATATGTTTCTAATCATTCACATCAATTTACCACAATTTAATAATATCTCCACTTCCTAACCCAAATATAAATTAATTTATTAATATTTTTCCTATATTTTTAAGTTTTCAATATTTTTTTTTTCCATATTTTGCATACTTATTCAAATCAATATAATGTGGAGAATACAATTCATATATGACACAGATGATTTGATTTTTTATGCATCAAAATTATGGAGAACAAAATTAAGATGTTACAAACCAATAAATTTATTTCCAAAACATTAAACTGTTATAAATAAATTTTAATGGCATATGAATTATGATATGTATGAAAAAATAATTATAAAATAAAGAAACGGTTATAAATACTTTTTTTAAAGTTACATAAGAAATAAAGATTACATGAACGATATACTTTGACCAGTTTAAAAAAAAATATTGTCATTCAAAATATTAAAAGTTACTAGATTAGGACCCGTGCTAGAGCACGGGTTAAAATGTTTTTATTTATATTATAATTTTTGAATAAAATATAATTTATATAATTGTTTTTGAAAGTTTTTTTAGATAAAATATTATGCAATAAAATTATATGCTAAATATGATAGCTTGAAAAAATATCTATTTTGTAAGTTTTATATTGTTAATTTTGTAATTTTATGTATGAGATATGATTATGTTTGTTGTTTGTTTTAATTTTAATTTTTGAACATGTTTGGTGAAAGTGTTTTAATATGACCTGTATTTAGGTAATATTTTATTTTTAACTGGATCCCGGAAATCATGATTAAGTGTGATAAATTGCCAAGATTTTATTCCTTTTTATGCCTAGCAGTATATATTTTGTAACAATACATGGAATACTAAAGATTTTATTTTGGAAATTGTATAAATTATTGAAATATTTTCTTTTAGAGGATTCTTTGGGATATTAGTGTATATTGACCAGTTAATTTATAACCAACTTATAAAAATTATATAATATACAACAAAAAGTTGTGTACTTTCGTTTTATTATATAGGGGATGCTAATAATATTTTTGTTACTGAACATTCAACTGTATGAAAAGCTTTACAACATTAGTTTAACTTTTTATAATAGTTTTCCTTTAGATTTTCCCCCTTATTTTTAATAAAAAAAATCACCAATATATCTTATTTAAAGTTGATTTTAAATCTCTAAGATATCATGAACACAAAAATAAGGATTACTAAATAATATCTAATACTGATTAAAACATTGAAAACACTAACAAACATCTACATGTAAAATTGAAACCTAAGTTTCTAGCTAAAACTAAACCATTTAGAATTCTAATTATCGAATGACAGCAACAACAAATTTTTTTTTTATATAATAATGATTTCTATATATTCCTATTGGGATTTGTTCCACATGTTACTTATCTTTTATGAATAATAAGATATAGTTAAATATAAAAAATCAACCAAGAAATACAAATGAATTAAGCAAAGCAACGACTTAAAAAGAAGAAATTTTTACAGAAAAAGGGAGAGTATTGTACGTTTGTATTGAAGCACATTCATATGGTACTGGTTTATGTATGTTTTAATAAAAATAGATAATTATTTTATATCATATTTTTTCAATTGATATTGAAAATTCGTTAAAAATACTTTCTCAGTTTCACACAGAGTGTCATTTTAAATAATTTTTTTTTGTTTCACAAAAAATGTCATTTTACATTTTCAATGAGTGTTTAAAGCTAATTCTTAAATCCAAAACTATTTTCATTGGATTTAAGTCATTAACCATTTATTAAATATGGACAAACATATATAATTCATATTTTTCTTAGTTTATGTGAAATGTGTCAAAATGACACTCTTTGGCTACTTTCATTTATGTCATCTTTTACACAATTACAATTTGTTAAATGGATTTGTATATTTTTTTTCTAAGTTTTGGTTTTCTATTTTATATTTAGAGTATAGTTTTACGGGGATAGAGTTTAGTATTTAAAGTTTAGAAATTAATCATTTCGTAAATTAGGAAAATGTATTATTGAAAATGGAGAACAAAAAAAGATATTTTTTACAAAAATGTATAAAAAAGGTATTTTTGTAAATAATCCAATGGTATTTCTATGTACATTTATAATCAATCAAAGTATGTGAAAGTGTAAGAACTATAGATATGAATGATGAAATAAGAATTTCTCAAAAACTTTATTTTGATTGATAGAAAATCTGTTTACAAGTTTGTTATAGGAATATCATTGGATTAATAGAACTAGGTTTATGCCATACAACAAGCAAACTTCCTATTCTAATCTTAATAGGATTTGTATAATTTCCTTTTTCTAGGTGTAATAGGAAATTATACTTTTTCTTCACGTTTACATTCTCATTGTAAACGTGAGGCTTTCTAATCTTCTAGATGCTTCTAGTGCCTTCTAAATCTCTAGCCCCTGGCTCCTTCTTTATTAATGGCTGACATAAATATCTTTGTACTCTGTTTTTGTATCGGTGCTCTGTCCTTCTGAAGTAGTTCATCCTCTTATTTAAATGTTGCATTTTTAGTATGCACAAACTTAATTATGTTATTACTGTTTTCAACTAAGTCATTTATTAATAGCAATTAAATAATTCATATATTAAGATTATTTTAAAAAGTTTTTGTATAGTGGTCGGTAACAACTTTAAAAAATACAGTTACGAATTCCTTTAGTCGGGCAACTCTCGGGTCATCAATTGGAAAAAGTAATAAAAACACATGGTGGTCGGTAACGAAACAATAAATATACAAGTGATAGAAAAACCAGAACCAATAATATTAAATAAGAGCACATGGTGGTGGGCTTGCTTAAAGTAGATACTAAGATATATTACGTGCTTAAATCACATATCAACAATTTTTAAAAAATTTATAATAATAAAAATTATTGTTTTATTTTAAAAAAAAAATATTTTGTTTGAGATAATATTTATTTTTAATTGTTATGTATTAGTCTATTTGAATACTAATTATTTCAGAATATTAGAGTATTTTATTTTTGACGTATTATTACAGTTTTATATTGTTTATTTGTTGTATTTGCATCATTATTTTGTGAAATATAAAATAGTAATTTTAATATTATAATTGTGAGCAAATAAAAATTATTAATTTATCATCTATATAAATTTAGTTTTACCAACCCACCAATGTGGAAAATAAAACACACATTTTCATACATTGAGTAATATATCTTCGTTTTAAAAAATTCAAATCACAACATATACAGAAAAATATGCATTTTATTAATTATTAATATTATATGAAAATTCCAAACAATTTGTAAATAAAATAAAGGGAAATTACCTAGAATATTACATAAAAGTAGGTTTATTACTAGACTAACACATTGAGATTTCCAACTTACTCAAATAACACATAAAAGTTTGCAAATTACCTTTATACCTGAATTGTGTGTTTTATTACGGTTTATGCCATTTATAATTAAATTTGGTCAAAAAAAACTTGAGATTTTATGTTCTTGCTCTTGTTTTCCTGTTTTTGTTTTTATTTCTTTTTGAATTGATGTTTGTTTGATTTTTGTCAAATCCTCCTTTACTCTGATTCTGCAAGAAAAGAATGGACTGCTGGATAAATTCCTTTACGATGCAAGAAAAGAAGCTTCACTTCTCCACCAAATAAAGTTTCAATCTTTTTGGTTCACAACTAGTTATTAATCTTTAAGTAATTTGGGTAATTTAGCATCCGTTTTTAGATCAGGAGAGAAAAAACTAAAAACGACAGAGAGCTTCAAGTTGGAGTTAGCTTAGCCACTTCTTTTTTTTTTGTGCTCAGAAGAAAGAACAGTCGCCGGCAAAAAAGTCTCAACCTTTTCCCTCTCCGCTTGTTCACTGGTCACTGGCATTTCTCTCTCTCCGACTTGATTTCCTTATCGCCTGATTTTCAACGGCGATGGGAGACGAGAAGCCGGCGGTTGTGATGGCCAATCGAGAAAGAGATCGAGAGCTTGTTCCCGTCGCTGATTCCGGCGACAAAGACGATGGTCCTTCTTCGAAGCCTTCTTCTTCTTCTGCTTCCTCTTCCTCTTCCTCTTCTTCTTCGCATCAATCCAGCCACGAGGTCTAGTTTCATCTCCTGATCTAGAATCTTGTTCTTTGTTTTCTCGTTTCAAGATTTATGCTAAATTAACAGTTGAATTCGATTTATACTAAGCTCTTAGTTCCTTTCAAGATTTAGTCTTCACAGATTTGGGCGATTCTGTTTCCCCTTGGTTCAGAATCTTGGAACTTGTTTTACCCTAGATTCATTCTATCACTAGAACACTTTCCTGGAACTTGTGTGAACTAGCCAAACTTTGATCTTTATTATGCAGAAGCTTGTAAAAATTTGACCTTTCCGGATTGAGTCAAGTATGAATTTGCATTCCTAGTGTTTTTGTTAGGATCTGCCAATTCTTGAGTCTTGTGATGTTTATGGTCATTCATGTTTTCAAGCAGATATAATACACATACAGCATTGTGGTCTGATGCTTTGGCTATTTTCTGCAGACCTTAAGCTTGTTCATTAGGGGTTGGGCGTCCAAGAAGTTCATGACAGGCTGGTAAGCAAGAGTTGAAATTTGTGAATTATATCAAACGTAGATTGACCAAACGTAGATTTGACGAAAGCTTGTGACCTTACCAAACGTAGATTGACCCCTTTTGCTATTTCAGGTTCTTCTGTACAGATCAGGACTAGTCATTGCTGCTGCATCTTTTGTAGCTGTTCTACTGCTGCATTTTTACCAGGAGACTCTTGGTTAAGTGAAATAATCAAACAAAACCATGATTTGTTTTACTTCGCTGGTGCTAGTGGTTTAGGGCTATCTCTGTTTCTTATTCATATTTATGTTACGGAGATTAAGAGGACTCTTCAAGCTTTATGGGCACTTGGTTTTGTTGGTTCCTTGGCCACTTACGCAGCCCTTGCTAGACCAGCCGGTGATAACTTGGTTCAGTATGTCGTTGATCATCCTACTGCGGTTTGGTTTGTTGGTCCCCTTTTCGCTGCTCTTACAGGCCTTGTTTTCAAAAAAGGTTTAAAATCTTGCTTCTCCATTTGAAGATAAAATGTTTTTTCTTGATACCTGTCTGTAAGCATACCGATGTTCTTGATTTGCATTTCTGTCTGCAGGACTCTGCTACGGAAAACTAGAAGCTGCCTTCTTACATTCATCATACCTGATGTTCATATATTTTGCCTTGTTTTCCCTTAGTTTATTCACATCTTTTGCATCTTTTTCTATCCATTTAGGCCATTATTGTGTAGCTTTAGCACTAATCATGCATTAGGGTTTAGTTGCATTTTATTTGCATCTTTTCATGCATAAACAGGTGATTTTGGAGCTCAAGGAGCATGGAAGCAATGGAGAAGAGATGTGAAGCAATCTTGAGGAGGAAACAAGGGAGTTAAGGCTGAAGAACCAAGGTCCAGAGTCCAACTCGACCAGACACTCGACCGTGTGCTGAGGAGGACTCGACCGAGTGGAGATTGCACGTGAGAAGCCAGCTCGACCCCTAGCTCGACCGAGCACAGGTCGAGTTGACCGAGCCGTTGACCGCTTTGACTTTTTCTATTTTTAGGGCTTCCACTTCCCCACTATATAAGACCTTGTACCTGCAGCCACCAAAGCGTCCAGACTTTTAGATATTCCCAAAAACCTAGTTTTTACCTTTTTTAGCATTATTCCTTTTGCATTTTATTAGATTTTGTACTTCTTTAAGAAAACTCTTAGATTCTTCAATATTGTTGGTTCAATAACTTTCTTAATATTGAGAATTTGAGTTTCATCCTTTGATTAATATTAAAGATCTCAGTTTTATCTTTCTAATAATACAAGTTTCAATATTTTCTGGGTTTTTGATTTATTTCATCATGTCTTGTTGTGAGTAGTCTTCTTAGGATCTTGAGGATGGGTTAGGAAGGATTCATCTTGTGGTTTATGTGATTTGGTCAAGCTTGATTGTTGTAGATCTCTTCTAGGCTAGATGTTCTTAAGGCTGATCTTGAACTGAGAGGTTAGGATCTGATCTCAAGCTCCTTAGCATCACACCAATGTTTAAGGAGCATAGATAAGGCTAGATCTAGAGCTTACCATTAGGTTTGCTAAGAGATTAGAGGTCTTGTTTGGTTTGAGATGTATTGCTTAATGCCTGCTTGTGTAGATTCTTTACTGTGTGAGAACAAGTCTAGAATTGCATAGGTTTGATTGTTTCTTGACCATGAGAGTGGGAGAAACTTGTCTTAGATTTATATGTCTAGAGGTTAGCTCAAAGTTTGCTTGAGTTTTGTTGACCAAGTTAGATGACCACAATGATTAGTTCTTCCCATGAACCCATCCTCAGGAACCTTCTTTGTTTATTGATTTCTAAGTCTTAATCTTGTAGCTTGCTTGTTGTTTGATTGGTTTTAGTGTTGCTCTGTTTTTGTTGTGTTGCTCTGTTTTCTGGATTGAACTAGCTCGACCTCCCACTCGACCTACACTCGGTCGAGTGCTTGCTCGAGTTCATCCCCAGAACTCTGGTTTATGATTTGTGCTTGTCTTGTTTCATTCCTGTTTCATTCCAGTTGCATACATTTAGTTTTCAGTTCATTAATTGTCTTGCATTAGTTCATTAGTAGTAGTTTCTATTTCTGTTCTTGCTTCATTACAGTTTCAATCATTCAGTTTCATTTGCATTTAGTTCTTGGCTCTTGTAGTTTACTTTCTGCATCTTTACATTTCCATCTTAGGATTGTTAGTGACAAACAATCATTACATTTGCCTTAACTTAGATTCATATGCACATCTTATCTGTTCACAAACACTCATTTAGGATTGATACCTCTTGTACTGCAATAGCATAAAGGGGAATTGAAACACCCATCCATCATTCCATTCATATATCATCTTTGCATACATCCACCATCATTCACCAAACACATAAGAAAAACTTGTTTCAATACCTTCAGTACTTCTTGGTCATTTGGTAAAGTAGCTTCTTTTATTAAGATATCCTGAGATCAAATAAGAACGTATCAGAAGGCTAGTTTAGCTAATAAACTGCTGCATCATTTCTCTAAAGACAAAGCTTCACATTTGCTAAAATTGAGGATCTTGGTATTTGTTTGATTGGTATGACTTAAACTGGTATATTGAATTTGCAGAGTGGTCTGATGAATGATGAGGCAAAACTGGTGTTGCTAGGAAGTTATACAGGAAAGGAAAAGTCACAAGAGTTTGGTAGCAAAGTTACACCTATTGTCTCTAAAGTTCTCTTCTTTGAGCAAGTCCGTCTCCTTCAAAAGTCTCCAGAATGGTAAAAAAAAGCTTCTTTCTTTTCTACTGCATGATTATGAATGACATCTATATTTTCAGCAGCATAGCTCATGTCCGTCTTCTTGTTGTTCTTTAGGTATATATATCAGCTTCTGAGGATATGCTTGAAGATGATGTAGCTTCAAACAAAGCAATAGGACCCTTTGGTTTGAACATGTTGAGAACTTGATCAGTTTAGGACATGACTTTGTCTTTTGTTTATGGTTTGGTTTGATGGTTACATCTTCTCTTCTAGAGTTCATGATTGTCATGTGTTCATTTTGTATGATTTGGATCTTTTATGGGAAAGCAATGGTATTTTATGATTTTTTTTGTTGGCTTTAGATTTTTACAAATCTCTCAAGACTTGTGTTATGTATGAACTGCTAGTTGGTCTATGAAATGATGTATTTCTTTAAGAATGAAGTAATAATAGTAGAGATGTTTGAGAAAAGAAGTGTAGCTTAATGAAGTAATAGATGAGAAATAATATCTACTTAGAAGCTATAAGTAGTAGAAGATGGAGCTTTTGCAGACGATAAAAGGGTTGCAACAGAGACATAGGGACTGAGATTTGTTTGGTTGTAATTAATAGAATTTTAGGGTGAATGTGAGGTCTTATGTATAACTAGATCACTTAGGTAGAAAATTTCAGTATAACTTGAAATACTTGGTGCAACTGTAGTAGAATTATTAAAATAAATTTCAATATGGATCATGTGAAAACGAATAAAAAATAGATTTTGGCGGTGGAATATTCATTTAAAATCATCACACTGTGGTAAAATGAACCAAAGGCAACATGCTATTAATAAAAAATTATTTTGTATACACATAATTATACATAGTTATCCAGTTGTACTCTCATATCCATAGTTGAACTTTTGCATTTTTTTCGTATTTCCAGTTCGACTATAATATAAATTATTAATTAGCAGTTGGCCACAAGATTTACCACTATTAATTAGCATATACAAGGTTTTCATAACACAATGTTCATAAAAACTTGGGTTTCACCTCTTTTGCTTCATTTGAGGTGATCACTTACTAAGTCTTCCTTATACTATAAAGAGTGTTTTATGTGAAAACGATAGTATATATTAGAAAGTGATAAATTCTTGTATTGTTGATTAAACATGGTTTTTTAGTAGTTCAATATTTTTTAGAAATTCTTATAAACCTTAATTATCATTTTCATATTTTAAATATAAATACAAATCTAAATATATATTTTGTTGTACCTAGTTGAACTAAGTAATATATACAATTCGACAAATACTATTTATGTTATCTAAATATTACCCTCTATAGTTAAAATGTAATTTTGTGTGGTTATTATTCATTACCTCTCGAAAGTATAATAAATAAATAAACAATTACGAATTACATAGGTTGTTCTAGTAACATCTCTTACTTTTTCTAGTAACATCTCTTACTTGTTCCATTTCTGGTGAACAACAACAAAAATATTAGCTAGGGTTGTAGAAGAAGATATGTTGAAGATGACTACAAAATTACAATAATATTGTTCATTAAAACGGATTTATGGACCTACACTAATCAAAAGAACGTTATGTACGTACACTAATCTCAAGAACATTATGTATGTATAAGTTCATATGTACGTACACGTTTATATGTACGTACACGTTCAATTTTAGGTTTAATGAATCCAAAATTACCATAATATCCTCGTCTTCTACCTCTAACATACGACTGAAAACCCTAATTTTCCCTGCCTCACTTTATTTTTTCACGACTTATGTCTATTTTTTTGGTTTCACTTGTAGGGTTTTTACTCAAGTATTATAGATTTTCGTCTCAACATCTGATTTCTAAATTAAAAACCTATAAAAAGTGAGTTATATAGATTTCCGAAACGATATCTTGCTCTTCCATGGATGAACCCTGAGGAAAGATTTCCGAAACTGAGTAGGAAAAAGACGTTTGCTCCGGCCGACAAACAGAACACGATTGATGAATCTGCTACAAACTTTATTACATGAACACCATTAATCGGAAGAACAACAAACCTGTTTAGATCTTCCTCCAATAAGTCTATCGCAACGCTAGACTGTCTTTGCCAGCTCAAACAAATTTGTGTTATTCTGGTAAGACTTTACAGCTGTCAATCTTGCTTAGTAAATCTACCACGGACAAGAAGCCTACCACAACACTACGAAAACTATTTCAAAAAACAAACAAAGTATACCAAAAATATCTAACGAGAGAAGGCTGTCACATAAATCTGTCGCAACAGCCCATTAGTCTACCATAAATATCTTCCCATCCTTTTACGTTTGTCGCTACACGCGCTAAAAACATAAGTCTATCATCAAAGGGAAATTCCTCTACCAACTTAATCTAACGAATCGATTTCATATACGTCGACCGATAAGTGTACCAACACTACAACTAAGTGTACCATCTACGTCCACGGTTAAGTGTACCAGCACTACAAATAAGTGTACCAAAAATATCTGATGTACACCTTTAATCAGTCCACCTGTATAAATCTACCTTCAAAGGCTCGGTAGACTTAGTCCCAGTTTCCAATGTTTTTTTTTTCGAAGGCATTAGCCGTAATTACGTTTTTTTGCCAAAACTAATTTCAGGGGTAGTATAGGTACAGAGTTTATTCTAGTAATTACAAACAAATGTGTGTTACTTTTGTAATAAGGAAGCTTTTATGCAATATTCTAGTAACTCTCCCTAAAATAAAATAAAGATGATAGGAGAATCATAATTTAAAATCTTAACAAAATCTTCGAATTTAGTTATTAAAAATAATTGTATTGTATACTTGGATATAAAATCTTAGTTTTTAAAATTATGATTGGTTTATATATTTTTTTAAAAAAATAATTAGTAATTTCGTCCATAATTTATTAGAGAGAGAAAATATTTTTCTAGATTTTAAAGATTTTTTAGTATTTAATATGTGAGTATTTTTATTTTTAATTAATTATATTTATTTAAATTAGTTAATTAAATTTAATTATTTTTTTCTAATGGCAATTGAATGTAATTTTTTACACATTTAAAGGTTAGTTTCATATTTTTACTTCTCAATTAATATAGTAGGATTTTTATATTTTGAGGATTGCACCATATTTTATAAAATAACACAGAGAAAATGTTGAACAGTTAGGGCATTTTTTAAGGATGATTGTACTCCTACTTATCATGAATTCATCACTAAATGTTTTATTTTGTTTGTAAGTTTAAATAAATTAACAATATTGATATATTTGAACTTCTTTTGTTTCTTTATATATGCCGGTATTTCGGTTTTCCATATATGGAAAGCAAAAACTAGAGTTAAATATATTAATATTGAAACGACCGACCCCTTTTTTTAAAAAAAATAATAATATAATAAATAGAACTACAACTAGTGGTCCCATACCCACTAGCCACCTAACCACAATCACAAACATCAGCGAAAAATAACAACACCAACATAATATCCAATAATACTCCAATAAAAACCAATAACCATAATCATCAACAATAATCAATCCAAACAACAAGAAACAAGGAACCAGCAACCTAGCAATGTTTCCAATGACCCAACTCTAGCAACCTAGCAATGCCAGACAACATCCAATCGAGTCCCTAGAACATCCTCCTCTTCATTGCCTTGATTCCACGATCACACTTTGCCTTTACCTGCACCACAAACACAAATTGAGATGCATGAATATTTGATAAACACTCAGTGAGGCAATCCTCCCATCTACTGGGCTATACACACAAGCAATAAGGTCTCTACATGCCACAAACAACAACCAATAAAACAAACCAGGCAATATACAAAGCATGCGACGTCCATCGTAACTGAACAAGGGGTGTCGACCGACACCATATGGTGTCGATCGATACAGAACATCTGGTGTCGACCGACACCAAACTGGTGTCGACCGACACCCTGCCCGACACTCCCGGAAACCCTAGTTTGCATCGACCGACACCTCCACATGGCATCGTTCGACACTCGCTAAAGTCCCGAGCCGTCCTCGCGTTGGTGTCGACCGACACCCCAACTGGTGTCGACCGACACCGATGCCGAGCAGCGATTTCCCCTCGATCAGAAACTCCAAATCTCGCCTCCAAGCTTCTCCAATCCGCTCCTTGCACTCCCAGAAGCCAAACCCAGCCCAGACAGCAACGAAATATCATAGAGAACTCAAAGAAACAACCACATAAGCACCAAATCACATAGAATCTAGAGATCTTAGCTTAGATAAGCCATGGTCATGCACTCACCTCTTTGCAGGAAGTTTCTGACCAGTAAGGACGAATTCCCTCACTCCTAGCAAGCTTTTAACACCTTCCCAGCCTTAGATCTCCCAAGAACAGCAAGAAAATCTCACAAAAACTCCCAGGAACTCAAGAACAAAGCTTTCCTCCTCTTTCTCTCTGTTTTTGACAAAAGCGGCCAAGAGAGGAGAAAAACTCGAGCTCCCTCCTTAAAAACCCGAGCTAGGGTTTTCCCTAAACCAACTCCGCAAACCGGACAATTAAAATTGAACCGACCAAACCGGCCACAACTGGTGTCGATCGATGCCTCACTAGAGGGTGTCGATCGACACCCTTACCAAAATACCAAAAAAATTGGTTTGCGGGTGTTACAATTCTTCCCCACCAAACTAGATTCGTCCCCGAATCTCAAACAACCATCAGTCAAGGACTCCCGTGCAACCGTCTCCACGGCCCGCACTCCTCCGACTGATCTACAGAAGGTCACCTCTAGGCGATAGACTCACGCTCCAGGCGTCATTTGCTCTTGACTTTTTGGACTTTCCTTTACTCATAGGCCTAGACCTTGAGTTTCATCGGCTCATCATCAGACCTAAGTCTGCATGCCAATGTTGGCTCCTCATCAGGCCTAAGCCCGCATGCCATAATATATAAGGAAAAGCCCAAACTCGTCTCTCGGGTTGCCACCCTACAGCGCGCCCCCGGATCGTCATCCGAAGTCGATATACCAACCATACTCCCGAGCCACAAAGTCTCTGAATATAGCAGTACTAGGAGAACCTAAGTCCCCCAAGAGTCGCGAGCAAACGATTCTGAACACGTCTGAGTCCTATCCCTACCCAGGTTTCCTTCCCGTGGCTCACGTAGAAACATCTCAATGTCCTACCAACCACATATCCCCTCACCGAGATACCTCATGACCACACAAGGATCATACACACGCCTCAAGGGCCGCCACAAAGGCCAACAAAATGTCCTAACGAGGACCGCCACCAAGGCCAAACATATGTCCTAAAGAGGACCGCCACCAAGGCCACTCGTCCCGAAGGACCGTCACAAAGACCATCTGTCCCGAAGGACCGTCACAAAGACCATCTGTCCCGAAGGACCGTCACAAAGACCATCTGTCCCGAAGGACCGTCACAAAGACCATCTGTCCCGATGGACCGTCACAAAGACCATCTGTCCCGAAGAACCGTCACAAAGACCATCTGTCCCGAAGGACCGTCACAAAGACCATCTGTCCCGAAGGACCGTCACAAAGACCATCTGTCCCGAAGGACCGTCACAAAGACACTCTGGCTAAACAGCCCGCCACAAAGGCCAACAATTGGCTAAAAGCCCGCCACAAAGGCCACACAATTGGCTAAAAGCCCGCCACTAAGGCCACACACACTGTCTAAAAAGACCGCCACACACATGCACCCTGACTCGAAAGTCCGCCACAAAGGCCACAAAGCCCCTCCGAGGCTTCCCACCGCTAAAATGGACAAATTCTAACTCCCGTAAAACTTTCCATATTTAGCACTTTCCACTTTTGGAAACTTCCCACTTTTGGAAACTCTTTTTCCAGGAAACTTAACTTCGCAACCCCGCCTCACGGAAATTTTGTACCCCAACACCACCTCATCTTGTTACTGAGTCGCACAACCAACCACCCCAAGCGACCGAGTAACAAGAGAGATGGGCTGGAATACTCCATTCCCGCTCCAGCCACGGATTACAGATGGGACCAGGCTAAACAAGCTCAAGTCGCGGCTTGCTTCTCATACCACTTCTTGAACCTTGCCTTCATCCTTGCCTCAGGCTCCCAAGTCTGCTCCTCAACACCATCACAGTCCCACAGGACTCTCATCAAAGGAATCTTCTTCTTCCGAAGTTCCTTGATCCTCCTCTCGAGAACCCTCACTGGTCTCGCCTCCAAAGTCATGTTAGGCTGAAGATCCTCAGGGATCTTAGCCAACACCTCCTCTCCCTCACGGAGACACTTCCGCAACATAGACACATGGAAAACCTTATGGAATGCACGCATCACCTCAGGTAACTCCAATCTATATGCCACTGGTCCAACCCGCTCAATCACTCTGAATGGACCCATATACCTCGGACTCAACTTAGTCTCTGACAATGACCTGTTCGGACCCCGCAACATGGCCATCTTGAGGTACACTCTGTCTCCTACCTGAAACTCAAGATCTCTCCTCCTCTTATCAGCATAACTCCTCTGCCTATCCTGAGCCTCCTTCATGTTCAGCTTGAGAACTCGAATCTTCTCTGAGGTCTCCTGAACAAAACTAGCACCAAACATGCTCCTCTCCCCCACCTGAGTCCAGCATAATGGTGTACGACATGGTCTCCCATACAAAGCCTCGTAAGGAGCCATCTTAATACTCCCCTGATAACTGTTGTTGTAAGCAAACTCTACCAGGTTCAGGTGATCTGCCCAATGGCCACCCCAATCCAACACACACATCCTCAGCAAATCCTCCAGCGTCTGGATCGTCCTCTCAGACTGTCCATCTGTCTGGGGATGATAAGCTGTACTCATATGCACCTTAGTGCCCATCTCTGCCTGAAATGCCTTCCAGAACACCGAAGTGAACTTAGAATCCCTATCAGACACAATGCTCGCTGGCACCCCATGCAACCTGACAATCTCCCTCACATACTTCTTAGCCAAGACCGCTGCTCCATCAGTCTTCTTAATGGCCAGAAAATGTGCTGACTTAGTCAACCGGTCCACAATGACCCAAATAGCATCAAAGGTCCGTGACACTAGCAAACCCACCACAAAATCCATGGTGATCATATCCCACTTCCACTCAGGAATGGGTAATCTCTTCAGTAACCCGCCAGGAACCTGATGCTCAGCCTTCACTAGCTGACACACATCACACCTCGAAACCCAACTAGCCACATCCTTCTTCATCCCGACCCACTGATAGTACCTCTTGAGGTCACGGTACATCTTAGTCGCTCCTGGATGAATGGATAACTTGCTCGCATGAGCCTCTCTCAGAATCTCTTGTCTCAACTCCTCATCCTTGGGCACACACACACGACCGTGCACCAAGATAGTACCATTATCTGAGACCTGATACTCTGAATCCACATCCTTAGAGGCATTCACCAGCCCCAAATCCTTCTCCTGAGCCAACCGCACTCTACTCAGAAGATCTGCTCTATCTACTGCTTCCAAACCCAACGGTTCCTGTGAAACAGCACACAAGCTCAAAGCACTGATCTCCCCTACCAGTGACTCCATCTCCTGCTCCTGAGCCGAAGCTACCCTCTTCCGACTCAGAGCATCTGCAACCGTGTTAGCCTTACCAGGATGATAGGCTATCTCCAAATCATAATCCGCCACAAGCTCCATCCACCGCCTCTGCCTCAAATTCAACTCAGGCTGAGTGAATATATACTTCAGGCTCTTATGATCTGTGAACACCTGCAACTTTGCACCATAAAGATAAGATCTCCAAATCTTCAGGGCAAAAACTACAGCACCCATCTCCAAATCATGAGTAGGATAGTTGCCTTCATGCACCCGCAACTGCCGCGAAGCATAGGCAATCACCTTCCCATGCTGCATCAGAACACAACCCAAACCAACTCTAGATGCATCTGTATAAACCACATAGGGTTCTCCCTGCTCAGGCAAAGCCAACACTGGCGCAGTAGTCAACATCTCCTTCAGGCTTGCAAAGCCTTCCTCACACTCTTCTGACCAGACAAAAGGAACATCCTTCCCTGTCAACTTAGTCATAGGACGTGCTCTGCTTGCAAACCCCTGCACAAATCTCCTGTAATACCCTGCCAACCCAAGAAAACTTCTGATCTCTGTGGCATTCTGCGGTCTAGGCCAATCTCTGATAGCCTGAATCTTCTCTGGATCTACAGAAACCCCCTCTGCAGAAACAATGTGACCCAGAAAGCCCATCTCACGCTGCCAGAAACTACACTTGCTCAACTTGGCAAACAACTTCTGCTCCCGCAGCTTCTCCATAACCGCCCTCAAATGCACTGCATGCTCTTCAGGACTCTTGGAATAAACCAGGATATCGTCGATGAAAATGATGACAGATACATCCAGAAACTCCTGAAACACACTGTTCATCAATCTCATAAACGCTGCTGGCGCGTTAGTCAATCCAAAAGGCATCACCACAAACTCATAGTGCCCATATCTCGTCCTGAAAGCAGTCTTCCTCACATCTGCCTCATCTATCGGTATCTGATGATAACCCGACGCCAGATCTACCTTGGAGAACCAAGTAGCACCCCTCAACTGATCCAACAACTCATCGATCCTAGGAAGAGGATACTTGTTCTTCACAGTGACCCGGTTCAAACCCCGATAATCAATACACAACCTGAAACTCCCATCCTTCTTCTTCACAAACAACACCGGCGCTCCCCACGGTGATACACTAGGACGGATGAATCCCTTACTCAACAAATCTTCTAGCTGCTTCTTCAGCTCTGCCATCTCTGCTGGAGCCATTCTGTAAGGGGCCTTGGATAACGGTGTCGTCCCCGGTTCCAGTTCAATGGTAAAAGGATCCGACCGAGATGGTGGTAATCCCTGCAAAGACTGAAACACATCCTCAAACTCTTCCACTACTGGAATACCGCTAACCGTAGACTTCCCCACTGACTCTGGCATAGATATAGTAACCAGATAAGCCTCACGGCCCTTCTCGATCATCTTCCCAGCCTGAATGGCTGAGATCACGAGACTCCCCGAAGTCGGTCTAATACCCTGAAAAACCAACTTCCCTCCTGGACGCTCAAACTCCACTCTACCCCGATAGCAATCCAAATGCACCATATGCCGATGCAACCAATCCATCCCGAGAATAACATCATACAGCTCCACTGGACTGATAAGCAAATCTGCTGGCCACGACTCTCCTGCGATCTGAATATCAATTCCTCTAGCTCGACCAATCACTCTCAGGAACACGCCTCCCGCAACTCTGACAACTCCTGCACGCTCACCAGGATCCCCGCTGATCCCCGCACACTCTGCACACTCTGGAGTAATAAAGCTATGCGAAGCTCCAGAATCAAACATAACGTGGGACTTAAACCCGCCCACCAACAAGGTCACTACACAAACCTCATGTGTTGAGAACCTAACAATTTATCACAGGAACATAAAATCTGACCCTACAAAAATTCACAAAGATTAAGTACCAGAAATTATACCTGTGATCGCCCCGGCACTGGTTCCACCAGTCTCTACTGTCGAGTAAACACGTGGCGCCTGCTCAATCCGTGCCACCTGCTGACCTCCAGGCTGCACCTGCTGCAACGCTGCCACTGCTGCCGGCTGTAGCTTGGGACAAAAAGGCCTAATGTGCCCTGTCTCCCTACAGTGATAACATACCCGAGGCCCCGTAGTCGGAACACTCCTCTTGGGACAACTAGCAACCCTGTGATCCTTGCTCCCACACCCGAAGCAACCCGCACCACTCGGCTTCTGCGTAGCCTCCCACTTCCTCTTGGTTCCCTGAGCATGCCTACCGCCCCTGCTAGAACCACCCTGCTGCTGAGCCTTACTAGGCTGAACTGCTGGAGCAACCGGCACTGACTGTGCCCGGATATCCTCCTCAATCTCTGCTGCAGTCTCCACCAACTCTGCACGCGTAGCATAATACCTCCCTCTACAGTGAACTCTCAACTCATCACGTAGAGCTCTCATAAACCTCCTAACCTGAGCCTCCTCAGGCTCCATAGCTCGACCCCCATAACACAGGAGTCGACTGAACTCCAAGTCCAGCTCCCGCACTGACCGTGTCCCCTGAGACAACTGAAGGAACTGCACCTCCAACCGATCCAATGCCTCTCTCGGAAAATACTTGCGGTTGAACTCCAAAACGAAGTCAGCCCAAGTCATCTCCCGCTGCACTCTCCTAGCAGCCACAGATCTCCACCACAACACAGCATCTCCAGTCAAAAAGTAGACCCCTATGTCCACCCAGAACTCCTCAGGACATCTCAAGGTATGGAAGTTGCGTTCCACCCTCGTCCTCCACGCATCCGCAGCAGTAGGATCCACACCTCCCGAAAACTGCTCGGTACGTAACTTACCCATCTCTGACAACATGCTGAGATAACGAGCATGAACTCCCACATCCGCAGCCACTGGCTGCCGCTCCTCCGCCACCACTGGTGGCACTACCTGAGCCTGAGCCGGCACCACAGGTGGTAACCGCTCCAACAACTGTGCTAGCATAGCCACAACGTCAGTACCAAGGACTCCACCCGCTGGGACTCCCACACCCGGGACCCTAGCATCACCGGCCACTGGAGCATCAACACCGCCCCCTCCTGCCACACTCACGGAATCCCCTGGAACATCCTGTGACTCGCCAACACCCTCAGCTGTCACGCTCTGGTCTTCGGTCTCACTAACCACTGGGGCTCTGCCCCTACCACGACCACGTCCGCGACCACGTCCGCGTCCACGACCTCGACCAGTCACAGCATCCTCTCTAACCATCTGCACTACCATGAACAGAAGGCTAAGCAAACAATTTCTAATATAACAAAGAAACATAAACTCACCGTGGAATCACACACTCGGCTCGAAGAGGATGTTCTAGGACTCCATGCCACACACAATTGACTAACTCACGTAATCAATCCAGACATGCAATCCCAAACATCTACAACAGGAACCTAGCGAACCCAAACCTAGAACCGTAAGGGCTCTGATACCAAAATGAAACGACCGACCCCTTTTTTTAAAAAAAAATAATAATATAATAAATAGAACTACAACTAGTGGTCCCATACCCACTAGCCACCTAACCACAATCACAAACATCAGCGGAAAATAACAACACCAACATAATATCCAATAATACTCCAATAAAAACCAATAACCATAATCATCAACAATAATCAATCCAAACAACAAGAAACAAGGAACCAGCAACCTAGCAATGTTTCTAATGACCCAACTCTAGCAACCTAGCAATGCCAGACAACATCCAATCGAGTCCCTAGAACATCCTCCTCTTCATTGCCTTGATTCCACGATCACACTTTGCCTTTACCTGCACCACAAACACAAATTGAGATGCATGAGTATTTGATAAACACTCAGTGAGGCAATCCTCCCATCTACTGGGCTATACACACAAGCAATAAGGTCTCTACATGCCACAAACAACAACCAATAAAACAAACCAGGCAATATACAAAGCATGCGACGTCCATCGTAACTGAACAAGGGGTGTCGACCGACACCATATGGTGTCGATCGATACAGAACATCTGGTGTCGACTGACACCAAACTGGTGTCGACCGACACCCTGCCCGACACTCCCGGAAACCCTAGTTTGCATCGACCGACACCTCCACATGGCATCGTTCGACACTCGCTAAAGTCCCGAGCCGTCCTCGCGTTGGTGTCGACCGACACCCCAACTGGTGTCGACCGACACCGATGCCGAGCAGCGATTTCCCCTCGATCAGAAACTCCAAATCTCGCCTCCAAGCTTCTCCAATCCGCTCCTTGCACTCCCAGAAGCCAAACCCAGCCCAGACAGCAACGAAATATCATAGAGAACTCAAAGAAACAACCACATAAGCACCAAATCACATAGAATCTAGAGATCTTAGCTTAGATAAGCCATGGTCATGCACTCACCTCTTTGCAGGAAGTTTCTGACCAGTAAGGACGAATTCCCTCACTCCTAGCAAGCTTTTAACACCTTCCCAGCCTTAGATCTCCCAAGAACAGCAAGAAAATCTCACAAAAACTCCCAGGAACTCAAGAACAAAGCTTTCCTCCTCTTTCTCTCTGTTTTTGACAAAAGCGGCCAAGAGAGGAGAAAAACTCGAGCTGCCTCCTTAAAAACCCGAGCTAGGGTTTTCCCTAAACCAACTCCGCAAACCGGACAATTAAAATTGAACCGACCAAACCGGCCACAACTGGTGTCGATCGATGCCTCACTAGAGGGTGTCGATCGACACCCTTACCAAAATACCAAAAAAATTGGTTTGCGGGTGTTACAAATATTGATAACTAAGTTTACAGTGTATTAAGTAAACTGGATTTTAATTTTATTTTAAACTAGGTTAGTATCCGTCTCTAGAATATTTTTTATTTGTTTTCATTTTATAAACCTTTTTGTTTTGCATTTTAATAAATAATCTGCATTATATTATTTGGAATCAAATTTCATAATTAATAAAGTTTTGATTGTGTTCAATGGTAATTTTTTGTTTTCGTTCTTGTTTGTTGCATTAATATTTTTAGACAAACACCATTTTATTTTTATTTTGTATAATGAATGTGGGAGTTCGCAAAAAAATATTTTTGTAACTAAAAAAGAAAAAAAGATATAAAGACCATGGAGTACCGATAGAAACAACAAACCGAGCCGGTAGATAATTTGATTACAAAATCGAGTTGTTTTGTTAAACTAAGAAGCTTCTTTTTCTCAATACTCTCGAATATCTTTCAAAATGATAGAAAGCTTTGTTTTTTTGACATTTTTTTTTCTGATTAACATGGTGGATCTTATGACAGTATGTGTGTTTAGTTTTGTGCTATGTTGCGAGATATTTTTTGGATAATTTTTTTATTTAGTAGAAATATAATATATAATAAATCATATTTGTTTAAAATCATTATTACATCAAACAAATGTGTGCCTAGCATTTTTGAAGAAGCTGTTTGGCATCAAGTGGCATTTTGATATCAAACCAATGTGTGCCTAGCAATTTTTAAGAGGTTGTTTGCCATCAAGTGGCATTTTGAGGGAACACATGTCTTATATGATGTAGAGCAATTATTTGTCTAAACCAAAGTTTGTTAAGCGAAATATTATATACCAAAATCATCATATATAAACTAAGATTATGATGACTACAATATATTTTATGTGAACCGAACCAAATATTTCAAAAGAAAAAAAAAAACAAATCAATTCAAATCTAACTACTTAATTCAGTTCAGAACAGACTAAACCGACCAAAACATATGATAGGCCATATACCTCTAACTGACACCCGCTGGTCTCAATTCGCGACAGAGAAAACGTGTCTCATGAAACTGCCAATAACTCATCGAGTTTAAATCCAAATCCATTTCTGTAAAAAGGAGAATCACGATGAAAAACTTGTGAATAACTCTACCGAATTTCATTGCCTTTGAAAACAATTTCTTATGTCGAAACCATTTCCTCTCTCTCTCTCTCTCCCCTTCTCTCTGATCAGAAAAATGTCGACCACAACACACAAAAGAGAGGAGAAGAGGCATAGACTTAAGGAGAAAAATTAGAGTTTTTGGTTTACTTTGATTAAACCAAGATTTAATTAAACCAAAATTAATCCAAAACCACTCCTTTGGTTTACTCAATACATCACAAATTATAATCCCCAAACACGGATGTTACAGGTTGAGCTTTGTTTGTTGCCTGGTTTGTTTGTGTTATTTTGTTATGTGTTGATAGGAGATCTCAATTGCTTGTGAGTAATGCCTAGTAGATGGGAGGATTACCTCACTCAGTATTTGTGCTCATGCGTCTTAATTGTTGTTTATGATGCAGGTAAAGGCAAATTATGATCATAAAATCAAGGCAATAAAGAGGAAGACGTTCTAGTGGCTCAATTGGTTGTTGTTTGGCTACTGTTAGGTTGCTAGAGTTAAGTCTTTAGAATGTTTCCTAGAATTAATGGTTCTTTGGTTTATGTTATTATTCTGGAATTGAAGGATTAGTCTTGGATTATTGTTGTTGGTTATTTAGTCTATTGGATTATTGTTGGTTAATTGCTGGTTGATGTTGTTGTTATTTCCGCTATTGTATTGATTAGGGTTAGATTGTTAGTGAGTATGAGATTACTAGTTTATTTATTATATTAAAAAGAAAAAAGGGTCGGGTCGTTTCATGCACAAAACTTTGAAAACATCACATTGATTTTTTTCTTATCTCTTTAACAGAGATATTTATTCACTATCTGTTTAAAACACAACTACAAAAAAATATTTAAAAGAATATTAAAATAACAATATTTAATATAAAAAAATTCAAAAAAAATTGAAATAAAAATAATTTATGCTGTCAGGCTTTGAACCCAGAAATCAAATATCAATCAGATAGTTGGTTAAAACATTGCGTTACAACAAATTTTGTGTTAGACTCATATATATGTTGTTGAAGAAAATATTTTGGACTTAGGATCGTGTGTTGTATAATCAAACTGCTAACATTTTATATGATTTATAATTTACATTCTTGTAAATAATCTAAGAAATATTTACTTTCGAAATTTTTACGGTGTCAAGTTTTACATATTCACTACATTCTTCTCGGTAAGAAACTACAGTATCATCCTACTCTCTAGTGGAAACAATGTAACATCCACGAACCAAATTGGATGGTTAAGGGATGTGTGTCCATCGACACAAGAGGTGTGCCGGTCGACACCAGCATCTGCAGTTTGGCTGATTTTGGTTTTAAGTCGTCGATTTGATGCAGTTTACTTAGGAATACCCTAAAGGTCGGGTATAAAAGGGGAAACTCAACGTCTTTGGGAGTTTTTAGCCTCTTTTGTCGTTTCCAGAGAGTTTGAAAAGGAGAAAAGTTCCTTTCGAGTGTTCTTGAGTTTTCTTATCTGTTCTTGTGAGATCTTTCTTATGGAATGGACATCTGAGGCTGGGAACGTGGTAGAAGCTTTATAGGAGGGCCAGGGATGAGGCAGGAGATCCTGAGGGAGGCTCATGCGAGTATATTTTCTATTTCATCCAGGACCGACTAAGATATACCGAGATCTCAAGAGATACTATCACTCGGTCAGATAAAGAAGGATGTAGCTAGTTGGGTCGCGAGGTGCGATGTGTGTCAGCTAGTGAAGGCTGAGCATCAGGTTACAGGCGGGTTGCTGAAGAGTTTGCCCATTCCAGAGTGGAAGTGGGATATGATCACGATGGACTTCGTAGTAGGATTGCCAGTGTCTCGCACCTTTGATGCTATTTGGGTCATTGTGGGCTGGTTGACTAAGTGAGCACATTTTCTGGCCGTTAAGAAGACTGATGGAGCATCGGTCTTGGCTAAGAAATATGTGAAGGAGATAGTTAGGTTGCATGGGGTGCCAGCGAGTATTGTGTCTTATAGGGATTCTAAATTCACTTTGGTGTTCTGGAAGGCATTTCAGGCAGAGATGGGCACTAAGGTGCATATGAGTACAGCTTATCATCCCCATACCGATGGACAGTCAGAGAGGACGATCCAGACGCTGGAGGGTTTGCTGAGGATGTGTGTGTTGGATTGGGGTGGCCATTGGGCAGATCACCTGAACCTGGTAGAGTTTGCTTACAAGAACAGTTATCAGGCGAGTATTAAGATGGCTCCTTATGAGGCTTTGTATAGGATACCATGCTGTACACTATTATGCTGGACTCAAGTGGGGGAGAGGAGCATGTTTCAGGTGGATTTTGTTCAGGAGATCTCAGAGAAGATTTGGGTGCTCAAGCTGAACATGAAGGAAGCTAACGATCGGCAGAGGAGTTATGCTGATAGGAGGAGGAGAGATCTTGAGTTTCATGTAGGAGACAGAGTGTACCTCAAGATGGGTATGTTGCGGGGCCCGAACAGGTCATTGACAGAGACTAAGTTGAGTCTAAGGTTTATGGGTCCGTTGAGAGTGGTTGAGCGAGTGGGACCGGGGGCATATAGGCTGGAGTTGCCTGAGGTTATGCGTGCATTCCACGAGGTTTTCCATATTTCTATGTTGCAAAAGTGTTTCCGTGAGGATGATCAGTTATTGGCTAAGATTCTTGAAGATCTTCAGCCTAACATGACTTTGGAGGCGAGATCAGTGAGGGTTCTGGGGAGGAGGATCAAGGAACTTCGGAAGAAGAAGATTCCTTTGATGAGAGTCATTTGGGACTGTGATTGTGTTGCGGAGCAGACTTGGGAGCCTGAGGCAAGGATGAAGGCAAGGTTTAAGAAGTGGTATAAGAAGCAAGCCGCGACTTGAGCTTGTCTAGCTTGGTCCCATCTGTAATCCATGGCTGGAGCGGGAATGGAGTATTCCATCCCATCTCTCTTGTTTTACTTGGTCGCTTAGGGGTGGTTGGTTGCACGACTAAGTAACAAGATGAGGTGGTGTTCGGGGTTCAAAATTTCCGTTAGGCGGTGGTTTGAGGGAAAATTTCCTGAAATAGAAGGTTCTAAAAGTGGAAAGTTTCCAAAAGTGGAAAGTGCTAAAAATGGAAAGTTTTATGTGAATTAGAATTTGTCCATTTTAGTGGCGGACTTTTGAGTCATTGTGCCCGTGTGTGGCAGTCTTTTGAGTCATTGTGTGGCCTTTGTGGTGGGATGTTTAGCCAGTTGTGTGGCCTTTGTGGCGGGCTGTTTAGCCAGATGTGTGGCCTTTGTGGCGGGCTGTTTAGCCAGATGTGTGGCCTTTGTGGCGGGATATTTAGCCAATATTGCCTGTTTAGGCGGTCCTTCGGGACAAGTGGTCTTTGTGACAGTCCTTCAGGACGAGTGGCCTTGGTGGCGGTCCTGTTTAGGATATTTGTTTGGCCTTGGTGGCGGTCCTGTTTAGGACATTTGTTTGGCCTTGGTGGCGGTCCTCTTTAGGACATTTGTTTGCCCTTGGTGGCGGTCCTGTTTAGGACATTTGTTTGGCCTTTGTGGCGGCCCTTGTGGCATCGAGATGATCCTTGTGTGGTCATGAGGTATTCCAATGAGGGGATATATGGTTGGTAGGACATTGTGATATTTTACGCGAGCCACGAAAAGGAAACCTAGATAGGGATAGGACTCAGACATGTTCAGGATTGTTTGCTCACGACTCTTGGGGGACTTTGGTTCTCCTTGTACTGCCATAATCTGAGACTTTGTGGCTTGGGAGTATGGTTGGTATATTGACTTTGGATGACAATCCGGGGGCGCGCTGTAGGGTAGCAACCCGAGAGACGAATATTGGACTTCCTTTTATATATGGCATGCGGGCTTAGGCCCGATGAGGAGCCAACATTATGACCCTGCAGGGAATCGATCCTAACCCATCATTGTAGATATCCAAATCCACCAGTAGGTTATTGGTGCGTTAGGCGTTTCTCGAACCCTGGTTCCCACCCTTTAACAACCTTTCCCACAGGACAAGCAGGGTCCATGGACGGTCCGCTGGGAAGCAAGCGGTGGGCTGATGAGGTCCACGGGACGGGTTGTCACGATTTTAAATGAATATAATTTCCGCTGCCGGGCTTTGAACCCAGAAAACAAATATCAATTAAATAGTTTGTTTAAACATTGCGCTACAGTAGATCTTCTGTTAAATATGTATAAATGGTGTAAAAGAAAAGCTTTTGGACTTGGGATCTTGTGTTGTATAGTCAAACTGCTAACATTTTATCTGATTTACACTTTTCATTCTTGTAAACAACATAAGAAATATTTACTCTGGAAAATTTTATAGTTTTATGTTTTACATATCCACTACATTCTTCTCGGTGAGAAACTAAAGTATCGTCCTACTCTATAGTTGAAACAATGTTACATTCGTCAATGAGGTCTGCCACAAAATTTTGAACGCATCACAATGATTATTTTCTCCTACGTTCAAATTTTTTATCTTATCTCTCTAGTAGAGATATTTATTCACTATCTGTTTAAAACACAACTTCAAAAGAATATTGAAAAGAAAAATAAATAAAAATATTTTAAAAGAAAGAATTTTAGAAAAGAATTCAAAATAAAAATAATTTCTGCTGTCGGGCTTTGAACCTGCAAATCAAATATCAATTAGATAGTTGGTTTAACCATTGCGCTACAGCAGATCTTGTGATTGACTTGTATATAAGGTGTAGAAGAAAATATTTTGGACTTGGGATCTTGTGTTGTATTGTCAAAATGCTAACATTTTATCTGTTTATATTTTCATACTTATATATAACCAAATAAATATTTAATTTAGAAAATTTTACGGTTCAAGTTTTACATATTCAATACATTTTTCTCGGTTAGAAACTACAGTATCATCCTACTATGTAGGAGAAACAATGGTACATTCTTCAATAAGGTCTCACACAAAATTTTGATTGTTTTCTCTTACGTACAAACTTTTTTGATCTTATCTCTCTAATAGAGATATTTATTCACTATCTGTTTAAGACACAACTTCAAAAGAATATTGAAAAGAAAAATAAATAAAAATATTTGATATTAAAAAAAAAAGAATTTTAGAAAAAATTCAAAATAAAAATAATTTCTGCTGCCGGACTTTGAACCCGGAAATCAAATATCAATTAGATAGTTGATTTAACCATTGCGCTACAGCAGATCTTGAGATAGACTTGTATATAAGGTGTAAGAAAAAAGATTTTGGACTTCAGATCTTGTGTTGTATAGTTAAAATGCTAACATTTTATCTGATTTATTTTTTCCGTACTTGTATATAACCAAATATATATTTAATTTAAAAAATTTTACGGTTTCAAGTTTTACATATTCACTACATTTTTCTCGGTGAGAAACTACAGTATCATCCTACTATGTAGTAGAAACAATGTTACATTCGTCAATGAGGTCTCGCACAAAACTTTGAACACATCACAATAATTATTTTCTCCTACGTACAGACTTTTTATTTTATCTCTCTAATAGAGATATTTATTCACTATCTGTTTAAAACACAACTACAAAAGAATATTGAAAAGAAAAATAAACAAAAATATTTAATATTGGAAGAAAGAATTTTAGAAAAGAATTCAAAATAAAAATAATTTCTACTGTCGGGCTTTGAACCCGGAAATCAAATATCAATTAGATAGTTAGTTTAACCATTGCGCTACATCAGATCTTGTGTTAGACTTGTATATAAGGTGTAGAAGAAAAGATTTTGCACTTGGGATCTTGTGTTGTATAGTCAAAATGCTAACATTTTATCTGATTTATATTTTCCATACTTGTATATAACCAAATAAATATTTAATTTAGAAAATTTTACTGTTTCAAGTTTTACATATTCAGAACATTTTTCTCGGTGAGTGATAGACAGGTTTTCACCCAGGGTATCAATCCCCTATGCAGTTGTAGTACAAAGGGTTATCAATCCAAATGGTTGTGTATTGCTAGCAGGAAGGATATGATCAGTACAATATAAGTCAAGCCAAGCAATTAAGGTTTGGGTTCTAACAGTCATAAAATAAACAAAGTAAAAGAATATAAACAAGTAAACCATACGACCTAAGCACTTGATGCAAGCAATCGAGTACAGGATCGAGTGGGGGTGGTCGAGTATGCAAGTAAGTTATGAACAGCTCGAGGTATTACTCGATGCAGGTTATCGTGTACCTGATCGGTAAGTGGTCGAGTAAGTAAAGAAAATGTAAACAAATAAAATACTAAGTGTTCTAGACCAGTATGGGATGCCTTACATGCCTCAAGCAATTATTTCCTAGACAATGAACCTCTAAAACCTTGTCACCACACTTTCGCACTAGCAACAATCAACCTTAAACATGCTACCACACTGTCGCACTAGTAATATGAACAAGCAGGCATTAAGAACAATTCATTTTTGTCAGTAGACTTAAACTCATCTGATTTTGTCACTCAGAGTTAAGTAAACCTCTAGCATTGACCTAATCAAGCATTTTATCTACTCCTTTCGGCCTGTAGCATTGTAAACGCCCTAGATCTAATCTCAACCTTTCGGTCTGTTGACAACATTAAGAACATCAACCTAGAAGGAAATCTATCAATCATAACAATCAACTAAGGCATCCTTACCGATTAAGAACACCTAATCATCTATCCCATCCCTAGAAACTTTGCTACACTACTCAGACATAGAAACGAATGAAAAAGCAATCATAATAAACGAAAATGACATTTTATTAAAAGATAGAGTAGAGTAGAAAGAGAATGGGATAAAGATCTAAGAAAACTACAAAATAAAAGTGCAAAAACAAGAAGAAAATGTTGAGTCGCTCAGTTCTCTCACAGAAGCTCTCGCTCTCTGGTTTGAGGGTCTGCGGCGTGCTCGTTTGCGAGCTAAGGAAAGAGGAGGTTTATATATGGAAACCCATATGACCTAGCTTCCCAGACCTGCCCGATGGTCTACTCGATGGGGTACATGAGGGTGAAGTCAGGTAACTCCTCGGGTGGATCTTCGGGTTGCTCTTCGCGCTCTTGGATCCTCTTCGATCGTGTTGGGGTTCGGACTTGTACTTGTAGCTCGATGGCTCCTTCGGTTACATGCTCGAGTTGTCCTTGTTTTTCCCCATTTTTGGTTCTTTAGCACCTGTTTTCATCCAAAATATGCAAATGCAGAAATGCAACACCCTAAATGCTCTAAAAGTTGATTCCTACAGTAAATGACCTAAAAATGCTAAGTTAGAGGTATGAACAATGCAAAATATGGACAAAAAAGGATGCTAAAAACATGTAAATTAGAGTGTTATCAGTGAGAGACTACATTATCATCCTACTATGTAGGAGAAAAAATGGAACATTCGTCAATGAGGTATCGCACAAAATTTTGATTGTTTTCTCCTACGTACAAATTTTATTTTATCTTATCTCTCTAATAGAAATATTTATTCACTATCTCTTTAAGACACAACTTCAATAGAATATTGAAAAGAAAAATAAATAAAAATATTTAATGTTAAAAGAAAGAATTTTAGAAAAGAATTCAAAATAAAAATTATTTCTGCTGCCAAGCTTTGAAATCAGAAATCAAATATCAATTAGATAGTTGGTTTAACCATTGCGCTACAGCAGATCTTCTCACAGACTTGTCTATAAGGTGTAGAAGAAAAGATTTTGGAGTTGGGATCTTGTGTTGTATAGTCAAAATGCTAACATTTTATCTGATTTATATTTTCCATACTTGTATATAACCAAATAAATATTTAATTTAGAAAATTTTACTGTTTCAAGTTTTACATATTCAATACATTTTTCTCGGTAAGAAACTATAGTATCATCCTACTATGTAGGAGAAACAATGGTACATTCTTCTATGAGGTCTCACACAAAATTTTGATTGTTTTCTTTTACGTACAAAATTTTTTTTATCTTATCTCTCTAATAGAGATATTTATTCACTATCTGTTTAAGAAACAACTTCAAAAGAATATTGAAAAGAAAAATAAATAAAAATTTTGATATTAAAAAAAAAAGAATTTTAGAATAAATTCAAAATAAAAATAATTTCTGCTGCCGGGCTTTGAACCCAAAAGTCAAATATCAATTAGATAGTTGGTTTAACCATTGCGCTACAGCAGATCTTGTGACAGACTTGTATATAAGGTGTAGAAGAAAAGATTTTGGACTTGGGATCTTGTGTTGTATAGTCAAAATGCTAACATTTTATCTAATTTATATTTTCCATACTTGTATATAACCAAATAAATATTTAAATTAGAAAATTTTATGGTTTCAAGTTTTACATATTCAATACATTTTTCTCGGTGAGAAACTACAGTATCATCCTACTATGTAGGAGAAACAATTGTACATTCGTCAATTAGGTATGGCACAAAATTTTGATTGTTTTCTCCTACCTACAATCTTTTTTTTTATCTTATCTCTCTAATAGAGATATTCATTCACTATCTCTTTAAAACACAATTTCAAAATAATATTGAAAAGAAAAATAAATATAAATATTTAATGTTTAAAGAAGAATTTTAGAAAAGAATTCAAAATAAAAAAATTTTTTGCTGCCGGGCTTTGAACCCGGAAATCAAATATCAATTAGATAGTTGAGTTAACCATTGAGCTACAGCAGATCTTGTGATAGAATTGTATACAAGGTGTAGAAGAAAAGATTTTGTACTTGGGATCTTGTGTTGTATAGTAAAAATGCTAACATTTTATCTGATTTATATTTTCCATACTTGTATATAACCAAACAAATATTTCATTTAGAAAATTTTACGGTTTCAAGTTTTACATATTCATTACATTTTTCTCGGTGAGAAACTACACTATCATCCTACTATGTAGGAGAAACAATGGTACATTCGTCAATGAGGTATCGCACAAAATTGTGATTGTTTTCTCCTAAGTACAATCTTTTTTTTATATTATTTCTATAATAGAGATTTTTATTCACTATCTCATTAAGACACAACTTCAAAAGAATATTGAAAAGAAAAATAAATAAAAATATTTAATGTTAAAAGAAAGAATTTAGAAAAGAATTCAAAATAAAAATAATTTCTGCTGCCGGGCTTTGAACCCAGAAATCAAATATCAATTAGATAGTTGGTTTAACCATTGCACAACAGCAGATCTTGTGACAGACTTGTATATAAGGTGTAGAAGAAAAGATTTTGGACTTGGGATCTTGTGTTGTATAGTCAAAATGCTAACATTTTAACTGATTTATATTTTCCATACTTGTATATAACCAAATAAATATATAATTTAGAAAATTTTATGGTTTTAAGTTTTACATATTCAATACATTTTTCTCAGTGAGAAACTACAGTATCATCCTACTATGTAGGAGAAACAATGGTACATTCGTCAATGAGGTATCGCACAAAATTTTGATTGTTTTCTCCTACGTACAAACTTTTTTTTATCTTATCTCTCTAATAGAGATATTTATTCACTATCTCTTTAAGACACAACTTCAAAAGAATATTGAAAAGAAAAATAAATAAAAAATTTTAATGTTAAAAGAAAGAATTTTACAAAAGAATTCTAAATAAAAATAATTTCTGCTGCCGGGCTTTGAACCCGGAAATCAAATATCAATTAGATAGTAGGTTTAACCATTGCGCTACAGCAGATCTTGTCATAGACTTGTATATAAGGTGTAGAAGAAAAGATTTTGGACTTGGGATCTTGTGTTGTATAGTCAAAATGCTAACATTTTATCTGATTTATATTTTCCATACTTGTATATAACCAAATAAATATTTAATTTAGAAAATTTTATGGTTTCAAGTTTTACATATTCAATACATTTTTCTCGGTGAGAAACTACAGTATCATCCTACTATGTAGGAGAAACAATTGTACATTTGTCAATGAGGTATCGCACAAAATTTTGATTGTTTTCTCCTACGTACAAACTGTTTTTTATCTTATCTCTCTAATAGAGATATTTATTCACTATTTCTTTAAGACACAATTTTAAAAGAATCTTGAAAAGAAAAATAAATAAAAATATTTAATGTTGAAAGAAAGAATTTTAGAAAAGAATTCAAAATACAAATAATTACTGCAGCCGGGCTTTGAACCCAGAAATCAAATATCAATTAGATAGTTGGTTGAACCATTGTGATACAGCAGATCTTGTGACAGACTTGTCTATAAGGTGTAGAAGAAAAGATTTTGGAGTTTGGATCTTGTGTTCTATAGTCAAAATGCTAACATTTTATCAGATTTATATTTTCCATACTTGTATATAACCAAATAAATATTTAATTTAGAAAATTTTACTGTTTCAAGTTTTACATATTCAATATATTTTTCTCGGTGAATAACTACAGTATCATTCTACTATGTAGGAGAAACAATGGTACATTCGTCAATGAGGTATCGTACAAAATTTTGATTGTTTTCTCCTACGTACAAACTTTTTTTTTATCTTATCTCTCTAATAGAGATATTTATTCACTATCTCTTTAAGACACAACTTCAATAGAATATTGAAAAGAAAAATAAATAAAAATATTTAATGTTAAAAGAAAGAATTTTAGAAAAGAATTCAAAATAAAAATAATTTCTGCTGCCGGGCTTTGAAACTGGAAATCAAATATCAATTAGATAGTTGGTTTAAAAATTCCGCTACAGCAGATCTTGTGACAGACTTGTATATAAGGTGTAGAATAAAAGATTTTGGACTTGGGATCTTGTGTTGTATAGTCAATATGCTAACATTTTATTTGATTTATATTTTCCATACTAGTATATAACCAAATAAATATTTAATTTAGAAAATTTTACGGTTTCAAGTTTTACATATTCAATACATTTTTCTCGGTGAGAAACTACAGTATCATCCTACTATGTAGGAGAAACAATTGTACATTCGTTAATGAGGTATCACACAAAATTTTGATTGTTTTCTCTTACGTACAAACTTTTTTTTATCTTATCTCTCTAATAGAGATATTTATTCACTATCTCTTTAAGACACAACTTCAAAAGAATATTAAAAAGAAAAATAAATAAAAATATTTAATGTTGAAAGAAAGAATTTTAGAAAAGAATTCAAAATAAAAATTATTTCTGCTGCCAGGCTTTGAACCCAGAAATCAAATATCAATTAGATAGTTGGTTTAACCATTGCGCTACAGCAGATCTTGTGACAGACTTGTCTATAAGGTGTAGAAGAAAAGATTTTGGAGTTGGGATCTTGTGTTGTATAGTCAAAATGCTAACATTTTATCTGATTTATATTTTCCATACTTGTATATAACCAAATAAATATTTAATTTAGAAAATTTTACTATTTCAAGTTTTAATATCCGACTAAAATTATGTTAAATAACTTATGTTATTTTTTTTAACTTTGTTATTCATTATTTATTGATTAATATACATGCTTAATAAATTAAGTTTTTTTTTACACATGTCAAATTTTATTGAGAACACACATATAATATAATTATCATACAATAGAAAATATATTGATTTTATTAGTTTTCCTTTTTGGTTTAGAAAAATAAAATTTTTAAAATACAAACATGTAATCTTTTGTAAATATAATTAGTTGTCCTATTACGTTTATATAAAAAAAGAATTTTTGTTGACACGTGTCAACATCTAATTAATATATTTAACATGTGTCATGATCTTGTTAATGAGTAAATTTGACATCAAGTTTTATATTATAAAATTATAAAATTATTATTTTGTGTATTTTTAAGATATATAAGAATAAAAATAGATTTATTTTGTTTTTTATACATGTCGTAATCTGAGATGATCATGTTAACAATTTGTCTCGATCATGTTAAATTCTTTGCTTTTTTGTTTTTTTTTTGCACATGCTGTAAATTTCATATCAATAAGTTGACACTGGTGATCATGTTAGATAGTTTATTTATTAAAAACAATTAACTTTACAAATGTATTAATTCAGATAAATAATGTGACATGTGTATCTTGTTAATGACTAACTTTAAAATCTAAATTTTGTATAATGAATTGTCTTTATTTTATAAGTGTTTAATGAATTAAATTTAATAAACAGTAACTCTACATTAAACGTAATATATTAAAATAAAAAATAACATTTTTATTTCAAATAAATATATAAAATAACTTTTGTTTTGTGAAACGGAAAAAAATATTACATTCTCATTTGTGTGTAATTTTGTAAGAGCATGTATCACACATGACGGATCTGGTTCTGGAGTCCATAGCATTTGTCTGGAAGGCTTGAACCAAAGTATTATTATCTGAAAGATATATATACCAACTCTTACTATTTTATTATTTTCATTTATAAATGCATGCTGAGAAACTCGTTAAAAGTCTCCCAATGTAAATGCTCTAATATACTTGGCAAATACTTACTGGCCAATCATGATCATGCATGTAAGCGCCAGCAAGTGTTTGACGTCGGTCCAACACTAACTAAAAATATTTATATACCATACAAGACTGAGGGCATTAATAGTACATATACTTTTTGTTTTTAGTAATATCCCTCTCACCGCCACATATTATATTCTTGGTAGGTAGCGAGTGGACGCTGCATTTGTAAAAGAGTCTAAAAGGACCATTTTAAGTAAAACGTATCTCTTTATGATATAATATACTAGAAGTAGACTCGTGCGATGCGCGAGATAACTTTATAAAATTTTTAACATATTTTAGATTTATTAGAATATTTAAAACTTTATATTTTATGTTTTGATAAATTATTTTATGTTTGTTTTTTTGTTTTGTTTTTAAATAAGTATTCTCAGTCACTTAAAATGAATGACTATTGATTAGTTAAACATTAAACTGAATTTTTTTGTTTATATGAAAGGTTACTTTAAAAATATTTAGTCTGTATATAATACATAGAACTCCTCATGTTTTGATGCACAATCAAGACGTACAAACATTTTTTACATTGGGAAAAAGAACACTGATTACGTATAAAATAAAATGCGGCTGAACATGGATATTATGTGTTAGTTTGTCTGCTTTTAACATAATCTATAATACATCAATATATTCTAAAACCATACACCTACAAGAAGGACAACGAGACCGTAGCTTAAATTTCTCGAATAACCTCTTCTTTAGCCGAAACTCATGCTCTTCCTTCATTCTTTGTGTAATAAATTTCATTAATTAGATAACTAAATGTAGCATAAATAATTTTTATATTTATATATTACCATCATGCTTCACACATGCTTAAAAAGTTTTATTATTATAATTTGGATGTTTTAGCAATAAAATATTTTAATCTTAATGAATTATACAAATGACTTCAAATGCATTTGTGTTCTAGAAGTAGAATTATTTGTGTTTCTTGATTAATTGCATTTGGAAAAGAAAGTTCTTTGTTAGCTATTTCTATATTTTTATCACGTACTTTATATCTACTGAACACACTAAATGCCAACTGAATTTTAGTTTAGAATTGAGTAAATAATGTTATTAATTGATATATCATTATATCAAATAAAATTTGTTTTTTTTGTGTTATACTTTTCTGTTTAAAAATATTATATATATATATGTTGTATTATACTCAAAATGACCAGCAAAAAAGAGTAAAAAAATATCATCGTATTATCGAGCTACTTTTTTTAGTGTTAACTGCATAACCTAAGAGAACATAAAATAATTGTTCACCAGATAATATTTTTTTTTTCTTCTACATTTTTATTTATAAAATCATGTGATGGATGGAAGAAGAGATAACTTTAATCTTCCTACTTCTCCAAGACATTGTTTTTCTCTCAATTTCTCTTCGTCCCTCTCTCTCTAGAATGCAATTGGGATTAGCTTCGGGTGTTCATTGGATCTTTCGACTTGCTAAACACGTGGTAGAGGTGAGTTTTGTTAAATGCGTATTAATGAAATTTGCACACATGGTCAAATCCCATTGCCTTGCTCTGCTTGCGGGTAAACATTATCATCACATCATCAACAATCGATCATGGCTAGGAAAAATAATGGAACACATGAGAAGAGAAAATAAATGCATACATAGTATAACCCAAACAATAATCTTGTGAAAAGAAATTAGATGTTAATATATTTTTTAAAAAATAAGTAAGACTAAATTGTGTAAGGAAATAAAAACTGAATTTGAAAGAATCACATGGCTTTGGAAACCCATATTATAAGATATATATCACCTAGACGTCTAAATCTTCCTCGTCTCTAAACCTTTCCATCACAAAACCTTTCTCATCAGAAGTCATAACCTATAAATAAAATAAAGGACCATGAAAATGGTTATCGGAAAGAAAGTTAATAAATACATACAAACACAGTTGTAACGTTAAGGAACAAATTTAAAGTAATAGTATTTGAAACAGTTAATATTTGTATAAACTCATTTTCATGGGTTATACATACAAACGCACTTGTATAAAATATAGCATGGGTAATAAATAACATAAATATTGTGACTAAGATATAAAATCTATTAGGATTTATGAATTATGATCTAAAACTAAAGCTTTTATATTAAAAATTTATCAAATGGATCAAAAGAAAAACAAATTACAATATCTATATACAAAATAGCCATTCGAAACAATATTTACCAACATTTACAAGTGAGAATATGTTATGTTCCTAAGGCTTTCTTCATCTAACTCTTTCTAATGAATAACCACATTTCACATGTTCACTTCTATATATATATGCTCCAAAATTTTGACTCAACTTATTTATTTCAAAACCTACAAATATCACTTAAAAGAAAAAGTTAAATATTACAAAATTCAGAAAATTATGTGAGAGGTAGAATATGACGTTTGATGAAGATTTTTTGTAGTTATTTATAGATAAATTTGTAGTAGTATGAGAGGTTTTTCAGTTTTTTTTTTTGGTCAAACATCATGGGAGTTATGATAACATTTCAAAGAATAATTATACCATAGGTCTGTGTCTGTGTTTTTCAAAAGAATAAAAATTGTATTGCAATGAATACATTAAAGTGTATTCATATGATGAAAGATTTGTTTTAAATTTTTTCAAACAACATGGGAATTACATTTTAAAGAATTAATATGCAATAAATGGTGATAATGTTTACTATTAAAGGAAAATAAAATATTATATTGTTTTATATCTTGAATTATTTTAGAATAAATTTATTTGATCTTCTGGCACAATCAACAAATAATTGTTATAATATTATAATATTTTTATAGCTTGAAATTAGTAAAGAATTTAATAACCATCACATTATATTTTTCCAAAATTATGATATTAATATCTAAATCTTAATTATCGAAATTGATTTTGTCCAAAATTATAATTACTAAAAGGACATTATAATTACTAAAATATTGATAAATGATATTTATATACAATTACTAAAAGGATATTGCATAAATGTCAATATATTTTTTAGTACATAAAATATCATTTAAATTTAGTGAATATAAAACTAATGTATGTAATTTTGAGGAAAAATTTAAAAGAATTTAATAATTAAGAAGTGAGGACAGATGTTGAAAATATACACTGCCAAATGTCGTCGTGTATATAATACATAGAACTCCTCATGTTTTGATGCACAATCAAGACGTACAAACATTTTTTACATTGGGAAAAAGAACACTGATTACGTATAAAATAAAATGCGGCTGAACATGGATATTATGTGTTAGTTTGTCTGCTTTTAACATAATCTATAATACATCAATATATTCTAAAACCATACACCTACAAGAAGGACAACGAGACCGTAGCTTAAATTTCTCGAATAACCTCTTCTTTAGCCGAAACTCATGCTCTTCCTTCATTCTTTGTGTAATAAATTTCATTAATTAGATAACTAAATGTAGCATAAATAATTTTTATATTTATATATTACCATCATGCTTCACACATGCTTAAAAAGTTTTATTATTATAATTTGGATGTTTTAGCAATAAAATATTTTAATCTTAATGAATTATACAAATGACTTCAAATGCATTTGTGTTCTAGAAGTAGAATTATTTGTGTTTCTTGATTAATTGCATTTGGAAAAGAAAGTTCTTTGTTAGCTATTTCTATATTTTTATCACGTACTTTATATCTACTGAACACACTAAATGCCAACTGAATTTTAGTTTAGAATTGAGTAAATAATGTTATTAATTGATATATCATTATATCAAATAAAATTTGTTTTTTTTGTGTTATACTTTTCTGTTTAAAAATATTATATATATATATGTTGTATTATACTCAAAATGACCAGCAAAAAAGAGTAAAAAAATATCATCGTATTATCGAGCTACTTTTTTTAGTGTTAACTGCATAACCTAAGAGAACATAAAATAATTGTTCACCAGATAATATTTTTTTTTTCTTCTACATTTTTATTTATAAAATCATGTGATGGATGGAAGAAGAGATAACTTTAATCTTCCTACTTCTCCAAGACATTGTTTTTCTCTCAATTTCTCTTCGTCCCTCTCTCTCTAGAATGCAATTGGGATTAGCTTCGGGTGTTCATTGGATCTTTCGACTTGCTAAACACGTGGTAGAGGTGAGTTTTGTTAAATGCGTATTAATGAAATTTGCACACATGGTCAAATCCCATTGCCTTGCTCTGCTTGCGGGTAAACATTATCATCACATCATCAACAATCGATCATGGCTAGGAAAAATAATGGAACACATGAGAAGAGAAAATAAATGCATACATAGTATAACCCAAACAATAATCTTGTGAAAAGAAATTAGATGTTAATATATTTTTTAAAAAATAAGTAAGACTAAATTGTGTAAGGAAATAAAAACTGAATTTGAAAGAATCACATGGCTTTGGAAACCCATATTATAAGATATATATCACCTAGACGTCCAAATCTTCCTCGTCTCTAAACCTTTCCATCACAAAACCTTTCTCATCAGAAGTCATAACGTATAAATAAAATAAAGGACCATGAAAATGGTTATCGGAAAGAAAGTTAATAAATACATACAAACACAGTTGTAACGTTAAGGAACAAATTTAAAGTAATAGTATTTGAAACAGTTAATATTTGTATAAACTCATTTTCATGGGTTATACATACAAACGCACTTGTATAAAATATAGCATGGGTAATAAATAACATAAATATTGTGACTAAGATATAAAATCTATTAGGATTTATGAATTATGATCTAAAACTAAAGCTTTTATATTAAAAATTTATCAAATGGATCAAAAGAAAAACAAATTACAATATCTATATACAAAATAGCCATTCGAAACAATATTTACCAACATTTACAAGTGAGAATATGTTATGTTCCTAAGGCTTTCTTCATCTAACTCTTTCTAATGAATAACCACATTTCACATGTTCACTTCTATATATATATGCTCCAAAATTTTGACTCAACTTATTTATTTCAAAACCTACAAATATCACTTAAAAGAAAAAGTTAAATATTACAAAATTCAGAAAATTATGTGAGAGGTAGAATATGACGTTTGATGAAGATTTTTTGTAGTTATTTATAGATAAATTTGTAGTAGTATGAGAGGTTTTTCAGTTTTTTTTTTGGTCAAACATCATGGGAGTTATGATAACATTTCAAAGAATAATTATACCATAGGTCTGTGTCTGTGTTTTTCAAAAGAATAAAAATTGTATTGCAATGAATACATTAAAGTGTATTCATATGATGAAAGATTTGTTTTAAATTTTTTCAAACAACATGGGAATTACATTTTAAAGAATTAATATGCAATAAATGGTGATAATGTTTACTATTAAAGGAAAATAAAATATTATATTGTTTTATATCTTGAATTATTTTAGAATAAATTTATTTGATCTTCTGGCACAATCAACAAATAATTGTTATAATATTATAATATTTTTATAGCTTGAAATTAGTAAAGAATTTAATAACCATCACATTATATTTTTCCAAAATTATGATATTAATATCTAAATCTTAATTATCGGAAATTGATTTTGTCCAAAATTATAATTACTAAAAGGACATTATAATTACTAAAATATTGATAAATGATATTTATATACAATTACTAAAAGGATATTGCATAAATGTCAATATATTTTTTAGTACATAAAATATCATTTAAATTTAGTGAATATAAAACTAATGTATGTAATTTTGAGGAAAAATTTAAAAGAATTTAATAATTAAGAAGTGAGGACAGATGTTGAAAATATACACTGCCAAATGTCGTCGTGTTATGCAAAGTTAGGAGAAAACCTTCTCATATATTTTTTAGTACATAAAATATCATTTAAATTTAGTGAATATAAAACTAATGTATGTAATTTTGAGGAAAAATTTAAAAGAATTTAATAATTAAGAAGTGAGGACAGATGTTGAAAATATACACTGCCAAATGTCGTCGTGTTATGCAAAGTTAGGAGAAAACCTTCTCATATTATATAAGATTTCATTTGCATTTGTAAAAGAGTCTAAAAGGACCATTTAAGTAAAACGTAACTCTTTATGATATAATATATTTCATTTGTCGGAAAAAAAAGTAAAACGTAACTCGTGAAGGTTTTGTAACTGTCTTGATATGATGATGCACCCAAATCTTATTTAGGTAAGACGTAATATATCAAATCAGTGTTGTATAATATTCGACGTAATTGTTTGTCATATATGAAGCAAGATAAAGCAAGCGTAACAAAAAAATATTTGTTTTTGTCGTTATTAATAAACTTAGATTAACACGTTACACATCTTAACTCATGTCATTTTGTTTTGATTAACTATTTTATAAAAGAGATAATTCAAATTTGCGAATATGAAAATATCAGAGATAAAATTTAGAGGGGAGACAAGTAGATGATAAACAGAGGGGGAGATATATATGAATATGAAAAGATCAGAGATGCGATGGTGGGAGCTGGAGAGGCTGGAAATCATGGCGGAGAGCAGCTTCCCAGATGGCATGGAGACGGAAAAAGTTGCAAGTGTTGCCGCAGTCATGCTCCTCCCAACCCTCAAGCGCATGCACTATCCCTCCTATTCTCCATGCACTCATCACCCTCCTTCCCAGCCAATTCTGGAATAAACCATTCATTCGCTAGATTATGCACACATCTATCAATGTAATCTAAACCGACTTAAATTTCTTTGAAAACAAGGGATATGTAGTTGGTTTGTAAACCAACTATTATTTCATTAGACTTATTTCACTTGTTATGCTTCTCCGTTTATGATTTTTTTTTTGTTTTTTCTAAACGTAAAAGTAAATGTCGTTTGTTAAAATGATGTCAAAATACTTCACGGTGCTATTTGGTTTAAAAATGGGTTTAGTATCGACGTCAAGGTCAATAAAAACTGACGTCAAGCACGGTGTTTTTTGTAGTGTTCTAAGCTATATACCTCACACGAGTCAATGCTTTGGGCAGACTTGGGAACAAGCAATGCTGGAGTAGAGTGGTAGAAGCAGTCCTTACGGAGTTTGGCCGGTGGGAATTGAGAAAAGGGAATGAAGAGAGTTCCTTCTTTTGCCTTCATCTGTTCTTCTTTCCCTAGTCCATCCCCCACCAACCATACCGTTGAGGAGTAACAGTTATTGCTTGAGAACAATACAAGATTCTCGTCGGCCCCAGATTTGATGAGTTTGGTGTATTCCTCCTCGCGTAACACAACCACCTATACATACACACACATTAATTGTTGTTTGATTTGAGAAGCTGATCAGTGGATTCTATTTTCATAAATATTCAAAGTATACCTTAATGCCTTTATGAGATAGAGAAAAGACAATGGCTGAAGCAATCTTGGTGAAATTGCCTCTAAAGACAACTTCCGTGGTCCCCTTTGGAATGCTGTTAACCACAACTGCAGCTGCCATGCTGCTTCCATCTACTAGCCTTATTTTCAACTTTGGATGCTTTTGCACGTACAATTCTCCATACCCGTTTAGCTCATCCGTCTCATTAATCATGAGTTAATTAGTTACTTATCCGAGACAGTAATTCATATATACAAAAGATGATTCTGAAGTAATTAATGAACTTACAGTGTTCATCAGGCCAAGACTCATTACTTTCACACCCTTTTCATCTGCTTCTATGATAGCTGCTTCAATGATATTGTTTATGGACCTATGGTGGCGCTGTGATTTATACTGTCGCCACGTGTTTATGTGGAAAATTAGTATTAAAGTTTAATAAAGGTTATTTTGTGTAAATTAAAGTGTTGTTCTCTTGCTAAGTTACGTATTTTTTTAAAGGTTATTAAAAATGCTTACGTGAAATCCAAACTTGGGAAGGAGGTGAGAGTGAAGGATGAGGTTGCGGAGACGGTTTCGCTCAAAAACAAAGGTGCATGAGGAGATAGCGGAGGTGAGGACGAAGGAGAAGAGAAGGGTGAAGGGCCACATGGAGTAGGTGAGGTACCATGGGGATCGAGACCACAAGGGGCGAGAGGAGAAGGATGGGAAGCCAAGGCGCATTTGGTAGATGGAGTCGAGTGTAGTGAGGTGAGTGAGGTGGATGACGTCGGGTGATTCCTCCTCTCTCTCCAACGAATTTTCGTATAAGGATTCGGTGCACTTGTCGGTCGTCCCGTAGATGTAGTCGTAGATGGGCATGAACAGAGAGTAGTTGGTCCTGAACTGAGTATGGTGGAGCGAGTGGAACCTTCAACATATTTGATGTCCATGTTATCTACTTATATATATGAGCTCAAATCTTAATAGTGCAAGTATATATAGTGTTGACGTACGAGGGGGTGTAGCAGAGGAACTTGAGGGGAGGGAAGAGGTGGAAGAGACGTTTAGGGAAACACTCGAAGTTGCAGTGTCCCAAGTTGTTCATGAAGTCAATGTATGTCATATATGCAATGACGGAAAAAATGGAGAGGATCCCACAAAGGGACGCCGCTACTATGGGTATGGCGAACAGTATTGTGTAGGCGATGTGCTCGGCGAAGGGGTGCACCACAGCTGATAAGTTTGATATTAAAAATATTATATGGATTGATCTATATATATACACATTATATAAAAATAGAAGAAAATGTTGGATGAAGGTACATACACGTGATAGGCTCGGTGACGATGGAGGAGTGGTGGTGAGAATGGTAGCGGGAGTAGAGGAAGTGGTGGTGGAGAGCTCTGTGAAACCAGTAGTATAAGAACTCGACGGGACCAGCGTGAACTAGAGCAATAAGGATGGCTCCGTCTAGTCTCCAGATGGGGATGCGGGAGCTGCCTGGGAGTTTGCTGTTGAGGAGATACATAAAGAGAGTGTTGAAGATGATTTGATCGTCCCAAGAGCGTTCTCGGTCCACTTGCTCGAACTCAATGGGCTTGTCCACGATCTTCTTCGTCCCCTTGGCCGTCTTCTGACGCGACACGCTGATCCATATCTGACTGTGAACTATTCTCCATAGCATTAGTGCCACTATCAGCATACGCCCTAGATCCTTCTCCTCCTCCTCCGCTGTCATGTACGAATATATGCTTGCTATTGCTAACGGGACCACCAAGAGGTACTTAAAACCACCAAAGGGACTCCATGGCCATTCCGTCAGAACTCCCGGCCTTGACGCCATACCAAAGGTACTTGAGCTAATACTGGAAGAAGTTTGAAGGAAGTGCGTTTGAAGTTAGAATGTAACGCACACATATATATGCGAGATGAGAGAGTTTGCTATCTAACTTTTTCACATTTGGTACGTCTTTTTTTTTTCTTTTGCAAAACATTTGGTACGTCTAATCCTTGACATGTGTCATCTTTCTCTCTTTTAATTATCAGAAATCGCACCCTATAACCAAAAAAAAACTATAATTAAACAACTAATTACTCTAACCACGTAAAAGTAATATACTCTATATAAACTATAATGTCTCATTCTTCAACAGGCACGCGGTCAGAGCCCAGGGCTACTATATTACCCTTAACCCTATTATTTTCACCCTCTTTCACCACCATCCCCACCCTTTAAAACCACCATCTCCACCCTCTACAACCACCTCCGGCAGCCACCACCACCACCACCTCTTTGCCACCTTCATTACTAGGATTCTCAATGTATTAACTTTTAGGATTTAGATTTCCTCTAACCACTACCGTCAGACCACCCCCGGAGAACCGCCAAACCACCACCGGATAACCGCCGGACCACCGCCAGAGAACCGCCGGACCACCGCTGGAGAACCGCTGAACCACCGCCGGACCACCGCCGGAGAACCACCGGACCGCCACCAGACCGCCGTGGGATCACCGCCGGACCACCGTCCACCACCACCGCCCTCTACCCCTATCCACCACTACCCTTGAACAAAAAATCCAAAATAGTAATTAACCCTACTCTTCATCCTACTTTCCTAATTTTTTTGAATAGATGGCTATATTATTTGTCTGTTCTTTTTTTTTGGCTACTCAGCTAATTCACCCTTTAATTATTGTCAATGTCAAAAAAAAAAAAAAAATATATATATATATATATATATATACAGTAAAACCTCTATATATTAATACTCTATAAATTAATAAACACTATAAAATTAATAAATTTTGCTGGTCCCAAGTCGGACCAGTATAAAAATTAACAAAATTCGATAAGATAATAAGATAATATTTTTTTTGAAATTCCCATGTAAAATATGGTCCCAATAATATCATAAATTAATGGGAAATTACCTAGAATATTGCATAAAAGTAGGTTTATTACTAGACTAAAAGTTGAGATTTCTGTCTTACTAGAATAACACATAAAAGTTTGCAAATTACTTCTATACCTGAGTTGTGTATTTTATTACGTTTTATGTCATTCTCTTTTAAAACAAAGATCTTAAAAGGGGAAAATAAAAAGATCATAAACCTAAGTCGATCCCTTGAATCTTTGTGTTGTTTGTCTTACGATAGTTGGGTTGAGATCGGCTATTTTTAGATAGCTTGCGGCGTGAAAAGAATCTGTGTGGAGGGCGTTTGGCTGGAGGACCACTGACGGCGAGTTGACGGGGAGGTGGTTTGAAGTACAGGAGGAGGGAAATATAGCGATTTGCTCTGAGGTAAATTTCTATATCGTGGTTTAGTCTCTATTGCTTACTGTTTTCTAAAATTTCGAGTATTACATAGTAGGCCTTGTATTTTGTGGAAGGTAATTTCTGACGAAATTCATGTTAGTTTTCTGTATGATGTTGAGCTCTGTTTTTCGGAAGATATTTGTGTGACTTCATGTTGCTTCGTTGCTAATCTAAGCAACAGATGTTTTGTGATATTGAATTAATAACAAAACTAAAGCTTCTGTCGTAGATATGGGGTCAAGCAAGAGGTATCCAAGTAGGTTGTATGGAGTTGGTAATTTTCCACTGCCGATGAGAAGCATGCACCACGATTGTAGTTTGTCCAATCTTGCTGGTTTGGAAGGCTTTGTTGGTGATGAGGTGTACGACAAAATAAGAAAGAATTCGCAGCTGGGAGTTCTATTAGATCTAGCGGAATCTGACTACCTGTTTTGTGGGAAGACCATCCATTATCTATTGTCCAATCAATTGGCAATAAACATTCCATCGGAGGTATGGTTTTTGGTTGGAGGAAAGCCGCTGAGGTTCTCTCTATATGAATATGAAGAAATAAGTGGTTTGAATTGTGAGAAGATTGATGAAACAGAGTTTGAAGTCGATCATACACCTTTATGGGCGGCTTTAAAGGTGAAAGCTTTTAATGGACCCAACTGGGAGGAGCTAGTTGACGGTTTGAGAAGCTGCCGTGGGTGGTCTGATGAATGAAGACGCAGATTGTTCGGTTGTATCTTGTTCATGTTGGAGTGCTTGGTTTATCAAGGAACAGTCGGATACCTCTGGAATATGCTAAAAGGGCGTTGAATGAAGAAGCATTTGAGAGTTTTCAATGGGGTAGGGTTGGATTCAAGAGTTTAGTTGATTCCATCAAAGTCCTTGGGTTACCTAACAATGCTTATACCCTCCATGGATGTGTCCATGTATTGCTGATATGGGCATTTGAGAGCGTCAAGGTGCTGGGGGCTAGCTACGGGAATGTAAGAGAAGGTGTAGATTTTCCTCTGTTAAGGTGGAGAGGAGGGAGGCCAAGGAAGGATATCGAAGCCTTCATATCCGGGAGCAAACTCCTTAATAATGGGGAGGTATGCCTTCAATTTATGTATACATTATTTGTCTGCATTTTTTCTTTGAGATAGAATATTAAAAGTTATGGTATCTGAAATGCAGCTTCAGGTGAAGCATTTAGTACCTAAACCTTTGGAGTTCATATATCCAGATTGGCAAGGACAGTATTCTGTGTATGGTGTAGGGGAAGGTTTGAAGAAGAAACTGGATAATCTGCTGTTAGACGTGATCAATGGCGAAGTGGATGAAAGAGAATGGGATTGTGTAAAAAAAAGGAAGGGGGACATACGAAGAAGAGGGAGAGGAGGCAACATGTTGCAGGGGTAAGTGACGATGATTTCCTTGAAACTGCCCCAACCAGCATCCGTAATGTCCCCAATAATGCGAAGGAGCAGAAAGAAAGTGTTGGGGACAAATGTTCAGCAGAGAAGGCGTCTGGAGATAAGCATTCAGGTGTGCAGGGTGAAGATGGTAGTGGAAGGTTATTTACTATGGTTGAAACACTAGGGGCGAAAATGGATAATATTCAGATATCGTTTTCTAGAGCAATAGCGGAAGTTGTGTTCAAACTTCAAGGTATGGAGAGTAGGATGGGTAACTTTGAAAGTGACGTTCAACTATTGAAGAAAGTTGTTATCAACTCAACGGATGGAGGAGCGCATACGAAAGGTCCTCGTACATTAAGAAATGACGAACCGAAAATAGAGGAGGTATGATCTGCGTACTGTATTGATAAAATTGTTATTATATATCTATTGTTCAGTATGAAGTCTTTGTATTTATCTATTCGAGGAAACAATATCAATTTCAGTATTGTGAAGTTGTATAATTTTGTAATTATTTTGATATATGATTTTTTTCGTACACACAATTTAGCAATTTGTATACTTTGTCTCTAGTTTAACAGCGTCATATTATATTTCAAATGTCTTGTATATAACGTCAAATACATGTCTTTTTCAAGTCATGGCTATATCAGATAAAGCATTCGGACAAGGATGGTTATAAAGTTGCTAGTTGTGTTAGGAATCCGTTAGCCATTAAGGATAAGGTCATGTCGTCTAGGAGTATTAAAATCGAACCAGAGGACAGTGTAGAGCAAATTCCAAAGCAGATGGTAGACAGTGTACAGCGTGGGAAAAGAGTACAGAGTTGGGAGACAGAGGAAGGTGATAAAAGAGCAAAGTATAATGACAAAGTAGATGGAGCAGGTGCTCAACCCGTTCCTATTAATGTTATCCATCCGGTAAGTGGTGGTAACCCTGACTCGTCGGATCGAAAGTGCGAATCTGTTGTGGATTTAACCGAGGGGACCAGTACTCCTGCATCATCTTATACACTGAAAGATAAGGAGAAAGCCAGGTATTTTGCATATTTGTTACAAAAGGTGTTTCCTCCATCAAGAGAGCTTGATCTTCTATTAGTAGATCCAGTGGGCACTAACATAGGGTTAAACCCTAATGACGAATCAATGCGAGCTGCATTAATTACCCGACGTGAAAGCCACATTGTAGTCCTATCTCCCGCAGTGTACGATCCGGTTATTGAGGCAGGTCCTGACAAAATTGCAAAGCTGATGTCCTTCCTAACTGATGATTTGTAAGTCTTCATTTAGAGTTGTATATAATTAGTGTCTATATTCGGATTTGAGGACTATGATCTATAACTGATTTGTTAATTTTGGTATTCAGGGCTAAAGTACCTTGCACTGGAAATGCCGAATTTTATTTTCGCCTCCTGACCCCTAAACAATTGTGGCCAACTACAACATTCGGCTGGTTATGGGATGCGGTAAGCTTCGTAGTTTTGTTCCATAACATTTGACGCAGTTAACTATGGTATACTAATGCCTGATAGATGTCACTCGTGTTGCACCACATGGTTACATGTATGCATATGTTCCGTATTAGGGGGACGCAAACGCCATCCCCATATAAAACAGATCGTATTGCTTTTCTTGATCCTTTGTTTGTTAGTACGTGGGCATTCGAATTCCCTAAAATGGAAGCCTCTAATAAATGGGTTTTTGGAGAAGGTTGTTTTGAGACGTACGTGGGAAGGCTGCTAAAATACAGAATGACACACAAGGTTTGGGTTGACGATGTAGACACCCTGCTCTTCCCATACAACCTCGATAACAACCATTGGGTAGCCATCGAAGCTGACTTAGTCCAGCAAAGGCTACGAGTTTACGATAGCATAAACAGCGGTAGAACCGACGAGAGTCTACAAAAGAAGTGTAAGCCGTTCGCAAAAATGATCCCACGTTTGATACAAGCATATCATCGGAGGTACAAAGATGAGAATATCGGGGCGGCGGCATTTAGTTACTACCAGGTGAAAACACTCCCACAGAACTATCAACAAGGTGAATGTGGTGTGTACACGTTGAAGTGCTTAGAGTGTATAGCTCTTGGACTAAACTACACAGGCCTATGTGATGCGGCCATGCCTTCGATTAGGATGAAACTTGCTACAACTAGATGCTACGTCGGAGACAACAAGTGTTTGATGAGGTCTCAGACCAAGACTGCTTTCTGCAACTAGATGCTACGTCGGAGACAATAGATTATCCGGAAGCTGAGTTCAACTCGGGATCCAAAAGTTGAAGAAGTTAGGTTCCATGTACATTACCGGAGCAGTATGATTTTGCAAAATTTAAGATTGGGTTTACGCGTGTTGCTAATAGAAGATGTGTGTTTGGTCATTTTTTTGGTAACATGTGGGATTTGAGGATGTCGTTCTTAGATTATCCGAGGTCTGGTCACTCACATAGCTTTTATCGGTTGTTTGTAAACCCTCTTTAGGTGTAGTGTTTTTGGTATATCGCAGGGTCTAGATATGTATCATTATGACGTCTTTCTAACCAGTATTAGTATATGTTAGGCCTTTATCAGATGTGTACGTACAATCAACTAAGTAACGGCCTTATTATGGTCTATGTACACACGTACATATATTCATCTGTGTACGTACAATCGATTCTCTAACGTTATAGACTTTATTTTTAGGTGCATGGTTGGTGCTTAGTTTCTCTCCATTTTGAGCACACTAACTTGTCCCTACTGGCAATCCTACGTACATTGGCAACATGTAGTTAGAGGTATGATATGATGAGCGAGGCAATTAAATTGTATTCGAAGTCAGCGAACCAAAATCATCCTAACAGACTATAACGGATCATATGCACCACCTGCGTGAAAGTAATAAGTACAACCAGGAAGAATGTTTATTCGCTACTTAATTTATCGGGCCAATACCAGCTTTGTAGACGTCCATCGCGAACTTCTTTCGGAAATTGTCAATATTGTTGTCGGTGATCTTCAAGCAATCAGCCATCGGTTTACCCATGCTCAACAGTTCTAAAAACTTCATAGCAAAAGGTCCACAATCTCCCGTCCTCAAGTTTTGTCCTACTTCGCTAACCCTTTCAGCGGTAAATGGATCGAGAGGGTAATTGACATCGATAACCCTCTGAGGTAGGTACGGTATCATCATAATCACCGGCTTGATCCAGGACATTGCAAGAGTTTCTCTGGAAAGGGTCATCAAAGGATCGTAAATGGAAACATGTCTCGTTTTAAGATTTATGCCCACTCCTACCCAATGCTTAGATTTCCAGTTCATTGGAGCATATATAACGTCGACATCTGTAACCCACTTCAACCTTGGTTCGTGGTGCATCCTTTCCCCATTGACGATGTCAATGAGTACTTTGTCCCATCTAAAATTCCGTTTCGCCGTGGTCCTGTTGAATGCTTGGAACCTTCTTGTCAACTCGTAAAAGAGAACGGAGTCCAAAATTATGGTCCTTTGTTTTATCATTTCTTCTCCGTTTTTGTGCCACAGCGTTAGGGCAATCATCTCCATGTGCTGCAGATGCAGTTAAACGCAAACCGGTCGAATTTAAATCCAACAAGAAACCATGAACACACCTAAATCGTGTAGTTAAAGTTTAAAATATGTACCTGACTATGGACCCATTTTTGGGAAGATATAAGAGTAGAGAAGAATTTGATATCTGCTTTGCGGAATCCGAAAAAGGTGTGTATCCTGCGAAATTTTGTAATTATGAATATACTCTATCAATGGTTGAACGTGACCAATTATGTCATCTGAGTAATATATACTACACTTACACATTATCTTGTTTTATCAACTCGGTGAATTTGGCGAATTTCCCATCATCAACTTCTTCCATAGGGACGTATGAAACCGACCCTGCTTTTATCACTATGGCTTCGGATGGTTGACTCGCAAGTATCTCCATCATCACTTCTTCTGCCCGTCCTGTTTCATCCACAACAATAACCGACCGCGGCACTAAAATATCTGGGTCACCGGGAATACATTCCTCCCCTGGACTTTTATTTTCTACTTCACCTCTAGTTTCTTTACAGCCCTCTTCGATATCGCTTTCCTCGTGTATTGCTTGCTCTCCGTCCTAATATGATGTACGTACATCGAGTATTGTGACGTACAGTAAACCATCTAAGTAGACACTATATATTTTACAAATTATAGAAAAAAAAAAAGTTAGACACTTGCCAGTGGATGATCGTCAACTGTAGTTTCTATTTGTACATGTCAATCAGTTTTGTTACAGCCCTCCTCGACATCGCTTTCCTTTTGTAGTGCTTGGACTTTGGCCTAATAAGATGTACGTACATAGATTCATACTTACGTACACTAATGTCACAAATAATTGAAATCATAAAATGTAGACACTTGCCTCTTGTTCAGCGTCAACTGCAGTTTCATTTTCTATAGGTGTTTCGGTTTTGTTACAACCCTCATCTGACTCGCCTTCCTGACGTCTTATGTTCCCTCCATTACTGTTAAACCACTCGACTTTTCCACCTTCTTGATGCAGTTCTTCCCCATCCACCTATTCAAAATAATAAAACTTTTAAGAACTTGGTACAAAATACATTTTTACACGTTTAGATTGGAGGATATAAACAAATAACCAAATATATATAAAACCCACAGATGGTTATCCTTTTATGGTTACTTCCTGACCTACTATTTTGTTACAATGCAGATCAGGTTCCATTTTAGTATTCAGCTGCAGCAATATCTGTTCAATTAAACGTGGATAATGTTTTATTACGAATATAGTGTTGTAATCTCCATTTCGTGTCTAATACTTACATTGGATACGGTTTTAGTTGGTGATTGCTCCACATCAATGTCCCCCGCGTCATAATCTTGGCGACACTCATTAACTCCATTGTCCGGGGATGGTTCGTTCATGCCACAGTCGTAATTATCGGTTACCCACCCATTAATATGACTACGGGTTGTACCCTATAGTCAAATATATAAAGCGTATATGATAGGTGCATAAACAAAAAGACCCACATTATATTGATTGAGCCGCATTCTAAAGAGGATCTTGTTGTCCATTACCTGGCCTCCAACTGAAGAATCACCACTGACAGAGTGTTGACCATCTACGGCATCCTTCAAACCATCAGTATTCCGATCACCCTGTGCACACCAGGATAGCAACATAATTTAATATATGTAAGTAGCGAAAAAACTACAACCCTTAAGCTATTTGTCATATCAACCTTAGCAGTGTCAGCGCATCCCCTGTTTCTGACCTTCTCTCCCTTTTTTTTCATAACCATTACTGAACTCATTCATCGAAACTTTTTTGTTTTCCCTCTTCTTTTTTTTGTATACTTCTTCTCTGAAACTGTATGCGAAGCATAAGAAAGTTCCTTATATTCATTTCTTTTAAGATCCAATAGTGCAGCTCTTATCTCCTTGCGGATCTCTGTACGTACGAAAACCTTCATGTTTGCCTGATTTTCCTTTATCAGTGCTTTTTGTTTCCTGTAGAACCGGCTTAGTTCCGCCGCATACCTTTCAAACTGGTCATCGTCCACACGTTCATCAACAACGGGCGTACCCCCCGGTCGCACATCATGTATCCGTGTGCTCTTCTCTTTCTTATTGTCAATTGTTGCGTTGTCTGCTCTTTTCCTCTTTCGACAGTCAACTGTTACTATATCACCAATTAACCATTAATTTAAATTAAAAATTTGTAAAATGAAGCCCTTTGTAATGTTTAAATGTCAACAAACCTTTCTCTTCGGGACGTGTCTGTTTTGGACACCTATCATCACCTCCCATTCATATTTCCTCATCCCATTTGTGGCCAGCTTTAATAAGATTTTCAATGTTGTCAACTTGATGGTCTTCCTCTTCGTCACGCCACGCCAATTCTCCACTATCACAATGCTCCCCACTACCAACCATCCGTCTGATAACCACCTATAATATGGTTACAAAAATATATACATTTTACGAAACTTATATTTTCAAGTCGTTTACGTATTATATCAACCAAGTACATGCCTCTTTAGCAGCCTCGCATGCGAAGATGTCTGCTGTCTTGATTGGGCGCAGTTTAGCCAGATTGTGGATCGATCTTTGATTAAATGCCTGATCTTGAACGTCAGATGGTACTAATATTTCAAGTGCAGGGACAGATTGAAAAGCCAGCAGCTGGAGTGCAAGAGGAAATCCATGAACAGCAACTGATTGTTGCTTCAAAATTTTCACCAAACTGTCTACGTCTGCTGGACATTTAGATCCTGTAATAGTCTCCAGTGTCCGTTCAAATGACAACCTTCCCCATGGATATTTGAAAAAAAAATCAATATTCTTGGTTATCTCCACTGTCTTCGGATCTGGTTTTACTGGTTGCATGACGCATGTTAGAACTCCATCAACTATTATTATCAGCGCTAAAGCTAGTTTCTGCCATGTTTCCATTTCCTCATTCTCCAACCTTTTTACCAACTCGGAGATTGTTGGTTCTTTGTTTGCCCCGAATAGTACTTCCCAAACAGTCTTATATCCTTTATCCGTTTTTGTAGCTCTTTTCACATCTCTCTTTTTTGGATAATTTCCACATTCGAGACCCGTCAACTCTGCAAATTCTTGTAATCCAAACTTGATTGGATTGCCACCAAACACAATCCACATCTCATGCCGCTTTTTGGTCACCAATTGACGGCAAACAAATCCATGAACTAGTTTACCAGAGAACGAGATCTTGTTCGCAGGGATACGAAAAAGCTGCCCAAATGGAGACTCCAACAAGTTTTCCATTTCTTTTGTTCCACTCAGCACCCTCGATATTGTAGAAAGATATTCCAGTTTTGAATACGCATTTATCTTTGTTTTGAGAGGGTAATGGTCAAGAGCAAATAACCGCCTCGGTAGATCCAAGCTCAATTGAGGAACGATCTCTACAGTCTCAGGATCCATCCTATCACCAAGAAGTAACGTACATATTAATATGTACGTACACTAAACCAATTAACCCAAATACCAATGTCTACCAAAGTTCAATTCTGTTGACGATTAGGGTTATTCACCTCTGCCCGCCACAAATACACAACTATTCATCGATTTCATGACCTGGGCTTGTAACATCCGCGAACCAGAATTTGGGATTTTGGAAGGAGTGTCGATCGACACCCTAGTGGCATCGATCGACACCACTAATTTCTGGGTTCGACCGGTTTGATTTAATTGCCGAATTGGTTCGGTTTGGTTCAATTAAAATCCCTAAGTCGAGTTATAAGTGTCTTAGGACGAATTTTAGGGTTTCAGAGTCTCATTTTGTCGCCGTTGAGTGAAAAGAAAGAGAGAAAAGAGAGAAAAACGTTTTCTGAGATTTCTGGGCTTGTTCTTGGTGATTTTGGAGAGATCTGAGGCTGTAGGAGGGTTAGCTGTTGCTGGAATCGAAGGGGAAGCTTCTGGAGGTGTTGTTTTCCACGTTTCTCAATCCAAACTTCTTGTTCTTGAGGTGAGTGCTTGACCATGGTTGATCTAAGCATGAGATCTCTCTTGTTTGAGTGTTTTCCTTGCTGTTTGTGTTGTTTTGTTGCTTGGGTTCGTTGTTTGTGTGATTTCTAGTGAATTCCGAGATGGTTAGACTTGATTGGAGACGATTTTGGGTTGATTGGAGTCGGAGTTCGTCGCTGGGTTTCGCGCAGATCGTGTCTGCAGAGGAGGCATCGATCGACACTCAGGAGCATCGGTCGACACCAATTTGATGGGCATCGGTCGACACTGTTTGGCATCGGTCGACACCTTGTTGTAGCATCGATCGACACCGTTTGGCATCGGTCGACACTAGTCTTATCCGAGACTTGTTTTTCTGGTTTGATGGATTGTTGTGTGTTGTTTGTTTTGCTTGAACTTGAGGGTCTCATCTGCTTGTGTGTATAACCCAGTAGATGGGAGGATGGCCTCACTAAGTATTTATGATAATACTTACGCATCTCAATTGTTGTTTGTGGTGTGCAGGTAAAGGAAAAGTGTGATCGTGGAATCAAGGGCTATGAGGAGGAGGATGTTCTAGAGACTTGATTGATTGTGGTCTAGCTGTTGTTAGGTTGCTAGATTAAGTCAAAGGAACATTGTAGGATGTTAGTTGTTGGTTATCTCTTTATTTGATTGATGTTATTGGTTATTGGATTTGAATGTTGGAATTCTTTTGGTTTAATGGAATTTGTTTCATTTGATTATCCGCGGTTATTGATTGATGTTAGGATGTTAGTGGGTATGGGACCACTAGTAAATTAAGGTATTAAAAAAAAAAAAAATGGGAAGGGTTGTTTCATTTTGGTATCAGAGCCCTTACGGTTCTAGGCCTAGGTTTCATTGTGCTTTTGTTGTTGATGTTTAGGATTCCATGCTATAATTGAGTGTGTGATTGGCAATTGTGTGTGGCATGAAGTCCTAGAACATCCTCTTCGAGCCTGTGTTGTGATTCCACGGTAAGTTGTGTTTCTTGTGTATTAGAATTATTGTTTGCTTAGCCTTCTGTTCTTGGATGATACAGATGGTTAGGGGTGAGGATGCTGTTGGTCGCGGTCGTGGTCGTGGGCGTGGTCGTGGTCGGGGTCGGGGACGAGGTCAGGTTCCTGAGGCCAGTGTGAGTGTGACCCAGAGCATGGCCAGTGAGGAGGTGGCGGAGTCACAGGTTCATCCTAGTGTGTCTGGAGACCAGGCTGGTTTGGGTGACGGCAGGGCGGATGGGCCCGGTGTCGGTCACGGTGTTGCCCCGGGTGTGGGGGTTGCAGCGGGAGGTGCTCCAGGCAGGGAGGATGTCTTGATGGACTTGCTAGCTCAGGTAGCTCAGCCTTGCAGCGATTTCCAGCAGTTGTGCCGCCTGTGGTTGGTGGGCAGGATACGGTAGTGCCGCCCGTGGGTGGTGGGCAGGGTCCAGCGGTGCAGCCTGTGGCGGGTTTGCAGGCAGGTGTGCAGCCGGGGGCCGAGGTAGTGGATGCTCAGTATGTTCGGATGATGGAGCAGCTGCGGCATGTGGGAGCAGGGTATTTCTCAGGAAGTACCGATCCGAGTGTAGCGGATGAGTGGAGAGAGCGGATGGAGGATATTTTCCTTTCGCTTAGGTGTCCCGACCGGTACAGGGTGGATCTGGCAGTGTTTTACTTGTCAGGAGATGCTCGTGTGTGGTGGAGGTCGGTGACAGCACGGAGGGTGCAGAGGGGTATGCCTTGGGGAGATTTTGTGGGGGAGTTTAACTCCAAGTATTTTCCTCAGGAGGCTCTTGATCGTATGGAGGCACGGTTCTTGGGTCTGACTCAGGGGAACCGTACAGTGCGGGAGCTGGATGCAGAGTTCAGTCGGCTTGTAGGGTATGCAGGCAGGGCATGGGAGCCAGAGGCGGCTCAGGTGCGGAGGTTTTTGTTGGCTCTGCGGGATGATTTGAGGACTCGGTGTAGAGTGAGAGTTATGCTTCGAGAGCGGAGTTGGTTGAGGTTGCAGCTGGGATAGAGGATGACTTGAGGTCACAGGTGGTTGTGGTCGGTTCTTCAGTGCAGCCACAGCAGTCTCAGCCGTCTTCTGTTCCTAGCAAGGGCGGCAAGCCTGCGCAAGGGCAGAAGCGGAAGTTTGATGCTATGCAGAGGTCGAGGCACGGGGGTGCGAGATGCTTTGGGTGTGGTAGTAGGGACCACAAGGTGACTAGCTGTCCACAGAGAGGTGAGCAGCGGGCAGTGACAGAGCAGCGGGCGGTGACGGAGCCGCGGACCGATACTCGAGTGTGTTACTACTGCAGAGAGACGGGGCATATCAAGCCTCGTTGTCCCAAGTTGCAGCAGAGGGCAGTAGCAGTGTTGCAGGCTGGAGCTCAGCCAGGGGTGCAGCAGGGTGTGCAGCACGGTGTGCAGCCGGTGGGTTGGATTGAGCCGACGACTCAGGTGTACTCGACCCAGGAGCCCGGTGGCACTAGTGCAGGATCGATCACAGGTATAACTTCTGAGATTCGAACTTAGTCAATTCAATAGTTCAGATTATATTTGTTTTTGCTTGTGGTCAAGTGTTAGGTTCTCAACACATGAGATTTGTGTAGGGACCTTGTTGGTGGGCGGGTTTAAGTCCCATGTTATGTTTGATTCTGGAGCTTCTCATAGCTTCATTACTCCGGAGTGTGCCGTGAGTGCGGGGATCAGAGGGGATTCTGGAGAATGTTCAGGAGTTGTCAGAGTTGCTGGAGGCAAGTTTCTGAGGGTTATTGGACGAGCTGGAGGAGTTGATATTCAGATCGCAGGAGAGTCGTGGCCAGCGGATTTGCTTATCAGTCCAGTGGAGTTGTATGACGTCATTCTTGGTATGGATTGGTTGCATCGGTATAAGGTGCATTTGGATTGCTATCGGGGTAGAGTGGAGTTTGAGCGTCCAGGAGGGAAGTTGGTTTTTCAGGGTATTAGACCGACTTCGGGGAGTCTCGTGATCTCAGCCGTTCAGGCAGGGAAGATGATCGAGAAGGGCCGTGAGGCCTATCTGGTTACTATATCTATGCCAGAGTCAGTGGGGAAGTCTACGGTTAGCGGTATTCCGGTTGTGGAGGACTTTGAGGATGTGTTCCAGTCATTGCAGGGATTACCACCATCTCGGTCGGATCCTTTTACCATTGAGCTGGAACCGGGGACGATGCCGTTATCCAAGGCTCCTTACAGGATGGCTCCAGCAGAGATGGCAGAGCTGAAGAAGCAGCTGGAGGATTTGTTGGGCAAGGGTTTTATCCGTCCTAGTTGTTCACCGTGGGGAGCTCCGGTGTTGTTTGTTAAGAAGAAGGATGGGAGTTTTCGGTTGTGTATTGACTACCGGGGTTTGAACCGAGTTACTGTGAAGAACAAGTACCCTCTCCCGAGGATTGATGAGTTGTTGGATCAGTTGAGGGGTGCTACTTGGTTTTCCAAGATCGACTTGGCTTCAGGTTATCATCAGATCCCTATTCATGAGGCAGATGTGAGGAAGACAGCCTTCAGGACGAGATATGGGCACTATGAGTTTGTGGTGATGCCGTTTGGGTTGACAAACGCGCCAGCTGCGTTTATGAGATTGATTAACAGCGTGTTCCAGGAGTTTCTGGACGTGTCAGTCATCATTTTCATCGACGACATCCTGGTATATTCTAAGAGTCCTGAGGAGCATGCAGTACATCTGAGAGCAGTGTTGGAGAAGCTGCGGGAGCAGAAGTTGTTTGCTAAGCTGAGAAAGTGCAGTTTCTGGCAGCGTGAGATGGGGTTGTTGGGTCATATTGTTTCAGCTGAGGGAGTTTCAGTGGATCCAGAGAAGATTCAGTCCATCAGGGAGTGGCCGAGGCCGCAGAGTGCCACTGAGATTCGGAGTTTCCTGGGGTTAGCAGGTTACTACAGGAGGTTTGTTCGGGGTTTTGCGAGTATGGCTCAGCAGATGACTAAGCTTACAGGGAAGGATGTCCCGTTTGTGTGGTCACCAGAGTGTGAGGCAAGTTTTGGAAGTCTCAAGCAGATGTTGACTACCACGCCGGTGTTAGCATTGCCTGAGCAGGACGAGCCTTATGTTGTGTATACAGATGCTTCTAGAGTGGGGTTGGGTTGTGTACTTATGCAGCAGGGGAAGGTTATAGCTTATGCTTCGCGGCAGTTGCGGAAGCATGAAGCTAATTATCCTACTCATGATTTGGAGATGGCAGCAGTGATCTTTGCTCTTAAGATTTGGAGATCCTATCTGTATGGTGGGAAGGTACAGGTATTTACAGATCACAAGAGTCTGAAGTATATTTTTACTCAGCCTGAGCTGAATTTGAGGCAGAGGCGTTGGATGGAGTTAGTAGCGGATTATGATTTGGACATAGCTTACCATCCTGGTAAAGCTAATCTGGTTGCAGATGCCTTGAGTCGGAAGCGGGTGGCTTCGGCTCAGGAGCAGGATATGGAGGTGTTGGTAGGTGAGATTAGTGCATTGAGTTTGTGTGCTATCTCACAAGAACCTTTGGGTTTGGAGGCAGTTGATAGAGCAGATTTATTGAGCAGAGTGAGGTTAGCTCAGGAGAGTGATAAGGGGCTGGTGAATGCCTCTAAGGCTGCGGGTGCAGAGTATCAGGTTTCTGCTAATGGTACTATCCTTGTGCATGGTCGGATCTGTGTGCCCAAGGGTGAGGATTTGAGGCAGGAGATACTGAGAGAGGCTCATTCGAGCAAGTTCTCTATTCATCCAGGGGCGACCAAGATGTACCGTGATCTCAAGCGGTATTATCACTGGGTCGGGATGAAGAAGGACGTAGCTGACTGGGTGGCGAAGTGTGATACTTGCCAGCTGGTGAAGGCGGAGCATCAGGTTCCTGGTGGTTTGTTACAGAGTTTACCCATTCCAGAGTGGAAGTGGGATTTGATCACGATGGACTTCGTGGTAGGTTTACCTGTGTCGAGGACGTTTGATGCTATTTGGGTCATTGTGGACCGTTTGACTAAGTCTGCACATTTTCTGGCCATCAAGAAAACTGCTGGAGCAGCGGTTTTGGCCAAGAAGTATGTGAGGGAGATAGTCAGATTGCATGGTGTACCTGCTAGTATTGTGTCTGATAGAGATTCCAAGTTCACTTCGGTGTTCTGGAGGGCGTTTCAGGCAGAGATGGGCACGAAAGTGCATATGAGTACAGCCTACCATCCTCAGACAGACGGTCAGTCAGAGAGGACGATCCAGATTTTGGGGGATTTATTGAGGATGTGTGTGCTGGATTGGGGTGGTCATTGGGCAGATCACTTGAGTTTGGTGGAGTTTGCTTATAACAACAGCTACCAGGCTAGTATTGGGATGGCTCCTTATGAGGCCTTGTATGGGAGGCCGTGTCGTACACCATTATGTTGGACTCAGGTGGGGGAGAGGAGCATATTTGGTGCAGATTTTGTTCAGGAGACCTCGGAGAAGATTCGGGTTTTGAGGCTGAACATGAAGGAGGCTCAGGATCGGCAGAAGAGTTATGCTGATAAGAGGAGAAAGGATCTTGAGTTTCAGGTTGGTGATAGAGTGTACCTCAAGATGGCCATGTTGCGGGGTCCGAACAGGTCATTGACAGAGACTAAGTTGAGTCCGAGGTACATGGGACCGTTCAGAGTGGTTGAGCGGGTGGGACCAGTGGCATACCGGCTGGAGTTGCTTGAGGTTATGCGTGCGTTCCACAAGGTATTTCATGTGTCGATGCTGAGGAAGTGTCTTCACGAAGGTGATCAGTTGTTGGCTAAGATTCCTGAGGATCTTCAGCCTAACATGACTTTGGAGGCGAGACCAGTGAGGGTGCTCGAGAGGAGAGTCAAGGAACTTCGGAAGAAGAAGATTCCTTTGATGAGAGTCCTGTGGGACTGTGACGGAGTAGAGGAGCAGACTTGGGAGCCCGAGGCCAGGATGAAGGCAAGGTTTAAGAAGTGGTTCGAGAAGCAGACCGCGACTTGAGCTTGTCTAGCCGGGTCCGAGTTGTAGTCCGTGGCTGGAGCGGGTACGGAGTATTCCAGCCCATCTCTCTTGATATTTGGTCGCTTAGGGGTGATTGGTTGTGCGACTAAGTATCAAGATGAGGTGGTGCTCGGGATGCGGGTTGTTGGCTCCGGTTGTTGTATTTTTGGTTTTTCTGATGTAATTTCGTTGAGATTGTAACGATTATGACATTTTGAGATTAATAAGATGAGTATTTTTCTTTATGTTTGACTGTTGTTGTCATGGGAAAAGAGAAATAGCTCGGGTTTCTATTTTTGGAAAGTTTCCATAAATAGAAAGTTTCCACAAAAGGAAGGTTTCCATAAATAGGAAGTTTCTAAAATGGGAATGTTTTGTGGAAATGTGAGGTAGATCTAGCCGGAAGATACTCGTTAGCATCAGTATTTGTTTTGCTCTAGGCCGTGTGGGCCCAACTCACGTGATACCGATAGCTCGATGGACTTTGTGGCCAGAGAGTGGGAGTGGTATGTTGCTTCGGATGACGATCCGAGAGCGCGCTTGAGGGTGACGACCCAAGAGCGGGATATGTGAGGCTCCCTGGATACCGTAGTTGTGAGCCGAGGCTCGGCAGTGAGCCGGTATGTCTCGAGGGTTGCGACCCGAGAGCGGGGGGAGTGTGTGTGTGTGACTTCCTGGATGCTGTAGCTTAAGGCGGTTGGCCTGATAGCGAGCCGGCATGATTCGTTGGTTGCGACCACGGACGGGGGAAGCACTGAGTTGTGAGCAGATAGTGTTATGATGCGAGTATATTGGCTAGAGGGAGACCTCGAGGGTCAGTCGGAGGTGTGCGGGCTGTTGCGACAGTGGCACGGGAAACCTTGACTGATGGTGTTTAGTCCGGTCTGGGGACGTGCGGGCCGTGATGACGGTGGCACGGAGGTCCTTGGCAGATGGACGGTATTGCGAGATTCGGGGACGAATCCGTATTGGTGGGGGAGAATTGTAACATCCGCGAACCAGAATTTGGGATTTTGGAAGGAGTGTCGATCGACACCCTAGTGGCATCGATCGACACCACTAATTTCTGGGTTCGACCGGTTTGATTTAATTGCCGAATTGGTTCGGTTTGGTTCAATTAAAATCCCTAAGTCGAGTTATAAATGTCTTAGGACGAATTTTAGGGTTTCAGAGTCTCATTTTGTCGCCGTTGAGTGAAAAAAAAGAGAGAAAAGAGAGAAAAACGTTTTCTGAGATTTGTGGGCTTGTTCTTGGTGATTTTGGAGAGATCTGAGGCTGTAGGAGGGTTAGCTGTTGCTGGAATCGAAGGGGAAGCTTCTGGAGGTGTTGTTTTCCACGTTTCTCAATCCAAACTTCTTGTTCTTGAGGTGAGTGCTTGACCATGGTTGATCTAAGCATGAGATCTCTCTTGTTTGAGTGTTTTCCTTGCTGTTTGTGTTGTTTTGTTGCTTGGGTTCGTTGTTTGTGTGATTTCTAGTGAATTCCGAGATGGTTAGACTTGATTAGAGACGATTTTGGGTTGATTGGAGTCGGAGTTCGTCGCTGGGTTTCGCGCAGATCGTGTCTGCAGAGGAGGCATCGATCGACACTCAGGAGCATCGGTCGACACCAATTTGATGGGCATCGGTCGACACTGTTTGGCATCGGTCGACACCTTGTTGTAGCATCGATCGACACCGTTTGGCATCGGTCGACACTAGTCTTATCCGAGACTTGTTTTTCTGGTTTGATGGATTGTTGTGTGTTGTTTGTTTTGCTTGAACTTGAGGGTCTCATCTGCTTGTGTGTATAACCCAGTAGATGGGAGGATGGCCTCACTAAGTATTTATGATAATACTTACGCATCTCAATTGTTGTTTGTGGTGTGCAGGTAAAGGAAAAGTGTGATCGTGGAATCAAGGGCTATGAGGAGGAGGATGTTCTAGAGACTTGATTGATTGTGGTCTAGCTGTTGTTAGGTTGCTAGATTAAGTCAAAGGAACATTGTAGGATGTTAGTTGTTGGTTATCTCTTTATTTGATTGATGTTATTGGTTATTGGATTTGAATGTTGGAATTCTTTTGGTTTAATGGAATTTGTTTCATTTGATTATCCGCGGTTATTGATTGATGTTAGGATGTTAGTGGGTATGGGACCACTAGTAAATTAAGGTATTAAAAAAAAAAAAAAAACGGGAAGGGTTGTTTCAGGGCTAGTCAAAGTAATTCTTAAATGTATTTGCTATATACTCTTCCAATCTAATATAGAATTTCGTGGAACAATCTCTCTTCCAAATTAAAGTAAGAAGTCAAGAGAAACACTTACCTTCTGAATCAACACCGGTGATGAAAGAGGGATCGAAACTAGTCGCCTTTTTCTGATTTCCCCCTGACCTCTGTAATCTCTTCTTCCTTAAATGTTCCGTCGCTGACTTCTATTCTCGCTCCTCTTGTAGAACTTATCCCAGATCTAAACACCTTAATTCACACACTCGGGATGGAAAACAACCCTATCAGACATCCGAATGCGCCGTCGCAACTGAGGCCTCAGTAATCCGTCTATTAGCAAGAACGAAGTTTTTGCCTCTACTACTAAACAATTTTGAAAATAATTTTTTATTTTAAACTGTGCCCCGGCTGAGCTTTTCTTTAATATTTTTATTCAAATTATACAGTTCTTCAACATCATTGGTTCATTTACACTATATATCAGCCTTGATTTGTGAGGTTAACCCATCATTCACTATTCCTTGATGTTTTATAAAGTTTGACATTGAATTGGTTTGTTAAATGAACCAATATATTTTCCGCCAATATATAAGATCGACTATAGGGTAATAATTAAGTGGTGCATGCGATGTATCGTCTTCGCTTAACCGGCAGTTACACGTGTTAATTACCTAAATGCGATGTATCTGTATGGAATGCAGTCACGACGTTTCGAAAAGCCACAATATGGATAATCCATTTGTGTTTGTTCGCTGCTTATATAAGAAGACAAATACACACCCGGTGAAGTATGAATTCGTCTCTCAAAAACCAAAATATCACATCACAAATTAAACATAAGTGCAACAAAGTCATGGTGCATTTCGACAGGCTATCCGATCTCCAGACGTGGCGTTCTGATTGGAAGGTTTCTGTTAAAATCATCCGCAAGTGGAGAAAGAGAGAAGCGAACCTCGTCACCTTTGAAATGGTTGTTTCGGATGTATTCGTAAGTGACTCGTCTCATCATCATATTATATGCACTTAATATTAAATAATTCATCTACATCATGGTTAAACTTTTTCCTGCACCGTAGGGAGATAAGATGCAGGCAACAATCAGCGAGGACCTGTTGCCCCAGTTCTGTACGGGGATTGAGGAGGGTTTGTGGAAAACCTTCTCAAATTTCGTCATCACTGACGACACATCCGCTGTGAAGGTCGTGGCTTCCAACTACCGGATCAAATTCACTGCTGACACGGTTGTGGACAACATTCGTTGCTTGTCGACCAATCACTACATCGACTACGTCCCCTTCGACCAAATTTACGAACGGTGGTCTCCTTGGACCCAGAACTGCTGCTTAGGTAACGTTGCATTGTGTTGTTCCGTTTTTTAATATCATATCCAGTACCATAATTCTAATGACATGACACCATAGACACGATGGGGCAAGTTACTCACGTCGAACGAAGAATATTGGTGAACGATCCAACTGCTCCACGGTTTGCCGAGAGAGCCCGGTTTATACAGTTTTCATTGACGAATCTTGAGTGAGTCGATTTCGCAATTATTAGCTTTCACAAACTTTAAAGATATAACGGGCTATTAAGCAAACGTATTTAAAACAATTCAGTCACCTTTAAATATAAGAGTGCTGCATAAAACTAATTTTGGTTACCCTTTTTCCTTATTTTCCACACCGCAGGAGGGATGGAAGTGCTTAGTCAACCGGGTGTCTCTAAAGTGATATTTGAACCACCCTTCCCTGAGGTTAGAGTTTTCAAACTCCGGTTGGAGTACTTCGACCAGCGCGAGCGGACTGAAGATGATTCGTAGCCTATGTTTCCATTTGTCAATGTTGCTTACATTCCAAACTTCTAAACCACGTTGCTGAACTCTTTATATTATTTTCATTACCTACATCCCAACAATCTATCTTACGTGGATAGGAATAATTTGATGTAAAATGTTTGTGTGTATTACGCATGGTTAATTATATATTATTATTTTTATTTTTATTTGGTTAATTATATATTTTTATCTTTATATTATCTTCATTACGAATAATTCCGGTTGTGACTAAACCAAATATAACGTTTAAAAGTTGATGTTAAACAATTAAACCACAACCCAAAGTACTACTAATAAAACGACCAAACTACTTGAAAAAATAGGTCATTGTTGCTAGTATAACCAAAGTCGCAACAAACACATTGGTCAGTTTTAATTCCATAGTTAATCCATCACTCTTGTACGCAATCAATGCCTTCATCCTTTCCAACTCCATCTGATTTTCCTTGTGCATATTTAAGATGTTAGCAATCTCCTCTTTTTGTCCCTGAAGCGCTTCACGCATTTGATTCAAACTAGTTAACTTTAGAAGATCTTCCTTCACTGTGTTCAGTTCCTCAATCATAGCTTCATCCCACCATTTAAAAATGTGATAGTCCCCATCCTGCAATTTTTTTTTAATTTTTTAAACGAAAACCTCAAGTTATGCAAATAAATCTGATCTTCATTCAACCTCGGGGAAACTGTACGTCACTTACCTCTCTATTTCTACAAGTGTAGTGGAGCCTCCCTGGGTTTGTCCTTGTAAAAGAAGGTTGTAGGTTTGGCCATTCACCACAGTAACAAACAGCCGGGATCCCATACTCCGCGTCGTCATACTTGACTGAACTGGTGTTTGCCAAATCAGACATTAAGAACGAAACTGATAACGTAATTGAAGGAGGGAAAATAAAGAAAAGAGGAACGTTAAACTATTAACCGAATATCCAACTCTTTAAATCTAATCCAACATCTATGGCAGCGCCTCTCTCTATTTCCTCCAAATCAGTTCAATGAACCCTAATTTCCCTGAATCTTATAAGATATCGATTATATTCGGTTTGTTTTATAGAACATTCTGTTTTCTGTCGTTTTTTGTATTGTAAAACAAAATGAACTTTTCCAAGTTGTGTCGTTTTCCAATAGATAGAAACGGCGTCGTTAGCTTGATAGTCAGTGCCGGCCCTGACCTAAAGCCCGTAAAGCAAGGGCTTTAGGCTACATATTATATTAGCGATTTTAGGGGAATCAATATCAAAAACGGTGCGTTGGTACAGTGGTAGGATTGGCCTTTACTGTCCTTTAGTGTCACGAGTTCGAGCCCTTGTATAGTTTTTTTTGTAATTTTTTTTCTAATGTTTGTTAATGGGCAAAATTGGTTGGGCCGGCACTGTTGATAGTTTTGTGTGTTTGCCCGGTGAAACTAAGTACACGTCGTCTATACGATGGGTTCGAAGCTAGGGAATTGCCATTTTAGACTTTTTTCGGAATATAAGGAGCAAAACGACATCTATTAGACATTTTCGGAATAAAAGGAGCAAAACGACCAAAACGACAGATATTGGCATACACGTTAATTAACATCTTCATTACATAGTAGTTTAATTATCTAATGAAACATCCGTGGAACTGAAACGCAACACAGAAGGGAACCGACGATACACCTAAAGGATTTCACATATAGATTTGGCCACCCACCACACTCCGCAATTTACACAGATGATGTCATAATAACGTGTGGTTGTCGATAACCTGCCCCATTTCAAACAACTACTCATGGCACAGTCCGGGAAAGGGATCAACAAACTGGAGGGATATACAAAAGAATCTGCGTACGTGTTTTTACGCGCCGTCTTAAACATACACAACCGTTGGAACAGATCTTCCCCTATTGGAGTGGATAGTGATGTGCATCAAATTGGTGAAGAAAACGAACCGCCATCTGCTCGTCCCCATATAACATAGAGAAAATTCCACATGCAAGAGTGGACTCGGCTTCTTCGGGAACGTTTTTTTTTAGTAGTGCGATACCGCGCTGAATGTCTCGCTCCTCGGCAACGATCCGTAGCCCCTCGTTGTAGATTGCTATTATGTTCCCTGCGTCTAAGCATTTTTCGAAAATACGCCTGTGAATCCCTTCTTCCTGGCGTTCACCATTTAGCGTCCTTGTTGTTTGAAATGAAGAAGGATGTTCACAGATGTGGTAGATGCTGGCAACCTTCAGAACTTCGGGGGCAAGCACCGCTTCCACTCCTCGCCGACCAGCCTTTAATAATGGGGCAAGGAACCACAACCCATCAATTACGAGATGCTGGGCTATTTTTATCAAGATCTCGTCTGGCAGATCAGTCTTCTTACGCCTAGAAGTCACCATTTTTTTGGAGTTAAGAAAACTAATAGCAATATGTGCAGATACAAATAGACGGAAACTGCAGCCTGCCCACTAATAAAACCTACGATGTGAGAGGTGGTTGGGGAGTTTGGCGAAAATCCTGGGAATTTATACTAGTTTCTATATGACGTCGTTTTAAATTAGCCTATTGTTAACTACTTAATTACGAAGGAACCCATTTTAGGTTTATGAGCTCTCATGCACGCCTACTCAATTAGAATTACTAAAACAAATAAGTAGTGCGAACCACGTGTCAGTTTCGTGTTATCGGATTTCAAATTCATTATATTCGAATTCGTTAAATATCGGCTGTAACTCACCCATCAGCTAACCCTAAGCTTAGACTATGACATTTGTAGGTTCTCTGATGTGACAACTTCGAAGTGAGTCGTATTTCTTGTTGCTTAGATATGATAGTTTTCTCATCATTATGTTTATTTGATGTGTATCCAGTTACGTAATTATCATCACTTCCTCTCAACGAGATCAATCCAAAGGGTTGCTATTCAATTGTTTTGATTGTATGATTATTTAAGCTTCTGTACGTAGACGACTACCACAATATATTATTACTCCCAACGTACATCAACTATGGTGTGGGGAATAAATTATCCTTCTGATAAAACAATACAACATTAAAGATTCTACTTATTATTAGGAGATAGTACAAGCATTCGGTCATTTCTTTTACTTTATAAATAGAAACTTAGTTCATTTTATTTGGACATTAAAAAAAGAAATAAATTATTATTGTGAAATAGATTCTAATAATAACAATTTTAATATTCAAAATTCTACATATTATTTTCTATCTCAATTTCAATAATTATTAGAGTATAAAATAAAAAGGATTGAGTAAGTTTTAAAAATAAAACCATTGTACATAGTCTGACGAAATTAAACCAATATTTGAAATAGAAAACGACATTTGATTTCTATTTCTATTCATTTTTTCATTCCTCATTCCCGGGAGAGTCTGACGAACGTCTGCATTGTTTCTGTATGGGTTCCGGAGCTTTCTCCTTCCTGGGCAATTGTTTCAATTTTTTTCCCATCGTGTCCCATCATATTGTTAATGTGGTAATGTGCTGGAAACTCACTTCTATAAGTAAAAAAAAAATGTACATGTGAGACTGTGAACAGATATGAACACATACGCTTTCAAACCAAATATTAATATAATATTACCTTACATATGCTTGTGATGTCCAAGTCCTTCGAAATCTGCTCGAATGAAGATTCTAGAAGACGCTTCGGTGTGTACAAGACATGGTACGCCTACACACATTTACGTAATTGAGTTGCTAAACAAATTACATGTACTTGCCTCTATCATAATATCAATTTACCCTGACGTACCTTCATAACTCCCAACCTTAAAGAACCGGAAGACACAAAACACTGGTTCGGATTTGTGGAGAACATGACATCCCTTTGATTCCCAATCAGAGAGGAATTGATGGGCATAGAAGTCTGTGAGACGACATTTGACACTTTCATTCCTACATTAACGCACAGTTGCTATCAAAGTTAAATCTATGAAGTTCAAATATATATATATGTATATTACTATGTTTATAGCATAATAGGTCCTTAACCTGCCATCGTAACGTCTTCTTATGACGTCCACATTTACGATGCACCCACAAACATCTAGCGCGGGAAAATCAAAATTTCTAGATGTAACGTTTATTTTGTACTTTTGCAAATGATAAATTTAAAACCGACGTTCTAAACTGACCAAACGACCACTAAATGAATCTCAGCAACCATCGCAAGTTCATAATTTAACGGACATTAATATATACGTATTAAAGAAATTATAGATAAAACATACCGAAAGATAAGGGATGAGTAACTCTGCTACTAGTTATATCATTGATATCCTCAAAGCGGAAGTAATTTTTGTGATTCAAAGGTTGGATCACATCCATGGTTGACTCATGCGTAAACTTGATTTGGTATGGGTGATGAGTATTCCTCTCCTTGAGAGTTGGATTGATTAATTTAAACTCCTGAATATCGTACCAGGTACCGATTTCAGGGTTTGGCAGGATATTTGGGTATTCACCCTGTAGAAACGCCACTTCGATTGTGGAACCCTTCATAACTGATAAATTGTTATACATCAAAAACTGTTGGATTTAGCGAAATAAGAAAGACTTGTTTAACTAACCTCTTCATCCACAAGTAGGAGAACCCGTTTTACAAAGCATTGGCGAATCGACCAAGCGTTCAACACCTTGGCGTGGATACACCAACACCAATTCCTTCTCTCGCGGTCCAGTTCAGCAATACGATCGGTTCTGAAGCTATGGTGATCTCAGATTTTGGATCTCTCTTACTTTAAACCGTGTTAAGAAATACGAAGGTTGAGAGCAATTTAAATATTTACAGAGAACGACACCTCGAAACGACGCCGCCTTTCGACTTTCCATGATGTCCATTTAATAAGACCCCAAATGTACATACGTTCCCAATGTAGTATACGTACATATGTATAGTTTGTATATATACAACACTAACAAATAACCGGGAATCATAAATTAATAACGAGATCCCGACCAAAAGGAAAGAGGATATCGCTAAGCCGACACCTTAACCATTAAACTCCTAAATATTAACAAGCATCGATAGACGATAATTATGTTTCCCTCAATTCGAAACCCTGAACCATAATTGTGATAAACACTTCAAGAGATGGTTTAATCGGGCTTGTTTTAAATAATATTCGGTTATTAGCGGTTTCAGATTTACAAGCAGAATAAAGGTAGATCAAATATTTAGCTGTTCATGTCCAGATTAAGGGTGAAGAGCATAAAAAAAGGTAGACAATTTATGCATGTATTTCTCATGCATTAACCACAAAAAGACAAATAAACTAAAGTTAGAAATAATATCTATCTTGAATGGTAACTTATAAAGTGATAAGAGGACTTGATGCTTTTCACCCTTGATCTGCACTTGAACAGCCACATATTTGATTTATAAAGTGATAAGAGAACTTCATGCTTTTCCCCATTCAAGGCCTTACTCGTGTAAATTTATTTGTAAAATATGCTTGTATGGAAACGTGTCTTTTTCTAGAAACCGGATTTGAGTCGAATTATATACGAACTACACACAACTTGTCCACTTCAACGTCCGGAACAGCCAATAGCTATTGCATTAAAAGCGACAAGTACATGCAGGGATTTGACATCTTCTTTTGTGGAATGTCGTTCTTACTTAAATTTTGAAATGACTATTATCTCATCATAGTGTTTACTGAACACTTTTTAAGCAAGTAATAATTATAAACTTTGCCCAACGAGTACAATATACTTTTTATCCGAACGAAATATATTTTTCGTTACCGAGACGACGAGAGAACAACCTTTATCGTGTGGACCAGTATGATTTTGCGTAAGCATTACGTACTCCTTTTCCCAACTAAAACAGTATAACTTATACTTAATTATGCATTGTGCTAAAAGGACACGTAGAGTAATTATATTGTACAGTATATATACAAATTTCACCACCTAACTCCTCTGTTGTTGAAGCATATATAATAGCTCCAATAACAAAATCCCATAAAAAGAAAAAATGGCGAAAGCACACAATAAGCTCCCATATCTCCCTGATGATATTTTACTCCAAATCTTTAGGCTTCTCGCAGTAGATGGGCTGTCGCACATTGCTCCAATTTTAAATTCGGGTCGGCGAGGACTGAAGACGGTGCTCGACCCCTATGTTCAAAAGGATGCAAACATCTACAACATCTGTTGGCATCCGTTATTGATCCAATCGTCAGACGGCCCAAATGGTGGCACTCAACATAAAGGGATGCATAGACGTATATTCAAAAAATGCTTCAAAGCTGGAAACGAAGTTGCAATCTACTACGAGGGCCTCCAGATTGTTGCGGAGGAGAGAGACATCAAGCGAGGCATTTCTGTTCTATCTCGTAACGTTCCCGCAGACGCTGAGGCAACACTGGCATGTGGTATCTTTTCTATGTTATATGGAAGCGAACAGATGGCGGTTCATTTTCTTCACTTATTTGATGCACATCACTTTCCTCTCAAATCGCATGGGGTCAGATTTGTCGGCAAGTCTGTGTTTCCCCTGTTGTTTACATACCAGGTGGCACTTCAAAACACGTTCATAGATAAACTAGTCTATCCATCTACTCACCTGATCCCTAACCCGGACTGTGCCGCCATCTGTTGTATCTAATCCAGTTTATTCTCTATAAACTTTCGCGATTACGACATCTTGTGTACTAATTGCGGACTTTGGTGGTTGGCGAAATCTATATGTGAAATCCTTTAGTTCTATAATCTCCAATGGTTGCTCTTTGAAGTTTTTAGTTTTTTTTTGTAATGTACGGTTGTATACGTCTGGTACGTACATGTGAACTTATATGAGCGGTGGTACGTACATCGATAATTTGTAGTGTATGTTATTATGAGTATGTATAAGTAATACGAACGACGGAGAAGTTCATGGTTATCTCATATTATGGTTGTCATTTATTTGATTCCCGTTCGATAACAAATAATTTATATTAATTTGACATAGTCGGCACAAACTATGTATTTGTGGTAATTGCAGCGTGTATGGTAATTAAATAAAACAGAACGATATGAACGGGACTAGTCCATGTGTACGTACACGTCCCACACAATAGAACTAGTTTGGCACCGTGTACAACTATGTATTTATGTACGATGCCCTGTTTCGGTGTACGTACACAAATACATAGTTATGGCAAGGTGGTAGATGCCATACGTCTGTGTACGATGGCGGATAACACTAAATAGAATACATTCGTTGATTATAAAATAAACTCCGGCATACACCGGATAACAGTTCGAGGTTCCAAAAAGAAAAAAACAACCATCAAGTACATAATATTTCAACATTAACCTAGTTGAAAACATCATCACTAAGGTTAAGCCGCAAAAAAAAACATGAAAAGAGGATGTTAAAAGAACGAGCGCAACTCCTGTGCATACCAGTAGAAAAAATAGGACTTACACCCGGTGAGGTAGCTACTGCAAGTACACCTACGGTGGTGGAGGAGAGAAGGCGACGATCTCACTTGAAAAAGGGGACCACGGAGATGGAGGTTCGCAACATGGAATATAACCAGGCCAGCGACTTCAACGGCGGTGTTCATGTGAGGGACCATGAACCAGAAAATATTGCCAAATGCGTCGGCCTCCATCACTTGGCCGGTAAACGTTGCGAACAGCACATAAGCGAAGTTCGCATACGGATCCATTGGTGCAAAAAAACGTAGCGACGCCATACCTTCACCAACGGTCGGGGAGTTTGAAGCTAGCCTGACGCCCTCAAGATAGTTCGCTACAATGTAGCCCCTCTAGAGGAGAAGCTCAAAGTAGGGCCTGAACTTAGACTCCATAGTGATGAACTGTGGCCACGTGATGAATGGACGAAGCTGAACAGTTTGGAGGTCGACAGTGTTCAGCGCGTCGACCAAGGCGGGGATAGGAGTGACAGATACGGGGATAAAATTGACAAAGAGGCTTGTAGGGTTTGGCAGCTTGATGGCCAGGAATATCTCGTTTGGAGGGGTGTTCATTGTTTTTTTTTGTTTTTTTTTGGAGACGATATGGGCTGTGGATGGTATTTGCTATGTGTAGGGAATAAAACATCTTCTTACGTACACATCTCTATATATAGTGAGAACAGTGGTAATTTTTTTTTAACTATAACAGGTAATTAACTCGATGGTATTTAACAGTAAAATGTAATGATTGTATAGGAATATATTTATATAAAAATGTAATGATTTAAGTCTGTTTATTAGCCACGCTAAAAGTATTCAACAAGCTCTGTTGGTTCTTTGTTACTCGTGTACGTATATAAGTAAAATTACATAACTGATACATATACAACCCTGCAAGTCATATCGATTTAAATTGACTTATATGGACGTCAAATCAATTGGCCATTGCATTAAATTGGCAACATGTCATTGCATTAAATACGACTACTAATAAATACAAACACATTGTTAATTTCCCTATATTATATATTAAATATAGTGGTTTCAATTTTAAGTATAAAAGGGTACAATTCAATACAAGCTACACGGGCATGTAACTGTTGATGTAGGTCTTAGCCATATATCGTACAGAATAAGATATTCGAGGAACTATTAGTTTTCATGGAACTAAACATTTTACTATGTTTAGCTTGTGGAGAATAGGAGAGCAACCTAAAGTGTATTGAAAATCTACCATATTGCTTCAAACCTATGCTTTGCATGTGTTATCAACTTCGTTACATATATTTGTGTACGAAAATTAAATCAGTTGTCCAGTTATCACATCTGACAAAGTTCGTGGTTAGCTTTATTATCTTGCCTTATTCTGCAAAGGTGCATCGCTGACAAAATACTTCGTTTAATATTAAGATTAGAAAGGATAGGAGATAAGGTGTACACGGAAACAAGGAAATGCAAAAATGTTTCGTTATAACTACCAAAGCATTTGACTAATTCGGCGAGTGCGCCACCAGATTGTGCATTTCCGGCAACGATGCTCGTAAGGGCCCACCATAGTGTCCACGTCTTCCTTCGTCATTGAGAGCGCACATTTTATTGCGCACGAAGGAGTTGTTATTTCCTATTCATCAGGGTAGTCAAAAAACACACCATAAGTTGTATTGTGTGATGCTCCATAGTGAATAAGCTCAGTGATGAGTTCTTCACACATATCTCCAATCTCTTCGGAGTCAAGTGGGTAGTGTTTTATAGAAAACAGCTGAAGCAAATGACCCGCCTGGACTCCGGACCCTTTACAGATGCACAACATGGCAGACGCAAGAGTAGCGTCGGCATGTGTTGGTACGCTACTCAGGAGTAAATTTACGGCCCCTTCAATGTCCCCATCTTTTGTTGCAAGACGAAGGCCTTCATAATATATGGCCGTTGGATTATCCGCATCAAGGCACCTTTCAAAAAACTTCCTGTGTCAACCACCAAACATGATATCATCGGGGTCACTGCACATGTTAAAGATGTTTGCCTCTTTCAAGACGTCGGTACGGTAAACTATAGTTTTGCCTCTATTTCCCGAACGTAGGAGTGACTGCATGTACCACCAGTTATTTGCTGCCATTAGTTTAGCTATTCGCGCCAACAGATCGTCAGGAAGATTTGGGTTGGTCATATTTGTAATGAAAGTAGTATGTGCACATAGGAATGCAAACGATTTATAATACGAACATGTTGATATGGTAGGGGAATTATTTGGTATGGATATAAATGATACTTGATATAACTGTGTGACAAGATGGCGAGGTGACATCAAACCACTAATTATTAAGATTTTTCAACATCCACTAACAAAATAGATGGAGTGTCGTTTTGGGAATCTTAATTGGCCGTTAATATTTTAGGCCTCTTTACATCATAACCATATATGATCCCCCATTTCCTATTAGTATACACGTGTCATAACCATATTACGGATTTGAAGTCTACTATAATCTACTATCTCAATCTCGATTATTCACTACCCGCTCAGCTTAACGTAGTGGCAGACATGACACCAGTTGACAACTGTGATGTGACAACTGATACCCGCAAAAGTCGTTTATACGAAGACGTAGAAGAGTTGTTTACAATTAAGTAGAGGGATGTGACTTATATCTCATCAATGTGTCTTGATGAGTACGTTTAATATGATGTGTTTGTAATCATTACTAAGTTATGAAATCTGGTCACAATTGTACTAAACGACCACAATGTGAACTAAATATGTTTCTGGTTAGCATTCTATATATATAATAATTAAAAAACCTGTAACTCCCACCTACAACTCTCCCTTTATTATTGTATGTAGGTGTTGAACACCAACCACAAGTTGCAACACATACGAAACATTGTTTTAGAAAAAGCAAGTGAAAATACCGCATACAACTGGAAAAATGCCTGATATACCCGATGAAATATTAATTAAAATCCTCGGCTTTCTTGCAGTTGATGGTCTGGAGTACCTTGCTCCAATACTGAAGGCAGGTCATCGAGGTGTAGAAACGGCGCTCTCTCCCGAAGTTTTAAAGGTTGCTAACATCTTCAGCTTATGCTGGCATCCGACGATGTTCCAAACACCACATCACCCAAATGGTAGAGTCCAAAATGAAGGGATCCATAGGCGTATCTTCGAAAAATGCCTAGATGCTGGCAACAAACAGGCAATTTTTTTCGAAGGTTTCCGGGTTATTGCCGAGGTGGAAGAAATTAAGCAAGGTATCGCACTTCTAACTCGTTACGTTCCTGCGGAACCTATATCGACACTCTCTTGTGGGTGTTTTTCTATGTTAGTTGGGAACTGTAAGATGGCTAGAGATTTTCTTGAACTGTTTCATTCACATCACTACCCACTTTAATCGAAACGAACAAGGTTTCTGGCCAAGGGGGTGTTCCGGTTGCTGTGTAGATATCAGACGGCGCTAGTAGACACATACAGGGACACATTCGTCTATCCTATTGCTCCCTTGATCCCTTCTCCGGAATGTGGTCGATTGTGTTTATTGGAGCATGGTTTCTACACTCTCAACTATCAAGATTATGACATTGTCTGCACAAATTGCGGCCTCTGGTGGTTGGCGAAAGCTATGTCCGAGATCCTGTAGTTATTTTTTCTCATAATATGTTTCGCCCTAAACGTAATATGTAACGAATATCCTGTTATCAACGCAGTTCTAATATCTTCTAGAATCCTTGTACGGCCTATAAATCTGTTTAGAATGTCTCCCTGTTGTACTACATTTTGGTTCATGTAACACCTAATGTTGTATCCTTAATAAGAACGCGGAATCTATCGCTACTTAATATGTTGTTAACGAAAGCTAAGAGGTTGGGTGCCTAAATGTGACCATCGGAGATGAATTATGAATATAAAACTATATAAGTCGTACCTTCCCATTGCAAAACCACTTAAATATAATACTAAGACGTACACAACCTGAAAGATGTTAGTGTAATAACAACGTTTATAATTTCAGTGTACGTTCAAGAGTATGTATGTTTAGTGTACGTACAATAGTTTATACTTTAAGGCCTTGTACGTATTACAGTTTGCAAATTGCATGTACGTAGAATGGGAAGGAATAGTTCGGGCATTATCTCCCTTTATGCAAATTTTTTTTTTGGAGCAAAACCCCCTTTATGCAAATTAAATATAAATAAATCCGCTGACGCAGATTTTTCTATTTCGTATTAGTATGTACGTGGCGCGACCATAATAACGGATGTCAAATGCGTTATACACTACTTAGACAATTATTTCTCTTAAATTCCGCTAGGCTCTACTTAGGGTAGACATGACAGCAGTAGGTTGGACGAGGTGACAACTCCTACCTCCAAAGTCGTGTTACCATAAACGTGATGTGATTTATATCTCAGCGAGTTTTAATTAAACAGTAGTAAGTGACGTATGTCTCGGCACATTACAACAATAAACGGGTAGGGTGTTAGCTAAATAAGTATCTCGTTAGCGTTCTATAAATTATAATTACCAGTCCCACTGAGTGCAACCTGAACTTTGAGTTCTTCAAACACCCTTCTGTACAAGTAGCAGTTCCTACTGAAAAATAACAGCAAGATGGCATCTGCGTCTCAAAAAATGCCTCATCTACCAGATGAGATGTTGATTATCATCTTCGGGTTTCTCGCAGTTGATGGTTTGAACTACCTAGCTCCAATGGTCAAGGCAGGACCTCGAGGAGTCAAAACAGCGCTTAGGCCTCAAGTTCTCAAGGATGCTAACATCTCCAGCATTATTTGCCATCCTTCTTGGTTCCAAAAATTACATCATCGAAATCGTAGAATAAAAGAGGAAGGGATGCACCGTCGTATCTTCGAAAAATTCCTTGATGCTGGGAACAAAAAGGCAATCTATTACAAAGGTCTCCGGGTTGTTGACGAGGAAAGCGACATTGAGGGAGGTATTGCACTTCTAACTCGTAACGTCCCCGCAGAAGATGATGCCACACTAGCATGTGGGTTTTTTTCTATGTTACATGGGAACCTCGACATGGCGGGTCATTATCTTTACCTGTTTTTTGCATACCACTACCAACTAAATACAACTCAAACAAGGATTTTGGGCAGGGAGTTGTTCATGTTGCTGGGTAGATATCAGACGGCGCGAGAAAACACGTACAAGGATACATTCGTCTATCCGATTGCCCTTTGATTCCTTCTCCGGAATGTGCTAAATTGTGTTTATTGGAGCATGGTTTGTACTCTCTCAAGTATCGAGACTATGACATGGTGTGCAACAATTGCGGCCTTTGGTGGTTGGCGAAATCTATACCCGAGATCCTTTAGTTATATTATCTCTTTAGATGTTTCGCCCTAAACGTTTCATCTAAATGTCTTCTGTTATAAACACCGTACTAATATCTACGTCATAGGGTGTACGCGCACTGAATCCGGCCTTTTGTTTCCATGGTTTTCTCTTCTAGTTATTTTTAAGCATGTACCACTTGATGTTGTATCCTTTCCTTTTTTACTGTTCTATCTTGCAAAACAACTATACACAATTGATATATCTGCCTATTGTGTATGTACAACAAAGGGTGTTTGGGTACATGGGTGCTTACGTTTTGTACGAGTAATGTATTGTTTTGTTACAACTGTGCATTCGGTTGGTGAAGTCGGATGTGTACACATCCCTATGATACATAGGTATCGAGCCTCAATTTTAGTAAGCCCATTCGGTAAGGATTTTTTGTTTATTTTCTTAATAATAAGGCCTCAATTTAAGAGTTGGAGTTGAGGCCCCATTTAAAAATTAAAAAATTACATCGGACTTACTGAGAAAAACAATTTAAAAGAAAACAATACAATTTCTTTTCGTATTGGGCCTCCAATGTTGCTGGACCGGCAATGAAATTTTGGGTTGTTTCAACCAAATTGTGACTAGGATAACTCTACGTTTCAACCATTGAATCAATTTTGTCGAAGTGGGTGGGCGCCATAACGTAATTAAGAAAGTATTGGGGGGAAAAAGCATACATCAACAAGAAAATAAAGTAAAACCACATACAAAACGTAAATTAGTTGTCTGTATGTACACTACGAATTAAAGTAAATTTGAAATATAAACCCAAAGAAAAACAAAGAAAGCGAAGAGTCGCGCTTATTAGAGAAGGAGAGAGGGGGAGTCGGTAGAAAGACGCAACTACCAGTGGCGACGTTTTGTTTTATTTAAATAGCATCACCCTGTCTCCTTTCCAAACCCAGGGTAGAGACGAGTAACAGGAAATTATCAAAAAAAACCATGGAGTTTAGAGTTGATGCCATAGCTGACCTTAGACCAGGAAAAACAAATTGGATTATCCAAGCGAATGTCTTGAATTCGTGGTATGTTACTGAGTTCTTTCAAAAGCGGGTTCTGCTCCTTGCTGATACACGAGTTAGTCCACTTTGCTTTGTAAAATATTTGCACGAAGTTGTTACCAGGGACCTACAAGAAAATGAGGAAGTATATCTATGATGGTGATTGGTATGAAATTAGGAATTTCAAGGTCATCCAGCCAACACTTAGGGAGAGAATACACATCATCCTTTCCAAATCAAATTTACTGATGAGTCGACGATGGGCCTGCTCTCACCGGTGAATCAAAAACACTACTTCCGTTTCGAGGATTTGGGTGATATATCTCGAGGGAGAATTACCCATCCCATATCATTCGGTACGCTTATCTTCAATTTTCAATTACACAAATCGTTTGAAACAACGGTAAAAAACGTTTGCTAAATGATATATTAGTGCACATTACTAGTTTTTAGTCCTGATACTAAATAAATAAGTTAGTAGCCAATTTCATATCAAAATACATAGGTCGTAACGTTTAAAGTATGTGTCTATCCAAATCAGATGTCTGTGGGTGTGTAGTTGGAGTGGAAGATAGAAGATTGCTCGAGGGGGCAAATGCGGCCAATGAAGTTGTCCTCACCCTACTGAATGGGAGGTAAAGGAGATTTGTGCTACATTTTCAATACATTGGCATTTAAAGTTTTTTCCTATTCCCGTTCTATATTAACATGAGAAAACAGTAGGAATGAAACCCTCAAGTGTCGTGCCCTAGATGACTATGCTGCTCGCTTCATAAATGCTTGGGAAGCACTCGGGTGTCATCTTACTTTTACATTCGAACCCGTCTTTTGTATTTTGCGGTTCTGGAAGGTTGGAAGCTACGAAGGTACGTTCGATTTGATAGATCAGATAAGGAAACTAGCCTTGTGAAACCATATACATCTAATTTTATAAATGTTCTGTAGGTGCTCCTTGCCTCGTCAACACAACCGCCTCTTCGCAAATCTATATAAAACCATATTTCGAGGGAATGGAACATCACAAGGCGATGTAAGCTGTTTGTTTTCCTACTAAATTATCTAATTGTATTTCTTGCTACTGTCAAATACGTTAATACACTTTCTATATTTACCGCAGATCTGAATTCGCTGGACGTTACTATATAGAACATATAATGGAGCACGTAGGGGAGAATGCAGTACCTTGAGAATAAAGGAACTAGATGGACGAAAGGGAGAGCTCAGGGAGTTTAGCATATTGAAAGAACCGCCACAGATCTATGCAATTTATTAACTTTTTTTTCCTGGTGTGTGTGTACTTTTGAGTGAACCCATTGTTACGCTGATTCTGGATAATATATGGTTATGTTTTGTCAACAAAATATAAAATTTAGTGTACACAACAATAGTTATCTACGATAAGTGTACATGTAAACACTATCCTTCCCTCGCATTATGTCCTCTCTAATGAACCATATAAAATACACAAACAGATATATTTCGCTTTTCTAAGCTTCTTATTCAAGCAAGAAACCGTTTGCTTGAAATTTCTAAAAAGCCCACACGAGTAATAGGCCCAACTAGGGCAGCCGGAGACAATTTCTCCAACAATTATAGTTAAACAACAATGTGGGCTTATAAATTAAAAAGGTCCATCATTACAAAAAGTATGTTGGCACTTAGGAAAAAAGAGTATTATGCTCACGCCAAGAAAAGATAACACGTCTATTGTCGCCCATGCACTACGTATTAGCTGGACATGTTGTATGGTTGTGGCCAACCTGTTGACACTGAGAACAAACATGCTGTTTGCGGGGTCGCTTCGTCTCCAATGCAACCTCGACAAAAGACTTCATCCTCGTCATCTTCAGCCTTCCTGGAGGATTCCTAACAAAAGGCGGTTTACATCTGGACGGTGTAATATCAATAGGAACGATGTAGGATGTATCTATCGGCATTATCGCCTCCGCATACCCACTGCAGAGGCTGTCTCTGCGGAAGTATGGATGGTGCTGGTTTATAACTGATACGTTGGCCGTATATGCGGCTGCGATAGCATGTACGCATGGCATCCTCTCTAGATCAAAACGCCTACATGAACACCTCTTATACCTCAGATTGACAACATGCGTTGAGGTACCACCACTTACTTCAAATCGATCTTCATCAATTTCTTTAACCTTTAGACGCCTTGAATGTTCAATACGTGCCTATGAGTAAATGAAAGCGTAAGTTCATATAACCAAAACAACACAACATATCCACTAACATTTTCCAAGCCTTTCGTTAACTTATATATCGATGGATATGTTAATGAATGTCACACCTGTAACAGGTTCTCCACTCCTTTGATGAGTAAAGTTGGCATTGTGGCAGCTCGTTTTCTCCTTGTAGCAAACCAACGTGTCAACATATTCCGAACAGCTTCTAATAACTCTACAATGGGATAGGCTCTCGTAGGATTCAGTACTTTGTTTAGCGATTCTGCAATGTTGCTCGTGGTGAAGTTGTACCTATCACCAGGAAAGTGCGCCCTGCTCCACTTGGTTACATCTGCATGCACCAAGTAAGCATGCAGTTGCGGATTCGCTTCTTGAATTTGCTGGAAGATTTCTTCGAAATCAACTACACGGTACGCTGCAACTGTTTTTTTTACCAGCCAGAATGTTTGGCTCCCACTAAATCTTAGGATAATATTCTTGTGAAGATGATAAGTGCAGATTCCTCGACTTGCCAAGGGCTACACTTTAGCGATAGCTTTACCAATAGATTTATGCCGGTCAGATATCAGTGCAAGCTCTTCATCATCAGGAATTACACTACTTAATTGAGTAAAGAACCATTCCCACGACACGTCGTTCTCTGTATCAACAACCGCATACGCCAGAGGGAAAATATTAAAATTCCCATCTTGTGTTGTCGCTATCAGAAGAGTCCCTTTGAATTCACCTTTCAAAAAGGTTCCATCTACAACTACAACTTTACGCATATACCTGAAACCCTTAATGCATCCAGCAATCGCAATGAAAACATACTTGAATCTGTCTTCTGCATCAACGACTAGTCTAGTAAGGGTCCCCGGATTAGAGGACCTCAGCCTGTATAAATATGCAGGTAATTCAGCGTATCCACTTTCAGGTGTACCCCTAACATACTCCCGCACCTTTATAAGTGTACGATGTGCCTTCCAGTAGCCAAGCTATTATATGAAAATGGTCAGTAAAAGACATCAGCACTAAACAATATCAACTAGATCGAATTATATATATGTGTAGTGCAGGCCATAGAATCAACTAATTTCTGACAAACCCAACAAACTTAAGCTACGATCTGTTTGTACACCCTATAGACCATCACATACACAGAGCCAACCATAAAACAAACATATTAAAGTATTCCAGTAGCCAACCTGTACACCATATCGTAGGTTGAGCCCATCCCCAACAAGATTTGGCACAACAGAACCTCCCACACCACCAACATAATCCTTGTATAATTGAGCTAGGATTGGTGGTTTAGCATTACGGTTATGGCCATATCGTTCCGTAACAGAGCAAGTATGTTCACGACAATATCTGCGAATATGAAACACCGGCGAATCACCCATGGTTGAAGCCCGTATTCTCCATTTACAACCTTTTACCCAACACTCAACGATTAACAAAATGGGCATTGAATATGGAACATTGTAATCATATTTATCTAATACACTCAGCACCCTCAACCTTGCCACCAATGTTTCTTTGCTATCAAACTTATCCCCCACAGCAATATCACCACCTCCGTTTTCTAATTTGCGAACCTCCTTCTCAATTGCATCAGCTGTAGAGTTAGTCTTGCGGGTACGGTTATTTGATTATGTGTTACACACATTTTCCTCTATACAAGACCCACCCCCAGGTCCGTCGTCCAATGATTCCTCTGCTTCATCCGGGGCGAAGTTGGAGTACAGCAGATAGTCTTCATCCCCTGAACTTGCACCATCGCTGTCGTCACAGTAATCAAATCTATTGTTGTCCTCGTCATCTGCTTCATCTTCATCTACATCATTTCCTACATTATCTTCACCGTCTTCCTTCTGACTCTCGTACTCATCATCTTTCTGTCCCATTTCCTCTGCCATGCCTACGAAATCATCTACAACGATTTCTGGGGTCTTGGGTGTTGGTTCTGGGGTTTTCGGTTTAACTTCCTCGAACAAGGTTTCACCAGATTTAGCTTGGATCTCAACGCATAGCCGGATGAGTTCACTCCTATGCTGTTTGAGAAAGTTTTGAAACTGCCGACCATTCAAAACAATCACCGGTGGCATATAACATCCGCTTTTTTTATATCTATCTAACATATAGCTCAACTTTATGGCGGAAGTTCTTTCACAGAAACCAAAGTCATCGTACACCATAGCAGTAAAGTCTTCAAACTTTGTTTCTTTATCGGCAACTATAATCCTGCACCCTTTGCTAGTATCAACATCAAACAACCATCGCTTTTTGTCTACCCTCCACCTCCCACACGCCAAAACGATATCTTGCTCTTCCATGGATGAACCGAGAGGAAAGATTAACGAAACTGAGTAGGAAAAAGACATTTGCTCCGGCCGACAAACAGAACATGATTGATGAATCTGCTACAAACTTTATTACATGAACACCATAGATCGGAAGAACAGGAAAGGTGTTTAGATCTTCTTCCAATAAGTCTATCGCAACGCTCGACTGTCTTTGCCAGCTCAAACAAATTTGTGTTATTCTGGTAAGACTTTACAGCTGTCAATCTTGCTTACTAAATCTACCACGGACAAGAAGCCTACCACAACACTACGAAAACTATTTAAAAAAACAAACAAAGTATACCAAAAATATCTGTAAGGAGAGAAGGCTGTCGCATAAATCTGTCGCAACAGGCCATTAGTCTACCATAAATATCTTCCCACCCTTTTACGTTTGCCGCTACACGCGCTAAAAACAAAAGTCTATCATCAAAGGGAAATTCCTCTACCAACTTAATCTAACGAATCGATTTCATATACGTCGACCGATAAGTGTACCAACACTACAACTAAGTGTACCATCTACGTCGACGGCAAAGTGTACCAGCACTACAACTAAGTGTACCAAAAATATCTGACGTACACCTTTAATCAGTCCACATGTATAAATCTACCATCAAAGGATCGGTAGACTTAGTCCCAACTTCCAATGTTTTTTTTTTACTAATGGCATTAGTCGTAATTACGTTTTTTCCCAACACTGGTTTCAGGGGTATTAAGGGTACAGAGTTTATTCTAGTAATTACCAACAATTGTGTGTTACTTTTGTAAAAAAGAAGCTTTTATGTAATATTCTAGTAACTCACCCTAAATTAATAATCATGTAACTTTACTCATATATATATATACACTGATATAATAATGTATGTTTCTCCTAAAGCGCATTTATATAGAACAGTTGTAATGTTGTATTTTCAAACTATAACTATATCTCTAAAATATTCTATAACATGTCATAAAAATAGTTAAATTTTTTAAGTTTTCAATTTTTAGATATTCATCATTTACAATTTGATAATTTGACAGACTATTAAAATAGGACAATTGATATTATTATTCATAAAATTGAATTTATGTATGTCATGTGTATAAGTCAATTTGTCTATAGTATTTGTAATTAATTGTAAATAATGTTTTCTAAATATTACAAGTTCAATTCCTAAACAATAAAATTTACAACATCCGGAAATCTAATCTTATTTTGCTAAAATATTCTCAATTTATAATTTTAAAAATTTTTAAAATAAAAAATATATCTATAAATTAATAATTATTAATTTACACTATAAAATAATAATAATTATTTTATAGAAAAATTAATATCACTATAAATTAATAAAATGTCTTCGTCTCAACATTATTAATTTATAGAGGTTTTATTGTATATATATGTTTCTAATCATTCACATCAATTTACCATAATTTAATAATATCTCCACTTCCTAACCCAAATATAAATTAATTTATTAATATTTTTCCTATATTTTTAAGTTTTCAATATATTTTTTTCCATATTTTGCATACTTATTCAAATCAATATAATGTGGAGAATACAATTCATATATGACACAGATGATTTGATTTTTTATGCATCAAAAATATGGAGAACAAAATTAAGATGTTACAAACCAATAAATTTATTTCCAAAACATTAAACTGTTATAAATAAATTTTAATGGCATATGAATTATGATATGTATGAAAAAATAATTATAAAATAAAGAAACGGTTATAAATACTTTTTTTAAAGTTACATAAGAAATAAAGATTACATGAACGATATACTTTGACCAGTTTAAACAAAAATATTGTCATTCAAAATATTAAAAGTTACTAGATTAGGACCCGTGCTAGAGCACGAGTTAAAATGTTTTTATTTATATTATAATTTTTGAATAAAATATAATTTATATAATTGTTTTTGAAAGTTTTTTTGGATAAAATATTATGCAATAAAATTATATGCTAGATATGATAGCTTGAAAAAATATCTATTTTGTAAGTTTTATATTGTTAATTTTGTAATTTTATGTATGAGATATGATTATGTTTGTTGTTTGTTTTAATTTTAATTTTTGAACATGTTTGGTGAAAGTGTTTTAATATGACCTGTATTTAAGTAATATTTTATTTTTAACTGGATCCCGGAAATCATGATTAAGTGTGATAAATTGCCAAGATTTTATTCCTTTTTATGCCTAGCAGTATATATTTTGTAACAATACATGGAATACTAAAGATTTTATTTTGGAAATTGTATAAATTATTGAAATATTTTCTTTTAGAGGATCCTTTGGGATATTAGTGTATATTGACCAGTTAATTTATAACCAATTTATAAAAATTATATAGTATACAAAAAAAGTTGTGTACTTTCGTTTTATTATATAGGGGATGCTAATAATATTTTTGTTACTGAACATTCAACTGTATGAAAAGCTTTACAACATTAGTTTAACTTTTTATAATAGTTTTCCTTTAGATTTTCCCCCTTATTTTTAATAAAAAAAAATCACCAATATATCTTATTTAAAGTTGATTTTAAATCTATAAGATATCATGAACACAAAAATAAGGATTACTAAATAATATCTAATACTGATTAAAACATTGAAAACACTAACAAACATCTACATGTAAAATTGAAACCTAAGTTTCTAGCTAAAACTAAACCATTTAGAATTCTAATTATCGAATGACAGCAACAACAAATTTTTTCTTTTTATATAATAATGATTTCTTTATATTCCTATTGGGATTTGTTCCACATGTTACTTATCTTTTATGAATAATAAGATATAGTTAAATATAAAAAATCAACCAAGAAATACAAATGAATTAAGCAAAGCAACGACTTAAAAAGAATAAATTTTTACAGAAAAAGGGAGAGTATTGTACGTTTGTATTGAAGCACATTCATATGGTACTGGTTTATGTATGTTTTAATAAAAATAGAGAATTATTTTATATCATATTTTTTCAATTGATATTGAAAATTCGTTAAAAATACTTTCTCAGTTTCACACAGAGTGTCATTTTAAATAATTTTTTTTTGTTTCACAAAAAATATCATTTTACATTTCCAATGAGTGTTTAACGCTAAACTTTTTTTTTAATCCTTAAATCCAAAACTATTTTCATTGGATTTAAGTCATTAACCATTTATTAAATATGGACAAACATATATAATTCATATTTTTCTTAGTTTATGTGAAATGTGTCAAAATGACACTCTTTGGCTACTTTCATTTATATCATCTTTTACACAATTACAATTTGTTAAATGGATTTGTATATTTTTTTCTAAGTTTTGGTTTTCTATTTTATATTTAGAGTATAGTTTTACGGGGATAGAGTTTAGTATTTAAAGTTTAGAAATTAATCATTTCGTAAATTAGGAAAATGTATTATTGAAAATGGAGAACAAAAAAAGATATTTTTTACAAAAATGTATGAAAAGGTATTTTTGTAAATAATCCAATGGTATTTCTATGTACATTTATAATCAATCAAAGTATGTGAAAGTGTAAGAACTATAGATATGAATGATGAAATAAGAATTTCTCAAAAACTTCATTTTGATTGATAGAAAATCTGTTTACAAGTTTGTTATAGAAATATCATTGGATTAATAGAACTAGGTTTATGCCATACAACAAGCAAACTTCCTATTCTAATCTTAATAGGATTTGTATAATTTCCTTTTTCTAGGTGTAATAGGAAATTATACTTTTTTTTCACGTTTACATTCTCATTGTAAACGTGAGGCTTTCTAATCTTCTAGATGCTTCTAGTGCCTGCTAAATCTCTAGCCCCTGGCTCCTTCTTTATTAATGGCTGACATAAATATCTTTGTACTCTGTTTTTGTATCGGTGCTCTGTCCTTCTGAAGTAGTTCATCCTCTTGTTTAAATGTTGCATTTTTAGTATGCACAAACTTAATTATGTTATTACTGTTTTCAACTAAGTCATTTATTAATAGCAATTAAATAATTCATATATTAAGATTATTTTAAAAAGTTTTTGTATAGTGGTCGGTAACAACTTTAAAAAATACAGTTACGAATTCCTTTAGTCGGGCAACTCTCGGGTCATCAATTGGAAAAAGTAATAAAAACACATGGTGGTCGGTAACGAAACAATAAATATACAAGTGATAGAAAAACCAGAACCAATAATATTAAATAAGAGCACATGGTGGTGGGCTTGCTTAAAGTAGATACTAGGATATATTCCGTGTTTAAATCACATATCAACAATTTTTTAAAAATTTATAATAATAAAAATTATTGTTTTATTTTTTTAAAAAAAATATTTTGTTTGAGATAATATTTATTTTTAATTGTTATGTATTAGTCTATTTGAATACTAATTATTTCAGAATATTAGAGTATTTTATTTTTGACGTATTATTACAGTTTTATATTGTTTATTTGTTGTATTTGCATCATTATTTTGTGAAATATAAAATAGTAATTTTAATATTATAATTGTGAGCAAATAAAAATTATTAATTTATCATCTATATAAATTTAGTTTTACCAACCCACCAATGTGGAAAATAAAACACACATTTTCATACATTGAGTAATATATCTTCGTTTTAAAAAATTCAAATCACAACATATACAGAAAAATATGCATTTTATTAATTATTAATATTATATGAAAATTCCAAACAATTTGTAAATAAAATAAAAGGAAATTACCTAGAATATTACATAAAAGTAGGTTTATTACTAGACTAATACATTGAGATTTCCAACTTACTCAAATAACACATAAAAGTTTGCAAATTACTTTTATACCTGAATTGTGTGTTTTATTACGGTTTATGCCATTTATAATTAAATTTGGTCAAAAAAAACTTGAGATTTTATGTTCTTGCTCTTGTTTTCCTGTTTTTGTTTTTATTTCTTTTTGAATTGATGTTTGTTTGATTTTTGTCAAATCCTCCTTTACTCTGATTCTGCAAGAAAAGAATGGACTGCTGGATAAATTCCTTTACGATGCAAGAAAAGAAGCTTCACTTCTCCACCAAATAAAGTTTCAATCTTTTTGGTTCACAACTAGTTATTAATCATTAAGTAATTTGGGTAATGTAGCATCCGTTTTTAGATCAGGAGAGAAAAAACTAAAAACGACAGAGAGCTTCAAGTTGGAGTTAGCTTAGCCACTTCTTTTTTTTTGTGCTCGGAAGAAAGAACAGTCGCCGGCAAAAAAGTCTCAACCTTTTCCCTCTCCGCTTGTTCACTGGTCACCGGCATTTCTCTCTCTCCGACTTGATTTCCTTATCGCCTGATTTTCAACGGCGATGGGAGACGAGAAGCCGGTGGTTGTGATGGCCAATCGAGAAAGAGATCGAGAGCTTGTTCCCGTCGCTGATTCTGGCGACAAAGACGATGGTCCTTCTTCGAAGCCTTCTTCTTCTTCTGCTTCCTCTTCCTCTTCCTCTTCTTCTTCGCATCAATCCAGCCACGAGGTCTAGTTTCATCTCCTGATCTAGAATCTTGTTCTTTGTTTTCTCGTTTCAAGATTTATGCTAAATTAACAGTTGAATTCGATTTATACTAAGCTCTTAGTTCCTTTCAAGATTTAGTCTTCACAGATTTGGGCGATTCTGTTTCCCCTTGGTTCAGAATCTTGGAACTTGTTTTACCCTAGATTCATTCTATCACTAGAACACTTTCCTGGAACTTGTGTGAACTAGCCAAACTTTGATCTTTATTATGCAGAAGCTTGTAAAAATTTGACCTTTCCGGATTGAGTCAAGTATGAATTTGCATTCCTAGTGTTTTTGTTAGGATCTGCCAATTCTTGAGTCTTGTGATGTTTATGGTCATTCATGTTTTCAAGCAGATATAATACATATAGAGCATTGTGGTCTGATGCTTTGGCTATTTTCTGCAGACCTTAAGCTTGTTCATTAGGGGTTGGGCGTCCAAGAAGTTCATGACAGGCTGGTAAGCAAGAGTTGAAATTTGTGAATTATATCAAACGTAGATTGACCAAACGTAGATTTGACGAAAGCTTGTGACTTTACCAAACGTAGATTGACCCCTTTTGCTATTTTAGGTTCTTCTGTACAGATCAGGACTAGTCATTGCTGCTGCATCTTTTGTAGCTGTTCTACTGCTGCATTTTTACCAGGAGACTCTTGGTTAAGTGAAATAATCAAACAAAACCATGATTTGTTTTACTTCGTTGGTGCTAGTGGTTTAGGGCTATCTCTGTTTCTTATTCATATTTATGTTACGGAGATTAAGAGGACTCTTTAAGCTTTATGGGCACTTGGTTTTGTTGGTTCCTTGGCCACTTACGCAGCCCTTGCTAGACCAGCCGGTGATAACTTGGTTCAGTATGTCGTTGATCATCCTACTGCTGTTTGGTTTGTTGGTCCCCTTTTCGCTGCTCTTACAGGCCTTGTTTTCAAAAAAGGTTTAAAATCTTGCTTCTCCATTTGAAGATAAAATGTTTTTTCTTGATACCTGTCTGTAAGCATACCGATGTTCTTGATTTGCATTTCTGTCTGCAGGACTCTGCTACGGAAAACTAGAAGCTGCCTTCTTACATTCATCATACCTGATGTTCATATATTTTGCCTTGTTTTCCCTTAGTTTATTCACATCTTTTGCATATTTTTCTATCCATTTAGGCCATTATTGTGTAGCTTTAGCACTAATCATGCATTAGGGTTTAGTTGCATTTCATTTGCATCTTTTCATGCATAAACAGGTGATTTTGGAGCTCAAGGAGCATGGAAGCAATGGAGAAGAGATGTGAAGCAATCTTGAGGAGGAAACAAGGGAGTTAAGGCTGAAGAACCAAGGTCTAGAGTCCAACTCGACCAGACACTCGACCGTGTGCTGAGGAGGACTCGACCAAGTGGAGATTGCACGTGAGAAGCCAGCTCGACCCCTAGCTCGACCGAGCACAGGTCGAGTTGACCGAGCCGTTGACCACTTTGACTTTTTCTATTTTTAGGGCTTCCACTTCCCCACTATATAAGACCTTGTACCTGCAGCCACCAAAGCGTCCAGACTTTTAGATATTCCCAAAAACCTAGTTTTTACCTTTTTTAGCATTATTCCTTTTGCATTTTATTAGATTTTGTACTTCTTTAAGAAAACTCTTAGATTCTTCAATATTGTTGGTTCAATAACTTTCTTAATATTGAGAATTTGAGTTTCATCCTTTGATTAATATTAAAGATCTCAGTTTTATCTTTCTAATAATGCAAGTTTCAATATTTTCTGGGTTTTTGATTTATTTCATCATGTCTTGTTGTGAGTAGTCTTCTTAGGATCTTGAGGATGGGTTAGGAAGGATTCATCTTGTGGTTTATGTGATTTGGTCAAGCTTGATTGTTGTAGATCTCTTCTAGGCTAGATGTTCTTAAGGCTGATCTTGAACTGAGAGGTTAGGATCTGATCTCAAGCTCCTTAGCATCACACCAATGTTTAAGGAGCATAGATAAGGCTAGATCTAGAGCTTACCATTAGGCTTGCTAAGAGATTAGAGGTCTTGTTTGGTTTGAGATGTATTGCTTAATGCCTGCTTGTGTAGATTCTTTACTGTGTGAGAACAAGTCTAGAATTGCATAGGTTTGATTGTTTCTTGACCATGAGAGTGGGAGAAACTTGTCTTAGATTTATATGTCTAGAGGTTAGCTCAAAGTTTGCTTGAGTTTTGTTGACCAAGTTAGATGACCACAATGATTAGTTCTTCCCATGAATCCATCCTCAGGAACCTTCTTTGTTTATTGATTTCTAAGTCTTAATCTTGTAGCTTGCTTGTTGTTTGATTGGTTTTAGTGTTGCTCTGTTTTTGTTGTGTTGCTCTGTTTTCTGGATTGAACTAGCTCGACCTCCCACTCGACCTACACTCGGTCGAGTGCTTGCTCGAGTTCATCCCCAGAACTCTGGTTTATGATTTGTGCTTGTCTTGTTTCATTCTTGTTTCATTCCAGTTGCATACATTTAGTTTTCAGTTCATTAATTGTCTTGCATTAGTTCATTAGTAGTAGTTTCTATTTCTGTTCTTGCTTCATTACAGTTTCAATCATTCAGTTTCATTTGCATTTAGTTCTTGGCTCTTGTAGTTTACTTTCTGCATCTTTACATTTCCATCTTAGGATTGTTAGTGACAAACAATCATTACATTTGCCTTAACTTAGATTCATATGCACATCTTATCTGTTCACAAACACTCATTTAGGATTGATACCTCTTGTACTGCAATAGCATAAAGGGGAATTGAAACACCCATCCATCATTCCATTCATATATCATCTTTGCATACATCCACCATCATTCACCAAACACATAAGAAAAACTTGTTTCAATTTGGCGCCGTTGCCCATTTGAGTGTGTTTTTGTGACATTTAGGATCCATATTAGTCTAAGATTAAGTTCGTTTATACACTTGAATCTTCTGTTTCTGGGTTGAAGTTCCATTTCAGGTACCACTCGACCATCAACTCGACCACCACTCGACCGAGTAGTGATCGAGCACCTGCTCGAGCCAGACGCCGGATCTCTATAACCATCAGTTTCCAGTCGACTTGATCACCAACAAGAGCCTGTGCTCAGTCGCATGCCTGGGAAAAATCGTTTGTGTTAGTTGATGCACACAAGGTCTAAAGGAAAGGACCATCTTCTCAAGCACATTGACAACACCCACAAGGTGACAAAGGGTTTGGGAACTAAGCAAAGGAGAGTTGTTCAGGAACAACAAGAGGTTATAGTAGCAATGGATCATCAGGATCAGGTTCAGAGACCAAGGAACATTGGTGCTGGAGATGCACCTAACACTCACAACCAAAGGGCTGGAATTGTGCCTCCAACTGTTGCCAACAACAACTTTGAGATCAAGAGTGGCTTAATCTCCATGATTCAAGCCAACAAATTTCATGGATTGCCAATGGAGGACCCACTTGATCACCTTGATGAGTTTGATAGAATATGCAGCCTTACAAGGATCAATGGTGTAAGTGAGGATGGTTTTAAGCTGAGGTTGTTCCCTTTCTCACTTGGGGACAAGGCTCATTTATGGGAAAAGACTCTCCCCACTGGTGCAATCACTACTTGGGATGCATGCAAGAAGGCTTTCTTAGCCAAATTCTTCTCCAATGCTAGGACAGCAAGGCTGAGGAATGACATCTCTGGATTTACTCAAAGGAGTAATGAGACCTTTTGTGAGGCATGGGAGAGATTCAAAGGATATCAGACTCAATGTCCTCATCATGGTTTCAGCAATGAGTCACTATTGAGTACCTTGTATAGAGGAGTGCTTCCAAAGATAAGGATGTTGCTTGACACAGCTTCTAATGGCAACTTCCTCAACAAGAATGTGGAAGAAGGCTGGGAATTAGTTGAGAATCTTGCTCAATCAGATGACAACTATAATGAGGACTATGATAGGACCATAAGGAGCTCCTCCACTGATCAAGAGGACAAGTATAAGAAGGACTTGAAGATGGTCAATGAGAAGCTTGACAAGATCCTTCTTAGCCAGTCCAAGTCTATTCATTTCATTGGTGAAGAAGAAGCACAAGTTCAAGAGGGGGAGACTGAGTTTGCTGAGTTGTGCTACATGCAGAATCAAGGAGGATTCAAAGGCTACAACCAAGGAGGTTTCAAGAACAACAACCTATCTTATAGGAGTACCAATGTGGCTAATCCTCAAGACCAAGTCTATCCACCTCAACATCCTCAACAGCAACAAACCTACATCCCCAAACAACAACACCAAGTGTTCCAGCCTCAGTTGTGTCCCCCACCAGAGTTTCAGACTAACCAAGGCCAAGGACAAGACTTAAGAGCTATGATGCAACAATTGTTGATTGGGCAATCACAAGGAAAGATTGAGGAAGCCAAGCAGTTTGCTGAGTTGAACCAAAGGTTAACATCACAGTACAATGATCTGAATATGAAGTTTGAGGGTCTTAATTCAAGAGTGAAGTATATGGAGGGTAACATAGCATCTACTTCAGCTCCAAAACCCAACCAACTCCCTGGAAAAGCTGTTCAAAATCCAAGGGAGTTCTCAGCCAAAGCCATTCAATTTCAAGAGGAAGACGTCACTGAGGACAGTGAAGTCCAAGTTTGGGGGAATTCATTAGTTACTGGAGCCCCAAGTGACATCTGTGCAAAGCAACAGGAACTCGCAGGAGAACTCGACCAGGAGCTCGAGCAGCCACTCGACCGAGTGCATGCTCGAGTGGTCGATCGAGCTGAGGACTCCGAAGCTGTCAAGCCTGCTAAGTACATTCCTCCTGCTTACAAGCCCCCACTGCCATTCCCTGGACGTTTCAAAGCACAGAGGATCAAGGAGTTAAGGGAAATCATTGAGAAAAAGGAGATGTTGGCTAAGCAACATGAGGAAGAAAGGGTTTTGAGGGAAGAAGCTTTGGTTGAGAAAAAGGAAGAAGTGATGGCTATTCAAGAGATCATCATTGCCTACCAAGAAGAGGAGAGAGGACCTGCTTTGGAACAGTATAAACCATACCCTCTCTATAGAGATTTTTTGCTTGATTTATCAGTAAAGAAGGCTCAAGCTCAAGATGAGAAGGATCTTGAGAACCTTGGAGGAGTGATCATCCCACTTAAGCTTAAGGACCCAGGGCCATTCTACTTGCCTTGCACAATCAGTTACCTCCACTACAATCAATGCCTTTGTGATTTGGGAGCTTCAACAAGTGTGATGCCATACTCCTTAGCTCAAAAGCTTGGGAGAACTGATTTCAAATCCACTAAACTCCATGTGTGCCTAGCTGATGGGACAAATAGAGAGGTAGTTGGAAGGTTGGAGAATGTCCCACTCAAGATAGGGAAGGCAAGGGTTCACACTGATTTTGTGGTCATAGAGATGGACAAGGAGCCTGAAGATCCAATCTTGTTAGGGAGACCATTTTTAGCCACTGTTGGAGCAGTAATAGATGTTAGGGAAAGTCTTGTGACCTTGAACATTGCTGAGGATACAGTCATGAAGTTCAACATCTATAACCCAACCAACCTGCCTACCATTGATGATCAACCCTTCACTATCAAGGAGAAAGTTGATCATGAGGTTTTTAAGGATGAAGGAGACCCTAAGGCTGAGCTCCCACTTCAAGAGGATTCTGTTGAGGAGCTTAAGAGGTCAGTTCAAGAGCTGTCTAGTATGGTTGAGGATCTCAAAGTCAAACTGAACAAGAGGTCTTTGAGGAAAGCAAGACCTAGACTCAAATTTAAGAAGAAATATGGTCTGAGTGCTAAGGGTGATGTGATCAAGGATCAACTTCACAGTGACCAAGAGGTTCCAGGGAGGATTTCATCACCTCCTTGGTATCTAAACCAAGGTTAAGAAGGAAACCAAAGTCAAGCTTAGTGACTTTAAACAAGCTCACTAGGGAGGAAGTCCCTAAGGTATCTTTTGTAAATATGGTTTAAATTCTTAGTAGTTTTGATGTGTTTTCTTTTATGTATTTTGTTGGACAGGCTTTAGGTGAGAATGTAGTTGGTTAAGGAGAGATGTGGACTTGGAGAAGAAGACTCGCAGGCCCACTCGACCAGTCCACGAGAGGTACTCGGCCGAGCTGGGTATGAATTAAAGCCCATTTCATCTTCAAACCGTTAGGACGATCGAGTGGAGGGAAGAACAAGGAGAAAAATTTTGAAATTTCAAAATTGGTCAAGGAGCTCGACCACGTGTTGGTCGAGTGTGGGGTCGAGCTACAGTCAAAAGCAAGTCAAAGATTCCCAATTCAAATTTGAATGGTATGGACGCTCCACCCTTGTCTCCTTGTCCCCTTGGCTTCTTTATATAGCCCTTGCACGATCTTGAACCTCTCACATTCTCTCATTTGCTCAAAACACTTAAATTCAAGCTTTGAAATCTCTCTCAAAGTTCATCTCTTGCTCAAGCTTTGTTCTTTCAAGTTTTTGGGTCACTAACCTATTAACTTTGAGCTTTGAGTTTATTCTCTTCAGTTTCTTTTGAAAATGTCTTCCAAGATCACCAAGAAGTCTCACCGAACCGCTGCAAGCTCCATGGAACGTCGTGATGCTGACCTTGAATCAAGAGGTGAAGCTGGGAGAGTCACTCGACGGACCACTCGATCGACCACTCGACCGAGTGCCAGGTCGAGCAGTCGGTCGAGCCAGATGCCGCATCCAAGGAGAGACTCTGTTGAGGAAGATCCTGAAAGGACTGAGAGTGAGGAGGAAAGAGAGCCTACTCTCAATGAGTTTATGAGGAGACACAATGCCAAAGGGAAGAGGCCAGCTGTTGAAGTTGAGCAAGAAGAGATTGAAAGTGAAAGTGAGGAGGAGAGTGAAGAAGAAGAATTGATGGATGATGGAGAAGCTGAGTCTTGTGGGCTGTCAAAGAGGCAGATTTATAATGCATTCATGAGGATGGAGTTCTTGGGAACTAGGTATCCTCACAAGGAGACCATGGAGAAGCTTGCCATTGATGAGGATGTGGAATACCTCTTTGAGAAGAGCAATCTCACCAAGTTCATGGGGCTGTGCATGGAAGGCTACAAGGAGGAAAGCTGTGAGTTCCTAGCTACTGTCAAGCTGCATACATATGCAAGAAAGACTGCTGAACATGGAGCTGGTCACATCTCTTTCACTATCAAAGGGAAGAAGCATGAGATTTCAATGAAAGAGGTAGCAAATGTGTTTGGTTTTGAGTTTGGGAGCAATAGGAGTTTGATGGTTCCAAGAGATGAGTTTTATGCTGTGTGGGAAACCATTGGTGATGTGACCCGTCGACGCGGCTATGGATCGATGGAGGAGTGTGTCTTCGGTCAAGTCAGAATCGGTGGGACTTTCCTCGGCCAAGCATCAAGGATTCGAATCCAGAGAGGATTCAAACGACAGAAACGAGAGTTGAGGAGGTTCCAACGAACGGTTTGTGAAAACGGTCGGGAAGCCTTCTCGGAACGTACGGACGCGGCTGAGCGGATACGGCTAATGGCAGGACTCGGTGGGAAACGGAGGTGGAAACGACGCGAGATGGTACTGGGAAGTCTCGAGGACTGATGGTAAAGAACTCGAGGCTGGCGAAGTGAAATCGATGATAGACTCGAGAGCTGGCGGAAGAGAACTCGAGGTTGGGACGGTGGGACGAAAGAGATGGGCGATGGAATAGAGGTGGTTTGATGCGACGACACAAGAAGGTTGGCTCTCCTCTTGATACGGTCAACTAAGAGATTACAAACCCGGTTTGTGAATCTCTTAGGGTTTCTCAAGAGCCAAGTCCCGGACTTAGGCTAAGGAGAGAGGTGAGACAAGAACAAAGAATCTCTCTTTGTGAAAATTTCTATTTCTTTCAAGTCTGATTTTTACAATGAGGGTTGATGCCTTTATATAGTGAGGCTTACATAAGGAGACTCTAAAACCCTAGAGACGTGGCCATGATCTAAACCATACACATGGCCAAAAAGCAAAAGCAAAGATAAAGCAAAGCAAAGACCAATCTAACGGTCATAGAGGGATCTAGAAGAAATTCAAAAGAAAAGAAGGGAAGGGGATAGGGTGGCCACGTCATTGGCTGAACGTGGATAGGATCTTCACTTCCTTGGCTCCTAAGCATGTCAATAAGTGTTTCCAAGTCATGAGCCAAGTGGGATCAAAGTGGAGATGCACTAGAGTTTGCTGCCTCGTTAAAACCTCTTTGGTAAACCCATTGGGACAAACCCAAAGTAGGAAAAAGAGTACAGCTCCTTCTAATGGCTTAGGGATGTCTTCACACTGGCGTGATGGTGAAGACACTCAATTCAAGCTTCCCAAAGCTGGTCGCGGCTCAATGTGCCTAAGTGGTGATGCTATCCTTGGGCCTTTTGTGTGTAGGTTGAAGCTCGGCCTTGAAATACTCAAGAGGTGAAATGTTTTGCTCCTCCAAGTTGATTCTTCGTTTGGTCGCTTAGCTGGAGCTCCCTTGGTCGCGTTGAGGCTCCTGGGAGGGTCGCCGGTGCCTTGGCCGCGTTCGAGATAGGCGTTCTGTCCGTGTCCGATGCTTCTCGGTCATGCGTCTCGGAGCCGTCCGGGACGTCTCGGGCGTCTTGGTCAAGGGGTCGAACCCGTGATCACATCATTCCCTCCCTCTTCTAGAAGTTTTGACCTCAAAACTTTGCTTTTCACCTGATTCAACATAAGTAGGCCCAAATCAGTAGCATCACAAGTTCATTCGCGGCTTAATACCGGGATCAAAGGAAAATAGTAGAGCCTTAAGGGTAAAGGATAGGACTCCCCTGATAAGGCTAGCGGTGAACGGTGTTTTGATCCCTTCGTAGGCCGCGGTAGGTTGTAGACGCTCTCCAGGATGCCACACATAGTTTTGGTCCGCACCAAAGTTGATCAAATGCATCGCCATATGACCTTGTGCGGTAAAGGTCTTGGCGCTAAAAATGGAGAGAGATAGCTCGGTCTTGGCGACTCCCAGCTGGAGCGTACTACTCGAAGTAGTCAAAAATATCACTGGATGGACTGACCTCTCAGTGGCCATCTTTGGTGGTTCAGCTTGCTTGGAACTCTCCATTATCAAGCAATCGTCGGTTATGGCGTTAAACACACGGCCTGACTCCTCTTTGGCCTCGCCCAGAGACTTGTCACACTTCCCGAAAGAGGACTCTTGCTCCACGCCTTGCTCCGAAGGTGGTGGTTGAGCGTCAAGTCGGCCTTGGTCTGTGTGATGTTCGATGCTCGTTCTTGGCGCTTCCGGTTTTGGCTTATCCTTGGCCCGAACTCCTCCTTTGGCCGGTCCCTTGCACAGTGTGGGCAGCTCACGGTGCTGAACTGGTGGCACATAGCTCCTTGGACTAGGTATGGTCGCGGCGCCGACTACTTCCTGGAATGGTTCCTTGTATCGTGCTGGCGGCTCGCGGAACGGCACTAGGAGCGCATAAGTCCTTGAACTCTCGGCAGGGGCCGAGTTACGGCTTGTTCGCGGGGCCGGCATTGGAACTGGTGCACGGTATTGAGCGGAACGCGCATACGTCCTGCTTGGCTGCTCAACATGGGCCGAATGATGCCTTCATCGCGGAGCCGGTGTAGGAAGTGGTTCATAGTGCTGGCCCCGTGGAGTCTGTTTTTGCGTGGGAGCACTTGGAGACTAGGTAGGGATGCCTAGGTCACGGCCTCGGTGATCACGCGGCCTTCTCTCGGCCCGTTGACGAGTTATTGCCGACTCAATCCGGTCAAGCCTGTCATTGAGACCTCGAAGCGTGTGTTGGAGGGAGATCAGAGCGTCCGCTGTGCTGGGTGGTTTGGGGATAGGCTCCTTTCCTCTTAGGGATCGGTGCCTCGGTTTCTTGGTGTACACAACCCAGTCATCACTATCAGAGTCTTCGTAGAGGTTCTCCCTTGGCTCTTCAATGCGAGTGGCTCGTGACAAGGATGGCCAATAACAGTCTGGTGATCCACGTTCGAGCTCTCCTTGATCTAACTCCTCGCCATAGGCCTCTTCGGGCCAATATTCGTCGTCGGTGGCCTTTTGCCCCGGTTCCAGGCCAAGTTCTTCATCACACCACGATTCCACTTCGGATTCGCTTTCAACAAACTCCATGCTAGATCAGTGTAGGACCAAGCATTGCAAGTTGTTCGCGTCTTGGGAATGGCTTTAGAACGAGGTGCGGACGATGGTACGGACGGCTGTCGGAAGTCGTCGGTGTTACGGTCAGATTGGTTTGACGGCTAACGATGGCACGGCAGAGAGACGAACGACCAACAGTAGTTGGGTGAAGACTTGCTGACGCGGCTACACGACCAAAGGTTGATCCTTGGTTGTTGACGCGTCTTGGTCCGTACGTGATGTTGATGTGCTGGCTGAGCAAGTGGTGTACCTCGTCAAAACAAAAGAATATTCATGAGTATCTTTAAGTTCAAATGGACCACAAGGAGATATTTATCTCACCAAAGCAATGATTGAGGACAGCTCACGAAAATTCAAACCTAAGACCAAACAAAAGCAAAAGAGAAAGCAAAAAGAAAAAGAAAAAAGCACAAAAAGACAAGAAATGCTTTATGACAAAAAGAAAACACAAATCCTAGAACAAAACTCTAGCAAAATCGACCTAGATGCAAACAAGATGAACAATGATGCAACAAAGATGAACAATGATGCAAGCTAACAACCTAGATAAAAGATGAACAATGCCACAAATGCACAATTTAAACCAAAGGACGAAAAGGAACAAGCTAAACAAGATGATGCAAATGAATGGAATATTATGCAAGACAAACAAAGTTATCTACTAAAGCCAAAAGCAAAAGTAAAAAGCAAGTTACTAAAAGCCAAGAAGATAACTCTCCCATGGACCACAAGGTTCAAGGGAAGCTATCCACGTCCACATTTTTTTTTTTGTGGTCTTGACCAAAAGCACTTTAGAGGTGGCTAAACTCTCACCACACAAAAGAAACTAATCCTAAACCACACAAGAAATTCAACACGGCTTTGACCATTTTGAAATTTCAAAACGCTTGGTTGAGGTTTAAAGAGTAAAAAGCAAGTGGTATGGACCAAATGACTTTCACCCTTCAAATTTACCAAACGACAAAGTAAAAAAAACACAAAAAGCAACAAAAGAAACAAAGCACATGAATCTAACACCCTATAACAACAAAACAAAAAGCAAAACAGCCTTTAAAATATCTAGACAAACAAACTAAGAACACACAAGAACAAAACAAGAACAGCAAGAACAAACTAGAGCGAACAAGAACAAGCTAGAAACGAAAAGGAAAACTAACAACCTAGAACACAAACGAACTAACAACCTAAAGATTCAAGCTTTATACAAAAGAGAAGAATTTTAGATCGACACAACCTTGTAGGAGCGTTTGAAGCTCTGATACCAACTGATGTGACCCGCGGACGCGGCTATGGATCGATGGAGGAGTGTGTCTTCGGTAAAGTCAGAATCGGTGGGACTTTCCTCGGCCAAGCATCAAGGGTTCGAATCCAGAGAGGATTCAAACGACAGAAACGAGAGTTGAGGAGGTTCCAATGAACGGTTTGTGAAAACGGTCGGGAAGCCTTCTCGGAACGTACGGACGCGGCTGAGCGGATACGGCTAATGGCAGGACTCGGTGGGAAATGGAGGTGGAAACGATGCGAGATGGTACTGGGAAGTCTCGAGGACTGATGGTAAAGAACACGAGGCTGGCGAAGTGAAATCGATGATAGACTCGAGAGCTGGCGGAAGAGAACTCGAGGTTGGGATGGTGGGACGGAAGAGATGGGCGAGGGAATAGAGGTGGTTTGATGCGACGACACAAGAGGGTTGGCTCTCCTCTTGATACGGTCAACTAAGAGATTACAAACCCGGTTTGTGAATCTCTTAGGGTTTCTCAAGAGCCAAGTCCCGGACTTAGGCTAAGGAGAGAGGTGAGACAAGAACAAAGAATCTCTCTTTGTGAAAATTTCTATTTCTTTCAAGTCTGATTTTTACAATGAGGGTTGATGCCTTTATATAGTGAGGCTTACATAAGGAGACTCTAAAACCCTAGAGACGTGGCCATGATCTAAACCATACACATGGCCAAAAAGCAAAAGCAAAGATAAAGCAAAGCAAAGACCAATCTAACGGTCATAGAGGGATCTAGAAGAAATTCAAAAGAAAAGAAGGGAAGGGGATAGGGTGGCCACGTCATTGGCTGAACGTGGATAGGATCTTCACTTCCTTGGCTCCTAAGCATGTCAATAAGTGTTTCCAAGTCATGAGCCAAGTGGGATCAAAGTGGAGATGCACTAGAGTTTGCTGCCTCGTTAAAACCTCTTTGGTAAACCCATTGGGACAAACCCAAAGTAGGAAAAAGAGTACAGCTCCTTCTAATGGCTTAGGGATGTCTTCACACTGGCGTGATGGTGAAGACACTCAATTCAAGCTTCCCAAAGCTGGTCGCGGCTCAATGTGCCTAAGTGGTGATGCTATCCTCGGGCCTTTTGTGTGTAGGTTGAAGCTCGGCCTTGAAATACTCAAGAGGTGAAATGTTTTGCTCCTCCAAGTTGATTCTTCGTTTGGTCGCTTAGCTGGAGCTCCCTTGGTCGCGTTGAGGCTCCTGGGAGGGTCGCCGGTGCCTTGGCCGCGTTCGAGATAGGCGTTCTGTCCGTGTCCGATGCTTCTCGGTCATGCGTCTCGGAGCCGTCCGGGACGTCTCGGGCGTCTTGGTCAAGGGGTCGAACCCGTGATCACATCAATTGGAGATAACAAGTACTACTCATCCTCCAACTCCAAGAGCTCTAGGATAAGAAGCCCAGTCCTAAGGTACTTCCACAAAGCTCTTGCAAATACATTCTTTGCAAGGAAGGAAACTGGGAACATCAATGAGGGGGGGCTAAAGATGATTGACTTGGCTCTTAATGGAGTGATCTTTCAAGCAAGGAATGGTACCATCATCCTTGGGAGCACAGTGGAGACTGACCTAGGAATGGTGCTCATTGACCACATGACCCAATTGAGAAGTTGGGTAGGGAAGTTGGAGACCAAAAGGTCAAGAGGAGCACTTACCATTGGAGGCATCATCACTCCAATCCTACAAGCTGCTAGAGTTCAACTTAGAGGAGAAAGTGTCTCACCAAGGTGGATTGACTCAAGCTACCTCACTTCTACTCTCATCCTAGCCAAGGAGAAGCATCAAGGGAACCACATATTCAACTTTGAGCTTCCAACACTTGGGAAAAAGCAAGTCATATTGCCTAACCAAGAGCTCACCACCATTCAAGAAGGAGCCAACATTGATTTTTGGCCAGCTGAGGAGCATTGGTTTGATGGAGTGATACAACATAGAGTTGAGGAAGCTGGGAATGCACAAGTAGCTGATGGAGAGGAGCAGTTCTACTTTGAAGATTATGAACCCAACCCAAGAGATAGTAGAGGAGTGAGGGAGAATGCCAAGAGGTTAACTCTTTTGCAAAAATGGGGTAAGTGGCATGGAAAGAGATTTGATAAGCTGAAGAAGAAGGTGACCAACATGGCTAAGTCTATCAAAGGCTTGAAGAAGGAGATTGCTGAGCTGAAGAGTGGAAACTCATCTCCTAGCCAACATTCAAGCCCTTTGAGGAGAAGTAGCTCAACTAGAGCACTTTCAAGGGTTATGAATCCTGTGGAACCAGCTAGGGCTTCAATGTATGAGCCAAATATGAGGAAGAGGAGCTCAAGTACCCGCAAACATCAGTTTTCGAGGCACTCGACCGGGTCACTCAAGCACCCACTCGACCGAGCACCTCCGATGCACTCGGCCGAGCACCTTCCCAGATCACCCTATGGCTTTCCACCTCCAGCTGCTTATCCAAGTTATCCATTAAACCCTCCCATCCCACCTCAATACTACATGGATCCAGCTCTCTACCAGCAGTTCTGCCAGCAGCAAGCCCATCATTTGGAGACTCGCAGTCCAGCTCGACCCACCCACTCGGACACGTACTCGACCGAGTCAAGGTCGATTGGCATTGTCGAGCTGCCCCAAAGTCCTTCTCCAAGCCACCAGCCTGACCCCAACTACTCCTATGATAGCATGCAGATGGATGTGGACAACTTCTTCCACAATCCCTAAGGTACCACTATCACCTTACCATTGTTTATACCATTGCATTTCATATTGTGTTTTGTGTTGTGTTTAAATCTTGAATCCTCTCACAACTTTTTCACACAAGGGACTGTGTGATTTAAGTTTGGGGGAGGGTTTGAGATAGCATTTGATGTTGTGTTTTGTGTTCTTATTTCAAATTTTTATCATCATCATGTTAGCACTTGCATTAGCATCTAAGGCATAGAAAAACCATAAAAATTTGAAATAAGAACACAAAACACAACATCAAATGCTATCTCAAACCCTCCCCCAAACTTAAATCACACAGTCCCTTGTGTGAAAAAGTTGTGAGAGGATTCAAGATTTAAACACAACACAAAACACAATATGAAATGCAATGGTATAAACAATGGTAAGGTGATAGTGGTACCTTAGGGATTGTGGAAGAAGTTGTCCACATCCATCTGCATGCTATCATAGGAGTAGTTGGGGTCAGGCTGGTGGCTTGGAGAAGGACTTTGGGGCAGCTCGACAATGCCAATCGACCTTGACTCGGTCGAGTACGTGTCCGAGTGGGTGGGTCGAGCTGGACTGCGAGTCTCCAAATGATGGGCTTGCTGCTGGCAGAACTGCTGGTAGAGAGCCCATCATTTGGAGCCACTATCACCTTACCATTGTTTATACCATTGCATTTCATATTGTGTTTTGTGTTGTGTTTAAATCTTGAATCCTCTCACAACTTTTTCACACAAGGGACTGTGTGATTTAAGTTTGGGGGAGGGTTTGAGATAGCATTTGATGTTGTGTTTTGTGTTCTTATTTCAAATTTTTATCATCATCATGTTAGCACTTGCATTACCATCTAAGGCATAGAAAAACCATAAAAATTTGAAAAATTTTGAAAAAAAATCTTCATAAAAAAAGAGTGTTCATGTAGTTTGCATTGCATATTAGGATCTTGTTTAGCATGTTTCATGTAAAATTGTATAATATTTGCATTAGGGATCTATGATGAGTATTTCCTTGTTAGCTAGCCTATTCACTAGACTAGGATCAATGCCCAAGTTATTAGTACTTTGATGCTAGTTGAGTAGTAGGACGCATAAGATTGAACCAAGCTTGAATTCTTGCATTGCATTTGATCTAAATTGAAGCATGTTGTGATTTGAAACCATTTCCTATTTTTAAGAACCTAATATTGACTTTTAATTATCAATATATGCATTGCTTTAAACTCATGGATGCCATATACATACTTGGATCATCTTTCTTCTTTTTACCACTCTTGTTGATCCAAGTAGCTGATTAAATCATTTAGATCAGTTCCCCTACCCCTAAACCATACCTTCTTTCAAGCCTTGTTTGTTCTTGAGTGTGTGAGGCCTATTTTTGGGATTGAGCTTGGTAGAAAGTGTTAGGTTTGAACTGACAAGAGTAAGACCTTGTGTAGTTCTAGTTTGCATTTTTCAAACTAGATAGGACTAGGTGGTTCACTTGTTGGGTTTGGGACTTGGCTGTTTTGAAAAGAAAAGAAAGAAAAGAGAAAGAAAAAGGGTAGAGTCTTTAAGAGGAGATTGTGTTTAAGCAAAGTCTAGTGAAAGGATGGGAAGTAAAGTGTTGATTAAGATGGTTCTAGTTAAGAAAAAGAAAAGAAAGAAAAGAAAAGTTTAGCAAAATGCTTATATGTCTTAAGAATAAGAAGAAAAGAGAACCATAGCAATAAGAAAGAATCCCCCATTCCACTGGAAAGATCAAATAAGAAACATCTCCTAAGACTTGAAAACCAAAAGAGAAAAGGGTTAAAGAGAAAAGAAGAAGCAAAGGGTAGCACTAGGATCATATGGGTTTAGATTGCTAGGATAAACATTTTGAATACCTTTGGGTAGACAAGGTTTTATTCTTGTATGAGTTTAGGTGTTCTTACCTTTAGCATTCTTCTAAAGCTCAATCCATTTTCATGAGAGAACCTTGATATTGATAAGCCCCACTCTAAAAAGAGACCATCATTGTCTCAAAACCCTTTATTACCAAGCCAAATGAGTTTAAGCATTGCATAGAGTTGATTCATGTTCTTGTTTAATGAATGTTAAAGGAAATGGTTGATTTGAATGCATGTGGATGTCTTAGGCTCAAATCAATAAAGGTTGTGATATGCTTGTCTAAGGTCTTTAAATTCCAGCTCATTCAACTTGCATCATAGTATTAGTAACTTGGACATTGATTCTAGATGGTCTATTTGCAAGCTTTAGGAGCTGAGATCCCACTTTCAAACCTCACTTACCTTCTTATGTCGTTGATTATTTGCTTGAGGGCAAGCAAAGACTAAGTTTGGGGGTGTTGATGTTCATATATTTTGCCTTGTTTTCCCTTAGTTTATTCACATCTTTTGTATCTTTTTCTATCCATTTAGGCCATTATTGTGTAGCTTTAGCACTAATCATGCATTAGGGTTTAGTTGCATTGCATTTGCATCTTTTCATGCATAAACAGGTGATTTTGGAGCTCAAGGAGCATGGAAGCAATGGAGAAGAGATGTGAAGCAATCTTGAGGAGGAAACAAGGGAGTTAAGGCTGAAGAACCAAGGTCCAGAGTCCAACTCGACCGCACACTCGACCAGACACTCGACCGTGTGCTGAGGAGGACTCGACCGAGTGGAGATTGCACGTGAGAAGCCAGCTCGACCCCTAGCTCGACCGAGCACAGGTCGAGTTGACCGAGCCGTTGACCGCTTTGACTTTTTCTATTTTTAGGGCTTCCACTTCCCCACTATATAAGACCTTGTACCTGCAGCCACCAAAGCGTCCAGACTTTTAGATATTCCCAAAAACCTAGTTTTTACCTTTTTTAGCATTATTCCTTTTGCATTTTATTAGATTTTGTACTTCTTTAAGAAAACTCTTAGATTCTTCAATATTGTTGGTTCAATAACTTTCTTAATATTGAGAATTTGAGTTTCATCCTTTGATTAATATTAAAGATCTCAGTTTTATCTTTCTAATAATGCAAGTTTCAATATTTTCTGGGTTTTTGATTTATTTCATCATGTCTTGTTGTGAGTAGTCTTCTTAGGATCTTGAGGATGGGTTAGGAAGGATTCATCTTGTGGTTTATGTGATTTGGTCAAGCTTGATTGTTGTAGATCTCTTCTAGGCTAGATGTTCTTAAGGCTGATCTTGAACTGAGAGGTTAGGATCTGATCTCAAGCTCCTTAGCATCACACCAATGTTTAAGGAGCATAGATAAGGCTAGATCTAGAGCTTACCATTAGGCTTGCTAAGAGATTAGAGGTCTTGTTTGGTTTGAGATGTATTGCTTAATGTCTGCTTGTGTAGATTCTTTACTGTCTGAGAACAAGTCTAGAATTGCATAGGTTTGATTGTTTCTTGACCATGAGAGTGGGAGAAACTTGTCTTAGATTTATATGTCTAGAGGTTAGCTCAAAGTTTGCTTGAGTTTTGTTGACCAAGTTAGATGACCACAATGATTAGTTCTTCCCATGAATCCATCCTCAGGAACCTTCTTTGTTTATTGATTTCTAAGTCTTAATCTTGTAGCTTGCTTGTTGTTTGATTGGTTTTAGTGTTGCTCTGTTTTTGTTGTGTTGCTCTGTTTTCTGGATTGAACTAGCTCGACCTCCCACTCGACCTACACTCGGTCGAGTGCTTGCTCGAGTTCATCCCCAGAACTCTGGTTTATGATTTGTGCTTGTCTTGTTTCATTCTTGTTTCATTCCAGTTGCATACATTTAGTTTTCAGTTCATTAATTGTCTTGCATTAGTTCATTAGTAGTAGTTTCTATTTCTGTTCTTGCTTCATTACAGTTTCAATCATTCAGTTTCATTTGCATTTAGTTCTTGGCTCTTGTAGTTTACTTTCTGCATCTTTACATTTCCATCTTAGGATTGTTAGTGACAAACAATCATTACATTTGCCTTAACTTAGATTCATATGCACATCTTATCTGTTCACAAACACTCATTTAGGATTGATACCTCTTGTACTGCAATAGCATAAAGGGGAATTGAAACACCCATCCATCATTCCATTCATATATCATCTTTGCATACATCCACCATCATTCACCAAACACATAAGAAAAACTTGTTTCAATACCTTCAGTTCTTCTTGGTCATTTGGTAAAGTAGCTTCTTTTATTAAGATATCCTGAGATCAAATAAGAACGTATCAGAAGGCTAGTTTAGCTAATAAACTGCTGCATCATTTCTCTAAAGACAAAGCTTCACATTTGCTAAAATTGAGGATCTCGGTATTTGTTTGATTGGTATGACTTAAACTGGTATATTGAATTTGCAGAGTGGTCTGATGAATGATGAGGCAAAACTGGTGTTGCTAGGAAGTTATACAGGAAAGGAAAAGTCACAAGAGTTTGGTAGCAAAGTTACACCTATTGTCTCTAAAGTTCTCTTCTTTGAGCAAGTCCGTCTCCTTCAAAAGTCTCCGGAATGGTAAAAAAAAGCTTCTTTCTTTTCTACTGCATGATTATGAATGACATCTATATTTTCAGCAGCATAGCTCATGTCCGTCTTCTTGTTGTTCTTTAGGTATATATATCAGCTTCTGAGGATATGCTTGAAGATGATGTAGCTTCAAACAAAGCAATAGGACCCTTTGGTTTGAACATGTTGAGAACTTGATCAGTTTAGGACATGACTTTGTCTTTTGTTTATGGTTTGGTTTGATGGTTACATCTTCTCTTCTAGAGTTCATGATTGTCATGTGTTCATTTTGTATGATTTGGATCTTTTATGGGAAAGCAATGGTATTTTATGATTTTTTTTTGTTGGCTTTAGATTTTTACAAATCTCTCAAGACTTGTGTTATGTATGAACTGCTAGTTGGTTTATGAAATGATGTATTTCTTTAAGAATGAAGTAATAATAGTAGAGATGTTTGAGAAAAGAAGTGTAGCTTAATGAAGTAATAGATGAGAAATAATATCTACTTAGAAGCTATAAGTAGTAGAAGATGGAGCTTTTGCAGACGATAAAAGAGTTGCAACAGAGACATAGGGACTGAGATTTGTTTGGTTGTAATTAATAGAATTTTAGGGTGAATGTGAGGTCTTATGTATAACTAGATCACTTAGGTAGAAAATTTCAGTATAACTTGAAATACTTGGTGCAACTGTAGTAGAATTATTAAAATAAATTTCAATATGGATCATGTGAAAACGAATAAAAAATAGATTTTGGCGGTGGAATATTCATTTAAAATCATCACACTGTGGTAAAATGAACCAAAGGCAACATGCTATTAATAAAAAATTATTTGGTATACACATAATTATACATAGTTATCCAGTTGTACTCTCATATCCATAGTTGAACTTTTGCATTTTTTTCGTATTTCCAGTTGGACTATAATATAAATTATTAATTAGCAGTTGGCCACAAGATTTACCACTATTAATTAGCATATACAAGGTTTTCATAACACAATGTTCATAAAAACTTGGGTTTCACCTCTTTTGCTTCATTTGAGGTGATCACTTACTAAGTCTTCCTTATACTATAAAGAGTGTTTTATGTGAAAACGATAGTATATATTAGAAAGTGATAAATTCTTGTATTGTTGATTAAACATGGTTTTTTAGTAGTTCAATATTTTTTAGAAATTCTTATAAACCTTAATTATCATTTTCATATTTTAAATATAAATACAAATCTAAATATATATTTTGTTGTACCTAGTTGAACTAAGTAATATATACAATTCGACAAATACTATTTATGTTATCTAAATATTACCCTCTATAGTTAAAATGTAATTTTGTGTGGTTATTATTCATTACCTCTCGAAAGTATAATAAATAAATAAACAATTACGAATTACATAGGTTGTTCTAGTAACATCTCTTACTTTTTCTAGTAACATCTCTTACTTGTTCCATTTCTGGTGAACAACAACGAAAATATTAGCTAGGGTTGTAGAAGAAGATATGTTGAAGATGACTACAAAATTACAATAATATTGTTCATTAAAACGGATTTATGGACCTACACTAATCAAAAGAACGTTATGTACGTACACTAATCTCAAGAACATTATGTATGTATAAGTTCATATGTACGTACACGTTTATATGTACGTACACGTTCGATTTTAGGTTTAATGAATCCAAAATTACCATAATATCCTCGTCTTCTACCTCTAACATACGACTGAAAACCCTAATTTTCCCTGCCTCACTTTATTTTTTCACGACTTATGTCTATTTTTTTGGTTTCACTTGTAGGGTTTTTACTCAACTATTATAGATTTTCGTCTCAACATCTGATTTCTAAATTAAAAACCTATAAAAAGTGAGTTATATAGATTTCCGAAACGATATCTTGCTCTTCCATGGATGAACCCTGAGGAAAGATTTCTGAAACTGAGTAGGAAAAAGACGTTTGCTCCGGCCGACAAACAGAACACGATTGATGAATCTGCTACAAACTTTATTACATGAACACCATTAATCGGAAGAACAACAAACCTGTTTAGATCTTCCTCCAATAAGTCTATCGCAACGCTAGACTGTCTTTGCCAGCTCAAACAAATTTGTGTTATTCTGGTAAGACTTTACAGCTGTCAATCTTGCTTACTAAATCTACCACGGACAAGAAGCCTACCACAACACTACGAAAACTATTTCAAAAAACAAACAAAGTATACCAAAAATATCTGTAACGAGAGAAGGCTGTCACATAAATCTGTCGCAACAGCCCATTAGTCTACCATAAATATCTTCCCACCCTTTTACGTTTGTCGCTACACGCGCTAAAAACATAAGTCTATCATCAAAGGGAAATTCCTCACCCAACTTAATCTAACGAATCGATTTCATATACGTCGACCGATAAGTGTACCAACACTACAACTAAGTGTACCATCTACGTCCACGGTTAAGTGTACCAGCACTACAACTAAGTGTACCAAAAATATCTGATGTACACCTTTAATCAGTCCACCTGTATAAATCTACCATCAATGGCTCGGTAGACTTAGTCCCAATTTCCAATGTTTTTTTTTTCGAAGGCATTAGCCGTAATTACGTTTTTTTGCCAAAACTAATTTCAGGGGTAGTATAGGTACAGAGTTTATTCTAGTAATTACAAACAATTGTGTGTTACTTTTGTAATAAGGAAGCTTTTATGCAATATTCTAGTAACTCTCCCTAAAATAAAATAAAGATGATAGGAGAATCATAATTTAAAATCTTAACAAAATCTTCGAATTTAGTTATTAAAAATAATTGTATTGTATACTTGGATATAAAATCTTAGTTTTTAAAATTATGATTGGTTTATATATTTTTTAAAAAAAATAATTAGTAATTTCGTCTATAATTTATTAGAGAGAGAAAATATTTTTCTAGATTTTAAAGATTTTTTAGTATTTAATATGTGAGTATTTTTATTTTTAATTAATTATATTTATTTAAATTAGTTAATTAAATTTAATTAATTTTTTCTAATGGCAATTGAATGTAATTTTTTACACATTTAAAGGTTAGTTTCATATTTTTACTTCTCAATTAATATAGTAGGATTTTTATATTTTGAGGATTGCACCATATTTTATAAAATAACACAGAGAAAATGTTGAACAGTTAGGGCATTTTTTAAGGATGATTGTACTCCTACTTATCATGAATTCATCACTAAATGTTTTATTTTGTTTGTAAGTTTAAATAAATTAACAATATTGATATATTTGAACTTCTTTTGTTTCTTTATATATGCCGGTATTTCGGTTTTCCATATATGGAAAGCAAAAACTAGAGTTAAATATATTAATATTGATAATTAAGTTTACAGTGTATTAAGTAAACTGGATTTTAATTTTATTTTAAACTAGGTTAGTATCCGTCTCTAGAATATTTTTTATTTGTTTTCATTTTATAAACCTTTTTGTTTTGCATTTTAATAAATAATCTGCATTATGTTATTTGGAATCAAATTTCATAATTAATAAAGTTTTGATTGTGTTCAATGGTAATTTTTTGTTTTCGTTCTTGTTTGTTGCATTAATATTTTTAGACAAACACCATTTTTATTTTTATTTTGTATAATGAATGTGGGAGTTCGCAAAAAAATATTTTTGTAACTAAAAAAGAAAAAAAGATATAAAGACCATGGAGTACCGATAGAAACAACAAACCGAGCCGGTAGATAATTTGATTACAAAATCGAGTTGTTTTGTTAAACTAAGAAGCTTCTTTTTCTCAATACTCTCAAATATCTTTCAAAATGATAGAAAGCTTTGTTTTTTTGACATTTTTTTTTCTGATTAACATGGTGGATCTTATGACAGTATGTGTGTTTAGTTTTGTGCTATGTTGCGAGATATTTTTTGGATAATTTTTTTATTTAGTAGAAATATAATATATAATAAATCATATTTGTTTAAAATCATTATTACATCAAACAAATGTGTGCCTAGCATTTTTGAAGAAGCTGTTTGGCATCAAGTGGCATTTTGATATCAAACCAATGTGTGCCTAGCAATTTTTAAGAGGTTGTTTGCCATCAAGTGGCATTTTGAGGGAACACATGTCTTATATGATGTAGAGCAATTATTTGTCTAAACCAAAGTTTGTTAAGCGAAATATTATATACCAAAATCATCATATATAAACTAAGATTATGATGACTACAATATATTTTATGTGAACCGAACCAAATATTTCAAAAGAAAAAAAAACAAATCAATTCAAATCTAACTACTTAATTCAGTTCAGAACAGACTAAACCGACCAAAACATATGATAGGGCATATACCTCTAACTGACACCCGCTGGTCTCAATTCGCGACAGAGAAAACGTGTCTCATGAAACTGCCAATAACTCATCGAGTTTAAATCCAAATCCATTTCTGTAAAAAGGAGAATCACGATGAAAAACTTGTGAATAACTCTACCGAGTTTCATTGCCTTTGAAAACAATTTCTTATGTCGAAACCGTTTCCTCTCTCTCTCTCTCTCTCTCTCTCTCTCTCCCCTTCTCTCTGATCAGAAAAATGTCGACCACAACACACAAAAGAGAGGAGAAGAGGCATAGACTTAAGGAGAAAAGTTAGAGTTTTTGGTTTACTTTGATTAAACCAAGATTTAATTAAACCAAAATTAATCCAAAACCACTCCTTTGGTTTACTCAGTACATCACAAATTATAATCCCCAAACACGGATGTTACAGGTTGAGCTTTGTTTGTTGCCTGGTTTGTTTGTGTTATTTTGTTATGTCTTGATAGGAGATCTCAATTGCTTGTGAGTAATGCCTAGTAGATGGAAGGATTACCTCACTGAGTATTTGTGCTCATGCGTCTTAATTGTTGTTTATGATGCAGGTAAAGGCAAATTATGATCATAAAATCAAGGCAATAAAGAGGAAGACGTTCTAGTGGCTCAATTGGTTGTTGTTTGGCTACTGTTAGGTTGCTAGAGTTAAGTCTTTAGAATGTTTCCTAGAATTAATGGTTCTTTGGTTTATGTTATTATTCTGGAATTGAAGGATTAGTCTTGGATTATTGTTGTTGGTTATTTAGTCTATTGGATTATTGTTGGTTAATTGCTGGTTGATGTTGTTGTTATTTCCGCTATTGTATTGATTAGGGTTAGATTGTTAGTGAGTATGAGATTACTAGTTTATTTATTATATTAAAAAGAAAAAAGGGTCGGGTCGTTTCATGCACAAAACTTTGAAAACATCACATTGATTTTTTTTCTTATCTCTTTAACAGAGATATTTATTCACTATCTGTTTTAAACACAACTACAAAAAAATATTTAAAAGAATATTAAAATAACAATATTTAATATAAAAAAATTCAAAAAAATTGAAATAAAAATAATTTATGCTGTCAGGCTTTGAACCCAGAAATCAAATATCAATCAGATAGTTGGTTAAAACATTGCGTTACAACAAATTTTGTGTTAGACTCATATATATGTTGTTGAAGAAAATATTTTGGACTTAGGATCGTGTGTTGTATAATCAAACTGCTAACATTTTATATGATTTATAATTTACATTCTTGTAAATAATCTAAGAAATATTTACTTTCGAAATTTTTACGGTGTCAAGTTTTACATATTCACTACATTCTTCTCGGTAAGAAACTACAGTATCATCCTACTCTCTAGTGGAAACAATGTAACATCCACGAACCAAATTGGATGGTTAAGGGATGTGTGTCCATCGACACAAGAGGTGTGCCGGTCGACACCAGCATCTGCGGTTTGGCTGATTTTGGTTTTAAGTCGTCGATTTGATGCAGTTTACTTAGGAATACCCTAAAGGTTGGGTATAAAAGGGGAAACTCAACGTCTTTGGGAGTTTTTAGCCTCTTTTGTCGTTTCCAGAGAGTTTAAAAAGGAGAAAAGTTCCTTTCGAGTGTTCTTGAGTTTTCTTATCTGTTCTTGTGAGATCTTTCTTATGGAATGGACATCTGAGGCTGGGAACGTGGTAGAAGCTTTATAGGAGGGCCATGGATGAGGCAGGAGATCCTGAGGGAGGCTCATGCCAGCATGTTTTCTATTTCATCCAGGACCGACTAAGATATACCGAGATCTCAAGAGATACTATCACTGGGTCAGATGAAGAAGGATGTAGCTAGTTGGGTCGCGAGGTGCGATGTGTGTCAGCTAGTGAAGGCTGAGCATCAGGTTACAGGCGGGTTGCTGAAGAGTTTGCCCATTCCAAAGTGGAAGTGGGATATGATCACGATGGACTTCGTAGTAGGATTGCCAGTGTCTCGCACCTTTGATGCTATTTGGGTCATTGTGGGCTGGTTGACTAAGTGAGCACATTTTCTGGCCGTTAAGAAGACTGATGGAGCATCAGTCTTGGCTAAGAAATATGTGAAGGAGATAGTTAGGTTGCATGGGGTGCCAGCGAGTATTGTGTCTTATAGGGATTCTAAATTCACTTTGGTGTTCTGGAAGGCATTTCAGGCAGAGATGGGCACTAAGGTGCATATGAGTACAGCTTATCATCCCCATACCGATGGACAGTCAGAGAGGACGATCCAGACGCTGGAGGGTTTACTGAGGATGTGTGTGTTGGATTGGGGTGGCCATTGGGCAGATCACCTGAACCTAGTAGAGTTTGCTTACAAGAACAGTTATCAGGCGAGTATTAAGATGGCTCCTTATGAGGCTTTGTATAGGATACCATGCTGTACACTATTATGCTGGACTCAGGTGGGGGAGAGGAGCATGTTTCAGGTGGATTTTGTTCAGGAGATCTCAGAGAAGATTTGGGTGCTCAAGCTGAACATGAAGGAAGCTAACGATCGGCAGAGGAGTTATGCTGATAGGAGGAGGAGAGATCTTGAGTTTCATGTAGGAGACAGAGTGTACCTCAAGATGGCTATGTTGCGGGGCCCGAACAGGTCATTGACAGAGACTAAGTTGAGTCTGAGGTTTATGGGTCCGTTGAGAGTGGTTGAGCGAGTGGGACCGGGGGCATATAGGCTGGAGTTGCCTGAGGTTATGCGTGCATTCCACGAGGTTTTCCATATTTCTATGTTGCAAAAGTGTTTCCGTGAGGATGATCAGTTATTGGCTAAGATTCCTGAAGATCTTCAGCCTAACATGACTTTGGAGGCGAGATCAGTGAGGGTTCTGGGGAGGAGGATCAAGGAACTTCAGAAGAAGAAGATTCCTTTGATGAGAGTCATTTGGGACTGTGATTGTGTTGCGGAGCAGACTTGGGAGCCTGAGGCAAGGATGAAGGCAAGGTTTAAGAAGTGGTATAAGAAGCAAGCCGCGACTTGAGCTTGTCTAGCTTGGTCCCATCTGTAATCCATGGCTGGAGCGGGAATGGAGTATTCCATCCCATCTCTCTTGTTTTACTTGGTCGCTTAGGGGTGGTTGGTTGCACGACTAAGTAACAAGATGAGGTGGTGTTCGGGGTTCAAAATTTCCGTTAGGCGGTGGTTTGAGGGAAAATTTCCTGAAATAGATGGTTCTAAAAGTGGAAAGTTTCCAAAAGTGGAAAGAGCTAAAAATGGAAAGTTTTATGTGAATTAGAATTTGTCAATTTTAGTGGCGGACTTTTGAGTCATTGTGCCCGTGTGTGGCAGTCTTTTGAGTCATTGTGTGGCCTTTGTGGTGGGATGTTTAGCCAGTTGTGTGGCCTTTGTGGCGGGCTGTTAGCCAGATGTGTGGCCTTTGTGGCGGGCTGTTTAGCCAGATGTGTGGCCTTTGTGGCGGGATATTTAGCCAATATTGCCTGTTTAGGCGGTCCTTCGGGACAAGTGGTCTTTGTGACAGTCCTTCAGGACGAGTGGCCTGGGGTGGCGGTCCTGTTTAGGATATTTGTTTGGCCTTGGTGGCGGTCCTGTTTAGGACATTTGTTTGGCCTTGGTGGCGGTCCTCTTTAGGACATTTGTTTGCCCTTGGTGGCGGTCCTGTTTAGGACATTTGTTTGGCCTTTATGGCGGCCCTTGTGGCATCGAGATGATCCTTGTGTGGTCATGAGGTATTCCAATGAGGGGATATATGGTTGGTAGGACATTGTGATATTTTACGCGAGCCACGAAAAGGAAACCTAGATAGGGATAGGACTCAGACATGTTCAGGATTGTTTGCTCACGACTCTTGGGGGACTTTGGTTCTCCTTGTACTTCCATAATCTGAGACTTTGTGGCTTGGGAGTATGGTTGGTATATTGACTTCGGATGACAATCCGGGGGCGCGTTGTAGGGTAGCAACCCGAGAGACGAATATTGGACTTCCTTTTATATATGGCATGCGGGCTTAGGCCCGATGAGGAGCCAACATTATGGCATGCAGACTTAGGTCTGATGAGGAGCCAATAAAAACTCAAGGTTGAGACATATGAGTAAAGGAAAGTCCAAAAGTCAAGAGCAAATAATGCCTGGAGCGTGAGTCTATCGCCTAGAGGTGACCTTCTGTAGATCGGTCGGAGGAGTGCGGGCCGTGGAGACGGTAGCACGGAAGTCCTTGGCTGATGATTGTTGAGATTCGAGGATGAATCTAGGTTGGTGGGGTAGAATTGTAACATCCGCGAACCGAAATCTCGGTTTAGAGATTGCATCGGTCAATGCACTATGAGCATCGGTCAATGCAAGGTTGTTTTTCTGCTGTTTGACTTAAGCTAAACACTGTGTTTTGGGTTAGGAAAACCCTTAACTCGTGTTTTGTCTCATTAGTCGTGTTTAGCCGCTTTTGAGAGAAAACAAAAGAGAGAAAAAGTTCCCTAAGTGTTCTTGAGTGTTCTTGGTGATTTCTGGTGATTGGAGGCGTTTTCTGTAGAGATCTGTAGCTGAGATCGTTGTAGGAGCTTCCTAGGAGCGTGTTCTTGCTTGTGTAAGGTTCATAAACTTCTTGGCAAAGGTAAGTGCATGACCATGGCTTATCTAAGCTGGAGATCTCTCTGATTTGCTTGTTATGTGTAGTTAAGCTTGTTAGATGGTTATTTGGAACGTTAGGAAGCTTTCTTGTGGCTTAGAATCGAGTTTTATGGTTGTAGGAACGAAGATCCGGCGAGAAGCTTCGGGGAAAAACGATGCTCAGCATGTGCATCGGTCGATGCACTTTGTGCGTCGGACGATGAAAATGCGAGGACGGTGCGTAATACTTAGGGTTTTCGTTCTATGTCGAGCATGCATCGGTCGATGCAGTGGGAGTGTCCGTCGATGCAAGTGTAGCTTGTATCGGTCGATGCAATCATGCGTCGGTCGATGCAACCCCTTTTGGTGTCGGTCGATGCTTGCTTGGTGTCGGTGGATGCAGAGTCGTGGTTTGTTATTGTTGGTTGTTGTTTGTTGGTTGATGGTTAGAGATGTCTCTATTGCTTGTGTGTATAGCCCAGTAGATGGGAGGATTGCCTTACTGAGTGTTTATAAAATACTCATGCATTGCAATTTGTGTTTGTGGTGCAGGTAAAGGTAAAGTGTGATCGTGGAATCAAGGCAATGAAGAGGAGGATATTCTAGTGGCTCGTTTGGGTGTCTGGCTTCTGTTAGGTTGCTAGAGTTGAGTTCTAGAATGTTGTTTAGGATTGTTGGTTCTCTGGTTTATGTTGATTGGATCGTTAGTTTATGAATGGAATTATTACTGGTTATTATTTTATTAGTATTGTTAGTTCCGCTGCTTGGTGTGTTTGTGGTTAGGTGGCTAGTGGGTATGGGACCACTAGCTGTAGTGTATTTATTTATTATTATTATATCTATTATTAATTATTATTTAAAAAAATAAAGGGTCGGGTCGTTTCAGTTTGGGAAAGGAGAGCTGACTTGGAGCTTCGAGAAAATCGATGCTCGGCATCTGTGTCGATCGACACAAGGGGTTTGTCGGTCGACAAAAATGCGAGGATGGCACGAAAAACCTAACGAATGTCAATCAACGCCATGTGGAGGTATCAGTCAACGCGAACTAGGGTTTTCGAGAAATGTCGAGCATGTGTCGTGGCGACACCAGGATGCCGGTCGACACAAGGTGGCTGCGTCGATCGACACCAGGTGGCTGCATCGATCGATACAAGGAGTGTGTCGGTCGACACAACCTTTGCCAGGTGTCAGTGTCGATCGACACTAGGAGGGTGTCGGTTGACACCATCCTTAAGCATCAGTTGAGCTTTGTTTGTGGCTGGTTTGTTTGTGTTATTTTGTTATGTGTTGATTGGAGATCTCAATTTCATGTATGTATAGCCCAGTAGAATGGAGGATTGCCTCACTGAATATTTTTTATAATACTCATGCATCTCAATTGTTGTTTATATGTAAATGCAAAGTATGATCGTAGAATGTCATAGTGGCTCAATTGGGTGTTGTCTGGTTGCTAGAATTGAGTCTTGAGAATGTTACCTAGGATTTATGGTTCTTTAGTTTATGTTATTCTTTTGGAATTGACGGACTAGTCTTGGATTATTGTTGTTGGTTATTTAATCAATTAGATCATTGATGGTTAATTGCTGGTTGATGTTGTTGATTATTTCCGCTATTGTATTGATTGGGGTTAGATTGTTAGTAAGTATGGGATCACTAGTTTAATTATTATATTAATAAGAAAAAGGGGTCGGGTCCAAACTTTGAACACATCATTTTCTTCTACGTACAAATTTTTTTTCTTCTTATATCTCTAGTTGAGATATTTATTCACTATCTGTTTACAACACAACTACAAAAAAATATTAAAAGGAATATTAAAATAACAGTATTTAATATTAAAAGAAAGTATTTTTGAAAAAAATTTGAAATAAAATTAATTTCTGCTGCCGGAATTTGAAACCAGAAATCAAATATCAATCAGATAGTTGGTTTAACCATTGCACTATAGCAGATCTCGTGTTAAACTTGTATATATATTGTAGAATAAATTATTTTGGACTTGGGATCTTGTGTTGTATAATCAATTTATATGATTTATATTTTCAGTTCTTGAAAATAACTAAAGAAATATTTACTTTAAAAATTTTATGGTTTCAAGTTTTACATATACACTACATTCTTCTCGGTGTGAAACTACTGTATCATCCTACTCCGTAATGGGAACAATGTTACATTTGTCAATGAGGTCTTGCACAAAACTTTGAACACATCACCATGATTATTATCTTCTATGTACAAGCTATTTTTTTCTTATATCTCTAATAGAGATATTTATTCACTATCTATTTAAAACAAAACTACAAAAGGATATGAAAAACAATATTAAAATAACAATATTTAATATCAAAAGAAAGAATTCTGGAAAACAATCTGAAATGAAAATAACTTCCACTGTCGGGCTTTGAACAAGGAAATCAAATATCAATTAGATAGTAGGTTGAACCATTGCGCTACAGCAGATCTTGTGTTAGTCTTGTATATATGGTGTATAAGAAAAGCTTTTGGACTTGAGATCTTGTGTTGTATAATCAAACTGCTAACATTTTAACTGATTTATATTTTCCATACTTGTATATAACCTATGAAATATTTTATTTAGAATATTTTACGGTTTCAAATTTTACATATTCACTACATTTTTCTCGGTGAGAAACTACAGTATCATTGTACTATTATGACAACCCGTCCCGCGGACCCCACTAGCCCACCGCTAACCGCCCCAACGGACCCCAAGCTGGCCCTGCAGGGCATCGATCCTAACCCCTCACTGGGCAAATGGAACTAATCATCCAAATCCACAGTAGGTTATTGGTGTACCAGGCGTTCCTCGAACCCTGGTCCCAACCCTTTAACAACCTTCCCACAGGACAAGCTGTCACCAATTGAGCTGCAGATCTACTGTGGATTTGGATGATTAGTTCCATTTGCCCAGTGAGGGGTTAGGATCGATGCCCTGCAGGGCCAGCTTGGGGTCCGTTGGGGCGGCTAGCAGTGGGCTAGTGGGGTCCGCGGGATGGGTTGTCATATAAAAAAATCGATCGACCCATCACTGTGGAAATCTACATCCACCAGTAGGTTATTGGTGCGCCAGGCGTTCCTCGAACCCTGGTCCCCACCCTTTAACAACCTTCCCACAGGACAAGTTGCCACCAATTGAGCTGCAAAAATGAAACGACCGACCCTTTTTTTTTAATAATAAATAATAAATATAATATAATAAAATAAACTACAGCTAGTGGTCCCATACCCACTAGCCACTTAACCACAAACACATTCAACAGCGGAATAACATAATCAATATCCAATAATAAACCAATAATAACCAATAACAAACCAATATTATAGCAAAGGCAATATCCCAATACCAAACAACAAGAAACAAGGAACCAGCAACCTAGCAATGTTTCTAATGACCCAACTCTAGCAACCTAGCAATGCCAGACAACACCCAATCGAGTCCCTAGAACATCCTCCTCTTCATTGCCTTGATTCCACGATCACACTTTGCCTTTACCTGCACCACAAACACAAATTGAGATGCATGAGTATTTGATAAACACTCAGTGAGGCAATCCTCCCATCTACTGAGCTATACACACAAGCAATAAGATCTCTACATGCCACAAACAACAATCAATAAAACAAACCAGGCATTATACAAAGCACACAGCAATCCGTCGTAGCTGAAAGAAGGGTGTCGACCGACACCATACTGTGTTGACCGACACCCTGCCCGACACTCCCGGAAACCCTAGTTTGTGTCGACCGACACCTCCACATGGCATCGATCGACACTCGCCAAAGTCTCAAGCCGTCCTCGCGTTGGTGTCGACCGACACCCCAACTGGTGTCGACGGACACCGTTGCCAAGCAGCAATTTCCTTCGATCAAAAACTCCGAATCTCGCCTCCAATCTTCTCCAATCCGCTCCTTGCACTCCCAGAGGCCAAACCCAGCCAAAACAGCGACGAAATACCATAGAGAACTCAAAGAAACAACCACATAAGCACCAAATCACATAAAATCTAGAGAACTTAGCTTAGATAAGCCATGGTCATGCACTCACCTCTTTCAAGAAGATTCTGACCAACAAGAACGAATTCCCTCACTCCTAGCAAGCTTCTAACACCTTCCCAGCCTTAGATCTCCCAGGAACAGCAAGGAATCTCACCAATCTCTCTCAGAAGCTCAAGAACTACTCTCTCTTTTCTTTTTCTTTGAAAACGGCGGAAAACACAAAACCACACGATCCTAGGCCGTATTCTTCCTCTAAAAACTCGATTTTAGGGATTCCCTAAACCAACCACGCAAACCGGACAATTAAAATTGAACCGACCAAACCGGCCACAACTGGTGTTGATCGATGCCTCACGAGAAGGTCACGGTACATCTTAGTCGCTCCTGGATGATTGGATAACTTGCTCGCATGAGCCTCTCTCAGAATCTCCTGTCTCAACTCCTCATCCTTGGGCACACAAACCCGGCCGTGCACCAAGATAGTACCATTATCTGAGACATGATACTCTGAATCCACATCCTTAGAGGCATTCACCAGCCCCAAATCCTTCTCCTGAGCCAACCGCACCCTACTCAGAAGATCTGCTCTATCTACTGCTTCCAAACCCAACGGTTCCTGTGAAACAGCACATAAGCTCAAAGCACTGATCTCCCCTACCAGAGACTCCATCTCATGCTCCTGAGCCGAAGCTACCCTCTTCCGACTCAGAGCATCAGCAACCGTGTTAGCCTTACCAGGATGATAGGCTATCTCTAAATCATAATCCGCCACAGGCTCCATCCACCGCCTCTGTCTCAAATTCAGCTCAGGCTGAGTGAATATATACTTTAGGCTCTTATGATCTGTAAACACCTGTACCTTTGCACCATAAAGATAAGATCTCCAAATCTTCAGGGCAAAAACTACAGCACCCATCTCCAAATCATGAGTAGGATAGTTACCTTCATGCACCCGCAACTGCCGCGAAGCATAGGCAATCACCTTCCCATGCTGCATCAGAACACACCCCAAACCAATTCTAGATGCATCTGTATAAACCACATAGGGTTCTCCCTGCTCAGGCAAAGCCAACACTGGCGCAGTAGTCAACATCTCCTTCAGGCTTGCAAAGCCTTCCTCACACTCTTCTGACCAGACAAAAGGAACATCCTTCCTTGTCAACTTAGTCATAGGACGTGCTCTGCTTGCAAACCCCTGCACAAATCTCCTGTAATAGCCTGCCAATCCAAGAAAACTCCTGATCTCTGTGGCATTCTGCGGTCTAGGCCAATCCTTGATAGCCTGAATCTTCTCTGGATCTACTGAAACCCCCTCAGCAGAAACAATATGACCCAGAAAGCCCATCTCACGCTGCCAAAAACTGCACTTGCTCAACTTAGCAAACAACTTCTGCTCCCGCAGCTTCTCCATAACTGCCCTCAAATGCACTGCATGCTCTTCAGGACTCTTAGAATAAACCAGAATATCGTCGATGAAAATGATGACAGATACATCCAGAAACTCCTGAAACACACTGTTCATCAATCTCATAAACGCTGCTGGTGCGTTAGTCAACCCAAAAGGCATCACCACAAACTCATAGTGCCCATACCTCGTCCTGAAAGCAGTCTTCCTCACATCTGCCTCATCTATCGGTATCTGATGATAACCCGATGCCAGATCTACCTTGGAGAACCAAGTAGCACCCCTCAACTGATCTAACAACTCATCGATCCTAGGAAGAGGGTACTTGTTCTTCACAGTGACCCGGTTCAAACCCCGATAATCAATACACAATCTGAATATCAATTCCTCTAACCCGTCCAATAACTCTCAGGAACTTGCCTCCCGCAACTCTAACAACTCCTGTACGCTCTCCAGGATCCCCGCTGATCCCCGCACACTCTGCACACTATGGAGTAATGAAGCTATGCGAAGCTCCAGAATCAAACATAATGTGGGACTTAAACCCGCCCACCAACAAGGTCCCTACACAAACCTCATGTGTTGAGAACCTAACACTTAATCACAGGAAACATATACAGTCTGAACCTACTAAAATTCACAAAGTTAAAGTACCAGAAAATATACCTGTGATCGCCCCGGCACTGGTTCCAACAGTCTCAGCTGTCGTGTAAACTCGTGGCGCCTGCTCAATCCGTGCCACCTACTGACCTCCAGGCTGCACCTGCTGCAACGCTGCCACTGCTGCCGGCTGCAACTTGGGACAAAAAGGCCTGATGTGCCCTGTCTCCCTACAGTGATAACATACCCGAGGTCCTGCCGTCGGAACACTCCTCTTGGGACAACTAGCAACCCTGTGATCCCTGCTCCCACAACCGAAGCAACCCGCACCAGTCGGCTTCTGCGTAGCCTCCCACTTCCTCTTGGTTCCCTGAGCATGCCTACCGCCCCTGCTAGAACCACCCTGCTGCTGAGCCTTACTAGGCTGAACTGCTGGAGCTACCGCCACTGACTGTGCCCGGATATCCTCCTCAATCTCTGCTGCAGTCTCAACCAGCTCTGCACGCGTAGCATAACTCCTCCCTCTACAATGAACTCTCAAGTCATCACGTAGAGCCCTCAAGAACCTCCTGATCTGAGCCTCCTCAGGCTCCATAGCCCGACCTCCATAACAAAGAAGTCGACTGAACTCCAAGTCCAGCTCCCGCACTGACCGTGTCCCCTGAGACAACCGAAGGAACTGCACCTCCAAACGATCCAATGCCTCTCTAGGAAAATACTTCCGGTTGAACCCCAAAACGAAGTCAGCCCAAGTCATCTCCCGCTGCACCCTCCTAGCAGCCATAGATCTCCACCACAACTCAGCATCACCACTAAAAAAGTAGACCCCTATGTCCACCCAAAACTCCTTAGGATATCTCAGAGTATGGAAGTTACGTTCCACTCTCGTCCTCCACGCATCCGCAGCAGTAGGATCTACACCTCCCGAAAACTGCTCAGTACGCAACCGACCCATATCTGTCAACATGCTGAGATAACGAGCATGTACCCCCGCATCCGCAGCCACTGGCTGCCGCTCCTCCGCCACCACTGGTGGCACTACCTGAGCCTGAGCCGGTACCACTGGTGGTAACCGCTCTAACACCTGTGCTAGCAAAGCCGCAACGTCAACACCAGGGACTCCACCCGCTGGGACCCCCACACCCGGGACCCTAGCATCACCGGCCACTGGAGCATCAACACCGCCCCCTCCTGCCACACTCACGGAATCCCCCGGAACACCCTGCGACTCGCCAACACCCTCAGCTGTCACACTCTGGTCCTCGGTCTCACTAATCACTGGGGCTCTACCCCTACCACGACCACGTCCGCGACCACGTCCGCGTCCACGACCTCAACCAGCCACAGCATCCTCTCTAACCATCTGCACTACCATGAACAGAAGGCTAAGCAAACAATTTCTATTATAACACAAAAACATAAACTCACCGTGGAATCACACACTCGGCTCGAAAAGGATGTTCTAGGACTCCATGCCACACACAATTGACTAACTCACATAATCAATCAAGCATGCAAATCCCAAACATCTACAACAGAAACCTAGTGAACCCAAACCTAGAACCGTAAAGGCTCTGATACCAAAATGAAACGACCGACCCTTTTTTTTTTTTTAATAATAAATAATAAATATAATATAATAAAATAAACTACAGCTAGTGGTCCCATACCCACTAGCCACCTAACCACAAACACATTCAACAGCGGAATAACATAATCAATATCCAATAATAAACCAATAATAACCAATAACAAACCAATATTATAGCAAAGGCAATATCCCAATACCAAACAACAAGAAACAAGGAACCAGCAACCTAGCAATGTTTCTAATGACCCAACTCTAGCAACCTAGCCATGCCAGACAACACCCAATCGAGTCCCTAGAACATCCTCCTCTTCATTGCCTTGATTCCACGATCATACTTTGCCTTTACCTGCACCACAAACACAAATTGAGATGCATGAGTATTTGATAAACACTCAGTGAGGCAATCCTCCCATCTACTGGGCTATACACACAAGCAATAAGATCTCTACATGCCACAAACAACAATCAATAAAACAAACCAGGCATTATACAAAGCACACAGCAATCCGTCGTAGCTGAAAGAAGGGTGTCGACCGACACCAGATGGTGTCGATCGACACTGACAATCTGGTGTCGACCGACACCCTGCCCGACACTCCCGAAAACCCTAGTTTATGTCGACCGACACCTCCACATGGCATCGATCGACACTCGCCAAAGTCTCGAGCCGTCCTCGCGTTGGTGTCGACCGACACCCCAACTGGTGTCGACCGACACCGTTGCCAAGCAGCGATTTCCTTCGATCAAAAACTCCGAATCTCGCTTCCAATCTTCTCCAATCCGCTCCTTGCACTCCCAGAGGCCAAACCCAGCCAAAACAGCGACGAAATACCATAGAGAACTCAAAGAAACAACCACATAAGCACCAAATCACATAAAATCTAGAGATCTTAGCTTAGATAAGCCATGGTCATACACTCACCTCTTTCAAGAAGATTCTGACCAACAAGAACGAATTCCCTCACTCCTAGCAAGCTTCTAACACCTTCCCAGCCTTAGATCTCCCAGCAACAGCAAGGAATCTCACCAATCTCTCTCAGAAGCTCAAGAACTACTCTCTCTTTTCTTTTTCTCTGAAAACGGCGGAAAACACAAAACCACACGACCCTAGGTCGTTTTCTTCCTCTAAAAACTCGATTTTAGGGATTCCCTAAACCAACCACGCAAACCGGACAATTACAATTGAACCGACCAAACCGGCCACAACTGGTGTCGATCGATGCCTCACGAGAAGGTGTCGATCGACACCCTTACCAAAATACCAAAAATTGGTTTGCGGGTGTTACAACTATATAGTAGAAAAAATGTTACATTCGTCAATGAGGTCTCGCACAAAACTTTGAACACATCACAATGATCATTTTCTCCTACGTACAAACTCTTTATCTTATCTTACTAATAGAGATATTTATTCACTATCTGTTAAAACACAACTACAGAAGAATATTGAAAAGAAAAATAAATAACAATATTTAATATTAAAAAAAAGAATTTGAGAAAGAATTTATGTGACAACCCATCCCGTGGACCCCACTAGCCCACCGCTAGCTGTCCAACAGACCGTCCGTGGATACTGCTAGCCCACTGCTAGCCGTCCCAATGGACCCCAAGGTGACCCTGCAGGGAATCGATCCTAACCCATCATTGTGGATATCCAAATCCACCAGTAGGTTATTGGTGCGTTAGGCGTTTCTCGAACCATGGTTCCCACCCTTTAACAACCTTTCCCACAGGACAAGCAGGGTCCATGGACGGTCCGCTGGGAAGCAAGCGGTGGGCTGATGAGGTCCACGGGACGGGTTGTCACGATTTTAAATGAATATAATTTCCGCTGCCGGGCTTTGAACCTAGAAAACAAATATCAATTAAATAGTTTGTTTAAACATTGCGCTACAGTAGATCTTCTGTTAAATATGTATAAATGGTGTAAAAGAAAAGCTTTTGGACTTGGGATCTTGTGTTGTATAGTCAAACTTCTAACATTTTATCTGATTTACACTTTTCATTCTTGTAAACAACATAAGAAATATTTACTCTGGAAAATTTTATAGTTTTATGTTTTACATATCCACTACATTCTTCTCGGTGAGAAACTAAAGTATTGTCCTACTCTATAGTTGAAACAATGTTACATTCGTCAATGAGGTCTGCCACAAAATTTTGAACACATCACAATGATTATTTTCTCCTACGTTCAAATTTTTTATCTTATCTCTCTAGTAGAGATATTTATTCACTATCTGTTTAAAACACAACTTCAAAAGAATATTGAAAAGAAAAATAAATAAAAATATTTTAAAAGAAAGAATTTTAGAAAAGAATTCAAAATAAAAATAATTTCTGCTGTCGGGCTTTGAACCTGCAAATCAAATATCAATTAGATAGTTGGTTTAACCATTGCGCTACAGCAGATCTTGTGATTGACTTGTATATAAGGTGTAGAAAAAAATATTTTGGACTTGGGATCTTGTGTTGTATAGTCAAAATGCTAACATTTTATCTGTTTATATTTTTCATACTTATATATAACCAAATAAATATTTAATTTAGAAAATTTTACGGTTCAAGTTTTACATATTCAATACATTTTTCTCGGTAAGAAACTACAGTATCATCCTACTATGTAGGAGAAACAATGGTACATTCTTCAATAAGGTCTCACACAAAATTTTGATTGTTTTCTCTTACGTACAAACTTTTTTGATCTTATCTCTCTAATAGAGATATTTATTCACTATCTGTTTAAGACACAACTTCAAAAGAATATTGAAAAGAAAAATAAATAAAAATATTTGATATTAAAAAAAAAAGAATTTTAGAAAAAATTCAAAATAAAAATAATTTCTGCTGCCGGGCTTTGAACCCGGAAATCAAATATCAATTAGATAGTTGGTTTAACCATTGCGCTACAGCAGATCTTGAGATAGACTTGTATATAAGGTGTAGGAAAAAAGATTTTGGACTTCAGATCTTGTGTTGTATAGTTAAAATGCTAACATTTTATCTGATTTATTTTTTCCGTACTTGTATATAACCAAATATATATTTAATTTAAAAAATTTTACGGTTTCAAGTTTTACATATTCACTACATTTTTCTCAGTGAGAAACTACAGTATCATCCTACTATGTAGTAGAAACAATGTTACATTCGTCAATGAGGTCTCGCACAAAACTTTGAACACATCACAATAATTATTTTCTCCTACGTACAGACTTTTTATTTTATCTCTCTAATAGAGATATTTATTCACTATCTGTTTAAAGCACAACTACAAAAGAATATTGCAAAGGAAAATAAACAAAAATATTTAATATTGGAAGAAAGAATTTTAGAAAAGAATTCAAAATAAAAATAATTTCTACTGTCGGGCTTTGAACCCGGAAATCAAATATCAATTAGATAGTTAGTTTAACCATTGCGCTACAGCAGATCTTGTGTTAGACTTGTATATAAGGTGTAGAAGAAAAGATTTTGCACTTGGGATCTTGTGTTGTATAGTCAAAATGCTAACATTTTATCTGATTTATATTTTCCATACTTGTATATAACCAAATAAATATTTAATTTAGAAAATTTTACTGTTTCAAGTTTTACATATTCAGAACATTTTTCTCGGTGAGTGATAGACAGGTTTTCACCCAGGGTATCAATCCCCTATGCAGTTGTAGTACAAAGGGTTATCAATCCAAATGGTTGTGTATTGCTAGCAGGAAGGATATGATCAGTACAATATAAGTCAAGCCAAGCAATTAAGGTTTGGGTTCTAACAGTCATAAAATAAACAAAGTAAAAGAATATAAACAAGTAAACCATACGACCTAAGCACTCGATGCAAGCAATCGAGTACAGGCTCGAGTGGGGGTGGTCGAGTATGCAAGTAAGTTATGAACAGCTCGAGGTATTACTCGATGCAGGTTATCGTGTACCTGATCGGGTAAGTGGTCGAGTAAGTAAAGAAAATGTAAACAAATAAAATACTAAGTGTTCTAGACCAGTATGGGATGCCTTACATGCCTCAAGCAATTATTTCCTAGACAATGAACCTCTAAAACCTTGTCACCACACTTTCGCACTAGCAACAATCAACCTTAAACATGCTACCACACTGTCGCACTAGTAATATGAACAAGCAGGCATTAAGAACAATTCATTTTTGTCAGTAGACTTAAACTCATCTGATTTTGTCACTCAGAGTTAAGTAAACCTCTAGCATTGACCTAATCAAGCATTTTATCTACTCCTTTCGGCCTGTAGCATTGTAAACGCCCTAGATCTAATCTTAACCTTTCGGTCTGTTGACAACATTAAGAACATCAACCTAGAAGGAAATCTATCAATCATAACAATCAACTAAGGCATCCTTACCGATTAAGAACACCTAATCATCTATCCCATCCCTAGAAGCTTTGCTACACTACTCAGACATAGAAACGAATGAAAAAGCAATCATAATAAACGAAAATGACATTTTATTAAAAGATAGAGTAGAGTAGAAAGAGAATGGGATAAAGATCTAAGAAAACTACAAAATAAAAGTGCAAAAACAAGAAGAAAATGTTGAGTCGCTCAGTTCTCTCACAGAAGCTCTCGCTCTCTGGTTTGAGGGTCTGCGGCGTGCTCGTTTGCGAGCTAAGGAAAGAGGAGATTTATATATGGAAACCCATATGACCTAGCTTCCAAGACCTGCCCGATGGTCTACTCGATGGGGTACATGAGGGTGAAGTCGAGTAACTCCTCGGGTGGATCTTCGGGTTGCTCTTCGCGCTCTTGGATCCTCTTCGATCGTGTTGGGGTTCGGACTTGTACTTGTAGCTCGATGGCTCCTTCGGTTACATGCTCGAGTTGTCCTTGTTTTTCCCCATTTTTGGTTCTTTAGCACCTGTTTTTATCCAAAATATGCAAATGCAGAAATGCAACACCCTAAATGCTCTAAAAGTTGATTCCTACAGTAAATGACCTAAAAATGCTAAGTTAGAGGTATGAATAATGCAAAATATGGACAAAAAAGGATGCTAAAAACATGTAAATTAGAGTGTTATCAGTGAGAGACTACATTATCATCCTACTATGTAGGAGAAAAAATGGAACATTCGTCAATGAGGTATCGCACAAAATTTTGATTGTTTTCTCCTACGTACAAATTTTTTTTTATCTTATCTCTCTAATAGAAATATTTATCCACTATCTCTTTAAGACACAACTTCAATAGAATATTGAAAAGAAAAATAAATAAAAATATTTAATGTTAAAAGAAAGAATTTTAGAAAAGAATTCAAAATAAAATTTATTTCTGCTGCCAGGCTTTGAACCCAGAAATCAAATATCAATTAGATAGTTGGTTTAACCATTGCGCTACAGCAGATCTTCTGACAGACTTGTCTATAAGGTGTAGAAGAAAAGATTTTGGAGTTGGGATCTTGTGTTGTATAGTCAAAATGCTAACATTTTATCTGATTTATATTTTCCATACTTGTATATAACCAAATAAATATTTAATTTAGAAAATTTTACTGTTTCAAGTTTTACATATTCAATACATTTTTCTCGGTAAGAAACTATAGTATCATCCTACTATGTAGGAGAAACAATGGTACATTCTTCTATGAGGTCTCACACAAAATTTTGATTGTTTTCTTTTACGTACAAAATTTTTTTTATCTTATCTCTCTAATAGAGATATTTATTCACTATCTGTTTAAGACACAACTTCAAAAGAATATTGAAAAGAAAAATAAATAAAAATTTTGATATTAAAAAAAAAAAGAATTTTAGAAAAAATTCAAAATAAAAATAATTTCTGCTGCCGGGCTTTGAACCCAGAAGTCAAATATCAATTAGAAAGTTGGTTTAACCATTGCGCTACAGCAGATCTTGTGACAGACTTGTATATAAGGTGTAGAAGAAAAGTTTTGGACTTGGGATCTTGTGTTGTATAGTCAAAATGCTAACATTTTATCTAATTTATATTTTCCATACTTGTATATAACCAAATAAATATTTAAATTAGAAAATTTTATGGTTTCAAGTTTTACATATTCAATACATTTTTCTCGGTGAGAAACTACAGTATCATCCTACTATGTAGGAGAAACAATTGTACATTCGTCAATTAGGTATGGCACAAAATTTTGATTGTTTTCTCCTACCTACAATCTTTTTTTTTTATCTTATCTCTCTAATAGAGATATTCATTCACTATCTCTTTAAGACACAATTTCAAAATAATATTGAAAAGAAAAATAAATAAAAATATTTAATGTTTAAAGAAAGAATTTTAGAAAATAATTCAAAATAAAATTTTTTTTGCTGCTGGGCTTTGAACCCGGAAATCAAATATCAATTAGATAGTTGATTTAACCATTGAGCTACAGCAGATCTTGTGATAGAATTGTATACAAGGTGTAGAAGAAAAGATTTTGTACTTGGGATCTTGTGTTGTATAGTAAAAATGCTAACATTTTATCTGATTTATATTTTCCATACTTGTATATAACCAAACAAATATTTCATTTAGAAAATTTTACGGTTTCAAGTTTTACATATTCATTGCATTTTTCTCGGTGAGAAAATACACTATCATCCTACTATGTAGGAGAAACAATGGTACATTCGTCAATGAGGTATCGCACAAAATTGTGATTGTTTTCTCCTAAGTACAATCTTTTTTTTATATTATTTCTATAATAGAGATTTTTATTCACTATCTCATTAAGACACAACTTCAAAACAATATTGAAAAGAAAAATAAATAAAAATATTTAATGTTAAAAGAAAGAATTTTAGAAAAGAATTCAAAATAAAAATAATTTTTGCTGCCGGGCTTTGAACCCATAAATCACATATCAATTAGATAGTTGGTTTAACCATTGCACAACAGCAGATCTTGTTACAGACTTGTATATAAGGTGTAGAAGAAAAGATTTTTTGGACTTGGGATCTTGTGTTGTATAGTCAAAATGCTAACATTTTAACTGATTTATATTTTCCATACTTGTATATAACCAAATAAATATATAATTTAGAAAATTTTATGGTTTTAAATTTTACATATTCAATACATTTTTCTTAGTGAGAAACTACAGTATCATCCTACTATGTAGGAGAAACAATGGTACATTCGTCAATGAGGTATCGCACAAAATTTTGATTGTTTTCTCCTACGTACAAACTTTTTTTTATCTTATCTCTCTAATAGAGATATTTATTCACTATCTCTTTAAGACACAACTTCAAAAGAATATTGAAAAGAAAAATAAATAAAAAATTTTAATGTTAAAAGAAAGAATTTTACAAAAGAATTCTAAATAAAAATAGTTTCTGCTGCCGGGCTTTGAACCCGGAAATCAAATATCAATTAGATAGTAGGTTTAACCATTGCGCTACAGCAGATCTTGTCATAGACTTGTATATAAGGTGTAGAAGAAAAGATTTTGGACTTGGGATCTTGTGTTGTATAGTCAAAATGCTAACATTTTATCTGATTTATATTTTCCATACTTGTATATAACCAAATAAATATTTAATTTAGAAAATTTTATGGTTTCAAGTTTTACATATTCAATACATTTTTCTCGGTGAGAAACTACAGTATCATGCTACTATGTAGGAGAAACAATTGTACATTTGTCAATGAGGTATCGCACAAAATTTTGATTGTTTTCTCCTACGTACAAACTGTTTTTTATCTTATCTCTCTAATAGAGATATTTATTCACTATTTCTTTAAGACACAATTTTAAAAGAATCTTGAAAAGAAAAATAAATAAAAATATTTAATGTTGAAAGAAAGAATTTTAGAAAAGAATTCAAAATACAAATAATTACTGCAGCCGGGCTTTGAACCCAGAAATCAAATATCAGTTAGATAGTTGGTTGAACCATTGTGATACAGCAGATCTTGTGACAGACTTGTCTATAAGGTGTAGAAGAAAAGATTTTGGAGTTTGGATCTTGTGTTGTATAGTCAAAATGCTAACATTTTATCTGATTTATATTTTCCATACTTGTATATAACCAAATAAATATTTAATTTAGAAAATTTTACTGTTTCAAGTTTTACATATTCAATACATTTTTCTCGATGAATAACTACAGTATCATTCTACTATGTAGGAGAAACAATGGTACATTCGTCAATGAGGTATCGTACAAAATTTTGATTGTTTTCTCCTACGTACAAACTTTTTTTTATCTTATCTCTCTAATAGAGATATTTATTCACTATCTCTTTAAGACACAACTTCAATAGAATATTGAAAAGAAAATAAATAAAAATATTTAATGTTAAAAGAAAGAATTTTAGAAAAGAATTCAAAATAAAAATAATTTCTGCTGCCGGGCTTTGAAACTGGAAATCAAATATCAATTAGATAGTTGGTTTAAAAATTCCGCTACAGCAGATCTTGTGACAGACTTGTATATAAGGTGTAGAATAAAAGATTTTGGACTTGGGATCTTGTGTTGTGTAGTCAATATGCTAACATTTTATCTTATTTATATTTTCCATACTAGTATATAACCAAATAAATATTTAATTTAGAAAATTTTACGGTTTCAAGTTTTACATATTCAATACATTTTTCTCGGTGAGAAACTACAGTATCATCCTACTATGTAGGAGAAACAATTGTACATTCGTCAATGAGGTATCATACAAAATTTTGATTGTTTTCTCTTACGTACAAACTTTTTTTTATCTTATCTCTCTAATAGAGATATTTATTCACTATCTCTTTAAGACACAACTTCAAAAGAATATTAAAAAGAAAAATAAATAAAAATATTTAATGTTGAAAGAAAGAATTTTAGAAAAGAATTCAAAATAAAAATTATTTCTGCTGCCAGGCTTTGAACCCATAAATCAAATATCAATTAGATAGTTGGTTTAACCTTTGCGCTACAGCAGATCTTGTGACAGGATTTCTATAAGGTGTAGAAGAAAAGATTTTGGAGTTGGGATCTTGTGTTGTATAGTCAAAATGCTAACATTTTATCTGATTTATATTTTCCATACTTGTATATAACCAAATAAATATTTAATTTAGAAAATTTTACTGTTTCAAGTTTTACATATTCAATACATTTTTCTCTGTGAATAACTACAGTATCATTCTACTATGTAGGAGAAACAATGGTACATTCGTCAATGAGGTATCGTACAAAAATTTGATTGTTTTCTCCTACGTACAAACTTTTTTTTTTTTATCTTATCTCTCTAATAGAGATATTTATTCACTATCTCTTTAAGACACAACTTCAAAAGAATATTGAAAAGAAAAATAAATAAAAAAATTTAATGTTAAAAGAAAGAATTTTACAAAAGAATTAAGGTGTAGAAGAAAAGATTTTGGACTTGGGATCTTTTGTTGTATAGTCAAAATGCTAACATTTTATCTTATTTATATTTTCCAAACTTAAATATAACCAAATAAATATTTAATTTAGAAAATTTTACGGTTCAAGTTTTACATATTCAATACATTTTTCTTGGTAAGAAACTAGAGTATCATCCTACTATGTAGGAGAAACAATGGTACATTCTTCAATGAGGTCTCACACAAAATTTGGATTGTTTTCTTCTATGTACAAACTTTTTTTTATCTTATCTCTCTAATAGAGATATTTATTCACTATCTGTTTAAGACACAACTTCAAAAGAATATTGAAAAGAAAAATAAATAAAAATTTTGATATTAAAAAAAAAAGAATTTTAGAAAAAATTCAAAATAAAAATAATTTCTGCTGCCGGGCTTTGAACCCGGAAATCAAATATCAATTAGATAGTTGGTTTAACCATTGCGCTACAGCAGATCTTGTGACAGACTTGTATATAAGGTGTAGAAGAAAAGATTTTGGACTTGGGATCTTGTGTTGTATAGTCAAAATGCTAACATTTTATCTAATTTATATTTTCCATACTTGTGTATAACCAAATAAATATTTAAATTAGAAACTTTTATGGTTTCAAGTTTTACATATTCAATACATTTTTCTCGGTGAGAAACTACAGTATCATCCTACTATGTAGGAGAAACAATTGTACATTCGTCAATGAGGTATGGCACAAAATTTTGATTGTTTTCTCCTACCTCCAAACTTTTTTTTTCATCTTATCTCTCTAATAGAGGTATTCATTCACTATCTCTTTAAGACACAATTTCAAAATAATATTGAAAAGAAAAATAAATAAAAATATTTAATGTTTAAAGAAAGAATTTTAGAAAAGAATTCAAAATAAAAAAATTTTTTGCTGCCGGGCTTTGAACCCGGAAATCAAATATCAATTAGATAGTTGGTTTAACCATTGAGCTACAGCAGATCTTGTGATAGACTTGTATACAAGATGTAGAAGAAAAGATTTTGTACTTGGGATCTTGTGTTGTATAGTAAAAATGCTAACATTTTATTTGATTTATATTTTCCATACTTGTATATAACCAAACAAATATTTAATTTACAAAATTTTACGGTTTCAAGTTTTACATATTCATTACATTTTTCTCGGAGAGAAACTACACTATCATCCTACTATGTAGGAGAAACAATGGTACATTCGTCAATGAGGTATCGCACAAAATTGTGATTGTTTTCTCCTAAGTACAATCTTTTTTTTATATTATTTCTAAAATAGAGATTTTTATTCACTATCTCATTAAGACACAACTTCAAAAGAATATTGAAAAGAAAAATAAATAAAAATATTTAATGTTAAAAGAAAGAATTTTAGAAAAGAATTCAAAATAAAAATAATTTCTGCTGCCGGGCTTTGAACCCAGAAATCAAATATCAATTAGATAGTTGGTTTAACCATTGCGCAACAGCAGATCTTGTGACAGACTTGTATATAAGGTGTAGAAGAAAAGATTTTGGACTTGGGATCTTGTGTTGTATAGTCAAAATGCTAACATTTTATCTTATTTATATTTTCCATACTTGTATATAACCAAATAAATATTTAATTTAGAAAATTTTACTGTTTTAAGTTTTACTTATTCAATACATTTTTCTCGGTGAGAAACTACAGTATCATCCTACTATGTAGGAGAAACAATGGTACATTCGTCAATGAGGTATCGCACAAAATTTTGATTGTTTTCTCCTACGTAAAAACTTTTTTTTATCTTATCTCTCTAATAGATATATTTATTCACTATCTCTTTAAGACACAACTTCAAAAGAATATTGAAAAGAAAAATAAAGAAAAACATTTAATGTTTAAAGATAGAATTTTAGAAAAGAATTCAAAATAAAAATAACCTGCTGGGCTTTGAACCCAAAAATCAAATATCAATTAGATAGTTGGTTTAACCATTGCCCTACAGCAGATCTTGTGATAGACTTGTATATAAGATGTAGAAGAAAAGATTTTGGACTTGGGATCTTGTTGTGTATAGTCAAAATGCTAACATTTTAACTGATTTATATTTTCCATACTTGTATATAACCAAATAAATATTTAATTTAGAAAATTTTATGGTTTTAAGTTTTACATATTGAATACATTTTTCTCAGTGAGAAACTACAGTATCATCCTAATATGTAGGAGAAACAATGGTACATTTGTCAATGAGGTATCGCACAAAATTTTGATTGTTTTCTCCTACGTACAAACTTTTTTTTATCTCATCTCTCTAATAGAGATATTTATTCACTATCTCTTTAAGACACAACTTCAAAAGAATATTGAAAAGAAAAATAAATAAAAAATTTTAATGTTAAAAGAAAGAATTTTACAAAAGAATTCAAAATAAAAATAATTTCTGCTGCCGGGCTTTGAACCCGGAAATCAAATATCAATTAGATAGTTGGTTTAACCATTGCGCTACAGCAGATCTTGTGATAGACTTGTATATAAGGTGTACAAGAAAAGATTTTGGACTTGGGATATTGTGTTGTATAGTCAAAATGCTAACATTTTATCTGATTTATATTTTCCATACTTGTATATAACAAAATAAATATTTAATTTAGAAAATTTTACTGTTTCAAGTTTTACATATTCAATATATTTTTCTCGGTGAATAACTACAGTATCATTCTAATATGTAGGAGAAACAATGGTACATTCGTCAATGAGGTATCGCACAAAATTTTGATTGTTTTCTCCTACGTACAAACTTTTTTTTTATCTTATCTCTCTAATAGAGATATTTATTCACTATCTCTTTAAGACACAACTTCAAAAGAATATTGAAAAGAAAAATAAATAAAAAATTTTAATGTTAAAAGAAAGAATTTTACAAAAGAATTCAAAATAAAAATAATTTCTGCTGCCGGGCTTTGAACCCGGAAATCAAATATCAATTAGATAGTTGGTTTAACCATTGCGCTACAGCAGATCTTGTGATAGACTTGTATATAAGGTGTAGAAGAAAAGATTTTGGACTTGGGATCTTGTGTTGTATAGTCAAAATGCTAACATTTTATATGATTTATATTTTCCATACTTGTATATAACCAAATAAATATTTAATTTAGAAAATTTTATGGTTTCAAGTTTTACATATTCAATACATTTTTCTCGGTGAGAAACTACAGTATCATCCTACTATGTAGGAGAAACAATTGTACATTTGTCAATGAGGTATCACACAAAATTTTGATTGTTTTCTCCTACGTACAAACTTTTTTTTATCTTATCTCTCTAATAGAGATATTTATTCACTATTTTTTTAAGACACAATTTCAAAAGAATATTGAAAAGAAAAATAAATAAAAATATTTATTGTTGAAAGAAAGAATTTTAGAAAAGAATTCAAAATACAAATAATTTCTGCTGTCGGGCTTTGAACCCAGAAATCAAATATCAATTAGATAGTTGGTTTAACCATTTTGATACAGCAGATCTTGTTACAGACTTGTCTATAAGGTGTAGAAGAAAAGATTTTGGAGTTGGGATCTTGTGTTGTATAGTCAAAATGCTAATTTTTTATCTCATTTATATTTTCCATACTTGTATATAACTAAATAAATATTTAATTTAGAAAATTTTACTGTTTCAAGTTTTACATATTCAATACATTTTTCTCGGTGAATAACTACAGTATCATTCTACTATGTAGGAGAAACAATGGTACATTCGTCAATGAGGTATCGTACAAAATTTTGATTGTTTTCTCCTACGTACAAACTTTTTTTTTTATCTTATCTCTCTAATAGAGATATTTATTCACTATCTCTTTAAGACACAATTTCAAAATAATATTGAAAAGAAAAATAAATAAAAATATTTAATGTTTAAAAAAAGAATTTTAGTAAAGAATTCAAAATAAAAATAATTTTTGCTGCCGAGCTTTGAACCCAGAAATCAAATATCAATTAGATAGTTGGTTTAACCATTGTGCTACAGCAGATCTTGTGATAAACTTGTATATAAGGTGTAGAAGAAAAGGTTGGGGACTTGGCATCTTGTGTTGTATAGTCAAAATGCTAACATTTTATCTTATTTATATTTTCCATACTTGTATATAACCAAATAAATATTTAATTTAGAAAATTTTACTGTTTTAAGTTTTACATATTCAATACAATTTTCTCGGTGAGAAACTACAGTATCATCCTACTATGTAGGAGAAACAATGGTACATTCGTCAATGAGGTATCGCACAAAATTTCGATTGTTTTCTCCTACGTACAAACTTTTTTTTATCTTATCTCTCTAATAGATATATTTATTCACTATCTCTTTAAGACACAACTTCAAAAGAATATTGAAAAGAAATATAAAGAAAAACATTTAATGTGTAAAGATAGAATTTTAGAAAAGAATTCAAAATAAAAATAATTTCTGCTGCCGGGCTTTGAACCCAGAAATCAAATATCAATTAGATAGTTGGTTTAACCATTGTGCTACAGCAGATCTTGTGATAAACTTGTATATAAGGTGTAGAAGAAAATATTTGGACTTAGGATCTTGTGTTGTATAGTCAAAATACTAACATTTTATCTGATTTATATTTTCCATTCCTGTATATAACCAAATAAATATTTAATCTAGAAAATTTTACGGTTTCAAGTTTTACATATTCAATACATTTTTCTCGGTGAGAAACTATAGTATCATCCTACTATGTAGGAGAAATAATGGTACATTCGTCAATGAGGTATCGCACAAAATTTTGATTGTTTTCTCTTACGTACAAACTTTTTTTATCTTATCTCTCTAATAGAGATATTTATTCACTATCTGTTTAAGACACAACTTTAAAAGAAGATTGAAAAGAAAAATAAATAAAAAAATTTATTATTAAAAGAAAGAATTTTAGAAAAGAAATCAAAATAAAAATAATTTCTGCTGCCGGGCTTTGAACCCGGAAATCAAATATCAATTAGATAGTTGGTTTAACCATTGCGCTACAGCAGATCTTGTGATAGACTTGTATATAAGATGTAGAAGAAAAGATTTTGGACTTGGAATCTTGTGTTGAATAGTCAATATGCTAAGATTTTATCTGATGTATATTTTCCATACTTATATATAACCAAAGAAATGTTTAATTTGGAAAATTTTACGGTTTCAAATTTTACATATTCAGTACATTTTTCTCTGTGAAAAACTACAGTATCATCCTACTATGTAGGAGAAACAATGGTACATTCGTCAATGAGGTTGAAAGGACCCAACTCTTTTTTTTTAATTAATAAATAATAAATATAATATAATAAATAAACTACAACTAGTGGTCTCATACCCACTAGCCACCTAACCACAATCACATTCAACAACGAAAATAATCAATACCAATATCAATAAATAACCAATAGTATAACATAATCATCATCCAAAACCAAACAGCAAAAATCATAGATCCAGCAACCTAGCAATGTTTCTAGTGACTAAACTCTAGCAACCTAACAATGGCAGACAACGTCCAACCGAGTCCCTAGAACATCCTCCTCTTCATTGCCTTGATTCCACGATCACATTTTGCCTTTACCTGCACCACAAACACAAATTGCAATGAATGAGTATTTTATACACATTCAGTAAGACAATCCTCCCATCTACTGGGCTATACACACAAGCATTAGAGACATCTCTAACCATCAAACAACAATCAACAATCAACAATAACAAACCAGGACACTGCATCGACCGACACCAAGCATGCATCGACCGACACCAGTTGAGGGTTGCGTCGACCGACGCAAGATCTGCATCGACTGATGTTCCCATTGCATCGGCCGACGCATGCTCGATATAGTACGAAAACCCTACAGTTTACATGCTGTCCTCGCATATGCATCGACCGACGCACAAAGTGCATCGACCGATGCAATGTCGAGCATCGTTTTCCCCCTCGGATCTTCGTTCCTAAAACCATAAAACTCGATCGCAAGCCACAAGAAATCTTCCTAACGTCCCAAATATCAATCTAACAAGCCTAACAACACATAACAAGCAAATCAAAGAGCTCTCTAGCTTAGATAAGCCATGGTCATGCACTTACCTTTGCCATGACGATTTTGAACCTCAAACAAGCAAGAAACCACTCCTAGCATGCTCCTACAACGTTCTAAGCCTCAGATCTCACTAGAAAACACCACAAACCTCCAAGAATCTCCCCAAACGCTCAAGAACTCTCACAAACTCGTTCTCCCTTTCTTTTTCACCAAAAACGGCCAAACACGTCGAATGAGACAAAACTCGACTTAAGAGTTTTCCTAACCCAAAACGCAGCGTTTAACCCAAAACGCAGCGTTTAACTGAACCTGCATCGACTGATGCACTATATGCATCGACCGATGCAATCCCCGAAACCGGTATTTCGGTTCGCGGATGTTACAATTCTCCCCCACTAATCTAGATTCATCCTCGAATCTCGCACAACCATCAGCCAAGGACTTCCGTGCAACCGTCTCTATGGCCCGCACTCCTCCGACCGATCTACGGAAGGTCACCTCTAGGCGATAGACTCACGCTCCAGGCGTTATTTGCTCTCGACTTTTGGACTTTCCTTTACTCATAAGCCTAAACCTTGAGTTTTTATTAGCTCCTCATCAGACCTAAGTCTGCATGCCATAATGTTGGCTCCTCATCGGGCCTAAACCTGCATGCCATAATATATAAGGAAAATCCAATACTCGTTTCTCGGGTTGCCACTCTACAGCGCGCCCCCGGATCGTCATCCGAATTTGATATACCAACCATCCTCCCAAGCCACAAAGTCTCAGAATATGGCTGTACTAGGGGAACCTAAGTCCCCCAAGAGTCGCGAGCAAACAATTTTGAACACGTCTGAGTCTTATCCCTATCCAGGTTTCCTTCCCGTGGCTCGCGTAAAACATCTCAATGTCCTACTAACCACATATCCCCTCACTGAATACCTCATGACCACACAGGATCATATACATGCCACAAAGCCAAACAAATGTCAACAGGACCGTCACAAAGACACACAATCTGTCCTAAATAGGACCGTCACAAAGACCAAACAATCTGTCCTAAACAGGACCGTCACAAAGACCATCTATCCCGAAGGACCGTCACAAAGACCATATGTCCCGAAGGACCGTCACAAAGACCATCTGTCCCGAAGGACCGCCTAAACAGGCACTCTGGCTAAACATCCCGCCACAAAGGCCACACATCTGGCTAAATAGCCCGTCACAAAGGTCACACAACTGGCTAAACAGCCTGCCACAAAGGCCATACAACTGGCTAAACAGCCTGCTACAAAGGCCACACAATGTCTAAGAAGACTGCCACATACGGCACAATGACTCAAAAGTCCGCCACTAAGGCCACACAAGCCCCTCCAAGGCCCTCCACCACTAAAATGGACAAATTCTAACTCACATAAAACATTCCATTTTTAGCACTTTCCACTTTTGGAAACTTCTATTTCAGGAAACTTTCCCCAAAACCCCGCCTCACGGAAACTTTGTATCCCGAGCACCACCTCATCTTGTTACTGAGTCGCACAACCAACCACCCCAAACAACCGAGTAAACAAGAGAGATGGGCTGGAATACTCCATTCCCGCTCCAGCCATGGATTACAGATGGGACCAGGCTAGGCAAGTTCAAGTCGCGGCTTGCTTCTCATATTACTTCTTAAACCTTGCCTTCATCCTCGCCTCAGGCTCCCAAGTCTGCTCCTCCACACCATCACAGTCCCAAAGAACTCTCATCAAAGGAACCCTCTTCTTCCGAAGTTCCATGATCCTCCTCTCGAGAACCCTCACTGGTCTCGCCTCCAAAGTCATGTTAGGCTGAAGATCTTCAGGAATCTTAGCCAACAACTGATTATCCTCACGGAGACAATTCCGCAACATAGACACATGGAAAACCTTGTGGAATGCAGCATAACCTCAGGTAACTCTAGTCTATATGTCACTGGTCCAACCCGCTCAATCACTCTGAACGGACCCATATACCTCGGACTCAACTTATTCTCAGTCAATGACCTGTTCAGACCCTGCAACATGGTAATCTTGAGGTATACTCTGTCTCCTACCTGAAACTCAAGATCTCTCCTCCTCCTATCAGCATAGCTCCTCTGCCTATCCTGAGCCTCCTTCATGTTCAGCTTGAGAACCCGAATCTTCTCTGAGGTCTCCTGAACAAAATCTGCCCCGAACATGCTCCTCTCCCCCACCTGAGTTCAGCATAACGGTGTACGACACAGCCTCCCATACAAAGCCTTATAAGAAGCCATCCCAATACTCGCCTGATAACTGTTGTTGTAAGCAAATTCTACCAGGTTCAAGTGATCTGCCCTATGGCCACCCCAATCCAATACACACATCCTCAACAAATCTTCCAGTGTCTGGATCGTCCTCTCCGACTGTCCGTCTGTCTGGGGATGATAAGATGTACTAATATGCACCTTAGTGCCCATCTCTGCCTGAAATGCCTTCCAGAACACCAAAGTGAACTTAGAATCCCTATCAGAAACGATACTCGTTGGCACCCCATGCAATCTGACTATCTCCTCACATATTTCTTAGCCAATACCGCTGCTCCATCAGTCTTCTTAATGGCCAGAAAATGTGCTGACTTAGTCAACCGGTCCACCATGACCCAAATAGCATCAAAAGTCCGAGACAATGGCAATCCTACCACAAAATCCATAGTCATCATATCCCACTTCCACTCAGGAATGGGTAGACTCTTCAGTAAGCCGCCTGGAACTTGATGCTCCGCCTTCACTAGCTAACACACATCGCACCTCACGACCCAACTAGCTACATCTTTCTTAATCCCGACCTAGTGATAGTACCTCTTGAGATCACGGTTGATAAGCCGATTTTCACCCAGGGTATCAATTCCCTATTCAGTTGTAGTACAAAGGGTTATCAATCCAAATGGTTGTTTATGCTAGCAGGAAGGATGAAATCAGAATAATGCAAGTCAAGCCAAGTAAAAAAGGGTTTTATCTAACAATCCTAAAATAATAAAAGAAAATACTATAAACAAAGAACCACACGAGCTAAGAACTCGATGCAAGCATTCGAGTACATGATCGGGTGGGGTGATCGAGTAAGCAAATGAAGTATGAACAACTCGAGGGGTTACTCGAAGCAGGTGATCGTGTACCTGTTCGGGTAAAGGATCGAGTGATGAATGAAAATGCAAACAATTAAGATACGAAAGCTTCTAAGGATGGGGTAATCGAATCCTAAGTATTCCTGACCGGTACAGATGTCTTGCATGCCTCAAGCAAATATTTCCTAGACAATGAATCTCTAAAAATCTTGTTAAAACACTCTCGTGATAGAAACAATAAACCTTGATCACTCCCCTACCCAACTCTCGTTAGAGAAACATGACCAAGCAGGCATTAAGATCCGATTCATTATTGTCAGTAAACCCCTTACTCATCTAATCTCTTAGGCTAAGTGAGTAAACCTCTAGCATTGGTAGATTCAAGCATCTCATCTACACCTCTCGGTGGTAAAACACTTTAGATCTAATCTCACCCTCTCGGTTTGTTGACAGCATTAAGAACACCAATCTAGAAGGAAATCTATCAAACATATACAATCAAACTAAGACATCCTAATCGATCAAGAACACAAAATCATCTCCCTAGAAACTTTACTACACTACTCGAAAATCATAGCAAGAAATATTGACCATGGCCGATCATGTGTTAGGAGGTGTCCGTACGACCCGTCCGTACACAAGATAAATAAGGCCGAGTCTTCTTGGTGTGGAAGCCTTAAGGCAAGGATAAGCCTTATCAAGCCCACAAGAAGGATCGAGAACATCCATTGGAGGCATAAAGGGAAGAAGAAGTCAACGAGTGAAGTTAAGCAAGTTGGCATTGCTAATGTCGCTATCAACACTTAGGGAATCACAATTCTCTCTCTATATGTCTCTATCTTATGTTTCTATTTATGTAAAGGGATTTACCCTAGTATGGCCGCCTATTTAAGGTTGTGTCACATGTTGTATGAGATTATTCTAGTTCGATTCCATTCTCTTCATTTTCTCATTCTCTTTACTTCAACAATTCTCTCTCTCTTTATTCTACCGAAACTCTCTCAATCTCTTAAGTCTTCCGCTCATTCTAACATGGTATCAGAGCTAGGTTGTCGTTCTTGACAATCTAACTCTTCTACTCTCCTATTCTCCATCTCTTTTCACTCGATTCTTCTTTCTTACTTCCTATATTCTCCGGGTAAAAGCTTTGTCCAGCGGTCCATAGCACTTAAACCATGGAAAACGCTAAGCCCATTGTTACACCGATTGTTCTTAAGGGAACAAACTACTTGCTGTGGACAAGAACCACAAGAACTGCCCTTGGAGGTCGTGGCCTTTGGAGTCATGTCAAAACCGACTATGTTCCAAAGCGAAACCTCAAAGGAGAAGATGAAGGCGCTTCCGAGGTGGAAGTAGAGGAAGAGAGCGAGAGGAAGGCCAAGTGGTTCCAAGAAGACCAAGTTGTCCTATCCGTTCTCCAAAACTCTCTCGGCACGTCAATTCTCGAAGCCTACTCCTATTGCGAGACGGCCAAGGAGCTTTGGGAAACGCTCAAAAGTGTTTATGGTAATGTCTCTAACTTGACTCGAGTGTTTGAGATCAAGAAGGCTATTAATGAGCTCCCTCAAGAGGATTTGGAGTTCACTAAACATCTTGGTAAGTTTAGAGCACTATGGTCCGAACTCGATATGTTGCGGCCAAGTACACTTGATCCGGCGGTACTGACTGAAAGGAAGGAGAAAGACAAGGTTTTTGGACTCCTCCTCACCTTGAATCCCTCCTTCAATGACCTCTTGAAGCACATTCTTAGAGCCGAGAAGCTACCTTCCTTCGAAGACATTTGTTCTCAAATTCAAAAGGAACAAGGATCACTTGACTTGTTTAGCGGTAAGGGGGAGCTTGCTACGGCTGACAAAGGAGTGTATAGGCAAGAAGAGAGGAAGGTGATGATCTGTGACCATTGCAAGAAGCGAGGACACATGAAAGACAAGTGCTGGATTCTTCACCCTCACCTAAAACCGGCCAAGTTCAAGGCTCACCTCTCGAAGGAAGCGGCTAGCGACAAAGGAACCGGTTCGTCGAGGCAGGGAGATGAGGCGGCTATGATGGCAGCCTATGGAGAGGTGGTGAGAAAGTCAGATCTTAAGGCCCTTATCCGCTCCATCGCCTCACTCAAGGACTCTGGTATCTCTTTCTTTACCTCTAAGCCGAGTAATTCACTTGTTATCGACTCGGGTGCTTCTCATCATATGATTAGTAACCCGAGTCTATTAGATAACATAAAGCCGGCCTTAGGTAGTGTTATTATAGCAAATGGAGACCGAGTGCCAGTGAAAGGAGTAGGAAACTTGAAATTATTTGATAAAACCTCAAAAGCTTTCTTTATGCCTACTTTCACATCAAACTTACTATCGGTTAAGAGGACTACTAATGATTTGAACTGCTACACCATATTTGGTCCTAATAGTGTTCAATTTCAGGATATTAAGACGGGAAAGGTTCTTGGAGAAGGAGATGGGAAAGGAGATCTCTATGTCTTAGAGAAAACCTCATCAAATCTATCTACCTCGCCTAGTTCTTGTTTTGTTGTTAATTCGGATAGTATGTGGCATGCTAGATTAGGCCATCCTCATTCTCGTGCTCTTGCTTTAATGCTTCCAAATGTTTCTTTTGATAACTCAAGTTGTGAGTCTTGTATTCTTGGAAAACATTGCAAGTCTATTTTCCCTAAGTCTACTACTATTTATGAGCATTGCTTTGATTTAGTACATTCTGATGTGTGGACTTCACCATGTCTTTCTAGAGATAACAACAAGTACTTTGTGACTTTTATTGATGAAAAATCTAAGTACACATGGATTACCTTGTTACCTTCAAAAGATAGGGTGTTTGATGCCTTCATTAATTTTCAAAATTATGTAACTAATCAGTTCAATGCTAAAATTAAGGTGCTTAGGTCAGACAATGGTGGGGAATATACAAGTTACAAGTTCAAAGAACATCTAGCTAAGGATGGCATTCTACACCAAACTAGCTGCCCATACACGTCCCAACAAAATGGTGTGGCTGAGAGGAAGAATCGACACCTCATGGAGGTGGCAAGGTCGATGATGTTTCACTCGAATGTCACGAAGAGGTTTTGGGGTGATGCGGTTATGACTGGTTGTTATCTAATCAATCAGACCCCAACCAAAGTTCTTCATGACATGTCTCCCTTTGAGGTACTCAACAAATTTAAACCTTCCTTAGATCACTTACGTGTCTTTGGGTGTGTGTGTTTTGTACTAGTTCCTGGAGAGCAAAGAAGCAAACTCGATGCCAAGAGCATAAGGTGCATGTTCATCGGCTACTCGACCTCTCAAAAGGGGTATAAGTGTTACGACCCGACGACCAATCTTTGTTACGTCTCTCGGGATGTACGGTTCATCGAAAGTGTCGGATACTTCGATACAAAGGACTGGAACAGTCTTAAAGATCTCTCTCATTCACCAAACGACCGAGCCTCCAGTTTGAAGTTCCTCCTTGACCACTTAGGCAATCCGGCGCTCCCCACTGATCGAACTTGCCTACGGCCAGACCTGCCGACTGAAGACAGCCAGACCGAGGGTGTACCAACCACGGCTAATCATGATGAATCTCATACGCCAACTGGTACATTACCGGAACTCGGTCCCTGCCTGCCGGACCATCGAGACAATACTACGGAGCCGTCGCCTAATGAAGTTCCCGTAAATGGCGCCGAGGATAGTGAGGAAGTGACAACGCATAGTAATAACACGGAGCCTACTCCACCAGTCCTACGTCGAAGTGAATGAGTCAAATCTCATCCCTCAACCTGGATAAACAAGAGAGTCTACTACAACAACCAAGCCGTCGCTCACCCTATCCAGGCCACTTGTTCGCTTGCACTGTTACCACCGGATCACCAAGCCTTCATTGGTCACCTTGACGCCAATTGGGTTCCACAGACCTATGACGAGGCCAAGGATCACAAGGTCTGGCTCGATGCGGTCAAAGACGAAACTGGTGCCATGATCCGCAACCACACATGGGACAAAGCCGACCTACCAAAAGGGAAGAAGGCGGTCAGTTCGAAATGGGTGTTCACCATAAAGTATCTGAGTAATGGCGAGATAGAAAGGCACAAAGTTCGCCTAGTTGCTCGCGGATTCACCCAGACCTATGGCACCGACTACACTGATACGTTCGCACCGGTGGCCAAGCTCCACACAGTTCGGGTTGTGCTCTCCTTGGCGGTTAATCTCTCATGGGATTTGTGGCAAATGGACGTCAAGAATGCCTTTCTCCAGGGAGAAGTTGAAGAGGAAGTTTACATGACTCCTCCACCGGGTCTTGAAGACATGGTCACTCCAGGCCGCATCCTACGTCTTCACAAAGCCATCTACGGCCTCAAGCAGTCCCCGCGGGCCTGGTACCACAAACTTATGTCGCTTCTCAAAGCGAATGCCTTCAAGCGGCTGACCACACTCTGTTCACACTCAAAACCGCGCGTGGTCTGGTTGTAGTCTTGGTCTACGTTGATGACATTATTGTGACTGGCGACGACAAGGATGGTATTGAAGACATCAAGCGCTCTCTCCACTCTAGCTTTGATATTAAAGACCTTGGTGAACTAAAATACTTCTTAGGCATTGAAATCTGTCGCTCTCCGGAGGGGCTCTTTCTCTCGCAAAGGAAGTATACTCTTGATCTTTTGGCTGAAACAGGAAAGCTTGGGTCTAAACCGGTGTCTACGCCCCTTGATGAGGACTACCAGCTCAAGCGAAAGGGGGAGAGTCTACGGGCCAAAGAGGGAAAACCGCGAGAACCCATGGACGAGCCGTACAAAGATGTCACGCGATATCGACGCCTTGTAGGTAAGTTAATATATCTTACCATTACACGACCTGACATATGTTATGCTGTGAATCAGGTTAGTCAACACATGAAGGCTCCAAGCAAATATCAATGGAGTCAGGTCGAGAGGATTCTATGCTATCTTAAAGGCAGTCCGGGTCAAGGCATTTGGATGGGCAAGAATGATAACACTGAGTTAGTAGGCTATTGTGATGCGGATTACAATGGAGATGCCTTGGATAGGAGGTCAACCACTGGATATTGTACCTTCGTTGGTGGGAACCTAGTCACATGGAAGTCAAAGAAGCAAAAGGTGGTATCTTGTTCAAGCGCCGAAGCTGAGTATCGAGCAATGAGGAAGCTAACGAACGAATTGACTTGGTTAAAGGGGCTACTTAAGGATCTTGGTATTGAAACAAAGCTGCCGATCACTATGCACTGCGATAATGAGGATGCGATGGTTACTTATTTGCTATGGTTCTCTTTTCTTCTTATTCTTAAGACATACAAGCTTTTTTTCTTGACTTTTCTTTTCTTTTCTTTAACTAGAACCATCTTCAACAATTTTTTACTTCCCATCCTTTCACTAGACTTTGCTTAAACACATTCTCCTCTTAAAGACTTTACCCTTTTTCTTTCTCTTTTTCCTTTTTCCCTTTCAAAACAGCCAAGTCCCAAACCCAACAAGTGAACCACCTAGTCCTATCTAGTTTGAAAAATGCAAACTAGAACTACACAAGGTTTTATTCTTGTCAGTTCAAACCTAACACTTTCTACCAAGCTCAATCCCAAAAATAGGCCTCACACACACAAGAATAAACATGGCTTGAAAGAAGGGTTGGTTAAGGGGTAGGGGAACTGATTTTAAAGGTTTAATCAGCTACTTGGATCAACAAGAGTGGTAAAAAGGAGAAAGATGATCCAAATATGTATATCGTATCCATGAGTTTAAAGCAATGCACACATTGATAATTGAGATTCAATATTAGGTTCTTATAAATAGGAAATGGTATCAAGTCACAACATGCTTCAATATAGACCAAATGCAATGCAGGAATTCAAGGCTTGGTTCAATCTTATGCTTCTAACTACTCAACTAGCATCAAAGTACTATTAACTTGGGCATTGATCCTAGTCTAGTGAATAAGCAAGCTAACAAGGAAAAACTCATCATAGATCCCTAATGCAAATATTACACAATCCTATATGAAACATGCTAAACAAGATCCTAATATGCAATGCAAACTACATGAATACTCTTTTTTTTTATAAAGATTTTTGCAAAAAAATTTCAAATTTTTAGGGTTTTTCTATGCCTTAGATGCTATGCAAATACTAATATGAGGATGCTAAAAATTCGAAATAAGAACACAAAACACAATGTCAAATGCTACCTCAAACTCTCCCCCAAACTTAAATCACACAGTCCTCTGTGTGAAAGAAATTTGTAAGAGGATTCAAGATCAAAAACAAAACATAATCTGAGATGCAATGGTATTTACAAGTGAAGGTTATAGTGGTACCTCAAGGGTTGTGGAAGAAGTTGTCCACATCCTCTTGCATGGTGTCAAAGGAGTAGTTGGGTTCTTGTTGGTGACTTGGAGATGGAGATTGGGGCAGCTCGACGATGGCGATCGACCGCCACTCGGTCGAGTGTGTGCTCGAGTGGGGGGGTCGAGCTGGACCACGTGTGTCCCTCTCCTCTTCTGTTTAGACTCCCTTGCTTCCCTGACCATGAAAACACCAAAACAAAAGTCAAAATACCAAAATTCTAAGCAATATATACAGAGATACCTTAGGGACTTCCTCCCTAGTGAGCTTCTTTAGAGTCACTAAGCTTGACTTCTATAGCTCTTCAAGCTTGAGGGGCATCCTTGAGAAACATTGTGCACTTCTCATGTGTCTCCTTCTCTCCCAAATATTTCTTAACTCTCTGCCCATTGACTGTAAACTCACTACCATCTTTGTTGAGAAGTGTGACAGCTCCATATGGTAAAATCTCTTTTATTTCAAAAGGACCTCCCCATCTACTTTTCAACTTCCCAGGGAATAACTTGAGTTTTGAATTGTGAAGCAAGGCTTGATCTCCAGGCTTAAGGTCCTTTATGAGAATCTTCTTATCATGGAAGGCCTTAGTCCTTTCCTTGTAGATTTTGGAGTTTTCATAAGCTTCAAATCTAATCTCCTCAAGTTCATGCAAATCAAGGCTTCTCTTAGCTTGTGCTGTTTCAAGATCCAAGTTCAGAAGTTTGATTGCCCATAGAGCCTAGTACTCAACTTCAACTGGAAGGTGACAAGACTTTCCATACACAAGCTGGAATGGGGTTCTTCCTATAGGAGTTTTAAAAGCTGTTCTATAAGCCCAAAGTGTTTCATCAAGCTTACTAGACCAGTCCTTCCTTGTTGCTCCTACTATTCTTGATAGAATGGCTTTGATCTGATTGTTTGACACCTGAACTTGCCCACTTGTCTGAGGGTGATAGGCTGTAGACACCTTGTGCTTAACTCCATATTTCCTTAGCATTCCTTCAAAGATCTTGTTGATGAAGTGTGTTCCTCCATCACTTATCACAACCCTTGGGATTCCATACCTTGGGAAGATTATGGTCTTGAAAAGTTTAAGAACCACCTTGTGACCATTTGAAGGGGGATTAAAAGGTCCCATGAAATCAATTATCCACACATCAAATATCTCAACTTCAAGAATTGGATTTTGAGGTATCTCATTCCTTCTTGTGATATTTCCCATTCTTTGCAAGCATCACACTTTGTGATGAACTTATGAGTATCCTTGAATAATGTAGGCCACCATAGGCCAGCTTGCAAGACTTTCTGGGCTGTCTTGAAAGTTGCAAAATGTCCTCGATAAGCAGAGCCATGGCAATGTCCTAACACTACTTCAACTTCTTTTTCCGCTAAGCACCTTCTAAACAATCCATCTGATCCCTTCTTGTATAAGTAAGGTTCATCCCAATTGTATCCATTGATGTCTTTGAGGAGCTTCTTCTTCCTATAGGGGTCCATGTCTGCTGGGATTTCCTCACACACCTTGTAATTGACAATATCAGCATACCAAGGCAGATCCTCACTCTCTAGTGCCATCCACTCTTCCATCTCGTCCTGCTCGATCGGGCACCCGAACAGACTCGGCCGAGTGCCTGTTCGAGTGGTTGGTCGAGTTGTGAGCCGTGTTGTCCCAATCAGCATCAGTTTCTCCTCAGGCATTGAATCATCAATTGGAATCTCCTCTTCTATCCTCATCCTGGACAAGTGATCAGCTGCTCCATTCTCTATCCCCTTTTTATCAACTATTTCCATGTCAAACTCTTGAAGAAGCAAAATCCATCTCAACAACCTTGGTTTTGTATCCTTCTTTGAGTAGATGTGCCTCAAAGCAGCATGATCAGTGTACACAATTACCTTGGACCCTACTAAGTAGCTTCTGAATTTTTCAAAGGCAAATACCACTGTTAGGAGTTCTTTCTCTGTTGTTGAATATCTTCCTTGAGTTTCGTCCAAGGTTCTATTTGCATAATGGATCACATGCAGCCTCTTCTCTTTTTTTCTGTCCTAGGACTGCTCCTACTGCAAAGTCTGAAGCATCACTTATAATCTCAAATGGAAGATCCCAGTTAGGAGCTTGGACTATTGGAGCTGAAATCAAAGCAGCCTTGATCTCCTTGAAAGCCTTCAAGCAATCTTCATCAAAGTTGAACTCAGTTTCCTTGCAAAGCAACCTTGTCAATGGCCTAGCTATCTTTGAAAAATCCTTGATGAATCTTCTATAAAACCCAGCATGACCAAGAAAGCTCCTTATGTCCTTGACTGTTTTTGGTGGTTGAAGTTGAACCATGACTTCAATCTTTGCCTTATCAACCTCAATCCCTTTCTCTGAAATCTTATGACCAAGAACTATCCCTTCTTCAACCATGAAGTGACACTTTTCCCAATTCAAGACTAGGTTTGTCTCTTCACATCTTTTTAAAACCCTGCATAAATTATCAAGACAAGAAGAAAAGGAGTCTCCATAGACAGAGAAGTCATCCATAAACACTTCAACAACATCCTCAATGAGATCAGAGAAGATAGACATCATGCATCTTTGAAAAGTTGCTGGAGCATTACATAAGCCAAATGGCATTCTTCTATAGGCAAAAGTACCATATGGACATGTGAATGTTGTCTTCTCTTGATCATTAGGATGAATAGGAATCTAGAAAAATCCAGAATATCCATCCAAGAAACAGTAGTGAGTGTGATTAGCTAATCTTTCTAACATTTGATCAATGAAAGGAAGGGGAAAATGATCTTTCCTAGTAGCTGAATTAAGCTTTCTATAATCAATGCACATTCTATGCCCTGTAATGGTTCTAGTTGGAATTAATTCATCATGATCATTCTTTACTACAATGATTCCTCCTTTTTTTGGGACACAATGTACTGGTGAAACCCAAGTACTATCAGAGATAGGATAGATTACACCAGCATCAAGCAACTTAAGGATCTCTTTCTTAACTACTTCTTTTAGGTTGGGGTTTAACCTTCTTTGGGGTTCAATGCTGGAGTAAGATTCATTTTCAAGATGGATTATATGCATGCAAAGACTAGGTGAAAGGCCTTGAATGTCATCCAAAGTATAACCAATGGCTCTCCTATACTTCCTTAGCTCAACAACTAGCAAATAAAGTTCTTTCTTACTCAATTTAGCATTTACTATAACAGGATAAGTAGAGTTCTCACCTAGAAAAAACGTACCTTAGCCCAAATGGGAGAGGTTTGAGCTCTACTTTTGGTGCCTTTAGTTCGGACCAATCATCTGCGTAGGACTCGGCGTTGCACTCGGTCGAGTGGCTTTGGTGCTCGGTCGAGTGCGTGCTCGAGCTGACGGTCGAGCTATCTGAAGTTGCTATTTGAACTGACCAGACTTCCTCTCTTTGTGCAGGTAATCCCTCAAAAACCTCTGGATGATCTGATTCTCTACAGGAATCCAATATTTCTTCATAGGCCTTGGTTTCCTTATGAATGAAACCTTCCTCTCCACTTTTGGTTAAAGCAGTCCTAAGGTGATCTTGTTCAGCTAGTTCTTCCATCAATTTTCCTGATAATTTTTCCATCTCTTCAGTCCAAAAGACTTGCCCTCCAATGGTTGGTTTCTTCATAGCTTCTACAATGTCAAATGTCATTTTGAGGTCCTCTCCCAAGTTAAGATCAATCTTCCCTTGTCTCACATCAATTATTGCTCCTGCTGTAGCTAGGAAAGGTCTCCCTAATATCAAAGGGTCTTTTGGTTCTTCATCCATTTCCAAGACTACAAAGTCTGTTGGGACTTCTACTGCTCCAACTCTAACTGGTAGGTCCTCCAAAACACCATGTGGTAGTCTTATTGATCTATCAGCTAAGATCAAAGATATATTGCATGGCTTGTACCTTGTAAACCCTAGGCGCTTAGCAACTGATAGATGCATTAGGCTTACTGAGGCTCCCAAATCACATAGGCATCTGTTGAAGGTTAAAGGGCCTATAGAGCAAGGTAGAGTAAAGGAACCAGGATCTGTTAGCTTTTGAGGATTCACTTGCTTTGTGATGATAGCACTGCACTCTTGGCTAAGAATCACCATCCCCTGAACTTCTTTGATCCTTTCCATCACAGCATCTTTCAAGAATTTCTGGTAAGGAGGAATCATCACAAAGGCATCTATTAGAGGCATTCTAAGCTCAATCTCTCTAACTTGTTTGTCAAACAATGCCTTGTATTTCTCAACCATCTGGTTCTTAAATCTCCCTGGGAAAGGTAGTGGAGGCTTGTAAGGAGGAGGAATGAATCAGACTTCTTATTCTTTGTGATGATAGCACTGCACTCTTGGCTAAGAATCACCATCCCCTGAACTTCTTTGATCCTTTCCATCACAGCATCTTTCAAGAATTTCTGGTAAGGAGGAATCATCACAAAGGCATCTATTAGAGGCATTCTAAGCTCAATCTCTCTAACTTGTTTGTCAAACAATGCCTTGTATTTCTCAACCATCTGGTTCTTAAATCTCCCTGGGAAAGGTAGTGGAGGCTTGTAAGGAGGAGGAATGAATCAGACTTCTTATTCTTTGGAAGTAACTGTCTTAGTTCTTTCCTGAGAGGCTGCTCGATCGGGTGCTCGATCACACACTCGGTCGAGTGAGTGGTCGAGTGGCTGGTCGAGTTCGACATCATTTTCATTTTGAGTCTCTTCTTGTTGAAGATCACCACTGTCCTCAGTGTCTGGTAACGCTCCCTCTCTTGTTGGTAGAACCCTTCCACTGCGTAGATTGATAGCATGAGCAGATTCTATAGAGTGCATAATGGCCTTGCCTTTGTTGTTTGGGGCATTAGCTTATTGGTTCTCCATGGTCTCAATCTTGGAAGTTAGTGTGTCAAACTTGGCATAAAGTTCACTGTAAACATCTGATATCCTCCTGTTTAACTCAGCAAATCTGTTTGCTGCCTCAATCTTTCCTTGTGTTTGCCCAATCAACAACTGTTGCATCATAGCTCTTAAGTCTTGTTCTTGGCCTTGGTTAGTCTGAAACCCTGGTGGGAGACACAACTGTGGCTGGAACACTTGATGTTGTTGTTTGGGGACATAGTTTTGTTGTTGTTGAGGCTGTTGAGGTGGATACACTTGGTCTTGTGGATTAGCTACATTGGTGCTCCTATAGGAGAGGTTGTTGTTCTTGAACCCTCCTTGGTTGTAGCCTTTGAATCCACCCTGGTTTTGCAGATAATAGAGCTCAGCAAATTCATTCTCCCTCTCTTGAACTGGAACCTCTTCTTCACCAATGAAGTGAATTGACTTTTGTTGGCTAAGAAGGATCTTTTCAAGCTTCTCATTGACCATCTTCAAGTCCTTCTTGTACTTGTCCTCTTGATCAGTTAAGGATGACCTTATGGTTCTGTCATAGTCCTCATTATAGTTTCCATCTGACTGAGCAAGATTCTCAACTAGTTCCCAGCCTTCTTCCACATTCTTGTTAAGGAAATTGCCATTAGAGGCTGTGTCAAGAAGCATCCTAATCTTGGGAAGCACTCCTCTGTACAATGTGCTAAGTAGGGACTCATTGCTGAAGCCATGGTGAGGACACTGAGTCTGAAATCCTTTGAACCTCTCCCAAGCTTCACAAAAGCTCTCATTGTTCCTTTGAGCAAACCTAGAAATTTCATTCCTCAATCTAGGAGTCCTTGCATTTGAGAAGAATTTTGCCAAGAAAGCCTTCTTGCAAGCATCCCATGTGGTTATTGCTCCAGTAGGAAGAGTCTTCTCCCAAAGGTGAGCCTTGTCTCCAAGTGAGAATGGGAAGAGCCTCAACTTGAATCCATCTTCACTCACTCCATTAATCTTGGTAAGACCACATATTCTATCAAACTCATCAAGGTGATCTAGTGGATCTTCCATTGGCAACCCATGGAACATGTTGGCTTGAATCATGGAGATCAATCCACTCTTGATCTCAAAATTATTATTAGGAATTGTAGGAGGCACAATACCAGCTCTTTGGTTGTGTGTGTTGGGTGCATCTCCAGCACCAATGTGCCTAGGTCTCTGCTCATGGTTAGCTTGTTGCTCCATGATGACTTAATCCTCTTGCTGAACTTGAACTACTCTTCTTCTATGATTTCCCAAACCTTTTTGCAGCCTATGGATGTTGTCAAGAGGCTTTTGAAGATTGTCTTTCCCCTTAGACCTTGTGTGCATCAACAGACACGAGTACAGACTCGAACAGGTACACAGTTGAGCTCAGGCTCGTGTAGGCGTTCAAGGCGACTGGGAAGTGGTGTCCATATAGAGACCGCTTCTGACTCGATTAGGTGCTCTATCACTGCTTGGTCGAGTGGTGGTCGAGTGGTTGGTCGAGTGGGTACCTGAAACTCAAGACAACCCAGCAACAGAAGATTCGAATCCAGCAACTTCACAAGTGTATAAACGAACTTAATCTTAGACTAATATGGATCCTAAATGTCACAAAAACACACTCAAATGGGGAACGGTGCCAAATTGAAACAAGGTTTTTCTATGGTGGTGAATGATGATGAATGTATGCAATGGTGAGATATGAATGAATGGATGGTAAGGTGTTTCAATTCCCCTTATGCAGTTGCAGTATAAGAGGTGTCAATCCTATCTGAGTGTCTGTGAACAATTAAGACATGCATATGAGACTAAGTCAAGCCAAATGTAAAGGATGTTTGTCACTAACAATCTTATGATGAAAATGCAAAGTGCAGAAAGTAAAACTACAAGAACTAGATGCTAAATGTAAATGGAACAGAATGATTATGACTTATATGAAGCTAGAACAGAAATAAAAACTACAATAATGAACTAATGCAAGACAATAATGAACAGGACAATAAGTAAATGCAACAGAAATGCAAATAGAACGAGACTAGAAATAAGACAGGACAACTACAAATCATAAACCAAAGTTCTGGGGAAGAACTCGAGCTAGCACTCGATCGAGTGTAGATCGAGTGCAGGGTCGAGCTAGACTAAACACAAAAACAGAGCAACACAATAAAAACAGAGCAATGCAAAAACAAATCAAACAACAAGCAAGCAACAAGATTAAAACTTAAAAATCAATAATAAAGAAGGTCCTGAGGAGGGATTCATGGGCCGAACTAATCATTGTGGTTATCTAACTTGGTCAACAAATCTCAAGCAAACTTTGAGCTAATCTCTAGACATATAAATCTAAGACAAGTTTCATCCACTCTCATGGCAAGAAACAATCAAACCTATGCATCTCTAGACTTGTTCTCACATAGTAAAGAGTCTACACAAGCAGGCATTAAGCAATACATCTCAAACCAAACAAGACCTCTAATCTCTTAGCAAGCCTAATGGTAAGCTCTAGATCTAGCCTTATCTATGCTTCTTAAACATTGGTGTGATGCTAAGATGCTTGAAATCAAACCCTACCTTCTCAGATATAGGATCAGCATTAAGAACATCTAGCCTAGAAGAGATCTACAACAATCAATCTTGACCAAATCAAACAAACCACAAGATCAATCCAGCCTAACCCATCCTCAAGATCCTAGAGAACTACTCACAGGAACACATGATGAACAAAGTCAAAAACCCAGAAAAATACGAAACTTGCATCATTAGAAAGATGAAACAAAGATCTACAATATTGGAGAAAGAATCAAACTCGAATTCTCAATATTAAGAAAGTTATGAAACCAACAATATTGAAGAATTTAGTCTTTTTCTCCTTAAAAACAAGTACAAGATCTAAGAAAAATAAAAGTGCAAAAGGAATAATTCCCAAAAGGGTAAAAACTAGGTTTAGAGAATATCTAAAAAGCTGGACTGTTTTGGTGGCTGCAGGTACAAGGCTTTATATAGGAGAGGGAGTGGAAGCCCTAAAAATACTAAAAGACAAAATAGTCAACGGTTCGGTCAACTCGACCTGTACTTGGTCGAGTGGCAGGTCGAGCTGGCTTCTCTCGTGCATTCTCCACTCGGTCGAGTCCTCCTCAGCACACGGTCGAGTGTCTGGTCGAGTGTGCGGTCGAGTTGGACTCTCGACCTTGGTTCTTCAGCCTTAACTCTCTTGCTTTCCCTTCATGATTGCTTCACTTTTCCTCAGCATTGCTTCCATGCTCCTTAAGCTCCAAAATCACCTGATTATGCATGAAAAGATGCAAATGCAATGCAGCTAAACTCTAATGCATGATTAGTCCTAAAGCTACGTAATAATGGTAAAAATGGATAGCAAAAGATGTGAATAAACTAAGGGAAAACATGGTAAAATATATGAACATCATCCTTTTTCTGAGATCTTGTGTCCTAAAACTATCTCCTCCTGGACCATAAAGTGGCACTTTTCCTAGTTTAACACTAGGTTGGTTTTTACACACCGTTTTAGCACCTTGCAGAGGTTTGACAGACAGGATGTGAAAGAAGCTCCATAAACTGAAAAGTCATCCATAAAACTTCCACCATTTCTTCTATTAAATCCGAGAAGATAGATGTCATGCATATTTGGAAAGTCGCGGGAGCGTTGCACAAACCGAAAGGCATCCTCTTATAGGCAAATATACCATAAGGACAGGTGAACGTTATCTTCTCCTGGTCAGCAGGGTGTATTGGGATTTAGAAAAATCCACTATACCCGTCAAGGAAACAGTAGTAAGGGTGGTTAGCGAGACGTTCCAGCATCTGGTCGATGAAAGGCAGGGGAAAATGATCCTTCCTTGAGGCTACGTTAAGCTTCCTATAGTCAATACACATTCGATGACCAGTTATTGTCCTGGTGGGAATTAGCTCGTCTTTCTCGTTTTTGATGACAGTGATTCCTCCTTTCTTCGAAACACAGTGCATCAGGGACACCTAAGTGCTATCAGAAATAGGGTAGATAACTCCAGCATCGAGCAGCTTCAGAATTTCCATCTTCACCACTTCTTTCAGGTTCGGGTTTAGCCGACGCTGAGATTCTACACTAGAGTACGACTCATCCTCCAGGTTTATCCGGTGGGTGCAGAGATCAGGGGATATACCCTTGATATCATCTAGAGTATAACATATTGCTCTTCTATAGTTTCTTAATTGAGTGCAAAGCAATTTCATTTCCTTTTCAGACAGGCTAGAATTAACGATCACTGGATAAGTTGAATTAGGTCCTAAAAAAGCGTACCTTAGCCTAGATGGAAGAGGTTTGAGTTCCACTTTAGGCGCCTTAGACTCGGACCAATCATCAGTGGTTTGGAGTTGCTGCTCGAGGTTGTGCTCGATCACCCTACTCGATGGGGTGATCGTGTTAGCGTCCGTGTGGGCTGGTGTTGAGCAACTGCACGACATGACGTAGGAGGGGACTACTGACTTGTCCAGGCTTCTTTTGTCGAGCATTACTCCCTCTCTTTCAGCTTCCCTCATGTCCTCACTTAGCTTCGGTTTGATGACTTCTCGATAAGTATCAAGCAGCTCCTTGTAGAGCTCCGTTTCTTGATGTATGAATCCCTCCTTACCATCATTTTTTAGCGCTGTTTGTAAGCAATCCCCGATTGCAATCTCCTCAAATGCCTCCTCACGCAGTTTTTCTAACTCCTCTATCCAGAAGGTTTGACCAGCTATTGTAGGTTTTTTCATAGTTTCCCGAATGTCAAACTGCATAGTGAGGTCTTCCCCGAGCTTCAGATCGATCTTCCCGTTCCTTACATCGATCATTGCCCCTGTGGTGGCTAAGAATGGTCGTCCTAAGATAAGCGGATCCCTTGGCTCCACATCCATTTCCAAAACCACGAAGTCGGTTGGTACATCTACTGGCCCTACCTTGACCGGCAAATCTTCCAAAACTCCTCTTGGCAACCTAGTAATTCGATCTGCCAGAACCAGTTGGATGTCGGTAGGCTTGAATTTCTCGAATCCAAGAAGTTTGGCTACAGTTAGTGGCATCAAGCTGACTGATGCTCCCAAATCGCAAAGACATCTTCCGAACTTCAACGGTTCGATCGAGCAAGGTAAAGTTAACGATCCCGGGTTGTTAGTTTCTTAGGTGCAGCAGTCCTCTGGATTATGGCAGTGCACTCATGATTGAGTATGACCATCCCTTGTACTTGCTTGATCCGCTCCATCACTGCATCCTTCAGGAAATTCCGGTAAGGAGGTATCAAGGTGAAAGCGTCCATTAGGGGCATGCAAAGTTCGAGTTCTTGCATATGTTTCTCGAACAATGCCTTGTACTTCTCCAGAAGTTCCTTTCGAAATCGTCCAGTGAATGGCAAAGGTAGCTTGTAAGGTGGGGGGTGAATCTTCTTCCTTTCTGTTTCTCTCCTCCTGGTTTGTCTGCAGGAGGCGGAGTTGCCAGAGTGTCAACCTGATCATCTATCCGAGTAGTATGGTCGGGTGAAGGGTCGGGTTGTTCTGGGGAGTGGGTTGGTGGTTCAGCAGAGGTGGCCGGTTCACGGAGATCCTCCCCATCTAAATCATTGTTGTCCTCAGTGATGTTCAATGGTGCCGTTCGAGGTGGTAATTGTCGTCCACTCCGTAGGGCTATCGCGTTTGCATACTCCCAGGGACTTTTTGATGTGGAAGGCGAGTTATCTGTAAGCACCTAAATTCGAGATCCCAAGGCATCAAACTTGTTATGTAGTTCTTGGAAGTTGGTTGATAGACGGCAGGCAAGATCATCAAATCTTGTGTTAATGTGTATCGTGTCGGTCTTCTGAGTGGATAGGACTGTGTGCATCAGGGATAGCAAATCCAGCAATGAGGAACTAGATGGAGGTATTGGGCCGTGTATCGAGTATCGGTAGGATAGGTTCGAATTCGGCTTGTAATTGTTGTACCCTTTGTTGTAACCTCCTTGGTTGTTGATGTAGTTAACATCCTCTATTTGTACAGTCTCCCCATCTTGTTGTAAAAACTATTCTTCCTCTGATATTGCATGAACATGCTGCTGCTGGCTGAGTAGCTTATCGAGCTTGTGATTGAGGGCTTTCATGTTCCTCGTGTACTTGACATCTTCCTCTCCAATGGATCGCACATTGCGATCATACTCCTCATTGTAATTGCCATCAGATTGAGCCAAGTTCTCAACTAGGTCCCAACCTTCATCAACATCCTTGTTGAGGAAGTTACCATTGCTTGCGGTGTCCAGCAACATCCGTATCTTGGGGACCACTCCTCTGTAAAGTGTACTTAGCAATGAAGCATTGCTGAAGCCATGATGAGGACATCTGGTAGAGTATCCCTTGAAACGTTCCCAAGCTTCACTAAACATCTCATTGTTCTTCTGAACAAAGCTGGAAATGTCATTTCGCAGCCTTGTGGTTCTGGAGTTGGAGAAGAATTTGGCCAGGAATGCCTTTTTGCACGCTACCTAAGTGGTGATGGACTCCTTGGGAGTGATTTCTCCCAAATGTGTGCTTTGTCTCCCAAAGAGAATGGGAAAAGTCGGAGTTTGAATCCATCCTCACTAACTCCATTTATCTTGGTGAGGCTACAGAGCCTATCAAATTCATCCAGATTGTCCAATGGGTCCTCCATTGGCAATCCATGAAACTTGTTACTATGTATCATCTGGATGAGACTACTCTTGATCTCAAATTTGTTGTTTTAGACAGCAGGTGGCACAATATCATTCCTTTGAGTATGAGTAGATGGAGCATCTCCAGCTCCTATGTTGGTCCTTGCTTGAGGAGCTGGTGGACCGTTCTGATTGTTCATTGTCTCCTCAATGATTGCTGGTTGCGGTTATTGAACTTGTTGTTGTATGAGTAGCCTTGGTCTGTCGATGTTTTCGATGAAAGGACTCAGGTTTTGGCTACCTCTGGATCGTGTTTGCATGCACAGGTAGGTGACCGAGTGTGTACACGAGGGTCAACCTGATCCAGGTGATCGAGTGACGGGTCGGGTGGGTGCTCGGGTTGTACCTGAGATTCAAAACAAACAAAACCGAAAGCAAACAAGTCAGATTCTGAACCAATACTAATAAAAGAACTTGATCTAGCAAGTGCTGAAATCCTAAACGTAGCAAAATAAATACAACCAAATGGCAACGGAGCCAAATTGATAAGCGGATTTTCACCCAGGGTATCAATTCCCTATGTAGTTGTAGTACAAAGGGTTATCAATCCAAATGGTTGTTTATGCTAGCAGGAAGGATGCAATCAGAACAATGCAAGTCAAGCCAAGTAAATAAGGGTTTTGTCTAACAATCCTAAGATAATAAAAGAAAAGAATATAAACAAAGAACCACACGACCTAAGCACTCGATGCAAGCATTCGAGTACAGGATCGGGTGGGGTGATCGAGTAAGCAAATGAAGTATGAACAACTCGAGGGGTTACTTGAAGCAGGTGATCGTGTACCTGTTCGGGTAAAGGATCAAGTGATGAATGAAAATGCAAACAATTAAGATACAAAAGCTTCTAAGGATGGGGTAATCGAATCCTAAGTATTGCTAACCTGTACAGATGTCTTACATGCCTCAATCAAATATTTCCTAGAAAATGAATCTCTAAAATCTTGTTAAAACACTCTCGTGATAGAAACAATCAACCTTGATCACTCCGCTACCCAACTCTCGTTGGAGAAACATGACCAAGCAGGTATTAAGATCCGATTCATTATTCTAAGTAAACCCCTTAATCATCTAATCTCTTAGGCTAAATTATTTAACCTCTAGCATTGGTAGATTCAAGCATCTCATCTACACCTCTCGGTGATAAAACACCTTAGATCTAATCTCACCCTCTCGGTTTGTTGACAACATTAAGAACACCAATCTAGAAGGAAATCTATCAAACATATACAATCAAACTAAGGCATCATAACCGATCAAGAACACAAAATCATCTATCCCATCCCTAGAAACTTTACTACACTACTCGGAAATCATAGCAAAACACAAAAGCATATATGAACAAAAATTGCATTATGAAAAACGGTAGAGTGAAGAAGTAAGAATACAAGATAGAAATCTAAAGAAAATGATAAAAAGTTATGAAATAAAATCTAACAAAAGGTGAAAAGTGTTTTGAGTCACTCAGTTCTCTCCTAGAAGCTCTTTCTCTCTGGTTTGAGGGTCTGCAACGTGCTCGTTTGCGAGGAAGGAGAGAAGGGGTTTATATATGGAAACCCCTTTGACCTAGCTTCCCAGTCCTGACCGAGGGTCTACTCGATGGGGTACACGAGGATAAGGTCGAGTAACTCCTCGGGTAGATCTTCTGGTTGTTCTTCCTGCTCTCGGATACTCCTCGATCGTGTTGGGGTTCAGACTATTCTTGCAGCTCGATGGCTCCTTCGGGTACATGCTCGGGTTTGTCCTTGTTTTTCCCCATTTTAGGCTCTTAAGCACCTGTTTTCATCCAAAATATGCAAAAGAAAAAATGCAACACCCTAAATAGCCTAAAAGTGAATTCCTACAGTTAATGACCTAAAAATGCTAAGTTAAGGGTATGAACAATGCAAAATATGGAAAAAAAAGGTTGCTAAAAACATGTAAATTAGAGAGTTATCAATGGTACATCTTAGTCGCGACTGGATGAATAGAAAACTTGCTTGCATGAGCCTCTCTCAGGATCTCGTATCTCAACTCCTCATCCTTGGGCACACAAACCCGACCGTGCACCAAGATAGTACCATTATCTGAGACCTGATACTCTGAATCCACATCTTTTGAGGCATTCACCAGCTCCAAATCCTGCTCATGAGCCAACCGCACCCTACTAAGAAGATATGCTCTATCAACTACATACAAACCCAACGGTTCCTGTGAAACAGCAGACAAGCTCAAAGCTCTGATCTCTCCTACCAGAGACTCCATCTCCTGCTACTGAGCCGAAGCTACCCTCTTCCGACTCAGAGCATCTGCCACCGTGTTAGCCTTACCAGGGTGATAAACTGTCTCCAAATCATAATCTGCAACCAACTCCATCCACCGCCTCTGCCTCAAGTTCAGCTCGTGCTGAGTGAATATATATTTCAGGCACTTATGATCTGTAAACACATGTACCTTTGCACAATAAAGATAAGATCTCCAAATCTTCAGGGCAAAAACTACAGCAGCTATCTCCAAATCATGAGTAGGATAGTTGCCCTCATGCTTCCGCAACTGCTGCGAAGCATAGGCAATCACCTTCCCATGCTGCATCAACACAGACCCCAAACCAACTCTAGATGCATCAGTATAAACCACATAGGTTTTCCTTGCTCAAGCAAAGTCAACACTGGCGTAGTAGTCAACATTTCCTTAAGGCTTTCAAAGCCCTCCTCACACTCCTGTGACCACACAAAAGGGACATCCTTCCCTTTCAACTTAGTCATAGGGCGTGCTCTACTTGCAAAACCCTGCACAAACCTCCTGTAGTAACCTGCCAAACCAAGGAAACTCCTGATCTCTGTGGCATTCTACGGTCTAGGCCAATCCCTGATAGCCTGAATCTTCTCCGGATCTACAGAAACCCCCTCTGCAGAAACAATGTGACCCAGAAACCCCATCTCACGCTGCCAAAAATTGCACTTGCTCAACTTAGCGAAACACTTCTGCTCCCGCAGCTTCTCCAGAATTGCCCTCAAATACACTGCATGCTCCTTAGGACTCTTAGAATATACCATGATATCGTTGATGAAAATGATGATAGACACGTCCAGAAACTCCTGAAACACGCTGTTCATCAATCTCATAAACGCTGCAGGCGCGTTAGTCAACCCGAAAGGCATCACCACAAACTCATAATGCCCATACCACGTCCTGAAAACCGTCTTCCTTACATCTGCCTCATCTATCGGTATCTGATGATAACCCGACGCCAGATCTACCTTGGAGAACCAAGTAGCACCTCTCAACTGATCCAACAACTCATCGATCCTAGGAAGAGGGTACTTGTTCTTCACAGTAACCCGGTTCAAACCCCGATAATCAATACATAACCGAAAACTCCCATCCTTCTTCTTCACAAACAACACCGGCGCTCCCCACGGTGATACACTGGGACGGATGAATCCCTTACTCAACAAATCCTCTAGCTGCTTCTTCAGCTCTGCATCTCTTCTGGAGCCATTCTCTAAGGAGCCTTGGATAACGGCGTCGTCCTCGGTTCCAGTTCAATGGTAAAAGGATTCGACCGAGATGGTGGTAATCCCTGCAATGACTGAAACACATCCTCAAACTCCTCCACTACCGGAATACCGCTAACCGTAGACTTCCCCACTGACTCTGGCATAGATATAGTAACCAAATAAGCCTCACGGCCCTTCTCAATCATCTTCCTAGCCTGGATGGCCGAGATCATGAGACTCCCCAAGGTCGGTCTAATACCCTGAAAAACCAACTTCCCTCCTGGACGCTCAAACTCCACTCTACCCCGATAGCAATCTAAATGCACCATATGCCGATGCAACCAATCCATTCCGAGGATAACATCATACAACTCCACTGGACTGATAAGCAAATCCGCTGGCCACGGATCTCCTGCGATCTAAATAACTCCTCTAACTCGTCCAATAACTCTCAGGAACTTGCCTCCCGCAACTCTGACAACTCCTGCACGCTCCTCACACACATCAGCAGCAGTAGGGTCTGTACCGCCCGAAAACCGCTCAGTCACGAGACCCTTCATCTCCTTGAGCAAGGACAAATAATGTTCATGTTCTTCTGCATCCACCCGCTGGGACTCCCACACCCGGGACCCTACCATCACCGGCCACTGGAGCATCAACACCGCCCCCTCCGGCCACACTCATGGAATCCTTCTGGACACCCTGCGACTCGCCAACACCCTCAGCTGTCACACTCTGGTCCGCAGTCTCACTCACTGCTGGGCCTCTGCCCTTACCACGACCACGTCCGCGTCCATGACCACGTCCGCGTCCACGACCATGACCAGCATCAGCACCATCTCTAGCCATCTGCACTACCATGGACAGAAGACTAAGCAAACAATTTATATCATAACACAACAACATAAACTCACCGTGGAATCACAAAGTAGGCTCGAAGAGGATGTTCTAGGACTCCATGCCATACACAATTGACTAACTCACATAATCAATCAAAGCATGCAAATCCCAAACATCTACAGCACAAAGCCTAGTGAACCCAAACCTAGAACCGTAAGGGCTCTGATACCAAACTGAAAGGACCCAACTCTTTTTTTTTTTAATTAATAAATAATAAATGTAATATAATAAATAAAATACAACTAGTGATCCCATACCCACTAGCCACTTAACCACAATCACATTCAACAGCGGAAATAACCAATACCAATATCAATAAATAACCAATAATAACCAATAGTATAACATAATCGTCATCCAAAACCAAACAGCAAGAATCATAGAACCAGCAACCTAGCAATGTTTCTAATGACTCAACTCTAACAACCTAACAATGCCAGACAACATCCAACCGAGTCCCTATAACATTCTCCTCTTCATTGCCTTGATTCCACGATCACACTTTGCCTTTACCTGCACCATAAACACAAATTGCAAAGCATGAGTATTTTAAAAACACTCAGTAAGGCAATCCTCCCATCTACTGGGCTATACACACAAGCAATAGAGACATCTCTAACCATCAAACAACAATCAACAATCAACAATAACAAACCAGGACACTGCATTGACCGACACCAAGCATGCATCGAACGACACCAGTTGAGGGTTGCGTCGACCGACGCAAGATCTGCATCGACCGATGCTCCCATTGCATCGACCGACGCATGCTCGACATAGCACGAAAACCCTAGAGTTTACACGCCGTCCTCGCATATGCATCGACCGACGCACAAAGTGCATCGACTGATGCAATGTCGAGCATCGTTTTCCCCCGAAGCTTCTCGCCGGATTTTTGTTCCTACAACCACAAAACTCGATCCCAAGCCACAAGAAACCTTCCTAACGTCCCAAATATCAATCTTACAAGCCTAACAACACATAACAAGCAAATCAGAGAGTTCTCTAGCTTAGATAAGCCATGGTCATGCACTTACCTTTGCCAAGACGATTCTGAACCTCAAACAAGCAAGAAACCACTCCTAGCAAGCTCCTACAACGTTCTAAGCCTCAGATCTCACCAGAAAACGCCACAAACCTCCAAGAATCTCCCCAAACGCTCAAGAACTCTCACAAACTCGTTCTCTCTTCTTTTTCACCAAAAATGGCCAAACACGTCGAATGAGACAAAACTCGACTTAAGGGTTTTCCTAACCCAAAACGCAGCGTTTAACTTAAGTCAAAACGCAGAAAACTGAACCTGCATCGACCGATGCACTATATGCATCGACCGATGCAATCCCCTAAACCGGGATTTTGGTTCACGGATGTTACAGAGGTCTCGCACAAAATTTTGAACACATCACAATGATTGTTTTCTCGTACGTACAAACTTTTTTATCTTATCTCTCTAATAGAGATATTTATTCACTATCTGTTTAAAACACAACTTCAAAAGAATATTGAAAAGAAAAATAAATAAAAATATTCAATATTAAAAGAAAGAATTTTAAAAAATAATTCAAAATAAAAATTAGTTCTGCTGCCCGGCTTTGAACCCTCAAATCAAATATCAATTATATAGTTGGTTTAACCATTGCACTACAGCAGATCGTGTGATAGACTTGTATATAAGGTATAGAAGAAAATATTTTGGACTTGGGATCTTTTGTTGTATAGTCAAAATTTTAACATTTTATCTGATTTATATTTTCCATACTTGTATATAACCAAATAAATATTTAATTTGGAAAATTTTACGGTTTCAAGTTTTACATATTCACTACATTTTTCTCGGTGAAAAACTACAGTATCATCCTACTATGTAGTAGAAACAATGGTACATTTATCAATGAGGTCTCGCACAAAAATTTGAACACATCACATTGATTATTTTCTCCTACAGTAGAACCTCTATAAATTAATACTCGGTAAATTAATAATCTCTATAAATTAATAAATTTCTCCGGTCCCAAGTTGGGACTAGTGTAATTTTGGACACTATTCGATAATATAATAAAATAATATTTTTTTGAAACTCCTTTGTAAATATATGGTCCCATCAATAATATAAATTAATAATTATAGAAAATTATCTAAATATATGTATATATCTACACATTAATTTTTATTAGAGTTCATTTTTAATATTTTTACTATATAAAAATCTTTGAGTGTTATCTTCAAAACATGATCATTGTTATTTTTATTATAATTTATTTTATAAAAATATTAGTTATAAAAATTAAATTTTATTTTAAATATTTTTTTACCAAATTAGGAAAGTCTCTCTATAAATTAATAATTATTAATTTATCGATAAATTAAAACCTCTATAAATTAATAAAATTTCATGGTCCCAACTTTATTAATTTATAGAGGTTTTACTGTACATACAAACTTTTTATCTTATCTCTCTAATAGAGATATTTATTCACTATCTGTTTAAAACACGACAACAAAAGAATGTTGAAAAGAAAAATAAGTAAATATATTTAATATTAAAAAAAAAAAGAATTTTAGAAAAGAATTTAAAACAAAAATAATTTCTGCTGCAGGGCCTTCAACCCGGAAATCAAATACCAATTAGATAGTTGGTTATTTGACACCCCGTTTCAGGGACATGCGGAGAGGTTTAAAAAGAGTTGATTTGGCCACCTATGTCACCAAAGTGCACTTATCTTGTCAGTCAAGGGTCTTGAAAGAATTCCAGAGTTAAGCGTGCTTAAGCTGGAGTAGTCTCAGGAAGGGTGACCTTCCGGGAAGTGATTGTCGGAACTGTACGAGTGAGGACAAAACATATGGAAAGATCATGTGGTGATTTGTAGGGACGGTAACAAGTCTTTAAAACCTCTTGGACGTAATAAACCGACCGTCGGATATGAATGGGCTTATGGGCCTAGTGAGAGGACGTGAGGGCCATTAAGGAAGGTGGGCCCATGGACTGGGATTGGACATGGGACCCACTAAGAGGTGGCGGTCGGGGCGTTATAAGTGGTGTCAGAGCCGAACCCAGACAAGTGTGGAGTCGAGTGGGCTCACACTGTCAGGGGTGACGGTCTTGGTACGCAAGAGAACGTTGCGATCTATTAGTGGGGGTGAATTGTGACACCCCGGTTTCAGGGACATGCGGAGAGGTTTTTAAAGAGTTGATTTGGCCACCTATGTCACCAAAGTGCACTTATCTTTTCGGTCAAGGATCCTGAAAGAATTCCAGAGTTAAGCGTGCTTAAGCTGAAGTAGTCTCAGGATGGGTGACCTTCCGGGAAGTGATTGTCGGAACTGTGCGAGTGAGGACAAAACATAGGGAAAGATCATGTGGTGATTTGTAGGGACGGTAACAAGTCTTTAAAACCTCCCTGACGTAACAAACCGACCGTCGGATATGGATGGACTCATTGGCCTAGTGAGAGGACATGAGGCCCATTAAGGAAGGTGGACCCATGGACTGGGATTAGACATGGGACCCACTAAGAAGTGGCGGTTGGGGCGTTACAGGTTTAACCATTGTGCTACAGCAGATTTTGTGTTAGACTTGTATATATGGTATAGAAGAAAATATTTTGGACTTGGAATCTTGTGCTGTATAGTCAAACTGCTAACATTTTATCTGATTTATATTTTCCATACTTTTATATAAGCTAAGAAATATTTAATTTGGAAAATTTTACGGTTTCATGTTTAACATATTCACTACGTTTTTCTCATTTAGAAACTAAAGTATCATCCTACTATGTAGTAGAAACAATGTTACATTTGTCAATGTGGTCTCGCACAAAACTTTGAACTAATCACAATGATTATTTTCTTCTACATACCAATTTTTTTTTCTTATCTCTCTAATAGAGATATTTCCTTACTATCTGGTTAAACACAACTACAAAATAATATAAAAAAGAATATTAAAATAATAATATTTGATTGTAAAAGAAAAAATTTTAGAAAACAATTTGAAATACAAATAAGTTCTGGAGTTGAGCTTCACACCCAAAAATCAAGTATCAATCATATAGTATGTTTAACCATTGCGCTATAGCATATCTTGTGTTAGACTTGTATATATGGTGTAGAATAAAAGATTTTGGACTTAGGTTCTTGTGTTGTATAGTCAAACTGCTATCTTTTTATCAGATTTATATTTTTCATTCTTGCTAAAAAAATATTTACTTTAAAAAATTTTACGGTTTCAAATTTTACATATTCACTACATTCTTCTCGGTGTGAAACTACAGTTGCATCCTACTCTGTAGTGGGAACAATGTTACATTTGTCAATGAGGTCTCGCTTAAAACTTTGAACACATCACAATGATTATTATCTTCTACGTACGAACTATTTTTTTTTATCTCTCTAATAAATATATTTATTCACTATCTGTTTAAAACACAAATACAGAATAATATTAAAAGAATTGTAAAACAAAAGAATATTAACTGATTAATATTTTTCATTCTTGTGAATAATCTAAGAAATATATACCTTGAAAAACTTTACTGTTTCAAGTTTTACATATTCACTACATTCTTTTTGGTGAGAAACTACAATATAATCTCACTCTGTAGTGAAAACAATGTTACATTCGTCAATGAGGTCTCGTACAAAACTTCTTGTTACATTGCGCTATAGCGGATTTTGTGTTAGACTTACATATATGGTGTAGAATAAAAGATTTTGGACTTGGGATCTTGTGTTGTATAGTCAAACTTCTGACATTTTTACCTGATTTATATTGTCTATTTTTGTAAATAATCTAAGCAATAGACTTTGGAAAATTTTACTGTTACAAGTTTTACAAATTCTCCACGTTGTTCTCGGTGAGATTTATCATATCCTATTCTGTAGTGAAGTTTTTTTACCATTCATCAACAAGCACTCACACAATCTAAAAGAGGATTTTTGTTGACGTGGCAAGCTTACAATATTTCGGCTTTTTGAGTTTTTCTTAATTAACTATCCTATTTTTCACACACTTACCAAATTTCTGTTATAAATCATAATAAAGTATAATATTTTTATTTTATGTTTAGATAGTAGATATTTGTAATAGATAATATATAGCAGATAGTAGATATTTGCCATACATGTACACTTACCAAATTTATGTTCTACATAATACTAAAAAATAGTATTTTATTTTATGTTTAAATATTGGTAATCCTATTACACATAATTTTTTGTATGTTTATAATTATTAGATTTATAGTAGATATTTCAAAGTTTAAGTTATACTTTGTTTTTTTAACATCTATACCATGTGTTTATACTTTCACATATTATGTCAAAATTGGTTTTTTTAAATGATATTTTTAACAAAATGATTGTCTAATACAAAAAAGAAATGAAAAACAATACAAAAGAAGACGTCGGTTTGTTTTGTTTAAGTATAATTAACGTGTCTTTAAACAAAACAAAAAAAAAAGAAGTATAATTAACGTGTAAAAAAAAAAAATCGTTGCAAAATTGTTAAAGGGGGGATTGAGGATTCAGTATCTTTAGTGTTTTTAAAACCAACGTACATTAGCACCTAGTAGGATTGTGGATGTCAGTATCTTTCGTGAATTGACGCTAGCTTGAAGATGGTTCAGCAAAATTGCAATTTGTCCCAAGGAAAGGTAACTCATCCTTTTAACAAAGAATCGATCGATAATGGTAAACCGCATCCACATTGTTGTTGTATGTTAGTTGTGAGTTCTTCTTATAGTTTTGCTGAGCATAATTTGGTGAAAATGGATTATGATCATACGGGAGGATTTAGTATATATTCAGAACCATTGATGTCAGAAGAAGGAAACTTGGAAGATATCTATATGTTCAAAATCATGATAAGGACAAATCTTGGTGGCTGTATGACGAGCTCAAATTAAGCAGATAATCGACAGGCGCAAGCCTCTCTTCCGGTTAAAGAAAGGTAATGTTTTGGAAATTTATTCATAATAAATAAAATTTGACTGATGGTTCTTACTGTATTTGTTTGGTAGATACCATGTTAGATTGTGGGCTTCCAACTCAAAATCAATTGGCAATGAGTGGAAAGGTCCATATCTTATATATACCACTTAAAATCCTACTCAACTTCTAATGTGAGATATTGTTTCCATAATAGATAGAACTGTATGGTGTAAGAATTTTATGATCTTGAGTTGTATATGTATAGTCACAATGAAAATAGTTTATCTGATTTATATTCTCCATTAATCTTTTTAATAATCTTATAAAGTTCGGTGTAGGAATTTTTACAGTTTTATTTTCTACATTTCCTATCGGTGAGAAAATCAACCTTTGAAGATTCGCCAATCACTGAATCCTACTATGTAGTGAAAACGATGTTATTCGTCAACGAGCTCTCCGACAAAAGTTGTGACACATCCCAATGATTTGTCTTCTCGAAGAAACTTTTTTTGTCTTGGTACCCAATCGATTTCTATATCTCCCACTAGTCCAGAAAACAAGAGATTTTTATCCTCTGTGACTATTGAGTGTTTATATCGATGCTTCTTACTGATCGTAGTTTAAAACAAAATAAATTTTTGCTTTTGAACCCGAGATTTAAATATCCATCCATAGATAATTTCATTTAGCCATTGTACTATAGCGGATTTGTAAATAATACAAAAATTATTTTACATATAATATAAAATAGAGAATTTTAACGATTCTATCACATTGGAAATTCATTCTTTTCTAATATACCACATTCAGAAATTCCTTTTAAGAACTACCACAAGTGTCTTTTAAAATGACCATTATAGCCCTATAAATTCTTTACATTTCATTCACGGTGAATAGATAAGGAAAGAAGTATATTTTTTTTTTCTTTTTTCATTAATAAAGAAGATCTCCTCCTTGTTAAAAAAAAAAAAGAAAATCTCCTCCAATTACTCCTTTCTCTCTGATTCCTGAGATCACGCTTCCTCTCTGATTCCTGGTTTCATGTTTCTTCGAATTTTCGATACTCATCAAAATTGCCAACTCCTTCTTATCTATGTATTTCTTGGTTATCTGCGATCTCTGATCTGTAACCATCGAGATTCAGACGAGGAGCGTCGAGATTTCGGGAAATCTTACTCGAGGAATCCAGATCGGAGCGTCGAGATTCAGACGAGGAGCGTCGCTGGAGGATTGAAGAAACTTGGTTGTTGTTGTGTCGAAGGAGGAGGAAGGGTCTCGGTGTATTCGATAAGCTACGGTGGATTCGTGGCGTATCGGAGATTTGGCCGGAGATGGTTGAGAAACTGGTCTTGTTGTGGTGTCGTTGTGGACATGTTTTGATGGACCAGATCCATTGATACGTCTATTAAAGATGTTGTCCACAATCCAGCCAGGTTTACAGTGTGGACCAAACGATTTGGTTGTAAATGGATCAGATCTGGTGAACCAGTTCTTGTGGACCAAAATTTTTTTTTTGGTAGACAAGTTGGTTTTGTTGTTTGTGGACAAGTTATACTTAATTACACTTAGATACTAAGTTCCATAGCTTGTATAGTACTAGTTTCACGACTTGTCCATAGATCCAACAAATTGGAACTTGTCTACAGAAATAGTTTTAGACTTGTCTACCCACAAAAAATCAAACATGATTTTTTTTAGCGCTACAGTACAAAACGTAATAAATATCAAGTCAGACATAATATAATTTGGTTGTACTAAATTCAAGGGTATTTTCGACATTTGTAATGTTACTTGTGGTAGAATGGAAAAGGAGTTTATGATTATGGTAGAATTGGAAAGTTTTATATTGAATGTGGTTGATTAGACTAAATTCCTTATAAAGTATCTATTTCATGTTAAGATTTAAGGATTTTATAGATTTAATGCCCAAACCCAAAGTTGTAGGCATTTAGTTACAAAAACCTTCACAAAGTGATACTTGAACCTTAGATGAGGATTCTTGATTTTGTGTGCGAGGCTGCGAGCTCAAGAAGATTTCTATTTTTCGGCATTAACATTCAATTTCTTCCTTGATAGAAGAAGAAGAAGAAGAAGAAGAAGAAGAAGAAGAAGAAGAAGAAGAAGAAGAAGAAGAAGAAGAAGAAGAAGAAGAAGAAGAAGAAGAAGAAGAAGAAGAAGAAGAAGAAGAAGAAGAAGAAGAAGAAGAAGAAGAAGAAGAAGAAGAAGAAGAAGAAGAAGAAGAAGAAGAAGAAGAAGAAGAAGAAGAAGAAGAAGAAGAAGAAGAAGAAGAAGAAGAAGAAGAAGAAGAAGAAGAAGAAGAAGAAGAAGAAGAAGAAGAAGAAGAAGAAGAAGAAGAAGAAGAAGAAGAAGAAGAAGAAGAAGAAGAAGAAGAAGAAGAAGAAGAAGAAGAAGAAGAAGAAGAAGAAGAAGAAGAAGAAGAAGAAGAAGAAGAAGAAGAAGAAGAAGAAGAAGAAGAAGACGCGACACTATTACGACACTATTACGAGTTCGGGACTTGTTTGAGATTCCTATGTCTCAGCTATTAGCAATTCACTATCTTCTCATTAACTGAATTTCTCAGACGAAAGTTACACAATATCGATACGAGTCCTATCCTTTTGTAGCATGCTCTGTTACAACAACTAGAACAACACTTTAATAACCATAACGTGGGCATTGAACTAAACCTAAACTAAGTGACGGTTAACAGCTTCAGTTCATTTACATCACCAAGCTCGAGACTTTCAAAGTTTAGTTTCCCATAATATGTTTACTACTCATGTACTGTTTTAAACCCGAGTTGTGTTTTCTTTCATTAGAATTCATGATGACAAATGGAAAAAAAAAGGTTTAGGAACTTACAGTTCTTGTGAAATTGGAATTGATCACATATATACTTGGTATTATTTTACAACAAGAGTATAAAAATAGCATGAGCTCACAAATTACCATCCAAACTTGACAAGGAAAGTTGAATCAATTTACTTGATGCATGATCTTTGAGATCATCACACGAGTTGGTCGGAGCCACCTTTCGCAGTCTTTTCTGCTGCGGCTGGTCCATGTTTTTCTTCGACTTTACTATCTACAATTTTCTCTCGAGGGCTACACAAGATTCTTCCCAAAAAATGAGAAGCAAATGCCAAGAATATGATCGCTATGACGATCAAACACCATTGCCAAATTGGAACCTCCATATCTTTAGTTTGGTTTCCTGATCACACAGAGTAAACGCAGAGCAGAGAAGAAGAAGAGGAAGATATTGCTTGAAAGTTGTTGGTACTGTTGACCAAAAGGCGTAAGTTGTGAAGAAATGATACGCAAAGACTTGTGGAAGGTGACCAATTTTAATTTGTAAACTTCGTAGCAGAAATTGAACTCAATATAAAAATATCTAATGTATATATGACAAAAGAACAATAAGATAGTTTAGTGGACCTAACAATAATGCTCACTAATCGTTTTGGAAGCTACTTAACTAAGAGATTTATATATATATATATATATATTTCATTTTCACAAAATGCAAGAAGGATTACATAACTCATCAAATTTGTATTAGTTAAAAACCATACTTGAAGTTGGTGTGTCAAAATCGTACATATCAATACAATAAAACTAGAATATGTTGCTCTCCTCATCTGACAACTCAACATTTTAGGTTCTTCTCAACTTGACATTTCAATGAAATCTTTAGCCAATAAAAACATTTCAAATAATACAACTCAATATGTCTCAACCTATAATAAGTCTGTTTTTTGCCATGTCATTTTTCTGTTAAATTTGATCTTATTTTGTTGGGCTTAGTTTCTAAAATAATTGGGGTTAAAATAAGTTGCAATGGACTCCACAAGCTCAAATTCTTCTCAAATCAGCCCAACAGATGAGTAAATGTGAAAACAAAAAAAGAAATAACGTGATTGGTTTACAACCAATTTCAGAAACTAGCCGAAAAAGACTCGTATTAAGGAATGACTGAGTTGATAGTATCGTAGGTGTAGAGAACCTAAAGACACAACAAAGTACCACACGATTTGGAACATATATCAAACATAGTCATCCTGACCCAAATATTTCTGTAAGATATATATTCTCTTACAGATCGTTTTAATAAGAGAAGAATACTTATATATGCTATCTCGATTTTCATTACAGTTGGAGTCTTGGAGAATATAATAATTTTCATGGCAATTCTTCAAATTAAAATTGACCAAAAAAAAGAGAAAGAATTGAAGTTTGTTAATTTGCAATCTTTAAGAATACTAGGTAAGACCTGCACTACGCCGCAGACTATTTTCAATAATTATTTAGTTTAAGATAAATAAGATTGAACATTTTATAAACTTGTAGAATTGAAATATAGTATTTTGCTTTTGCTCAAATATTATTGTATATTTTATACATTTTAATATATATATATATATATGAGGTAACCACTTGAATGACGTCTTCATAGCAAAAATACAAGATCGTGAATTTTCTTTCTTATGTCTTTTTTTACTGAAATTTTTTTTACTTTAAGAAAAAACGAAAGTCTTATTTTATTATTCTAAACAATGTTTTAAGTTTGATCCATAAAGAAAACCGAAATAGCACGCCGTCGACTAAGTTCCATCACGAGTTACTTATTTTTACTTTTATTTTAGTTAATAATACTGTAAATGACTGAATTAATTTATGTTTATCATTATAAAATTTTAAATAATATCTTAGCTTAATTTTCCTTTATAAAAAAATATATCTTTTATGTTGGTTTGAGTTATTTGTTTTCAATAGAGGTTTTTGAAAAGAAATTGATAGAATCCTCTGTCTGTTCTAAAATTGATAGACTTGATTGATTTGGTCGGAAACTGATTGCCCCCTGAAGCATTTGCAAAAATTCAAGGTCTCCTTGTCCCAAATCTCTATAAAATCAACTTGACGTCCGTTGGAAATAAAATAAAATAAATTGTGACATCTGATCAAGTTTGGTCAATTAACAAAAACCTTAAACCAAACATATTACCAATGAAGATTGTCCAAAACTATACAAATAATAATTTTTTAATTACAAACACATATAAAATTATCCAAAAATAATAAAAATAAAAATAAAATATAAAAAATACCGCGGCGTAGCGCGGATACTATCCTAGTCAATACAATAAAAGTAGAATGTGTTTTTCTCCAGAGACTGACACATTAGCTTTTGTATTGAACCATAGTTTGACACAACAGTTAAAATCAATAGCCAATAGAAACATTTGAATTAATACAGCTAAGATTTCTAAACCAGTTAAAAAACTTTCTGCCACATCACATTGTCTTTTACTACATAAACCCTCAGTGACTGAATCATCACTCAAGCATCAATTCTCGCTTCAGAACCGGAAGCAGAATCGGAAATGCCCGGAACCGCACAGAATCGCGGTGGAATCGCGCTTCCTAAAAAGCAGAGTTTGGAATCACAGAGGAAGCGACGGTTCTCATTTGGAAGCGCACCAGTTGTGAATCAGAATCGTCCAAAGATTTAAGAAAGTATTTGTCAATGACTAAAACCTGTTCCATAGTTTAATTCCGAGTAGATTCGTAAATTATTATGAAAACTAGAGTTTGAATTAAAAAAAAAAGTTTATCAAACAGGTACGATGGGCTGCAAGAAAAAACAAAGAGGAAGAAACAATTAGGTTTTTCAATTCACACATGGCTTTTTGCTTTTCAATTTTATAATTTTAATATTTAAGAAAATAAAAGAGATAGCCAATAACAAAGATTTTCGTGAACAGCTTTTTCCTTTTTCTCTCTATATATTATTTTATCTTTTATGTTGCTAATGTGATTATCTGTCATGTATAATAAAATAGAATTCATTTTATAACCAAGTTTTTGTTTAGATTTTGGGTACCAATATGATTTAATTGTTTATTTTAGAATTATATCTCAAAAATAATTTAAAATTTCAGCATAATTTAGATATTGGTATATACTATATACATAATAAATATCTTAATATATTTTATTTGAATAATTTAACATATTAATAATGAAATACTTACATTCGAGATATTTAAAATAATTTATAATATATATATATATATATATAATTATATATTAATAGTTCTAACATGCACCGCTTCCTAATTTTTATTAAAAAAAATTGATTCTAAGCTTCTAAAAGAAATTCCATTTCCTTTCAGAAATCTCTATACAAAACAAATAACTCATACCAAAACATAAATATATCTAATTTATTATAAGGGAAAATTAAGCTAAGAAATTATTTAAATATTTATAATGATAAATATATATTCATTAGTAAATATAAATAACTCATGATGGAACTACGTCGACCAGATCCAAGAAATATTCCAGTTTTTTATGAACCGAACTTTAAAAATATTGTTTATAATTATAAATAAGATTTTTACTTTTTTCTTAAAGTAAAATAAATTTTGCAATAGAAAAAGATAAAGATTCATGTTGTTGTTTTTGCTAAGAGGAAGATTTATCTTTCACATGTCACTAAATGGTAACATTATATATAAATATTGCATAAAGTATACAATAAAATTTTAGCAAAAACAAACTACTAAATTCTATAATCCTTTTAAAATTTTAATTTTATTTGTCTTAAAAGAAAAGTTAATTTATAAACATATCCCGCGTAGCGTGGATCTTACCTAGTATTATTTAAAGACACAAAGATAGAGAACTCACATTAAAAAAAAATTTGGTGTCGTCGACCATTCTTGATATAATTATAGAGAAAATGAAAAAAAAAAAGAACTTACGTAGTTTACTTTTTTTTTCCTTATGATTAAAAAGGTACAAGACCCGTAAACCCGTACGTTTGTCTAAGACTCAAGAAATTATCCAAACCATGTATAATTTTTTAATAACTTATCTTTTTTGAGAATTAAACATTCTCATGCAGATCGAACCCGTGACACGGTAGTTATGTAGTCATCGTCATATATCACATTCTCATAATTTTTTAATAACTTATCGTCAGTAGTTATGTAGATTTTTAATTTTCAGTATGAACAAGAAACATTAGAAAAAATTTGTGTTTAGAAATATACTTGAATCTCACACCAGTTATATATCACCAAATTTAATTGAAGAATAAAAAAAACTAGTTTCACCTTTTTAATGATAAATTGAAGACTCACACAAGACATACAAAACAAAATAAAATATCTTCTATTTTATTTTCTAAACTCAATTGAAATATTCATGAATCATTTACGAATATCTTTTAGTCATTAATTCACAAAACATAACAAAACAAAACAAAACAAAAAGGGAAATTATGGAAACAAATGTCACTAATTTTTGTTACAACTTACCTGAATGAAATATGTTAACAATGTTACAATGCGTATAAAGAGGTGGAACCATTCAGGTTTTCAAATACAAAAATGGAAGAAAGAAAGAAGAAATTGCATACATAACATGCATAACAAATTAGGAAAGTTACCAGAAACGATATCACCAATTTGTAGAAAGAAATAGTTTTGCAAAATCTATTATTTTACTAATTTCAAAATCTATACAGTACAACCTCTATAAATTAGTACTTTTTAAATTAATATTTAATATAAATTAATAAATTTTTCCAATCCTTAGTTCGTCGGTGTAAAAAATGATACATTCGATAAACTAATAAGATAATATCTGTTTTAGAAATCCTATGTAAAAATATGGTCTCATCAATATCATATATTAATAATCAAATAAACTAATATATATATATATATATATATATATCTAAGAAAATCTAGTAAAATATGACTCTATTGTTGTTTGTCTATTATTGAATTTGCATTCTTGTTGAAGCTCATCTCTAATATTTTTCATTGTCATCTTCTCAAATCGCATCAAAAAATGGTGGAAAATATTAAATGTGATAATAGCTTCTTTACATGTAATTTGTTCTAAAATTACCGCAATATCTTCTTCGACTTCATCATTATCATGAAGGATAGTAGTAGCAATTTATCATTTATCATTTTTACTTAAACTCTAAACTTAGCAATTATGATAGCCAAGATTATAAATTAAAAAAATTCTTTTAAAATGTGAATGTTAACAAAAGTATTTTATTCTGTAATAGACAATTTTTCAAAATTATTAAAATTAAAAAAACTCTTCATAAATTGATAAAATATTAATTTATCGATAAATTAATAATTTATCGATAAATTAATAATTATTAATTTATCGATAAATTAAAACCTCTATAAATTAATAAAATTTCATAGTTCCGACTTTATTAATTTATAGAGGTTTTACTGTACTTAGCATACACCATCTATAGGCCAGTTTTGGCCGATAAAAAGGTTTACTATTATTTCTTATACTCGATTTATAAAAAGGTGAGATCGTTAGTCTAGATTTTGGCTCCTCGAGCATTAGATGACTCCAATGCATCTTCGGTGACAAAAGTGGAGAGAGATCTCAGATGTTGAACGACGGAGGAGGTTTGGTGACCGTGAAGGGCTGCCTCTTCATCTCGCCGACTGATTCTAAGTTCTCCTATGCAATAATAGCAAAAGACAGAAATTAAAGAGAGTCAAGGACAATCATTCGAGTAAAGTTACTTGGTATCATATTAGATTCAAATGAAACTTACAATCAGATTTTAACATGGACAAGGAAGATTGGATATTGATGAAGATGAAAGTAATTGAGATTTTTGGAATCTACAAATTGCAGAGGGATTGATGAGGACAAAAAGGCACCACTTCTTTGAGTTGAAAATACTTTGGTTTCAATATTATATTTAAATTTATCTTATAAACATTTTATATATATTGTTTTAAAGAAAAAATATATGAACAATGTGTTTGAAGATTGGATATATACTAGGTAAAAAATAATTTATTTAGTTATAAATTAAATTAAACCAAACATAATTTAGTTACCAAATATATAAAGATTATTTTTATATGTGGAATAATATGTGGTTTTCTGTTCCTATGAAATATAATGTTATTTTCTATTATATAATAATTTTTAAGAATGAGGAAAAAAATTTGGGCATTCGGGTTCTGGATTTTATTTGATTTGGGTTTTTCCAGATTCGAATAGAAGAGTTTAGTATCCGTCTGGTGATTATGACTAGGTTATAATTTATAAACAAAACGGTTTGAAATAACATTATTATAAATTTAAATAACATTATTATAAATTTAAATATCATTGACTCAGTACTAAAATACGGGTTAAAACCTCATTTTATTATTTGGTTATGTAACATCCGCGAACCAAAAATTGGTTTTTGGGGATGGGTGTCGATCGACACCAAGGGGGTGTCGGTCGACACCACTAATTTCTGGTTCGACAAGTTTGATTTAACTATCGATTTAGACCGGTTTGGTTTAGGAAAAACCATTAAACCAATATATTTAAGAGTGTGGTCGACCAGAAGGGTTTTGGGAGTTTTCTCTTGTCGTCGTTTAACGTTTTTGAGAGAAAAAGGAAGAGAAAGAGTGTTATTGAGATTTTGGTGAGATTGGTGAGATTCCTTGCTGTTTCTTGAGGGATCTAAGGCTGGAAAGGTGCTAGAAGCTTGCTAGGAGTGAAGGATTCGTTCTTATTGGTCAGATTCTTTCTACAGAGAGGTGACTGCATGACCATGGCTAATCTAAGCCTTTGATTCCCTTGTTCTTGCTTGCTTGTTGCTTGTTTGTGTATTTTTCTTGCTGGGATTGGTTGATACAGGTTCCTACGGATGTATAAGGCTTGGGTTTCGAGTATTGGACGATTTGGAGAAGTTTTGGGAGCGAGATTCGACTCTCGACTTCGCGCGGATCGCAGTTGCAGAGGGAGTGTCGATCGATACCACTTGGTGTCGGTCGACACCAGAAAATTGGGCATCGATCGACACTGTGGGGTAGTGTCGGTCGACACCGTTGAGCCAGTCTCGGTCGACACTAGGCTGGTGTCGGTCGACACCTCCCTTCCAGTGTTGGTCGACACTAGGCTGGTGTCGGTCGACACCTCCCTTCCAGCAAGACGATGTTTGATTTCCTGGTTAGTGTGTTTGTTTGTTGCTTGTTTGGAACTTTGGAATCATTGTTGCTTGTGTGTATAGCCCAGTAGATGGGAGGATTGCCTCACTGAGTGTTTATCAAATACTCATGCATCTCAATATGTGTTTGAGGTGCAGGTAAAGGCAAAGTGTGATCGTGGAATCAAGGCGATGAAGAGGAGGATGTTCTAGTGGTTCGCTTGGTTGTCTGGCTTCTGTTAGGTTGCTAGAGTTGAGTCCTAGAACATTGTTTAGGATTGCTGGTTATTTGGTTTATGTTGTTTGGATCATTAGTCTGTGACTGGAATTAATACTGGATATTATTTTATTGGTTATTGGTTTATTGGATATTTATTGGTTTGTTATTCCGCTGTTGATTGTGAATGTGGTTAGGTGGCTAGTGGGTATGAGACCACTAGTTGTAGTTTATTATTTATATTATATTATTATTATTATTTATTATTTTTTTTAAAAAGGACGGTCGTTTCATTTTGGTATCAGAGCCCTTACGGTTCTAGGTTTGGGTTCACTAGGTTTCTGTTGTGATGTTTGGGATTGCATGTCTTGATTGATTATGTGAGTTAGTCAATTGTATGTGGCATGGAGTCCTAGAACATCCTCTTCGAGCCGACTGTGTGATTCCACGGTGAGTTTATGTTTCTGTGTTTTAATAGAAATTGTTTGCTTAGCCTTCTGTTCATGGTAGTGCAGATGGTTAGAGGTGAGGCTGTGGATGGTCGTGGTCGTGGACGCGGACGTGGTCGTGGTAGGGGCAGAGTCCCAGTGGTTAGTGAGACCGAGGACCAGAGTGTGATAGCTGAGGGTGTTGGCGAGTTGCAGGGTGTTCCAGGGGATTCCGTGAGTGTGGCAAGAGGGGGCGGTGTTGATGCTCCAGTGGCCGGTGATGCTAGGGTCCCGGGTGTGGGAGCCCCAGCGGGTGGAGTCCCTGGTACTGACGTTGCGGCTATGCTAGCAGAGGTGTTAGCGCGGTTACCACCAGTGGTACCGGCTCAGGCTCAGGTAGTGCCACCAGTGGTGGCGGAGGAGCGGCAGCTAGTGGTTGCGGATGTGGAAGCACATGGACGTTATTTGTCTATGCTCAAGGAGATGAAGGGTCTGTTCACTGAGAGGTTTTCGGGTGGTACAGATCCTACTGTTGCGGATGCGTGGAGGACGAGTGTGGAACGTAACTTCCATACTCTGAGATGTCCTGAGGAGTTTTGGGTGGACATAGGGGTCTACTATTTGAGTGGTGATGCTGAGTTGTGGTGGAGATCAGTGGCTGCTAGGAGAGCGCAGCGGGATATGACTTGGGCTGACTTCGTCTTGGAGTTCAACCGCAAGTATTTTCCTAGGGAGGCATTGGATCGGTTGGAGGTGCAGTTCCTTCAGTTATCTCAGGGGACACGGTCAGTGCGAGAGCTGGACTTGGAGTTCAGTCGACTTATTTGTTATGGGGGTCGGGCTTTGGAGTCTGAGGAGGCTCAGATCAGGAGGTTTTTGAGGGCTCTACGTGATGATCTGAGAGTTCACTGTAGAGGGCGGAGTTATGATACGCGTGTAGAGCCTGTTGAGACTGCAGCAGAGATTGAGGAGGATATCCGGGCACAGTCAGTGGCGGTAGCTCCAGCAGTTCAGCCTAGTAAGGCTCAGCAGCAGGGTGGTTCTAGCAGGGGCGGTAGGCCTGCACAGGGAACCAAGAGGAGGTGGGATGCTATGCAGAAGTCGAGTGGTGCGAGTTGCTTCGGTTGTGGGAGCAAGGATCACAGGGTTGCTAGTTGTCCTAAGAGGAGTGCTCCGACGGCAGGGCCTCGGGTATGTTATCATTGTAGGGAGACAGGGCACATCAGGCCTTTTTGTCCCAAGTTGCAGCCGACAGCAGTGGCAGCATTGCAGCAGGTGCAGCCTGGAGGTCAGCAGGTGGCACAGATTGAGCAGGCGCCACGTGTTTACACGACAGCAGAGACTGGTGGAACCAGTGCCGGGGCGATCACAGGTATAATTTCTGGTACTTAAACTTTGTGAATTTTAGTAGGTTCAAATTATATATGTTTCCTGTGATAAAGTGTTAGGTTCTCAACACATGAGGTTTGTGTAGGGACCTTGTTGGTGGGCGGGTTTAAGTCTCATGTTATGTTTGATTCTGGAGCTTCCCATAGCTTCATTACTCCGGAGTGTGCAGAGTGTGCGGGGATCAGCGGGGATCCTGGAGAGCGTGCAGGAGTTGTCAGAGTTGCGGGAGGCGAGTTCCTGAGAGTGATTGGATGAGCCAGAGGAATTGATATTCAGATCGCAGGAGAGTCATGGCCAGCGGATTCGCTTATCAGCCCATTGGAGTTATATGATTTTATTCTCGGGATGGATTGGTTGCATCGGCATAGGGTGCATTTAGATTGCCATCAGGGCAGAGTGGAGTTTGAGCGCTCACGAGGGAAGTTGGTGTTCCAGGGTATTAGACCGACTTCGGGGAGTCTCGCGATCTCAGCCATCCAGGCTGGGAAGATGATCGAGAAGGGCCGTGAGGCTTATCTGGTTACTATATCTATGCTAGTCAGTGGGGAAGTCTACGGTTAGCGGTATTCCAGTAGTGGAGGAGTTTGAGGATGTGTTTCAGTCTTTGCAGGGGTTACCACCATCTCGGTCGAATCCTTTTACCATTGAACTGGAACCGGGGACGATGCCGTTATCCAAGGCTCCTTACAGGATGGCTCCAGCAGAGATGGCAGAGCTGAAGAAGCAGCTAGAGGATTTGTTGAGTAAGGGATTCATCCGTCCTAGTGTATCACCGTAGGGAGCGCCAGTGTTATTTGTCAAGAAGAAGGATGGGAGTTTCAGGTTGTGCATTGATTATCGGGATTTGAACCGGGTCACTGTGAAGAACAAGTATCCTCTTCCTAGGAACGATGAGTTGTTGGATCAGTTGAGGAGTGCTACTTGGTTCTCTAAGGTAGATCTGGCGTCGGGTTATCATCAGATACCGATAGATGAGACAGATATAAGGAAGACTGCTTTCAGGACTAGGTATGGGCATTATGAGTTTGTGGTGATGCCTTTCGGGTTGACTAACGCGCCAGCAACGTTTATGAGATTGATGAACAGCGTGTTGCAGGAGTTTCTGGATGTGTCTGTCATCATTTTCATCGACGATATCATAGTTTATTCTAAGAGTCCTGAGGAGCATGCAGTGCATTTGAGGGCAGTTATGGAGAAGTTGCGGGAACAGAAGTTGTTTGCTAAGTTGAGCAAGTACAGTTTTTGGCAGCATGAGATGGCCTTTCTGGGTCACATTGTTTCTGCTGAGGGAGTCTCTGTAGATCCAGAGAAGATTGAGGCTATCAGGGATTGGCCTAGACCGCAGAATGCCATAAAGATCAGGAGTTTTCTTGGATTGGCAGGATACTATAGGAGATTTGTGCAGGGGTTTGCAAGCAGAGCACGTCCTATGACTAAGTTGATAGGGAAGGATGTTCCTTTTGTCTGGTCAGAAGAGTGTGAGGAAGGCTTTGCAAGCCTGAAGGAGATGTTGACTACTGTGCCAGTGTTGGATTTGCCTGAGCAGGGAGAACCCTATGTGGTTTATATAGATGCATCTAGAGTTGGTTTGGAGTGTGTTCTCATGCAGCATGGGAAGGTGATTGCCTATGCTTCGCGGCAGTTGCGGGTGCATGAAGGCAACTATCCTACTCAGTGCTTTGAGCTTGTGTGCTGTTTCACAGGAACCGTTGGGGTTTGGAAGCAGTAGATAGAGCAGAGCTTCTGAGAAGGGTGCGGTTGGCTCAGGAGAAGGATTTGGGGCTGGTGAATGCCTCTAAGGATGTGGATTCAGAGTATCAGGTCTCAGATAATGGTACTATCTTGGTGCACGGTCGGGTTTGTGTGCCCAAGGATGAGGAGTTGAGATAGGAGATTCTGTGAGAAGCTCATGCGAGCAAGTTGTCCATTCATCCAGGAGCGACTAAGATGTACAGTGATCTCAAGAGGTACTATCATTGGGTCGGGATGAAGAAGGATGTAGCTAGTTGGGTTTCGAGGTGTGATGTGTGTCAGCTAGTGAAGGCTGAGCATCAGGTTCCATGCGGTTTACTGAAGAGTTTACCCATTCCTGAGTAGAAGTGGGATATGATCACCATGAATTTTGTGGTAGGATTGCCAGTGTCACGGACCTTTGATGCTATTTGGGTCATTGTGGACCGGTTGACTAAGTCAGCACACTTCCTGGCCATTAAGAAGACCGATGGAGCAGCGGTCTTGGCTAAGAAGTATGTGAGAGAGATAGTCAGATTGCATGGGGTGCCAGCGAGCATTGTGTCTGACAGAGATTCTAAGTTCACTTCGGTGTTCTGTAAGGCATTTCAGGCAAAGATGGGTACTAAGGTGCATATGAGTACAACTTATCATCCCCAGACAGATGGACAGTCTGAGAGGACGATCCAGACGCTGGAGGATTTGCTGAGGATGTGTGTGTTGGATTGGGGTGGCCATTGGGCAGATCACCTAAACGGGTAGAGTTTGCTTACAACAACAGTTATCAGGCGAGTATTAAGATGGCTCCTTATGAGGCTTTGTTTGGGAGACCATGTCGTACACCATTATGCTGGACTCAGCTGGGGGAGAGGAGCATGTTTGGTGCTAGTTTTGTTCAGGAGACCTCCGAGAAGATTCGGGTTCTCAAGCTGAACATGAAGGAGGCTCAGGATAGATAGAGGAGTTATGCTGATAGGAGGAGGAGAGATCTTGAGTTTCAGGTAGGAGACAGAGTGTACCTCAAGATGGCCATGTTGCGGGGTCCGAACAGGTCATTGTCAGAGACTAAGTTGAGTCCGAGGTATATGGGTCCATTCAGAGTGATTGAGCGGGTTGGACCTGTGGCATATAGACTTGTGTTACCCGAGGTTATACGTGCATTCCATAAGGTTTTCTATGTGTCTATGTTGCGGAAGTGTCTCCGTGAGGGTGAGCAGGTGTTGGTTAAGATTCCTGAGGATCTTCAGCCTAACATGACATTGGAGGTGATACCAGTGAGGGTTCTCGAGAGGAGGATCAAGGAACTTTGGAAGAAGAAGATTCCTTTGATGAGAGTCATGTGGGACTGTGACGGTGTTGAGGAGCAGACTTGGGAGCCTGAGGCAAAGATGAAGGCAAGGTTCAAGAAGTGGTATGAGAAGCAAGCCGCGACTTGAGCTTGTTTAGTCTGGTCCCATCTGTAATCTGTGGCTGGAGTGGGAATGGAGTATTCCAGCCCATCTCTCTTGTTACTCGGTCGCTTGGGGTGGTTGGTTGTGCGACTCAGTAACAAGATGAGGTGGTGCTCAGGGTACAAAGTTTCCGTGAGGTAGGGTTTCTGGAGGAAAGTTTCCTGGAATAGGAGTATCCAAAAGTGGAAAGTTTCCAAAAATGAAAAGTGCTAAATATGGAAAGTTTTACGGGAGTTAGAATTTGTCCATTTTAGCGGTGGAGAGCTTGGGAGGGGCTTGTGTGTGGCCTTAGTGGCGGACTTTCGAGTCAGTGTGCCCATCTGTGGCGGTCTTTTTAGACATTGTGTGGCCTTTGTGGCGGGCTGTTTAGCCGTGTGTGGCCTTTGTGACGGGCTGTTTAGCCAATTGCGTGGCCTTTGTGGCGGGCTGTTTAGCCAGAGTGTCTATGTGACGGTCATTTGGGACAGATGGTCTTTGTGACGGGCTGTTTAGCCAGAGTGTCTTTGTGACGGTCCTCTTTAGGACATTTGTTTGGTCTTGGTGGCGGTCCTTTTTAGGACATTTGTTTGGCCTTGGTGGCGGTCCTCTTTAGGACATTTTGTTTGGCCTTGGTGGTGGTCCTCTTTAGGATATTTTATTTGGTCTTAGTGGTGGCCCTTGTGGCATGTATATGATCCTTGTGTGGTTATGAGGTATTCCAGTGAGGGGATATGTGGTTGGTAGGACATTGAGATGTTTTACGCGAGCCACGGGAAGGAAACCTGGATAGGGATAGGACTCAGACGTGTTCAGAATTGTTTGCTCGCGGCTCTTGGAGAACTTAGTACTGCCATATTCAGAGACTTTGTGGCTTGGGAGTATGGTTGGTATATCGACTTCGGACGACGGTCCGGAGGCGCCCTGTAGGGTGACGACCCGAGAGACGAGTTTGGATTTTTCCTTATATATTATGGCATGCGGGTTTAGGCCCAGTGAGGAGCCAACATTTGGCATGCAGACTTAGGTCTGATGAGGAGCCAATAAGAACTCAAAGTCTAGGCCTATGAGTAAAGGAAAGTCCAAAAGTCGAGAGCAAATGACGCCTGGAGCGTGAGTCTATCGCCTAGAGGTGACCTTCTGTAGATCGGTCGGAGGAGTGCGGACCGGGGAGACGGTTTCACGGGAGTCCTTGGCTGATGGTTGTTCGAGATTCGAGGACGAAACTAGATTGATGGAGGAGAATTGTAACATCCGCGAACCAAAAATTGGTTTTTGGGGATGGGTGTCGATCGACACCAAGGGGGTGTCGGTCGACACCACTAATTTCTGGTTCGACCAGTTCAATTTAATTATCAATTTGGACCGGTTTGGTTTAGGAAAAACTATTATACCGAGATATTTAAGAGTGTGGTCGACCAGAAGGGTTTTGGGAGTTTTCTCTTGTCGCCGTTTAACGTTTTTGAGAGAAAAAGGAAGAGAAAGAGTGTTATTGAGATTTTGGTGAGATTGGTGAGATTCCTTGCTGTTTCTTAAGGGATCTAAGGCTGGGAAGGTGCTAGAAGCTTGCTAGGAGTGAAGGATTCGTTCTTATTGGTCAGATTCTTTCTGCAGACAGGTGAGTGCATGACCATGGCTAATCTAAGCCTTTGATTCCCTTGTTCTTGCTTGCTTGTTGCTTGTTTGTGTGTTTTTCTTGCTGGGATTGGTTGATACAGGTTCCTACGGATGTATAAGGCTTGGGTTTCGAGTATTGGACGATTTGGAGGAGTTCTGGGAGCGAGATTCGACTCTCGACTTTGCGTGGATCGCAGTTGCAGAGGGAGTGTCGATCGATACCACTTGGTGTCGGTCAACACCAGAAAATTGGGCATCGATCGACACTGTGGGGTAGTGTCGGTCGACACCGTTGAGCCAGTGTCGGTCGACACTAGGCTGGTGTCGGTCGACACTAGGCTGGTGTCCGTCGACACCTCCCTTCCAGCGAGATGATGTTTGATTTCCTGGTTTGTGTGTTTGTTTGTTGCTTGTTTGGAATTTTGGAATCATTGTTGCTTGTGTATATAGCCCAGTAGATGAGAGGATTGCCTCACTGAGTGTTTATCAAATACTCATGCATCTCAATATGTGTTTGTGGTGCAGGTAAAGGCAAAGTGTGATCGTGGAATCAAGGCGATGAAGAGGAGGATGTTCTAGTGGTTCGCTTGGTTTTCTAGCTTCTGTTAGGTTGCTAGAGTTGAGTCATAGAACATTGTTTAGGATTGCTGGTTATTTGGTTTATGTTGTTTGGATCATTAGTCTGTGACTGGAATTAATACTGGATATTATTTTATTGGTTATTGGTTTATTGAATATTTATTGGTTTGTTATTCCGCTGTTGATTGTGAATGTGGTTAGGTGGCTAGTGGATATGAGACCACTAGTTGTAGTTTATTATTTATATTATATTATTATTATTATTTATTATTTTTTTAAAAAAGGTCAGTCGTTTCAGGTTAACACTGAATCTATTTCACATATCAAATCAAACTGATTTAACTAATATTGTAACATAATTAAAAAGCATTAGCAAAATTGTGACTTAATCAGACAATAGCTTATAAATTACTTATTTTTTGTTATATAATATTAACAATATAAATATAATCTCAAACTCTAAACAAAACAAACTAAATGTTACAAACAAAAGGAAGTTGAATTTTAATTTTTAATGTTTAAAATTCAGTTATTAGTTAAATTTGTACATTTTTATTGGTAAAAGTTATAATCAGTTAAACCAGAACAAACCACATTTGATAAACAAACCCAAAAACTAAACCAAACCAGAACCAAAACCTAACGAGAAAGGAATATTCTCGAGAACCGACTACACACATCCCTAACTTTGAGATTTGGGAGACCATAACATAATAATATCAAATTGTGTTCCCATAGACAATAGTAGATATGCTCTTCAAGAGCATTCAATACTTTTCTTTACTACTTCTTAAGAGTATGGCCAGTAGAGTTTTTTTGGGTTACTCAGACCATTTCTAAGCTCAAAAGAAAAGAAAAATTAAAAGAAATGGCCCACAAAAAGCAGGAACCGTTGCTATATGGAGTATCGGAAGGCACAGTGAAGACACGGTACGTGTCAATTTCTAATTGGATTTTGTTAAAATGAGTATAAGACATTTTTTTATTTTTTCTCTCATTTTCTTCTTTTCTCCAATCTTTCTCTTTCCTCTCTCTTGACGAAACGGTGAAGAGATCTTGGTCCGTTGCAATTCATGCACGGCTCGCTCAATCCATGGCGATTACGACGATCTCGTCCTCCGAACATATCACCCGAATATTCGGCGGTCTTCCGGAGATTTCAACTCCTTCTTTTGCCGGCGGATTCGCTGGGATTGTGTTCTTCTATGCCGCCGCCGCATCGTCTCTTGATCAGGAAGTTCACGCTAATGAAATGGCTCACAAGTTTAATCCTAAAGAAGTTGTTCTGTATCAGTACGAGGCTTGCCCTTTCTGTAACAAGGTTAAAGGTATCTTTCACATCTTTAAATTTCTGTATCTGATCAGATTTTTGACCATTGAAATTTTATGATTCAATCATGGTTCTCTACAGTGCATTAATCATCTTATTATGAATCAAGTTTGATATTCTCAAGCATTAATCAAGTTTTTTCTCAAGCAACATTGTTAAAAGATTTCGTCTCTTGTCCTTGAGGAGGATGAAGAAGTAGGTTTTTTTTCTCTTTTCAATACCATATGCTTGATAAGTGATTTAAGATTTTCTGTGTTTTGATTTTGTTTAGATAGATTGAAGAGCATTAGAGGAATATCCTTCTGATTTTGCATAAGATGAGGTTAGTATAGAAAACTGATTGATGATTGCTTTGAAAGATGCAGAGGAGGAAGCAGCAAGAGGACGGTGGAAGCAAGAGGTATATATGATGCTGTTTTACTTAAGAATTGGGGAAAAAAAACTGGTCTATGATCAATCCTCTGAGTTTATATGTTGGCCTGATTTCTCAGCAACATAATTAGTAATGGAATTGCTTGTTTAAGAGAGATTTGTAAATTCACAAATACAATATAACCTGCTTTTGTTAGATTTATTGACATGGTTTCGTGATATATACTTGACATTCACATGGTTTACATAGAACGTCTATGAATTTCAGTGGGGACAGTAGATAACCTTGGATTCTTTGACTGATAGTGATAACTGATCTTCTAGTTCTGTGTTTGAACAATAAATAGTCCAGATATCTTGTGTTCTACTTTCAGACAATAGTTTTTTATGTGTTGAGTTAAGAATGGCTCTTCAGAACAAGGTATTATTCCCTCCCTCACAAGTAGCAACCTTGTAGAACTTGTTTTATACTTTGTCTTTCATTTTTTTTTTTTAAAGAATGCTAATACTCATATCCGTCTTTCCTACTCCGAAGCTGCATGAAGAAAACAAGCTAACCAGATCAGCTGTGATGGTTACTTCTGGTGTCAATCAGGTACTCCTATCTTTGTTTGATTACCTATAACGTTGGTGATTGCTAGGCTGTGATTGCTAGGCTCTTCTTCTAGTCTCAGTCTCTGTTTTTGTATCTAGTGCAGGCATTTGTCAATATCTTTGTGAGTCTCTTTTTTTTGTTTGTTCCAGACTGGTTAGAGAAGTCACTCGCTGAGTCCAAATCGATTCCCAAAGTTGTAACCGTTGTGAATCCTGGTAACCCAAACAGCACCTATGTCCTTGATCCTATGTAACATTTTGATAACATATGGATAACAGCTTTTATATAGTTATATAACATATGTAACATTTTTTTGATTTTGTAAAATATGAAACCGATGAATTAGAGGAATTGTAAAATATAACTTATTCTCATTTTATAATTATTTAAATTTGTAAATTAATAAACAATAGTTATAAAAAAATATTTTAATGATTGAGGAACCTATGAAGGTTACTCTAGTAGAAGGATAAATTTTGATAAGTACTTAGTGGGTTGCTATGATTAGATTAATAATAATTATATGATTAATTTATTTGGTAGTAACCCATATGGGTTACTCCACTGCCCATGGTCTAACATTGTAGTAGAATAGTGGAAATTGTCTCACACTAACTTCTTTCATAATCATATATACATATATATGAGATAAGTACCTCTAGTACTTATTATTCACTTCTAGTGGAGAAACTAGTCGACGTTGACTGCGACTTGATATAGATATCACTTCCACATTCATAACCACTTTTATAACAACTTTCTCGACTAGTATCATTAGTGGTTCTTTCTTTTTCTTTTATAACATAATTCACAAAAATAAAGCAAACCAATAGGATGTGATTCATGATCAACATCTCATTATTTGACTCATTCACAAATAACAAGATTATAATATTTTTAAAATATACTTTTCATTGTATTGTGTCTACATGACAACAATATTTTATGACAAGCAGAATATATTTCAACAATGATATTATCTTCTATTATAATCTTGGTTATAATTGGAATTAAGTTGTTTGTATATATTCATTTAAAGAATTTTAGTCATTTACTTTCCTTAGATTATTCTAAAGAACTAGAGAATTTTATGATTGGTCTTAAAACACTTCCTAGAAATGATGCCAAGATAATATAATCAATAATCATTATTTAGTAATTTGTTACTAAATTTTCAGTTTATTCACCAAACAAGATTGGATGACATGATTTAAAATATTTTATCATAATAAAATATCTAATTTGATTATATTTAAATTTGTGATTAAACAAATAAAGTAATTCACAAACATTATAAACAATCATATAAATGAGTGCTAAATATATATTAAGCATCATTATATTTTTTTTTCTTATTCAAACGCTTTATTTTTCTGTTTTACTAAAGATTTATTATAAAATCTAAAACGTTTTACCAAAAATATATAATTATTTTATATATATTATATAATTGATCGACTCAATTTGTATTATAGTTTTAATACGGTTTCACCAAAATCAAAAGCAGCAATAGTTGTTTGGTATTAGTCGGTCTTTTAATGAAGTTTTGAGTTTATCGATCAAATCTAAGATATATATGTGAACTAGCTAATGATCCGCGCTAACAGCGCGGAGAAATTTTTTTTTATTTTGTTATTTGTTAATATGTTTATGTTGTATCATTCATTTACATATTATATAATATAGTACTAAATGGTGAGTTTTGTTTCATAGTAAACTACTAATAGGTAGGCCTGGAAACTACTACCAATACCCGTATTCGACCCGTTTTTTGGTTTGTATCCGCTCCAAGAAAAGGTACCCACAGCTTTAGGATCGAGAGAAAGATATAATAATTATATTATCCGTGAATAATGATCGAGTATCAGATATAAATTTAGTTTTTGAGCGTCCCGTTACCCGTCTCATTACCCGTTTTATTACCCGACTCATAAATACACGTTAATATTTTGTAGAATAATGTTACCAGTGCAGGAAATATTTATGTAAATTTAGATTTGTTTGTTACAAAATAATAGTAGAAAAATTATTAATTCTATACATTTTATAAAATCATAGTATATTTTATTTTGCTTAAGGTCATACTCTGATTTCTACCCGTAGTTGGTACTACTATTTTGGTTTGGTGCAATATCAAATTCGTTAATTATACATTTGGTAAAGCTAAAAAAACCCAACAAAACATGTATTGACCCGTGATTTGGTATTACAAATTAATATGATCGTGTTTAGAGATCTTAATATGCCAAATTTACAAATTGAAGTTATTGCCTTATTGGTATAACATGTTATATATTAATTTTATAGGTGAAAAATACAATTAGGTTATGTATATTATCAACATTATGCACTTAGTATTGTTTATATAGTGAATATTATTTATAAACAATTAATTTTTTGACAATTAAATTGTTTGTTATTATTTCCTAAGATTTATGAAACAATAAATAAAGTTTAATATTTTGTAAACAAATCTAAACTTTTTTTTGTTTATTAGAATAATTAAAATATAATAGCGTTTTCGTAATATGTCACATCGGAACTGGTTAAATTTTTAACAACATAGCTTAAATAAGTATATATATATTTTAAAAATAGAAACAATGTTGTATCTTAATTTTAATATATATTTGTTATTATTAAATGATTTAGATATGTAAGTATTTAATCTTAGTTTTATAAATAAATTTAAGTTTTATATTTTTCTAAATAGTTTGTTATTGTTTCCTAAAATTTCTGAAACAATAAATAGAATCTGTTTAATTATTTTATTACATAATTTCGAAATTATTTTATTATTATTTTTATTAAATAATTCCGAAATTATTTTATTAATAATTTCTTGTAAACTAATAAATTAATAATTGCTATTTTTTAGGTAATGATTTTCTGGTTACAACAAATTAATATTAAGATTCTGTTATTATATTTTGTATTAAAAATACAATGGCATTTTATGTAATATCTTACCTAAAGTAAGGTTATTTGTTTATAGGGTTGCTTAAATAATATAATAGAGATATATAACTTATCAATTTATTTTAACATGTTTTCACAATTAATTCTTTCTTTATTTTTTGTATACATTCGTCATCTCTTGCATCTACTCTTTTTTTTTTTTGTCATTATTGAATCGACAAGGCCCAATTCATAGCCAATCCCTACAATGTGGGGTAACGCGACTTAGTGGAGTCGAACTCCGGTGGGATCGGTCGCAGAGGTGGTCGCAGAGGTGGTCGCAGAGGTGGTGCATAGGTGGTTGCATCTACTCTCTTTTCACATTATATTATCTCACTTATGAAATATTGATTATGAAGACATATCATAACTATTTTTGATCTTCATTCTATTATCTCACTTATGAAATATTGATTATGAAGACATATCATAACTATTTTTATCTTCCAATACTTTTTTTCTATTAGTTGAGTGATTATTATTTACTAATAAAGACGTAAATATTTTTAGATAATATACCCACTCTTTCTCGCAAAGTTTTTTGAACAGTGTTATATACTACTACATGTAAGCTTTGCTTCGTAGTAATAAAACTCATAATTGGACTCATTTTTATCTGTAAACATCATATTATAACATTAAATATTACACCTTAACTGTTTGACAAAAGAAAAATTATGTATTTTTTTTACTTTAAAATATGTATAGTCTATGATGGTTTATACAATGTTTTTTATTTTATTTTGATTCTCCTAATCTCAAAATCATAAGATTACTCTAACTTTTAAATCTGTGTATTTATCCAAAAATAGAATTTTTTAGTTTTTAATTAAAATTTTACAATCTACCACTACCATCATATTTGGTTTTTTTACAAATAACTTTTTCAAGTTTCTTCTTAGTATTTTTAACTATTTTTTTTTGTGTGTGTGATGTTCAGAATAAGTTATATTTAATATGTTTTATTTCAAATAAACTTTTACATTTCTCTTAAATATATACATTATTTTAATTTTTGAGCACTTGATTAATATTTTCTCTTTTTTATATATCTTTGTTTAATGTATATATTTAAGAGATACCACTTTGATTAATATTTTCTCTTTTTTTAGCACTTTGATTATTCTACCACTACCATATTTTACTTTGATATTTTTTTGTTGTATTTTTTTCATTTTGTTTTTGGTTTATATTTAAGTTTTTAATTATTTAAAATATATGGTTGTTTTTGATATTAATAAAAATATTACACAATATGTAATCATTATTCATATTTTATTTTGATATTTTTTTTGTTGTATTATTTTCAATTTTTTTTTGTTTATATTTTAGTTTTTAATTATTTTAAATGATTACTTTTAATAATAAAAAATATTACACAAATAAGTGAATTAATTGATGCATTAACTTTAGGTTTAATGTTCTTTGATGATTTAAATTAATTTATTAAAATTAAAATTAAAAAATGATGAGGTGGAGGAAGGAGAAGAGAGAAAAGCCAACTTTATATATATAGATAATTAGGGACAAGTTTGAAAGAAGAGAAAACTTTTGTATTAAGTTCAACTTAGCTTTTGCTTATACAAGATATTGATACTTATACTACCTAAAGAACATTCTAGATCCTTGATACAATGTAGGATTTTGTTACACTTGTCAATCATCGAGCTACTCTTCTTCTGATTCGATGAGACTAAAACGGTTCGATAGTACAATGTTCAGAGAGTCATCAGGTTTGGTCTTCTGTTCTTTTTGTGAAACCTGCGGTTTTGTCTTCTTCGGTTGCATGTCTGATTGCAGTGGAGAACTGTGCACATTTGACTTGTCGTAGTCTTGATGTGGACTTTGATATGGGGCTTGGGCCTTGTATCGTTGTTGGGCTTGAGGCTGGATATTAACATTCCCCCGCAAACTGAGTGTGGGAGGAAGTCGCACATGCAGTTTGGATCACAGCTGTTGAAAGGAGGGGCGTGGCAGAGACTTGGTGAAGATGTCAGCAAGTTGCAGTGCAGCCGGAATGTGTTGTACTTCAAGCAGACCAAGTGCCACCTGCTCACGAACATAGTGGTAATCAACATCAAAATGTTTAGAACGATTGTGTAAAACCGGATTGGCAGAAAGATGCACAGCCGAGAGGTTGTCACACTGAAGAAGAGTAGCATGGGGCTGAGGGATACCTAAGTCACGCAGAACAGAGGCAATCAAGTCAATTCTGAGGCAGTAGAGGCAAGAGCACGATACTCGGCTTCGGTTGATGAGCGAGAGACTGTAGGCTGTCGTTTAGCAGACCAAGAGATAATATTAGTCCCCAACAGAACACAGAATCCGGAGGTGGAGCGACGAGTATCCTTGCATCCCGCATAGTCACTATCACTGTAAGAGACAAGATGAAGAGGACTGTTCTTGTAAAGATGCAGTCCCATTTTGGAAGTGCCATGGAGGTAGCGGAGAATACGCTTAAGAAGAGCAAAATCAGACACAGTAGGAGAGTGCATCCGCTGACATATGAAGTTAACAGCGAATTGAATGTCAGGACAATTAATGGTTAAGTACTGAAGTTTCCCAGCAAGACTCCGGAAGTAGGACGGTTCAGAGAAAGGTCTCGTATCATTGAAGACGTGATCAAGACGTAAGGGCAGCGGAGTGTTGACAGAATTGCACTTGGACATACTCGCATGATGAAGGATCTCTTCGGTGTATTTCTCTTGATGAAGAAATAGACCGTGAGAATGAACTTGTGCTTGAATGCCCAAAAAGTAATGAATGTTCCCTAAATCCTTCATCGCAAAACGAGAGCTAAGTTCAGCAATAAGAGATTTGAAAAGTGCAGAATTGGAACCTGTCAGGAGAATGTCGTCCACATACAGCAGGAGAACCATCGTGTCACCATTCCGTCGATAAGTGAACAGCGAGGGATCAGCTTTACTACAGACAAACCCAAATTCAAGAAGATAGTTACTGAATTTGTCAAACCATGCCCTGGGGGCCTGTTTTAATCCATAAAGAGCTTTGCGCAAGGAGCACACATGAGTTGGTTTGCTGACATCCTCGAAACCCGGAGGTTGAACCATATAGACATTCTCTTGTAGATTACCATGGAGGAAGGCATTCTTGACATCAAGTTGAGTGATATCCCAGTTCTTGGCAGTGGCAACAGAGAGAACAATGCGAATGGTGGAAGTCCTTACAACCGGACTATAGGTCTCGGTAAAATCCACACCAGCTTCTTGGTTAAAGCCTTTAGCCACAAGTCGTGCTTTCAGCTTGTTGACAGTACCATCGGCATTGAGTTTGACAGTAAAGACCCATCGACAGCCCAAGATATTCATCTCAGAAGTTGGAGAGATCAAGTCCCATGTATGGTTCTCGTAGATTGAGTTAAGCTCATCTAACATAGCTTGCCTCCAACCAGGATGCTTCAAGGCTTCGGCAACCGTTTGAGGAAGAGAGGGAATTGTTGTGCTGGCAACAAGAGCATATGGGATTAGGTTTATGAATACCAGCTCTAGACCGAGTTGTCATTGGATGGAGCGACTGAACCGGAGCAATATCATCACAAGTAGAGACTTGAGCAGGAGATTCAAGAGCTTCATTAGTCACAGTGGAGTGATCAGGTGAGGAAACAGGAGAGGAACATGGCTCAGGATTCATAGGAGGATCATGACAACAAGGAGAATCTTGTGGATATTCAACAACATGTTCAATCCATTGTGAATCATGATGAGAATTGGTAATATATGATGGAAGCGCAGGCAGAACACGAGTTGGGAGAGATGCATCCGCAGCTTGCCAAGCACCAAGAGTACCAGTCTTATGAAGAGGAACCAAATCCTTGTATAGATCATGGAAAGGGAAGCAAGCCTCATCAAAGATCACATGGCGGCTAATATAAACACGACCAGTAGGAAGATACAGACACCGGTAGCCTTTGTATTGTGCGTGGTATCCGAGGAAGACGCACTGAAGAGATCGTGGTTCGAACTTGTGTTGTGTGGATGACCGCAAGCAGGGATAGCACGCAGAGCCAAAAATCCGAAGAAACGAATAGTCGGGCTTGCTCTTAAGTAGTAATTCATGCGGACTCTGCTGGTTGAGAGATGGAGATGGAAGCAAGTTACTAATAAAATTGGCAGTGTAAAAGGCTTCAACCCAAAACTTCAGTGGGATTTTACTTTGAAAGAGCATAGACAAGCCAAGCTCGGTGAGATGTCTATGCTTACGTTCAGCCAGTCCATTCTGCTCTGGAGTGGAAGGACACGAGAGTAAATGCTGAATACCGTGACTCTGCAGATGTGTGCAAAATCGAGTGCTAATAAACTCACCACCCCCATCACTTTGAAACACTTTAATCTTTTTACCCAACCGGTTCTCAATTTGTTTTTGGAACACCATAAACACATCACAAAAATCAGATTTAGACTTGAGAGGTAAGAACCATGAATAACGAGAGTATTCATCCAAAATAACTGCATAATATTTGAATCCTTGAACAGATACAACCGGTGATAGACCCCATAGATCACAGTGTAAACGATCAAGTGGTTCCTTAACAGAAGAACTAGAAGAATAAAAAGGAAGCTTAGTGCTCTTTCCCATTTGGCAAGGTTCACAAACGGAAGAGGTGCTGCTCTTATTAACGGTAATAGCCTTGCTGGATTGTAGGTGTTGAAGAAGCTGGAAATTTGCATGTCCCAAACGTTGATGCCACACAATATCACTGGCTGCAACCTGACGATTAGAGTAGAAAGCCACAAATTCCACATTCTTCAACACATAAAGCCCTTCACGACGTGGTCCTTTGGTCACAACCCTCTGAGTCGGTAAATCAATAACATATACATAGTTAGAATCAAAGAAGACTCCACAAGGGTAGTCATCACACAACAAGAACATCAAGAAGTGGGATACTACCTGCGGGAGTTGTGAGCGTAGTAGAACCAACATGAGTGATGGGTTGGAAGGTGCCATCAGCCACCATTACATTCTCAGAACCGTTGTACGGAGTTGTAGTCTGAAGAGACTCAGTAGTAGATGTAATGTGAGCCGTGGCTCCAGAATCAGTAACCCATTCCTTACCACTCGGATCAGACAGACGCAGAGCAGCGAGAGCTTGGGGAACATCATCACTTTGATATGAATTATCAAAGCGATTCCAGCATTTGAGAGCAACATGTCCAATCCGACCACAAATTTGACATACAGGACGAGAGGAAGAGTTACCAGATGAAGTCACCTGTTGAGAGAAGCCGCGGCCACGAGTGGAGTAACCACCGCGACCGCGAGAGTTACCACGACCTCTCGTTCCCAAGCCAGAGTATCCCCCACGGTGAGTGTGAAAAGCAAGATGTGGAGAGACATCGGAGGGAGTCTCGTATGACCGGAGTTTTGAATCATAGCGGGAAATCTCCAAAACGACATCGTTAAAGGTAGGAGCTGGAGTACGAGACATTGAGCTCTGAAGAACTGTAGAAATTGGGTCATATTCACGGCCCAGCCCATTAAGAAACGTGAAAATCTTCATGTTTTCGTCAACCGGCTTCCCAATCGAACTCAAACTGTCACATACGGCCCGGAACTCTCGACAATAATCGGTGAAGGTTTTTCCTTTGATATTCAAGAGCTGAAGACGACGGCGGAGATCAAATTCCCTGGCAACAGAGCTCTTGTTAAAATTGCCGGCAAGAGACAACCAGACATCTTGAGAAGTGGGTAGAGCATGAACAAGACCGAGCACCTCTTCAGTGAGTGTCCCAAAAATCCAGGACTTAATGAGTTGACGGAAACGGATATGAACCATAACCTTCTGCCATGATAGCACCCGTTAAGGTTAGAGAAGCTCTGATACCATGTGAATAATTAGGGACAAGTTTGAAAGAAGAGAAAACTTTTGTATTAAGTTCAACTTAGCTTTTGCTTATACAAGATATTGATACTTAGACTACCTAAAGAACATTCTAGATCCTTGATACAATGTAGGATCTTGTTACACTTGTCAATCATCGAGCTACTCTTCTTCTGATTCGATGAGACTAAAACGGTTCGATAGTACAATGTTCAGAGAGTCATCATATGCTTGTTGTCTTTTGCTGGAGTACAATGTTCAGATATTCAACTGCAGATAGAAAACAAAATCAAAGGTGTGAAAATAACAATATAATACCATATAATACCATATGCTTGTTATACCAATATAATAGCATTGAGGCTGGATATTAACAATATAAAGCAAGTAAGTGAAACTTATCTTTGCGTTTGGTCCTTTGCACTTCTCTGATGAGAGATATGGCCTCGTAACTGAGCTCCTTTTTAAAATTGGGACGACAACGACGTTAGCAAACGGAGACGCGTCGGTTAAGTACTTGGGTAGAAACATAGCTCATGTTATTATTTCCTATCACCAAGAATATAAAAGTACTAGGCATTAGAGACATCAATAATCAACGATTCAATTAAACAATCAAACTATTAGCATGTGACACATAAACTAGGATCTATGATCAAACGTTGTATTATGAATCAATATCAGAGACATAAACAAACGATAATGATCATTGGGTATATCAAAGCATATATAAGCATGAAGTCTACATGCTCTATTAAGTATTGAAGCATAATACGACAAAAAAATATTAAGTACTATCAACGTCGTAATATGTTTGGTTATAGGTACTTAATTAGCTCGATGATGGTGGCGTTGAATTTGGATAATTATTCAGTTGAGATGATCGGCTACGAGATTAACATGATTCACCAATTGTTACACCGATTAACACCATCTCCAGATCTCTCTTAACATTCATTGTATTCTCCTACGAACAGTTCTCCGCTTCATGAAAATTAACCCAACAAATCGACTAATTAAAACATTATTTCATGAACACAATAAAGCATGAATCTATAAAGAATTGAACAAATAATAAAACTTGTATCATGCGGCAAGTTGGAGATTTATGAATCAAACACGTATAACCAAAGTATATGTTACGGATTCCATAAAACAGTTGAGTGTGGTAAAATAATATATTAGTCAGATCAACGTGATACATAAGTCAATAATGAACACTCCATACATCATCATATTGAATGTTAAACAATGTAAATTAATAGAGTATGAACCGATTGATCTCTTTGGTTATGAACCAATCAATCAAAGTTATGTAATAGTAATTAAATAATACTTATCTTAACAACGGTGGTAAAGAGAATCGGAAAGAAGATGTCATCGGGAACGTAACTAAACGAAGTCGGGAGCGATGGTTTTATCTCGATGGGAGGACTGGTCGAAGATTTTTTTTTTAGACGGCTAGGGTTAGAGACTCATGCTGATAACGTGTTATAACAAGAGGTTTAAGGAATTACTAGATTCAGACCCGAACGTACATGCGGAGTTGATTTCATAAACTAAGTTTGCTATAAAGTTTAAAATTTATTATGTACGTGTCAAAAAAAGATTATATAAAATATGTTTGTATATAGTTTTTATTTTGAAAGTGTTAGTTTGTTTTATTTTGAAAATATTAGTTTGTTTTAGTTTGTAAACTGTAATAAAATAATATATTTGAAAGTAATATATGACAAATCAATCTATATGTAAAAAAAATGTAAAAATAATTTCATACACCATAGTTGAGAGTACTGCTTTCCATAGGTATATAATTAGAGGGTATAAAATTTATAACTGAAACTAAGATCGGTTGTTTATATTTATTCTGTGAATATTAGGTTGAAAAAATAGCAGTTTCACGAAGAAATTTGGATTGATGTGATGGTGGATGCAGATCAAATAAGAACCAAATTAGTGATCAATTAGATTAATTATTATTAAACCTGTGAACTATCAAACCAAAAATAACGCTAAAAATTTAAATTTTTTGATAGAATATTGACCTAAAGTATTACTAAAGCGCTTGTGTAACGAATTTAATATTTTTTTGGTCCGTCAAAAACTCCCTCCAAGAAACCAAATGAGTAATGTATGCATTCGCCTTGCTTGAATTTGTAAACCCCGAGAGTAACAGGCATTTCAATAAATAATTTTTTTCTACTATGTAAGATATATTTGAAGAGTCGAGGTAAGACATTATGATGGAATACTCTTCAAATATTCAAAACTACTCAAAATTTTTGAAATAATCATCGTAAATTAGACATGTACCCATCCGAAGTTGACGCATACTCAAATTAGTGAGATTTTGAAAACTGAATATAGCTACCAAAAAAGTTTATACTGTAACTTGTTACCCAATTTTTTTACATTATAATGTTTTTTATTCTTTAAATTACACGTTCTTATCTTATACCCATTATAGTTAGTCATGATATTTGAAATAAATAAGTATATGGAGATTTTGAATATATTACAAACCCGTCCCTTCTTCTATTTTATCAGGAATAGTTTGTCAATGTATATATATATTTTTTGATATTCAAAAATAGATAAATCTATGGAAATGTTTTTGTGATACATAAAATTAAAATAAAAACTACTATTTCATTTTTAAATGCGTAAACATCGTTTTGTTTTGTTTTGTTTGATTGACAGAATTTAAATAACACACAAATTCAATGAAAATATAGCAGATAATGTGAATTTACAATTTGTAATTAGTTTATAACCTGTATTATGAAACATTTTCATTATGGGACATACATGTCTACACTTTATGCTATATATTGTGTGGATGGAGAGACAAATCTACTATACAATTACACCTTATTATATTTTTAGTGGCATTTTATTGTAATAATCTCAAACCCTATTATAAGAAAATTATGATCCATCGATGCCAGAATTGATCTTACAATAGTATGTATTTTTCACAAACAATTCGGACTATATATTTTGATCTTGTAGTTATAGTACATATTAAATATATGGGATATTGAATTTATTATAATTTCCTTATGTTGTGTTTTTTTTTTATATATAACTGCATTATTTTTGGCTAAAAAATATGTTGAACCATTTGGATTATTTCCTTATTCGAATACAAAGGATCCCACGTATTCAAGATTTGAAGACTAATGATTCTAATTTAATTATTTAGATATTAATTAAGGTAGTTTGCAATTTTTAAGGGACACTGATTTTATTCTATTTTTCCTAATCTTTCTGTTTTTTTTATGGTAGGTTATAACTGCACCCGATTTTATGTGTTATATCATTTATTTTTTTTCGGCTAATATAACTAATATTAATCTGTTTGGCTCCAATTAATATCAATCTGTTTGGCTTCAAGGATTATACATATTCTTATTCTTATTTGAGTGGCATTTCATTGTAATAATTTCAAACTCTATGTCTACTTATTAAAAATGCTTCCCTTTTTATATTTTTAGTGGCATTTTATTGTAATAATCTCAAACCCTATTATAAGAAAATTATGATCCATCGATGCCAGAATTGATCTTACAATAGTATGTATTTTTCACAAACAATTCGGACTATATATTTTGATCTTGTAGTTATAGTATATATTAAATATATGGGATATTGAATTTATTATAATTTCCTTATGTTGTGTTTTTTTTTATATATAACTGCATTATTTTTGGCTAAAAAATATGTTAAACCATTTGGATTATTTCCTTATTCGAATACAAAGGATCCCACGTATTCAAGATTTGAAGACTAATGATTCTAATTTAATTATTTAGATATTAATTAAGGTAGTTTGCAATTTTTAAGGGACACTGATTTTATTCTATTTTTCCTAATCTTTCTGTTTTTTTTATGGTAGGTTATAACTGCACCCGATTTTATGTGTTATATCATTTAATTTTTTTCGGTTAATATAACTAATATTAATCTGTTTGGCTCCAATTAATATCAATCTGTTTGGCTTCAAGGATTATACATATTCTTATTCTTATTTGAGTGGCATTTCATTGTAATAATTTCAAACTCTATGTCTACTTATTTAAAATGCTTCCCTTTTAATAGTATAGATTCTCTTATATTATTATCTATCCCATAGGATATAACATATATGTATATAGTGATATGATATTAGGGTTTTAAGTTATACACTAGATCTACTAATGGACCGATAATGAGCATCCATACAATATAGAATATTCAAAACATAAATTACTTATTTTTTTGTTGTATAATATTAACAATATAAATATAATCTCAAATTCTAAACAAAACAAACTAAATGTTACAAACACTCTTAAAAAATTTAGAGAATGAGCGACGCTAGGGTTTTGGGTAAGAGCGACCATGACGCGACTATGGTGGACATTGGAGGGAGACCTCCGGGGGATCCGCCAGACACGTCTCAGACATGGGCACAGAAGGTGGTTGGTTGTAGTAGTGAAGGTTTGCCTATCCCGGAGGAGGTTTTGGCTGATGATTTTGTGTCGGAGAGGGTTGTTTTGGAGTTCCCTAATGGGGATGATGGTGAACCGGTAGTCACGATCGGAGATGAGGTCTTGACGGTGATGAAGAGCCTATGGAAACAATGTATGATTGTTAAGGTTCTAGGCAGGCATGTCTCGATAGCGGTGTTGAGTCAGAAGTTACGAGAGTTATGGAAACCAAAAGGTCCTATGTTTGTGATGGATCTGCCCCGCCAATTCTTTATGGTACGTTTTGAGAGGGAGGATGAATACTTGGCCGCACTGTCCGGGGGACCGTGGAGAGTGTTTGGGAGTTACCTCATGGTTCAGGCTTGGTCCTCGGAGTTCAATCCGTTAACTGATGAGATCGTTACTACCCCCGTTTGGGTTCATCTCACAAACATTCCTGTGCACTTTTACCACCGTTCTATCCTAATGGGTATTGCGAAGGGTCTTGGGAAACCCGTTCGAGTGGATCTGACGACACTGAACTTCGAGAGGGCAAGATTTGCTAGGATTTGTGTGGAAGTAGATCTGAAGAAGCCTCTAAAAGGTTCGGTGATGGTGAACGGGGAGAGGTTTTATGTGCTTTATGAGGGGCTTACGAACATTTGTTCTTTGTGTGGTCTCTACGGCCATTTAGTGCACTCATGCCCACAGAACCGTCGTGATGTGCTTCCAGTGGAGGTGGCACCATCGCCGGCGGTTGTTACGGAGGTAAGGCAGGATTCTCAGCCTGGAGACAGGTTTACGGTTGTGACAACAAAAGGCAGGAGATCAGGTTCGCATGGGAATCAAAGGAGGTTGACCGGGGGAGCAGTGGGTAGCAGCGGTGGAACTTACGGCCGGAAACCCCTGGCGGTGAAAGATGCTGCATTGATTACAGTATCAAACATTTTTGGTAATTTGGCGGAGAATATGGAGAGGGAGGACTTAAGGAAGGACTTTGATTCTATGGGAGTGAATAAGAAAAATTTAAATAATCAGAATCAACTTAAAAGTGGAAAGAGTGTTGATCAAGGAAAGGGATTGATTTCTGGGGCTACGGGTCCGGATCCGAGTAGTAGTGGTCGGACGCGGGAAGGGGTTAAGGAGATAAGGCTAGGGATGCGAAATTCAGAGTTTAATGGGCCGAAGCCCAATCATCAAAAAATTGCAAAACCTACGAGGGGGTTAGTATTCGGCCCAACAGGGGGGGAGAATAATTTGTCGGCATCGGGAAAAAGACTGAGAGTGGAGTCGGGTAGTTTTGGGAGATCGGGCGGTTTGTTCTCACTGGAGGTTGCTCAACGACATGCGGGTATTGTGCAGGGGAGGAGCAATCCTGCCGTTGAGGCAGAGGGGTTGGATCCGACCCCGACACAGATGGCTTTGGGGCCGGATGCGCAGACCAATATGGAGGAGAGTGGCGGGACTGCTCCGCCGGAGTGATGGTGTTCCCCGGTAGTTCTGTTATATCGTTGTAGAGTCATGATGAATTGTATCTTGTGGAATTGCCGGGGGCAAATAAACCCCTGTTTCGACGATCAATCCGTTATCTTTTGAAGAAATTTCCAGTTGATATGTTAGCAGTATTTGAAACGCACGCCGGTGGTGATCGAGCAGGCCGGATTTGTCACGGGTTAGGTTTCAAAAACTTTTTCCGGGTTGATGCGATGGGACAGAGTGGGGGGCTTTGGTTATTATGGCGAACTGGCATTGGAGAGGTGACCATTGTCGAGTCTTCTGACCAATTTATTTAGGCTAGAGTGGTGAATGGGCAAAGATTCAGTCAATTGGTTGGTGGTTTACGCAGCTCCCACATCGAGTCGTAGGAGCGGTTTGTGGAGCAGGCTTAGTGATGCGGTGAGAGGGGCAGAGGGACCGGTGGTGATAGGAGGTGATTTTAACACAATCCTCCGATTGGATGAGCGGTCGGGTGGGAATGGCCGCTTATCATCGGACTCCTTAGCGTTCGGAGAATGGATTAATGATCTCTCTTTAATTGACATGGGGTTCAAAGGGAATAATTTTACTTGGAGAAGAGGGAAGGAGGAGCGGTTTGCTGTGGCTAAGAGGCTGGATCGTGTTATGTGTTGTGCTCATGCTCGTTTACTTTGGCAGGAAGCGACGGTAACACACTTACCGTTTTTAGCTTTGGATCATGCGCCACTGCTTGTAAGTACATCCGGAGGTGAGAATGGATCCTAAGCGACGACCGTTTCATTTTGAAGCAGCGTGGCTGACACATCCGAGCTTCAAGGACTTATTGACACATTCCTGGAATAATGAGCTTGCTACTCCAGTCGCTCTTAAGCGGTTGCAAGAGGCATTGAAGGAATGGAATAGAGAAGTGTTTGGGAATGTACAGTGGAAGAAAGAGAAGTTACTTGGTGATATCAAAGTTGTTCAAGGCCAACTGGACATACGTCAAACGGATGTCTTGCTGAACCGTGAAGCAGAACTCTTGAGTGAGCTCGATTTGGTGTTGGAGCAGGAGGAAGTTCTGTGGTTTCAGAAGTCTAGGGCGAATTGGGTAGTTCATGGTGACAGGAACACGAAGTTCTTTCATACCTCTACAATCATTCGCAGACGTAGAAACCAGATTGAAACGCTGAAGGGTGAGGATGGCAGATAGATATCCGATGCAGTGGAGCTTGAAGGGATAGCTATTGAATATTATAGGCGGTTGTACTCTCTGGAGGATGTGGATGCAGTGGTGGAACCTCTTCTACATGATGGTTTTATGCGGATTTCACAGGAGGATCAGAGATTACTGTCAAAGCCTTTTTCAGATGCGGATGTTGAGAAAGCTGTTCGTAACATGGGGAGTTATAAAGCGCCAGGGCCAGACGGGTATCAGCCAATCTTTTATCAGCATAACTGGGCAGTGGTGAGTGAATCTGTATGTCAGTTTGTTTTAAACTTCTTCAGGACAGGGCTTTTACCACCGGAGAAAAACGATGCTTTGTTAGTCCTGATTGCCAAAGTGGCTCAACCAGAGAGGATTATGCAGTTCAGGCCAATTAGCTTATGCAGTGTGTTGTTTAAGACAATCACGAAGGTCATGGTGGAGAGATTGAAGGGTGTTATGACAAAATTAATTGGACCTGCACAAACTAGTTTCATTCCGGGTAGGTTGAGCACGGATAACATCATCATTGTTCAAGAGGCTGTTCACACTATGCGCCAGAAAAAGGGCAGGAAGGGCTTTATGTTGCTAAAGCTGGACTTAGAAAAAGCATATGACCGAATACGGTGGGATTTACTTGAAGATACTTTAAAGGCGGTGGGTTTGTCTGATGTTTGGGTCAACTGGATTATGCAATGTGTGACTGGACCCTCAATGAACTTACTGTGGAATGGTGAGAAAACAGAATCATTTAAGCCGCTTCGGGGTTTGAGACAGGGCGATCCATTGTCTCCCTATTTGTTTGTATTGTGTATGGAGCGCCTCTGCCACTTGATAGATGACGCGGTTGAAACCAAGCGATGGAAGCCAATCAAGTTATCTCAAACGGGTCCGAGGTTATCTCATATCTATTTCGCAGATGATTTGATTCTCCTAGCAGAAGCCTCTGTTGCTCAAATACGTGTGATCCAAAGTGTTTTGGAACGTTTCTGTGTGGCGTCAGGGCAGAAAGTTAGTCTTGAGAAGTCGAAGATCTTCTTTTCGGAGAATGTGTCTCGCGAGGTGGGAAAGTTAATAAGTGGCAAAAGTGGTATAAAATCGACAAAAGACTTAGGTAAGTACCTAGGTATGCCGGTTCTCCAGAAACGTTTCAACAAGGAGACATTTAGTGAAGTGGTGGAGAAGGTCTCCTCGAGGCTCACGGGTTGGAAGGGGAAATGTTTGAGTTTTGCTGGGAGGTTGACTTTGACAAAGTCAGTTCTGTCTGCAATCCCGGTTCACACCATGAGTACGGTGAAATTGCCGCAGGTTATGTTAGACAGTCTAGGCAGGGTGGCAAGAGATTTCTTATGGGGTAGTTCTCCTAAAAAGAGAAAGCAGCATCTTGTGGCCTGGAAGCGTGTTTGTTTGCCTAAATGGGAAGGAGGTTTGGGTATTCGTTCAGCGAAAGACATGAATAAAGCTTTGATTGCCAAGGTAGGTTGGTGGGTACTACATGACCAACAAAGCCTCTGGGCGAAAGTCGTCATAGCGAAATATAAGGTAGGGGATGCTCATGTGGTAGCTTGGACTGTGGCTAAAAGTCATTGGTCGTCAACTTGGCGGAGTGTGGGGATAGGGCTGCGCAAAGTAGTGTTCAAAGGTCTTGGGTGGGTCATTGGAGATGGGAGACAGATAAGATTCTGGTCAGATGCTTGGCTCTCTCCTCAGCCGTTGGTGGAGGACATCATTCATGACTTGCCTATTGGTTTTGCAGATATTATGGCTCGTGATCTCTGGACTAATGATGGTGGTTGGGATTTTACTCGTATTTCTCCATACCTCTCTGAAGACAAACTGTTGGAGCTTGCAGCGGTTGTGATTGATAACTTTACAGGCCCTAGAGATAGGTTGTCTTAGACTGCGACCTCAGAGGGTAAGTTTACAGTTCGGTCGGCTTATAACCTGTTAATTAAGGATGGAGTCTGCAAACAGAACATGGGAGGCTTCTATGGCCGTATATGGGGTTTGATAGTGCCGGAGAGAGCAAAACTGTTTCTTTGGCTGGTGGTTCATCAAGTGATTATGACAAACGTAGAAAGGAAGCGGCGACATCTTGCAGATTATGAGGTTTGCCAAGTTTGTCGAGGGGGAGTGGAAATTATTATACATGTCTTACGGGATTGTCCTGCCATGTCGGGTCTTTGGGATAAGATCATACCGACCTCATTGCGACCTACTTTCTTTACCATGTCTTTCTTAGAATGGGTGTATGCTAACTTAGCTAGTTTTGGTGTTGGGTTAAGTGATGGAACTTAGGCCACGCAGTTTGGTATGGCTATATGGTGGGCTTGGAAATGGCGGTGTTGTAATGTTTTTGGGGAGAATAGAACTTGTAGGGATCGTGTTCGGTTCATTAAGGATTTAGCCGTGGAAGTTACTCTAGCTGATACCCGGCGACGAGAACAGTATCCGTCGAGGGTCCGGGTGGAACGTGATATTGGTTGGCTGGCTCCAGAGATCGGGTGGTATAAGATTAATACGGATGGAGCGTCCAGAGGCAACCCGGGTCTTGCAGCTGCTGGTGGAGTGTTGCGAGATAGTTCTGGTCGTTGGTGTGGTGGTTTTGCGATAAATATTGGGCGGTGTTCTGCACAGTTAGCGGAGTTATGGGGGGGGTGTATTACGGTTTGTATACAGCATGGGAGCAGCGGGTTCAGCGGGTAGTATTGGAGGTGGACTCAGAGTTGGTAGTCAGATTTCTACAACAAGGGATAGGTGAATCTCATCCCCTGTCGTTCCTGGTACGGATGTGCCATGGCTTTCTTGTGAGAGACTGGATAGTCCGTGTTACGCACATGCATAGAGAGGCTAACCGCCTAGCGGATGGGTTAGCAAACTATGCATTTTCTCTACCTCTTGGTTGGCATATTTTTTCAGTTGTTCCTAATATAGTTGAATCCTTGTTTAATGACGATGTGAATGGCACTCGGTGTCGTAGACGGGTTTATGTGTAATTTTATTTCCTTCTTTTCTAATAAAGTCCGGGGGCTTTGACCCCTGTGGTTTCACCAAAAAAAAAACTAAATGTTACAAACAAAAGGAATTTGAAATTTTAATTTTTTAATAGTTAAAATCCAGTTATTAGTTAAATTTGTACATTTTTATTGGTAAAAGTTATAATCAGTTAAACCAGAACAAACCACATTTGATAAACAAACCCAAAAACTAAACCGAACCAGAACCAAAACCTAACGAGAAAGGAATATTCTCGAGAGCCGACTACACACATCCCTAATTTTACATACACTCTTTTATACTATCCTCGCCGCCGCTTTTGTATCTTTCGCTTTGCTCAAGCTCTCTCGGAAAAATCTGCTGAAGCTTCTCTCGTAAGAATCCATCTCTCAACTTCTTCTCCTTATCGCTTCTCTCATTTCGAAGTTTTATCGACGGCTCATCGTTTACTTGTTGTTTTCTTTTGGTACTAGATCTGAACTCAGAAGATCTCCGAGTTCGTATCTTCTCCGTTTGAGCAATGGCTTTGGTAAGTTTCTATTACACGCGATTCATCACTTCCTTAGCTCATTATTCGTTTGATTAGAGTCGTGTACGATTGATTTTACATATATGTATCTTGAGAATTCGATTTTTGTGTTGCATAGAGAAACTGATGTGTTGAGTTTGATTGGTGAGTTTTTTGTGGGAATCTTACTACTTTTTATTTTCAGGTCTTGCACACATACAAGGGAAACAAAGGTGCCTTTAAGGCACTCGTTGCTGCTGAGTATGCAGGTGTGAAGATCGAGGAGGCTGCAGATTTTCAGATGGGCGTCACTAACAAATCCCCTGAGTTTCTTAAGATGAACCCTATTGGAAAGGTGTGGAGTCTCTTTCGATACGTTATCTGTTTCCATTGATGTTTGCTGTGATTTCTTATCTGATAAAAGATTATGATATTACTAGGTTCCTGTGCTTGAGACTCCTGAAGGTCCCATTTTCGAGAGCAATGCCATTGCCAGATATGGTATAAGTTCTTTTTTTTTTTTTTATCCTCTGTTACATGATTCATTGCTTGAAAGTTTATTCAAGGTAATGACTATTTTGATGTTCCAATGCAGTGAGCCGTAAGAATGGTGAAAACTCTTTGAATGGATCCTCCCTCATTGAATACGTAAGCTCTTGTTTATCGTCTTGCTTTTCTTTTTATTATTTCTTACACCTTTTTGTTAATGTCTATGTGTATGGGTTGATCTTTCAGGCTCAGATTGAGCAATGGATTGATTTCTCCTCGTTGGAGATTGATGCCAACATGTTGAAGTGGTTTGCTCCAAGAATGGGCTATGCTCCTTTCTCTGCTCCTGTAAGCTTTCCTTAATTTTTGTTTTTTTGTCTCGTATATTGTGCTAAAATCTTGCTACCCCTTGCACTCTAATACTAATAGTAGACTAGTGTTTGTTCTCATCTTTATAATGGTTTTGTATGAATGAAGGCTGAGGAAGCAGCTATTTCTGCATTGAAGAGGGGACTTGAGGCTTTGAACACACATCTCGCTTCCAACACTTACCTTGTTGGACACTCTGTTACCCTTGCTGATATTGTAACCATCTGCAACTTGAACTTGGGATTTGCAACCGTGATGACCAAGAAATTTACCTCTGCGTTCCCTCACGTTGAGAGATACTTCTGGACAATGGTAAACCAGCCAAACTTCAAGAAGGTATTAGGTGATGCCAAACAGACTGATGCTGTCCCTCCAGTTCCAACTAAGAAAGCAGCTGCACAGCCTGCAAAGCCCAAGGAGGAGCCTAAGAAGGCTGCCCCTGCAGCAGAGGCACCAAAGGCTGCTGAGGAGGAAGAAGCACCAAAGCCCAAAGCCAAGAATCCTCTTGATTTGCTACCCCCGAGCCCAATGGTTCTTGATGACTGGAAGAGACTTTACTCGAACACCAAATCCAACTTCCGTGAGGTTGCTATTAAAGGTATGTTATATGTTGACTTCTCTTAAAGCTTATGGAATCAATTTGTTAAGAACAAAGCTATAAAACTGCTTTTCTTTTTTTTTTTCCAATCTACTTGAACTAGAAGGACTATATAGAAAATCGATACCTTTAACAATCTGCTGTGACATCCTTACAATACCATCCTTTACTAACTGCTATCTAAACCTCCCACAGTAGCTCTAGTCGGATTTATTCCCTCCTAAGCTAGCTATAGTAGACTTATAGCTTAGAGTTGAGCCTGAAAGTACATTCTGTTAAAAGCTAATGTTTGTATTAAATGCAGGATTCTGGGACATGTATGACCCAGAGGGGTACTCACTATGGTTCTGTGACTACAAGTACAACGATGAGAACATGGTGTCCTTTGTTACTCTCAACAAGGTTGGCGGGTTCCTTCAGCGTATGGACTTGGCTCGTAAATATGCCTTTGGAAAGATGCTTATTTGCGGGTCAGAGGGTCCCTTCAAAGTGAAGGGTTTATGGATCTTCCGTGGACCAGAGATCCCCAAGTTCATAATGGATGAGGTGTACGACATGGAGCTGTACGAGTGGACCAAGGTTGATATCTCTGATGAAGCCCAGAAAGAACGTGTTAGCCAGATGATTGAAGATGCAGAGCCTTTCGAAGGTGAGGCTCTCTTGGACGCGAAATGCTTTAAGTGAAAAGGCTCATTACTGTCCTCTCTATCTCCATAGGGGTTTTACGCTGTTACCTGTGTTTTTGATATCCTCTAGAGTCCTTACAATCTTTGAATTGTAGAGTCTGGTTTTCTTTTTTCGGGATTAAGAACTAGTTGCTTCCCAGTTTCCAATGGTATTGAGACAAAAATGCTTACTTAATACATTACAACTTCTAGATTTTATTATTAGTTTCAATTCCATAAAGATTGTGATCTCTTACAACATCATAAGCAACGTTTTAATTGAGAAAACCGTAGAATCGAACCATAATCTTAATTGGAGAGTTATCTCAATCCAAACTGTTTTAGACAAACCCAAGACCACCACTTGTGGATGCTCTGCTTCACTTATTAATAAAGAGAATAGTAGTAGTTACCATAGAAGATAAGAATCATATCTTCTTACTGACTGTGACTTTGAGACCTTCTGGATCATACTTTGTGTTGATCATTTGACCTTCAACGATCTTAAAGTCGCCAACCTTGTTGACTTTATGCTTCATACTGAGAATAACAGAGCGAACTGGTTCGATCATTTGACCTTCAACGATCTTAAAGTCGTAGTTTTGTATGATGTTCACAGCTACCATCTTCATTTGCAAGAGAGCCAAATGCTTACCCAGGCAAGTTCTTGGACCGGAATTAAATACCAGGAACTTGTATGAAGGTTCATGTCTTAGCACTCCTTCGTCTGAAATCCACCTCTCTGGTTTGAAATCTGATGCGTCTTCTCCCCATACAGATCTCATTCTTCCCAGTGCGTACATAGAAATTAGAATCATTGAATGCGCTTCAACTTTGTGTCCGCTTGGAAGCAAATCGGACTCCAATGGTGACTTGTGATTAAAGGGAAGTGGTGGGTAGAGTCTCATAGTTTCGGACAAGGCAGCATGTAGGTATACGAGCTTCTCTAGATCTTCTGGATCATACTTTGTGTTGATCTCATGTTTGATCTTGGCCATAACTTGGGGATGCATAGAAAGAAGCCAGAAGAACCAAGTGAGTAGAGATGAGCTTGTGGTGTCTCTTCCTGCTATTAACAGACTAAAAACAACATCTCTTATAAACTTATCACTACTCGGTTTCAAGTACTTATATTTGGTAGTGTCCACGTTTATATAATATGTTAACACGTCCACTGATGTCTCTCTTTTCCCACGACTTATCTCCTCTCTTCTTGAAGATATGATCTTCGCAAGCATTTCATCGACAGTGAGCATCGAAACTCTCAGCTTCTTCTCAAGACCAATCCCAATCCATTTTTGAAGCATCCAAAAAATCACCGGTTTGAGATGTCTATAGAAGATCGCTTCTTCACCGAGATCTACAGCTTCAGCAAACTCAACTTCCGGCATTTCAGTGGATAGAGACATTGGATCATAGCCGGTCATTAAAATCGAGGAAATATCAAACATATATCTCTTAAACACATCTTGTAAGTCTAAGATTATGTTTCTTTTAACAGCTCTGTCAAGCAAAGGAATAAGACCCTTCTTCAACTTACTTATATTGCTACTCACCGCGAGCTCAAGGAAATCTTTATGGTGAAAAAGGGTGTGATTTGACTTCCTCAGATCCTCCCCCAACTTCGAATCAGCGGCTACAATTCCTTCTCCCAAAATATCAAAGATCTTCTTGAATTCAGGTCCTTTAGGGTAATTCTGAAAGTTTGAACTTAGTATGTGATGGATGTTCCTTGGATCAGCCGTGAGTAACAAGTCTGTTCCAGTAAACCAGGCTCCTTTGAAAACAAAATTCAGATCGCTGGCCTCAAGAGCCTCAACCATCCAATCATATATTCGATGGATTTCGACAACCAAACCTGGAATCATCCCGAGGAAAGGCCAGTTCTTGAACAAAGGGCTTTTGTGAGATTTGTTGTCGAGGAAGAAACATTGGAATACAAAGAAAAAAAGGAATGCTATGATGCAGACTTCAAGTAAGTTTAAGATCATCATTCTAAAACAAAGGATTTCTTGAACAAAGTATCTTTATTAACTTGGTTTGATATATATAACCTTTTATAATTAAAGGGTATTTGATTGACAAAGGACACCATGTAGCTTAGTAATTTGTGTTAATGTGACAACTAATGATTAAACTGAATGCATTAACGTTGTGGTAGGAGCCCGAACCAAATTTGGGGTTTTAATAGAGACTCAAAGCCAAACTCAATTAATTTGTTGTCTTGTATTGACTGCTGGGTTAACTGTGGCACGTGCTATGTACCATAATTTAAAAATCAACTAGAAAATGACCTTCACGTTTTCTTTATGCTAGCTAGCTTTCTAAATTTTGTTATTTTCATATTTTCATATTTTCATATTTTCATATTTTCATATTGTTTGTTATTTGAGTTTTTATTTTGAATATTTTATATTTAAAAGGTGATCTTTTTTAGAAATTTTTACTACTAATCAATTCACTTTACTGTATTACCAATTGTATATGGTATTTAAATTGAAAAAGTTGCAAAAACAGAAGTAAATATTTAAAGAACAATACTTAGGTTCACCCCTAGGGGTGAACCTCTCCATTCACCCCCTCTTCTTTCAGCCAAATCATAATCTTCCATCTAATATTTTATTTTAAAATTAAATTTAAATTAAATTAAAAAGCAAACCAAATTAAGGAAACAAATTCTGTATACTTTTAATTAAGGAAAGTTAAATATTGGCTTGGTTTAGATTTTTAAACTTAGAATAAAATTATGTCGGTTTGGGTTTACAAATGAAGTGGTTAGGGTTTAGATTTTACAATTAAAACGAAATTATATGTCGGTTTGGGTTTACAAATGAGGTGATTAGGGTTTAGATTTTACAATTAGAACGAAATTATATGTCGGTTTGGGTTCACAAATAAGATAGTTAGGGTTTAGATTTTACAAGTAGAACAAAATAATATGTCGGTTTGGGTTCACAAATGAGATGTTAGGGTTTAGATTTCACAATTAAAACGAAATTATATGTCGGTTTGGGTTCACAAATGAGATGATTAGGGTTTAGATTTTATAAGTAGAACGAAATTATATATCGGCTTGGGTTCACAAATGAGATGGTTAGGGTTTAGATTTTATATATGTCGGTTTGGGTTTATTAAAGTGCGGTTTAAGTTTTTTCATTTTATAATAATATATACAGATTTTATTGCCTTATTTTGTTAGGGGGTGAATGGAGAGGTTCACCCTTAGGGGTGAACCCAAGTATTGTTCTTTAAATATTTACTTCTGTTTTTGCAACTTTTTCAATTTAAATACCATATACAATTGGTAATACAGTAAAGTGAATTGATTAGTAGTAAAAATTTCTAAAAAAGATCACCTTTTAAATATAAAATATTCAAAATAAAAACTCAAATAACAAACAATATACAGTAAAATACTCCAAAATTATGCTAGTCATTTTCTTCATCCTAGCGTTTACAATGTTAAGGTAAAATTTATGTTGTATCTCATATATAAAATAAAGTTCGATATAGATTCTGATATGTTTTCGGATAATTTTTATTTTTCTCCTAGACATTGTGTTATTGACTTATTGTCTACTCTTAGTGCATCCAAAGACTTGTTTAGATAAACATGTTATAATTGGCATCAACATTGAGAAAAAAAAAAAAAAATTGGCATCAACATATAACGTTCAACACCATAACAAACACGATCTTTATCTTTTGTTTTCTTTCATAACAACACTATTCTAATTTTCTCTTTGGTGAATAGCGTCAACTATTTCTTTTTTTTTTTTTTTAGCAAACAGCGTCAACTATTTCTTTATATTTCTCTTGTGTATATATTTTTTGAAATATTTTGTGACTTAGCTTCCACAAGTACAAGCATATATTCTCCTCATATTTCTACTTCCACAAGATATAGCAGCAGCTGAACAAGAGGATTGAGGAACAAGAGTTGACGTGGTCTGTTCATTGGATGTTGGAACAGAACATTCATAATTGTTCCTTGTTGCAAATAGTGTATCTGATTTTAACGAGAAGAGGTAAATTAAACATTCATTTTTGGTCCTTGTTAATTTTTTCTTAAATTGGCAAGTAAGAACAATTTGCAGGTCTGCTAAAGCTTTGTAGTTTAGCTGTGCTTGTTTGTTTTTAGCTGCTAAATTTGAAGAGATATCCGTTTCTCTCTCAGGAACCACGGGAAGAGTCTAAGCCTCTCACATGCGTTAAGAGAAGACAAAACATCCCAGGTGCGTTTATGAGCAGCTCCACTGTCCTAAAAGCTGGAATCAGCCACAAAATTATTAACTTTCTAGTCTCTTATTTGTAATGTCCATTTCCTCTTCTAAACACACCAGTTTGAATTTCATTCGACCTATGAGTTTTGTGAATGATGTAACCTAAACACACGCCAGTTCTTACAAATGTTTTTGGGTGTAGGAAGTTGCTACTTTTGGGACTGTAAGTCGTCCTTAAGTATTGTGGTGAGACTGAGTTTTTCGATAAACTGGAGATGGTGAGTATTAATGGCTGCAAGAAAGGTAACTAACTTCTCTCAATGCGGTCTGATGTTCTTGATGTTTACTTGTTTAGTTGTTGGTCAAATTATAGTGATATTGTTCTTATTACTAGAGGCTAAAGTTTTGAAAATATCTGCAGGTCAAGTTCAGTTTATTTCAGTTTCCAGTGGGTGGTATTCACAGGCAACTCAAGTGCACATGGTAGAGTTGGTGCCACTGCTGCCGTCTGCTGCTTCAATCCTCGAGTACTTGACTGCAGAGGTTCTTGAGTTAGCTGGAAACGCTAGCAAAGATCTGAAAGTGAAGAGTATAGCTTCATGGCATTTGCAGTTGGCCATCAGAGGAATGTGGGAATGATAAGTTTAGGACATGATTTTGTGTTTTGTTTATGACTTGGTTTGATGGTTACATGTTTTCTTCTATAGTTCATGTTTGTAATGTGTTCACTTTGTATGCTTTTCTTTAAATGGAAAAAATTGTAATTTATGATTTTTTTTTGTTGGCTTTAGATCTTTAGGAATCTATCAATTGATTATTGTTATAATAGGTGTACAATTTGATAGAATAAATGTAAAAAGTTTATGACAAGTAACTGTGCAGCTTGTTGTGAGTATATTAGTCACCAAAATTTTGTGGCTTTTTGTATATAGTCCCTACTAATGTCTCTGACGCAAATTGTAGCAACTGGTGGTAAATAAATGTAACAATTAGTAGCAACTTGTGACATATTAATTTGTATCTAATTTGTGCAATTTGCGACAATTTATTATAAAAAAGAATTTTGCGACGACCAAATAGTTACAAATTTTTTTTTGTCTCAAAACTGTAACAAATTTTATTTAGCTACACAAAAAGTATTATAGCTACACAATTTTTCGTAACTATACAATACAATTTTACTAGTGTTAATTGACAATAGAATGCAGAGAATATACGTGAGCTAGAGATTCAAGATGTGATTACATTTTGGGTAGGTGAATTGAGGTTTGTGTGTGAGACATTATTAATGTTGAAAGATAATAGCAACATAATTTTTTAATTAATTTAACTAATTATTATTATTATTTTTTAATTTCAAATTGTTTAATTGTATTAGTTTTACAGTGACAGCGACCAATCGCCCCATATGCTTTTAAGTGAAAAGGCTCTGTTCAATAGGGATGTATTCTGTTTGTGTTTTAAAATCTTCTGGAGTCCTTACAACATTTTCTATCTCGGGTTTAAGAACTAGTTGATTCTTTGTCTTCAAATACCTTGAGAACACTCGAGTTCTATAGTTGAAATCCTTTTGAGTAAACTCAATAAATATCATGAGCTCTTACAACACCATGAACCACGTTAATATAGAGAAAAGAAACCGTGGAACAGAATCCTTATATCTTGTGACCTTGGACGATCTTAAAGTCATAGTCTTGCGGACACTAGTTTGGTTTTTGTGTTGCTTGATCAGTACCTATATCTGAAATCTTGGGCAATGAAAACCGAGAGGAGGAAAGGATCTGGAGAGATCTCCATAGGAGGTTTTGTCACACCGAATTTGGTAGCTTGCGATGTGCCCCTGAAGAGAGTGGTACATGAGCCGAGATGGCTAGACATCGACTATCTCAACTTGGCGAGATTGTTGGCTTATGAGAGGCCAAATGATAGATTGCTCTTCAAGTTCATTCATCCAGCAGCCGGAGCTACTCAAATGATCCTGCCCAACGTCGTGAACACAAAGATCCGACTAGGGGAGAACATAGACTTCATGCCACCATTGAAGGAGCTGTACAATCCTTAGGGGGAATCCGAGGCTGAAGAGAGAGAGCCAACAGGGCAAGGACAGGGAGACAACTCGGAGGACTATGATTTTAAGGAGTATGTTTGCTCTCAAAAGCAACCAGTTGGGGTGAGAGAAGCTCACAAGAGAATCAGATGGTTGAAGAAGATGAACAAGTTCCTAGCTAGGAAAGTGAGGGACCTTACCGGCACATTGAAGGTGATGGGAGGACAGATCAGGAAGTGTCAAGACAAGGCATGTTGTGCCTCAGCTCCCACTTCAGCTTATGCACCCACATGGATGGGGAGGAGTAGACCACTAGGAGGAATCCGAGGATTGGCACCTCCAGAGCCTCACAGAGATTCATCTTATGAGCCCCAAGTAGAGGAGGGTGTCACAAGATCCGATAGACCGCAGAGAAGCCACTCAGATGCCTATCCGACGCCTCACCTGACGGGGTACACGATGTCTTACCTGATGCCTCCATCGAGCACATATTCGGGTGACCACTCCGGTCCTTTCCCTCAGATCTATCAGATGCCATATCTGATGCCGTACTCGATGCACCGTGCGAGCAGCTACACGGGTGACCATTCCGGACCTCTCCCACCATACCCGTCGTACTACCCGATGCCCTACCTGATGAGCTACGCGATGCCTTACCCGATCAACCCCTCGGATGCTGGTCCGAGCAAATCGTCCGTGCACATAACCGAGCTCTCTGATGAGCGAATCCCGGTGCCTGCTGAAGCTGGTGACGATCCTGGGTACACGTTGGCGAGCATGGAGGCTGCCACAACCTCCTTCTTCACCAACCCATGAGGTACCACTTTCATCCAAACCTTTGTTTATATCATTGCATTTTTTTTTTTTTCATTTTGTGTGATTCTTAGACTTCCTTTTTAGACTTTTATTTACACAAGAGACTGTGTAATTTAAGTTTGGGGGAGGGTCTGAGAATGTATATAACATTGTGTTTTATTTTCTTATTTTCTTATTTCAAATTTTTGCATGCTAGTTTTATTCATTTGAATCTGCATCTATGTGCATAAAAAAAACCCAAAATTTTTTGATAAATTTAAAATATATATATATAAAAAAGAGTGTTCATATAGTTGCATTTACATATTAGGATTGAGTCTAGATTGCTTCATATAGGATTGTTGCATATGCAATTTAGGGGACAATGTTTAAAACCACCTTGTTTAAAGTCACACCTTAGGATTGAAGCTACAGCCCTTAATCACAGTTCATTGTTGCTAGATCAATCTTTGGAAAAAAATGAAAAATCTTTGTTTAAAACCTTGTGTCTTTTGAAAGCTTCCTCCACCTGTGTGAAACTTGCTTGAACATTGCATCATCTCTATATTATTGGACTTAACCTGAACTTAAATTATCTTGCTTATGGAACTTGAATGCTTGCTCATGGTAACTCTAAACTCGGGTTAACACTCCATTTTTGTCAATCTTTTCGTTTAACCCGATTTGTTTTTCCCTATCCTTGACCCAAACCTTTCTTTCAAACCTTGTTGTGAATTTTTGAGTGAGGCATTTTCATTGTGCTATAGGTTGTGAAACCTTGAGAGTATTGAGAACGACAAAGAATTGGCTCTTGTTTTAGCTAAGTTTAGAATCATTTGGACTAGCTAATAGAATCGGTTTTGAAAGATAGGTAGTTAGCATGTTTATTTGGGGTTGGGTTGAGAAATAAAAGAGAAATTTAAAACAAAAAAATAAGAGAAGAAGGTCCCTAAGGTTCGGTTTAATTAGCTCTCAGACTCTAAGTAAAAAAATAAAAAAGGAAAGATCTTGCTATAGTCTCCTAGAAAAAGAAGAAAAAAAATAATAATATAGGTATATTATTAGGAGATTAGCAAAGAAAACAAAAAGAGAGAGCTAGATGTTTAAAGTTTAAACCTTAGGGATTGTAAAAAAAAAAAAGAGTTAAAATCAAGGTTGTGTGTAGTTTTACTCTAAGGGGTTGGACATAAAGAAAGTGAATGAGAAAATGGTAGATTATCAAGAGTTAAGCTTTGTCTGCCCTAATTATTCTCAATCTTAGATAGTTTTCTTAACTGTCTAGCATTCCATCTTTTGAGACCGATTGAGCTTGATTCACTTCGCATTTGCAAGAATTCACCAAACACTTTAATGAATGTGAAAGAGATGTTCTTTGAAATTGCAAGTCTTTACTGATAGTTGGAGGATGAACTAGATCGATGCATGGTGATAACTGATAAGCATAGAAAAATATTTGTAAGTATGTATATTGATCTTAGCACCCTTAAACTATCTTTAAGGACTATAGCTTGAATCCTTCGCTTAGCACAAAAAGGTTATGAGTCCCCATTTTTAAACCTCATCCTCCTACTTCCTTGCTAGAGGACTAGCAAGATTTAAGTTTGGGGGTGTGATAACTCTCTAATTTACATGTTATAGACACCTTTTTTGTCCATATTCTGCATTATATATATCCTAACCTTAGCATTTTTAGGTCATTAACTGTAGGAATTTGCATTTAGGCCATTTAGGGTGCTGCATTCTTGCATTTGTGCATTTTGGATGAAAACAGGTGCTTTAGAGCCTAAAATGAGGAAAACAAGGTCAAATCCGAGCATGTACCCAAATGAGCTATTGAGCAGGAAGAACAGTCCGAACCTCAACCCGATCGAAGAGGATTCAAGGGCAGGAAGAACAACCCGAAGACCTACCCGAGGAACAACCCGACCTTATCCTTGTGCACCGCATCGAGTAGACCCTCGGGCAGGACTGGACAGCTAGGTTAAAAGGGTTTCCATATATAAACCCCCTCTACTTCTTCTCGCCCCAGCACGCCGCAGACACTCAGAACAGAGAGCGAGAGCTTCTGAGAGAGAGACTGAGCGATTAAAAACTCTTTTTCCACTTTGTTAGGATTTGTTTTCATTTTCTTTTGCTATTCTTTTTAGTTTTCGTCTGTACTCTTCTACTTTTATCTTATTTTTAATACAATGTAGTTTTCGTTTATTTGTGTTTTTATGCTTTCTGCAATGAGATCTGAGTAGTGAAATAAAGTTTCTAGGGATGGGATAGACAAATATGTGTTCTTGATCGGTTAGGATGTCTTAGCTTGATTGTTTATGTTATATAAATTCCTTTCTAGATTGGTGTTCTTAATGCTATTTTCAGACCGAGAGGTTGAGATTAGATCTAGGGTGTTTTGCCATCGAGAGATGTTGTTGAAATGCTTGAATCAATCAATGCTAGAAATTTACTCACTTAGCCTAAGAGTTTAGTTGTATAAGGAGTTTATTGACAATAATGAATCGGTTTGTAATGCCTGCTTGGTCATGTTTCTCCAACGAGAGTTGGGTAGGGGAGTGACCAAGGTTGATTGTTTCTATCACGAGAGTGTTTTAACAAGATATTAGAGATTCATTGTCTAGGGAATATTTGCTTGAGGCATGTAGGACATCCCAAATTGGTCAGGAACACTTATGAGTCAATTACCTCATCCTTAGGAGCTTTCTTATCTTTATTGTTTAACTTTATTCTATAACTCGATCCCTTACCCGAACTAGTACTCGATCATCAACTTCGTGTATACCTTCGAGCTGTTCATCTTTGTGTTCTTGATTATTTCTGTCACCCGATCACCCACTCGATCCGGTACTCGAATGCTTGCATCGAGTGCTTGGGTCGTGTGGTTCTTGCTTTTTTTATTTACCTTTGTTTATTTTAGAATTGTTAGATTAAACCCCAATTTTTGCTTGGCTTGACTTGCTTGCTTCTGATCATATCTTATCTGCTAGCATAACAACCATTTGGATTGATAAACTTTTGTACTACAACTGCATAGGGAATTGATATCCTGGATGAAAATCCTGTTATCAGGCACACCTTGAAACCCTAGGTCTTAAGAGTATTTATAGAGTTTTGTCTTGGATTAGGGTTTGTAAAGGTAGAAACGTCTTTTCTTCTTAAATGCAGGACAAGGGGCAGCGAAAGAGGCTTCTGGACCGTGGAGTAGGCTTGGACTGGGCCGCTGTAATGGTCGTTGGTCAGGCCTTCAATAAAAGCCCATCGGCTGGTTGGTTCTCCTTACGTCGGTTTATAACACGTCTGGGTAAATCGGGCATATCTTCCGGATGGCTGGATGAATTAACTTTATTCTACTTCGAGGAAAAATATGACTCTTCCAGTTTTCCATAGACACTAAACACGTCAAAATGTGAGTTCGGGAAGTACTTCAAAAGTGGCCCGTACTGAAGAGCTCTGAATCTTTCCTAAAACGTATTTTCCTTGTTTTTTTGTCCAAATTGTTATAAAACCTATAAAACCTTCTTGAAACCTGAAATACTTGATAATAGACCTTTTATACCTGAAATTTCATCAAATTCTTCCTAATTTCATATGAAAACTATAGCTTAGATGGGTAAAATAATGATGTTATCATGTACCATGATGTGGTGTTGCATGTTGCAGAGCAGCTTCAGTGGTTGTGACATGAGATGTAGCACCAGAGTCTGGAACCCAAACTTTGCCTGAAGCATTTGATACTTTTAAAGCGACAAACACTTGAGATAAATTCTCACCTTGATAACTGTTATCAAAGCGTTTCCAACATTTAGCAGCTGTATGATCAACTTTACCACATATTTGACATGTTGAACGAGTACTAGTAGCACCAGATTGATGATTCGAACCAGAACTGACGGCTTGCTGATAGAAACCATGTCCACAAGAAGAGTAGCCACCTCTCCCTTGATTTGAACCATATTTGTTGTTATAACCCCCACGACATCTATAGTTGTTGGTGTGCGAGGTTTGGAACACCTCTTGAGTCTTAGCAGCAGGAGCATGAAACACCATTTGAGGAGCAACAATATTGGCATCGTAGGACTGCAAATGCGTGTCAAATCCTTCAATCTCATAAAACACTTCAGTAAAGGTTGGAGTAGGAATCGAAGACATAGAGTTTGGAATAACAACAACAATAGGATTATATTCTCTCCCAATACCAATCAGAAAGCCATGGATTTTTATAGATTCGTCAACCAGTTTTTCAATAGAGCTTAGTTGATCACAAACAACAGTGTATTCACGAACATAAGCAGTGAATGTCTTACCTAAATTTCTGGTAGCATGTAGCTTGTGTTTGAGCTCAAACTCTCAGTCAGCATACCAAATAGCCAGGAGCGAAAAAGCTGGTCTGTACAAAACCAGGCTTCATAAGCTGGACTTTCAACTACTTGAGTTGTCTCTTCGATCTGTCTGTCAATGGTTTGCGGCGGAGCGTGATAGCAACCATTAACGAACCCAAGAAGCTTATGCTGCTGAGAAGAGACTCCACTTGAGTCTTCCAGAGACGGTAGTTTGTATCACTGAGTTTTAGAGTGACAGAACGTGCAACAATATCATTGGAGGGAAACGGATAAGAATCTAGGTATTCAGCCATTTGAGCACTTGTTAAAGTTTTAATGCTCTGATACCATGATAAGAAAGAGAAACAAAGGTAAACAAAGGTGATTCAAAAACTTTTCTTTTATTGAATGATTCTTGGATAATTACAAAGAGATGACCTAAGGGTCTATTTAAAGCCTGAGCTCACACAATCGCTACCCTACAGCTAGCACTGCCACCTAGGTTCTCCAGAGGCTCAAATCAATTGTACAAGGTTGGAGAGAGCTTCCTAGAACTTTCCCTTGGCCATTTGTACAGCACACACATTGTTACCGTTATAAAGAAGTTTGATTGCAGAACTGATATTGGGCTTTTTGTTCTCACTGTTGGGCTTGATTGCAATTGAGGCCTTGTCTGAATTTTTCTTAATAGCAGGCTCTGTTTTGTGAAGCAGAGTAGTGTTGCTTTTACTTTTTTTTTCTGCTCATACTTCGACATATGGTATTCTGATGGGAAGAGGAAGAGGGTGAAGAAGAAAATGATGATTGGGTGAAAGAAATGGCAAATTCTAGAAACATTTTGTGTAAGATTGTTAGGGTTTTTAGTTGGAAACTGGAGTTTCCGATTTTTGATTTTAAAGTGAAAAAATTATGTCGGGTTGCGTTAACAAGTGTGTATAGTTTTTAATTAGAATTTATACCGGTTTTACGTGGTTTTCATCGGATTTGGTTAGTAAACTGTTTAAACCCATATATATATATATATATGGGAAAATAGCAATAGACCTATTATTTCGGGTAGAAATAGAATTAAAATTTACGATTTGGTAAAATATAAGATAAAGTTAAAGTTATGTCTGGTTTTTGGTATGATGTGATATTTCTAAGGGAGAAATAGCACATCGTTCCCAATTTTAACCTATATTCAGTCAGATTTATTTTCTTCATTTTCTGATAGTTTCTTTACTATCTCATAAGTTACAAAGTACTTTGTTGGGTCTTTACCTTCTTGTTTAATAAAACACGTTGACGACACCAAGAAAAAAGGAAAAGAATATTATGCATGAACCTGATTTTTAACTTCTAATGTTCATTGTATACTTAGCTTATGTCAAATAACAAATCTAATTCATTTATACTTGAATTTATTATTTTTTATTATGTTTGGGACAATATTTTTTATTATGTTTGGGACAAAATTTACTTTAAATATTGCAATTTTTTTGATAAATTTACATAATTTTCTTTTGAATTTGACATGTATATATATTTTATATGTACATTATCAAATAAACAATTCAGATGATAACTGTAAGAAACAAAGAGTATTTAAAGTACACACAGTTGTGTAATTGAATTAATTTCTTTTTGAAATTATATATTGTTTGAGTATATAAGTAAACCGGTAGTCATATAAAGTAATTGAATGGAAAGTTGTCTACATTATAGTAGCAAGAGTAAAAAATTCAGAAAATATAAATTTCAACTTATTTAGTTCGGTAATTGCAAAATCAATAATTTAATTGTAAAATTGGTTATTGGTGTAAATTTCATTTGTTATATTTGTAGATTTTAATTTTGGAGATATGGTCAATTACTTATATATTGTATAGTTTTAAAGCACCTATTAGTTTATATTCTTATCGAATTATACCTGAGAAATCAAATATTTTTGTGAGATTTAATATAGCAATTATGTAGAAATAAAATTTCTTAATTTATCATCCGGCAAAAAAATAATTTTACCAACTCGCTGAAGTGAAACATTAACTTATATTTTTCCTTTATAGATTGAGTAACATATATTTTAAAAAAAAAATTAAATAACAACATTTGCAAAAATATTACATATTTATTAATCATTTATATTATATGATCATTCAAAATAATTTGTAAGTAAATTCAAAAAAATATTATAGGATGATCCTGGTTCTTTTCTAGCTTTATCCAACCTTTTCTGGACGGTGCAACGGTTCTTGGAACTGGTCTCTTTGAGGCGGGTCCTTTCGGCACTATTCCAAAAAAAGGAAAAGCGAGGAATAGACCTCAAAAAAGCCAAAGGAAACCCAAGCTGAAGTTGCCAAACATTTCTGGTACAGCATCAGACAATCAGCTGGGTTTAGAGAAAGGTGTACAAGAGAAAAGGAAGGCAGTTGAGGAGGGTACAAGCACTGCAAAAACCTTGAAGCTTAACCCCAAAGAGGCGATCCCAAAGGAGGGATTGCCCTATGATCAATGAGCATAATAAGCTGGAATTTTCAAGGCTTGGGACAGTCTCAAGACTTGGCTTTTCCCCGTCTCAAGGAATTATGAAAAAAGTATATCCCTGAGATGTTGTTTCTTATGGAGACTATGCACAGCAGAAATGTTTTGGTTGATCTTCAAGTTGTTTTAGGATATAATAGATTTTTCACTATTCAACCAGTAGGGAGGAGTGGTGGTTTAGCCTTATTTTGGAAGAACTCTGTAAATATTGACTTTAAGTTTGCGGATAAGAATATGTTGGATATGCTGGTTCAGTTTGGGGCAGCTTCTTTTCACCTTTCATGTATCTATGGAGATCCTGATTTAAAGAAAAGACATAAGGTTTGGGAAAGAATAAGCAGGATAGAAATCAATAGGAAAGAAAGCTGGTTTATGGTGGGAGACTTCAATGAAATATGTCACAATGGGGAGAAGATTGGAGGTCCACGAAGGTCGGACTCTTGCTTTAAACCTTTTAACGAGATGCTTAAAGCTTGTGACATGATTGAACTTCCAAGTAATGGAAACATTTATACTTGGGCGGGAAGAAGATATGACTTATGGATACAAAGCAAACTTGACCGAGCCTTTGGAAATAAAGAGTGGTATAAGTTCTTCCCAGCTTCAAATCAGCAGTTTCTGGAAATGAGCGGATCGGACTCCATCTCCCGGTGTCAAATCGTTTAAGAGCTTGTCGTCGTTCTTTAAGCTCTTGGAAAAGAGAACAATATAAACTCTAAAGAGTCCATCAGAAAGATAGAAGTGGATTTGGAGAGACATCAATCTGCTATTCTACCAAACTTCTACAAGGTTATCACACTGAAAAAAGAATTGGCGATTTCGTATAGAGAGGAAGAAATTTACTGGAGACAAAAAAAGCCGGAAGAAATGGATGAAATGTGGAGACCGTAGTACAAGATTCTTTCAAGCTTCAGTTAAAGACTCAAGAGCAAGAAACAGAATTGAAAAACTGATCGATAGTAATGGGGTAGAATGTTTCTCTGAAGGAGCTAAAGGCGAGGTGGCTTCTGCCTACTTTAAAGACTTGTTTAAATCATCTAATCCTCCTAGTTTTAACGGCTGGTTTCAAGATCTTCCTCCTAGGGTGTCGGATCAGATGAATTCAAGGCTCATTGGGGTGGTCTCGTCTGAAGAGATCAATAGGGCAGTCTTCTCAATCAATCCTTCTAAACCCCTAGGAGCGGATGGCATGTCAGCTTTGTTCTTTCAGCATTATTGGAGTATAGTGGGGGCTCAAGTGATAGTAGAAGTCCAGAACTTATTTTTGAATGGAGTGATGCCATCAGAGTGGAACTATACCCTTTTGTGCCTCATTCCTAAGATTCCACACCCTTCTACCATGCCGGATTTGAGACCTATAAGTTTGTGCTCAGTACTTTACAAAGTAATCAATAAGATCCTATCGGGCCGACTCCAACCTCTGTTACCTCAGTTAATCTCGGAAACAAAATCTTCCTTTGTGTCAGAGAGGCTCATATCTGATAACATTCTTATAGCACATGAAGTAGTGCATTCCCTAAACACCAAGCAACCCTTTGCTTCAGAGTATATGGCGGCCAAATCAGATATGTCAAAGGTGTTTGATAGAGTAGAGTGGAGCTATCTTAGATCATTGTTGTTGGCTTTGTGTTTCCATCTGACTTTGGTGAACTGGATCATGTGTTGTGTCTCCACGGTAGCATATTCGGTTCTGATGAATGATAAAGCCTCAGGTTTGATTACACCAGAGAGAGGGTTAAGACAAGGAGATCCTTTATCTCCCTTCCTCTTTGTCCTTTGTACTGAAGGATTGACTCACCTCCTTAATAAAGCTCAAGCGGCCAAGAAGATTTGTGGTTTTTAGTTTTCAGAGTCAAGGCCAAAGATTCATCATCTCATGTTCGCCGATGATAACCTGTTTATGTGTAAAGAAAACAGGGAAGAAGCTTCGAAACTTCAAAATATCCTTAGAAAGTATGGAGCAGCCTCAGGACAGGTGATCAATGTCAATAAGTCTTCTATAACCTTTGGGAAATCTATCCCACCTCTAATCAAGATGGATATACAAGGCTTTTTGGGAATTTGGTCTGAGGGTGGAGCAGGGACGTACTTGGGATTACCTGAATGCTTTAGTGGATCAAAGATTAAAATGTTGAGCTATATCAAAGACATGGTCAGTAGTAAGCTTTCTAGTTGGTATGCTAGAACCCTATCTCAAGGAGGAAAATAGATTATGGTTAAGACAGTAGCAATGGCGATCCCTGTATTCTCCATGTCTTGCTTCAAATTTCCAAAGAAAGCTTTTACAAATCTCTCCAATATAATGGCGGATTTCTGGTAGAATTCTTCTGAAAGTACGAGGAAAATACACTAGATAAGCTGGGAAAGACTGTGTCTGCCTAAAAGCCTAGGAGGGATGGAGTTCCATGATATACCCCTTTTCAACCAAGCCTTGTCGGCCAAGCATGCCTGGAAAATTATTCACTCTCCAAAAAGTCTATTCGCTAAATTTATGAAGAGTAGATATTTCAATGGCGGTGAAATCTTGACCGCAGGGATCGGAACTAGACCATCTTATGGATGGAGGAGCATTCTCCATGGCAGAGACTTACTCAAGCAGGGGTTGATCAAACGAATCGGAAATGGAGAAAGTACTAAAGTTTGGTATGAAGCTTGGCTTGAAGATGAAGGGATGAGAACTCCATAAATAAAAAACCAGGTTATTGACATCAATCTGAATGTGAGTGCTCTCATTGATAGGGATAAAAGAGATTGGAATGATGATACCCTTCATGATCTGTTCTTTCCGGAAGACGAGCTCAAAATTAAAAAAAAAAAAAAAAAACCAATTGGGTATTCGGAAGATTTTTTGGTCTGGAAACTAACTAAGAGTGGAGATTACTCAGTTAAATCAGGATTTTGGCTGGCTGCCCAAATCTCAAAAGAGGCACAAACAAGAGAAGCATCAGCTCTCCCATCAATCAATGGCTTGAAAGAACAGGTTTGGTGTGACAACCCGTCCCGTGGACCCCACTAGCCCACCGCTAGCTACCCCAACGGACCGTCCGTGGACCCCACTAGCCCACCGCTAGCCGGCCCAACAGACCCCAAGCTGGCCCTGCAGGGCATCGATCCTAACCCGTCACTGTGGATATCCCAATATTCTCAGTTGCAGGTCAATTGGTGACAGCTTGTCCTGTGGGAAGGTTGTTAAAGGGTGAGGGACCAGGGTTCGAGGAACGCCTGGCGCACCAATAACCTACTGGTGGATTGGGATATCCACAGTGATGGGTTAGGATCGATGCCCTGCAGGGCCAGCTTGGGGTCTGTTGGGCCGGCTAGCGGTGGGCTAGTGGGGTCCACGGACGGTCCGTTGGGGCAGCTAGCGGTGGGCTAGTGGGGTCCGCGGGACGGGTTGTCACATTTGGCGGCTAAAAACTGAACCAAAAATTAAAGTTTTCATGTCGAAGTTATTGAGCAGAGTCTTACCAGTAGGAGAACTCTTAGGCCGTAGAGGGTTACATATTGATGGGAGTTTTCAAATCTGTGGGCATGAGGAGTCAATCTTCCACGTTCTCTTTTCTTGTTCCATTGCTAGGCAGGTATGGGCACTTTCAAACTATCCAGCTCCTGATGTGGATTTTGAAAATGCTTCGGTTTTCACCTATATTCACCATTTTCTCATAAACAAGGATAATTTGATGTGGCCAAAGGAATTAAGGAAATGTTTCCCTTGGATCTTATGGAGAATCTGGAAGAATAGGAACAGTTGGGCCTTTGAGGGGAAGAGTTTTTCACCTTTAGAGACGGTGTCAAAGATTAAAGAGGATGTGGATTGTTGGTTTGCATCTCAGTTGGTAGAGTCTAATCCTACAGACACATTGGAAGAAGAGCACAATCAACAATGATTAGAACCAACACCTGAACATTTTGACTCGTGGCAACATCCTCCAGTTGGCTGGCTAAAATATAACATTGGTACATCCTGGTCTAAAAGGAACTTGTTAGTAGGAGAGTCATGGGTGTTAAGAGACTCCACAGGGAAGGTGGTGTTGCATAGTAGAAGAGCTTTTGGAAATATGAATTCCAAGCAGGAAGCTCAACTGATTTGCATTTTGTGGGCTATTGAAAGTATGATCAGCCGCAAAGTGAACAAAGTGGTTTTTGCGACGGAGGATACAGTGCTCGTGGGGGCATTGAATCGACCAAAAGCTTGGCCGTCCTTCAGGTATCATTCCAGACAGATTTTATCAGAATTATCCTTGATGGTGGAATGTATTTTGGTGAATGAACTAGAATCAGCTAATAGAGGAGATAATCTCATTGCAAAGAGTGTGACAGAGGAAGGTAAGCTTCATGTTGCTGGTGGCCATCCTTTTTGGTTAACAGGTTTGTTATGTGATGAGATAGTAGATTATTCTATATAAGGTAAAGGGTGTCTAGTCATTCGTATGAACTCAGTGGAGTGTCATTTTTTGTAAAGTCATGGGTTGGGCGTATTGGGCTTTTAGTTGGCCTATTTAGTTTAGTGATCAGAAATTTTTGGGTAAATAGGCCGTGACTTTTCTCAAGTCATCATATGTAATACTACTTATCTATCAATATATATCCAGTTGACAAAATAAAAGATTATAGGAGAATCATAAAATTAAAATTTTAACAAAATATTCTACATATAATAATTAAATATAAATAATATGGTATATATTTTTTTAAGTTTGATTAGTTAGAAATTTTTGAAAAATTACAATTAGTGATTTTTTTCTACAATTAATTAGAAAGAGAAAGTGAATTATTTTTTTGGAAACAAATAATTTTTTACAGGATTTTATTAGTTTAACAATTAATTTACACTTTTACCATTATTGAGAAATTTTAAAATGGTCTTCAAACTAATGGCAATGTGTTGTATTTTTTTACCAAAACATGTCATTTTTTTTTTATAAAGTGTCTTTTAAATAGTAATAGGGATAGGAATATTTTGGAAAGTTCTAAGATACAACTTTGCAACTTTATTTCATTTTTTTGATGCTTGTCCGAGTATAGTTCATTCTATCATGCTGGAGGATGCTAATGGGGTGGAAATCCCACCTCATGTTCGGTTGTAATTTTTTTAGTTTAGCTAAATAAATGGTAGGAGACACTTGTCCCCCCTTTCCTTAAAAAAAGCAAGCTTTATATAAAATTTTCACTATAATAATTTATATTGGTTGGGGCTTTTTCAGTTTGTGAGTCATCTATCTAATAAGGACGCAGACTCTCATGCGCCAGAAGGACAACAACTCTACAATAAGGGAACAATTATACAGTATTTTCTTACACTATAAATATACTTGCAGCACAAACAGTTATTGCTTATGAAAACATTTATAATTACTAGTTTTTATTTATTTAATAACATATGAAGTAATAAAAATACTAAATAGAGCATAGTTTTCATATAACCAAAATACAAAAATATTTAACATGTGAGCATGACGTAGGGAAAAAGACACTTAGGAATAAAGAAATAGTACTATAGTTGCCGATGGAAGCCAGTTAAGCAAGCATAATAATCATATCTTCTTACTGACCGTGACTTTAAGACCATGCTCCATACGGAGAACGATAGAAGGGACTGGTTCGATCTTGTGACCCTCAATGACCTTAAAGTCATAGTTTTGTATGATCTCCAGAGCTACTATCTTCATCTGCAAGAGAGCCAGATGTTTACCCAAGCAAAATCTCGGACCAGCATTAAAAACCATGAACTTGTACGAAGGTTCTTGTCTTAGAACTCCATTGTCTGAAATCCATCTCTCTGGTTTGAAATCTGATGCGTCTTCTCCCCACACAGATCTCATCCTCCCCAATGCGTAAATACATATCACGATCTTTGAATCCGCTTCAACTTTGTGCCCGCTTGGAAGCACATCTGGCTTTGCAGGGGACTTGTGGTTGAAAGGAAGCGGCGGGAAGAGTCTCATTGCTTCGGACAATGCAGCATGCAGATACACGAGCTTCTCTAGATCTGCAGGATCAAACTTTGTGTTGATCTCATGTCGGATCTTGGCCATAACTTGTGGATGCTTAGAAAGTAGCCAAAAGAACCAAGTGAGAGCTGAGCTTGTGGTGTCCCTTCCTGCTAACAATAGACTAAATATAACGTCTCTTATAAACTTATCATTATTTGGTTTCAAGAGCTTATACTTAGTCGTGTCCGCATTCATATAATACGTCAACGCGTCCATTGATGGCTTTTTGTTCCCACGACTCATCTCCTCTCTTCTTTTTGAAGATATGATCTTCGCAAACATACGATTGATAGTGGCCACAGCAGTTCTCATCTTCCTCTCAAGTCCAATACCAAACCAGTTTTGAAGCCTCCAGAAGATCACCGGCTTGAAATGTCTATAATAAATAGCTTCTTCACCGAGTTCCGCAGCTTCACCGAACTCAAGTTCTGGCATTTCGATGGATAGTGACTTTGGATCATAACCAGTCATCAAAATCGAAGAAGTATCAAACATGAATCTCTGGAACACATCTTGCAAGTCTATGATAATGTTTTCCTTAGCTGCATTATTAAGGAAAGGAACAAGAACATCCTTCAACTTACTTGTATTGCTACTTACTGAGAGTTTCAGGAAGTCTTGATTGTGAAATATGGCGTGATTTGACTTCCTCAGATCTTCCCACAACTCCAGATCAACGGATAAGATTCCATCTCCCAGAGCATCAAAGATTTTCTTGAACTCAGGTCCTTTAGGGTAATTCCCAAAGTTTGAGCTTAGTATGTAATTGATATTCCTTGGATCAGCGGTGAATAACATATCCATTCCACTAAGCCATGGCCCTTTGAAACAAAAAGTTAGATTTGTGGCCTCAAGCACCTCAACGGTCCAATCGTAGATACGAGCGATTTGGGGGAGCATTCCTGGAAGCATCCCAAGGAACGGCCAGTTCTTAAGAATAGGATGACCCTGAGATTTCTGGTGGAGGAAGAAGAAACAAGTAGAAAGGAATACATGGAAAAGAAGGAATGCTACAAAGACTTCAACTAAACCTAGCATGGCCATATTCAAACAAAATGATTTATGAGTATGGATATACAAGACTCTTACTTAAGTTAGTGGCTATATATAACGTAGGTTCAATTCAATGCAGAACGTTGGTAGGTAAAAATGTTGCTCTGGCTGCCTGGCCCCAAACGATCTTAAACAGTACTGTTAGGAATATCGGACCACAATCCTCAAACTCATTTACTTATTTGTCTTGTATGTACTTTTTAACTGGATACCACATAATCTAGTCGGTTATGTATAAGGGCTCAAAATGATCACATAACTAATTAAGTATATCTCATGGCACGCTAACGGAACTAAACCCTAAACTTAGAATCGTAAACCCAAACCGGAGGCAAATGCAATCGGACTGAACTTTCATATAGGCTGGAAAATCGTAGTAGGACAATTACCATGACGTCTAAGTTAATTTGGAAGGAACAAGTTGTTGCTTAACTCCTTTTGAACCCGATGTTAAGGATTTTGTAACATCTCATATAGGACTAATAATGGATTTTGTCCATTGGAATGAACAAACAAACATGACCTAGATATATACTTTAATTAGTCTTAAGAGTCAGATTTCAAACTTTGCTAGTTCCATTTCATAATATTATAATGTGCGAGATAAATTTTTAGTCACACTTTGTGAACATTTCGCGTTGGTGTTCTAATTTCCATATAAGATCGTTATAATCTAATTAATATTGTAAGTGCACTTCTTGTATTTACTATTTCGGAGTAAAATTATCATCTAGCTATATATAGTAGTATATATCTAAAGTTTACCCCGACACATTATGAAAATCATGATAATCTCACGTGAGACATGATTTTATTGAATCTAGATCCGAATATTAAAATATTGTTACAGATTCCGATATATTTAGCATTTATTAGAGGGCAATTCTTGTTATACCACTAAAATTTTAAAATGAGTTTTTTTCTTAAAAATAATATTTTAAAATGTAACAAAAAGATAATCTTTTAAAGTATCATAAAACTAAAAACCAAACTTTAAACCTCAAAATAAACTATAAATCCTAAACACTAAACTAAATAAAAAATATTGTTAAGCCAGATAGCCAAAACCAAAAAATATAAATTGTAAGCTCTTGAAATCATTTTTATGTTTGTGATTTTTTGAAACTCGAAACTTTTTTAAAAATATAAACTTTTTGTGTATGCTACATTTTCAGAAAGTTAAATTTACTTTGCCTACAATACTATATAAAATTATAATTCAGAATATTTGTGTTACGGGATTACGTGTAATGTTTTTCTTCTAACAAATTATTTTTATACGTGATTATCTATTTTATATAAAGTAATCCAAATATATCTCTAACATACTAAGGAACAGACTAGTTTAAAGTTTAAACACAACAGTCGTAGTTGCGGAAGTTGGCAGAAACAAGCAATTACAGTTTCAAGTGCTACTAAACATTTTCAACAACTGTTTTAGCGGTTATAAATATATACGTTTGTGAGAAAACTATGTTTGGTTCATATCAATCATTTTTAAAACCGTATTCTGGAATTAATAAATTAACTAGTACGAGAAAAAATCACCCTAACTGGTAAGAATTTGTTTTATCTGTTGTCATTGTTACTGTTTGAGTATGTTGTTATTAAATGCAAATAAACTTCATTAACATTGTGTGATATTGCTAAGATATATACTGCATGGAAGAAAAAACAAAAATTTTAAATTGATTATGTCCACAATTAATTTTCATTTGGATCGACCCTGCATATTATTTGTTGCCAGCCTTGCTTTGCTTGTATTAATTTCTTCTAAATATTTAAACCATTATATTTATAAAAGCTAGTAGTATTATCTCTGACAAAAATGAGAAGATTATCCTATCGTTTGACATAAAATAACTAATAATACCCCATCGATAATCATAATGTACTGGTTTCTAGTTAGTAGTTAGCACTACAATAAATGATGCTTTCCATATATTGTCTTTTATTACGTCCATCAATGCCAAACATAAAGTATGTTATCTAGTGGTTTATACTTTATACTAGCTAGTCTTCTTTCTTCATGTAAAAATATATATATTTAAAGGTTTAGATGAAAAAAAAAAGGTTTAACCCTTGAAAATAAAAGCAAACAAGTAAAAGGCAAAAACTTCAAAAGGTTGGAAAATTTTAAATTTAAAAAAATTGAGTTGAATTTAACACTTTTAATTTGGTATTTTGTGTCAATCATTTGCAGCCAAAGTATTTAGGTGAATCAAAGAGTGAGAAACGAACAAGATGGATGTCATGGTCTTGGCTGCTGCGGGGTTTTGATTCATATTTTTTTTTCTATTCCTTTAATTTTAATCTATAAATTTATGTTTCAAAATTTATTTCTTTTCTCTTTAATATAAAATCCTTAAAAACAGCTAGATATATCGTAAAAATATATATATTTAAAGGTTTAAATCTTTAAAAATATATATATATATATATAAAAAATAGAAAATAGCTTTAGTTGTATCAATTTGTTATTCTATTTTTAAATTAAATTGAAAAAAAAAAAATTTAAACGTTCATAGTATATTTACCACAAAGGTTTATTTGCTTCAAATTTCTCCTCAGAGGAGTTTTATTTGTCGTCAAATTCATCCTTTATGGAGAGATCAACTTTCCCCCCTCCTCATATATGGAGAGAACCTCCCCAATCCCCATGAAATTATCAAGTTTGTTTTCTGGCTTTTAGGTCGAGAAATCATTTGAGTACCCTAACCATCTTACCATATATCTTGTGTACTTTTTGCGACTTGAAGATATAGCGTGTTTTACACCGGCGAGACCAAATGTTATGGTCTCCTTCTCAACGTTAAGACGTTAAGTGACAATCTACTCTAATACAATAAGTTTAAGGGACAAAAAGAGACAAAAAAAGTTAACCTGTCAGACAGCCGTGCGACCAACCCTGCAAAGGAAGACCTAACCGGGTGTGACCATCCCCGGAGAGGAAGACCTAACCGGGTGGCGAATCGTCTACAGCGCAGAGAATCCCGAAGGAGACACAGCCGTCAATCAAACTCAAGTCGCACCGGCTGGCATCAGACAACCGTCTGACTACCCCGGAGAGGAAGACTTAACCGGGTGGCGAATCGTTTACAGCACCGAGAATCCCGAAGGAGACACAGCCGTCAATCACAGCTCAGGTCGCACGGTTATATGTCATCATCCAGGTTTAAGGGCTTGTCTCCTCAGAAACCAAGGACACAGAGGTACGAGCCTATAGAACAGATCTTAGGTTGTGACCATCAATGATCTCTAGTGATATATAAACAACAAAACTTATCCCTCACGTTGTCGATGTGGGAAAAAGAAACGAATCAAACCTTTTCTAAACAGAGCCTAGAACGTATTGTCAAAAAAAAAAGAGAAACATAAAACAGAGCTTAAAACGTATTGTCAAAAAAAAAAAATTAACCAACGCTAGAAGGCTAGAATTAGACAAAAGTAAAATCGACAACACAAAAAAAAAATTAACCTGTCAGACAGTCAGACTCAAGTCACCCTGGAGAGGAAAACCTAACACCAGAATTCATATCGTCTACAGCACCGAGAATCCCGAAGGAGACACAACCGTCAATCACACTCAAGTCACACAGCTATATGTCATCATCTAGGTGACCATCAATGATCTATAGCGATATATAAACAACAAAACTTATCCCCCACGTTATCGATGTGGGACAAAGAAACGAATAACCTCTCTAAAGGGAGCCTAAAAAGTAAAAACGGATTGTCAAAAAAAAAAGAAAAAAAAAAACAGAGTTTAAAACGTAGTCGTTTCATTACATACGTGACCAGCGCTATTTCATCCTAAGTAAATCATCTTGCACAAATTAATTACACTATAAACTGCAAAACTCTTCTTGCGTCTCCTCTTCTTTCTTTCTTTTTTTCCTTTGACACAAAACAAAACATCGGGAGCAAAGTCCGAGATACATCGAGAGATGAGAGAGATCTCGATTTCGACGATTTCTCTTCCATCGTGGCATCTTCTTATCTTAGCTTCGATTTCTCTCCACTTCGTTTTAGGTTTCGTCTTCCTTCAGATCTGTGATTTCAAATTTCACAATCCTTTTTTTTTTTTTCTTTTTGGGGTATAATCAATTAGATTCACTTAAATTTTTGTGCAAGATTTAGTTCGCATTTGTAAGCTGGACTTGGCTCTTTCTCTATTTTCGTAGATCGATTTGTCTTGTCTTAATTACATTGAGCTAGGCTTTGGTACAAATCTATATAAATCACTAACAATGTTGTATGTTCTTGAAATCCTTAGTAGCTTCGTATTAATTGTATTGATATGATTTGTTCATTAGGTATATCTGGTGATTCGAAGAGTTCGAGTACTGGAGCAAAAGCTGAATCTCATACTTCTTCTAGCACAAAAGTGATACTCATACTGCTCGGGTTTGGTGCTGTAACGGGATTCACGTTTTTCCTGTACAAACTGTGGCAGAAGAAGAAAAGAGACGAGCAGTATGCTCGGCTGCTGAAGCTGTTCGAGGAGGACGATGAGCTCGAGGTTGAATTAGGACTCCGTGATTAAAAGTAAAAACCAATATCTGGAACAGTGTCTGAGGTATGTATGAAATCACCTATTAGTTGAATTATCCAAGAAACCTCGATAAGTTATCTTGAGCATTATTGCAAGAGTTGTTAGCTATTTACGTACTTGAGTGATGCATAGCTGACTGACTGTGACTGATGTATTATATGTTAGATAGTTATGCTTTGAATAAACGGTTGGGTATGAGAGTTCTTATGAAGTTAAGTTATAGAGGAAACTTGTGGTTTATGATTTCGTTTGCTTTCTTGTAAAATATCAATATGATTTTTGATAATTTGTATTAATGTTTGGCACTTGGCAGGTGTGTATCAGATCGAACATGGGGTTTATAAATTTATACATTCAGGGCATTAGAAAATTGAAGTATATGTATAGGAAATATATACTTGGAATGGTGTTACTTTTTACTGATCATTGTTATTCTCTGGGTGATCTTAGCTGTTGGAGTCTCTGGAGATTTTGTTCCTCTTTAGTGTTAGGTCAATTCTTGTAAAACAATTATATTACTCAATTTTTCTATGTTCTTTGATTTCTTGCTTGTACAATTTTTGATATTTGTTTCCAGGCATATTGATTCAGGAATTTTGGTAGTACGGAATCAATGCATGATAGATTTATCCTGAAACTTCTAAAATAGTGATACTTCTTATTGATTCAACACTTGGCTCATATGTTGCATTTGCGCGCCACCACCTCTTTTTCCAGGGTATAGTCCTGTAGTTTTCTTGAATGTTTGGCAAATCTATCATATACTTGAATCCGTGAAAGCCTGCCAGGTCAAGTTCAGAAGCCAACCGGAAAAGATACAAATGTCGCATACTTAAGTCCGAAAGGAGCTAACCATGTAGCAGAAATCATTTCACATGCAAATGCCAAATGTGATGAAAACCAAATATCGAAGTCATATTAAATTATATAATGTTTGCAACTAACAAAAATCGAAAAGGAGTTTATTGGATCAAGGATTTGATAAATTTAGAAATCTAAACAAAAATTGTGTGTTATACAATCATGGATTTTAACATCTCTATTAAAAATTACTGCAATTTGAGTATCATGTATTATTTGACTTTAAAATCTTTATTAAAAAATAATTGACTTTAAAAAATCTTTATAAAAAAATTATTGCAATGTGAGTATCATGTCTTATTTATTGATTTTAAATTCTTGATCAAATTAATAAACATAAGGGTGTGTTGCGTGAGTTTCATTGCAATTTCAAATAGAGGTATTTTTGAAAAGAGGTTTTTTTTTTTTTTTTTTTTGGCTCAACATCAACTCTTCATTAACCAAGAGATTACAACCAAATTCAAGGCACATTACATTCGCCTCTATAGAATTGGACCAAAAGCAAATGCAATAGTTGATCAAGTACAACTCTGGAACAATAGGCGGATCCAACGCTACCTAATCGATTACCATTGCATTTTTTAACCACAACGAGATAGATAACATACCACAACTCGGAGTGAAATCATCCCTTAAACCACCTAAATAAACCCTATGACACGAAAACAACTACCAACACAGAAAAGACCAAATCCTATACTGAAAAACAAATCAAATCCAAGCTGTTAGGACGGTAGAGCTTGTCCCAATAGTTCTTCTGATACTGCGCCTTTGGTGTTGAAGCTATTTTTAAAAAGAGTTTAGAAAGAGTGTCTGTGACATCTTTTAGATTTTTAGAAAGAGTTTCGATGTAAGCTTACATTTTACCGGCAAATTTATAAATTTCTTAATAAAGAAATATTTTTTTTGTTTGTTTTTCCTTCGTTTCCTTATTATTATCATTATTATTTTATTTCTTAAATTATATTTATGGGCCTGAGCAAATAATAGATATGCCAATCTTAGTTTAGGCCATGAAACAAAAAAGGAAGAACAAAGCTAGTGCATGTAACGTGGCTGCTTTAAGGCCTCTTTTTGATATGTAAGAACAATAAGCCCGCCAAATCCACACACAACAGAGAGACAGGACACATCATGCTCTTCTCTCTCTCCCCTCCTATGGCCGCTAATCTCTGCGGTTGGACCCTTCAGTCTCCATCTCTCTATAACTTTAGACGACCAACGGTCAGATCTTCCTTCATACGGTCTTCGTCTTCATCATCCTCATCTTCCAATGGCAATCTTCCCATTAAAGAATCCTTCTCTGGTTCACTCTCTCTCTCTCTTCTTGTTTCTTGAAGTGTGTGTAGAAACTAGAAAGTAGCAAACTAAAATTAAGTCTCTTAGTGTGATTAAGTAGTTGTCTAATCGAACAGTTCCAATGGTTAGTAAGTTTTTATGTCCTGTAACTAATAATTTACTGTATGGTTGGTGTGTTTTGTAGGGGAGTCTGAAGCAGATGTTGTGGTTATTGGAAGTGGTATAGGGGGATTATGTTGTGGTGCATTGTTAGCTAGATATGGTCAGGATGTGCTTGTATTGGAGAGTCATGACCAGCCCGGTGGCGCGGCTCATTCCTTTGAGATCAAAGGGTACAAGTTTGACTCAGGCCCTTCTCTATTTTCTGGTTTGCAGTCTCGAGGTCCTCAAGCTAATCCACTTGCTCAAGTAATATGTTTCTCTTCCTTTAGGGATTTTGGATCGGAATGAAATTGATCAGAGTCTTTGTCATGTTCTCTTATGCATTTTGGGTGATTGTGTTTTTTGTTTTTCAGGTTCTTGATGCTTTAGGGGAATCACTTCCATGTAGCAAATATGATTCTTGGATGGTCTACTTACCAGAAGGGGACTTCTTGTCACGCATAGGCCCTACGGATTTTTTTAAGGTAAAGAAGTTTACCGTATGTAACTTCTTTGAGGTTGTATCACTGATCTTGTTTAGTGTTATATATTCTTCAGGATTTAGAGACATATGCCGGTCCAAGCGCAGTCCAGGAGTGGGAAAAGCTTCTTGTGGGTGCCTATGTCTGAATATAAATGACATACATCTACTCGTGAGATCTCATCTGCTAATAACCACATGACTATGATGAAACTGCAGGGAGCAATACTCCCTCTGTCTTCTGCTGCAATGGCGTTACCACCGTTGTCTATTCGCGGGGATCTTGGTGTTCTCTCCACTGCTGCTGCTAGGTATATATCACATATCTATGCCAAAAGAATTAGTAATCATCTTGCTTGGTGCATTTTTAAAATGAATTTCTCTTTTATCTGGTTAGATATGCTCCTTCCCTTTTAAAATCTTTCATCGCAATGGGTCCTAAAGGGGCATTAGGCGCCACAAAGCTTCTCCGCCCGTTCTCGGAGATCGTTGATTCTTTGGGGTTGAAAGACCCTTTTATACGAAACTGGATTGATCTTCTCGCATTCCTTCTCGCAGGGGTCAAATCTGATGGCATACTCTCAGCCGAGATGGTAACGAATAACCATATATCTTTAAAACAGAAACTGCAATATTATGTCCATTACTTACTTTATTTGTTTGGTATAACATCTTAACTCTATCCTTCATTCTAAAACATGTCTTACATGGATTCTTTGCACAAGAAGAAACAAGATTATCATATTTAATGTCTTTGCTTCTAAATTATTTAAACATGAATTTCATATGTAAACATTCCAAAAAGAAACAAGATTACCATATTTTTGGTGCACAAGATCGGTTTAAAATGAAAGTATCTGCTTCTTATGTGTGCAGATCTACATGTTTGCGGAATGGTACAAGCCAGGTTGCACATTGGAGTACCCAATTGATGGAAGTGGTGCAGTTGTTGAAGCTCTTGTCCGTGGCTTAGAGAAGTTTGGGGGACGTCTCTCTCTTAAAAGCCATCTCGAGAATATTGTCATCGAGAATGGTAAAGCTGTTGGAGTCAAGCTAAAGAATGGCCAAGTATGATGAGTTCATGAAGTTACATAAATATATATATTCAGTCTCTCTTCTTTTTTTTTCTTATCATTGCTCACTTCGATTATTTGAAAATGATTCAGTTCATTCGAGCTAGAAAAGCGGTGGTTAGCAATGCGTCGATGTGGGACACGTTAAAGCTCTTACCTCCAGGAGCTCTCCCAGATTCATACGTTAAAGGTGTGAACACGACGCCCCAATGTGAATCATTCATGCATCTTCACTTGGGATTCGACGCAGAGGTATAGAAGGAAAACATAAGAAAACCAAATTCACTTTACCCGACGTTTCAGTTTAGCGTGTTTGTTATTTTCTTGGTTTCAATAAGTGGAACTGGAACAGGGAATAGCAGATGATCTTGAGATTCATCACATTGTTGTGAATGACTGGGACCGCGGTGTGGATGCTGACCAGAATGTGGTTCTGATATCAGTCCCTAGTGTTCTTAGCCCGAACCTTGCGCCACCAGGAAAACATGTTTTGCATGCTTACTGTCCTGGAACCGAACCTTTCAGTCTCTGGGAAGGTCTTGACAGGAGAAGTGCCGAGTACAAGAATCTCAAATCCCAACGGTCTGAGGTACCTATTCATTTTCTTTAAGCTTGAGTGCTCTGAATACGTAAACCCAAATCTCAACTTAAATGTACTGGTACCATTGGTGAAGGTGATGTGGAGAGCAGTGGAGCGGGCATTAGGGCCCGGGTTCAAGAGAGAAAAGTGCGAGGTGAGTTTGGTTGGAACACCATTAACGCATCAGAGGTTTCTAAGGAGGAATAGAGGAACGTATGGGCCTGCCATAGAGGCTGGGAAAGGTACGTTTCCTGGCCATTCCACTCCTATTCCGCAGCTTTTGTGCTGCGGTGACTCGACCTTTCCCGGGATTGGAGTTCCTGCAGTGGCAGCTAGTGGCGCCATTGTGGCGAATTCCCTTGTTCCTGTTTCTAAGCATTCTGAGCTTCTTGATGCTATTGGCTTGTAGAAAGTTATGCTATTGATTACCATATATGTATGTTTCGTCTAGTAACATGTTTTCATACTATACTACCGAAGCTAGCAGTTTCGCGATAGCATTAGTGGATTATTTACCGTAATGATTGTTAGTGGGATATGATATCCCGGATATCTAAACATATTTATATCTTTCGAATCTATTGTTAAAAGTGTCAGCTCCTCTAACACTCACTATTTTACCATTTTGTCTATCAATGGCACTAAAAATATAAAGTAGAAGCTATGGGGCATCATCTAAACTGTTTCAAATCACAATGGGAAACAAACACAAATGTACAAACAATACTCGAACTTATAGTTAATTTCAATACTTCTCCTAGTGCCCTATCAAGAATTTTCAAGCTTGTGTCTCTTTGTTTGATTTGTTCTTTAGTCGCTTTATCTTTCAAGTTTGCTGTTTGGGAGTGTCCGAATAGGCTTCATCTTCTTGTAACTTTCTAATTTTAATCTAAGGTTGGGTGCACAAAAAAAAAAAAGTGATATATATTATGGTTTAAATAAAGGGATTTTAATGAAAACTGCCACTTTCAAAACTCACTTTTTAAAAAATGTCAGTTATAATTTTAGTTTATCAAAAATGTCACTTTCTCATTTTGTAGCATAGCAAAAAAGACATAAATACCCCTACAATTAAAAAAAAAAAGTGGCTATTTGATTGTTTAGATTTAAATGAGACAGTTTTTACAGCACAGACAAAAAGTCCTAATGGTGGACATTTTTTTACTCGATCTGGTCCATTAATATAATGTTCATTAGATCCGATCACTCTAGGTAATAGACAAATTAGATAGGAAATATGTGTTGTCCACCAGTTTTACTAGGTATGGACAAGATAATGTTTACTAGGTCTTGTCTATCGAAAATAATACATGTTTTGGTTTTCAAAGCTAGTGTCATCCTCTCGTCTATCAGTAGATTTGCATAAATGGACAACAATTAAGAAAATATATAAAGCTAAATAATCCATTAGAACCGTGAATTCAGATATACAAAAATAAACCAAAAAATATGTGTTGTCCATTATTTTTCACTAGATCTAGTAGACATTATCTAGTCCATTAGATTTGGTCCATCAAGAATAATACATATTTTGATTTTTAACATTAGTGTCATCCTATAGTTTATTAGTAGATATGCTCAAATGGACAACAAGTAAGAAATATATAGAGTTAAATAGTCCATTAGAACTGGGTTTCGGATCTCCACAAATAAACCAAAAAATGTATGTTGTTCATCAATTTTTAGTAGATCTGGACATATTAATTTGCACTAAATCTGGTTCATCAAGAATAACACATGTTCGTAAGAGATGGAAGAAAGAGGCTGGAGAGAGAGAGAGATGGGTTCATGAGGGTGAAAGAAAGATGGTTGGAGAGAGAGAAATAGAAGTTAGGAAGGGGAATTTTGCCAAAAATGCCACATTTGAAAAAAAAAGTTTTCTGCAATGCCACAATTGTAAAACTTTATTAGAAATGCCACAAACTTATTAAAGTGGTCACTTGAGTTGACCATTTTGCCCTAAAAAAATAATGACGAGAATCTGAATTAATTTTTAAGAGAGATGATGTGACGTGTCAGCAGTATTAATATGGGCATTAATTGTGTTCGTGGACAACATTTCAGTTATTCATATTTTAACGATAATTGTCCACTAGTTATTAAAATATTCTTAACCTTTAGAAGTAGTGGACATGATGTGTTTTCAAGTAAACTAAAAGAAGTTTACGTGAAATTTTGATTTAGAAGTTGTCCATACATTATAGTGATCTTGTCTATCATAAACAAAAATGTAAATACATTGTGGACATGTTTCAAATTATAACATTTTGTCCTTTGTCCACAACAATTGATCACATTTCATTCAGATGAACCATATTGATTATAGACAACTTTTCTTATCCATGTATAAATGTAGTGGAGAACTTTAAAATTTGGTAAGTTGTCCACATGACTTCAAAGTTGTCCACAAAAATGAAGATTAAGTTGTCCACAAAATGAAAATTAGGTTGTCCACAAAAATAAACATTAAGTTGTCCACAAACGCTGGCTAAATACTCGTCTATCGCCTAACAAACACCATCATTAGCTATTCTGTAAACCAAAACGGAACTCTTGTGGTCCACCTACAAACATCTATAACACAAAAACAAGAGAAATCAAACAAGAACAGAGCCAACAAACCCAGATTTGCGAGTCACAAACATAATCAGAAAACTTCAACCTCTAAGACCAGAGCGGAGAAGAAAAACAAACTCACCATGAAATATATCTGAATGTGAGCACCACATATCCCACTAAAACCAACAAGATAGTCACTACAATATATGGATCCACCATCACCAAGAGAAAAGAAGAAATGTTTTACACTAATGAAAAGAAAAAGAAGAAGACAAGAGAAAAAGAACGACGACGATGCTATGAAATTCATCGGAATCTGTCCATCGAAGAAGATGATGCTTCGACGGCTAGGGCGAACAAGAGAAGAGAGAGCATTATTTGTTTTGTTTGGAAAATATCATTTTTATTAATAAATTGTGGAGAGAGAAAGTGAGATAGAAAGAAAATAAATGAAAAATATATAAATAGAAGAAAGAAAATAAAAAGGCTAGTTTAGTCAATCTACCAAACATATATGACATTGGAGAAAAGGTTTTGTGAATGTGGCATTCTCGGAAAAACAAATCATTGTACATGGCATTCCTCTTAATAAACTCGTTAGGAAAAACGAAAAGAGAAAAGAGAAAAAACAAAAAAGAAAGAAAAGATGATTTATTTTGTGTGAGAAGAAGATGTCTCTACTCCCTTTATTGTTTGTCTTCTAATCATAGGGACAAAATGGACTTTATAGATGGTGGGTGTGGCACCCGAGAAAAGAAGTTTCTGAATGTGGCAGTAGAGATAAGATTATGCACTGTACATGGCATTATTCATAAATTTCTCTTAAATAAACTTTTGTTAGTCGTTTTAATGCCATGATTATATAACTGGGATTATTATCGATTTGGGCTTTTTGTACCAAATATATGAGATAAAGCATTTTTGTCTATGCTTTCAAAATTGAGCATTTCTGGTGAGGGTAAATGAGAAAATTAACCATAATGAAAGAAGAAGTCGACGTTCTCTGTCTCATCATCTGATCGATATCTTCATTTTTTCAATTCCATTGATCAAAATTAAACCCTAAAAATTAAACAAATTTTGTGAATCATTCTCGTCTTAAAGTTTTAGATCGCTGAATTTTTATATGGTTTACAATATATTTCGAAACCACAATCAACACAATCATCACATATCAGATATGTCAGATCTGTATCTCCGACGGGTGTGAATCTCTATGATGCAATTGTTTCATTATTTGTCTATTCCTAACAGTCATAAAATTGTAGACTCGAGAAGGACATGTATGTGAGATTTGAAATTGCCCATAAGAGTAAGAGACGACAAGAGAAACAATGGACCTTATTAGAGTATGGGCCGGCAGTCCATGTTGGACTTTGTTAATGTCGGTTATTATTATTAACCCTAATATTGTTGTAAACCCTACGACCTAGTGTTATATAAACTATCATTGATTAACAAAAATAACACAATAATAGTGACTTTTTTCCCCAAATCTCTTTTCTAGTTTCTACATGGTATCAGAGCAGGCGATTCTTGTGGATCTAAATTAAAGCTTCTGCGTTAGTGTTCTTGTGATCCAATGATCATGGGATGTGAAGATGATGGTGGTGATGAAGACGAACCAGACGATGACAAAGACGTAGATGTACTTTCTTTTCTTTTTCTTAATTATTTGGGTATTATTTGATTTTCCAAAAAAAAAAAAAAAGCAAATTACGTCATGGTTTCTTTTTAGTTTATGGTTTTGATGGGAGAATTTGGTGTGGTGTCTCCGATCCAGTTTGTTAGAGGGAGATAGTTTTGATTTTTTTTTTTTTTTTGCAATAATTAATTGGGGTTTTCTTTTATTTAAACTGATGGTTCTAGGGTTCTAGGGTTTATGGTTTATATGGGTTTGAATTATGATTTTTTTTGAGTTTTTATTTGGTAATAGTTTTACCATTACGGGGGAGTTGTTTGGAACACTCATGTTTTTAGGTCAATTTCTTTTTAGTCTGATTTGTGGACTGTCCGAGATTAGGACAATTATTTGTGGAGATTGCAGGATTTGCACCCACGGGTTGTTGTTATTCCCTTTTACCAAAGACCGAAGACGAGCTGATGTTCTACCTCTATTTTCAAGATTAAAGTTTATGCCCGAAAGAGTTTGTTGACATGATTTGTCCATTCTTGACATGTGTCCACGACATACGTGTTCCGTTTTTCTATTGCAAAGTTTGCATTTTGCGTACCATGTTTGTCGTGCAGGGGAGTATTGGAGTATGGGCCAGCAGTCTATGTTGGATTTTGTTAATGTCGGTTATTATTAACCCTAATATTGTTGTAAACCCTAAGACCTAGTATTATATAAACCCTTGTATCATTGATTAATAAAAATAACACAATAATAATGATTTTTTCCCCAAATCTCTTCTCTAGTTTCTACATACCTGCGTCAATCTTGTTGCTGCATCAATGAAAAGTAAAATCGTCCTTCAATGACAAAAAATGCCTAAAACTGTAAGTTAGGACAATCAGTCCCAAATCCATAAAATTTTGAGAAATGATGCGTATTTCAATAATTAATCCTTACTTGAAGTTTTTATTCTCTTTTAAATCAACCACTGGTCCAAGAAAAGTATATAAATAAAGTTATGAGATAATTAGTGATAATAATAGTCTCTATCCTCGGCCACATCACAAAACACTAGAGGAGGAAGAAAAAATAACTCATCACATGATCTCAATTCTCAAATAATGTTTTAGGTAAGAAGACTCTTGAGCCTTTTTTTTCATGCCGTTCGGTGACTGGTGAATACTAATTTATGAAACTGAAAACTTTAAACTATACATCGGCTGACCTTAGAGATCTTTTCTTTTCGTAAGAGCGTTAACATGTGATGGCACAAAAAAAACAATAGATACGAAAGGGTAACAAGAAGGGACAAAAAAAAATGGAAGACGACTTCACAGACATTGCCATACGTACAAGTGAAATCAACAAGTCATTAAAATGCTAATTCAAAGGGTAAATAAATGTTCGCGTGGTTGGGCACATGAATAATTCTTGGCGACAAGTTAGTTTGCCCTCGTATATGTTTACCCTCAAAAGTAGAGCAAGGGAATCTAACAAAGCTCGATCACATGATATATATGAGAATCAGATATAACATCATTTACACAGGTAACTTTGGTCAATATTTACACTTAGTTATGATATTATAAAACTTTATTTTCATTTACACAGGTAACTTTGGTCAATATTTACACTTAGTTATCATATTATAAAACTTTATTTTCTGATATTCATAAAAATGACCGTTTACTTGCGAACATCCCTAGTTATATACAATATCTGAAAAACGGAACAATGTGAGAATTTTCTTAAAACATATTCTAAATAATGCATTTTTAAGTTTGACCAAAATTAATACACATAGTCAATTCTCCCTATAATATTTATTAATTTGGCTATTTAGTATGCGCACGTGTCTTTTTCTTAATAGCTTTGTATTAATGTAATATATATTTTAAAACAAAGTTTTTTTCCTTATATATAACAACAGATTGACATTGTTGTATTAACCCTCTAGACCTGTACTGTTTTGAAACTTCTGCCTTAGCAATGGAGTCTCTCGTTTGTGTTTTTGCTCTTTCAGTTTTGTATGTGACGGTTGTGTCGTCACATACCGTTCCTAATGTTTTTGAAGGTATTAGACTTAAAGATACCAACAACGTTATAGTCAAAACAATTGTGGTAGATCAGTCTGGTCATGGTAACTTTAAAACCATACAGGCGGCCATTGACTCTGTTCCCTTCGGTATGAACAATTGGACCAAGATTGTTGTCAGACAAGGAACCTACTAGTAAGTATTCCTTTATAGGCTTTAACTTTTCATTACATATTTTACATATATTATAATATGTTTTCTTTTTTTTTTGCCACTTCCCCACTTGTGAGATCTCTTGTACAAAAAATTGTGTTGGCTGATGCAGTGAAAAGGTTACGATTCCAAAAAAGAAGACAAAAATACAATTGGAGGGAAATCGATCATCACGAACGATAATTCAGTATAACGATGCAGGGAGCTCCGTTAAAAGTGCTACTCTCACAGTGTTGGCTGAGTTCTTCGTCGCGACAAATATAACATTTAAGGTTTCTTGCATACTCCTATTTCTAAATATTTGATGTTTCAGAATTTTGTTTTTCTTGCAAATTAAGTTCTGTCCTCATAATTTTGTATGCAAAATTTATTAACTTTTATATTTTTGACCAGTTGTATTCTACAGTATTTTTTTTTTGTTGACTTGGATTTAGGTAAATAATAAATTATATTAATTTCAAATATATATTAAATAATTTCTTAATATATGTGTAAAACCCTTAAACATGTATTTTGAATCAGGTGGAATACAAATTTGTAGTATTGTCTTTTTTTACTTCTATTTTATTTAGTGAAGAATCACAAATTTGTTTTGCCCAAAAAAAAAAAAAGAATCACAAATTTGTAAGCAAACGTAGTCGCTGATTATACTTGTTGATTAGATCTGAATGTGTATGACTTTAGATAATATTTTGGGTTATCATGTTGTTGAAACATCATCTCTTTTTCTTTTATTATAAGGTTTTTTTTGGATTAGAGATCTGAATTGTTTAGTGACCAAAAAATTGAACAATTTGTTGCAGAATACCTATAATCAAGAAAAGCCTATGACACGGTATGAAGAGATAAGAGTAGCTCCAGCGGTTTTGTTAACAGCAGACAAGGCGGCCTTCTTCGGTTGCGGATTTTTTGGTATGCAAGACACAGTTGGTGACTTAGTCGGCCGTCACTACTTCCAACAATGTTTCATCAAAGGAGCTATTGACTTTATTTGGGGAGGAGGCCAATCTATATACCAAGTAATCTCGTTTACAATTCTTATTCTTTCTAATTACCTAATACACACGCATGACTTAAAACCACCATTATACATTTAAATTTCGTTAATGAAAGTTACTGTTACATATTTTTATATTAAAAATAAAATTGAAAAGTCAGTTAATGTGAACACTAAATTAGGAGAGTTTCTGTTCAGAGTTGTACGATAGAGGTTATGGGCGTGACAACAGCGACAGCGAGTAATGATGAGGTTAACAGAGGATTGATCGCGGGTTACATAACAGCGCAAGGAAGGGGGACCGAGAAGGACACAAGTGGATTTGTGTTTAGTGGATGCGCCATTTTTGGACCTGGTAAGGCATTCCTAGGAAGAGCTTACGGAGGTTACTCGAGGGTTGTGTTTAGCAATACTAACATGGCTAATGTTATTGTTCCTCAAGGCTGGGATTCTTGGACACATCCAAAAGAAGTGTAAGTATTTCATTACAAATTAATTTTGAAACAAGTATACGTATGTTAATAACGATATTTGACATTGAAAATCAGGAATAAAGTGACATTTGTGGAAGTAAATTGCAAAGGGCCCGGAGCAAACAAAAAAGGAAGAGTGGCGTGGGAGAAGAATCTCTCACCTCAAGATGTATCATACTTTATAAACCATAAGACCTTTTTAAACAAAGATGGTTGGATAGATAGTCTCCCTCCACATCGAAGAATACTTGGGTTCAAGTGTAAACCATTTTTTTCACCTCCTCCTTTTTAAATCAATCATAATGTTCTATGTAATATTATATTTAAAATAATTCTAAATAAAATTCAAAAAAGTAAAACAAATTAAGAAAACAAATTATGTATACTTTTAATTAAATAAAGTTAAATATTAGCTTGGTTTAGATTTTATAAGAAAAGCCAACAAATCTCCCAGAAATCACCAAAAAGCTCAAGAACACATTTTCTCTTTGTTTTCTCTGAAAGTGGCGTGAGACAAAAACATAACACGACCCCAAGTCGTTTTCTCCCTTTTATATCACGGTTCAATGGTTTCCTTAAACCAAACCGGTCCAAAATCTACGATTAAATCAATCTGGTCGAACCAGAAAACAATGGTGTCGATCGACACCCCTTTGGTGTCGATCGACACCCTCCCCCAAAACGCACAGTTTTGGTTTGCGGGTGTTACAATTTCTGACAAGAATGAATACTTAGAGCTATTACGTCTCCACCAACTGAGAACATCATAGGGCATCTCCAACTTATTTTTTACTTTGGGCTCAGGTTTTTCTGCTAGATAATGTTATAACTCATTGCAGCTATCTGCATTATTCTTCAACCCAACCACCTTGTCGAGTATTGCAAGTATCCCCTCACAATAATCTTCATCATCTGATAACTCATAGACAATAGACTGTGATTGAGAATTTGTGGTGTCTTCTATGGCTTATATCTCAAACTTGCTCAGCAAGATTTTCTACCTTCGACCAAACTTAATCCTAAACATCAATAGATCAAGATTTTCTACCTATATAAATTAGTTTGTCAATAGATCAATGTATTCGGCCTACACAGTCGTCCGTGTACATCATGTCTCTCTCCCTGGTTCTTATTATGTGTTCTAGGTTTTGATACACATGAAGATATAAGGATTTTAGTTTAAATCATTCTTTTTTTATATATACAGATTTGATCATTTGAACCAAGTCCATTTCGGGATGGTCATCCTCAACATTTTGCTTTTATGATAAAGATGTTAATCTAGCAAAAAAAACAATTGCTTTGTTGAGCCTTCCAATAGCTTATGTTTCTAGATTTTTTTTTTTTTTTTTTTTTTTTTTTTTGAACAAAGATTATTAACAACGAAAGAGAATGACTTTTGAGTTTATTTTCATTTACTAATTTTTCTTTTCTTTTTTACTTCTGTGCAGGATTATTTGATTTCCTCAATTAAAAATCTCAATTTGACAACATGACTTCCGACCTATCAATAAACAAAGGAAAATGATTTTTACCAGCTATATCATACTAAAGCATTTGTTGGTTATTTTTACAGGTATAATTTGTATTCATTAAATAAAGATTCAGCTTTTTAACACTAAAAATTCTTTTTCACCGAGTAAGTTGTTATATTTCATGTGATTCGACGAGGTATCTCTGATAAATAATATTTTTAATTTGAAATTGACATCTCTATATTATGAAAAATCTATTGACTCTCCAAAATCTCTAACCGTGTCTTTGCAGCTCTCCAAAGTTTTTGTTCGTCATTTTTTTAAAAAATCAAACGGATGATAAGGAAAATACAAGAATTTTCTAAAAAAGAGAGACAACAATATCTTCGTCATATTTTGTTTAAAATTTTAAATCTTCTACAAAATCTTAATTATTGTCAGCAAAACTGCTTACTAAATATGTATGAAATATACTTATTTTAATTTCCTATATTTAATTAGAAATTATTGTATATACCATAATTTATTTATGTATTTATTTCCATCAAATAATCGCGCGATTAGAATCTAAACTAAATATTTGACAATAAATGCCATAAATTTCTCTTTAATTGTTATACATATATTCGAAAGAAAAACTTATAGAAACTAATTAACTCTGCTAAACTTCCTATAAGGAAAATAAATATGCGGCTTCACTATGATAAGCCTGAACCTATCCGTGTTTGTTAGTTCTTGGATGTTTATTTTTTTCTTCTCATGTTTATAAAATGAGACAACAAAAATGGGACCAAAAGAAATATAGAATTCTAAACTTTGCCTTAATATTACATTAATGAAGAAAAACTAATGATTAAATAGTGATTTAAAAGTTTGTAGCCGGTTTATTTTGGTTCTTTAGACTAACTATATATAACTATACCAAATACGAGGATCTACTCCATGGTATACCACGGGGCAATTGTTTTTTTTTTTCTCCTTTTCCTAAATTACTCTTCTACTATTAGTTTTCATACAATTGGCATAGTTATGTTTTAGTTTCATAAAAGTTACATATGTTACTTTGCTATATATACATTATATGTTTTTAGTATTTTTAATCAAACTAACTATATATATTTATGAATTTGCTGAATTATAATACATTTAGAGATATCAAACTATATTAATTTATTTTATGTAAATTTGCTTGATATAATTTTTGGATGGAAGAAAGTTATAAAAAGAAAATATGTTCCCAGTACATGCGTTTTATTAGACCAAGTTTTGGCTTCTACCTTATTCATCTTCACTCAATTTTCTAATAGAAGCTGAAAGCCGGCAAAATAATATATATATATAAAGAAGCTGAAACTTAAAGAGTAATTTTATAACATAAAGTAAATCATGTTATTAGTTTTGTAAAATTTCAATAATCTAACTTTATTATTAACATAAAATGGATGAAAGAGTTATATAAAGATAAGTTTTAAGTAGAAATATGTTTATTCAACATATTTGTTCTCCATATTCTGGAAGACATGTTTAAACACAACATTAGTTGTTGGTGTTTCAATCTTGCCTCTTTGTTGAGAAAAAATAATTATAAAAACCCTAAATTTTTTAGAAAGCAAGAAGTGCTATTAGTAGTTAATTAATATATAACATATAATGATATATGTATACATGAAAAAACGAAATAAAGTGTTGACAGAGATCTGCTTTTTTATCGGCTAACACCAATCACTTAGGTAAGCAAAAGAGGCAGCTATTTAAATCTTTAAATTTATTATGGATTGCTATAAGTAAATTGTGTATGCTCAGATGATTTTTCTACCTTCTATTGACAGGCTTTTATAGAGATCTTTGATGAGGCCAAGTTTAGGTGTGATTGCGAATCAAGAGAAAATTGGAGAGCAAGCATAATATATTTTAGATAAGGAATCTTAGTGTAGCAAATTTTAGTGTAACAAATCTTGGTGTGATTTTTCCTATATTTTCTCGATCTTTAGCTAACAAATGGGGGAAATCTTACTGAATTACAATTTCATGATTAATGTATATTTATGTGCTTTTGTTTAGAGTATATTTATCCGATTTTACTTGCTTTGATTTAGGGAATAATGTTAATGCATATCATAGTTAGGATTTGATTTATGTAAACTGCAATATACGGATCCAGGCTAATTAATATATATCTTATTATATAAAGTTGGGTTTTGAAAGTTAGTCATTAATAAGATTTTGACATGTGTCAAGTTATCAATCTCAGATTTTGACATCTGTAAAAGTTAATATTTAATAAGAGGAATTTAATTACAATAAAAATAAAATATTTTGTTTAAAAACATATTAGTAATGCAAAAAGATAATTATCAAAAGTTACAGAATTTATAAAAAAATACAAAGTTTTTTAAATAATTATAAGAATATTATATATATATATATTTCATAAAATTCGAAATTATAATATTATTTAATTATTTTTAATTTTAAGTTATTCTAAAACACTGCTTTCAACTTTTTTTAATTAGGATTTTTTTTAATGGAAAGAGAAATTGTTCTTATTTTTTTTAAACCAAAATTTTCTACTACTTTATTCTTTTTCAGTTGGAAATAGATAAGATTAATATGTTGATCCAAACAAAAATTAATATGTGCGTCTACTTCTCTTAATACTGTATTTTAAAATTAATTATAGTATTTTTAGATTATTTTATTTAATTTGTATTTTCATCTTTGATTATTTGAGATTCATATATTACCGTGCTTATAATTTTCTATTGTTTTAAAGCCTCCTTGACGTAACAAACCAGCCATCGAATATGGGTGGATCCACAAGCCGGAAAAAGATGTAGGGCCCACTTAAGAAGGTGAGCCCATGGATTGAGAGTGGATATGGGTTCACTAAGCAAAGTGACGGTTGAGGCATTACAGAGACAGATGCTATATCATGGTGTGTCAAAGACAATCCCATAAATACATTGGGGAATTTAACATTAGTTACTATCAAAAAAATTTTGTGACATTAGAAAAAAGCTTTTACTTTCATTGGTTGTCGGAACAAGTCATTTGAGATAGCAAAAAGACATGAACATGTTCTCTACACACAAGAGGAGGGCAGAGCCGAGGTTCTCTCTATAGTGTAGAAGGTTGGACACAAGGTTATCTCCCCAAGGGAGGAAGGTGGAGGGATTTGACGCAAGGTTATCTCCCCAAGTGAGGAAGGCGGAGCCAAGGTTGTCTCTATGGTGAAGGAGGTTGGACGCAAGGTTCTCTCCATAAGAGATGAGGACGGAGCCGAGGTTTTCTCCATGGTGGTCATACACTATTGTGATGATACATTATTGATTAGTATATTATGTAATATATTTTTCATTTGATATGTTTTGAGCTAACAATTTTAGTAATTAAAAAACTATGCAGAAGTCAAAGTAAAATAGTTGGCTTAATGTGTTCATATAGACATTTTCTAGGTGGGTGAATATATTTGTAACATATAATATATTTAGGTATAAAAAAAATATTTTTAATAGTAACATACATAAAAGATTTGTAAATGGATATAATTTAGTGTATTATAACAAAAATAAAATTTATAAATAACGTATAATAAATTTTAATATAATTTATAAAACTTTAAACCCGCACATCGGGCGGGTCCTCATCTAGTATATAAGAATTTACCAAATTGTTTTTATGATTAATAGTTAGGATCGATATTTTAGGTATGTTGCTAATTGTATATTAGCAAAATTTTAGGGAAGATCCGATTACCACAAACGGATAAATTGTTTTAAAATAACTCGACCCGTGTGATAAGGTAAGGAAATATCCAATTAATTGAATCGGTTTAAATTCTTTAAAAAACCCGACCCGGGTGTGAAAAAGAAAGAGACAAATTTGTACTCCAAAAATGTATAGATAGATAAGAAAAAATTTAAACTTTAAATGTTATGAAACTTAAACTTAAAATTTTTAAAAATATTTCATGACGAGATTAGATGACGAGACAAGTTCAGATCACTATTAATAATTTGAAATATCATTAACTCGGTGCTACAATATAGATAATTCATCATTTCATTTCATGAGTTGGTTAACATCATCAGTATTAGAATATTAGACATATCTAATTGAATTGATTAAATTACGATTATGTAAAAAAAATTGTTTTTAGCGGTATACTACGGGTTAAACCTACAATTAACAATTATACAATCTTAAACATTAAACTAAACTAAAAATTAATAAACAAATACAATTTAAAATTTGATTTTTAGTCTTAAAGAATAGTCTCGCGGTGTACCGCGGGTTAAAATCTAATTAGAAATGATTTTTTCAGTTATTTATATGTTTATGGAAACAATTATCATTGAATGCCATTTAATCCTTACTAGGTAACAACCCGCAGTACGTGCGGGTTAAATCGATTTAAATAAAATATTATGAGTCAAATTATTATTTGAGATTTAAAATTTATTTGTGTAAAACAAAATATGTAAGTAAATTTTTTTTCGTTTATTTAAATTTGCGTTTATTTTATGTGAAATACGTTTCACCCGCGAAATATTGAATTTAGAAAAGAATTTTAAGGTGGTGTAGAATTTTTAATGTTTTTTTGTGTTTTTTTTTGGTAGGAAATTTTCTTTTTGTGTTTCTAAAAATTAAATTCAAATTTTATGTTTTATATTATTATCTGCATTACTATACCATCAAATAGATAAAACAATATTTTTAAGAGTAAACGATTTAGTTTAAACTTTAAACTAATCCTAAGTTTAAAAATGCAATGAGAAAAATGTATAAAAATGGTAAATAAATGAATAATTTTTTATTGTTTGTGAAATGTAATTTAGTTCTAATAATTAAATATGTTATGAAACTGATAATTAAATACATTTCTGGATTTTAATTGTTGATTAAATCTTTCATTTTTAAAAACTAATAGAGAAGCATTTTCTTATATATGTTAATGACATATTTATGTAAATAATAATGAGATGTAAGGACGTTTATGAAAAAAGGCACATAAGTTATGTAAGGGCGACACATCAGCTTTTTTTGTGAGAGTGCTTCACTATTAATATATAGGGGGTATTCATATCCAAACAAATTTAGTTAATTCTCTTTACTATCCTTATAACCAAACAAAATTAAAATATTTTAAATATCCATATATGTAATATTCTATAATTAATATAGATATTTAGAAGATTTATTTCATATCAAAAAAAAATTATTCTCCTGTCATCATTTTTTATATATTTTAAAATGTAAAAAGTTAATAAAAATGTGTATTTTTTTCCTACATATATTGTGATTTAAATTTTTTTAAACAAACATATATTACTCAATTAATATAAAAGCGTGTGTTCAACATACATATATAGTAAATTTATCGTATATAATAAATTATAGAATTTTAAGAAGTTTATAATTTATAACTGATATATCGAAACTTAATAAAAAGTTTAAAATTATGAATATTTAAACATATTAAATTTTCAAAATAACGCAAACGAGTTATATTACATGACGGATTATATAATATTACATGATTGAATTAATAATACTAAAAAATATGATACTTCGATACGGGTTAAATCCTTATTTTACTATTTTAACAACATTAATATAAAATATATGGAATCAAACTGATTTAATTAAGATTGTATTAAACAAAAATTGTTGTGCGGTATACCACAAATTATATACTAAATCACTAAAATTAACAAAAGAGTACATTAGCAAAATTAGAATTAAAATAGTACATTAACAAAAAAATAAAAAAAAATTTGTCCCGTGGTGTACCTGCGAGTCATAATCTAGTATGTATTATAACAGAACAGTATGTATTTTTTTTAAACAAACTAAACTAATTTTCAGTGTCATATTCTTTAACTTTACACTATTCGTTCATTGTCATGTTTATAGTATATATAAGATAGACATAGACCTTATTGGTTTTTTTCAGTAAAGAAAATATTTTGCTTTTTCATGTCATACATTTATGAAATTTATATGTGAATTATAAATAAGCCAATTTCCAAATCAAATAACATGGTCTATATCGAGGTTAAATCATCGACAAAAAAAATAAAATAAAATAAAAACTAAAAAAATGAGAAAAACAAATTAGATGGCTACCTATCATGATCTCCTAACAAACACGACATGTGATAGTTTCATTGTAACATCCGCGAACCAATTTTTGTAAATTTGGGGTGGGTGTCGATCGACACCTTTGGTGGCATCGATCGACACCATGTTTTCTGGTTTGGTCCGGTTCGTTTTAATTGCTGTTTGGTTCGGTTTGGTTCAAGGAAAAATCCCTAAATCGTGTTATAAGTAGAGAAGCGACAAATTTAAGGGTTTTAGGGTGTCTTGTCGCCGTTTTCAGAGATAAAGAGAGAGGAGAGAGCCTATTGTGGTGTGAAGGAGATTAAAGGAGAAAGATCAGAATCGTTAGGGTTTGGGAGGAAACAGTTTCGGCATATCAAATCGTTCTCAAAGGTAATGAAATTTGGTAGGTTTATTCCCAAGTCTTTCATCGTCATTCGCCTTTTTACAGAAGTAGATTTGGATTTAAACTCGATGAGTTATTGGCAGTTTCGTGAGACACGTTTTCTCAGACGCGAGTTGGGACCATCGGAGATTGTAACTGAGATCGTGGTCTCGTGTGGTGCCTGATCGTGCGGAAATTTTGAGGGAAGCGTCGTGACGTCTAGGGGTAGCTTTTCACCGGAGCGATTTGATAGTTAACGGTTGGTTTATATTTTAGGGTTTCGTCTTTGAGACTGTTCTTTTCTGATGTTTCTGTCCAGTTTTGTTATAAGTCGTTTTTGGTTGTGTGGCTTGTTGTAGGGCGTTTCTGGGCTGTTTCAGACGTTAGGAGGGTCTCAACTGGTTGTATTTGTTGTTATAATCAGTTGATAAGGTGAGTGCATGACCATGGCTTATCTAAGCCTGAGAATCCTTTGTTGTTCTTGCTTGATTGGTGGTGCTTTGTGGTGTTGTTCTTGCTTGGTTGGTTGTGTTAGTGGTGTTGTTCTTGCTTGTGGTGGTTGTGTTATGGTTCTTATAGGTTCCTGAAGGTTTTGGGTGAGGTTGGAACGGATTGGAGATGATAGGAAACGGAGGTTCGTCGTTCGGATTTGTGCAGTTCGCGTCTGCGAAGGGAGTGTCGATCGACACCATGTTTGGCCAGTGTCGGTCGACACCAAGTTGCTTGTTATGTGATTTCCTGGTTTGTTTGTGTTTGGTTGTTATTTGTTAAGCATTGGTTTCTCAGTGGCTTGTGTGTATAGCCCAGTAGATGGGAGGATTGCCTCACTAAGTATTTGTGATAATACTTACGCATCTCAATTGTTGTTTGTGGTGTGAAGGTAAAGGTATGTGACGTGGAATCATGGCGATGAGGAGGAGGATGATCTAGGGTCTCGTTTGTGTGTTGTTGGTCTTTGTTATATTGTTTAGGATGGAACCTTGGATAGAGATATGTTAGGTTGCTGGATAGAATGGATAGAGGTGTTATTGTATTGGTTTTGTATTATTGATATATTACCGCTGTGCATGTAATTGGATGTTGGTTTATTATTGGTTGGTTACCATGTGTGGGTTGGTTTGTTTAATTAAGTAGTATGGGATACTTAATTATATCTTGTAATTAATTATTAAAAAGTAAAAAAAAAGGGGTCGGGTTGTTTCATTCATCCTCAGAAATTTTTACAAAGTTTGAGGAGTGAATTAGATGGTTTCCCATCTCAAAATTCTAAGCACAACCTCCAAACAAAGAAACCAAGAAAAGAAAAAAAAAGTATACATAATCAGGTGTAGAAACTGCAAGTTTTAATATTAAGGACACAACTTCTAAATTAAATTTAAAATAATTTTTTGAGGCGAATGAAAACTGGTCTATATTCCAATTCTTAGTGTATTTATATAATTTTTTTAGCTTTTTATTAAAATTTATAGCAGTTTTTATATCTCTTCTCTAGAGTAAATTTTTTTTTAATTTCTTTCATTAAGATCTGTTGAATTTTTAATTCAGAATTTATATAGTGTGAGACTTATATAGGTAAACCAGTTATATGCTTTATTTCTTTTTATAATTTCCCCCATTTATAAATCTTTTCAAAGAACAAGTAATTAAAAACATTCGAATACAATATGGAAGCTAACCAACTAAAATATGAGTTAATTATGAAAGAACACATTTCGTAGTGGCATTTGTCATTTTTGCTAAAATCATATGGATTTGCTAATTTTCAAGATTTTAAAACATAATTTTACACATTATGTGTTAGTTTTTTTTGTTCTTTTTTTTTTTTGTAGAGTTTAGTATTTGTTATGAAGTATGTATTTCAACAAAAAAAAAGATTCACAAATATATAGATTTTAAAGTGACCAAAAGTGGCAAATCTAAAATATTCATACTAATCCATAATAATCCCACTAAAATATAGATACAACATGTAGATAAATATTGATTCACCTCACATCTCAAATTTGTTTAAGAAAGCCTATCCAAACAGCTCTTTTTCCAATCTCTCATCATATAAGATGTGCCAAGATCAAACTAATGATTACTCCATACAAACATTGCCAAAATACTTTTAAATCAGCTCAAAAACGTTCTTGGGAGGCTCAATCCAAAAGTCATTAGAAGAAAGCTGGTTTCCCCAATCAAGATTATGCTCACGTGGGTGGTATCTCCTTTCATGAACCGAATACGCCACACAACGTTTCTCACCGTGACTTAACTTAGGGAAGTAGACGCTATTCCTTAACATCCCCTTGTTGACATAAGTTCTCGATTCACATGACATACTACTCACAAAAATAGTTAAGCTACCAAGTGTATCATTCTTTTCCCAAGTACCTCTTGCAAGATCGAGTTGAAACACCAAAGGATCCTTGTTTTCATATGTACATATCACAAATATGTCTCCTTTATAACCCACCATGAACCTTACTCCATTCCAACTCTCCTCATCAGGACATCTAGGTGGCAGTACATCAAGAACATTCCATGTGCGTAAAGACGGATCAAAAACCGCAAGACAGTTTGTTCGGTTGAGACAGTAAAACAAACCATTTGAGAAGACAACTTTGTTATTTTCAACATCAAGAAATTGAGACTCAACCTGCATTGAAGTCCACATCGTTTGACCGGGGCTCCAAGTGCGGATAGTGACATGGCCTGGATCATAATCCTTGATCGTAAACACAACACACTGACTCGATATAGGAGCACAAGAGAAACCCACTAACTGATAATAATTCCACAGCTGAAGATCAGGCAAGACCACAAGATCAATACTAAACGGATTGAACAAGACAAAGTCTGATGAATCCTCTTTGCTCATAAGTACCCAACCATCTTTAGAGTAACGAACAATAGAGCCAACTAATGATTTAGGAAGCTCCCTTGCATATTTCTTGCCGTTTGATGGATCATAAAACTCGTAAGTGTTTTTGGTTTGAGGGAAGCACATGAGCCAAGGTGATTGGTCTATGACCCTAACCGAAACTGCGGCTTCATACCACGATTTGCATACAACAGAAGCTCTTACGTTATCTTTGATTTCAAGATAAGTCATTACTGAGCTTAGAAGCTCCAAAGGAAGGTATCTCCATATTTGATTATCAGCCTTTTCTTTTGTACACTCCATGTTCTTGGACCCTTCATTGTTTTTCACGCTCATGTTGGGTCTGAGAATTGTTCATAAACAAGATCCAAAATCTAAAATCAGTTTAAGAAAAAGACTAAAACTTTAACTGGTTTCGGTTCATAGAGCCCCCCCCCCCAATATTGAATTCAAGAATCTGGATTACGAAACTTGGTTTTCCAAATTGCCACTGATGATGATGATGATCAAGAACATAATAAAGCTTTCGGTTTTATCCCCAAATCAGATACAATTAAAAAAAAAAAAGAAAAAACAGAACATGAAAATTGAAACCAAAAGATACAGAGGAGAGCGAAAGAAAACTTACGAATCTACACTTTACTGCTCCTGCTTGTACTTCTTGCGTTTGGGTGGTGACAACTGACAAGATAATGCAATTTATTATTCCTTTCATTTACAGATTTATCCAAAAAAAATATTTATTATGTATTTGGACATTCCAATCCGTTCCGAATTTTTTTTCGGTTTTAGAGTTTATTTTCATCCAATAAGTACCGGAAAATAATTATTTTGGTTTAGCTTGGTTCAAATCCGTTCATTCTGGATTTTGTCGAGTGCTTTTTTATATTTCATATATTTTTTGGTATTTTCGAATATTTTTGGATTTTTCAATACTTGGTATTTCTGATATTTTCGTTTATTCGAATCTAAAAATAACAAATATTTTCATGTGTATAACTGTATTTCGGGAAATATTTTGGAAAAGAATACCAACACGATATTCCACTAATTATTTTGATTTTGTCACTTTTTTCCGAAATAATTTCAAAGATATTTACTTATTTTTTGAAAAATTATTACTCTCTCTGGTTTATTTTAGTTGTCATTCTAGCTAGAGTAAAAATTTTGTTTTCCAATACTTGTCGTTTTAGATTTCCTATGCATATGTTTGGTAAAAATATAAATTTTATCCCAACTATTTTAATGCTTTGACCAATAAAACTTAGAAAATATATTAAAAGGGGGTAAAATATAAAATTTAGTTGTTTTCTTAATCTGTGTGAATAAACCTTAAACGACAAATAATTTAATACGGAGGGTGTATTATACATTTGTTGTGTTGTAACATTTAATTACATATATATATATATATATATATATATATTGGAAAATTATCAATTATATTTTAATACATTTATTTGTAGCTAATATGTTTCTTAGTTTACTCATATTTCTTTATAATATAATTCATATTAAATACTTAATTATTAGTACTCTATTTGTTCCTAAGTAATCCATTTTTGGACTATATATATTAAGATATTAAGAAAACATATTAAAATTTTATTAGAAATGCCTTATTTTTTGTAATTTACAATTTTATATAACTCTACATCAATAATATTCAATTGTTCTCCTTGAATTCTACAATGTATCCCTAATAACTAATAAATATATTTAAAATAATGTATATTTTAAAACAAAAGTATATTTTAGAAATTGGATAAACAAGGAACAAAGTGAGTATATTTTATTTTGTTATAAAAACGGTTACGGTTTAACTATATGATTAACTAACAGTTTTCATATGGTTACGGTTAATATAATTTTAACCATATAATTACGAGTTTTAACCATTTTATATGGTTACAGTCTAGTTATGGTTTAATACAGTCTGGTTATGGTTGGAAATATGGTTATGTTTTAATTTTTGGTCATGTTTGAGTAGGACGCTCAGAAAGAACAAATCAAGTATTTTTCTGGTGCTAAATTGTAAATATTTCGTTGATAGTGAAAATGGTTTAGGTTAAATCAAAAGAATTGTAACCTATACAAATGGTTCCATAGCAAATATAAATAAAATCATGAAGCTGTGAGCACAAGATGAAGTGATGATGTTTTATTTTGTTGTCCTTCTCACATCAAGTCTTTACCAAGAGCAGATAACACATCATTTTTTCCTTTACTCTTCTCTTCTCTGTCACTCTTATCGACGGCTTTACCACTCACTAACTGTTGCCTCTTCCTAGCCTTCTCTGTAGTACCCAAACACGCATCCGCCTCTATCGAGCATATCACTGCTACAAAGGCCCGTTATATTGTGTCCGTTGAGTTATAATTGTAAGTGAAAGCAAGTGGATTCTTGCTCATAAGAAGAATATAAGATCATTAACAAGATAGATAAATAAGATCGAAAATGAGATACTTTATTAGAATTTTATCCCCTTTTTAATAAAAGGGAAGTACACAACATAGTTTTTGTAGACTTTATCTATATATACATTTTTTAAGTACATTTTGGTTTCTACCCTTTAACTTTAACTTATTTAAATTGTTATTTTGTAGTGTTGATCCCTAAACAATTCAAAAACTTAATTAGCAAAATCAAAGAAATCTCCCAAAAATATAATATTTTATTGCCATTAGATCAACAACATATCTATAAATTTACTATAATCTCTCAAACTTTTAATGATACAACCGATTTTCCATAACAAAATAGTACATAATCTCTACATACAATAAGCTATTAATTAGCGTTTATATCAAAAAGGATTTTCAAGATCTCAGACTTGCTCAGCAAGATTTTCTAGCTTTCGATCAAACTTAATCATAACCATCCACTACCTACACAGTCGTTTGTGTACATCATGTCTCTCTCCCTGGTTCTTATTATGTGTTCTAGGTTTTGATACACATGAAGATATAAGGATTTTAGTTTAAATCATTATTTTTTTTTTATACAGATTTGATCATTAGTCCATTTCGGGTTGGTCATCCTCAGCATTTGCTTTTATGATCTAGATGTTAATCTAGCAAAAAAAAAAAACAATTGCTTTGTTGAGCCTTTCAATAGCTTATGTTTCGGAAAGAGAATGACTTTTGAGTTTATTTTCATTTACTAATTTGTTTATTACTTCTGTGCAGGATTATATGATTTCCTCAAATAAAAATCTCAATTTGACAACATGACGTCCGACCTATCTATAAACAAAGGCAAATGATTTTTACCAGGTATATCATACTAAAGCCTTTGTTGGTTATTTTTACAGGTATAATTTGTATATATTCATTAAATAAAGATTTCAACTTTTTAACACTAAAAATCCTGTTTTCACCGAGTACGTTGCAATATTTCATGTGATTCGACGATGAGGCATATATGATAAATAATATTTTCAGTTTGAAATTGTCATCTCTATAGTATGAAATATCTTTTGACTCTCCAAAATCTCTAATCATGTCTTTGCAGCTCTCCAAACAGTACGTTCATCGGTTTTTGTTCATGTAACTTTATTAAAAAATAATCAAGAATATCTTCTAAAGAAAATACGAGAATTTTATTCATGTAACGATGATAAGGAAAATACGAGAGTTTTCTAACAAAAATGAAACAATAATATCTTCATCATATTTTATTTAAAATTTTAAATCTTCTACAATCAAAACAAATCTTAATAATTGTTTACCAGAAATGCTTACTAAATATTCTTATTTAAATTTCCTATATTTAATTATAAAATTATTGTATATACCATAATTTATTTATGTTTTTATTTCCATCAAATACCAAAATTGCGCGATTAGAATATTAACTAAATTTTTATCATTTATTTTACCTCTCAACAATATGTATACAAATATAAGAAATTGGATCTGCAAATAAATAAATGTCATAAATTTCGCTTTAATTGATATACATATATTCGAAAGAAAAAACTTATAGAAACTAATTAACTCTGCTTAACTTCCTTATAAAGAAAATAGATATGCGGCTTCACTATGATGAGCCTTAACCTATCCGTGTTTGTTAGTTTTTGGATGTTAATTTTTTTCTGCTCATGTTTATAAAATGAGACAAAAAAAAGACAAAAAAAAAATATAGAATTCTTAACTTTGCCTTAACATTACATTAATCAAGGAAAGCTAATGATTAAGTAGTGATTTAAAAGTTTGTATCCGGTTTATTTTGGTTCTTTAGACAAACTATATAACTATACCATATATAAGAAAAATAAACTTTAAAATGTATGAAAAATTAAACTTAAATTTTTAAAATATTACAGGACGAGATTAGATGGCGAGACAAGTTCAGATCACTATTAATAATTTGAAATATCATTAACTCAGTGTTACAATACGATTATGTAAAAAATAAACTGTTTTTAGCGGTATACCCTACAATTAATAGTCATACAATCTTAAGCACTAAACAAAATTAAAATTTAATAAACAATATAATTTAAAATTCGAATTTTTAGTTTTAGAAGATAGTCCCACCTGTCACTTATTACTTTTTTAGATGTGTACCAAGAGATAAATGTATTACTAGACTATACATATACCACACGGGTTAAAACCTTGAAAACACTACAAAAATCCTATACTTATATCAAATACCTGTAAAATTTTATATTTTTAAAATTAATAAAACAATAATAAAATAAAAATAAATACAATAAAAAATTAAATTTTTAAAATTAAAAATATTGTCACGCGGTATACCGTGGGTTAAAATCTAGTATTTTTAATAAATGATTAAAAATTGTTACAAATAGGTTATAGATAGGTTTTAGATTAATCCATATATTAATATTAATGGTTACACCTAAATATTAGAGATATTCCAAATTGATAATTGATATATTAATGGTAACAAATAAAATCATGGATATTCCAAACTGTATTTTTGGAAGATTTTAGTCTTATATCACATTGTTTCCAAAGATCTTTAAACACAATATTACAATTTATTTTTCACATATTTTATCGATAGACCACAACGTTAACCAAAGATAGATTACGAAATTGATAGATTGATTGGTTACAAATTAAATAGTGGGTTACAAATAAGATTACAAAATAAAATTTAACCAGTGATATAGCACGGGTAATTATCTAGAAACATTAACAATATAAAACTAACAAAATATGTGTTTTTTTCAAGTTTTCATATTTAGCATATGATTTTATTGCATAATGTTTTATCTAAAAAAAACTTTTAAAAACAATAACATAAATTTTATTTTATATAAAAAATACAATATAAATAAAATAATTTTCAATCCGTGGTCTAGCACGGGTCTTAATCTAGTTTAGAGTAAAAAGTAAAGAAAAAAAACTAGTTGCAATTCTGAATTTTATATATAACTTAACTCTTCCGGATAATTCACGGTACTTAATAGCGAGGAACTAAAGGTCTAAAGAGAAAATCTATGAGTTGCTCCGGATAAGACGAGAACAAACTTTTCTTAAACTATGGTCATATGTGAAACTTATGTTTGCCAATCACGTAACCTGAAAATAGCCTAAAACAATGGAAACAACAAAGCTAATTAGCGAGGCTTATATCATGAAAGGAAGCAGATTCTACAAACAGGATTAACTCAAGTAAAAACTCTGGTGAGTGTCTTTCTGAATGATTAACTGCAACTCAAACCTCAAGTTCTAGCAGAAGTTTTCTCTGTGGTATCAAATTGCAACTCAAACCTCTGGTTATATATTAATTGCGTTATCATTAGGAAAGGGTGTATTATATATAAAAATGTAATTGATGTGGGATATATAAAACATTGTTTTGCTTTCAAGTAACATCGAGGATAAAACCTGGGGGAAAAAATGATAACCCAACAAAATGATCACAACAAAACCTGTATTCATGAAAAAGTCACATTTCCAGGTAAACTAGCTAGACGTTGTGTTATATAAACTTAAAATCTTCTATATAGTCTACAAAGGTGTAAACTTTACTACGACTTTTAGCCACCAAAGCTTCAAAACCTTGGATTCCAACTCTCTCCAGAGCGTTTCTTTCCGGATAGAAGTAAAAAACAAAGAAAGGGTTAGATATATAATCCTTGGACAGAACAATTTCACCATTAGCAGTCACTCCAACAACCGAAATTTCGTCCTCACCAACTATATCCACCGGAAGAGTATAATGATGTTCCAACCATTTCTGAATCTGGGGATCCTCAAGAATCCACAAACGCAACTCAAAATTTACAGGTCGCCTGTAGCAGTACAAACTAATCATGCCTAATCTACCCTTGTAATGAATCAGTTTAGTAGTCTTAGATATGATCCTTGTAGTAGAATCTGCGTCAAGAAAGCTAAGCTTTTCATACCTAACATCAAAGCAAACTATTTTCGCAACGTTACCAAAAGTTATGTAATACAAAACCCCATTGATGCATATCCCTCCACTTCTAGGACGATAATGGTTTAATCGACCTTGGATCATACTCCATGACATTTTTCCAGTTCCTAATGTCAGAATATTTCCTTCCCCATCACTTGAATTGCTTATGGCCAGTACCTTGTATTGTTTGCCAATCGGATCATACCCTAAAAGGCTTCTCCAAGTGCTCTCACCTCTCAGCTGAGGTAATCTCGCGTACTGTCCCGTGCTAGGGTTACATATAACCGGCACATTATCTCTATCTTGGAAATGCATACTAGGGAAATATAGCAAGCCAGAGACAGGGCCATAATTATTATGGGGGGCCATGTATTCAACGACCTCCATATGAAAATCAGCGGCTACGATAAGAGAATGATTCTCATCTGGATTCTGAGGCTGATGCGACGAGTATAAGCGCCACTTATCGGAATAATTTACGGCGAATAAGAGACGTGGACGACTCGAGGACCTAGTAGTCAAGAACAACTCTCTGAAATCTGGACGGCTAAGTATGGACGCACAGAACTTGGAAGCGAGACCAAACTTAGCGATTGACTTAGTAGACAATCTCGAGAGTATCTCGAGAATGATGTCAATCGGGATCGGATCGGAGTTGCCTTCCCTATCCATCGAGTTTTAAAGATCGTGTATTAATGTTGGTTCCGGGACCTATACCGTAGGCTCTATAATTTAGGGTTTTAAGGGCAATCTTTAAAATAGAAGAAATATGTATATATATATACATAAAAAAAAGAAAATTGTTAATTCTGCCATGAACAGTGACAATCTTTATCACCAATGCCACTTTCATTATTCCCTTCTCTCAAATACCATAGAACCCACTTTAATTTATTGAAAATGACAAAAATATCCTTTATTTTCTTTTCTTTTTTTCTCTCTAGATCTCTCATCTTTCTCTCTCGATCTCTCATCTTTTCTTGCTCTCTCTTTTCTTCTCCCTTCTTTCTTTTTTTCTTCAACAACAAATAAATCACCACATCAGAGAAATCTAGAAACTTGATTGTAATAATGGAGACCAAACCAGTGAAGAAGCGTTTAAGAATCGAGGCTTGATTTCTCATCTCTCTCATCTTCAATACTCATCTTCTTCATCTCTCTCCCTCTCTCTCTCTGGAAACCTCCATATCTTTTTTGAGTTTCTTCTGTTTGTTTTCTTCTCTCTATAACTTTGATGGACAAGATCTGATAGCTAACCCATTTTTTCGGTGGACCAGATCTGGTATACCAGATTTGATGGACTAGATCTGGGAAGTAAATATGTCCATTTCTTGTTTTTAAACTTGTTGTTCACTCAATTTTCACAAGTTTTATTGTCCATCATGCAGTTCTTCAAACCAATCGATGGACAACACTGATTTATCTTCCCAGATGGACAAGACTGATGAATTTCCCGATAGACAACACTGATGAACCTTCTGATGGACAAGATTGATTAACTTCCTGGTGGACAACACTGATAAGCTCCCCGAAGACAACAATTGATTTTGATGAACTCCCGATGGACAAGAGTGATGATTTCCCGAGATAATAATCGGTAGACAACACTAATAACCTCCTGATGGACAACACTAATGAACTTCCCGAGGACAACAATCGAAGGACAACACTGATGAACTCTCCGGTGGACAAAATTGATGAATTCCCAGATGAATTCTCATATAACAACAATCGATAGAAAATATTGATGAACTCATCGATGGACAAAATTGATTCATATCAATTTGTATATTTCTTTTTTTATTATGTTTTTGATTCAGATTTAATTCAAGGATAAAATCGTCTTTTTATCAATGCTATAAAACTAAAAAATGGCAGTTTCAAAAAGAAAATTAGAAACTGGCATTTGTCATAAGTTTTGTTTTGAAAGTGGCATTTTTAATAAAATTCCCAAAAAAAAATATATATGCGGTTTAAGATGTTAGAAGATTACTATTTTTTTTATTTTTTGGAAAAACATTAGTAGGTTATTTAATTGAGTATTTTAGACCCAAACGAATTAAAAAGGCTGGCCAAAAGTTGGGGAGAGAACAAACAACATGTTGTTGTTGCCAAAATAATATGTCTCTGATTCTGTCCACCTGTTGAAACAGAGCTTAGGTTGGACTGTGGTACTGTGGAGTCCAGTTGTTGCGCTCTGGATCGATTGATAGGTACAAAGCAATGGCTTAGTGAGCGAGTCTGCAAGTTGATCATCCCCAGAGATATGTGCGACCCTCAGTGTCCATGATTGGATGTTTTCTCGAACAAAATGATAATCAATGGCGACGTGCTTCATCTTGGAATGAAAAACAGGGTTGGCACATAGATATGTGGCACCCATATTGTCACAGTAGATGACCGGTGCTGTTGGAAGATTGATCTCCATTTCGGTTAAAAGAGAGCATATCCACCGCAATTTTGATGCCGTGTTTGCAACGGCACAGTACTCAGCCTCAGTGGAGGATCAAGAAACACTCCTCTGTTTCTTCGAAGACCAGGAGATAGGACTACCCCCAAAGTAAACTATGTACGCATTTGTGGACACATAGTTCACCTTGTCCCGACCCCAATCTGCATCGGAGAAGGCATGAACTGTGAGAGGTGCATCATTGCGGAGGAAAATACCAAGTGTGCGTGTGCCTGCCAAATAACAAAGAACCCTCTTTGCGGCCTGCCAATGTTCATTGGTCGGTTTATGCATGAACTGTGAAACGCGGTTTTCTGGAAAAGCGATGTCAGGACGCGTAAGTAATAGATACTGAAGGCTCCCAACCACCATCCTATATTTTGTGACATCCAACAACGGTGTACCAGATAGCACAATAAGTTGTGAGGAAGCGGACATAGGTGTAGGAACGGGCTTAGCGTCTAGCATGTTCGTTGTGGCCAGGAGATCGGTGATGTACTTTCTTTGCATTAAGTGTAGTCCCTTAGATGTTCTTGTTGCCTCAATGCCAAGAAAATAGCTCAATGGTCCAAGGTCCTTCAATGAGAAACGACGAGCCAGAAAGGGATTGAATTCATTTACCAAAGATGGTGGTCCTGCAATGATGATATCATCAACGTAGACTAACACATATAGATATTGTTGACCATGTTTGTAGATGAACAGAGAATTATCGGCCAAAGATGTTTTGAAACCAGACTCAACGAGAAACCGACGTAACTCATAGTACCACGCCCGTGGTGCATGTTTTAAACCATATAGAGCTTTCTGGAGGTGACATACATGATGCGGACGATCGCGGTCAACAAAACCAGGCGGTTGCGAGACATATACCTCATCCTCCAAAGTCCCTTGAAGGAATGCATTGTTTATATCAACCTGATGTATAGCCCAATTCCGCTTCACTATCGTTTCAAGGACCACCCGAATAGTTGTCGACTTAATGACGAGACTAAATGTCTCTGAATAATCAAGACCATACTGTTGATTGAAACCACGAGCCACCAACCGTGCTTTGTACCTATCAATCGATCCATCAGGTTTAAATTTTAAAGTGAATTTTCACTTACAAGTAATCACGTTCTGAGCAGGTTTAGGAGGTTTCAAATCCCAAGAATGTTCTCGAATCTGAGCATTGATCTCTTCGACCATCGCATTTCGCCACCGAGGGTCCTTGAGGGCCTGTGCCACCGTCGTCGGTATGAGAGGATGATTGGAGATGGTGAGACCAAATTTCGTATTTGGTTTGATAATATTATTCTTGGAACGGGTCGTCATGGGATAATTGTTCAGTCTTGGCGATGAGTGAGCAATCGGAGACGGCAAGAGTGTGGGACTTGAGATCGAGGTAGATGAAGACGATACCGGGCTCGGGTTTCGTCTTGGAGAATTTGATAGTGGGCTCATGTTGGACGAACTTGACTGGGCCTCACGAGTTTGTCTATCTTGGGCCTGTTTGGTTCTGGTATCATGAGCCCGATCAGTGGACGAAACAGAGGACGAAGATGATGTTTCGGTGGCAGAGGAGGACTCATCAACAGGCAACGGAGAGGAATGCGATAGCGGTGCGGACAGAGTGGACGTTAGTGATGGCAGGTGATGATCGGAGCACGGAGGTGAGAGCAACGGAACTGGGGCCGGAACAACCGGTGGTGAACTTGGTACCGGTATCGAACTAGAGAATTGAGGAGAACATTGAGCTGAAGCTGATGGTGGCGAATGAGAAGCAGGTTGTTGTTGAGCAAACGGAAAACACGACTCGATAAATTGCACATGACGAGAGGTGTACAACCGGCCATTATCAACATCAAGACACAAATACGCACTTTGTGTTAGCGAGTAGGCAATAAACACACAAGGGGTAGAACGTGGCTCGAGCTTGTGACGTCGATAGGAACGCAGCCAAGGATAACACTCACACCCGAACACCCGAAGCTTGAGATAATTGGGAGTGGTGTTAAATAAACGCCGGTACGGTGTATCACCATGCAAGACGTTTGTTGGCATTCAATTTATCAGATATACTGTAGTGGCGTACGCATAAGGCCAACACAAAGAAGGAAGTGAGGCTTGACTAAGTAGAGCAAGTCCTGTTTCAACCACATGACGGTGCTTCCGTTCAGCAACACCATTATGTTCAGGTGTATGCGGCGGAGAAGTGAGGTGGGTGATGCTATGCGAGACCAAAAATGGTCGAAGAGCAATAAACTCTCCTCCGTTATCGGAATATAACGTACATATCTTAGTCTGAAACCTGTTCTCCACCAATGATTTGAAAGCAACAAAGACATCTTTGACTTGAGATTTAAGCTTAAGAGGGTAGAGCCATGTGTATCTTGTGAAACGATCGATAAGAACCAAATAGTATTTGATATTTTCAGAAGATAAAACAGGGAAGACCACACATCTGTGTAGATGTATTCAAGGGGTTTAGAGGAAACAATTGTGTTTGTAAAAAATGGAAGTTTGTGACTTTTATTGATTAAACAATCTGAACAAGACAACTGTTTTGGTGAAGAGGAAGAAAGAGGTAATGAAAATTGGGAGACAATAGATTTTAAAACTGAAAGAGAAGGGTGCCCAAGTCGTAGATGCCAAGAGCTCAAATCGGTTGATGTAGATCGTGAGACCGAGAATGCCGTAATGGAGCCTCCACTCATCGGCCATTCATACAATTCATTTCTAGTTCGGCCTTGGAGTAACTTGACCCACGTGCTCAGATCCCTCACCTGAAAGAGGGCAGGATAGAAATGAACTGAAACCTGATTAGTATAGCGTAGGCAAAAAACTGATATCAAATTCTTTCGAACATCCGAGACATATAGAATATCATTGATAAGAGAGCGAGATGGTGTAGGAAGGGAGGCAACCAGTATGTGTGATTTTGAGACCTGAACCATCCGCAATCTGCACCTCTTCACCACCGGTAGATGGTTTATGTAGGGACAAGTTGGCGAGATCGGACGTCAAATGGTGTGTGGCACCCGAGTCCATGATCCAATTTGCGGGATTGTACGGTGGGACAGCGGCCATTTTCGCACGAGGCTGCCACGGGGTGGAAGGTGGGTGGTAATTACCACCAGAGGGTTGATATGTGCCGCCGGAAGGAAGCTGAGAGCACCGCCTCGCGCTATGACCAAACACACCACACAGCTGGCAACGCCCTTGATAACCTTTGCCTTGGGAGCCACGGTATGATTGATGAGATCCGCGTGAATCATGACGATTTTGGTGACGAGAGGAGTTGTTGTTGTTGCCAGAGGGTTTGTGAAAAACCGCATTTGTTGTAACAGGAACAACAGACGATCCGGAAGCTTGGAAGGAGGCGTGTCACGGCCGTCGATCTGGTCAATAAGCGGCTTATAATCCTCCGAAAGACTGCTCAGCAGAAACTCGATCTGTTCTTCATATTCATACGGCTTACCAAGCGTAGCAAGCTGGTCAAAGCGAGCAACCAAGCCCTGAATGTATTCACCAACCGTGCGAGAACCTTTCCGCCATTGCTTGATTTATTCCCGAAGTTGTTTGATGTGTCCCCACGTTGGTTTAGCATACGTAGAGGAAAGAAGACTCCAAATCTCGGTGGACGTGGTAGTCTTGGAGAGCATGGGTTGGATCTCAATTGAGATCGCACTGAGAAGGCTAGCAACAATGAGTTGGTCTTGCCTTTCCCAAATATTATACTCCGGATTAGTAATAGAGAGTTCACCTTGACGCACAGTGGCGTCCGGAGCAACGGTGGTGCCATCGAGGAACCCCGCAAGGCCATATCCAGCCAGCAGAGCACGAACTTGACGATTCCACATCAAGTAGTTGGAAGCAGTGAGCTTGGTAACATTAGACATATTAATTTTGTGAAGCTGTGAGGCAGAAGCAGGGTTGATAACATCAGATGGAGAGGCCGCCATAATAAAGAACGAGAGAGAAGAAAAAAGAGAAGCGGCGGTGAAAAAAAAAATTTAGGTCTAGGATTTTTGCTGCTCTAATACCATGTAAGGAAAGCTTGTATTGTACATGTGAATGTGTTACAATATATATAGTGTTTAGCACTAGGGTTTAACAATAACTAATTACACATTAGTCTTTAAGTTGTAACACTCTCCTATAATCTCAAGTTCACGAATCATTCTACTCTATTTTTTCTTAGATATCAAGTAAAAATATCAATAAGGGTAACTAATTATCGTCGACGCTATATAAACAGCAACTTGACAAATACACTAACCAACAATATCAACCAACCAAATTTGTGAGGGGAAGAGCCAATGTTTTCATGTTTGTGCACATTCAATTGCATCGGCCTCATGTTTAGATAGTTATAGGAACGAATACTATACATAAAGATGTGAGATTCCTATAAGGAACCTTATAACATATTACTTAGAACATGTTTTAATCAGTTGGTGCACACACACACAAAAAATAAAAATAAAAAAACAAGTTTTAATCAGTTTCTGAAATTTAATAAATGTTTAAAACCTTTCTGTTTTTTTGAACAAAGGTTTGTTTTCATTAATCAACCGAATATAAGTTCATACAAACCATAGAAACAAAGAAAATACAGCTTAACACAAAGTAAAAGCAACAATAAGGGGAAAGCAAATATTACACGAATGTAGCTAAGGTAGCTCAACAAGGATCCATGAAGGCTTGGGAACCAAAGCTAGATAGCAAGATGGCACAAGAGACAACACTGTTTGTCGAGAATTCATCCACGGATTAAACCTTTTTTTTCTTTGGGACAAACCTACTTACATGCATCTATAACCTATAAACGCTTTAAACATCTTAGGAGCAACCAATTGAACATCCAAATTGACAAAAAAAAAAGTAAAAAAAAAATATACAAAAGAGAACAACTGAACCTAAGTAGAATCTAGATTGGATTAGCGAGATGAGACAACATCTAAACCTAATATAATGGTTTTAAAATCTAATACACCAGAAAATCCAAAATAAGAAAGAAAATAAATCAAACCGGAGAACCAAGTTTTTAAGTACTATATTTAGTACTCTGTTGAAGTAAAATACAAAATAAACAGATCGCAATACGTTCCACAAATGTTACGTACTAGAGATTTAATTCAAATAAAAGTCTTAAACTTGCAAAACAAAACCATATAGTCTCAAACTTGGCCTGATGGTTCGATCCAAAAAATGCCATTGAAATGGTCCCTACCTACTCCATGTCTGATTCAACAACAGCCTCGGTAATCACTGCGTCAGTGTCCAACTTAATCCGTTTCTTTGGCTGCTCAGCCTCTTCAGACACGACCACATCAGTTTCTTCCTCAGAACTGGTACCAGAGCATTCACCTTCATCACCTTCAGGCTCTGCGTTCTCCTCTTCCTCATTCTTCAGCCTCTCTATCAAATCCATTACATCTCTGTTGACCTGTTTACACACATTTCCCAAAAGTAATTACTCCTCGATTTGTGTGATCATAACAAAATGGTAAAAATATCATATGATTTGCTACAGTTTCAATTTTAAGGACTGGAAGCATCAAATAAGTGAATGACATAATTAAATTCCTCACAAATTCATTGGTTATATACCTTTCCCTACACATTACTATTGACCAACTTCATCTACCTAGTTCTAGCAGAGCCAATTCATATGATATTAATACAAAAAAAAAAGTTGTGCTATGTTCACTGTATGAAATCAATGCAAGAAGAAGATATGATGATGTTTTTACCTGAAGGTTCGGGAGAAAATCAGAAAGGTCAGTGGGACAATAAGGGCATTTCATGACATTCTTCTGGGCGCGTAGTGTACGTCCACCTCTGCTTCTCTCTCTCATTAGAGTTGTCCCAGCAAATTTAGCTTCCAAACATGGCTTGCAGAAGTTATGAGCACAAGGTGTTGTCACAGGAAGAGTCATCACTTGTCGACAGATCAGGCAACTAAACTCTGCATCAAAGAAAAACCCAACAGTTTACATATTCCAGATTTGGAGAAAAGCTATATAAAGAAAGAGCTGAATATTTTGTTAACTGATCATAATAAACTTTTTAGGAATCTTGAGCCTGATCATTTCTAGAAAAGGTAACTTCAAAATTGTTTAGAAAGGCACACAGACCTTTCAGAAGTTTTCCCCTCACGGTATTCGAGTTTGCGGTCCTCAAACTTTTCCTCTCCTTATTCACCCGCTTTTTACTAGCAGGTGGAGGCTTCATCCATCTCCAACGACCCTCACTTTCCTGATCAAGTAAGCCTATTATCAGTAAAGTATAGGGGGAGAGATGAAAATTAAAATAACGAACCAGCAAAAGAAAATTCGATATATAACTCGCCAACTATTATAGTTGAGATGTCTTGGAACTTACATCAAAATCCCACGATGGACTTTCCTTTCTCTCAAACAGGTCTATGGCCATATTAAGTTCAGGAACATTAGGTATAGGTCTTGGACGATCTCCTTGCTCATCACTACAATAAATCACACCATTAAACTCTAATGGAATATATATATATATATATATATATATATATTAAGCGCATGCACGCTTTCAAGAAATAGATCAAACCTGGTCCATGGAGCTGGCTCATTGTCACATCTAACAAATAGGTAACGACAGGCCTTATAACAACCCTATGGACCACAGAAGAATAGGTCAATGCATGAAAAAGTTCAGGGAAAATTTACAGTTGTTGGCTACGTGTGTATGTGTACCTGTTTTCCAACTTTCCGCCAGCACTTCTCAATCCTGTAAACTCCATCATACCTCACTCCTTCCATAGGGGAATATACAGAATGACAGCTCTTCACATTGTGAGACCTGATCATATATGGCAAAAGGTTATTGAAGAGATAAGATCACTGAAGTAAGCTTCAAGTTGAAAAGTGAGAAAGTTACATGCAAAAGAGTTGTTCTCAAATAACAGCTAACCTGATAACTCGAACAGGATACCCCATCTTGCAACTAAGTCTTAAAGCTGCATTTCTTTTTTTGAATGCTTGATCATGAGACTGATCCTTGGCTGTCCTTTTGTTGCCACTGAGATCTCTTCCCCCACTGCGTGACACATCCACACATTAAAACAAACAGAGACAGAACATATTAGTAAACTGAAGAATATAAAGCTAGATGATTATTAAAATAAATAATATGCATATACCTTCCGGTATATAGGAACCACTCCCCATTGTCCTCATCATCGACGTAACCACCAGAAAGCACCACGGACTGAGCTCCGTGGTTGGCTTGTCCAGCAATGCCGGAGACATGTGGGAAGTGCACCCCCCACTGTCGACACTCCTGTCGGTCCTCCCAGGACTCCCCGACCAAGACACCGAGGTTCCTACGAGGATCATTTTCCGCTGGTATGGGACCAAAATGATCTTTTGGTATGGTAACAAATATCTTGCCACTTGAAGCATTTGCGTTCCCTGTTTTCTTTGCACGCTCAGTTGTAAATGCTTTATCTGGTCGGTCTTGGTTGCTAACGAAATGACGGTCCTTTGAAGTACCCGCATCATCAGCACGTATAGGGTCTTTTGCTAACCGAATAGCAGCCACGATGGACAAGTTGATACGGGGATTTCTTGCAATTTTTAAAGGAACAACGGTGCGGCATTTTCCACAAGTAGGTATTTTATTAGCGCCCATCCACTTCTTGAAACATTTCAAGCAAACGTTGTGCCCACATGGTGTCTGAAAAACAAACATATAAGATATCCATCAGTCCATATACTTCAAATTTGTCACACACACACACACACAAAAAAAAGAAGTTAACACTTATTAAAGTCTTTCAACTCTTACCATATCGACTACTCATCAATAGCAAAAGTAAATGAAACCCCAACTTCGAAAATGAATATAGAAAAACATCCCATAAACGGCACTAAACAACAATATATATAGACAAGAACAACCTTCAACAAAAGTGTACACATACCACTTCCTTTCCTAACACTATTATCAACAAAGACCATGATACACCTCTCCAGTCTCAACTAAACAATATCCAACCCAACAAGTGTACACAAGGTGTTGTCACATATGGTAAGCACAATTAATTCTATGTCTTTGTAAATCATCAAAAGTAACAATTGAACGTGTCAATAAACCCTAAATTTTGTAATTGTGGTATGACACAAACTCGAATTAGTAAATCAAGTGTACACATAAACAATCATGCATAGTAAGTATTGTGATATTGGACAATTAATTTATAAGCATGAAGCATAATAGAGAAGAGAAAGAGAATGTACCGTCACAGGTAGGTCAAGTAACGACATACAGTAAAAACATATCAAGTTTTCATCAAGAGTAGATAACACATCACTTTTTCCTTTACCCTTCTTCATCTTCTTCTCTTCTTCCTCATCCTCAGCGACGGGTTTACCACTCACTAACTGTTGCCTCTTCCTAGCCTTCTCCTCATCACTCAAAGACGCATCCGCCCCGATGGCGTGAATGGCCGCAACAAGATCTGAACCAACAGATCCGTACCCGGCCGCAACGCCAGAAACAGGAAGAGGACCGCCGGAGCAATCAGGACACTGCCAATCCAAAGTGGACGCTAGGGTTTCTGGAGGAGAAGAGAGACAGGACACGTGCCAAGGCGTAACGCATGTGCCGCAAGGGAGAGTTTCTTCAGGCGGAGGCTCGGATTTGCATCGCATGCATACACCGTCGCCGTTGCAGGGGAGTTGGATGTCAGGAGAAGCCATATCCGATGATGAAGAGAATAGCCAAAAGATGAGGTAGAGAGCGAGAGAGCAGAAAACGATGAAGATGAAAAATGAAAAGTGAAGAGAGCGGGGTTTTAAAAAGCACTTAGGGAATCAAATTAGGAAGGAGATTTCATAGAGTCAAAAATAAATAAAAAATTGTCCTACTATGAAATATCTACCATTGAATATGGACTGTTTATCATATTTATTTATATTGACTAATTTAGGGTAGTGAAATAATTAGTATTTTTAATAGAATAAGAAAGAAATATGTATTTGAAAATTATGTGGATATTATATCATTTTACAAGGTCTTGTTTGTTAGGTAACTTTTTATTTAAAATTGATTTCTAATACAAACAAAAAAGATGATAACAAGGGCCATTAGTTGTAACGCATGGGTATTAAAAAGCTTGCTCTGCTGACTAATGTGGTGGTGTGGTGATGTAAAGAATTAATACCAGAAAATGGAAGGTCGTCTACATTGATTCACATACTTGAACAATGTCTATGCGAGATTCTCGATTTTATCATGTCACATGCCATAAGTTACGAGCTATTTCATTTCATTGATGTCTTTTCTCAACAACTCTATCCATTTAATTTGAGAAACGAAAAACAAAAAAAAAATACAGAGGTCGACCATGTTTTATTATTTATATGTAATATATTCTACTAGCTTTTGACGAAGTCACTTACCTATGAAATAGATGACTTTATGGACTATGGAGGTTTATGTAACTTGATGTATCATACCATTAGAAACATATACACTACACGAAAACAATATGTTATCCTACCAAGTTTCCTACGGAAATTTTCGTAGGGCTAGTTTCCTTCGAAAAACCTTCAACTTTTTGACGATTAAAAAACAGTCTAAGAAAGGTATTTCCTACGGAAAACGAGAGGAGAAATGAGAAGCTAATTTACTTCAAAAATCCTTCGGAAAACAAATTCGAAGGAAAAAGTGAAAGAAAATCGATAGAATATTAAAAGTAAAACAGGGGAAGGAATTCGGAAGGAAATTTTGCTCTCAGTTTCCTTCGAGAATCGATTCGAAGGAAACGTTGAAAGCAATCGGAAGGAATATAGAAGGAATATATGCCGAAGGAATATAAAAGGAAATATGCCTTCGGGTTTCCTACCAAACTTATTATTCGAAAGAAAATTCGTATAATAGTTGTTTAAGTCGGCAAGCCAAAACAAAACCAAATGGGACAATCAATTGGAAAGATTTGAAATTTTTTTCTATATAAGACAGCCATTGCCTATCTTAACTCCCAGACAACAAAAACATTTATTGCTCTGACCTATCTATTATTTTAAAAACAAGATTTTTCTTTTACGATTCAAATTTTTTCTATCAAGTGAGCTTTTTACAATTCTTGGTTTTAATTGACAGGTTGTTCCAAAGGTTAGAGGTAAACTTTATGGATTTGGTAACCTTTTCGATGATGGATGCCCATCTTCTTCTTCAGCTCCACGACAGATTCCTAAACTACAAGAAGAGATTCAAACATTGAAGGCTCGTGAACAAGAGAAGGACGCTCAGATCAAGTTTCTTATGGAATGCAACAAGCTCCTCCTAAGCCGGTTTCCTGATCTACGTCCACCTGAGTACCCGGAGACACCATCAACCGTGGAAGACGAAGACGAGACACAACCTTGAATCCTTGATCAGTTTCATAATTCTGTAAAAGTACGTTTTATTTCTATTATTTTTTTGGTCGGCACCTGTAAAAGTAAGTTTATTGTATATGGATTGTTTTTTTGAGTTATGAAGTATGTTTTGGGCATCGCATTTGTAGTAGTTTAAATTTATAAAAATGCAAACTAATTGGAAATTAATAATGGTTTGATGAAATTGATCTGAAATTAATAATATGAAATTTTTGAAGGAACCTAGAATGAAATTTTCTAAGGAATCTTGAAGAATATTTTAGAAGGAACTTTGAGTGAAAATGTGAAGGAAAATAGAATGAAATGTGTAGAAGGAAAAACAGATGCGAAGGGAAATTAAAGGAAAATAGTGGAAGGGAAGCCGAAAGAAAAACAAATGCGAGGAAAATTAAAAGAAAATATTGGAAGGGAAGCCGAAGGAAACGCTTTCCTTCGCATATAAAGAAGGAAATTTGACAAAACTGCCCTTCCCCTTTCTTTCTTTTTTCCTACAAATTTTCCTTCGAAAGTATTTTCGTAGGAAACTTGAAAGATAATTCCTTCCAAATTCTCACTAATATCTATTTCCTTCAGGCTATTTCTTCTTAATATTTTCGTAGGAAAACAGTCAAAAAACACTGTTTCCTACCAAATCCCTACGTGTTTCCTGGTAGGAAAACATATTGTTTTCTTGTAGTGTGAGTTCTAAAACCTAATAAACTAGATAATCCAAAATAAGCAAAAATCAAATCAAATCAAACCAGGGAGTCAAAGTTTACCCTCGATTTAGAACTCAGTTGTAGTAATATCCAAAACAACAGACCGCAAAAGAAAATTTGCGTACGACATCAGGTACTAGAGTGTTTTTTTTTCTACTTCAGTCTTTGGTACCAAATCAAAACCATAGAAGTCTCCAACTTTACCGAATGGTTTGATCCAAATAAGCCATTGGAAAGGCCCCTACCTACTTACTGCATGCAAGATTACACAACAGTCGCCGAAACTGCTACGTCTGTGTCCAGCTTAATCCGTTTCTTTGGTTGCTCAGCTTCTTCAGACACGACCTGGGTTTCTTCTTCAGGGTCTGTACCTGAGCCTTCACCTTCATCTACAGGCTCTGCATCGTCCTCTTCCTGGTTCTTCAGCCTCTCTATCACCTCCATTACTTCTCTATTGACCTGTTGACACACAATTGCAATTGGGAAGCAAAGAATAAGTTCACAAGAGAGATTTTTCCTCAATTTGTATGATCATAATTATGGTAAGTAGCGAAATACCAGATTTGCTACAACTTCACTTTTCAAGAATGGAAAGCATCGGTGAAAGACATACTTAAATCCACTCAAATTTATAATTTATATAGGCTTCTGAAAAAACCTATTCACACACAATCACACTACAAAATCAATAGGTATTTGAAGATACAAACACATTAAAAATTCATTGACCAACTACATCTAGTTCAAGCAGAGCCAAAATCAATGCAATTTGCACTTGAAAATATAAAATTATACGAAAGACGTGTGCTATGTTTACTGCAGAAACAATGCAAGAAGAGAGATGATGATGATTCACCTGAGGGTTCTGGAGAAAGTCAGAAATGTCAGTGGGGCAACAAGGGCAGTTCATGACATTCTTCTGTGCACGTAGTGTGCGTCCACCTCTGCTTCTCTCTCTCACTAGAGTTTTCCCAGCAAATTTAGCTTCCAAACACGCCTTGCAGAAGTTATGAGCACAAGGAGTTGTCACAGGAAGAGTCATCACTTGGTGACAGATCTGGCACTTAAACTCTGCATCATCAAAAACCCAAAGACAGTTTTAAGAAAGAAAGAGCTGAACATATCTTGGTCATATTAATGTTAACTTTATCAGTTAGGTTAACCCATTTCGGAATCATTGACTTCCTGATACTAAAGTTTCGAGGGAACCATAGCTTGAGCCTCCAAGTACAAAACATTTTCTATTTTCTAGAAAAGATAACTTCGAGCTGTTTAGGAAGGCCCAATCTAGAAATATAAACATAATGCACTAGAACTTATTTGGCAACAAGGATAAACATAATAACAGCAGAAGTAGAGAATTTGGACACACACACAGACCTTTCAGAAGTCTTGCCCTCACGGTATTCGAGTGTGCCGCCTTTATGGCTTTCTTCAAACTTTTCCTCTCCTCAGGATCCAAAACATTCACTGACTTTTTACTGGCAGGTGGAGGCTTTATCCATTTCAACAACCCTCACCTTCCTGATCCAGTAAGTATATTATAAGAAAATACCAACTTGTATAGTTTATATAACAGATAATGAACCGGCCTAAACAAAAAAATCAATATCTGCTCACACGCCAACTTGTATAGTTGAGATGTCTTGGAACTTACATCAAAATCCCATGATGGACTTTCTTTTCTCTCAAACATCTCTGATGGCCATATTAAGCTCAGGAATATTTGGTAAAGGTCTTGGATGATCTCCATGCTCATCACTGCAATATATCTCAGCATTGAACTCAAATGGAATATATATTGAAAAGGGGCACACTTTCAAGCAGTAGATCAAACCTGGTCCATGGAGCTGGCTCATTGTCACATCTAACAAACAGATAACGACAGACCTTAAAAGAACCCTATGGACCACAGAAAAATAGGTCAATGCATAAAAAATAGAACAGGAAAAGTTTACCGTTCTTAGCTATACGTATGTATTGTATACCTGGATTCCAACTTTTCGCCAGCACTTTTCGATCCTGTAAACTCCATCATATCTCACTCCTTCCTCAGGGGCATATGCAGAACGCTTTTCCTTGTGAGACCTGATCATATATCGAAATAGGTGAAAAAGTTAAGATCACTGCAAGTTGAAGAGTGAGAAAAACGTTGCATGAAACGCAGCTGTGCTCGAATAAGAGGTAACCTGACAACTCGAACGGGATACCCCAATTTGCAACTGAGTCTTAAAGCTTCATTAGACTTCTCGAACTTTTGGTCAAAAGACTGATCCTTGTTAGTCCTTTTGTTGCCACTGAGATCTCTACCCCCACTGCATGACACATCCACACATAATCAAGACAAAAAGAGACAATCTATCAGTAAATTGGAGAATTGATATTTCTATACACATGAGAGAAGTAAAATTGTACAAGATTATTTAATAAATCAAATGGACCAAAAAGCTAGGAGAAGTGAAAGGCAGACCTTCCTGTGTATAGAAACCATTCTCCATGATCTTCATCATCCTCATAACCTCCAGAGAGTGCTACAGATTGAGCTCCATAACTTGCTTGTCCAGCAATGCCAGCGACATGTGGGAAGTGAGCCCCCCACTGCCTACACTCGAGTCGGTCCTCCCAGGATTCTCCAACTAAAAGACCTTGGCTCCTCACAGGATCATTCTCAGCGGGAATGGGACCAAAGTGGTCAGGTGGTATTGTAACATAAATCCTGCCACTAGCAGCATTGGCCTTCCCTGTTTTCTTTGCGCGCTCAGTTGTAAATGCTTTATCTGGTCGGTCTTGGTTGCTCACGAAATGATAGACCTTTGAAGTACCCGCAGCAGCACTTCTGGAGACTCTTGCAAACCGGATAGCAGAAACAAGGGAAGAATTGATACGAGGGTTCCTTGCCATTTTCTCAGGAACTATGCTGCGGCATTTTCCACAAGTACGTTTTCCCTGACCCATCCACTTCTCAAAACATTTCAAGCAAGCGTTGTGCCCACATGGTTTCTGAAATGAAAACATACAAAATATCCATCAGCCCTACTTAATATTATAGCTGTCAATTGGGCGGGCCGCCCATGGACATGCCCATGTCCATATACATATGGGCGGACCATGGTCGGACCAAAAAATAAATGGTTTATTTGGGCATTTGACCATTTTTGTCCATAGACCATATGGGCTTAACGAGATGGACAATGGGCATGCTCAACTAACAAAATTAACATGTTTTAATTTTTTATTTTTATGAGAAATTCTTTTTACAACTAAATAATTTTAAATTATTATATTTTACATTTATAAATTTTTATTTTCATTAAACACATTTATAATTTTTTATTTTTATGAAACAGACAAATTATTGTATTGGCGGAAAAATAATTTTACGGTTTTGCCGGGAAAACACAATTTTACGGTTTTGACGGGAAATGGTTTATTTGGGCATTTGACCATTTTTGTCCATAGACCATATGGGCTTAACGAGATGGACAATGGGCATGCTCAACTAACAAAATTAACATGTTTTAATTTTTTATTTTTATGAGAAATTCTTTTTACAACTAAATAATTTTAAATTATTATATTTTACATTTATAAATTTTTATTTTCATTAAACACATTTATAATTTTTTATTTTTATGAAACAGACAAATTATTGTATTGGCGGAAAAATAATTTTACGGTTTTGCCGGGAAAACACAATTTTACGGTTTTGACGGGAAAACATAATTTTACGATTTTGGTGGGAAAACATAATTTTACGATTTTGGCGAGAAAACGCAATTTTAAGGTTTTGGCGGAAAAACATAATTTTATAAGTGAATAACAACAAAAATAAATTCAGATTTTATAAAAGAAAATAACAACAACAAAACTCAGATTTTATAAATGAATAACAACAAAAATAAATTCAGATTTTATAAAAAAACATAACAAAAATAAAACTCAAATTTTATAAATAAATAACAATAGGAAAAAAATGGGCTGTCCATGGTCATGACCATCTGGAAATGGTCTTAATGGGCATGGACACTTTTTGGACCATTGTCCATTTGGTCATGACCATCTTCCGCCCATATAAAATACTGTCCAAGCGGACACGCCCATTGGTCGCTGGACGGACCATTTGACAGTTCTATTTAATATAGCCTTCATCTTTGTAAAAAAAAAAAGGCTTATTTTGAGAAGATGTTTACACTTATAAAATGAGTGAAGAAAAACATCCCATAAACGGCAACTAAACAACAGAGGTGTACATATACCAATCCCTAACAATTATCAACAACTATACTGACACAATGATACACCTCTCAACTAAATAATCCAACCCAAAAAGGGTAAAAAAAAAAAAGGACAACTTAACAAGTCTAATAACAATCATGAACTATAAATGTAGCTTAACATTGACACAATTTGTCACAAATGGTAAGCACAATCAAAGTCTCTGTCTTTGTAAATCAGCAAAAGGAACGACTTAATTGTGTCAATAAAGTCTAAGCCGTTGTATCATAAGCTCTCGAATTTAGTAAATCAAACTATACACAATAAAACAATCACAAATCAATACTAACACAGATTCGAGAAAAGAACACTACATTAACAAGTATAAGAGCCAGGACAGAGAGAACGAACCGTCACAGGTCGCTCAGGCAACTGCATACAAAAAGAGCACATCAAGTTATCTCCAAGAGCAGATAAGACATCGAGATTCGCATTTTTCCCTTTACCCTTCTTCTTCTCTTCTTCGTCATCCTCATCGACGCCTTTACCACTCAGTAACTGTTGCCTCTTCTTAGCCTTCTCCGCAGTACTCAAACTCTCATCAGCTTCAATCGCGCGGATTGCCGCTACAAGATCTGAGCCAACAGCTCCGTACCCCGCCGCAACGCCGGAAACAGGAAGAGGGTCGACTTCGCCGGAGCAATCGGGATAATGCCACTGTAAAGTAGAAGCTAAGGTTTCGGGAGTAGAACAAGGAGATGGGCGATTTCGGGACTGCCTGGTGACATGGCTTGCCTCAAGATACCCCTCTCCTTAAGCAAAAATGTTTAGTATGTAATATGTATTTCATTTACGCTGCACTTGATGTAACAAAGTTTTTTCGAATAAATTTTACATTTTATTCAAAAAAAAAAAGGTTTCGGGAGGAGACGAGAGACAGGACACGTGCCAAGGCATAACGCACGTGCCGCAAGTGAGAGATTCTTCAGGCGGAGGCGTTGATTTGCATCGCATGCATACTCCGTCGCCGTCGCACGGGAATTGGATGTCACGCGCCATTTCAAAGATATCGACGGATTTGGGGAGTGGGAAATTAAGAGGAGAAGTGGGAAATTAAGAGGGAGAACGAAAAAAACAAAAAAGTGAAGAGGCGGGTTTTTTAAAAAAATTTGGACTATCAAAGATTCAAAGCGTCTTTACGCCAAACGGAAAAAAAAGAAAAAAATAAAAAAACATTGAATTTGTTTTTTCTTTTTAGGGGAATTGCATCGTATACCCATAAAACGAATTATAATTCACCAACTGACTATTGTAACCACTAAAAGTGCATACAGACTATATTTTTTATATTATTTACCTCTTTAACCTGGTTGCATGATCAACAGTTGTCTAGTCTCTCTTTCATCTATACCCTGATAATTTAAGGATGACGACCAAAAAAAAAAATTGTTCGTAAAAGGGGAAGACGAATCTGGGAGATTCCAAACCGTGATCGCAAACCTTCCCTTGTTCCTCCTCCTTTTTAATTTTTATCTTTCTTTTTTTTTTTCTTTTTACTTTTCTACCATTCCCAATCATCTTCTTCCTCGATCTACTTAGCCCAACCCTAGCCCCCAGATTGAAGATTTTGGGTTTCTTAATTTTGGTGGAGATTTTTTCGCAATGCATCGCAGTGCCGCGATGCCGCCGATTTCATCAATAGATGAGTCATTCTCTCCTCCTCCCTCCTCCGGCGACTTACCTGAAATCCCAGATGCTTGGTACGGTAACATTCAGTATCTTCTTAATATCTCCGTCATTGGTCTCTTATGCTGCGTCTCCATCTTCCTTTTCGTCAAGCTTCGTAGCGATCACCGTCGTATGCCTGGTCCTTCTGCTCTTTTCTCTAAACTCCTCGCCGTTTGGAAAGCCACGTGTCGCGAGATCGCTAGGCACTGTGGTGCTGATGCTGCTCAGTTTCTTTTGATCGAAGGTGGGAGCTTCGTGCTTCTTTTTTCTATTGCTCTTTTGGCTGTTTTCGTTATGCTTCCGTTGAACCTTTACGCTGGGACTGCTTTGCTTAGTGATGAGCTTTCGAAAACGATGATTACTCATATTAAGAAAGGTTCGGGTCTGCTTTGGGTTCATTTTGTGTTTGTTGTGGTTGTTGTTGTTATCTCGCATTTTGGAATCTCTGCTATTGAAGCTAGGTTGAAGTTTACTAGGTTTAGAGATGGGAATGGGAATATTAGTGACCCTAATGCGAATTCCACGGCTGTGTTTACTGTAATGGTTCAGGGTTTGCCTAAGAATTTAGGGTCTGATAGAGTTGAGTTTGAAGAGTGTTTTAGGCTGAAGTACCCTGGTAAAGTTTATAAGATTATTGTTCCCATGGTTATTGTTGTCCTATTCCATATTAATCTGTATAGTAAACCATACCATTTTCACTTTTTCTATACTATATACAATGTATGTAGTAACAAACCCTGATAGTGTGTTCAGGTTTTTACTGCCCCGTTAAGACGACCACTTAGAGAAGACTTGTTAATTGTTTGGTATGGGTTGGCAAATTATTATCTTGTAGGGTTTAGTGTCTCACATTAATCAATGTTAATGTTTTACATATACTGTTTGATATTAAACTATGTATGTTTCCGATACTAGAATTGGTTCCAGCATGGTTTTACAATTGTTTGTATTGAATGATATAGAGCTTGTATCAAACACAGTTTTGATAAACAGAAGGTTGATACCCCTGCCTTTGCAACACTAACCCCTAGTGCAAAGTAGTCACTAAACCCCAATTGATTAGTGTTTAAGCGGTTTTGGTTTGTTTACGGTTTGGCAGAAATGTTTGGATCCACAAATGTTAACCTCTACGTTTGGGTTGTCAATATATGATCTTGTAGGGCTTAGTACCTCACATTAACCAAGTGTAAAAGTATGACATAGACTGTTTCATATCAAGGACTATAAGGTTCAAGTTTCTGCGATGAAACTATACAAACACAGGACTGCTGAAGAAACGGTTTACTACCCTACATTTGACAACACTAAACCCTAGTACAGAGCTGATACTAAACCCCATCTAGTATGCGATGGACCGTTGTCAGTTTTGTTTTGGTGTAACATACTAGCTTTCGTGAAGCCTAACTTGCTCGGGTTACTAGAAGATGCTGAGACGAAACTAGTGATGGACCTTCCTAAAGAAGTAGTTGAATACATTTCCAGTTTTTACTGCCCATTAAGGCGACCTGAATACTCTATTTAAGGAAGAAAGAACAGGTTCGTCTTTGCTCTGTAACTTAAAATTTGAACTGTAAATATTAACTCACGGTTATGTTAATGATTTAACATAATTCCATTTAAGCTTGGTCACTAGAAACATAGCCGAGTAGCATGCCACATCCACCCCAAACACCACCACCTTGCATGCGCGTGTATGCCACTTGGGCCTAAAATGGTAATCGCGACATGAGTTATGGTTACCCACTTAATTTCTCGATTTAGTGTGCTATATTCTTAACATGTTATCAGAAATTGGTCACTACGCAAATTCGCCCTTCTTTTTAACTAGCATTTTTTACCTTTGAAGAAAAAAAATCGACGAAGAAAAAAATTGAATAATTTTTAAAATAAGGATAATGTTAGAGATTCGGGTTATTCGCAAAATAGAATCTCTCATGGATTAGTTGCAGGATGTGCATGTCATAGTGTTGGTTTCACCGGAGATCCTTGACTGTTGGTCAATATGCTAGATTCAAGGACAAGTTTATGTTGGTGGGGGAGAACTGTAACGCCTGTGAACCAAATAGTGCTTGGAAGTATCGATTGACACCACGAGGGGTGTTGCTCAACACCGACAATCTCTTTAGGGTTCGGGTTAATTCTAAGTTCTCCAGTTTGGTTTGGTTTAGTGGGAAATCCTAGGGCTCATGTATTTAAGGAGAAAACTCGGCACCCTTATTTTTTTTAGCCACTTTTCGTTCGAGAGACTTAAAAGGTTCCCAGTAAGTTCATATGAGTTTTTATGAAGTTCCTTGCTTGTTCTTGTGAGATGTTTCCATGTGAGTGGAGATTTGAGGCTAAGGATGTGAAAGGAGTTTGATGTGGTTTTTTTCTGGTCGCGGTTTGGTCAATTATCTATGTTTTACAAAATTGAGTGCATGATCATGACTTATCTAAGCTAAGATCTCTGTTTCCTTGCTTGTTTCGTGCCATTTGTGGTTCCTATGTCTTGTGATGGCCTCTGGGAGAGTCTTGGCCGCATCAGAGGCGGTGGAAGGCAGAGATTAGACCTTCAGCTTTGAGGGGAATGATGTTGCAGCGATGTCTCTCGACACCAAGGTGTGACAGCGTGAGGGCCTTGGTAAGTGTCGGTCAACACCATGTGGAGGTGTCGGTCGACACCAACTAGGGTTTTCAGGTTTTAGTGGTGGGGTGTCGGTCGACACCAACTAGGGTTTTCGGGTTGTCTAGGTAGGGTGTCGGTCGACACCAACACTCAGCAGGTGGCTGAAAGCTTGTTCTTTTTCTGGTTTGATTTATGATTGTCGTTTGTGGTTGATATGCTCAAATTTACCTTAGAGCTACTCTCTAAAATTATGAGATCACTGTAGTATTTAGGGATCTAATCAGTGTTTTCAGAACCGGACCGGACCGGCCGGTCGAACCGGTTAACCCGCGACCCGCTCAATTTGCCGGTTTGGATTTTGCTCTAAAACCAGGATGTTAAGAAACCGGAAAAACCCGAATAAACTCAGTAAAAACCGGCAACCCGCCTTAATTAACCGACCCGCCGGGTTATGGGTTTCACTTATCACACGATTTTAGCATTTTAATTTGAACAGATCTGTTAATTTTTCACTTTTCTGCAAAATTTGATGAAGAACTGGGTTTGAGTAGAAGTCACGAAGAAGAGGAAAGAGAAGAGACACGTGAGAGAGGGTTAGACAATTTAATAGGAGAGATAACCAATCATTTTTATTAATTTTATATACTACAAGAATTTTTTATTATTATTTGGTTAGATCATCTCTGACTAGGTCCTAGTCTAGGACTCCTAGACATATATGTATAATATAAATATACAAATAATATGCTGTCAAATATAAACAAACAAACTAAGAAGAATTAACAATTTTAATTATGATTTAGTTATATTAATTAAATTAAACGAGTAAACAATTATTAAAATTTAGAAATATAAATTTGTTACATATATCAAAAATAAATTATAATATTATATTTAAAAGATGTATAATATATATATATATAAATAATTAAATATATTTAAATATTATTGACTCACGGTCGAACCGGGTTGACCCAGTGAACCGGTGACCCGATAGCATTCCCGGTTTAGTATCCGGTTTGGGTTTCAAAACATTGGATCTAATCCACAAGGATTCTAGACTTACACAATAGATTTAGTAATTTTTTGATTATGCTAAACAAAAATAATGTAATTAAATTTCAAAATAAAACTGGAAAATAAAAGAGTTGTAAATCAATAGGAATAAACGCTAGGTCTAGGGAAATTCTTAGAAAATCATGCAAAATCAGATCAATTAATTAATCAAGCAGGATTCAACAATTAAACACCGTTCTTGAACTCTAAACACAATTGTAAAATAAATCAGTTCTCAATGCAAATATTATTTAAGTTTTAAAACCTGAAAATTCAAATCTCTTTGCAAAATTCAAGTTATAAACTTGTGAAGTGACCTTAGTGCAGTGGCCAATGGTAAGTCCTTAATGCACAAGGCACCATCACACCAGGGATCGAGTCCTGCTGTCTATGAATGTAAAAATCAAGTAAAAACCCAGCAATAAAATCAAGTTTAGATTTGGCCCAATGATTCATAAAATCACTAATTCAAATCTCTTTGCAAAAAGTAATTTTGCTCACTAAAGATTTTTCTCTGGAAAATCAATTATATTCTCATATCAATCAATTATCCTAAGATCTAAATCCATATGACTAATCAAAGATCTAGCATTAAGAACAACCTATGATGAAGAACAAGAAAGATAATGAATCTAAACAATCAATCAATCTAACAATCCATGAAATCCCTAATGAGAAACCCTAAACCTAACAAGCAGATCTACTCAGACATAATCAGTGAAGAACACATCATATTCTAAATAAATTGCATTAAGAGATTAAGAGGGGGGTATTGAAGTTAACATTTTAAAGGATTTTAAAATATTCTTAAAATCGTTTGTTATTCAATTGAGGATTTTTAAAAATCTCATGAAATCCTATGTTATTCAACTAAGATTTATATAAAATCCTTTAAAATAATTCAGAATCTCTTGTTATTCAATCAATAGTTTATAAAACCAACTTTAAATCTCTTGTTATTCAAAATATCACAACTTTTTTTAGAATGCTACTTTGAATGATTCTAGGAGACTTTTTTTTTCTTTTTTAGTTGAAAAATACTACTCTCAAAATCATACTTTTTAAGGTAGAATTTTGAAGAATTTCGTTATAACCCAAAACCAGAGAACGAGTAAAGCTCCTTATCTTCTTCTTCGTCTCCAATGTTGAGAGGACCAGGTCGTTTAGTACAGAACGTGGCACAGTTCGCTGATGCTCAGTTCAAGCAATTCTCCACTCTTTATGGACAACAAGTAGACATTCTCGATTTTCCAATCAAATCATCCTCCATTAGAATCCCTAGGGTTTTCTTCACACAATCAGACTCAACGAATTGAAGAAGAAGAAACTCCTACGAGTGGATGATGAGTTACGAAGGTAACGGAGATGGCGTTGCTGTCTCCACTGCAATCAACAACAGCAACAACAACGAGGACTACATAGCTCTGAAGAGTTCGCCTTTTCAGTCCCTTAGTGGCGAGGATGGTCACGAAGACTCCAAGTCTTGAGTATGTACACTTGACCCTTTACATATCCTTCTCTTTCGATTCTGTTCGGACGAGTAGTCACAATAGTTCAAGATTGTCCTCCTCTTTTGTCTTACTCCTCTTCTTTTATGTTGTAATTGGGTACAAATTGTTAAATAGTGGACTTCCAACTCAAAACCAATTGGCAATGAGTGGAGAGGCCCATATCTTATATATACTACTTAAGATCCTATTCAACTTCCAATGTGGGATATTGTATCTCTAATACGCCTCCTCGAGATGATGGCTTCTTTAGGCATCAATCTCGGTATGTTCGGGCATGAATCGGCGGGCCAACTATTGGGCCGAGCCAATTAAGGATTTTGTTGAGTATGTGCGGACCGGGCTCTGATACCATGTTAAATAGTGGACTTCCAACTCAAAACCAATTGGCAATGAGTGGAGAGACCCATATCTTATATATATTACTTAAGATCCTACTCAACTTCCAATGTGGGATATTGTATCCCTAATACAAATTTCATGTTCTGCCGCTTTTGTTTTCTTGAAATTTGGATTTGATACTGTGATTTAAGTTATATTTTTCTGAATTTAGGTGATGCTTTAGCTTTGTAAAGAGTTGAATTTGAGTTTATATGCATTGGTTTGAGCCTCATGATATTGAAAAGGATTCTTCAAGAAGCAAGGAGAAAGACAAGGAGAATGGACGTGATAAAGACAGAGACAAAGATTGTGATGGTCATCCTAAAAGGGAGAAGAGCAAAGATAGGGAGAAAAGCAGAGATAGAGATAGGGAGAAGAGTAAGGATAGGGAAAAAGACCGTCATCATAGAGATCGTCATAGGGACCGTAGCAGAGAACGTAGTGAGAAAAGGGAACGTGAGAGAGATGATTTGGATGATGATCATCATCTTCATCGCAGAAGTCGAGACAAGGGAACACGAAAAACAGTGGCCGTCCAGCTTAATTACTCTGTTTTTGTTTTTGTTCTGGTCTAGATAGACATTTCTTCACAAATAAGCGATAGCAAAATATTTTAAAATCACACAAAGTTTACTAATAAAATCTCATAGAAACTCATAGAATCAATTTCATTCTTTAAAAAGAAAAATAAAAATAAATCTAAAACACAATTAAATCTTCTAAACATCTCCTAAATCTTACAAAATTCTAAAGAAAGAATTACCGAAATGTTATTTAAAAGTTGATTTATTACTCATATTTATAAATCTTTTGAAAATTACTTAAATGTTTAGTGTCCTGGGTACAATTACAATTTAGCCCTTAGGTTTTGTTTTTCGATTTTGAGTAAAAAATTAAAAAAAAAAATACACATCAGCAAATTAAAATACACATCAGATATAATTTAACATGTCACTAAACAGTTTTTTTTTTTCAGAATCTATAATTGTTTTTTCTTGTTTATGTCAAAGAGGAAAACAAACGGTTTCAGTGTTCATATAACCCAAAAAAAAAAGACACCTCTCTCTCGTCGTCTCTCTCGTTGATTTTGTTGTCATTGTTCTTGAGCGGACAAATAAAAAGAAAAGCCTCTTCGTTTGAATCCCACACACAGAGATCTAATTATTGTTTTCCGTTGGTAAAAGTTAAGATTTTGTTCTCTCTCTCGCTTCTTTGAGTCGTTTCATATTCCCTTTCAATTTTTTCAAGTTTTATGTAATTGGGTATTTCTCGTTTACTCTCTAATAATATACGATTAGTGGTCTGAACTTGTAAACTATTCAACCCAATCGATTTTATTAAATCAGGAGATCTACTTCAAGTTAACAGCGGAATCATGGCGATGAGAGACCTTGTTAACGGCGGAGCCGCTTGTGCGGTTCCCGGTTCTTCTTCTTCTTCTAATCCTCTCGGAGCCCTTACCAACGCCCTATTTGGTTCATCTTCCAAAACTCAGGTTAGCTTCCTGATCATACCGTATTTCAATTTGAAGTCGAAGTAGATCTCTCTAATACTAAATCGATTCTTGGTATGCCTTTTATTCACAAACGGCGGTGACGGTGTTTGGCTCCACGGCGGCGGAGAACGATCTCCGAATTTGGCTTCGATTCTGGTTTCTTGGGACAACAGTTCCACGGAAACCAAACTCCAAACTCGATGAACTTCGCTGGATTGAACCACTCAGCACCGGATTTTCACACTTCCCGGTCAATCCCAGCTCCGGATCATGTGGACTGAGTCCTCTGTTCGAGAATAGAGCAAACGTTCTGAAACCGTTAGAGCAAAGTGGAAGGTAACTTTTCATATTTATACTATAAGAGTAGTGATGTTAAAGTGGGCTCAGAGCCCGCGGGCCGAACGGGTACTGTTATAAAAAATTAGACCCGTGACCCGTTTATTAACACTATAAAATAAACGGGTTTTAAACGGGTAAGCCCGTTTAAATCCACGGGCGTGACGGGTCTGATAAAACATAAATGGGTAGCCCGTTTAATTTTTTTTTTCTGAGTTTTTGTTTTTTCTGCGAAACGTTGTCGTTGAGTTTAGGGTTGTACTTTAACATCACCGCCTCTATCTCCGACCTCGCCGCCTCTATCTCCAATCACCGCCTCATCATACGAGCGTAACAGTTTTGAATTTTATAGTTTTCATATTCTTAGTAGATCTACTTTTGCGGAGGTGATGATGGTGGTGGTGACTGGTAAGCACATCGAAGTTCTTCGATGGTGGAAGCTTTTTTTTTTTAACTCAAATTATTTTATTGTAGTATTATTGAACTTAATTAATTATTTAATTAAAAAATAAATAAATACCAGTATAATCGGGACATGGGACATCCATTAACTAAACGGGTCGATATAAATTTAAGGGGTGTTAATGGGACAGGGCTTAAATGGGTACATAATTAAACGGGTATGACTTTTTTTTACATTAAACGGGCAGGGTCTAAAAGGGCCGGGTCTAAACGGGTCAGGGCCGCCCATATTAACATCTCTATATAAGAGCAATTTAGCAATTGTGGAGAAAAATGGAACTTTGTTTTCTGATCTATCTAAACATGTTCTACCATGTGAACGTTGTAGAATAATACTTAGCAATTTTCAGAATAAGGCTATTGATATTTATCGTTATCCAGCACTTTTAGTATCTTTGTGGCATTGTGGTTGATCGTCCTCCGTCTTGTTTCAGCTTAGCTGTTCGTGACTTCTCTAACTTGGTTAAGCCAGAAGATATTGTCGCTTCAGAACATCTCCTGACTCTCCTTGCAGTTGTTCCAAAGTATTCCCAAAAAGACTTGTTGGGTTAATGGAGTAGACTAATGGTAACGCTATTAGTTTGTGGCAAAGTGATTTTGAATCAATTTATCCTAACTGTTTTTAGGTTCTTAGGTCCTCGAAGTTAAGACATTTGGTTGATTCATTTTACATTTTATTCATCATATATTGTACACCATTATCCTCTTTTAGGTCCGTGATTTTGAACATATCGTTGAAGCACAAGAGACTCGTAAACAAGGAGCTAGAAAAGTTGGTACAGGATCAGGAAAGTTTGAGAAGCTCTCTTTTGCAGTGGTTATGGAGAGGTAACTACACATTGCTCTGTATAGCTATAATCTTGTAATATCGATACCCGAATCTATTTTGATCATCGGTCTATATATAGGTTTTCAGCTCCTGGATGCATTTCTGTGCTGTGCGTATATTCGCTGAGAGCATTATGAGATATGCTTTACCTCCAGCATTCTTGGTAAATTAGGACTCCAAGCTATACTGTTCTAGAGAATCCCTAAACCCTTTTAACTCACTGACCAAATCCCTAAACCCTTTCCTATGTTGTTTTGAGGTTTTGGAATTTGCAAATATTTATTAATTATTTTTTGGTTTGCTTATTATTGTTTGCTTTTGTTTTGCAGGTTATCTTATTCTTAGGTGGATGATTTGTGAAACTTTTCTAGGAGATAATTGTTTAAGTTTTATTTAAAAATGGCAGCTTCAAGCGACTCTGGTTTGGAAGGTCAGAAACATGACCTCAATTCCTATAAATTTTGTAAAGCATTGCACATTATTATTATACCATCACGTTTACACTCTTTAAAGATAGTATGTGACTATGCTCAGTTCAAGATGAATTGTACTTGAGTATGTAAAACATTGATTTGTCTATTTTCAAAGTTATGGCTAATTTACGGCTGAGTTATATATTTTACACGGTTGAGTTATGAATTACGGTTGAACTTCGTACGGCTGAGTTATAAGATATTAATACATTTTTTTTCATGGGTCTTTCGTTCTGTCAGATTCCTAATAAATTATCTAATTAAAAGTGTTGTTGGGGAATCGCGAAAAATCACTAATTTTGTGCCTGCTCAGATCCACACATAATAAATACATAAAGTTAGTTTTTCTCACAATATATTATTCAAATTGATTAAAAATTTTGAATTCGAATTGGTGCGAATAAAAGATATAAAAGTATTTCTCTAACAATTGAATGATATGGCTGAGTTATCTGACATAAACGGCTGACTTATGAAATATTTGTAAATTATAATTACTAGGTGGGTGCCCGCGCTACGCGCGGGTTGTTTTTTGGTTTGTGTTTTTATTTTGTATTGTGACATTTGCTTATAGGATGTTTTTGTGTTGTTTTTATAATTATGTGTGTTTAATAGCAGTCAGTGCTCTGATTTCTTACTCTGTAATAGATGTTTTAATAGTAGTTTGATTTCAATTCCTTTTCATCGAGATCATTTGGAAAAATAATAGGAAACACCTTAAAGTTTAAAGTTAGTCTTTAATTAAAATAAGTTATTCTAACCTTAATTCTATTTTCTCATGCTATAAATCTCTGATTTATTTACCCAAGTTAAGAAGTATTTTAATTTTAGTAAATTAAACACTAAGTTATATAACTTTGTTCAATTATCTAGATTAACATTTTATCAGTACTTATTGTGTTTTTAACTTTGAATTATACGTATTTATAAATTTAATACTTTGACGATAATAACTTTTCTATTTGGTATGTTTTAATGGTTGTTCATATCTATATTAAGTAATTATTTTAAAAAATTTGGTTTCGGTATTAAAATTTAATCTGATGTATATCATATTTTTATTTTAACGGATATAATTATTTGACGGGTTATATCGTTATAATATTGTACTTACGAGATAGATTTAATGACGCCTTTTTTTCCTTCTTAAATGTAAGTAGAATTATTTCATAGGTTTATTGTTAGGAGGCCTCTAATAATTATTTATTCTAGTTTGTAATTATTTTTTTGGTTGTAATGTAATTCTATTATAAATATATTTTTTAATTGACCCATTTGGGGCTTCGGTATACACTTCATTAATTATTTAAATTGTCAATGTAAATTACAAATGCAATTCTCATTTTTAAGAGGTTATTTAATCCGGTGTGTGTTGCAAGTTAAAATCTTTTTTATACTTATATGTAGTCTTCTTTAGATATTTCCCTAAATAATACCTGCCACATATCGTTGTATCAACCTAGTAGTATTAACAAAACTCCATCAATTTGTATTTACTTCCTTAAAAACAGTTTGCCTGTTTTAACTCTCCTCTTTCGGGCGAGAAGATTTAATTATTTTAGTCCATAATAATATATTAAGTTAAGTAACTGTATTGTTGGGCCATACGCCCAAATCAATTATTAAGAATCATAATATTCACTTTTTAAATTAAACAAATAGTCAAAGGGGTAATATCTTTCCCAAATTCGCCGTTGTCTACTGTGAGCAGCGATGGTTCTTGTTCGGGGTTTTGGTTTCTTCTATTTATCTCCTTGTTCGTCCAATCATCGACCCTGATTTACTGCGGTTGTGAAGATTGATCTGCTATATCGGATTTGTGTTGATATTTTCCAATTTTAATTTGTTATTTGGATGTTTGTTTATTCAATTGAATGGTCTGTTTTAATTATTTCTTCCATTATTTTTAAAACAAACTTTGTTTATTTTAATTTTCTGAAATATTTTTATTTAGGGTTTTTTATTATTTTTTCCCTTTTTGCTAATATTTGAATCTACTTATGTTTATGGTTTTAATGTTTTTGTTTTCTTTTTTCATTGTTTGATTATTGCATGTTCTTATGTTATTTTATTTTTATTTTAATCTCAATGTCTGTGTATTTAATTTGTTTGGTTGTTTTCATAATTTTATTTAATCAAAAGTCACTAAGATTTGGATGTCCAATAATGTTTTTTTTGTTATTGATAAAAAAGAAAGAACTTTATTATTTCTTTATTTTTATGAACTTCAAAGTTTGCATACAATTTGATCTAAAGGGATATAAAAGCAAGTAATTTTCTGGGTTTTTCCCTAAAAAGCAAGTACATTGGTCCTTGGTCTATTTTCTTCCTTCTTTAGAGATGTTTTTTTGTAATGAATTTCATTCTCTCAGCCACTTTTTAGTTGTTTCCCTCCATTGCTATTGTTCTTTGAACTTGTTGGTTTGTTCTCTATGAAGTTTGGTCCTCTTTTATTGTTTTCGTTCTGTAACATTAAACTTGTATGTTATACGTAGTGGTTTTGTAAATGTAAAATAATAAATGCTGTGTTTACCGTTGTTGGGTTGTTTGTTGTTGTAGCGGTTGTTATGTTTGTCACCCTGAATTTGTTATATTTTGGGGGATACTTTAATGGGGGGACTCTTATTTCAAAGATGTAATCGTTTCCCTCAAGATCACTTAAGCTTGTTGGGAAGTGTAACACCCGCAAACCAATTTTTGGTATTTTGGTAAGGGTGTCGATCGACACCTTCTAGTGAGGCATCGATCGACACCAGTTGTGGCCGGTTTGGTCGGTTCAATTTTAATTGTCCGGTTTGCGGAGTTGGTTTAGGAAAAACCCTAGCTCGGGTTTTTAAGGAGGGAGCTCGAGTTTTTCTCCTCTCTTGGCCGCTTTTGTCAAAAACAGAGAGAAAGAGGAGGAAAGCTTTGTTCTTGAGTTCCTGGGAGTTTTTGTGAGATTTTCTTGCTGTTCTTGGGAGATCTAAGGCTGGGAAGGTGTTAAAAGCTTGCTAGGAGTGAGGGAATTCGTCCTTATTGGTCAGAAACTTCCTGCAAAGAGGTGAGTGCATGACCATGGCTTATCTAAGCTAAGATCTCTAGATTCTATGTGATTTGGTGCTTATGTGGTTGTTTCATTGAGTTCTCTATGATATTTCGTTGCTGTCTGGGCTGGGTTTGGCTTCTGGGAGTGCAAGGAGCGGATTGGAGAAGCTTGGAGGCGAGATTTGGAGTTTCTGATCGAGGGGAAATCGTTGCTCGGCATCGGTGTCGGTCGACACCAGTTGGGGTGTCGGTCGACACCAACGCGAGGACGGCTCGGGACTTTAGCGAGTGTCGAACGATGCCATGTGGAGGTGTCGGTCGATGCAAACTAGGGTTTCCGGGAGTGTCGGGCAGGGTGTCGGTCGACACCAGTTTGGTGTCGGTCGACACCAGATGTTCAGTATCGATCGACACCATCTGGTGTCGGTCGACACCCCTTGTTCAGTTACGATGGACGTCGCATGCTTTGTATATTGCCTGGTTTGTTTTATTGGTTGTTGTTTGTGGCATGTAGAGATCTTATTGCTTGTGTGTATAGCCCAGTAGATGGGAGGATTGCCTCACTGAGTGTTTATCAAATACTCATGCATCTCAATTTGTGTTTGTGGTGCAGGTAAAGGCAAAGTGTGATCGTGGAATCAAGGCAATGAAGAGGAGGATGTTCTAGGGACTCGATTGGATGTTGTCTGGCATTGCTAGGTTGCTAGAGTTGGGTCATTAGAAACATTGCTAGGTTGCTGGTTCCTTGTTTCTTGTTGTTTGGATTGATTATTGTTGATGATTATGGTTATTGGTTTTTATTGGAGTATTATTGGATATTATGTTGGTGTTGTTATTTCCGCTGATGTTTGTGATTGTGGTTAGGTGGCTAGTGGGTATGGGACCACTAGTTGTAGTTCTATTTATTATTATTATTATTATTTATTAAAAAAAAAAAAAGGGTCGGTCGTTTCATTTTGGTATCAGAGCCCTTACGGTTCTAGGTTTGGGTTCACTAGGTTTCTGTTGTAGATGTTTGGGATTGCATGTCTTGATTGATTATGTGAGTTAGTCAATTGTGTGTGGCATGGAGTCCTAGAACATCCTCTTCGAGCCGAGTGTGTGATTCCACGGTGAGTTTATGTTTCTGTGTTATATTAGTAATTGTTTGCTTAGCCTTCTGTTCATGGTAGTGCAGATGGTTAGAGAGGATGCTGTGACTGGTCGAGGTCGTGGACGCGGACGTGGTCGCGGACGTGGTCGTGGTAGGGGCAGAGCCCCAGTGGTTAGTGAGACCGAAGACCAGAGCGTGACAGCTGAGGGTGTTGGCGAGTCACAGGATGTTCCAGGGGATTCCGTGAGTGTGGCAGGAGGGGGCGGTGTTGATGCTCCAGTGGCCGGTGATGCTAGGGTCCCGGGTGTGGGAGTCCCAGCGGGTGGAGTCCTTGGTACTGACGTTGTGGCTATGCTAGCACAGTTGTTGGAGCGGTTACCACCTGTGGTGCCGGCTCAGGCTCAGGTAGTGCCACCAGTGGTGGCGGAGGAGCGGCAGCCAGTGGCTGCGGATGTGGGAGTTCATGCTCGTTATCTCAGCATGTTGTCAGAGATGGGTAAGTTACGTACCGAGCAGTTTCCGGGAGGTGTGGATCCTACTGCTGCGGATGCGTGGAGGACGAGGGTGGAACGCAACTTCCATACCTTGAGATGTCCTGAGGAGTTCTGGGTGGACATAGGGGTCTACTTTTTGACTGGAGATGCTGAGTTGTGGTGGAGATCTGTGGCTGCTAGGAGAGTGCAGCGGGAGATGACTTGGGCTGACTTCGTTTTGGAGTTCAACCGCAAGTATTTTCCGAGAGAGGCATTGGATCGGTTGGAGGTGCAGTTCCTTCAGTTGTCTCAGGGGACACGGTCAGTGCGGGAGCTGGACTTGGAGTTCAGTCGACTTCTGTGTTATGGGGGTCGAGCTATGGAGCCTGAGGAGGCTCAGGTTAGGAGATTTATGAGAGCTCTACGTGATGAGTTGAGAGTTCACTGTAGAGGGAGGTATTATGCTACGCGTGCAGAGTTGGTGGAGACTGCAGCAGAGATTGAGGAGGATATCCGGGCACAGTCAGTGCCGGTTGCTCCAGCAGTTCAGCCTAGTAAGGCTCAGCAGCAGGGTGGTTCTAGCAGGGGCGGTAGGCATGCTCAGGGAACCAAGAGGAAGTGGGAGGCTACGCAGAAGCCGAGTGGTGCGGGTTGCTTCGGGTGTGGGAGCAAGGATCACAGGGTTGCTAGTTGTCCCAAGAGGAGTGTTCCGACTGCGGGGCCTCGGGTATGTTATCACTGTAGGGAGACAGGGCACATTAGGCCTTTTTGTCCCAAGCTACAGCCGGCAGCAGTGGCAGCGTTGCAGCAGGTGCAGCCTGGAGGTCAGCAGGTGGCACGGATTGAGCATGCGCCACGTGTTTACTCGACAGTAGAGATTGGTGGAACCAGTGCCGGGGCGATCACAGGTATAATTTCTGGTACTTAATCTTTGTGAATTTTTGTAGGGTCAGATTTTATGTTCCTGTGATAAATTGTTAGGTTCTCAACACATGAGGTTTGTGTAGGGACATTGTTGGTGGGCGGGTTTAAGTCCCACGTTATGTTTGATTCTGGAGCTTCGCATAGCTTCATTACTCCAGAGTGTGCAGAGTGTGCGGGGATCAGCGGGGATCCTGGTGAGCGTGCAGGAGTTGTCAGAGTTGCGGGAGGCGAGTTCCTGAGAGTGATTGGTCGAGCTAGAGGAATTGATATTCAGATCGCAGGAGAGTCGTGGCCAGCAGATTTGCTTATCAGTCCAGTGGAGCTGTATGATGTTACTCTCGGGATGGATTGGATGCATCGACATATGGTGCATTTGGATTGCTATCGGGGTAGAGTGGAGTTTGAGCGTCCAGGAAGGAAGTTGGTTTTTCAGGGTATTAGACCGACTTCGGGGAGTCTCGTGATCTCAGCCATTCAGGCTGGGAAGATGATCGAGAAGGGCCGTGAGGCTTATCTGGTTACTATATCTATGCCAGAGTCAGTGGGGAAGTCTACGGTTAGCGGTATTCCAGTAGTAGAAGAGTTTGAGGATGTGTTTCAGTCTTTGCAGGGATTACCACCATCTCGGTCGGATCCTTTTACCATTGAACTGGAACCGGGGACGACACCGTTATCCAAGGCCCCTTACAGAATGGCTCCAGCAGAGATGGCAGAGCTGAAGAAGCAGCTAGAAGATTTGTTGAGTAAGGGATTCATCCGTCCTAGTGTATCACCGTGGGGAGCGCCGGTGTTGTTTGTGAAGAAGAAGGATGGGAGTTTCAGGTTGTGTATTGATTATCGGGGTTTGAACCGGGTCACTGTGAAGAACAAGTATCCTCTTCCTAGGATCGATGAGTTGTTGGATCAGTTGAGGGGTGCTACTTGGTTCTCCAAGGTAGATCTGGCGTCGGGTTATCATCAGATACCGATAGATGAGGCAGATGTGAGGAAGACTGCTTTCAGGACGAGATATGGGCACTATGAGTTTGTGGTGATGCCTTTTGGATTGACTAACGCGCCAGCAGCGTTTATGAGATTGATGAACAGTGTGTTTCAGGAGTTTCTGGATGTATCTGTCATCATTTTCATCGACGATATCCTGGTTTATTCCAAGAGTCCTGAAGAGCATGCAGTGCATTTGAGGGCGGTTATGGAGAAGCTGCGGGCGCAGAAGTTGTTTGCCAAGTTGAGCAAGTGTAGTTTCTGGCAGCGTGAGATGGGCTTTCTTGGTCACATTGTTTCTGCAGAGGGGGTTTCTGTAGATCCAGAGAAGATTCAGGCTATCAGAGATTGGCCTAGACCGCAGAATGCCACAGAGATCAGAAGTTTTCTTGGGTTGGCAGGTTATTACAGGAGATTTGTGCAGGGGTTTGCAAGCAGAGCACGTCCTATGACTAAGTTGACAGGGAAGGATGTTCCTTTTGTCTGGTCAGAGGAGTGTGAGGAAGGCTTTGCAAGCCTAAAGGAGATGTTGACTACTGCGCCAGTGTTGGCTTTGCCTGAGCAGGGAGAACCCTATGTGGTTTATACAGATGCATCTAGAGTTGGTTTGGGTTGTGTTCTGATGCAGCATGGGAAGGTGATTGCCTATGCTTCGCGGCAGTTGCGGGTGCATGAAGGCAACTATCCTACTCATGATTTGGAGATGGGTGCTGTAGTTTTTGCCCTGAAGATTGGGAGATCTTATCTTTATGGTGCAAAGGTGCAGGTGTTCACAGATCATAAGAGCCTGAAGTATATATTCACTCAGCCTGAGTTGAATTTGAGGCAGAGGCGGTGGATGGAGCTTGTGGCGGATTATGATTTGGAGATAGCCTATCATCCTGGTAAGGCTAACACGGTTGCAGATGCTCTGAGTCGGAAGAGGGTAGCTTCGGCTCAGGAGCAGGAGATGGAGTCACTGGTAGGGGAGATCAGTGCTTTGAGCTTGTGTGCTGTTTCACATGAACCGTTGGGTTTGGAAGCAGTAGATAGAGCAGATCTTCTGAGTAGGGTGCGGTTGGCTCAGGAGAAGGATTTGGGGCTGGTGAATGCCTCTAAGGATGTGGATTCAGAGTATCAGGTCTCAGATAATGGTACTATCTTGGTGCACGGTCGTGTGTGTGTGCCCAAGGATGAGGAGTTGAGACAGGAGATTCTGAGAGAGGCTCATGCGAGCAAGTTATCCATTCATCCAGGAGCGACTAAGATGTACCGTGACCTCAAGAGGTACTATCATTGGGTCGGGATGAAGAAGGATGTGGCTAGTTGGGTTTCGAGGTGTGATGTGTGTCAGCTAGTGAAGGCTGAGCATCAGGTTCCTGGCGGGTTACTGAAGAGTTTACCCATTCCTGAGTGGAAGTGGGATATGATCACCATGGATTTTGTGGTGGGTTTGCCAGTGTCACGGACCTTTGATGCTATTTGGGTCATTGTGGACCGGTTGACTAAGTCAGCACATTTTCTGGCCATTAAGAAGACTGATGGAGCAGCGGTCTTGGCTAAGAAGTATGTGAGGGAGATTGTCAGGTTGCATGGGGTGCCAGCGAGCATTGTGTCTGATAGGGATTCTAAGTTCACTTCGGTGTTCTGGAAGGCATTTCAGGCAGAGATGGGCACTAAGGTGCATATGAGTACAGCTTATCATCCCCAGACAGATGGACAGTCTGAGAGGACGATCCAGACGCTGGAGGATTTGCTGAGGATGTGTGTGTTGGATTGGGGTGGCCATTGGGCAGATCACCTGAACCTGGTAGAGTTTGCTTACAACAACAGTTATCAGGGGAGTATTAAGATGGCTCCTTATGAGGCTTTGTATGGGAGACCATGTCGTACACCATTATGCTGGACTCAGGTGGGGGAGAGGAGCATGTTTGGTGCTAGTTTTGTTCAGGAGACCTCAGAGAAGATTCGGGTTCTCAAGCTGAACATGAAGGAGGCTCAGGATAGGCAGAGGAGTTATGCTGATAAGAGGAGGAGAGATCTTGAGTTTCAGGTAGGAGACAGAGTGTACCTCAAGATGGCCATGTTGCGGGGTCCGAACAGGTCATTGTCAGAGACTAAGTTGAGTCCGAGGTATATGGGTCCATTCAGAGTGATTGAGCGGGTTGGACCAGTGGCATATAGATTGGAGTTACCTGAGGTGATGCGTGCATTCCATAAGGTTTTCCATGTGTCTATGTTGCGGAAGTGTCTCCGTGAGGGAGAGGAGGTGTTGGCTAAGATTCCTGAGGATCTTCAGCCTAACATGACTTTGGAGGCGAGACCAGTGAGGGTTCTCGAGAGGAGGATCAAGGAACTTCGGAAGAAGAAGATTCCTTTGATGAGAGTCCTGTGGGACTGTGATGGTGTTGAGGAACAGACTTGGGAGCCTGAGGCAAAGATGAAGGCAAGGTTCAAGAAGTGGTATGAGAAGCAAGCCGCGACTTGAGCTTGTTTAGCCTGGTCCCATCTGTAATCCGTGGCTGGAGCGGGAATGGAGTATTCCAGCCCATCTCTCTTGTTACTCGGTCGCTTGGGGTGGTTGGTTGTGCGACTCAGTAACAAGATGAGGTGGTGTTTGGGGTACAAAGTTTCCGTGAGGCAGGGTGGTGAAGAGGAGTTTCCAAAAAATGGAAAGTGTTAAATATGGAAAGTTTTGCGGGAGTCAGAATTTTGTCCATTTTAGCGGTGGGAAGCCTTGGGAGGGGCTTTTGTGCCTTTGTGGCGGACTTTTGAGTCAGAGTGCCTGTGTGTGGCGGTATTGTTAGACATTGTATGGCCTTTGTGGCGGGCTTTTAGCCAATTGTGTGGCCTTTGTGGCGGGCTTTTAGCCAATTGTTGGCCTTTGTGGCGGGCTGTTTAGCCAGAGTGTCTTTGTGACGGTCCTTCGGGACAGATGGTCTTTGTGACGGTCCTTCGGGACAGATGGTCTTTGTGACGGTCCTTCGGGACAGATGGTCTTTGTGACGGTCCTTCGGGACAGATGGTCTTTGTGACGGTCCTTCGGGACAGATGGTCTTTGTGACGGTCCTTCGGGACAGATGGTCTTTGTGACGGTCCTTCGGGACGAGTGGCCTTGGTGGCGGTCCTCTTTAGGACATTTGTTTTGGCCTTGGTGGCGGTCCTCGTTAGGACATTTTGTTGGCCTTTGTGGCGGCCCTTGTGGCGTGTGTATGATCCTTGTGTGGTCATGAGGTATCCCGGTGAGGGGATATGTGGTTGGTAGGACATTGAGATGTTTCTACGCGAGCCACGGGAAGGAAACCTGGGTAGGGATAGGACTCAGACGTGTTCAGAATCGTTTGCTCGCGACTCTTGGGGGACTTAGGTTCTCCTAGTACTGCTATATTCAGAGACTTTGTGGCTCGGGAGTATGGTTGGTATATCGACTTCGGATGACGATCCGGGGGCGCGCTGTAGGGTGGCAGCCCGAGAGACGAGTTTGGGCTTTTCCTTATATATTATGGCATGCGGGCTTAGGCCTGATGAGGAGCCAACATTGGCATGCAGACTTAGGTCTGATGATGAGCCAATGAAACTCAAGGTCTAGGCCTATGAGTAAAGGAAAGTCCAAAAAGTCAAGAGCAAATGACGCCTGGAGCGTGAGTCTATCGCCTAGAGGTGACCTTCTGTAGATCAGTCGGAGGAGTGCGGGCCGTGGAGACGGTTGCACGGGAGTCCTTGACTGATGGTTGTTTGAGATTCGAGGACGAATCTAGTTTGGTGGGGGAGAATTGTAACACCCGCAAACCAATTTTTGGTATTTTGGTAAGGGTGTCGATCGACACCTTCTAGTGAGGCATCGATCGACACCAGTTGTGGCCGGTTTGGTCGGTTCAATTTTAATTGTCCGGTTTGCGGAGTTGGTTTAGGAAAAACCCTAGCTCTGGTTTTTAAGGAGGGAGCTCGAGTTTTTCTCCTCTCTTGGCCGCTTTTGTCAAAAACAGAGAGAAAGAGGAGGAAAGCTTTGTTCTTGAGTTCCTGGGAGTTTTTGTGAGATTTTCTTGCTGTTCTTGGGAGATCTAAGGCTGGGAAGGTGTTAAAAGCTTGCTAGGAGTGAGGGAATTCGTCCTTATTGGTCAGAAACTTCCTGCAAAGAGATGAGTGCATGACCATGGCTTATCTAAGCTAAGATCTCTAGATTCTATGTGATTTGGTGCTTATGTGGTTGTTTCTTTGAGTTCTCTATGATATTTCGTTGCTGTCTGGGCTGGGTTTGGCTTCTGGGAGTGCAAGGAGCGGATTGGAGAAGCTTGGAGGCGAGATTTGGAGTTTCTGATCGAGGGGAAATCGTTGCTCGGCATCGGTGTCGGTCGACACCAGTTGGGGTGTCGGTCGACACCAACGCGAGGACGGCTCGGGACTTTAGCGAGTGTCGAACGATGCCATGTGGAGGTGTCGGTCGATGCAAACTAGGGTTTCCGGGAGTGTTGGGCAGGGTGTCGGTCGACACCAGTTTGGTGTCGGTCGACACCAGTTTGGTGTCGGTCGACACCAGATGTTCAGTATCGATCGACACCATCTGGTGTCGGTCGACACCCCTTGTTCAGTTACGATGGACGTCGCATGCTTTGTATATTGCCTGGTTTGTTTTATTGGTTGTTGTTTGTGGCATGTAGAGATCTTATTGCTTGTGTGTATAGCCCAGTAGATGGGAGGATTGCCTCACTGAGTGTTTATCAAATACTCATGCATCTCAATTTGTGTTTGTGGTGCAGGTAAAGGCAAAGTGTGATCGTGGAATCAAGGCAATGAAGAGGAGGATGTTCTAGGGACTCGATTGGATGTTGTCTGGCATTGCTAGGTTGCTAGAGTTGGGTCATTAGAAACATTGCTAGGTTGCTGGTTCCTTGTTTCTTGTTGTTTGGATTGATTATTGTTGATGATTATGGTTATTGGTTTTTATTGGAGTATTATTGGATATTATGTTGGTGTTGTTATTTCCGCTGATGTTTGTGATTGTGGTTAGGTGGCTAGTGGGTATGGGACCACTAGTTGTAGTTCTATTTATTATTATTATTATTATTTATTAAAAAAAAAAAAAGGGTCGGTCGTTTCAGGAAGTTATTAGTGTGTGCTCCTCTTCCCTTCATATTGGTGTAGTTATTATCAGTGTTAATCTTATCTTGTTAGATGATAAGTGAAGATATTTGTTGTGTAGTTGGGTTTTTATTATGTTTCCTTACCATCTCTGCCAATAGTGTTGTTGGTGATTTGTTGATGAGTTTCTTAATTTCATTGTCTCTGACAATAAAAGTGGTTGATTTTTCCCCATCATGAACTGCGAGATCCACTCGGTACCTTCAAATTTGTTGAATATTGTTTGTTATTATTGTTGGTTTTGAATTTGTATATGTGGGATTTGTTGTGTATTACTTTAAGTGGTGTACCTTAGGTGCCCTTCTGTATTAGGGGAATCGCACGTGTTGCACTTTAAAAGTGTTGACCTAACGCCCAAGTTTCTGTCACAATTTGTACATGCATTGTATGTCCATCCTGCTCTTTGTAAGACTCGGATAATTTTTGCATTGCATTGGAATTCAGCTTCCTGAGACTGTTTTAAATATATTTAAATGTACTTTTTTTTAAAGTATTTATTGTATATGAAATTACTGTATTATTAAAGAAACCTGTGCATTTGCATTTGCTTGGTACTCCTGTAGTTGTGCTATTGTGACCATTTCTTTTTTCCGTACTCCTTCCTTTGTTTCAACATGTCCACATGATGCTCCTTCTTCTATCCCCATCCTACATGCATTAATTTGGTTTCAATTGTGTATATTTACTATGTTTACTATATTTTTTTTTTGGTCGTTTGTTTGGGTTGATGTATCTTGTTTCACTTACACGTGTACATCTAGCCACCTAACCACATTCACAATCAACAGCGGAATAACAATACCAATAACAATATCTAATAATATCCAATAATAAACCAATACTATAGCATAAGCAATATCCAATAACAAGATAACCAATAATCCAATAACCAATCATCAGAAAACATGAAACCAGCAACCTAACAATGTTTCTAATGACTCAACTCTAGCAACCTAACAATGCCAGACAACATCCAATCGAGTCCCTAGAACATCCTCCTCTTCATCGCCTTGATTCCACGATCACACTTTGCCTTTACCTGCACCACAAACACATATTGAGATGCATGAGTATTTGATAAACACTCAGTGAGGCAATCCTCCTATCTACTGGGCTATACACACAAGCAACAATGATTCCAATGTTCCAAACAAACAACAAACAAAACAAACAAACCAGGAAATCAAACATCGTCTCGCTGGAAGGGAGGTGTCGACCGACACCAGCCTAGTGTTGATCGACACTGGCCTTGGTGTCGACCGACACTACCCCACAGTGTTGAGCGATGCCCACAGTGGGCTGAGACTGGTTTAACTATGAAAGCCTGGAGTTATGAAAAGCCCAAGGATAGTTTTTTGTTAGAGGAAGAAATTTGTAACTGGCCCAAGGATATTTAGAATGAAATAGTTATTTTTGAAAACCAATTAATGACGAGAAGGAGAAGAACAGTTTTCAATAACGTAACCATTTTTTCAAAAACTTAGATAAACCAAAGCAAACAGACCAATTACGGGACCCCTTAAAGGCATATTACTTTCTAGATTTGTACGGATTCATATGAGGGAATATATTGAGGAAGTGGATTACCTTGTTGAAGTAAGAGATGAAGGGATGTATGTTTAATGATAGAAAAGGACCACCATCTTTCCCAGCAATTCCCCATTCTTTGCAAGCCCTATTATCCTGCATTCGAACCCATAATTAATTGGGTTAGCCTGAAGCAAGAGAAGGTACGAATAAAGCTTATTATCTGTCTTTTAAAACAAAGAACCTTGAGTTATTTCCTGGCAATTATTCTGTAAGAGTCATTTTGTCGAGCAGCTTATAGAGACATCGTTGAAAGTCACAAAGAAACTTACCGGCTTCTTCAATGCAGGTCGAACTTTGCTATCGGACCCTCTCGCCGCTGAATTGGCTTCCATGGAGTTGATAGAACCCCTATAGAACCACCATCGCTGGAACCAATGTCATTGATTATCTCAGAACCGAACCAGTAAAGAGAAGTCAAAGAAACCCTCAATTGACGAAGCCTAAGTCTCTCATCAACGGCGAGCTCGAAATCCAAATTAGATACGAAACAAGAACTATCACGAATACTTATTCCTCGGAGAGAACTAAGAAATCAGGATTTTGGCGATAATTAGGGAGACACCCAATTGACTAAAATGGCGAAGAAGACGAGCAGGAGACTAAAATGGCGAAGAAGACGAGTAGGAGATGGAGCCTTTTTTTTGTTTTTCTTTTTTTAAAAAACTGAATCGTTTTTTTTTCTTTCCCTGAAGTCAGTGGTTAGACACTTATGCTGAAGTAGGCCCAATTTTGTTTTTCTCTCTTTCAACAAAAAAAGAGTACACGTGTCACTCTGTTGGGTGCTGACGTGTCAAGCTGAGGGAGAGAGTTCACCTACTTTCATATATATGATTATAACTCAGAATCAAAATATAGAATGGAAAAATGAATATTACAATCATTATAAGCAATAAAAAGTAATAATTATAGACAAAGAGTGATTTTTACACATTCTGATCAAAATGTGTAAAACATTCAAAACATGACATTTAGGGGTTAGGGTTAGGGTTAGGGTTAGGGTTTGAGGTGTAGGGTTCATATTTCCAACATTATGGGTTTTAGTATAACAATTTGGTTTTAGTTATATTGTGTTTGGTTTAAGGTGGTAATTTAGATATACTAATATGATAACCATTTGAAAATTTAAAATTTTTTGAAATTCGTTTTTGGTTATTTCCTGTTATGGGTCAGTTAGATGAATATATAACCATAAATAATCCAAATGTTATCCAAATTAGGTGGGTTAACTTAATATAACCGATAGCAAGCCAAATATAACTGTAATTAACCGAAAATAATGGAAAAAATAGTTTCCGGTTCAGTTTGGTATGATCGGTTATTTAGTCATTCTAATTTGAGGGTTGGCTGAGTTATGGTAAAGTTATGGTTGAGTTATGCAACATATATATTAATTTATTATATATCTTCTCTAGAATACAAAAAGTGTTGTTGGGGAGACGCAAACAATAATTATGTTTATTGTTAAGAACCACACGCGTAATAAATGAGATTTTAGCGATTTTTTGTTTAAAAGGAATTCTAAATTTGAATTTGAATTTAAAATTTTTTTTTTAATAAAAGTATTTCTCAAACAATTGACTGATATGGCTGAGTTATCGACATAAACGGCTGACTTATGAAATAACTGTAAATTAGAATTATTATAACTCAAAATTAAAATATAGAATGAAAAAATGAATATTACAATCATTATAAGCAATAAAAAGTAATAATTATACACAAATATTGATTTTTACACAATCTGATCAAAATGTGTAAAACATTCAAAACATGACATTTAGGGGTTAGGGTTAGGGTTTGAGGTTTAGGGTTCCAACATTATGGGTTTTAATATAACAGTTTGGTTTTGGTTATATTATGTTTGGTTTAAGGTGGTAATTTGGATAAACTAATATGATAACCATTTGAAAATTTAAAAATTTTTGAAATTACTTTTTGGTTATTTCCGGTTATGGGTCGGTTAGATGAATATATAACCATAAATAATCCAAATGTATCCAAATTAGGTCGATTAACTTAATATAACCGATAGCAAGCCGAATATAACCGTAATTAACCGAAAATAATGGAAAAAATAGTTTCCGGTTCGGTTCGGTTTGGTCGGTTATTTAGTCATACTAATTTGAGGGTTGGCTGAGTTATGGTAAAGTTATGACTGAGTTATCGTTTAAGGTTTTCTCAATAATATGAAAACGTATTCTTCTTTCTTTTCTGGGTATTTTGTTCTGTCAGATTCCTAATAAGTATTAAAACGTCTCTCGATGTCACAAAAAATGTTGTTAGGGAAGCGCGAAAAATCACTAATTCTGTGACTGCTCAAATCCACACGCATAATAAATTCATAAAGGTGAGCTTTTTATCACAATATATTATTGCAAATAATACATGGGTCTTTTGTTCTGACAGATTCTTAATAAGTATTAAAACGTCTCTCGATGTCACAAAAAGTGTTGTTAGGGAAGAGTGAAAAATCACTAATTATGTGCTGGCTTAAATCCACATGCATAATAAATTTATAAAGTGAGCTTTTTATCAAAAGATATTATTGCAAATAATTAAATAATTATTATTCGAATTTAGAATTTTATGTTTCTAAAAGTATTTCTCCAACAATTGAATATTAAAATTATTATAACTCAAAATTTAAATTTAGAATGGAAATATGTCTATTAATAGGTTAACTGATGGTTTCACGCCAAAATATCGCTTTACGGCTGAGTTATAATATTTATGGGAAAACGAGAGGTCATGTGACGGCTGAGTTATAGTGAGTTATGGATATTTTGTCACAAGAAAAAACTGAAAGTAAATAGATGATATATATGACTTTACGGCTGAGTTATAATATTTACGGGAAAACGAAAGATCATGTGACGGCTGAGTTATAGTGAGTTATGGCTGAGTTATTACAAGAAAAATCTGAAAGTAAATAGATGATATATATGACTTTACGGTTGAGTTATAATATTTACGGGAAAATGAAAGGTCATGTGACGGCTGAGTTATAGTGAGTTATGACTGAGTTATCACAAGAAAAATCTGAAAGTAGATAGATGATATATATGACTTTACGGCTGAGTTATAATATTTACGGGAAAACGAAAGGTCATGTGACGCCAAAAACTCTACACAGAAACGTAGCTGATCGGTTTTCCATAGCCCCAAAAAACATTGCAATTATCGATCATTGGAGACAAAAACTGGTGGAGTATTATGCGCCATATGTTTCAATGCCTTGTTCGAGAACATGTAGCTCAGATTTAGCTCATGGCTAAACGCATCCAATCCGTAGTCTTCAAGAACAAGCTCCACAAGCTTGTCGTGTGTTGTGCCTCCATCTATATGCACAACTATATACCCTCTATTGTCGGTGTTAGATACATATCTATGTGTCTTTACCCAATTACCGGAAACAACTAGTACTGGAACTGGATCCATGAAAGAAAATGAAAAACAAGTTGAAGAAGAAGTAGAAGAACAAGGTGAAGAACAAGTTGAAGAAGAAGTAGAAGAACAAGGTGAAGAACAAGGTGAAGAAGAAGTAGAAGAACAAGGTGGGGAAGAAGAAGTAGAATAACAAGGTGAAGAAGAAAGTGAAGAAGAAGTGGAAGAATAAGTAGAATAAGAAGGTAAATAGTTCACTTATTAACCAGTTGAAGAACAAAAGTCGAACGACGTTTCGTATTTCTGGAGAAAAAAGATGATGACATAGAATGCCGACATGGATGCTGCGTCCGACGTGGCAAGTCAGCCATCAAACAATTAATAACTCAGCCTAAATAAAACTCAACCATCAAACAAATTATAACTCAGTCACAATATGAAAAACATTACAGTAATTAAAACGAAAAAAAGTTTGTTCTAGTAATTAATTTTTTGCTAATAAGTCAGCCGTCAAACGGCTGAGTTGTCGATAAGTGAGCCTATGACGGCTGAGTTATAGTTTTTTTACCATAACTCAGCCGTAACAACATCTCATAAGTCAGCCATTTTTCATAACTCAGTCAGGCGGAAAATGTTAACTCAGCCGTGTCGTAGTGATAACTCAGCCGTGTCGTAGTGATAACTCAGCCAAAATTTTGACAACTCAGCCGTGTCGTTGTGATAACTCAGCCAAAATTTTAACAACTCAACCATCAGATGAAAACTCAGCCGTAACTACAGCTGAGTTATGCGCATAACTCAGCTAGATTTAATAAGTCAGCCGTAACGCTTGGCTGACTTATGAGCATAACTCAGCCAGATTTTAATAAGTCAGCCGTCCGCTCTTACTCAAATGTTTTTCCGATAACTCAGCCGCAACATACCTATAACTCAGCCGCAACATACTCTGTAACGCGTTACGGCTGAGTTATGGTTACACGTCAGCGATTTCTGACGTGGCGTCTGACGTGACAATGGCATTTTTGTAATTTCGTTTTTTCCGGTAACATAGAACAGGGGCACTATCGGTATTTTAAAAATACCCGAAACATTTTAGTAATAAAAAAGTTTTTTGTAGAATCTAGTAATATTACCTAAAATGAGTAACATTTGAGTAATTCACCCAATTCTAAAATATTAAAATCTTACAAAATCCTTTAAAAAACAAGTTGAATACCCCCCCCCCCCTCTAAAAAAAGAAGAAAATGAGTTCTGAATCTTCTCTGAAGGAGTCTTGATTCTTCTCTCCAAAAGCTCTCTAAAAATCTCTCAAGGTTTTGCAAAAATAAAACTTACGTGGAAAATAAAGCTTAGGTCTAAACAATGATCTAGAAAACCTATTTATAAGCCTAAAACACGTCCAGGGACTAATGATGCAATTATGGAAAACTTTGGGGCAGATTTGTAAATCTTCAAAACTTTGGCTTCTTGTGTCAGCTAAAAGGGGTGTCGACCGACACCAATGGTGGTGTCGATCGACACCGTCACTCTTGATTGTCTCCAAGTTGATTTCCATCGGTTAAATGCTCCAAAATGTTCCAAATTGCTCCACTTTACTTTATCCATGCCAAAATCCTATAAAACCTGTTAAGACTCATAAAGAACCTAAAAACACATCAAAAGACTCTAAGAGACTCATTGTATCATGGTTAAAAATCACCAAAAACCATGATATATCAGTGGTGCAGGTAAGAAAAAGTGTGATGGTGAAATCAAGGCAGTGAAGAAGAGAATGTTCTAGCGGCTCGATTGATGGTTATCTGACTTCTGTTAGATTGTTAGAATTGGGTCACTAGAATGGTGCTAGGATGTTGGTTCATTGTTTTATATTGTTTATGGTATTGGCATTGTTGGTTAGTTACTATTTTTAATTTGTTTATTCGTTATTGGATTAATGTTATTGGTTTATGTTATCCATTATTGTTTGATTGGGGTATGTTGTTAGTGAATATGAGATAATAGTAATATTGTTAAAAAAACTGGTCGGGTTGTTTCATAAAAGAAGTATAAAACAAAAGTAATTAACAGTAATATATCATTTATTATTTTTTTAATTTTGGTGAGAATTCTAAAACATCATATTTTGGACTTTTTAAAACCAAAACTTGAAAAGGAAAAACATTAAAATAATTTTTATTTAAAAGAAAAACCTTTTTATTCAGAAAATTTCTACAATCTAAAATTGTATCACATTAAATATCAAGTTAAACTATTTTAAAATATTTTAAAGTAATTATTCAAAACGTATAAATTAAAAAAAAATAGTGAAGTTACTTTAGTCTAGTGGCAAATGATAAGTCCACTGAGAGCAGACACCGTTACAATTCACACTAGGGATCGAGTTTTGCTCCCTACGAATATAGAGTTTGGGCTAATGGCCAGTCTACAGTGGCTAATATTGAAAAAAAAAATCAAAAATATAAATAGTGAAGGTATTCAATATAAAATTTGGACTGAATTGTGTTTAGATGACAAATCATTTGTTATTTAATCATGAAGTTTCAATTTTTATTTAAGAATCTAGTGTTATTAAATAAGTGATTTTGAAACAACCCCCAAAACCTGTGTTATTAATAATACTAGGTAATTAGTCCACACAATGCGTGATTGTATGCATAATAGTTTTGATTATATTTCATAAATTTTCTTAAACTAAAATATTGTTTTACTAATGTAGAATCTCAAAAAAATTATACTAATGTATGAATCTCAAAAAAAATTATCACAATTTCTCAAAATAACACTCCTGTCAACATTTTTTTGGTATGGTTATTTATTATACAAAATTTAAAATATATAAACTTTTCTATAAATCAAAAATTAACCAATACTACAAAAAATTATTACAAATTGATGAGCTATATTAATATAAATAATAATATAGAAATTTAAACATTTTCCTAATATGAGAGAATCTATGTTTATGATCATGTTTTATAAAGGTTAAACATTAATTTAAAGATTTTTTCTTAATGACATTGTAAACATAAGACTGTAGTATAGTAAAATTGAATCAAATAAAATTATCAAAAAATTTAGTAACTACGTATAAAATTATTGTATATAGAATATTCCTTTTTCAAAGTTTAAAGCAATTAAAATAATTAAAAAATATTAAAATTTTACCAAAAATATTTTTTCTTGAAAGATAAATATATTTGTTGGAGGAGTTAATGTAAAATTATTGGATATGAGCTACATTTGAGTTAAATGTAGAGTTAAATGGAGTTAAATGCCTTTAAAAATGGGTTAATAATCAATAAAAATTTTAATTTATTTTTGACTTAAAAGAAAAGGAATACCAAGTGGCTCAATCAAAATTTAAACTTACACTTTTTGATTGTTTTGTTGATATAAACTCAACACTAATACATAATATTCCAAATTGAAAATATTACTTTTGAAGTGACAAACTAAATTAGTTTCTTAAAAAAATTATATGAACTTCAATCTAAAGATTTTTTAAAACCCCAAGAATAATTTCAATCCTTTTGTTTTTTTTTTTGTTTTTCACTCATCAATTTAATTTATAGTGCTAGATTTCATACTAATGGTTTCATCTTTAGAGGATTTAGTTAAATGGTATTTTAATAATTATATTATTTTCTATATTTCACTTCCAATTATGATTTCTTTTTGGAATCATTTTTTTATTTTGCTTAAATCAAGAAAATCATTTTTTTATAATTAAGTTCTTTTTGTTTTCAAAAACCTCAAATCTTAAATAATATAAATATTATATTGATCTTTACATATTTATCTATTGGATCACAAAATAAAATAGACTTTATAAATGGATAATTATATTGATCATTCTATATTTTTAAAAATGATACATGAATATGTGAGATAAACAGAGTACATAATAGAGAATTAGATATGGATTTTTTCAATTTCATGACCTTATTGTGTGGTGAATATTGTAAGAGTATGAAAAACAATGACTTATAAGATGCTAATCTAAAATAGATAATGAAAATAAACCTTTTAAAACAGATTCTCAAATAAACTTGATTTTTTGTTAAAATCAACATATGTGAATTTAAATTTAGCTATAAAAATTTTAAAAATAAATATGAATAGATTAGAAAGGCAAGAAATATAAAAGAAATATTTATTTTTATATAAATAAAATAAAAACTGAAAACAATGTTAATAATATATAATACTTTCTAAATTAAAATATAGAATCAAATTCTTACAACACATATTAGATATAACAACATTTGATACTGGTGAGAGAGGAGGAGAGAATAATTACTTATAAGATGATAATCCAAATTAGATAATGGAGATGAATCTTTAAATATAAAAACAATGTAATATATATATCATGTAGTCTCTAAAATTAAAATTTTACAATGATATTTCATTTGGTTTTTTATAACCCATACAACAAAAATAAGAAATTGAAAACATAAAAAAAAAAAATGATTTGAGATATTGTGGAAGAGAATGGGAGAAGTGAAAGAGAATGAGAGAATGTGAAAATGAGAAAGTAAAAAATGTCAATATGAGAGAATGAGACAATGCTTATTTATATGATAAGAATTGATGGAAGTTACATTTAGAATCATTGGAGTTACAAATATTATTTATTGTGTTTGAATAAAATTGAGTGGTGGAATATGATTAATGCATAATTTATTTTATTTTCAGTTATAATTTTATTTTAATGTATGAATTAAATGTATTGTGTTAATTGGGTCTTAAATATTATTTAAAACAATTAAACAATTAGAAAGCAAAAAAAAAATATATATATTAAATGAAAATCAAAATGTTAAGTATGTTGCATTTCCACAACGAATAACGAGAAAAGAATATTAAAGGTAATTGTGCCTGCGATTTGTCCGCGGGATGTTGTCACATGTAATGCTAAAGAAAGTACATGTAGTTCATAACTAAATCTAATCCAACATATTAATATATTTTTTAACAATCGATAAAGAACAGCTTGCGACAAGACAAAAAAAAAACCATAAAAAAAAAAAAGAAAAATAAAATAAAATAAAAATAACTAAAACGAACATCCCGTGTATAATCAGTGTATGTAGCTAGATCAGTGTGACTCTTCATCTGGAATTTTGTAGTACTGAAGTCAAGTCAGCCCCTTCACAATCACACAATTAGGATCGTCAAATAGTTAACGTGTATAACTAGTGACAAAATTTCTCTCAAACTCAAAACACTAAAATTATTAGAGATGTCCCACATGAAAATTATGTCTCTCCCTGACGTCCATCAAGTATTCCTCAGTTTCCGAGGAGATCAGTTGCGCTACAGCTTCGTCAGCCACCTTCTTGATGCCTTTGAGAGACATGAAATCTTGTATTTCGTAGACAAAGACGAGCTAAGGGGAAAAAGTATGACAACCCTTTTTGTGAGGATTAAAGAGTCGAAGATCGCGCTAGTCATCTTCTCTAGTAGGTACGTACTGATAATTAATTAAGACTTATGAGTGAAAGTATCCTCTAGTTTTACATGTCTTCTTCATTCAATCTACTTCAGAAAGGTAGAAATACTCCATAGGTATTGACAATATATGTCGTCCAGGTATGCCGAGTCGAGTTGGTGCATGGATGAGTTGGTGAAGATAAGAAAACGTGTGGATAAAGGAAAGCTCCAAGTCATTCCCATTTTCTACAAGGTTAGGGCAATTGATGTGAGAGGACAGACCGGTGAGTTTGGTGACAAGTTCTGGGCGCTTGCTAAAACTTCTCGAGGAGTTCAGATCATGGAGTGGAAGGAAGCCCTAGAGTGTGTTTCCAACAAGATGGGTTTGTCCTTGGGAGACAAAAGGTACCACCAGTGCTTCTTTGTTTTTATGTTTTGTTTTTGTCAAAACAACATGCAATTTGCACACGCCAGTTTTAATCAGGTGGTAAAATGACAACTAGACTACAAGTCTTGATTGTGTTTATGTTATATTTGAAAAAACAACACAACAAAAATTAATTTTAAATATTTTAATGTGTTAAATAATGCTATTTTTGGAAATTTATGGAACGTGTGTTATAATTGTCCATAAAACTTGTTTTAGTGTTATTTTAGGGCATTTCTCTTTTTTTATATCAGATGAAAAAAATAAAAAAAGTTAATTGGTTCATTTATCACATTTGGTTTTTTAAATAATATATAGAATTTTGTACATCTTTTAAACAATTGATACTTTATATACCAGAAAACAACACAGATAATTTTACATGGTATTATGCTATTGGTTTAAATCACATGCAAAATACACTGCTTATCTCCTTTCTTTTTCTTTGGGTTTGGGACAACAATATATATCATGGGGGTTTGAATTTGGATGATGGCAAAGTAAAAAACACATGTTTTAGCCCATTTGTTTCCTTGTGCAATCTTTTCTTTTGTATTCCAAATTTTATCTTAATATTTTTTTCTTGTAAATTGGTTTTATGACGACGCTTAAAATAATATGCGGTGACTTTCAAATGAATTTATCTTTCATATCATGCATCTTAACACTTTTGTGTCTTTTTATGTCACATTTAATTACTACTATTTTTTTTTTTTAAAAGAACGAATCATGTGTAGGGAAAATAATGCAAGGGTTTTTTTTTTCAACCATTGGGCCACAATTGGCCGGCCCATTAGCCAAATTTCTACATTGGTAGGAGCCGAGACTCGTTCCCGGGTGTGATGGTGCCTTCTACAAATGGACTTACTTCTTGCCACTGCACTAAAGTTACTTCACAATGCAAAGGACTTTATAATTAGTATCTTAGAATCTTTTATTCTAATTTTTTGCAATAGAGATAATCTTAAAGATTGTGGATCCTAAGGACTGACTATGGATAAGCTCTTTTGTTTTGCTTTCATGCCTCCTTTCGTAAAAGAAAAGACCTTTTTTTTGTTAAAATAAAAGAAAAGACATTCACAATTTTTTTGCAGTTCGGAAGCCGATTTTATCAAGGAAATTGTTAGAGAGCTTGAGAGAGTTCTAGATGAAATTCGACACAAGGCCACAGAAGATTATCATTGTATCAATTAGGTGCTTCCCCACGCAACGCGTGGGTTGTGGTGTAGTTGGCACTTTCTTATTTTTTTGTTTTTTTCATTTTCTCTTTTGTATTATTTCGTTTTAATTAGGCAGATACGGGCTTTGCCTTCACTTTTATTTATATACTATATCTTTATACCATTTCGTGTAGATGCGTATAATTGTGGCGTTTATTTTTTATGAATTATGAAGATGTTGTTTCTTGTTTTTGAGGATCCAATCTTATCATTGACTGATATTGTTTCCAATACATTTATTGTATTATAGATTTTCTAATTAACTGCTTATATAAACCCTTCATACGTTGATGTTGCAATAATAAGTTATTTTTTTAAAAGGTCTTCCGTGTAAGTGATTATGTTTGTATGCCCATGTTTTGGTCTAATATCAACAAGAACGTTTCTGTTTTTCTTTAGTTGACTTTGAAACCAATATTGAGTTAAGCAAATAATGGGTCGAATTATGGTGTTAATAAGTAATATAAATTCTTATATATATATATATATATATATATATATATATATTGTATATATGTGACTATAAATTTAGCTAACTAAAAAATTATGTAATATTTAAATACAATCTTGATCATATATATATATATATATATATATATATATTTTTTATTTGTGGGAGGAATGTATGAAATTATTGAATAGAAGTTATTTTTGAGTTAAATGAACTTTAATGTCTTTAAAGTGAGTTAAATATTAATAAATTTTTATATGTGTCTTGACTTTTTTAAAAAGGAATACCAAGTGTTTCCTTCCAAATTTGAAGTGATATAGTATTTTAGTTTTCTTATATGATTTTATGAACTTCAATGTAAAAGTTTTTCAAAGTAATAAGTACACTCACTGATTGAATTATAAAATTTGGAGAAATGTTTATTTCGTTTAATCATCTGCTCTTTTAAATAAATTAAATAAGTATGTTGTTATTCCTACAAATGGGACAACATATATTATAGTTTAACCATGGAGTTAAGCAATGGAAATGGAACTTGTGATTGCAAGACAAAATGCTTATATGTTACACATTGATCGTTTAAAAATTAATAGGAACATCTAATTCTCAAATAAAGTTGATTGTTTTGTTAAACCAACATATGTGAATTTAAATTTAACTATGCAAATTTAAAAAATAAATATGAATAGATTAGAAAGGCAAGAAATATAAAAGAAATATTTTTTTATATAAATAAAATAAAAATTGAAAACAATGTTAAATATATATATAATACTTTCTACATTAAAATATAGAATCAAACTCTTACAAGTTACAACACATATGAGATATAACAACATTTGATATTGGTAGGAGAGGAGGAGAGAATGTTTACTATAAGATGGTAATCCAAATTAGATAATGGAGATGAATCTTTAAAAAATAGAACAATATAATATCTATATATATATAATACTTTCTAAATTAAAATATAGAATCAAACTCTTACAACACATATGAGATATAACAACATTTGATATTGGTGGGAGAGGAAGAGATAATGATTACTTATAAGATAATAATCCAAATTAGATAAAGGAGATAAATCTTTTAAAATAAGAACAATGTAAAATATATATCATGTAGTCTCTAAAATTAAAATTTAGCATTAACAATTTACAATGATATTTCATTTTTTTTTTACAACCCATACAACAAAAATAAGAAATCAAAAATAACAAAAAAAAAACGAAAAATGATTTGAGGTATTGTAGAAGAGAATGAGAGAATGTGAAAATGAGATAGTAAAAGAATGTCAATATGAGAGAATGATAGATTGAGAGAATGCTTATTTATATGATAAGAAATGATGGAAGTTACATTTAGAACTATGGAGTTACAATAGTAATTTATTGTGTTTGAATAAAATTGAGTGGTAGAATATGATTAATGCATAATTTATTTTATTTTCAGTTATAATTTTATTTTAATGTGTGAGTTAAATGTATTGTGTTTATTGGATCTTAAATATTGATTAAAGCAATTAGAAAGCAAAAAAAAAAAAAAAATAGAAAACATTAAATGAAAATCAACCAATAAGGAGAGACCAAAACCTTACTTTTATATATATGATATATTGCTTTAAACTTTGAAATGAGAAATATATTATAAACAATAATTTTACATGAGAAATATATTAATTTAGCCAACCAAAATATGAATATAAGTTTAGCCAACCAAAATAAATAAAAAATATTAAAATTTAACCAAAAATAATTTCTCTTGAAAGATAATAAGTTAGTAGGAGGAATGAATTAATGTACAATTATTGGATAGGAGTTACATTTGAGTTAAATAGAGTTACATGTCTTTAATTATAAATAAATATTTTAATTTTTTATAACCTAAAATAAAAGGAATACCAAGTGGCTGAATCAAAATTCACATGATTTGGTTGTTTGTTGATATAAACTCAACACTTACACATAATATTTCAAAATAAAAAATATTACTTTTGAAGTGACAAACTAAATTAGTTTTCTTATAAAAATATATGAATTCTTCAATCTCAATAATTTTAAAATCCCAAGGATAACTTATATATTTTTGGTTTTCACTCATCAATTTAATATATAGTGCTAGATTTCATACTAATGGTTTCATCTTTAGAGAATTTAGTGAAATGATATTTTTAAAATTATATTATATTTTTATATTTAAGTTCCAGTTGAATATGTTTTGTTTTTTGGATCATTTTTTATTTTGATTAAAGACACAAAAAACCAATTGTTTAATTATGTTCTTTTTGTTTTCAACAACCTCAAATCATAAAAAATAAATATATATATTATATTGATCTCTGCAGATTTAACAATTGGATCACAAAACAAAATAGTCTTTATAAATGGATAAATGGATAATTATATTGATCTTTAAATATTATATTGATCTTTATAAATTATTAAAAATGATACATGAATATTTGAGATAACCAGAGACATAATAGATAATTACATATGGATCATTTCAACTTTATGATCTTATTGTGTGGTGAATATTGTAAGGAAGTATGAAAATAATGACTTATAAGATGTTAATATAAAATAGAAAATGGAGATAAACATTTTTAAAGATTAAAATAAATATATAAGATATACATATCATACAAACTCTAAAACTAAGCTTTTACAATGATATTTGATTTGATTTTTTATAACCCATATAACAACAATAACAAAAAAAATACAAAACAAAACAAAACAAAACAAAAAAAGAGATTTGAGAGAATGAAAGAGTGATAGACTAAGAGAATAAGATAATGAGTATTTATAGGAAGAGAAATAATAAAAAATTACATTTAGAAAAATGAGAGTTACAATTCTAATTTATTGTTTTGTTTTAATACAATTGATTAATACAACTTAGTGGATAAATAAAGTTAATGCATAATTTATAGGGAGAAGCTATAAAGATTTCAGTTTTATATCATGTGAGTTTAATGTAAAAATTAATTGTTTTAAATTCGTGTTTTAATATAATTTTATTTTTTATTAAAATTGCATTGCCAAGTGGACCAATAAGGAGAGACTGAAACTCTACTTTTATATATATGATTTTCTCCAGAATAAGAAAAGAAAAAAGATGTATCAATTTTTTTCCTGAAAGTGAGAATAAAAGTCTTGGAAATGGTCATATCAATTTCTCACATGTAAGAGGTCAAGAAGACTCAAGAGGAGCAAAACGGAGAAGTTCTGATATATAAACGTGGTGCAAAGTACGTTAGATAGAGCACCGTTTTTCAATAATTAAAATAGATTCACCCTAGGTTGCATGAAAACGGAAACGGATACGCGGAAGCGAAACGTTTCGGAAATGGGAAACGATTTTTTTCTAAAATTAAAAGATGGAAACATATGTATTATAGACGGTCCTAGCACCGGAGATATTACCAGTACGGCTGCCCCCTGTGTGAGGGGGAGTTTCGGGGTTCCACGGTCTCTCTCGAGTTTTACTTGTTATGTCGATGGTTCCTGGAAAGCAACAGATCCTTATGTGGGAAGAGGATGGTTTTGCATGTTGCCTTGGGGCGACGCTCCCATTATGGGTGCTGCCAACATTCGCCGTAGTCTCTCTCCTCTTCATACTGAGGTACAAGCCCTTATCTGGGCTATGCGATGTATGATTGGCGCAGATAATCAATCTGTAGTTTTTCTCACCGACTGCTCTGACTTAGTGAAGATGGTATCTTCGCCTTCTAAGTAGTCATCTTTTACACCTTACTTGGAGGACATTCAGGCGGATAGAGAGGAGTTTGCTTCTTTTTCCTTGGTTTATGTCCCACGCTCTCAGAATGGCAAAGCGGATAATTTAGCGCGACGGGGTCGCACAGTTCCGCACCTAGCTACTTTTGTAAACAATGTTCCTTCGTATTGGCTTGTTTGAGCCAATATTGTTTTTCTGTTGTAAAAAAAAAAAGAAACGTATGTATTATATATATGTATACATAGTAAAACACCAAACATAAAAATTATATCATAAGGAATATTTGAAACAACACAAATTCAAAATATAAATATTAAATAGTTAAATTAAAACATTAATAATATTATATATTTATATGTATCATGAATATATATTTTTAAATTATTTATTTACTAAGTTTCTAAGTTAAAAAAAAATTTCTCTCGTGTTTCCAAAAGAAAAACGGAGTTTCCATCGTGTTTTCAAACAAATATTTGTAGGAATCGTGTTTCCATGACTTGTTTCCATGTTTCCACGAGTTCCGGTTTCTGAAACTTTTCGGAAACGGGAAACAGACATTAAAAAGAGTTTTCATGCAACATAGAACTCACCAATTTCTTTATTTCATTGTAAATAATATATAAGGACTTTGCATATTATTTTTTGTTTAAATGTAGAAATTTTTTTCTTACATTTTTATTTTTATTGTCTGAAATTATGATACCTACATAGACTAGAGTAGATAATCATTTTTAATTATTCAGTTCATGATATGTGCAATATAAATTAGTTATTTTTATAAAAATATTTTTTTATAAAGTCTTGAAACTGTCACGCGTTAAGAAATTACATTACCAAGGGCTACAATATCTATGTTTGTATTTTAATTTTACCAAGGGCGAATGAAGAAGGGAATTGGTTACTACTCACTAAGCTTCTTTTATACAACACATAAGTGATCAGCGCAGGTCACACACTGGAATCAAGTTGATTTTCATTTTGGTAAGAAAGAAGAAGCCTTCTTGAACCAAACTGGTGAAGAGCTGTCTCGCCCCGTCCCTCGCTCAAGTATTTTATCAACCTCCGGCGAAAAGCTTTGGTTGTGTTCTTGCTGGCCAGGCTGGCTCTGTTGTGGCTATTACAATACTTCGGGCTGGAAAGGTCTCTTAACTTAATGACTTTACAAAGTGATTTTGTTTCCGTTGCTCTCTCTGTTTTTGTGGCACTACTTTATAACATTGAAAGATTGCTAATATTGATTGATCTCTGTTATTGTGGCACCAATTACTAAGACTGAAAGAGATTATTACTACATGTTTCGACAGTTCCTTGTTTCAATAGCTTGTCCTCTCCTCCTATGTACCGGATTCAGGAATCAAACGACTGCCCTATTTAACGATTCTTGAAATCAAACTGGTGGAAACATCTTTGATGGCCATTCTATCTCGCCCTGTGGTCCATCAAGTGTTCATCAACTTCCGAGGAAAGGATATTCGCCACGGCTTCGTCAGTCACCTAAAAGAAGCGTTGAAAAAAAACAATATCGACTTCTTCATGGATACACTTGAACAAAGAGGAAGAGACCTGAAACACCTCATTAAACGGATCGAAGAGGCCACTGTAAACTATAAACGGGTTAACCATTTTGCCTGCCTCTGTTTTCTTACTCAAATTTTACAGATCCGAAGCCGAGTTTATGAATAAGGTTGTAAAGGCGGTTGAGGAAGTTTTAACCACACCATTCAATATTCTGATGAAGCAAAAGAAGGCAATTGTGTGGAAAATGTGAAAGCATTTAACGTTCCACTGGCTCTGCTTTTGTCATGGTTTGGCTCGACATTTGAGCTGATTGGTGCAGTGCTCTGCTTACTCGTTGAGACTGTTCAATCTGATGAAGGAAGAGAAGATGATCATGTGAAGAATGAAAACATTTAGCATTCCATTGGCTCTACCATGGTTATGGTTTGGCTCAGCGGTTGAGCTGATTGGTGCAGTGCTCAGCTTACTCACTCAGACTGCTCACAGGTATGCCTCACCAGCGATGGTTATTCTTGCTAGTCAGGCTGGCTCTGTTGTGGCTATTTCGAGCCCAACTGATACGTCTGTTTGAGAAAAGCTTCTGTTTCGAGTTTGTCTCTTTTTTTTCTTTTCTTTCTTTCTATGTGGCTTTAATTGCTAATGGAAATAATTCAAATTTGCTCCTCCTTGATGTAGTTCAATTGGAAACAAAAGAAGGAATAAACATTTCTCTGAATTCTATCTTTGGCTAAAAGATTATACAAGAATACGAATTAGTAAATCTTCAGGTGAGTTTTTATCCAAGTATGTGTGTCATCTCTGTTCTTTTCCATCTATGTCAATACCCATTGGCCATTGCAATGAAATATCGACCCTTCTATCTTGACCAGTTTGAAGTGAAGCATTGAGTTCCGAGGTTATGCATAGATCTTTGGGTATAATCTGAAAACGTTGATATCCGTTGGATAATTGATGTTCTGCTCAAGTCTGTTGTTGCATTGCAATTGATTTTTATGAGGGACATGGGTGATGAACTACGACATTGGCTTAATCTTCCACTCTAATTTTTAGGGAGGTTCAAACTAATTCACAGTTACAATACCAATGGCTGCTTTATTTGGCAGATGGTTTCTTTCTTAAGAGCCTCTAGTGAAAGCTATCTTATCTAGATCATTGGTGAAGAAAACAAAAAAAGATGTCTTTTATAGTGGAGATTGAAGCAATACTTTACGAACTAGAATCATTTTTCTGAGTCGAGTTTATAATAAGATATCGCAACTGTATTTCCTACGTGAAATTCTAGGTTTCTATGTTACCAAGGTGTGATTAATATCTATCCAACATCGAGAGTCGAGACAATGGTTGGTGTACATGGGAAAATGTTGAACCTTGGTATTGTACTTACCAATTTAAGAGACGAGGAACAAACAAAAAAGAATGCATTAACCAAAATGGTAATGTAAACCAATCTCTCCTAACAAAATCTCAACTGCACTGTCATACCACATAGAAATCAGTCTTGTTTGGTACAAAAGCATCATTAAGAACACAAAGCAAGTGCAAAAATTCCAAGTAAATAGAAACACTTAATAGCCGCCCTTGAGATCGTTGACAACATCGTAAGGGATGGGAGTAACAGTCTCCAAGGTCATACCTTCAACCATGAAACCCGGTTTAGGACCTTTAGGTTGTCTCTTGGTGCTGATTGTCTCACCTCTGGCTTTAGCTGCAGCCTTGAGCTCATCGTTCTGCTTCTTCCTCAGTTTGAACTCCTCAGCACACCTTGATTGCTGCACATGCTCCACACGCACATGTATCCTCTTCCTTATGATTCTGTTCCCAATCTATAAACCAAACCCAAACACAAAATTAAGTTACACTCCAATTTAATAACTCCAAATAGCAAAACCCAAAACATGAGTCCTCTAAACCAATACAAAATCTCACATTTCAGAACTGAGACAGATACCAAAGCCATAAAAAACAACACAAACACACACAGATCCTTGAAATTCAACAAATCAACACATTACAAACCTGTTTGTTGACTTCAACACCAACGGCACGCTTGGTAACGTTCCAGATACGACCAGTACGACCATGGTAGAACTTGTGAGGCATACCCTTGTGGATGGCTCCATTAACCTTGACATCGACGTAATCACCGACCTTGAAGGTTCTGAGGTAAGTGGAGAGTGGGATATAACCCTTCTTCCTGAACGGTCTCGCGAAGAGATCCCTAGTTCTCGCCCTCACTCCGTGTCCCGCCGGCATTTTTACTCCTCTCTCACTTCTGTCTCTGGTGAAACCCTAAAAATGGGAGAGAGTGATGAAACTAGTTTAAAAGGCTTTTTGTATACATGGGCCTATTGGGCCTTATATATTTATGTCTTATTGAATTGACAGAAAAGCCACTGTACTTTCAGTTATTTCTGATTTGCACCCTGGTATATTAATTTATGGATTGAACAAAAGTACATAACCAACACGTGGCCGGAAAACCTGAGCTTCTGATATACCAGGGTGCAAATCAGAAATAACTGAAAGTTTAAAGTTGTGGTTTTTAACATTATGAAGAAGGGAACACGAAGAATTTATACAAGTTTAAAGTTGTGGTTTTTTTTGTGCACAAAAAAAAAAGTTGTGGTTTTTAATTATTTGGTTTTTCTATCTCGCAAGTCTAAATTCATTATCAGACAAAATCAAGTTTGTTCTTTTAGTCCTAAAGAATATCCATTATTTATAAATAAAAATGTCCTAAGATTCAAATTTGTCTTTATATAAAGAAGAGATCAATTTAAATACTTAAATATTAACATTTAATCATTTGTTAATAATTTTCTAAAATTATCCGAAATTATATCTTATTGATTTTCATATCGACCGTTGATGAATTCGTAAGATCTATAGTTTAGAAGAAAAATGAATACCACCTCAATTTCTCGTTTGTTTCCAAACCGTCAGAAGTATCGGCCTGGTCAATGGTTAATCGGCGATTCGACTATGGGGTCAGATCGTTGGATCGGACCAGGCTCTGATACCATGACCGACGAGTTGACCGAGGTATCACGGTACGTCCGGTACCAAGCTTCGGACATGAGTGGTACGGGAAGCCGATAGCACAACCGATCATCGTGAACCGAAGGGATTATAAGTTCCCATCTCTAATCTGTGCAAGCCTGTGGGATTGGTTAGTTGTATGGCTAAGCACAAAGGGATGGGTCAAGGTTAAAGTTATATTTCGCTGCCTATAAAGGTTTACAAAGCAAGGCCGCGAGCCAAAGCTAAGTAACAGAATCAATGGATATACGGCCGGGAATAGGGCCGTACGGAAGCCGTGACCACGGACGCAGAGACGTCCGAGTCAGGGTCTTTCAAGTTGGTATCAGAGCATGCGCGATCCTGTGAGGACGTATGCAATTGTGCTATGTGTTCGGACGAAATAGAAATCGCTGTTAAGACCGAAAACATGCTTGGGAACGGAAATGTGTTCGCCAAGATGCACTCGTGAATCGAGCGATTGTTCAAAACGTCGAACACATAGCATATCGACCAGAAGGTCGGGAATTACGACCACGTCCGGGGAGGACCAGGGTCAGGGAATATCGACCAAAAGGTCGGAAATTATGACCGCGTCTGGGAAGGACCAAGGTCGGGAATTATGACCGCGTCCGGGAAGGATCAAAGTCGGGAATTAAGACCGCGTCCGGGAAGGATCACGGTCGGGAAATATCGACCAGAAGGTCGGGAAACAGCGACCAAAAGGTCAGGAATTATTAAACGCACCGAATTCGAGGACGAATTCATTTTAAGGGGGTAGATTTGTAATGCTCGCGTCCCGTGATCCTAAAGGGGGGCAATTTGTTTTAAGCAAAATGATTGCTAGATGAGCTTAAGTAGCTAAGCTACTAGCTCAACTAGCTGGAACATAAGCTGAACGAGCTGAACGAACTGGATGAACAAGTCAGTTCAGCTCTGGACAGCTATCGGCCAGCTGAGGATAGCTATCGGCCAGCTGCGGACAGCTATCGGCCAGCTAGCGTCAGATCGACCAGCTGCCACTAGCTCGACCAGCTGCCAAGGAGCTTGACCGAGCTCGGCCAGCTGGACAGTGGTGGACAGTGTGCAGGTCAGCTGGGTAGCTCGTGGGCGGTCATGAGACGTAGTGACCGAACAGGCATGTCTGAACAGACATGGACGAACGGTCATGGCCGAACAGGCATGACCGAACATGCACGGCCGAACATACACGATCGAAGAGTCTTGTCGGACAGGTACCTTTTGGGGCCTAGACTTCAGCCAAAACCTTATAAATAGAGAGTGTGGCCTTCATTTTCAGACACCACCATCATCCATCCATCATCCATCAATGCTAAGAAGAAAAGGGGGTGCGGCTCAGTGAGTACTACGGTACATCGTCCGAACTGATGCGCATGCTACTTCTCTATTGACGGTACGATGAGACGAGCGACGGTTCGACAATCGGGTCGAACCGATCGAAGGATAAATGGTGGTTCGGCCATGGAGTCAGTCTGATCGCAGGATGATCGACGGTTCGATCATAAGCGTCGGACCAATCGAAAGGTCATCGACGATCCGCGTCAATGGACGGATCGATCGAGGATAGACTGGTGATTCAATCGCTAGTCGGATCGCAAGATCAAAGGATCGACGATACGAGCCGTAGGTTGGATTGGTCGGTCGGGTGGTCGGCAAGTCAGTCAGAAGTATCGGCCCGGTCAGTGGTTGATCGGCGATTCGACTATGGGGTTAGATCGTTGGATCGGACCAGACTATGATACCATGACCGACGAGTTGACCAAGGTATCACGGTACGTCCGGTACCAAGTTTCAGACATGAGTGGTACGGGAAGCCCATAGCGCAACCGATCACCGTTAACCGAAGGAACTATAAGTCCCTATCCCTAATCTGTGCAAGCCTGTGGGATTGGTTGGTTGTATGGCTAAGCACAAAGGGATGGGTCAAGGTTAAAGTTATATTCCGCTGCATATAAAGGTTTACAAAGCAAGGCCGCGAGCCAAAGCTAAGTAACAGAATCAATGGATATACAGCCGGGAATAGGTCAGTACGGAAGTCGTGACCGCGGACGCCGAGACGTCCGGGTCGGGGTCTTTCAATTGTCATGTTCGAATTCGAAACCAAAATGTGGAAGATTATTGAACATGCCACGTACGTTGCAAAGTACACTAGAGAACAGTCTCTACGTTATAATAATGTGTCCTTGGATGGAAATCTGTATTGGACAGCTTATAATCTAGAAACTAGTCGGTATTTCATCCGCGTCCTCGATGTTTTGAAAGAGATAATCAAGCCCTTTTGTGTCCTACCGTTTAAGAAGAGAAATTATTCCCATACACATGTCCTCACGGTTTACAAGGGAGATCGGTTTTCGTTGTTAGAACAGTGCAAGGAAACAAGGAAGACTAAGATTTGGGTGACAAAGAAGAAAATTAGGAGTGGAAGTAATGGAGACGATGTGGTGTGGATTAAATTCATGAAAGTTAAGACCTAACTATCCCAGGTTTTATCACGAGCTTTCAAGATACATGGTGGATGATATATAAAGAAAGTGTTTGTACCGGGGATTGCACAACACTAAGTAAATAAAGATTTTTTGGGGAAAGAGTGAAGCTGGTTCTTTTATTAACAATAAAAACGTGAGATCGTCACTAACACGAGTCAAGATTGAGCTTGTCAGTTCACACGAAAACTAACAAGCCAATAATGACGAGCTCGGAAGCTGAAATGAATTATACAAAAGACAATATCGGTTTTAGATGCAAAGTATTGCTCTCGGGGTCTTGTACGCGAGTCAGGTTGGTGATCCTAATAAGTGATGTTTCCTTTTATAGGCGATTGTTGACCTAGAGTTTCCTAGAGTTTTCATCGTGAATTCCCGAGATTGCCCTTTGCGGATTGTTAATGGCTTGCTTCCAATTTTGTCAGGCCGAGATCACAATTAATGAGTCTTGTTGGGCCGAGCGGCATATTGGGCGCAGCCCATGTCCAACAATAGTCCCCCCTTAGTCCGGAGAGCGGCAGTTCTTCTGTGATCAGCGGGCGTGCTTGAATTCTGTTAATATGCCTGCTCGGCACAGATCGTCTCGGGTTGCTAGTGAGATTGCTGATGATCGGCGATCGACAAGACTCCACAGTTGGAGATCGGCACGGCGCTGATGATGTGGAATCGGACAGGGGTCACCGTGATGACTTGACTTTGAGCGGGTTCGATCGATCTTGCTGGGCGTCGTCGAGGATCGCCGCACGAGAGAGTGATCTAGGTGAGATCGGTAGATTTAATGATTCTAGGGGGATCGAAGATCGGCCGATTGAGATGAGTTGAGCGGGGGTAATGAGTTGAGCAGTGGTAATGAGCTCGGCGGTGAGCTCGGCGAGATGAGCGGAGGTAATGAGTTGAGCGGTAGTAATGAGCTCGGCGGTGAGCTCGGCGAGATGAGCGGAGGTAATGAGCTCGGCGAGATGAGCGGAGGTAATGAGCTCGGCGGTGAGCTCGGCGGTGACCTCGGCGGTGACCTCGGCGAGATGAGCGAGAGGAGGTCGGCGCCACCGAGAGTGAGATTGTGGTCGGCAAGCGAGAGAGTGAGTGAGTGAGTTTGAGGTCGGCATCGAAAATGAGAGTAGAGATCGGCCATGAGAAGGAGAGTAGAGGTCGGAAGTTGGTGACGAGCTGAGGGGGTCAGTAAATGGATGTAGGACTTGCGATCAAGTGGGGAGATCGGCAGGGGGAGGTCGGCCTTGCAATCGATGGGGAGATCAGCATGGCCTTGTGATCGAGGGGAGATCGACAGGTTGAGCTCGACCTTGCGATCGACAAGTGGAGATCAACGGATGGAGGTCGGCGATATGAGATGCGCTCGCATCCTACATCCTTTCATGGGAGAGGCAATGAGAGGTTTGATCGACAACTTGAGATCGGCAATTGCGATAGTGCGGGAGAAGGTTGAGGTTAGCACCGAGAATGAGTTGAGATCGGTACTGAGGAGAGTGGAAGTCGGCACCACGCTTGAGATTGGAGGTCTACATTGAGAATGAGTGGAGGTCGCCACCATGAACGAGTGTGGCAAACGCAAGCGAGCACAAGAGCGTCGAGCATGAGGACGGCGAGCACGAGAGCATTAAACGTGAGTGCGTCGAGTGTGAGGGCGGCGAGCGTGAGGGCGTCGAGCATGAGGGCGGCGAGCGCGAGAGCGTCGAACGTGAGGAAGGCGAGCGCGAGAGCATTGAACGTGAGGAAGGCGAGCGTCAAGTGTGAGGGCGGCGAGCGCAATCACGTCGAACGTGAGGGTGTCGAGCATCGAGCGTGAGGGTGTCGTCGTGAGGGAGCGGGCAAATGTTCGATATGCAGCTCGGCTTTGTGCCTTACCAGAGTTAAGTGGTAGACGGACTCGCCGTACCTTTAGGTGCGGCATTCTTGTCCGGCTTACCCTGTGGGTGCTTGGAGTTGACAAGAACATGCAAGCCGGAGCTTGTCTTATTAGTTTAGGCACCCTCAAGATAGTGCGAGACATGCTGGGCTTTTTGCTTGGTTTCGAGATGTATTTTACGGGGCGAGACGTCTCTCGGCTTATCCTATTACGTGTTTTGAATACCAAGTTTTTGGGTGGTAGTTGAGATGAGCTCGTCGTACCTTTTAGGTGCGGCCCTGGTGTCCGGCTTACCCTGTGGGTGCCCCGAGGTCGGCAAGAGTGTGCAAGTAAGAACTTGGCTTATTCAAACTTGACCGCCTGCTAGCTGAATGCGAGACTGGGCTCGGCTTTTTTTGTGCGGATTATTTCACCGCTGCATCCATGTGGAACGCATTTTAAATCGTACACCTGGCCGGGGTGACGATGTAGAAGCTGGACACTCGTTAAGACGGACTCGTTCGAGAGAGCTTATTTGATTAAGTGTACTCTTGCGAGTGTAACTTTTTTATTAATGGTGTTCTTACGAAGAATTGACGAGCTCGGTATGCCGAGCGTTCTTTTTTTTTTTTGAACTCATTTTGCTATGAGACTTCTTTGTGTTGAGGGTGAATAGAAGGATCCGAGAGAATTCGAGTGAGATTGGTGGTTGTGAGCATGTTTGAATATTCCTGATGAGAGCGGCCGTTGGCCATAGGCTGTAAGGGATTTGCGTTACACTCGGTTGCATTTACGTCTAAAATATTGAGCTGGTCGGCTCTTGGCGTGGAGGTTCTTTCGTGTGTTTTATGATGAGAAACCGATATGTTTATTGGAGTCGAATTGGAAAGTAGAGAGCTCAGAGGGAATAAGAACTATGCAGAGATTGAGAGCGGCACTCGGCAAATGCAAACTGTTGATTAACTAGTCGACGCTAGGTTTGTTGATGCGGAGATCAAGTGTGATTAACACGTTTGACTTCGGATCAAAAGGTCATGGGTTCGACTCCCACTGTGGTCGCTTCTTTCTTTTCTTTTCTTTTCTCGGTTTGGTCGTACACTTAAAACCTAGCCGCCGCTCAAAGTACCAACCACGTGGTCGCCATCCGTGGGAATCGGAGATGTCTGATCAGCATGGTTCGGCGGCTGTCGAAAACGAGATCACCATGGTCGGTGGTTTCGTTCGAGATCTGGTGCATGGAGGTCGACACAGACCGTTCATGGGCTCCACTTTGACTCTAGCGAAGTTGGTATGAGCAGCGTCAGAGGGCGGCACGGTGACAGAGAGGGGTCATTCACAATGAGGTCGGCGATAATGGTTCCTCTCTTCGCGGGGTCGCTGGTTGGCACGGTCCATTGATGGTTAACACCGAGGTTGCTGATTCTTTCGGCCTGGGTTCGATGGCGGAAATAACAAGGTCCACTGAAGGGAGGTCGGCGCTGCTGTCTTATTTTACCCATCGCGAGGTTGGCATGAGTGATATCGGAGGGCAGCATGATGGTGAAGATCTCGATGAGATGTTGGTTCCAGGCCATGGACTCGAGATGTTCGTCGAAGCTTGCGTGATGCCAGCGAGGTTGGCAATTGTTAGATGCGGATCGTCAATTTGGGGTTGACAACAGTCGATTTATGTTTATGCTCCTCTCTCTCTTTTCTTCTCTCTTGTTCGATTGCATCTCCTAGAACCCTAGCTCGCCGCCACTCAAGACCAAACCCATGGTTGGCAGTTTGAGATCGGAAATGGTAGGTCGGCATGTCCCTTTAGTTTTAGACAGAAATGGGTTTGCTGAATCAGGGTCGGCGCGCCATAGTCCGGGTTACATCGAGCGCGATGGAGCTGATAACATCAAACCGGACAGGGGTCGCCGCTCTATGGGTCGCGAAAACAGATCCTATGGTTTCGGTGGGGTCGAGAGCGGCAACTTAAGTAGTGAGATCAGGACCCAAAACGAGGGTGGTCGGCGAATCGGGATTGAGATCGGCGATTGTCAAGCAAGATTGGTCGATCACCGCTCTCAGGTTGCATCTTTAGGTGCCGGAGCAAGGGTTGTATGTTCAGCTTATCTGCGGCAAATCGAGCTCGGCGTTCCGAGTTTGAGTGGAGAGATGGGTTTTGCGAGTGGTGCGGCAGATCGGCGCATTGGTTCAAACAGAGGTTTGCATGATGGGACTGAGGTTGGTGTTGCAAGTGCGAGTGTGGGTTGGCGAAGGGACGAGCGTGAGGTCGGCACAGTTGAGGGCGCCACCACCATTGGTTGTCGAATCGAGGTCGGTTCCAATCTCGTGGTTGATAGTTCCCGCGAGGTCGTCTGATGATGGCGATGCCGACCTCATGATGGGAGGTCGGCGTCAGGAGGGGTTTTAACGTGATTGGGAATGAGGCTGAGTTTGGTACTGCGAGTGACGGAGGTCGGCAGAATGTAGAGATTGAGAGAGATCGGCGGGACTTGAACGGGGTCGGCACTTCTCGCAAGGTCGTCACATCCCACGAGGTCGGCAGTTCCCGTGAGATCGCCTTTGGCGACATTGGGCTGATCAAAGGGTGGAGCGACCGAGAATCTGCCGATCTGGATCCGGCTAGCTTTGAGACCGATCGAGGGGATGTGGAGCTGAGCGTTGATGTTTGGTTTGGTTGTCGCGAGCTTGGCGATACCTCTCATGAGGTCGGCACTTCTCACGGTGATGCTTTCGACGGTATCGATAGATATTGGGTAAGAGTGGAGATTTTGGTTTCACCATCGAGGGTTTGATCGACGATCGTGATTTTGATGACATTCTTGAGTTTGGTGAAAAGTGATGGTGTCATGGATCTTTCTTTGGCTAAGGAGAGGCCGACTACATCACCCATGGCTGTTACTAGAGGTAAAATAGGTGCTCTGAGCGCTCCCAAAGTCGATGGTGTGTCGGTGCTTGTTCCTCTATTGTTGGAGTCAGTTGATTTGATTATGGTTAGCTTTTTATGTTGTAGCGAGTGTGTCAAGTCGCTCGGTTGTTCGCCTGTCCTGGCTAACGAGTATGTCCATGATAGTGTACATCAGATCGTCGAGGTTGTTTCTGTGTCCAGCAAGCAAGGGAGCTGGGAGGGCGGCACTGTCAGTAAAAACTAGAGTCACGGTTTGGAGATGCTAGGCATGTGTGGTAACAAGAGGTTCTGATGGCGTATCGAGCGCTGGTGTAGAGGTTGTGTTGTTCAGAGTAGCGTCCTCGACTGTTGTCATCGCGGAAGGTGGAGGTGGGAGAGTGGCAGCGTTGGTGACCAGCTGGGGCTGCGGCAGGACCGACTTCAGCGTGTGCAGCTATGAGAGGCTCGGAAGGCGCGTCGGGCGCTGGCGGAGAAATTGTGCTCGGTAGGGAGCCTTCGGTTGTGCTCGGCGGAGGGACAGTTTGTGTTCTCGTTCGCCCCCATCGCTGCTCTGTTGCTTTGTTGAGGTCTTCGCTGTGGTTCGTCATGAGTCTTGAAACTTCGAGGAAGTGAGGACCGTCGGTCTTGATTCGTCAAAAGAAGCGCTCTACTCTTGCCCCATGGTGGGCGCCAATTGTTTGTACCGGGGATTGCACAACACTAAGTAAATAAAGGTTTTTTGGGGAAAGAGTGAAGCTGGTTCTTTTATTAACGATAAAAACGTGAGGTCGTCAATAACACGAGTCAAGATTGAGCTTGTCAGTTCACAGGAAAACTAACAAGCCAATAATGACGAGCTCGAAAGCTGAAATGAATTATACAAAAGACAATATCGGTTTTAGACGCAAAGTATTGCTCTCGGGGTCTTGTACGCGAGTCAGGTTGGTGATCCTAATAAGTGATGTTTCCTTTTATAGGCGATTGTTGACCTAGAGTTTCCTAGAGTTTTCATCGTGAATTCCCGAGATTGCCCTTTGCGGATTGTTAATGGCTTGTTTTCAATTGGACCGAAATCACAATTAATGAGTCTTGTTGGGCCGAGCGACATATTGGGCGCAGCCCATGTCCAACAGAAAGACTTTCATCATGTGTTGTAGCAGCAATAAAAATAAACAAGCTTACGTTTATGTTGTGAGGGGAGATGTGTGCAGAAAGATTAGGATAGAGATGAAGTGGCTCATCAGTCAGGTTGCTCTATTCATGTCCCAAATCTGATTCCTTTTTCTTTGAGACTATCGTCTTTCGATGAAGTGAACCAAGAAGATTTACAAGTTTGATCCCCATTGTCGCTTTCTTGCTTTCTTGTTTGTTTTTGTTTTTGTCTTTTAACTATCAATCTTTCTGTGTCAAATTGGTTCTCATTGGTTTGGAAGGATACTACTTAGTCTACTTTCATTGTTTTTCCCCTAAAGGTTCAAGACATTCACAATTTGTTTGGCCTAATTCGAGTAATAGACTTTTGGTTTAATTCTTGTTCGTACACATGAGAAAATAAACCAAACTGAAACAAAAATTTATTTGTTTCACAATTTTTTGAAAAATTGTGTTATGGCTTGAGAGTATTGTAGAATGTAAGTTTGTTTCCTCTATATCAACATTATCTAGCAAAGTAGTGTTGCATTTTACGCATGCCCTGTTCGACACAAGAAAGGATGTGCAAGCACCTTAATAGAAAGTCATTGCTTCTTTTTCCAGTGAATTTCTGTTTACAGAGAGAGCTCTACTGGTTTTTCCCAAAGACTGAGATCTAGAGAGTTTAGAGGAAAGGAGAGAACACCCGATAGGTCGTACAGAAAACGCGGAAGAGACTTACGAGTCTAATGCCATGAAGTGGATCTGTTTACGGGCATGTTCTGGGACAAGCCGGTCCAAAGTTTCAGGAGGGATACCAGAGAGTTCTGTAAGACACAAGCTTATCAATCAATTCATGCAACACACACACACACACATATATATCCGATTTCGAGCTGACGAAGGATCACAGATTCATATGAATAATGAGTGGTGATTACTACAAGAGACGAGCAATTTGGATCTTAACGCCATGAAGAACACATTAGAAGACTTTTTTTTTTTTCTATAGAAGGCTCAAGAGAATCCCACATCGGTCCTTATATTCTAAATAACTAACTTCAATTTACTAACTATGCTCATTGCTGAAAGAGCATATAATATTGTTGATTATGGTTTATAATTGTATGACTATTAGAAATCAGGTGATTAAGCAGCCTACAAGCTAGTTGAGGTCGGGATCAACCCAATAATTTTCGTCCCCTAAAAAGAATTTTAACAACAACAAAAAAAGAAGCAAAATAAGGGTACCTTACCTTGCGGTTTAAAATTGAAAAGTGGAGGAAGTGGCCGGCCGTTTGGCAGACGAGCGTTTGGGTTTCTTAGCTCATCAAAGAACGGGTGGATACAAGCTTCCACCTATCAGAACACCATAAGACATATTTATAAATGGGTTAGCTTCTGATTCTGATTCCAAGCAATATATGAAAGTGGAATATGTAACAAAATCAGAGAAAACTATGAATAGTGTACCGCTGTGCATCTCAAATTAGGAGAATACTGGAAGAACCTACAAAGAAGATCTACTGCTTCAGGTGGCAAACGTTTTTGGAAGACCTGAAAAGAACAAAAACATGATTTTTGTGCTGTAAAAACCAAGAAGATCACCAAAGCGAAATTTTAGCACAGGGCACAAAAAAAAGATAGGAATAATATAGAGCAAGCTACAGAGTTATGTAATGTCAGCTGAATAAAACTTCTTCTAATTAGAAAATTAAACAAGGGAGAAAAGCCAAGATTATGAAGACTAATTGATTTCAAATTCTTTGTTTACATAACGATCTTATACACAAAGATTCCATTGATTAAACAGAAGTACTTTATTTCATTCAAAAAGTACTACGTCTTAAGTCATGTCTCTCAGTAAGGTTGTCAAATTGCTCTTTGAGCCAGATGAATGAAATATGAAATTATGAAGTTAATTGATCACCCTCACTAATCGGAGATAAGATTGGACAGATATTTGCACCTAGAATCCAATTGATTAGGTGACTAGCGGCATACCTTGTGCCAAGGATGAGGTTTAATCTGAGGGAATTTAAATTCTGTGTAGTTTGGATTCATACATTTGATCTCCTCCCTTGTTGGTGTACCCAAAACCTGCATGACAATTAAAATCCCATGAAGAAAAAATGTAAGAGGTCCAACTAAAAGAATCATCAGCAGTGAGCAACTATTAATCAGTGCCAGCTCTAACATATGTCATTTTCTTTGTAAATACTAAACCCTAAAAGAACTGATAGCAAAAATACTACCTTTATGATTTCGACAAGTTGATCTACTCCACTTTCGCCTGGAAACAGAGGCTGTATAACAAATTCCACAAGAGCAGAAACGACTAAGAGAGTGAAGAAATAAAATAACAAGCACAAAATCATATAGTTAATACAAAATTACTGCTCCAACCTGTCCAAGAAGCAGTTCAGCCATCACACAACCTGTGGACCATATGTCTATTGCAGTTGTGTACTCAGTGGCTCCAAAAATGAGCTCGGGGGCACGGTAATATCTCGAACAAATGTAAGAAATATTGGGTTCTCCTTTCACCTGTGGAGCATGACACGTCATAATCCAAGCATGAATCAGGAAAAACAAACCACTAAGAGCTATACAGCTGATAAACTTTACCAACACTTTCGCACTCCCAAAGTCACAAATTTTTAGCTGATGTGTGTGTGGATTCACCTGCACATCAAAATAGGTGTAAAAGTATAAGTTTGTTGATATTAAACAATACCACATTTTCTAAGAAAAATTTAATCAATTGCAGGTACGGCGAGTCTAGACATCTGCAACATTAATGAAATAAGTTCATTCTTTGTAAAATCACAAGAAAAGAGGATTCTAAATATTTGACCACTGACCAGCTAAAAACCAAAACTATTTCCTAAAGGTTATATTTTAACATCCTGCTTGAACCAATAACATCTCCAGTGAAATCAACTACGGAACAGAAGTCCAGTACCACTATGAGTAACGAAAATAAACATTAGCGAGATGCATACATAACCCGTTGTTAAAACTCTCCAGGCATGTAAAAACGAAATATGATCACTTCAGTATCCAACCTACTATATAATGATCAACTTTGTAGAAATAGCACTGTCTTATATCTAAACTAGTGTCTTTAAAACTCTTATGTGTGGTGACAAAGACCTTACTATAAAAAGAAATCAAACAAAAGTAGCTTACAGAAAAGTGAAACTTACTAGCAGGTTTTGGGGCTTAATATCACGGTGACAAAGACCACAACAATTATGAAGGTAAGCAAGTCCCCTGCAAATCTGTACCCATTAACATAAAATCCTCAAAGATCATTGGAGAATGTCCAAAAAATTATCAGGTTCGATTCACACTTAAGTTAAGAGTTCTACAAAATTTTGAGCATCACTTCCTTTGCATAGAGACAATCAATTATGTACAACAGTTCCAAATTCTAACGAAAAGTTGTATCAAAGAAACTGAATATTTTGGTACTTATGAGGCTTACATAAAGAGAAGCAAGAAAGATCAAAAACAGGAAATAATCACCTGATAAGTGTAGAGTTTGACATAAATCAATGGCATCAGCTGTTTCATTCTACTGTAGCTTCTGGCAGTACGATTGACAGTCTCGGGAACAAATTCAAGAACAAGATTCAGATAAACCTCTTCATTTTCTGTTCTTGAATAGAAGCTATGCTTTAAACAAACAACATTCGGATGGTCTAGCATCTGCATAATTTGTAATTCCCTGTTCTTGTACCGCTTGTCTTGTAGAACCTTTTTGATGGCAACAACCTCCCCAGTTTCTCTGCATTTAGCCTACCACAAGGATACATAAAACGTTTGGGAATCATAAACAATAGCAAGACAACAAGAAAGATAATCAAACTTACTTGGAAAACCATTCCAAAGGAACCAGTTCCGACTACGTGCTCTGCTATGTAACTAACTGTCTGTCAATCAAAATTAAACAGTTGTATAAAGATCAGTACGTCTCACAAATATTCTAAACACACTTTTTCTGGACCATCTAACCTGTCTTGATTGACCATTTCGTCCACGGAGTGTAGTTCTGATCACATGGCCAGGTTCTGCACCAACCCCATCAATGATATCTGGTTCACTGTCCTGCAACATAGCAAACTAGTTCATCAATAGATGGGTGGTCAATGAGAAAGGAAGATAAGCTACAACAGTTCAAGATGAAATAAAAAAACACCTAAAAAGGAGATGCAAAACTTACTCTCTCCTCATCAGCATCTGTCTTGTCCCTTATCTTCATCTCAAGCATATCTCTACTCAACCAATCAACTGAACTAGAAGTGTTCTTTACACTTTTGGCAGATCTCGAACTGCCTACTCCATTTCCCAGGTGAGATTCCATGGTCGTTGTTCTCAAGATAAGACGTACTAGTAGTATATGATAACACCATAAACCTTAGCAATATGATGTCCCATCATCCCATCAAAGCACCAGTCTTCTTATTTTAACGTCAAAAAAGGTGTAAGTAAATTATCAGAATATCTACCCACAGGATTCAGATCGTTGGAAAATGACAACATATAAACCAAAGTCACTAGTTTCTCCAATACTTTCCAAGAGAGAAAACTAACAAAAACAAAATATCTCAACAATAAAAACACGCAAGAAGAATAAAACGAGAGAAGAGAAACAAAATATCTCCCAACTCACTTTCATAAAAGAAATAAAAATTAGCCAATCTCTACTATCTTACCACTTTCTGAGAATATATTATTATACAAATTAGACAATTTCACAGAACCAACAAGCACATTCTTAAATCTTGTACACCAGTATAAACATCCACAAGAGCTATATAATAACTCAGTGCCCTGATATCTAACCACTTTGGGCAATGAAACTAACAAAGAGAGAAACAAAAACAAAGGAATCAACAACAAAATACCTAATTTTTTTTTTTTTTTTTATTCCAAGCTTACAATAATTTCATGGAGTTTAAGACAAAGAAACATAAAAGTCAACAATTTCAGCTTTTTAGAAAGCACCACTGAAACATAGCAATAGTGGGTGATAACACTGATACTACTACTACTACACAAGACTAGAATTGAAAAACCCAGATGAAAATTATGACAGAACCGATCTAGAATTCAACTAAAAACCCGACAAGGCTTGTCCTCTAACACTGTTGTAATTACTACAAAGAACCCTAAATTCGTCTAAGATTAGGACAAAACTACATATTTAGAAGCGGTTCGAGGCAGTGTCGTGAGGTTACAAACCGAAGACGATTGATATTACCTTCGAACGGAAAGTAAAAAAAAGAGGCATTTGATTTGATGATTGATCAGTGTCTTGTTCGTCCGTCGTCGTCTTTTTACTTTCAATTTACACAAAATTGAGATCGATTTGTTGATAAGATGATGATCATTGATTGATCAGCTAATCGAGTAGAAGCTGATCAGTGGAATTTACTGGTAGAGATAGATAGAGAGATTTCTCTGTGGTTTCTTTTGTAGATTTCTTACCGTTTTGAATCAAGAGAGGTTTCTAGAGGAAGGAATTAAACTTACATATCTTATTATTTTAAAGGTTGGTTTTTATTATAAATTATTTATTTTACAGATAAATGAGTTTAACAAGTGTTAAAAAATTTCAACTATTAGCATTTTTTTTTGTCAAACCAACTACTAACATTTATATATGAAAAATTCTAAATTTAAGAAGATGTACTTAATTAGAAGTATATGAGAAACAAATAAATATATATATATATATATATTTCTTCCATTTTCAAATTAAATTTAGTAAAATTATGCAATCAATTACTTAAAAAAAAAAATACATATTGAAATTATAAAATAACGAAAAAAGGAAAATGAAATCAAACTACTTCTATTTGTTGGTTCAGAAGAAAATGAAAGGCTAACATATTAAAAATTAATCTCATTTAAATAGAAAAATAAAAAGTTTCTAAGTTTTACATCTCACCTAACGTAATAATCTAAGGAGAAAAATAATCAAAACAAAAAGGAAATAATTTATTTTTTATGTAAAGTCAGAAAGGAAAAAATTAAACTATTTTCTAGAGAAATATCATAAAATAGCACTAAAATAAGTTTTCTGGACAATTATAGCACACACTACATAAATTTCCAAAAATATCACTATTTAACATATTACAATATTTAAATTAATTTTAAAAAAAAAAATTTGGTTTGGGTTCTCAATTTCATATTTATTGTATTGTTTTGAGGGGTAGAGTTTAATATTTTGAATTTAGAGTTTTATTTTGAAAGATTAATTTTGAAATATAGTACTATTTTAGACTTTTAGAGATATTGTGCTAAATTTGGAAAAAAACTTATTTTGATGTTATTTTTGAGAATCTTCATTTTTCTATGTCAAGTCAGAAATGAGAAATGAAAATCAAATAAGTTAGAGAAATTAGTGCAAAGAAAATATTTGGTTTTGTCGTTAATTACATTATCTTCATAGATATTTTGACATATTCCTCTTACACATGGTCAATTTATAAGATTTTATTACATGTAAAATATATGATTATCATGAACGACTCCACATACAATTTCATTACGTCCAGCCCTCCTCATAATACTCAGATCTAGTGATGATTTTTACAAGATGATAAATTAGATAATAATCCGCGCTGGTAGAGCGGAGAATTTTTTTGGGGCATTCTAAAAAATGTCCCTTTTTCCATACCCTTTTAAAAAATACCCTGTTGACCATTTTTAAAACTACCCTTCTTTATATATAAAATGACCAAATTACCCTTTTTTGAGTGACAGCAAGAATGTACAGTCATCAAAATCGAAAATATTTTCCCGACAAAAAAATTTCCCGCCAAATTTTTTTTTCCCGCCAAAATCGAAAATTTTCCCCGCCAAAAATATTGAAATTTATACCTTTTAAAAACATTGTAAACGCTTTTAAAAAACTTTTAAAAGCGTTTACAAGGTTTTTAAAAAGTTTTTAAACACATTGTAAACGCTTTTAAAAACCTTGTAAATGCTTTTAAAAAGCTTGTAAATGCTTTTAAAATGTTTTTAAACACCTTATAAATGCTTTTAAAAACTTTTTAAATGTTTTAAAAGCATTTACAAGGTGTTTAAAAACCTTTTAAAAATCTTATAAAAACTTTTACAAGATTTTTAAAATCATTGTAAAAGCGTTTACAAGGTGTTTAAAAATCTTTTTAAAAACCATTTGAAAACCTTTTAAAAACCTTTTAAAACCTTTTAAAAACCTTTTAAAACCTTTTAAAAACCTTTTAAAAATCTTGTAAAAGCGTTTACAAGTTGTTTAAAAAACCTTTTAAAACTCTTTAAAAAATCTTGTAAAAGCCTTTACAAGGTGTTTATAAGGTAGAAACCTTATAAAACCTTTTAAAAACCTTGTAAATTTTTTTTGGCGGGAAAATTTTTTTGTCGAAATTTTTTAACAAAATTTTTTTGACAAAAAAAATTTTGGCGGGAAAATTTTTTCGAAAAATTTTTGGCGGGAAAATATGTCGGAAATTTTTTAGCGGGAAAATTTTGTTTTTCTTTTTATTGAATAAAATAATTTTCATCTAAGGGTAAAATGGTCACTAAAAATTAAAAGAGGGCAAAAATAAAAATAGCCAGAAAAGAGGGTATTTTTGAAAAGGGGTATATCAAAAGGGGCATTTTTAACAAATTCTCAATTTTTTTTCATTTTGTTATTTGTTAATATTATGTTTATGTTGTATCATTCATTTACATGTTATATAATATAGTACTATATGGTGAATTTTGATTTATATTAAACTACTAATAGATAGGCCTGGAAACTACTACCGATACCCGTATTAGACCCATTTTTCGGTTTGCATCCGTACCGAAAAAGGTACCCGCAGCTTTAGGATCGAGTGAAGGGTATAATAATTATATTATCCATGAATAATGATCGAGTATCGGATATTAATTTAATTTTTGAGCGTCTCGTTACCCGTCTCATTACTCGTTTTATTATCCGACTCATAAATACACGTTAATATTTTGTAGAATAATGTTACCAGCGTGAGGAAATATTTATGTAAAATTGGATTTGTTTGTTACAAAATAATAGTAGAAAATTTATTAATTTTATATATTTTATAAAATCATATATTTAATTTACTTAAGGTCATACTCTGATTTCGACCCGTAGTTGGTACTACTATTTTGGTTTGGTGCAATATCAAATTCGTTAATTATACATTCGGTAAAGCCAAAAAAATCCAACAAAACATGTATTGACCCGTGATTTGGTATTACAAATTGATGTGATCATGTTTAGAGATCTTAATATACCAAATTTACAAATTGAAGTTATTGGTATAACATGTTGTATATTAATTTTATAGGTGAAAATTACAATTAGGTTATGTATATTATCAATATTATACACTTAGTATTATTTATATAGTGAATATTGTGTATAAACAATTAAGTTTTAGCTAATTAAATAGTTTGTTATTATTTTCTAAGATTTATGAAACAATAAATAGAGTTTTATTATTTTGTAAACAAATCTAAACTTTTCTTTTGTTAGTTATTAGAATAATTAAAATATAATAGCATTTTTGTAATATGTCACATCAGAACTGGTTAAATTTTTAACAACATAGCTTAAATAAGTATATAGATATATTTTAAAAATATAAACAATGTTGTATCCTACTTTTGATATATATTTGTTATTATTAAATGATTTAGATATGTAAATATTTAATCTTAGTTTTATAAATAAATTTAAGTTTTATAATTTTCTAAATAGTTTGTTATTGTTTCTTAAGATTTCTTAAACAATAAATAGAATCTGTTTAATTATTTTATTACATAATTTCGAAATAATTTTCTTATTATTTTATTAAATAATTTCGAAATTATTTTATTAATGATTTCTTGTAATCTAAAAAATTAATAATTACTATTTTTTTGGATAATTATTTTCAGGTTACAACAAATTAATATTAAGATTCTGTTATTATATTTTGTATTAAAATACAGTGGCATTTTGTGTAATATTTTACATGGAGTAGGGTTATTTGTTTAAAGGTTGCTTAAATAAATATATAGATATTCTTACCTCTAACACCAGTGACCATAACGGACGGCTCCGTTGGTCTTTGTAATTTAGTTAATTTCTTTGGTTGAAGACTTGAAGTCATTCTCATCCTACTATATTAATTGGGAAGTACAAATATAAAACTAACCTTAAAATGTGTAAAAAATTACATTCACTTGCCATTAGAAAAACTTAATTAAGATTAAATAATTAATTAAATAAATAATTCTAATTCAAATAACAAAAATAAGGAAACATCAAATAAAATAAATTGTAAAAAGGTAAAAAAAAAATCTGTTAGAATCAAAACTAATTTGTTCTTAAAAAAAACTAACAGATGCGATTTTTTTTTATATGTTAGTTATATCCTTTTACTTATTTCACAACTATAACAAAGATTTCACAAAGGTTTAAATAATTTTATTTATTACATGCAAATGTTTTATTGACAGGTTTTCAATAAAAAATTATAAAATACAAAAATTATAATATAAGCAACAAATTTTTAATCACAAACCATTATAAATAACATAATAAAAAATAAATTATTACAAATTTTCATCAAAAAAATGTTCAGCCCGCGGTTTTCCCCGGGATAGTAACTAGTTAATCAAGTATATATAGTGTACAATGATAAGACTAAGGGGGTGTTATTCAACCTTGGATTTTAATGGAGTTAGATGTATTTCAAAATCCAGTGTTATTCAATTAGGTATTTAAAAAAATACAATAAAATCTGTTGTTATTGGATTTAACATTTGTTGGATGATTTCAAATCACTTGTAAAATCATTGTTATTCTATTTCCAATGGATTTTGTTTCACTTTGGATTTTAAAGTATTTTACACCCAAAACATGAACAAACACAATCCTAACAATTTTTAAGTATTTCATCTCTCTCACACTTCTCATAGGTATCTCTCCTGATCGATAACATCTGGTGATTCGTCATCATGGTCATCATCGTCGTCATCATGGTCATCATCATCGTCATCACCATCATCGTCGTCGTTATTATTTTGACTCTGAAATTTTTGTTATTTTCTTCAGGAATAATGATTGATGCAGTTTAAGTTCGAGATGGGTTCAACTCCGTTTTGCTATTCAATCAACCCATCTCCATCAAAGCTTGATTTCACGAGGACACATGTGTTTAGTCCTGTTTCTAAACAGTTTTACTTAGATTTATCATCCTTTACTGGGAAATCAGCAGGAGGAGGAGGAGGGTTTAGGAGCCGTCGAGGTTTGGTCGGAGTAAAGGCGGCGACGGCGTTAGTTGAGGAGAAGCGAGAGTCAGGGACAGAGAAGAAGAAGAAATCGAGGGTTTTAGTTGCCGGAGGTGGAATCGGAGGGTTGGTGTTTGCTTTAGCTGCGAAGAAGAAAGGGTTCGATGTGTTGGTGTTTGAGAAAGATTTGAGTGTTATTAGAGGAGAAGGACAATACAGAGGTCCGATTCAAATACAGAGCAACACTTTGGCTGCTTTGGAAGCTATTGATACTGATGTTGCTGAACAAGTTATGAAAACTAGAAGTGAGAATAATGATTTATGCAGTTTAAATATTTATTTTGTTATGAATTTACTTTTTAATGTAAGATTTTAATAATTTTATTAGTTTAATTTTATATTTTAACAGTTGCAATACCAACTAAGGTAATGTAATGTTTTATTTTGGTTTTAATTCACAACACAATAATTTATCGATAAGTTATTTTTTTTTTACCTTCAAAAATTAAAAAAAAAAAGTCTACAAGTAAATGACTTTCAAAACCATGAGTAATGCTTTTCAAATCCACTAATGACATCCAAATCCACGTTCAATGCATTTCTAAAACTATTGGACTCTGAAATCTACTAATATTTTAAATCCATTAAAAACCTTTGTTGAATAACACCCCCTAAATATGTACCAAAGATATCGAATATAACTCAATGACTACTCCGCAACAGCATTTGCGACACCTCTATATTCCGACTCTGCACTAGACCGAGATGTTGTTTGTTGGCGTTTGGATGCCCAAGAAATGAGGTTGTTACCGTTAAAAGACACAATATCCCAAGGTCGACCGTCGTGTTGAGGGGCATTCAGCCCAATCTGCATCCGAGTAAGCTACAAGGTTGGTTGGAGATGACTTGTAGATATGCATGCCATGAGACAAGGTGCCTTTGATATAACGTAGAATACGCTTTAGAGCAGCAAGATGATCTTTCCGCAGATCATGCATGAAGAGGCACACTTGTTGAACAGCAAACAAAATGTCAGGACGTGTAAAGGTAAGATATTGTAGTGCCCCAGCCAAGCTGGGATAAAGAGTCCGGTCCTAAACTGGTGGACCATCATCAGCAGCAAGCTTCGGCTTAGTATCAACCGGAGTTCTACAAGGATAGCAGTTTGTCATAACTGAACAAAACCAACACGATGAGCATAAGTTGCAAAACGATTATACCACATCCGTGGAGTTTGCTTCAACCCATAGAGAGAGTGATGAAAGAGATACACATGGTCCGGTTTAGATAGATCTTTAAAAGCAGAAGGTTGATGCATATAGACCGTCTCGTTGAGGTCACCATGTAGAAAGGCGTTTTTGACATCCAGGTGATGAAGCGGCCAGTTCTTTTTCATTGCAACGTCTAACACTGAATGTATCGTTGCTGGTTTAACAACCGGGCTGAAAGTTTGTCACAGTCAACACCTTGTTATTGAGTTTCCCATTAGCCACCAGTCACGCCTTGTAGCGAACAAGCTTCCCTATTGCATCAAACTTGTGCCTGAATAACCAGATGGAACGAACAATATTAGCAAACTTAGGCCGTGGTACTAATGACCACGTACTCGTTTTAACAAGAGCATGATATTTGACTCCCATGGCTGGATTTCAATTAGGCTCCTTTGCAGCCTCAATATGGGATTTTGGTAAGGGAGAAGTGTCAGTGGTATGAAGGCAAAGACGTGTTTGGGGCTTGAAAATGCCGTTCTTGCTGCGAGTAGTCATTGAGTGAGTAGAGACGATAGGGGGCGCTGGTGAAACAGGCGGTGGCGCCACAAGTGGAGGAGGTGGCGGTTGTGTCTGTCGCAAGGCCGGTGGAGCCGCAGGTGGGTGTAGCATGTGCATTGGCACCAGGATTGGCGTAGGGAGAGACGTCAACAACGTAGATGGAGGCGGCACTAATGGCAACGAAGACTGAATTATAGCAAACGGGAAGGTCGACTCATCAAATATAACATGTCGTAAGAGTATAATATTTTTTGGTATAGAGATCAAGACAACGATATCCTCTATGGTCAGTTGCGTAACCAAGAAACACGCACCGTGTTGAGCAAGGAGCGAGCTTTTGAGGCGTAGTAGACAAGAGATTTGGATAGCAGAGAGAGCCGAAAACGCGAAGATGATCATAGCGCGGTTGTTGATTAAACAACTTCATGAACGGGATGTCATCGTTGATGGCCGTGGAGGTTAAAATATTCAAATGATGAGCCGCTGTGTGAAGTGCTTCGACCCAATAAGAGAGGGGCATATGAGCTTGTATAAGAAAAGTGCAGACCAGGTTGTTAAGTGTACGTAACATTCTTTCAGCCTTACCATGGTGGTGGATTGTAGGACCACGGTGGTTGAGGATATGAATGATTGTTGCAGTTTTTGTGGTTGTAGCGTCCCCTACCACGATAGTTGCAACCACCCCTATCGCGGTTCCTGTTATTGTAGTTTCGACTGGAGTAGCCACCGTTGTTTTTCTATGGAGAGCGTTGTTGTGGTGGAGCTGGTTCTGCATACATGATGTTTGGAGAGGACGATGTGGTGCTGTGTTGCGGGACCACTTTGGTTTGTTTGCTGAGACATTTCTCTTCCATGAGTATCATGGAGCGAGCTTTAGTGAATCAAGATTTGCCAACAAGTCGGAGAACGTCTTCAATTTGTGGGTGTAGTCGGTGATGTTCACGTCACCAAGTTCAAGAGTTCGCAGCTCGTTGTCATATTAGAGGGACTGGGCTTCTTTGTTAACACGAAAAAGACTTTCAAGAGTGCATCAGATATCACGGGCGGTGGACTTGGCTTTGAGGATTGTGTCAAGAAGCTGTTCGGACACTGTGCTGTAGATCCACATCTTGACAAGTTCATCTCTTTCTTTCAACTGCTTTTGGAAATCGGGAGAGGGAATAGATGAGCCATCCAAGAGTCTAAGGACACCAAAACTGGTGCAGTGAGTCTGGAATAACTCACGTCAAACATCATAATTCAGTTCAGCGAGATCGAGCTGGATCGAAATATAGCCTCGAATTTGAGTAATTCCGTAAGGTTTGTCAGAGGGAAGAGCCGTGATTGCAGCTGCTGTAGGGGACCAGACATGGTTGTTGATGAAGGGAAGGTCAGAGGATCGAAGAGAGAAGAAGGAAAAAGAACAAGAGAAGACGATCAAGTAGATGTAAGAAGAAAAGAAGAGGAGAAGTGTTAGCTTAGAAAGGCTCTGATACAATGTAATTTGGTTAATCTCCTTGGTTGGAGTCCTTCTCTTTAATCAAGTACTAGGTACTAACTTGCGGAAAGACGCAGGCTGAACTTTTTTTTGATGAAGATTTATAATTATTTATTTTGTTATTATGTTATTTATAATTGTTTGTGATTAAAAATTCGGTTTGCTTATATTATAATTTTTGTATTTTAAAAATGTTTATTGAAAACATGTCAATAAAACAATTGCATGTAATGACTAAAGTCTATTATTTATTTTTCTTCCTCTCTCTCTGTATTTGAAACTGAGTAATTCAAACATATAAAATAAAAATAGGGAAAATTAAAGAAGAAAATGATAAGATACTATATCTATATCTTTTATTTATTAATTTTTAAAATCTAAGCCGTTAAACGGAACTGTTATATATTTTATCGATTAGTTTTTTGATAAAAAGTTTAACCCGTGCTGCAAAATTTTTTTGATGAAATTTGTAGTTATATAGATTTTATTCGATTAGATTTTAAAATCTTACCTGTTGATTTTTGTTTTTTTAAGTACGAATTAGTTTGGATTCTAATAGATTTCTTTTTTTATTTTTCTATAATTTATTTTATTTGATTTCTCTCCAATTTTCGTTTTTTAATTAATTATATTTATTTAATTGATTAATTAATCTTAATTAAGTTTTTATAATGCCAATTGAATGTAATTTTTTACACATATAAGGTTAGTTTTATATTTGTACATCCTAATTAATATAATAGGATGCACAATTTGATAAGACTAAATATGTAATCGAAGTATATGGAATATAACTGAATCTAAGATTCAGGTATATCTTATCTAACAGTCTTGCATCATTAATATTCAGAAAATGCATTCTTTGGGATTTCGATGCAAGACCTTGTGTAAAAGACAAAAGACCCTTGACCTTTTTTGTAGTCAACTAAATTCACCATGAGAGATGTTTCATCTTATCCTAATCTTATCTATATATAATAGCAAACTCACTTTTTTGTGTCAACTTTTAATCCAACGGATGAGATTAGTTCCACTTTTAATCCAACGGTTTAAAATTATTAATCGTATCTTTTCGTCGCACCCCCATCTTTCAAAAATTACACCTCTTAATTTTGCATCTCTTTGTTGCACCTTCTGATTCAAAAATCACATCCATTAATTTTTACACCTTTTTATTTAACACCTCTATGTATTACACCTCTTTGTTGTACCTCCATGTTTCACATCTATTAATTTTTACACCTTTACAATTTACTCCTCTATGTCTTACACCTCTTTATTTATTATATACTTTTAATCTAACGGATGAGATTAGTTTCACTTTTAATCCAACGATTTAAAATTATTAATCGTGTCTTTTCGTCGCACCCCCATCTTTCAAAAATCACACCTCTTAATTTTTGCATCTCTTTGTTGTACCTTTTGGTTTCAAAAATCACATCAATTAATTTTTACACCTTTTTATTTAACACCTCTTTGTTGTATCTCCATGTTTCATATCTATTAATTTTTACACCTTTACATTTCACACCTCTATGTCTTACACCTCTTTATTTATTATATATATATTTTTCTTGACTATATATAATAGCAAACCCACTTTTTTGTGTCAACTTTTAATCAAACAGATGAGATTAGTTCCACTATTAATCGTGTCTCTCTGTCGCACCCACATCTTTCAAAAATCGCACCTCTTAATTTTTGCATCTCTTTGTTTTACCTCCTGGTTTCAAAAATCACATTCATTACATTTTTACACTTTTTTTTATTTAGCACCTCTATGTATTGCACCTCTTTGCTGTACCTCCATGTTTTACATCTATTAATTTTTACACCTTTACAATTCACACCTCTATGTCTTACACCTCTTTATTTATTATATACTTTTAATCTAACGGATGAGATTAGTTCCACTTTTAATCCAACGGTTTAAAATTATTAATCGTGTTTTTCCGTCGCACCCCCATCTTTCAGAAATCACACCTCTTAATTTTTGCATCTCTTTGTTGTACCTTTTGGTTTCAAAAATCACATCCATTCATTTTTACACCTTTTTATTTAACACCTCTATGTATTACACCTCTTTGTTGTACCTCCATGTTTCACATCTATTAATTTTTACACATTTACATTTCACACCTCTATATGTCTTACACCTCTTTATTTATTATATATAAACTTTTCTTGACTATATATAATAGCAAACCCACTTTTTTGTGTCAACTTTTAATCCAACGGATGAGATTAGTTCTACTTTTAATCCAACGGTTTAAAATTATTAATCGTGTCTTTCCGTCGCACCCCCATCTTTCAAAAATCACACCTCTTAATTTTTGCATCTCTTTGTTGTACCTTCTGGTTTCAAAAATCTCATCCATTAATTTTTACACCTTTTTATTTAACACCTCTTTGTATTACACCTCTTTGTTGTACCTACATGTTTCACATCTATTAATTTTTATACATTTACAATTCACACCTCTATGCCTTAAACCTCTTTATTTATTATATACTTTTAATCTAACTGATGAGATTAGTTCCCCTTTTAATCCAACGGTTTAAAATTATTAATCGTGTCATTTCGTCGCACTCCCATCTTTCAAAAATCACACCTCTTAATTTTTGCATCTCTTTGTTGTACCTTTTGGTTTCAAATATCACATCCATTAATTTTTACACATTTTTATTTAACACCTTTATGTATTACACCTCTTTGTTGTACTTCCATGTTTCACATCTATTAATTTTTACACCTTTACATTTCACACCTCTATGTCTTATACCTCTTTATTTAATATATATAAATTTTTCTTGACTACATAAACAAGTTTCGAAAAATTGTTTTCTGGGTACTAAATAAAACTAAAGAATTGTTATATTGAAGTGTTTTTTAACTAACAAACATCAATATCTAATTCAAGGTAATTTTATATATTTTCACTGCAAATGACCTATTAATGTTTCTTATATATGAGTGTACCTGGCTTTTTAATATTTTCGCTGCCGAGCTGTTAGTGTTTCTTCGGTTAGATTATTATTATTGTTAGTCGACACTACTAAGTTCATACATTAATCTTAGTTTTGTAAACTTGTAGTCTCTTATAAAATTTTAACCTTTTCCGGTTTTCCTATTAAGCGTGCCATATTTTTTGCATGGCTAATGTTTTTAATTCTCAGTGTGCAGATTTTATTTTTTGACTTTTCTTCTGAATGCTCGATTAAATCATCAAACGAAACGGATGATGTTGTTTTTTTGGCATTGCTTATGTTATGTTTGATTATAAGTGTTTCTTCGGTTAGATTATTAGTATATATAGTTACGGTGAACAAATATATGAGTGTACGTAGCCTTTTAATTTGTTAAGTTGGGAAAGAGTATAATATTCAAGCATATAAAGTTTATTGCAGGACAGTACTCCTATAAAGTCAAAAATATCAATAAAGTCTTCTTCGTCTAGAGTATGATCCGAGTCGTGGTCATTCAGCGACAGTAACTGGAAAAATCAAAACCAAGATACGAGAGGCATGATGATATGCAGTGATGCCTAGCGCTACAGATAAGCCAAAATTTGTTAACAAACATGGTATAATTTTTATTAACTTATTTAACTTGTTTAATTTTTTTAACAAACATGGTATAAATATAAAAATATTTTTATTTTATTTTTGTTATGTAGGATGTCCATTAGATATAAATGATCCAGGTTAGTTTCCATTTTTTGTAAATAAAGTTTTTTAAAATTTTAGTTAAATTTTAATTTTTTATATTTTCTGGGTATCAAACATTTTGATAATATATAGAAATATTCTAAATGAGCATGGAAATAGAGAGTGCTGAAGAAAAAGCCAGACATACTTGTGACAACACAAAATCAAATTCTAGAAAGCGTAAGCACGACCAAATGACAAATCAAGTTAGGAAAAAAAATCTTCTAAAGGTAACTTTTTTTGTTTTTGATGACTTTCTAATATGTATATACAATGCTTTAAAAACATAATGTATATCAGTCAAAAGGTGAGATATTATTATCATCTGTTTCACCACACCGACTTCGTTTTCAATGTCGTTGATTGAAGAACATGATGGTACCGATTCATAGACATAAGTGGGAAATCAATTTCTAATATATGGTGGTTCTGTACGTAATTACGCAAAACGAATAATGTCATTAGAGCTCACCACTACTGAACTAAAGTTTTCCATTAGAGCTCTACGCTTCGTCTCTCTCTCTCTCAATTTTCTTTCTGTAGATTTAGCAAATTTACTGGTTTGTTTTTTACGTTTTCATTATTACGGTTTCTCGCGCTAATTAATAAACAAATTGGTTATTTTAATGTAGGTAAAAAACCTGCATCATAAAAAAAAAATGAAACGGAATCAATTAATAAGGTGTGGGGATTGTGATGCGTTAGTATGGCCTAAGGAAAGTACTGCAAAGGATTGACAAACAAAAAGACCTCTATTTACAATATGTTGTAAACAAGGGCATGTCAAATTGCCTAACATTCAAGAACCTCCGCTTCTGTTAAAAAAGCTTCTCTCCGATCCATCTTTCCGAAGACACATGGGTGCTGACATTGATTATTCAATTTTAAATTCAGCAGGTCCTTTTTGTAAATGCATGGTGAAAATTATCATAGTATTAGGTCACTTCTACCATTGGATGGGCAACAACCTAAATTCTTACAGATGTATATATTTGATACCGCTAATGAGTTGAAAAATAGGTTATCTATATTTCCAGATGACAAAGAAATAGTAGATGAGCAAATTTTGTTAGCTCTAATAAACATGCTTGATGAAAATAATATTCTAGCCAAAACATTTAGAAAAGCTAGAGATCGTTATGAAAGCAGGAATGATGAGGAACTGAAAATCCATATGGTAGGAGATGATAAGAGGAAACGTCAATATGAATTACCATCAGCTAATGAAATAGCAGGTTTAGTTGTTGGTGGTTTCTCAGATGTTGGTGAACGTGATGTTTTATTACAACATAAAACAGGAAATTTGCAGAGAATTTTGGCTTCTCATCCTCTGTATATATCTTTAACATTATTATTGTCACTGAATCAATTTTTTATTTTAATATATACAACAAATATTTTATTTAACTAATTTGGTTTATTCATTTTAGTCACTATTTACGATTTTTATATTACACAAGTAACAAATTACTATAAAATTTTACTCAAAATATGAAATTAACAATGTTAGTTATTTCAAATTTTCACTTTTCCGTGCGGTAACGCATGGGCCGACATCCTAGTTATGATAATACTAAACTAGGACAATGAGTGAACCTCTTCATTCAGTTCCTTATTAAATATGGAAATAAAATTTATATACATTATTGTAAAATAAAAAAACCTAAACAGCTTTTATATAAACCAAACCGATATATATTTTCGTTTTAATTGTAAAATATAAACCCTAACCATCTTATTTGTAAATCCAAACGGACATATAGTTTCGTTATAATTGTAAAATCTAAACCCTAACCATCTCATTTGTAAATCCAAACCGACGTATAATTTCGTTCTAATTGTAAAATCTAAACTCTAACCACCTCATTTGTAAATCCAAACCGACATATAATTTCATTCTAATTGTAAAGTCTAAACTCTGATTCTTATTTGTAAACTCAAACCGATATATAACCACCTTTAATTAAAAAATCTAAACCAGATCAAAATTTAACTTTCCTTAATTAAAAGTATGCATAGTTTGTTTCCTTAATTTGTTTTGCTTTTTTATTTAATTTGATTTATTTTTTTAATAAAATATTAGATAAAAGATTCTGATTGGTTGATAAGAGAAGAAGTGAATACAAGTCTTCACCCCTAGAGGTGAACCTAAGTATTTTTCACTTAAACTATTCATGCTATATAAGTGATTATAACGAACAATTCCCACGAACAATGATTTCATGGTACAACTTTCTTCCGAGCACTCAGATCCACAACAGACACAGTCTTATATAATATGAGAAGGTTTTTCTCAACTTTTGCTAAGAAGATGACATTTGGCTTGTTATCTATCCGACACCTGTACACTTTTGTTGTTTGGACATAATTAACTAAGTTTATTTGTACTCTGGACCTAATTCACTAAAAGCCGATAAGACTAAAAAAAAAAAAACTTTAAACATTTCCTTCTTCCCTTCTTCAATTAGGCTCCTTCCGATCTTAACCCACCATTTATCAGTTTGTGGTTTTATCTTAAGAACAATCTGATTATAGGTTATTTTGAGATTATAAAAATATGTTTCAATCTTATGTATGATTCGCGGGCAAGTATAAAAAATTTTGGGCTTCAATCTTATAAATGATTCATAAGCAAGAAAGAATCTAAATTATGTTAGATTGTAGATGTTTACATGTTCTCAAAATTCTCTTATAAATTCATAAATTTTTGACTCAAAATTTGATTTTTGGGTTTCCATTCCTGGGTTTAGTTTCTGACATTTAATCTTATATAATCTAATGGTGGGATGTTTTATGAAGTAATTTGATAATTGCTTACTCATTTATTTTCCATTAGATCTTACCAATTCATTTTCCATAATATTAGAATTCAATCCATTTTTCTTAAAATTAAATTTCAGTCCCTAATTACTCTCATTTTAAGAGAATTTTTTCAGTCATTATTATTGAATTTCAGTCATTATGTTCCTATGAAGAATTATATTTTTTATATATCTTTCCAAATTTCAATAACTATTCTTGAATAATTTAAAATATTTTTTTGCAGGTTATCATGTTTATTGTTCGTATTAAAACTACATCAGAAAAAAATATAATGTGAGAATGTTTGACAAATTCACTTATTCATTAGAGTGTTTATGTATGTCTTTCCTAATCTCCATGGGTCGGTCCGACAATTTTGGATAACCTATGCTAATTTGTTTTTAAAAAACTATTTTCATTATCGTAAATAAAATTATAAGAATAGTAATATTATCATGTTTATTGTTCGTATTAAAACTACATCAGAAAAAAATATAATGTGAGAATGTTTGACAAATTCACTTATTCATTAGAGTGTTTATGTATGTCTTTCCTAATCTCCATGGGTGGGTCTGGCAATTTTGGATAACCTATGCCAATTTGAATTTAAAAAACCATTTTCATTATCGTAAATAAAATTATAAGAATAGTAATATAAAAAATTGTTTTCATAAGATATTTTCTAAGTTCATAAACCGAAATACGTTTCTTTTGCTTGCTCACATTTTTTTTTGTCTTTTCAATGTTTTCATGTTCATTTAAATATTTATACAAAAATAAAAATTATATTGCCTAATAACTCATTATTGTTTTAAAACACTTCGAACATAGAAATTTTTTTTATTAGAGTTTCATATTTATTTTTCTAAATTAAATCTTACTTCAATATTCATCAACAACTAGTTGAATTAATATTAATCAAATACTCATTCACCAACAATTCAAAAGACGAGATAGTTTTTTACATAAACCTAACAAAACTTTATCCGTAAATTGGATATATCTACATGAATAATATATGTTTTTCTTATATAAAACTTGATCTTATAATTTTTTTTCAAACTTATAAAAAATCTAATAAAAACTGATTTTTTTTTTTATTTTATTTTTTTCTACATAAAAGACAAAAAAAAACTTTTGGTCTGAAGTATGCTTCAAAACATTTGATGCCCTAATGCTTGGCTTCATTTGCTTATCCTATGGGCTAGGCCTAGGTCTAGGCCTTGAACCATTTTTTATATTTACTCTAGGGTTGTCGTGTTTGTTGGTTATGTTAATACTACTACATCATTTCGTTTCGATAGCAATTTGTAAACGCTGTATTTGCCGGTGCCATCTTAGAGGGGGCACATACAATAGCATTTTTTTCCTTTGCTATTATTTGTCTCTCTATAATAGTGCATTATTATCGTTATATTAAGATTATTAGTAGCATTTTTAATTTGCTATATTATAATTAATATATGAGTTGCATTTTTCTATACTAATTAATTGTACTTTTATAGTTTTGAGTAGTATATGCTAACTGTATATTGGTATCATATATTTTTAGGAATCTTAGTATCAAATAGCTTTAGAATTAATCATCTTAAAAGAGCAAAAATAATTTCCATAACATTTTCCACTTGCACATATAATAATAGTTTACTTTCTAAGAAACTTTATTATTATGACATTTGATATTATAATATTCTGCGGTTTGTCTTCTAAGTAGTTACGACAAAATAAGTATTTGTTTTATTCAATTGCATTTATGTTAAAGCTAAATAGACAGATGTAAAAATTCATTTCGGCAATGGAACAAAACTATTGTTTTCTTTACTCAACCAAAACTTAGAGTAATTTTTTATAACTTTATTTACTTGGATTCATTTTCATTATTAAAATTTTGTAAAAACTATTTTAATTTGTATTAGAATGTGTAAAAAATAAATTATATTGAGGGATGTGATTGCATTTTTTACCTCACCAAAAATTAGCTGGTAAAATATATTTATTAAGTTCATTGTTGTTTACCTAAATTTCATATTTAGATTGTATTCATGTAAGTTATATTCCAAAATTACATGTTTTTGTAGATGTGGTAATATAAATTATACAAACGCAAGCGTGAAAAAAAAAATGGTGAATGCTTAATATGTCTTGAAAATCTAAAGGGAGAAAAAACCATAAACACACTACTATGTAATTAAAAATTTCTCCACATGTTGAAATACTCTAAAACTCTATATAAAAGGAAAATTCGAGTAAAACCAAACACAAAAACCCAAATTTTTTTTGAAATAATCAGTATATTTTTAAAATCACTAAAATAACAATTGTTGAGTAAACATATAAAATAACTAATAATATCAACATTACTAAAATTCAAAAACAATGTAAGTTAAATCCGTGCGTAGCACGGGATGACTTCTAGTTTACATATACGACATACCTAAAATTGACATGTTCTCCATGTAACATACAATACCACAATGAAAGAGCCTGCGTGCGATACTCTAGACCTCCGATAAGGTTTGCACCTTTAATCTGTAAAAATTGTAAAAATTAAATCCAATATAGATGATTTCTACTTTAAATCTTTCTTTTCTAAAAATTGATCATTTTTCATATATTAAATAAGAGATTTTACGATTTTTTGTTTTTTAAATAATAACCATTTTTACAACCAAGTGTTACTTTGAGTCGAAGTTTATGAGTTACAGTACATCTTAAGTAAACCTTCGAATAAAAATTTAGTCGCTTGATGTTGTACACTCATATTTCTTTTGGAAAAAAGTTAACAGATTTAGACTTAACACATATTTCTTGATATCTTCCTCCAAACCCGCCTGTCGTGTGAGATAATATCTCTCTGTTTCAAAACCTTATACAGAAACATACAACAAAAAAAAGGCGAAAGAACATACATATATACACTACTAGTTTCACGTAATTAGAATCCATACTCACTAATACATATAGACTTGATATTTCCCTTATTGATAATATACATAGAACTAAAATACCACAACTAGAAAACCTATAGATTTCTCTAGAGCCCCATAGATTTTAGTGGCTTGAGCAAGAAACGAAACTGGTCATTAGGATTCAAAAGAGCACAAAAATCTTTCTCTTCTTCTTCTTCTTCGTCTTCTTCAATTCTCGATCCATTTTTCATGAGATAGACAATAGAATCAACTGAACTCTTGAAACCCTCTAAACCAGTCTTATTAATGTTATATTCTTCATCACCTAACACATTCCATACTTCTTCATCGTGTGTTTCTTCAGTTTTTACCACCGGTGGTCTACTCAGGAACTGTCTGAACCAGTTAACGGATTTTTTAGGGTACCGTTTGAGATTTTGGTAGTCAACATAGTACAGACCAAATCTGGTTGAGTATCCAAACTCCCACTCGAAGTTGTCTAGTAAAGACCACACGTAATATCCTCTGACGTCACACCCATCATCTCTGTTCCAAAACAGTTAAAAATTTGAATTAATTTGGTGAAAATGATTATGGAGAGATCTTTGAAAAAGAAAAAAAAAATTCTGTAGGTTATTAGCACATGAAAAATGCGTACTGCAAAAATTTTGGATGAAATTTTATCGAATCTGTACTTTTCAATTAATTAAAAAATAATATAAATTAATTAAAAAATAATATAAATAAATTAAAAAATAATATAAATAAATTAAAAATAATATAAAGAAAATTCATTATCTAAAACTTCCAATATAATACTAGTGAAAAGAATATAGTTAATATGTTTAAAGACATAAATATTTTTAGTAGTAAACTTAATATAACTTCTTGCCACATCTCCTATATATTAATAGAGAAGCATTCTCAAAAAAATGTTAATGTGTCGTCACTAGAGAGCTCGAGACACCATTGAATTTATTGCCCTCATTTTTATGGATATTTACACATAGTTGCTATTAAATGATTAATGAATATTCCTTTTCAATTAATTAAAAAATCAAACATTTCAATTTTTAAATATATTTTAATCATTTTTATAAAAAAATAATTACTATAATATTATTAGATCTAAAACATTTTCAAACTCCGAATTTATTCACCTATTAAAAAAAACTGATTACTATTCATATATTTAAATTTTCCAAAATAAAATTATCAAGGAAATTGACTTATTTAATACCATTGATATAATATTCCATTGGTGAAACATATTCTTACACAAAAAAAAGTTAAACAAAATAAAAATCTTGCATAGATTGAAGAAAGATCAGATTATATATTTAGTTGATACATAGTAGTTTGATCTAAATATATTCTCACCGATTATATATTTAGTTTTTATCCAAACAAATTTTAGATTCTCGAAAATAATTTTACTCATAACACTAATTTTATGTACATAGATTTATCCCGTACATAGTGCGGGTTGTTACCTAGTCATACTTATAATATGTATATGTAACCTGTGGACTGGAGTTTACATTATAGCTTTGTGAAGTTGTTTAAGATGATCCTCATGGTAGCTTATCCTAAATGTATCATTGAGAATATCTTCCCGTGATTTTGAACCATCATCGTAGTCATTAACTCCTGCAAAGTTATTTAGCAACGAAAAAACTTAGTCAAGAAAAAATAATTATTCAGTTTCACTAAGAAAAAGGTAAAATAATTATTCTATTTTTTTTGTTCTCACCATTCTCTTTTATATAGATGATAGGGTTATTATATTTATCTTTGATGTAGTTAAGAAGTCTTCGTAAACCTTCTGGGTACGAGTGTATTATGCCTCGCTCTTCCTGTTTGAAACAAAGGAAAATAAACGTTCTTAAAATGTTTATGGATAGTTTTTTTTTTTTTTTTTTTCAAAAAATGTGGGTTATAAATAATTAAACGTTACATACCCCTGGTCCGATTTGGTGGTTACTGTGATTTGTTACTGCTCGCAAGTAATGCATATAAGAACAATAAAGAAAAATAGTTTAGTTTACTAGTTTCACCTTAATTAAATCATACAAGAACAATAATTTTGGGGATTTTACAAGTTAGCATCCTTACCTCTCTTCTCATAATGATGATCAGTTCTGAATCGGGTCCGACCAGGATCAATGCGAGGAAGATGAGCGGTGAAGCGTGCGCTATAATAATTTACTCCGATGAAATCTGAAGAATTTATTAACATCTTTGATTCCTCTGGTGTGAAAGAAGGGAGTTTATCCCCAACATACTTTTTCATTATTTCTGGATAATCTCCGTAAATCACCGGATGTAAATGCCTAACAGAAGTACATTTAGAATATATATGACCCGAAAATATATAATTTTCTACGTTATTTCGAAAGTATAACTTACCAATCTACTTCTACGGCAAGGCCTCGTTTAACAGCTTTTTTGTCAGTAAAAGAAGTGGAGTCGGAAGGCTCAAGCCACCAAGGCGATAGCACTATCCCAATCTTATCATCTTGTAAAGTCTGTCCCATGAGACAATTTATTTATTTCTTAATAAACTATATCATCAAAATATTTATAGTAATACGACCGTTGTGTAATGCAGATTCAAATTCAATAATGAATGTGTATAAGTGTGTTATAAATGATAGAAAAGAATCTATATATAAAATATATACCTTGTTACAATTTCGGAACTCTTGTACTGCTGCAGCATGGGAAAGAAGAAGGTGATGTGATACAATGTAAGGCTCAACAGCTGAGTCACCGGCTTGACACCGGCTATTCACCCATTTTGAGCACCTTCCAACCGCTTTGTTGCCTGATTCATAGCCCGCAACACTTATGACATAAGGTTCGTTGATAGTTGTCCACATCTTAACTTTGTCTCCGAAATTTTCAAAACAAACTCTTGCGAAATTTCGAAAATCATCTCTAAATTATCGAATAAAAAGAAGTGTTAGTCATAATATTTTGTAAACAACTAAAATAGGTAAGTTAATATGTCTTTGAATATTTTGTTTAGTTAGCTTACATTATTTGAGGGCTTAAAAAACCACCATACTCGTCCTCAAGAGCTTGAGGATGGTCCCAATGATAGAGAGTCACTGAAGGTTGAATGCCTACATAATTTTGCCCACCAAAAACCGTATAACATATATAAAATCATCCATACCTACTCAGTAGTTGATTTTGACTAGAGGGGTTTAGTTTTATTAATATATATTAACTGAGTGAGACATACCACTAGCAATAAGCTCGTCTATAAGAGCCCTGTAGAATTGTATACCTTCTTTGTTTACTCCATCTTTTACCTTTCCACCTTTATATCAAAAGTATAACATTTGATATACTTGGATTTGGATAAATACATTTTTGAGAAAAACAAGAATGTAATACTACTACACTTACTAGGTATTAGTCTGGCCCACGAAATCGAAAATCTAAAAGCGTCCATGTTTAACTCTTTCATCAGTTTGATGTCATCCTGATTTAATGATTTTTTGGTCATTTAAACAATTAGGTAAATAAAACTAAGGATCCACAGTAACATACATAATTTGTAATACCTTATAACGATGATAAAAATCGGCGGCCACATCTCCATTATGCATATTGGTTCTTTCTGCACTTTTAAATAACTCACCTATTATAAATCTGTTATTCACTATTATATATATATATATATATATATATATAATTAGTGAAGATTACATAAATATTTTTAATACAAAAAGACCTGGAAATGTGTGGCTAAAGTAATCCCAAATAGTTGGCGATTTTCCACCTTCACTTGTTGCACCTTCACTCTATATAATGGATAAATTGACTAGCTAAATTTAATATGCAGACAAAACTAGAAACAATTTTATAGGTTTTATTATAATTTTATAAGCTATATAAGGTGAAACTAAGCTATATAAGGTGAAACTAACTTATTATCATTTGAAAGCCCTTATCAAAAAAAAAAAATAATAACAATAAAAAATAAAGAACTTCTTATCACATATTAATTATTATATTTTTCTTCTTTTTTAAGAAAACCTTCACTTTTTCTTTTTTTTACCTTAAAAGAAAATAAAAAAGACTTCACTTATATCACTTTGTTGGAGCCACCCTATAATCCACAATATCTAAGACTATGAAACTACATGAGTCAGCTCCTCCTCCCAAACAAGAACAAAACTAATGTCCAAGATTTAATCTATTTTAGAAGAACCATTAAAACACTACTAGTACAAGGATGATTTGTTTTTTTTTTTTTTTTGAATATTCAGACATCGAAGGAATTATAATTATATACGGTTTAAATGATCTCATATTATTCTTCAACTACTCACAACAAGAATATGAGATGAGCAAAACATTAAAACTTTGGAAATGGACCGATTACTGATTTCATGTTACCAACTTTTTCGTTAATGCATGTTATAGTTGTCATCTTAAAATACCTGAAAGGCTGATATAGCAGTTCCAAAAATAAAATCATCAGGAAAACTACTTCTATCTAGTACTCGAGATTCTTGAGGAACACAAGTAATCTTCTGTGTAAGCCATGAGATTATCAAAAGAAGGATGAAAAATTGCACCTTCATCTTTTCTTTTGGTTCTTGAATTCAAAGATGTTTGTATATTTTCTTTCAAAGTGAAAAAGAGTTGGAATTTATAGACGTTACAAACAATGTGCTTCTTTTTTTCTCCAGCCAAAAGACAACAAACAAAAAGACGACAACAATAAACAAACAGACAATGCACTTTTCTACTAATAGATATAGAACTAAGTCTCGTGACTTGACTTTGATCTATGTAGAAATGCATATATATCCTTGTGATCAAAAATATTTTTGCATGTAAAACTCTTTATAACGCTTACAACTCGCACCTTCAAAATACCGAGTTTATAGAGAAATCGTGATCAATGATTAAACGTTTATTACTATCCAATTTTTTTTTGTTGAATATTTTCAGTTGTAAATTGTTTCACTAGATTTAATTACTGAATTTTATTTTGTCAAATATTAGATTAAATATTAGATTTCATTTATTAAATTTACTTAGTTAACAAGCGATATAATTGCTTCCTTGAGTTATCGGTATTAAGTAGCGACATCAGACTAAAATAAGAAAAATATGTAAGAATTATAAACAATTTTTTTGAAGAATTTATTCCCAGTAAAAAAACTGATAATAAGATGATTAAAATTTTATTATAAGAATTATAAAAAATTCTTGTTTGGACTATGCGTTGAATGAGTGGAGCGGATAACCAGAATGTTGTTTTTTTTACCGACTGCTTCGACTTGGCGAAGATGGTGTCCTCACCTTTAGAGTGGCCAGCGTTCACTTTTTATTTGGAGGAAATTCAGAAAGATAAAGAAGAATTCACGTCTTTTTGTTAATCTTAATTCCTCGCTCGCAAAATGGTAAAGCAGATAATCTCGCACGACAAGCTCGTTTTGAAGCGCATTTTATTACCTATATAAACGATGTTTCGTCTCATTGGTTCTAAGCCGATCTTGTATGCTGTTGACCAAAAAAAATAAATATCAGGAAAATAGCAAAAAATATAGATTAGTAACGTGTGCTATTGTCGTTGTTATATCACCATCCTAGAATATGCATAGTATATGCTGCTAGACCAAAATAAAAATGTATATATTAGGAAATTCAAATTATATTCCAACAGAACTGTAATAAACTTCAAATATAATTTAGATAAATTGCATTTTAACATAAATAAATAAATCGAAATCACACAATCAAATCCCTACATCAAAACATCTTCAAAGCAAAAAAAAAAACAAGTGGAAATTAAGAGGAAAAATTATGTTATATTTTAGCATACCCAACATCACATAATAACACAAAAATATATAAGAAAATCTAAAAATGCTTTGAACATCTCTAATTACCTTCTCATATCTTTTTGTAATGAAAAGAAAAAAAGTGGAACGTGAAAACCCCACCAATTAAGATACATTTCCTTCATATGTCACTTTTTCGGAAATTTTGGAGTCAGTTTCCCTAAAACTTCTTGCAATGGTGTTCCGGAGTCCACTTATTAACAACCCAAATCTAGGGAAAATGGCATATTTCAACATGTATAGTTTTTGTCGTGTCTTTTTGTACACCAACTTGGGTAATGTGTATATATTTTTCTAATTTCTTTTTAACTATTTAGAAGTTGGGAAGTTATTAAATTGTAGGAGATTTGAATAAGACTTATCTGCATGTTGGCCGGAAATTAGAGTCTTACCGTTCGACAAATATAAGAAAGGATGGTATATACTGTTTTGGATCGGATTTTGTACTAATTTACAAAAAAAAAAAAAGGTTTCTGTTTCCCCAAGAAACGATAATTAAGATTTTCAAACTTTTTTTCGAGAACATATAGATTAAGGATATTGTTTGAGCTCCATTGTAACGCCCGCGAACTAATTTGTGTATTTTTGGTGTGGGTGTCGATCGACACCCTTGGTGGCATCGATCGACACCATGTTTTCCGGTTTGGTCGGGTTTGATTTAATTACCGAATTGGTTCGGTTTGGTTTGATTTAAAACCCTAATCGTGTGTAAAAGGGGAAAAACGACCCTAGGTCGTATTATTTGTGGTTCTCGCCGTTTTTGAGAGGAAAAGAAAGAGAGAAAAGAGAGAAAAACTTTTCTGGGATTTCTGGGCTTGTTCTTGGTGATTTTGGAGAGATCTGAGGCTGTAGGAGTGTTAGCTGTTGCTGGAATCGAAGGGGAAGCTTCTGGAGGTGTTGTTTTCCACGTTTCTCAATCCAAACTTCTTGTTCTTGAGGTGAGTGCTTGACCATGGTTGATCTAAGCATGAGATCTCCCTTGTTTTGTGTGATTCCTTGTTATTTGTGGTGTTTGCTTGCTTGGGTACATTGTATTTGTGATTTCTAGTGAATTCCGAGATGATTAGACGTGTTTGGAGTCGAATCTGTGTTGATTGAGATCGGAGTTCGTCGCTGAGTTTCGCGCAGATCGTGACTGCAGAAGAGGCGTCGATCGATACCACTTTTGTGGAGCATCGATCGGCACCGTCTCGAGTAGCATCGATCGTCACCATTCCGGCATCGGTCGACACCAGTTCCTGTAGCATCGGTCGACACCGATTGAGCATCGGTCGACACTAGTACCTGCCGAGTCTTATTTTCCTGGTTTGATATGTTGATTGTGTTGTTGTTGTTTGTTGACTTGGGAGTCTCATATGCTTGTGTGTATAACCCAGTAGATGGGAGGACGGCCTCACTAAGTATTTATGATAATACTTACGCATCTCAATTGTTGTTTGTGATGTGCAGGTAAAGGCAAAGTGCAAATTGATTGTGGTCTAGCTGTTGTTAGGTTGCTAGATTAGGTCAAAGGAACATTGTAGGATGTTAGTGGTTGGTTATCTCTTTATTTGATTGATGTTATTGGTTATTGGATTTGAATGTTGGAATTCTTTTGGTTTAATGGAATTTGTTTTATTTGATTATCCGCGGTTATTGAATGATGATAGGATGTAGTGGGTATGGGACCACTAGTAAATTAAGGTATTAAAAAAAAAAAAAAAACGGGAAGGGTTGTTTCAATTTGGTATCAGAGCCCTTACGGTTCTAGGTCTAGGGTTCATTGTGCTTTTGCTGTTGATGTTTAGGATTACATGCTATAATTGATTGTGTGATTGGCAATTGTGTGTGGCATGAAGTCCTAGAACATCCTCTTCGAGCCTGATTGTGATTCCACGGTGAGTTGTGTTTCTTGTGTATTAGAATTATTGTTTGCTTAGCCTTCTGTTCTTGGATGATACAGATGGTTAGGGGTGAGGATGCTGTTGGTCGCGGTCGTGGTCGTGGGCGTGGTCGTGGTCGTGGTCAGGGACGAGGTCAGGTTCCTGAGGCCAGTGTGAGTGTGACCCAGAGCATGGCCAGTGAGGAGGTGGCGGAGTCACAGGTTCATCCTAGTGTGTCTGGAGACCAGGCTGGTTTGGGTGACGGCAGGGCGGATGGGCCCGGTGTCGGTCACGGTGTTGCCCCGGGTGTGGGGGTTGCAGCGGGAGGTGCTCCAGGCAGGGAGGATGTCTTGATGGACTTGCTAGCTCAGGTAGCTCAGGCTTTGCAGCGACTTCCAGAAGTTGTGCCGCCAGTGGTTGGTGGGCAGGATCCAGTAGTGCCGCCAGTGGGTGGTGGACAGGTTCCAGTGGTGCAGCCTGCAGCGGGTTTGCAGGCAGGTGTGCAGCCGGGGGCCGAGGTAGTGGATGCTCAGTACGTTCGGATGATGGAGCAGCTGCGGCATGTGGGAGCAGGGTATTTCTCAGGAAGTACCGATCCGAGTGTAGCGGATGAGTGGAGAGAGCGGATGGAGGATATTTTCCTTTCGCTTAGGTGTCCCGACCGGTACAGGGTGGATCTGGCAGTGTTTTACTTGTCCGGAGATGCACGTGTGTGGTGGAGGTCGGTGACAGCACGGAGGGTGCAGAGGGGTATGTCTTGGGGAGATTTTGTGGGGGAGTTTAACTCCAAGTATTTTCCTCAGGAGGCTCTTGATCGTATGGAGGCACGGTTCTTGGGTCTGACTCAGGGGAACCGTACAGTGCGGGAGCTGGATGCAGAGTTCAGTCGGCTTGTAGGGTATGCAGGCAGGGCATGGGAGCCAGAGGCGGCTCAGGTGCGGAGGTTTTTGTTGGCTCTGCGGGATGATTTGAGGACTCGGTGTAGAGTGAGGAGTTATGCTACGAGAGCGGAGTTGGTTGAGGTTGCAGCTGGGATAGAGGATGATTTGAGGTCACAGGTGGTTGTGGTCGGTTCTTCAGTGCAGCCACAACAGTCTCAGCAGTCTCAGCCGTCTTCTGTTCCTAGCAAGGGCGGCAAGCCTGCGCAAGGGCAGAAGCGGAAGTTTGATGCTATGCAGAGGTCGAGGCACGGGGGTGCGAGATGCTTTGGGTGTGGTAGTAGGGACCACAAGGTGACTAGCTGTCCACAGAGAGGTGAGCAGCGGGCAGTGACAGAGCAGCGGGCGGTGACAGAGCCGCGGACCGATACTCGAGTGTGTTACTACTGCAGAGAGACGGGGCATATCAAGCCTCGTTGTCCCAAGTTGCAGCAGAGGGCAGTAGCAGTGTTGCAGGCTGGAGCTCAGCCAGGGGTGCAGCAGGGTGTGCAGCACGGTGTGCAACCGGTGGGTTGGATTGAGCCGACGACTCAGGTGTACTCGACCCAGGAGCCCGGTGGCACTAGTGCAGGAGCGATCACAGGTATAACTTCTGAGATTCGAACTTAGTCAATTCAATAGTTCAGATTATATTTGTTTTTGCTTGTGGTCAAGTGTTAGGTTCTCAACACATGAGATTTGTGTAGGGACCTTGTTGGTGGGCGGGTTTAAGTCCCATGTTATGTTTGATTCTGGAGCTTCTCATAGCTTCATTACTCCGGAGTGTGCCGTGAGTGCGGGGATCAGAGGGGATTCTGGAGAGCGTTCAGGAGTTGTCAGAGTTGCTGGAGGCAAGTTTCTGAGGGTTATTGGACGAGCTGGAGGAGTTGATATTCAGATCGCAGGAGAGTCGTGGCCAGCGGATTTGCTTATCAGTCCAGTGGAGTTGTATGACGTCATTCTTGGTATGGATTGGTTGCATCGGTATAAGGTGCATTTGGATTGCTATCGGGGTAGAGTGGAGTTTGAGCGTCCAGGAGGGAAGTTGGTTTTTCAGGGTATTAGACCGACTTCGGGGAGTCTCGTGATCTCAGCCGTTGAGGCAGGGAAGATGATCGAGAAGGGCCGTGAGGCTTATCTGGTTACTATATCTATGCCAGAGTCAGTGGGGAAGTCTACGGTTAGCGGTATTCCGGTTGTGGAGGACTTTGAGGATGTGTTCCAGTCATTGCAGGGATTACCACCATCTCGGTCGGATCCTTTTACCATTGAGCTGGAACCGGGGACGATGCCGTTATCCAAGGCTCCTTACAGGATGGCTCCAGCAGAGATGGCAGAGCTGAAGAAGCAGCTGGAGGATTTGTTGGGCAAGGGTTTTATCCGACCTAGTTGTTCACCGTGGGGAGCTCCGGTGTTGTTTGTTAAGAAGAAGGATGGGAGTTTTCGGTTGTGTATTGACTACCGGGGTTTGAACCGAGTTACTGTGAAGAACAAGTACCCTCTCCCGAGGATTGATGAGTTGTTGGATCAGTTGAGGGGTGCTACTTGGTTCTCCAAGATCGACTTGGCTTCAGGTTATCATCAGATCCCTATTCATGAGACAGATGTGAGGAAGACAGCCTTCAGGACGAGATATGGGCACTATGAGTTTGTGGTGATGCCATTTGGGTTGACAAACGCGCCAGCTGCGTTTATGAGATTGATGAACAGCGTGTTCCAGGAGTTTCTGGACGTGTCAGTCATCATTTTCATCGACGACATTCTGGTATATTCTAAGAGTCCTGAGGAGCATGCAGTACATCTGAGAGCAGTGTTGGAGAAGCTGCGGGAGCAGAAGTTGTTTGCTAAGCTGAGTAAGTGCAGTTTCTGGCAGCGTGAGATGGGGTTCTTGGGTCATATTGTTTCAGCTGAGGGAGTTTCAGTGGATCCAGAGAAGATTCAGTCCATCAGGGAGTGGCCGAGGCCGCAGAGTGCCACTGAGATTCGGAGTTTCCTGGGGTTAGCAGGTTACTACAGGAGGTTTGTTCGGGGTTTTGCGAGTATTGCTCAGCCGATGACTAAGCTTACAGGGAAGGATGTCCCGTTTGTGTGGTCACCAGAGTGTGAGGCAAGTTTTGCAAGTCTCAAGCAGATGTTGACTACCACGCCGGTGTTAGCATTGCCTGAGCAGGACGAGCCTTATGTTGTGTATACAGATGCTTCTAGAGTGGGGTTGGGTTGTGTACTTATGCAGCAGGGGAAGGTTATAGCTTATGCTTCACGGCAGTTGCGGAAGCATGAAGCTAATTACCCTACTCATGATTTGGAGATGGCAGCAGTGATCTTTGCTCTTAAGATTTGGAGATCCTATCTGTATGGTGGGAAGGTACAGGTATTTACAGATCACAAGAGTCTGAAGTATATTTTTACTCAGCCTGAGCTGAATTTGAGGCAGAGGCGTTGGATGGAGTTAGTAGCGGATTATGATTTGGACATAGCTTACCATCCTGGTAAAGCTAATCTGGTTGCAGATGCCTTGAGTCGGAAGCGGGTGGCTTCGGCTCAGGAGCAGGATATGGAGGTGTTGGTAGGTGAGATTAGTGCATTGAGTTTGTGTGCTATCTCACAAGAACCTTTGGGTTTGGAGGCAGTTGATAGAGCAGATTTGTTGAGCAGAGTGAGGTTAGCTCAGGAGAGTGATGAGGGGCTGGTGAATGCCTCTAAGGCTGCGGGTGCAGAGTATCAGGTTTCTGCTAATGGTACTATCCTTGTGCATGGTCGGATCTGTGTGCCCAAGGGTGAGGATTTGAGGCAGGAGATACTGAGAGAGGCTCATTCGAGCAAGTTCTCTATTCATCCAGGAGCGACCAAGATGTACCGTGACCTCAAGCGGTACTATCACTGGGTCGGGATGAAGAAGGACGTAGCTGATTGGGTGGCGAAGTGTGATACTTGCCAGCTGGTGAAGGCAGAGCACCAGGTTCCTGGTGGTTTTTTACAGAGTTTACCCATTCCAGAGTGGAAGTGGGATTTGATCACGATGGACTTCGTGGTAGGTTTACCTGTGTCGATGACGTTTGATGCTATTTGGGTCATTGTGGACCGTTTGACTAAGTCTGCACATTTTCTGGCCATCAAGAAAACTGATGGAGCAGCGGTTTTGGCCAAGAAGTATGTGAGGGAGATAGTCAGATTGCATGGTGTACCTGCTAGTATTGTGTCTGATAGAGATTCCAAGTTCACTTCGGTGTTCTGGAGGGCGTTTCAGGCAGAGATGGGCACGAAAGTGCATATGAGTACAGCCTACCATCCTCAGACGGACGGTCAGTCAGAGAGGACGATCCAGATTTTGGAGGATTTATTGAGGATGTGTGTGCTGGATTGGGGTGGTCATTGGGCAGATCACTTGAGTTTGGTGGAGTTTGCTTATAACAACAGCTACCAGGCTAGTATTGGGATGGCTCCTTATGAGGCCCTGTATGGGAGGCCGTGTCGTACACCTTTATGTTGGACTCAGGTGGGGGAGAGGAGCATATTTGGTGCAGATTTTGTTCAGGAGACCTCGGAGAAGATTCGGGTTTTGAGGCTGAACATGAAGGAGGCTCAGGATCGGCAGAAGAGCTATGCTGATAAGAGGAGAAAGGATCTTGAGTTTCAGGTTGGTGATAGAGTGTACCTCAAGATGGCCATGTTGCGGGGTCCGAACAGGTCTTTGACAGAGACTAAGTTGAGTCCGAGGTACATGGGTCCGTTCAGAGTGGTTGAGCGGGTGGGACCAGTGGCATATAGGCTGGAGTTGCCTGAGGTTATGCGTGCGTTCCACAAGGTATTTCATGTGTCGATGCTGAGGAAGTGTCTTCACGAGGGTGATCAGTTGTTGGCTAAGATTCCTGAGGATCTTCAGCCTAACATGACTTTAGAGGCGAGACCAGTGAGGGTGCTCGAGAGGAGAGTCAAGGAACTTCGGAAGAAGAAGATTCCTTTGATGAGAGTCCTGTGGGACTGTGACGGAGTAGAGGAGCAGACTTGGGAGCCCGAGGCGAGGATGAAGGCAAGGTTTAAGAAGTGGTTTGAGAAGCAGACCGCTTGAGCTTGTCTAGCCGGGTCCGAGTTGTAGTCCGTGGCTGGAGCGGGTACGGAGTATTCCAGCCCATCTCTCTTGATATTTGGTCGCTTAGGGGTGGTTGGTTGTGCGACTAAGTATCAAGATGAGGTGGTGCTCGGGATGCGGGTTGTTGGCTCCGGTTGTTGTAATTTTGGTTTTTTGATGTAATTTCGTTGAGATTGTAACGATTATGACATTTTGAGATTAATAAGATGAGTATTTTTCCTTATGTTTGACTGTTGTTGTCATGGAAAAAAAAAGAAATAGCTCGGGTTTCTATTTTTGGAAAGTTTCCATAAATAGAAAGTTTCCACAAAAGGAAGGTTTCCATAAATAGGAAGTTTCTAAAATGGGAATGTTTTGTGGAAAAGTGAGGTAGATCTAGCCGGGAGATACTCGTTGGCATCAGTGTTTGTCTTTGCTCTAGGCCGTGTGGGCCCAACTCACGTGATACCGATAGCTCGATGGACTTTGTGGCCAGAGAGTGGGAGTGGTATGTTACTTCGGATGACGATCCGAGAGCGTGCTTGAGGGTGACGACCCAAGAGCGGGATATGTGAGGCTCCCTGGATACCGTAGCTGTGAGCCGAGGCTCGGCAGTGAGCCGGTATGTCTCGAGGGTTGCGACCCGAGAGCGGGGGGAGTGTGTGTGGGTGACTTCCTGGATGCCGTAGCTTAAGGCGGTTGGCCTGATAGCGAGCCGGCATGATTCGTTGGTTGCGACCACGGACGGGGGAAGCACTGAGTTGTGAGCAGATAGTGTTATGATGCGAGTATATTGGCTAGAGGGAGACCTCGAGGGTCAGTCGGAGGTGTGCGGGCTGTTGCGACAGTGGCACGGGAAACCTTGACTGATGGTGTTTAGTCCGGTCTGGGGACGTGCGGGCTGTGATGACGGTGGCACGGAGGTCCTTGGCAGATGGACGGTATTGCGGGATTCGGGGACGAATCCATATTGGTGGGGGAGAATTGTAACGCCCGCGAACCAATTTGAGTATTTTTGGTGTGGGTGTCGATCGACACCCTTGGTGGCATCGATCGACACCATGTTTTCCGGTTTGGTCGGGTTTGATTTAATTACCGAATTGGTTCGGTTTGGTTTGATTTAAAACCCTAATCGTGTGTAAAAGGGGAAAAACGACCCTAGGTCATATTATTTGTGGTTCTCGCCGTTTTTGAGAGGAAAAGAAAGAGAGAAAAGAGAGAAAAACTTTTCTGGGATTTCTGGGCTTGTTCTTGGTGATTTTGGAGAGATCTGAGGCTGTAGGAGTGTTAGCTGTTGCTGGAATCGAAGGGGAAGCTTCTGGAGGTGTTGTTTTCCACGTTTCTCAATCCAAACTTCTTGTTCTTGAGGTGAGTGCTTGACCATGGTTGATCTAAGCATGAGATCTCCCTTGTTTTGTGTGATTCCTTGTTATTTGTGGTGTTTGCTTGCTTGGGTACATTGTATTTGTGATTTCTAGTGAATTCCGAGATGATTAGACGTGTTTGGAGTCGAATCTGTGTTGATTGAGATCGGAGTTCGTCGCTGAGTTTCGCGCATATCGTGACTGCAGAAGAGGCGTCGATCGATACCACTTTTGTGGAGCATCGATCGGCACCGTCTCGAGTAGCATCGATCGTCACCATTCCGGCATCGGTCGACACCAGTTCCTGTAGCATCGGTCGACACCGATTGAGCATCGGTCGACACTAGTACCTGCCGAGTCTTATTTTCCTGGTTTGATATGTTGATTGTGTTGTTGTTGTTTGTTGACTTGGGAGTCTCATATGCTTGTGTGTATAACCCAGTAGATGGGAGGACGGCCTCACTAAGTATTTATGATAATACTTACGCATCTCAATTGTTGTTTGTGATGTGCAAGTAAAGGCAAAGTGTGATCGTGGAATCAAGGCGATGATGAAGGGGTGTTCTAGAGACTTGATTGATTGTGGTCTAGCTGTTGTTAGGTTGCTAGATTAGGTCAAAGGAACATTGTAGGATGTTAGTGGTTGGTTATCTCTTTATTTGATTGATGTTATTGGTTATTGGATTTGAATGTTGGAATTCTTTTGGTTTAATGGAATTTGTTTTATTTGATTATCCGCGGTTATTGAATGATGATAGGATGTAGTGGGTATGGGACCACTAGTAAATTAAGGTATTAAAAAAAAAAAAAAAACGGGAAGGGTTGTTTCATCCATCTATCTTGATACAATAGTTTTTTTTTTTTGGGAGGGGGGAGGAAATAAATCGTCAGCCCCTATCAAGTACATGAGAGTTAAAAACCGGTAGTCTAAAACGATTGAAGAAGAGATGGAGAGTATGATAAAAAAAAAAGATATCAATGCGATAAGTGTCTTCTTTTATAGGTACTATTTCTAACAAGTTGCTGTGGCAAGCACTGGACCAGATATTCAACATATATAGGACTACATTTAACTTTGCTATAATTAGCACGAAAAATATTTGGAGGACTATTTGAATTTAAGGGTATGTAGTCATATTTGGTTAGCAAACAATTGTTCAATTTACTTCGAAATTTCATATATCCTAAATAAAAAGAGGAGTATTACTTCTAGTGTATGAAAAAGACAACATATATATATATATATATATATATATACCTATATATTATATATTTAGGTTTTTAGAAACTTCAAGAATTATATTTTCAACATAATTTTTAAAAATATAGACACATAAACTATGTATTATATAATTCCAAATATCAATTACTTTTTTGTTTGGATTGAAATAATTTTTAATAGATAAATGGATTTGAAAGATAAAATAAAGTTGGATCAACAAGTGTTACATTATTTAGTTTCTTATGTTAAACATACTTTTAACATGAACCCTAAGATCTTAAACATCTATATTAATCACATAATATAATCATAAAGAGGGTTAAAGTAATACCTCCACTCATTGTAGAAATGATGCTTCCTTGAATGGTTTCTTCTTCTTCAATGGCTTAGCTTGAAGACTTGAAAAGAAACTCTTAGATGATCTTTAGGTGGAAGATAAGGTTTCTCTCCCCTTTCCTATAAACTCTTTTCTTTATGTGTTGTTTTTGTTCTTGTGATGATTTGTGATGGAGCAAACCATCTATTTATAGGTGGGAAGAGGACCTTACTCCTCATTAGGGTTTTGTCTCATGATTTAATCTCAACCATCCATCATAGTAGAGATGAAGACAATGGTGACATGTGTGATAACAAGTGTCTAGTATTGCTTCAAACACAACATGCAACTTCACACTTGTCCTCTTATAAGCTTTAGCATGACATGTAGCTTAATACTTGTCCTTATAAGCATAAGCTTTACATGTAGCTTAACACATGTCCTTTTAGTTCCCAAATGATTAAAATATAACAAACCCAATTAAATAACCTACTAACTATAAGACCACATACATGGGTAAGAAATAATTATTTTCTTATTATTTTCTTACATTCTCCCACTTGGTCGTTAGTATAATGGTTTTATTCGGGAATCATAAGGCCGGCATAATATGTTATATTTTTCATTTGGTCTTTCATAAGTGTCTTCACTAATCTTGTAACCAATGAGAGTCATGGCGGTCACACATCATTTTGCAACATGATTCCTTCCATGTACTACTACATTGACTACTTTTCATAGCTAGACCATAAACATTATTCCATAAGTAGGAGTTGTCTTTAATGGTCTCTTTGATGTCTTTTAAGACGTATTCTGTTATCAATAATTCCAATAAACAATAATGTGTGCGCACGTTGGAAACAGAATAGAAGATGTAAAAGTCATAAGAGAGCTCTTATAAATGTCAAACATAGGCTAAAACATTATCAGACAACATAATTAAGTGCTATCCTCCAGACCCATACTTTCTGCATGCTTCATAAATGTCTTTGGAGGTAATGCTTTCGTAAATATGTCTGCGACCATTAGCTCAGTGCCTATGTGTTCAATGACAAACTTTTCTCTTTTAACATCTTGCTTTAATGATAGATATTTGAGTTCCATATGCTTGGCTCCTTTAGATATCCTATCATGCTTAGAGAAGAAGATTGCGGCTTGATTGTCACAGTAAAGAGTTAGAGGTTTGTCAACAAAATTCAAAACCCCAAACTCTGACACAAAATTCCGCAACCATGTTCCTTGAATAGAAGCCTCATAACATGCTACATACTCAGCCTCCATGGTGGATGTATAAATCAATTCTGACTTTTGGCTTTTCCATGAAATGGCACCTCCACCAAGGAGATACACATAGCCGAGAGTACAATGCCTCGAATCTTCACATCCACCAAAATCTGAGTCTGAAAATCCAACCATCTGTGGATGTGTTGATTTTCGATATGTCAACATGTAGTTTCTTGTTCCCTTTAGGTATCTCAAAACTTTCTTCGCAGCTTTCCAATGAGCAAGTCCTGGGTTACTCTGAAATCTACCCAACATTCCGACTGCATGGCTAATATCAGGTCGAGTGCAGACCTGTGCGTACATTAAACTTCCCACAAGAGATGCATAAGGGTACTTTTGCATTTCATTATATTCCAATTCATTCTGCGGACATTGCTTAAGATTAAGCTTGTCACCCTTTTGCATAGGAACATTATTAGAAGAACACATCATCATGCCAAATCTCTCAAGAACTTTATCAATATATGCTTTCTGAGACAATCCTAAAATTCCTAGTGATCTATCACGGAATATTTCAATTCCTATCACATAGGATGCCTCACCCATATCTTTCATATCAAAGTTCTTAGAGAGATAACTCTTAGTCTCATGTAGTAGACCAAGATCATTACTGGCTAATAAGATGTCATCAACATACAAAACCAAAAATATGAACTTACTCCCACTGATCTTGAGGTATATACATGGATCTACAATGTTTTCTTTGAAACCAAATTTCGTGATGGTTTCATCAAACTTTAGATACCATTGCCTCGAAGCTTGTTTCAGTCCATATATTGATTTCTTCAATTTGCAAACCATATCTTCCTGACCTTCGATTATGAAGCCTTCAGGTTGGCGCATATAGACTTCTTCTTGCAAGTCTCCATTAAGAAAGGCAGTTTTCACATCCATTTGATGTAACTCGAGATCATACTGAGCTACTAACGCCATGATAATTCTGAGAGAGTCTTTTCTAGACACAGGTGAAAAAGTCTCACTATAATTTATGCCTTCCTTTTGACTAAACCCTTTGGCTACAAGTCTGGCTTTATATCGTTCTACATTGCCATTACAGTCGAGTTTGGTCTTAAAGATCCACTTACACCCGACTGCTTTGTGTCCATCAGGCAATGGAACGATGTCCCAAACTTCATTCTTAACCATCGAGTCTATTTCATCTCTATTGGCATTAATCCATTTATCAGAATTAACATCCTTCATGGCTTGTGAATAAGAAACCGGATCTTTAATGTTTTCTTCTCCAGATTCTATTTGATAAATCACAAAGTCATCGGAAATAGCAGATCTCCTCGTACGGGTTGATCTTCTTAATGCTGGTTCCTCTTGTGCTTCATGATCATTATTGGCAAGATTTTCATCATGGAGTGTGTGATCATTCAATGGGGTTTCCTCATTGTTTAACGGTTCAACAATGCTAGGAACCCCAACATTCGGAACTAAGGGTAAAGGAATAGCAACCCTAGTTTCCTGAATGGTTATATCACGAACTTTATCACTCCCACTAATCTCACCATTCTCAAAAAAATCTGGCATTATTGGTTTCTACTATTCTCGTACTATGAGATGGACAATAAAATCTATATCCTTTAGACTTCTCAGGGTAACCTATAAAGAAACCACTGATCGTTCTGAAGTCTAGTTTCTTTTCATGTGGATTGTATATTCTTACTTCAGCTGGACACCCCCAAACTTGGAGGTGTGACAGACTAGGTTTCCAGCCTTTCCACAGTTCAAAAGGGGTCTTCGAAACTGCTTTGCTAGGAACCCTATTCAAAATATAGATCGCAGTACGTAATGCGTCCATCCACAAGGATATAGGTAGGTTAGCATGACTCATCATGGATCTAACCATTTCCATATAAGTACGATTACGCCTTTCAGCTACACCATTCTGCCATGGAGAACCAGGCATTGTGTACTGCGCAACAATTCCTAATTTCTGAAGGAGTATGGCAAATGGTCCAGGATGTTGTCCTGTTTCATTATATCTGCCATAAAATTCACCACCTCTATCTGACCTTATGATTTTCACCTTTCTATCTAATTGCCTCTCAACTTCATTAATGAATGCTTGTACAACATCCACAGATTGAGATTTTTCATGCAATAAATAGAGATAACAATAACGTGAATAATCATCGATAAAAGTGATGAAGTACTTTTCACCTCCAAAAGTTGGAACGTCAAATGGTCCACAAATATCTGTATGTATGATTTCAAGAAGCTGTGTACTTCTTGTGGCTCCTTTCTTAGTGTGTTTAGTTTGCTTACCTTTAATGCAATCTATACACATTTTCTTATTGGTAAAATCAAGATTCGGAATTACTCCATCTTTTACCAATCTTTTAATTCTTTCATAAGAAATATGTCCTAATCTTTTATGCCACAAGAAATATGAGTCATCAGTACATGTTTTATTTTTAAGTCTACTTTCAGAATACAAGGAGAGATGTGTCTCATAAGGTTGATCAGCCAGTTTTAACATATAAAGACCATCAACTAATATTCCAGAACCAATTCGTTTCGAGTTCAGAAATATATTAAAACAACCATCTCCTTGAGTAGATTTAAAACCAGCCAAATCAAGTTTGCTTACAGAAACTAAATTACGGGAAATAGATGGAACATAAAGAGTCTGATATAAATCTAGACAAAATCCACCATCTAAAATGAGACGATAGGTGCCAACAGCTTCAACTGGTGCCTTGTCTCGATTTCCCATCAGTAAGTAGTTTTCACTTGAATTTATGGTCTGGATCGTAAGGAATCCCTGTACGGAATTCGTTACATGTACATTAGCACCGCTATCAATCCACCAAGTTTTGGAAGAAACAATTGTAAGATTAGATTCGAAAAAGCTTACGGAACCCATAGGATTACCTTTCTTTTCGAACCATTCTCTTCGTTTATGGCAATCTTTCTGAAAGTGTCCAACCTTTTTACAAAAGTTGCACCTGTAATCTTTCTTTGCCTTTTTCTTCGGATTAACTTGATCGGAATCGTTCACTGTGGGTTGTGCTCTTTGATGGCTCTTTTTATGCCTAAACCCAACTTTAGGTCCAGCTCCTTGAACATGATGGGAAACTTTAATTCCTTCACGGCCAAGTCTAGCCTCCTCTTGGACTAGTTTATTAGCCAATTCATTAGATGTCCACCTTTCATCAATTGCATTATAATTGATCTGAAAGGGTCCATACTGAGGAGGTAGTGAATTTAGGATAAATTGGACAAGAAATGAATTGTCCACACTCATTCCTAAATTCTTTAGTTTAGCCGCAAGGTTGGTCATTTCAATGCAATGTTCATGCATAGACCTTGTCCCATCATACTTAATGGTTGTAAGATCTGCCATAAGTTTCCCTGCAAGGGATTTGTCTGCAGTCTTAAACCGTTCTTCTATAGCTGCTAGATAATCTATAGCTTTATCTGCATCTGGAAGGGAAGTTTTGATATTGCTAGCTATGGTCATTTTTAAAAACATCATGCTTAATCTGTTCGCTTTTTCCCAAGCTTTATGGAGAGCCTTTTCTTCCTCAGTACTAATTATAGTTAAGGGATCTGGCTCTTCTTCACGAAGTGCCAAATCTATATCTAGTACTCCTAATGTGAACTCAACTTTCTCTTTCCATTCTGAGAAGTTGGTTCCAGTGAGGATCGGAACAATAGAGACCATAGATGGCAAATTAGCAGGAAATGATGCTGCGATTTAGAGATATAACAAGCTTTAATTGAGGTTCAAAATTTAAACAACACATTAACAAAAATTATTGAATGCATATGACTTCAAATTATAATGCTCCTGTGGGTAGTCATTATAATATATCCTAATGTCATAGCTTTCAGAAAATTTTTCTTTAATGATGTATCAGATTAATTAAGTTATCTGTGGATATACTTAATTAACTCATGTACAAACATTCTAATAAATTATTGATCATGTTTTATGTCAATAGCCTACCTGTGGGTAGCTAATTAATACATAAACATATCAAAATTTAAATATTTTGGTTTTCTATGTGCATATCATTATATGATAAAAACCATTATGGTTATATCAATTTCTTAATTATGCACATTAAGATAAACCAATCTTTTATACTTATATATATATATATATATATATATATTAATTTAAACATATATTGTAACTTGAAACTTAAATCATACAAAATTCAAGTGTACAAACATCATAACTTAAAGCCTTAATTTTCAGTTCATTAAACCATAAATCTATTATTCTTAATGGATTAATTAGATGTTCATAACCACAAGCTCTGATACCACATGTTAAACATACTTTTAACATGAACCCTAAGATCTTAAACATCTATATTAATCACATAATAGAATCATAAAGAGGGTTAAAGTAATACCTCCACTCATTGTAGAAATGATGCTTCCTTGAATGGTTTCTTCTTCTTCAATGGCTTAGCTTGAAGACTTGAAAAGAAACTCTTAGATGATCTTTAGGTGGAAGATAAGGTTTCTCTCCCCTTTCCTATAAACTCTTTTCTTTATGTGTTGTTTTTGTTCTTGTGATGATTTGTGATGGAGCAAACCATCTATTTATAGGTGGGAAGAGGACTTTACTCCTCATTAGGGTTTTGTCTCATGATTTAATCTCAACCATCCATCATAGTAGAGATGAAGACAATGGTGACATGTGTGATAACAAGTGTCTAGTATTGCTTCAAACACAACATGCAACTTCACACTTGTCCTCTTATAAGCTTTAGCATGACATGTAGCTTAATACTTGTCCTTATAAGCATAAGCTTTACATGTAGCTTAACATATGTCCTTTTAGTTCCCAAATGATTAAAATATAACAAACCCAATTAAATAACCTACTAACTATAAGACCACATACATGGGTAAGAAATAATTATTTTCTTATTATTTTCTTACATCTTATTGTATAGAAAGATATAATTATATATGTATATTTTAAATTTTCAATATCAATGTGTAACCCAAGAGTAAGACATAATTAAAATGTTGACAGATGTAGCCGAATCTTACTTATAGCAACAAATGCAATTATTTGCCAATCTTGCCAATCTTGCGATGTCGCCATTCAATTATTTGCATGTTTTTTAAGCCCCTTTATCAAGGAGATACGACACACATCACTGTAAAGTTATAACGCCAACATCAACATGCAAGCGTCACGTTTTGTTTAATATCTAGAGAAATTTTTTTTTTAAGTATCCATGCATGTGTAACGCAAGAGAAAGACCTATACTGACAGATGTAGCCAGATCTTACTGAAATAGCAACAAATGCAATTTTACGACGTTACCTTCATTTTCCTTAAAGAACTCTTACATCACTTAGATTTAAGCTTTACTTAACCTTAAGCTTTAGCGTTTCTAAATTTTAGAAAATTAAGGAGTAATAATGACTCTAGACTGATACGAAAACTATAACGTTTTTGATCTTGCCACTTTTTCCTCACGTTCTAATGTGAACTTATGGTAATTTTGGCTACAACTTCATGTGGCTAGCTAATTTATTTTTCTTTATTTTTTTCCCCAGTTTGTGTTGGTTGTTAATGTTTTTTTCTTAGCTCAACATGTTGAATTAGCTAAAATTATTATAAAATTTTTGAAAAGTTAAAAACGACAGATTATAAAGTCTAAACTCTATTTTGGAGTAGGAGGGACTGCACCAGCACCAGCAATTCTTGAACATTGTTCTTTTAACATAGGAGGAAAAAACGGATTAAATGGAATTTTCGGCATGCAATTGGCTTCTGCATCCAAAAATGCTTTGCAACAAGCAGGACCTATATTACCGAACTTTCCAGTGAATATCGATTGAGCAATCTCTGTAATGCATCCAGGAATATCCATCACTACTGACCAACATTTTGTTATATCAGGTAATCCTGGTACACCTGGAATTGGTTGAAATGGAAATGGGAAAGGAAATGGAGCCGGAAACTGTGGTAGTTGAGCATTTACCGAGACCACAACGCATATGACATATGCAAGAAGAAAAGCAACATTTTTGATAGACATGATGAGATATTGCACTAGGGAACAAAATTTCAAATATGTTTCTTTATTAATATTGGTTTTGATGGATGAACGATGGTACAACCTGTTGTTTATTTATATGGGAGAAAATAAAGTTACTGTATCAATTACGTTGAATAAACGTCTTTAAACTTTAATTATTGTTGATATTAGATTTAATTTAGCCGTTCATAGTATACTCATTAAGTTGATTACGTTTAACATGTATCGCTAAATATATGTTTAACTAGGAAAAATAAATAATAAAAGAATCAACCAACATGTAAAAAAAGGATATTATTTTATATTCACAGTAGCTAGATGATATAATTCACGGTAGCTAAATGATAAGAAAATTAAAAGTAAAAAAAAAAAAAAATAAATCCCTAAACGTTGAGATAATGAGACTTGTCCTCCTCCTCCGAAGGTTTGAGATGATGATCAAGACGAAAAAGTCTTTGGAAAAGAAAATTTTTGACAAGGATCAAGGCCGCTACGAAAAACACAAGCGATCCAAAAAGGTCGCTGGAAACCCAAACACAGTACAAAATTGGCGTAGACAACCTGTTGATTTGACAGTTCTCTACTCTCCAGTGGTTTTGAAAGCATCTTTTACCTCCATTTTCGTTAACTTCTAGAAGCTAAGAACTAGTCCTAGACGTTCTGGTATTCGGTTCGGTTCTGGATAAATCCATTCAGTTCCGGGTAGTTTGGATACAGAGGTTTAGGATTCATTCAGTTAATTTACTATTTCGGTTCGGGTTTGGTTCGGTTTCGGTTATTTTCGGTTTGGTTCCGAGTATCCGAAACAGTATAATCTATTAAAAAATATTATTTAAATAAAATTTGATTAGAATTTAACAAATATATCTAAAAACTTTCAGATATTTGGTTTATTTAAAATATTTTGGTATTTTGGTCTAAATATATATGATATTGGTTTGGGTTTTTATTTTAATTTTTGTTACCTTATCTAAATTAACACGTATTGTAATGTAAAAAGTTCAATGTGTCACAGTGGTCACTGCACACGCTCAGGATTGTGGAGGTTTCAGGTTCGATTCTTTGCTAAAACATATTTTTACTATAAGTTCGGTTTGATTCGGATAACCGAATGGATATCAGTTCAGTTCGGTTAATAACCGATATCCATGGGTAGTTGAAACAATATTCAATCGGTTATTGTCCACTAACCATACCCGAACCGGAACCGAATTTTCAGTTCGATTTCGGTTCGGTCTATTTGGTTTGGTTTATTTGCCCAAGACTATAGACTTATCAAACCAAGCACTTATATTTTCCGAATAATAGAAAAAAATCTGATAATATAAAAAGAACTGCAGCACGTAACTTTTATAGGAAATTGTTTTTTTCTATTATTTTAGTTAGATAAAATTTTCGTAATCTATTCAAGTGACATATTCTAAAATAGTTTACTATCCTTTTTTTTCAGGTTCGTTCTAATATTTCTCTCCCAAACACTATTTTCGAGGCACCGCAATCACCATTATTTTCTGACGGCGATAGGGCTGCGGCTCGCCGGCGTTGGGTTCTCTCACCCTCTCACTACAAGAAAATAGTTATATTGAGATGTATTTTTGAGACAAAAAAATTTCGTCATAAATTTGTGACACTTTAAATACGATATTATGACTAAATTTATTTGTCACAAATCCATAGTATTTTCGTCACTATATTATGACGGAAAAAACCAGTAACAAAAGTTTGTCACAATTAGTGACGAATATGCTACGATAATATTAATCGTCACTCTTATGACTATATTGTGACCAATATGTTGTTGAAAATTAGTTATGAACTTAAAACCGATATACAAGTCACAGTTTGTGACATTAAAATGAATAAACATTAGTCATAAAATAGTATAAATTGTTATGTCATTTATACAAAGCCCATTAAGTCAAGTGTCTAACCCTAATTTAACAAGACTTATTTAAGAGATGATTAGGGTTTTATTCTTTATAATTTCGTGCCTCCTAAACCTAGAGAGAAAGAGAGAGTAAACCATTTGAGAGAAAGAGAACAAAGAGCCATAGTTGAGATTAAGGACAGATCTTACATGTCCTAGGAGATGGTGGTTAACAAGAGGTAAACAGACTCTTTTATGGACGAATTTTGGTGAGAAATTTCCCAACCCATAGATGTAAGTTTTCCCCAAAGGATTTTGTAACCTTTTCTGTAGATTAAAAGTTATACATGTTTTCTCAAACTTATTCTGCGCAGATCCGCAAATTAACATCAGTCTTCTTGTGAAATCATTTCCCACTGCTACAAATTGAACCAGAAGCTGATCTACCCGCCGTTGGAAAGATCTGAGTCTTACCTTTTCAGAGATCTTGAGATTGTTTCCATAGGAGTTATAATATGAAAGTTATGATGGAATATGTGCATCTGGTCGAATTTGTGATTTATTTTCTTTGTAAGAATAAAGATACCTTATAATGTATACCCAATGTTTATGATTATAAAAAATTTGTATGATTTATAAATTTTAAAAAATAAGATTGTTTTGAGATTAATTTTTTAGTTATAATTTTTATCATATGCAATGAATTTTTTAGTAATAACTTGTGACAATTTGAAACTAACTTCTAATGATAAGATTGGACATTATGATAAGCACAAAATATCATGATTTACTGAGTATTTGTTAAAACTTTGCGACAAATTTTTAATTATCATTTGTGACCATTTGAGACTATAGTTTCGTAATAATAAGATACATAATTAAAACGTTATTTTGAACACAAATTGTAATGATTTAAAGACGTTTTGTTAGTATGTAATTGAGACAATTTTGTTACTTTTTGTGTCGTAATCATTGATGACAAAATGGTTACTAATATATTCGTCGCAACTCTTGTGACGTTTTTGTTACAAATAAAAATTTGTGACCATTGTATTGCAACCATTCAAAAATTATCACAAATTCGTAACAATGTTTATATTGTGACTAAATACTTTTTATTGTGACTAAATATTTTGTCTTAATAAAATTATTTTCTTGTAGTGTCTATGCTACTCTGCTGCTTCCTGTGCTCCTTTAATTCCCTTTTTAAATCTTTTTTCTCCTTTTATTTTCCCCTTTTGAATCCTTCTCAATCTTCGACCATCAACCCAGATCCAAACGATGAAGACTTGCCCTTGCTCTCATACAGAAGGATGTGGAGTCCGGCGAACCCATCCTCAACTATTCTCGCCCAGTCCTACCGTCAATGTCTTCAAAGTCCCTATACTTTCCAATTTCTCGATCTGGGTTGTGCTCCGCCTCTGAAGAACCCCTTCCCACAACATCATTCGAACCTCCCCAGACGGCGTCGGAGTTGATGTTTGGCGGGGAATCTTCCAGAGCTGCGTCTTGCCTCCGCTATTGGACTCCCGTTTCAAATACATGTCACCTTGAGAGCTTCGTAGACCCATGGCCACTCCCACCAGAGAAGCAGAACTTTTTCTCCTCTCCGGTTAACCGCTGCGCGATTCAACTCCCCTGGCCATCCACAACATCCACCGGATCTCTGCGGATGAGTTATGGACCCGAACTCAGTTTGTTGACATCTCAAAGGGTCTTGCCCAACCTCCAAAAACCCAGGTTCTCTCTATTTAGCCCTCTGTTATCCTATAGACTGTTCTTAGTTTGTTTGGTTATCCTCGATGTTCAAAGACTGCATTAGAGAATCCATTTAGGTAGTGTATCTTGGATGTACAAAGGGTATGTTGGAAATATAGCTATTGCTCAACTTATGACATTGTCTGTTGGTCCTCAAATCTGGAATTATCATGCTTTTCTCAATTCCCAGCAATAATACCCTCTTCTGAAGCTCAGGCCGTTTGTTTTTGTTCTCGTGTTTTGCCGAACACAAACTCTGTGTGGAGTCCTTGATCACCATTTTCATGGCAGAGAGGAGCTACCTGTGTTGTTTCGGCCTTACATTACTTCTTTGCACCTGTTATTAGCTTCATTGGTAATCTCTCCTGCTCCCATTGCCCTGCAACCAACCTCTCCTCCGAAGCTCAGGTCTGCTTTTTACTCGTCAGTGTCTTACCGACTACAAACTTTGTGTGGAATTCTTGATCATCATATCCATGGCAGAGAGGATCCACCTGTTATGTGTCGATTCTACATTTATTTTTTGCCAATCTTGGTACTAGCTTCAATCCTGAAATCTACTGCTCCTAAGTTCTTGAAGTTTCATGGCTTGCTAGAGCTGAATTCAAATTGTCGAGGCTGTGGTTATGGTCTTAGAGTTTTCTCTACCAACAACCACCCCTCGACGATCCTAGCTAACTACTTCAGGTACCACCTTGTTAAGCAAACAATCACCAGCACCTCCATCACCCTCCGGGCTATTGCCCCCCGAATCCCTACCATGGCTTTGTTTCTGCAACTGCTCTTCACTCCAGTTAGCTCCTTGGCTCTGATTCTTCTACCAACGGTACTGTGTCCTTTGACCGTGACCTTTCTGTCATCTCTCGAGATTCTCGACGATGTCCAATCCTGCAACCATGATCCCACATGTCTCCAACTGCGTTTTAGCACTTGTTTCATAGCTCTCATGGATATTTGCTTGATGTTTTCTTTCTGCTTGTTCATGTCTATGGTTTTGAGGAAAGCCTTTATTTATAATCGTTTTAATTCTGGGATACTTTATCCCCTTTCTTGTAATGTTTCTGTTTGAATGAATAGAATCATCGTTTGTCCAAAAAAAAAAAAAGTTTACTATCCTTTCTTTTTATTATTTCATAGCCATGCATCTTTTCTTTTTCCACTAACCTTCAAATTTAGAACATGTAAACTGCGCATTCTAAGTATTTTAATTAAATTTTTGACTGAATAATTCCTAAATAATACATATTGATTGGTCCGTCCTCTCGAAAATAAATCTGCAAAATCAAGCATAGAGCTGGTTCTGATTTTTTTCAAGGTTACAAGCAAGAAAAAAATAAATAACCGCAAACTTTTTATATTCTAAAACTATTTGCTCACTGTTTCCAAAGAAGAGAGCAATTATAAGATCAGAACAACAAGATGGATTATGTGTATCTCATTAATAATTTTTATTTCCAATTTTCCATTCAACAATTGTTTCCTATATCGACAATTTCCATCGGTAGTAACTCAAGAAAAAAAATTTATGACTGAGTCTACTCCACATAACATTTTCTCTTCTATGTAGAATGTAGGATTTTTGTATATGTGTTTGACGTATTTAAGAACTTTTCGTAAACCTTCGGAATATGATTGGAGTATGCCTTAATTATCCTTTGTATGCATGCAATTTCGGTTATTTTGGGTTAAACTGGTTTGGTTTTTGGTTATTGTAGTTCCGAAATTGGAAAGCATACGAAAATAAGCGAATAAATTGTTTGTTCAGTTTGGTTATCAATTTGGTTACCAAACCAATCGAAGGACAAGTTATACCTTTCAAATTTTCGGCTCATTTCGCGATTATTTGGATCAGTTAAATTTGGTTATTTGGAAAATTTTGGTTAAATCCATTCCACTCTGGATCATGCATTAGTCATCATCAATTTTTCATTCTAGGTGATTTTAATCACCAATTCATCAAATATAACTATATAAGGACACATTAAACTCAAGCATCATCGGAACCAAATTAATGAATCAACAATTTATCATTATACCACAAGCATCGACTAATATACAAACCTAGATTGAACTATAACATACCAAACCTCAATCATCATCTACAGTGCTCCTAATGAATGTGCTATTGTGAAATGTTGTTTTTTTTTTTTTTGGTTTCAAGTAGACAAGGGCTGCGGCTTCGAGTTTTGTTATCTTTTTTTTTTTTTTTGGTTCTTGTCCACAAAGATTCTTTGTTAATATGTTTGGCCTTGTTATGTTGCAGTCTTTTTGTGGTTCCGACTGTATTTTAGAGGAAGAGGTCTTTCCTATGAAACTTTTTGAAACATCTGCTCTGTTTACACTCGTTTTGAAGGTGTGACACTTCCAGAAATTTTTTCTCTTGCCATAGTTCAGACGAGCTGTGTTATCAACTTTTCTAGATTTCGACTGGCATGGTTCTTGTCTAATTCTATTTATCCAAGTAGTTTGTGTGTATCAGTGTATGTGATAGTGGTTCTCCTTTTCACATAGATTCCATATTTGTATTGTCCAGAGAAAAGCCAGTACTTAAGGGAGGTCAGTTGATATCTATGTTTTGCAATGTGAAGAATGTCTGAAGTGGAGGAAGATTGATACTCAAGAAGACTGCAGAAAATCAGAAGTAGAATAATAAAAGAGGACCCGTTTGTGTGCAAGAAGAAAGAAGGCATGTCATGTGAAGATGCTGGAGACCTAAACTATGATTCCTCCAGAACATGGGACCAATGTTTGTGCGAATTATTATCGACCCATATTTTAGAGAAATCATTTTAGGTCTCCAGCATCTTCATAGGAGATACATTCTTTCTTGTTGCACACAAATGGGTCATTTTTTATTCTATTTCTGATTTCTTCATAGTCTTCTTCGGTATCAATCTTCATTCATTTCATGCACTCTTCACATTGTACAGAGTAAATATCAATCTCCCCCTGAAGTACTGGCTTTTCTCTGCATAATACACATATGAAATTTATGTGATAATAAAACTATACTCAGATAAACACCAGTTACTTGAATAAATAGAATCAAACAAGAATCATATAAGCTACAAAACACAAAGTTGATCAAAATTTATGGCAACCCGAGAAAACATTTTTCTCGTCTAGAGAACACAAAGTGTCACACCTTAAAACAAGCGTAAATAGAGCAGAAAGTTTTAGAAAGTGTCATAGGAAAGACTTCTTCTAACATAAACGTACACAACTGAAATCAAACAAGTATTGGCGACCTAATGTCTTCCATTTATATATAAGAAAGACACACATTGTGATACTTAGAAAAGGCATAATCCTTAAAACAAAATTCGAATAAAATGGTCATTATTGGAAAACTAAAAAAAAAAACATAACTGTTGATTAAACCATAAACTACACACCAAAAAAAGACACAACCAGAATTCTAAGTTAATACACCTTTTATGTCCGCATCAAACAACACTTAAAACTAAAAGAAACTGGTAACTAAACCCTTATGATTTATCCACTTAGAGATCCCAAAAGTTAAAAGATAGAAATTGAATGTGCGAAACATAAATGGATAAGATCTGTGAGTATTATTACGAGAGACACAAAGCAAGGGAATTGAAGTGTGTGCAGTAAAAATGGTTTTCGTTTAGTGGTGGTGTTACCTTAAGGGTTGTTGAATTCGCTGATGTAGCGTCCATCTCCACTGCCATAACAAAAGAAGAAAAACACACAAAACCTTCAATTTCAAGCCTTAACAATCAAATATAACGAAAACCCTAACGAGAAACTCCAAAATTGAGAATTTTTCAATCACAAAATCAAAAATTATGCAGGAGAGTGATTCAAAAAAGTGCATAACTCAAACAACAATTTCAGATCTTCCTAACATTCTCAGTGCAATTTTTTTTGGGTGCAATGAGAGAATTTTGTCTTTCAACCCTTTTTTATGATGCAGTTTGTGTGGTCAGAAGAAAGAAATAAATCTTGTCCAAATTGTAATTACAGTTGTCGTGAAACGTTTGGTTAAATCTTATTCGCATACCATTCTTGTAGATTTTAATGGATTTCTTTCCAAACATGGGCATAATTTAATTATAATTTGTTTTTCATTAGTTAAATACCTAAAAAGTCTTACTAGATTTTAACTCGCGGTACACCACGGATCTATAATTTTTATTATTATCTGTAATTTATTTGTATTTTCTTGTTAAATTGTGGTTGTTTTGTAAATAAAGGAATAACTAAAACTTTTAGGCGCTTAAGGAATAATTAAAATTTGCAGCCATTCAAACGGCTAAAATGTTAATATAAATTTTTAACCTGCGGTACACTGTGTGACTATTTTTTTGTTTTATTTAGTGTTTGAGATTCTATTTGGTTTTTTAGTTATTAGAACAAAAAAATAAAGAATTTAAATACATAATAAGTAATTTATAAGCTGTGATTAAGTCATATTTTCATAATGATTTACTTATTTTACAAAATCTTAGTTAAAGTAAGTTGATTTGATATGTCAAATATTCTAATATTAGTAGTGTTGACAAATAATAAAATAAGGATTTTGAATCCGTGTTTATGCACAAATTTAGTGATATTTTATTAATTCCAACATGTCTTCTTTATAACCCGTCCTACTATACAACAACATTGTATAGTATTTTAAACTTTTTATAAGCTTTTATTTATAATATTTTAAAGTTTTTATTAAGTTTATATATATATATATATATATCAAAAATTTGATTTTAAAAAATGAGAATCAAAGTTTTTATCTATATTAACATTTTTATCTACATTAAGAATCGAAGCTAACATGTTTTGAATAACAAAATAGAAATTAAATTGTTGTTTTATTTGTTTGCAAAGAATTTAGAGATAAAATATCTTCTAAAAATAATAGAAGGTGTCATTAATATAGTATAGCTTATGTTTCCATAAAATATTGATTGCAATTTGTTACATTTCTAGTAGGAATGGAATGCAAAATATTTATGAAACAAAATCTGATGTAATTGTTATTTTAGGAAATTTTCTAGGGGCTAAGATTGTAAATAATTTTTTAAATAACTACAACTAAAAGGGCATAACACAAAATGTACTTCAAAAATGTTAATATAGATTAGTAATGTGTTTTTGTTTTTGTAGTTGGCCCATGGATTTTAAGTGTGCAAAAAGCTGTTATAGTGTGGGCTTTATACCAACACACCATTGGAGTTGGAGGTAGAAGCTCTCTTGCCTTAAAGAGAAGCCTTGACTGTGGTTATGGACCATCAAGACTTTGCGGAAATGAGCAACATCACTACTCCGTATCCAAATATAATAGAATATAGAGGAACACGTTTGTCGTGTCTAAAGATAGATATTTGAGATATTTCTTATAGCGACAAAAAAAGTAAGAGACAAATATCTCACAAAATGCACAAGTCTCTAATAACAAGACAAGGTATATTTATACAAGATGCAGATTTTAATTCCAAAATTTCAAGTCTAGGTCATAGAGACTGAAGTGGCTCTATCTCTGACCTGCTCGCAATGTCTTGAAAATGCAGCATTTGAACAAGTGGCTGTATGTAACGCTCATGTTTCGAAAAATATGATATATTTGCGTTAATATCGGGAATTATAATGGATTCGGTTTAATTTCGGTTTAAGTTTGTCTAGTTTAGTGTTAGTTATTGGAGAAAACATTAAGAGATGCTTATATTAGCCTCGACGCCTTCTTCTCAGTTATTTTGGATGTTTTTTTTGTTGTGTTGAGAGAAAGGCAAAGAGAGAGAGAGGAGCTTGTCGGTGGGTGTAAAAGAAAATAAGAAAAAGCATAATCTAAAAGGTTTGGAGGGAAGAGGTTTCGGCATAGCAAATCATACCCAAAGGTGATGAAATTTGATGGAGTAATACACAATCCTTGTATCTAGATTCTACTTATTACAGATTTAGATTTGAGTTAATAATCGAGGATATGTCTGCAGTTTCGTGAGGTGCTTCGTCTTAGACGCGAACTGAGACCAACAAGGGTTGTAATTGAGATTGTGGTCTCGTTTGTTTTCTGATCGGCATGAGATTTTGGGGGAAGCTCCGCTATGTCTAGGGGTAACTTTTCACCGGAGGGATTTGATAGTTAACGGTTGATTTTTATTTTAGAATTTTGTCTTTACGACTGCAGTTTTCTGTTATTTTTGTCAGTTTTGTTTCAAGGTCGTTTTGGTTGTGTGGCTTGTTGTAGGGCGTTGCTGGGACATTGCAGACACAAGGAGAGTCTTTCCTTGTAGTAATTGTTGTATAATTCACCTTGATAAGGTGAGTGCGTGACCATGAGTTTATCTGAGCGATTGAGTTGTATGACTTGTTTTGTGTGATGATGTGTAGGTATGGTGAATGAGTGTTCTATTCAATGGCTGATTCATTATGTTTTATTTATGGTTGTACTCTTGATTTTCTTGTGTGTATAGCTCGTAGATGGGAGGATCGCCTCATTGAGTATTTCTAGTAATATTCACACGGAATTATGACAATGAGGGGGATGATGATTTAGGGTCTTGGTTGTTGTGTTGTGTTTATGTTATTCTTGTTGGAACATGGTTAGAAACTTGTTAGGTTGCTTGCTTTTGTTGGTTGTGGTTGATAATTTATCTATAATAAATTAGAATTGGTTTATTAAATCTTCTGATGTGCATGTTGGTTTGTTGTTGGTTTATTATTTGGGTGTAATTAAATATTATAGGGTATTGAATTATATTATATCTTAAATAAAAAATGGATCGGGTTATTTTAGTTTGGTACCATAGCCCTTATGATTCTAGGGCGAGTTAATGGATGGCTTAGAATGGTTTAAGAAATTTATTTTGGAGTTATTATTTTCCTCGTTCTTGTGGCATGTTGATTTGTGTTGTGTGCTGGAAATTGATTATGAGTAGTTAGTCAATTTGGGTGTGTTATGGAGTTCTATGAGATTTCACTGTAAGTTCTTTATTTATTTCGTTGTGTGGTTGTTTAGAGTTCTTAGTTTATGTTCTTGGAAGTGCAGATGACTAATGAAGAGTTGTTGGAAAATGGTGAATCACGCTGGTATCAGGAAATACCATTAGCGGTGATTTATGGAAGTGGATGTTTAGGAGTGTGGCTTGGAAATGGCCAGGGCCGTGGTAATGTTCCGGGAGGAAATAGGGTGGTTAGTAGGACATTGCAATGTTGTACGCGGATCACGAGATGTGATATTGGTTGAGGAAATGCTTATAAAAATTATGACCGTTTTCTGTCAAATAACTTTTGGGAAGAAATATAAGGATCATAAACTAGTCAAGAAATTCCTAAGATGTTTACCATCAAAATTCATGGCGTACAAGACAGTTATTACTGTATCACATAACACAGATACTCTTAGCTTTGTCGAGGTTGTTAGAATGCTACAAAAGCATGAGATGGAGCTTGAAGGTCTGAAAAAAAACAAAAGGGGTAGCATTAACAGCTAGCGGTGATATATCTGAAACAAGAGAAGAAGACTCTGTAAGTCTGTTAGTAAGAAGATTTAATGGTGCTCTGAAAAGAATGGAGCAAGGAAAAAGACAAAAGAAGACTGGCTCATTCAAGAAGGTTACGGAAGAAAAGTTTCCAAAGAAAGTTCATATGAAGTGTCATGAATGTAAAGGTTTTGGTCACTTTCTTCGAGAATGCCCAACAATCAAATTACGAAAAGCAAAGTGCTCAATCTGCAGAGGCATAGGACATACTCAAGATTAATGTGTGAGTAACCCTAAAAACAGAAGAGAAAAATCTATGATAAGCATTGAGAATGAATCAAAAGGTGACAGTGGTATTGAAAAGGAGCTCATAAATCTAGTAGCTATAGTATGAATTACTAAGTTTGAAAACGGAGAAGAAGTAACAGACTCAGAATCAGAGAACAGAGAGGAACTTGATATCATTCAAAGCTACAAGGAAGTACGAGAAACATTCATTACTATAGGAAATGAAAATCAAGAGCTTATAAAAGAAGATTGAAAAGCGGATTTTATCTGCAAAGGCAAACAAACTTGAAGAAGAACTCTGTGAAGAAAAGAAAAAATCTGCATGATTGTAGTCAAAACTTTACCAACAGCATATGTTTGCAGGGACAAAGCAGCTTGACAAAATTCTGAGATATAAAAGAACTGAAAAAACTCATATAGGCTTAGGCTATACTGAGAACAGAGAGACCAAGTCAATATCAACTAAGTTTGTATATGCTGGAGTATGTCGATGATATGATCAAATTTACCCTAGAGCTACTCTCTTAAATTAAGATATCACTGCAGTACTTAGGGGTCGAATTCCACAAGGACTCAAGACTACACAATAAATTATAGAGTTTTATAACTAAGCTAAACAGATTAATTTGAATTAAAATAAAAGCAATGCAAAATATTAAATAAATCTGTTGTAAATTCAGAAGATCAAAATGCTAGGTCTAAGGAATTTCTCAGGAAATTATGAAATATTAAATCAATCAATAAATTAGGATTCAAGCAATTAAGAACAGATCTAGAACTCTAAACACTTGTGTAAATTAAATCAGTTCTCACTGCAAATACTATCTAAATTTAAAACCAGAAAATCCAAATATCTTTGTAAAATTCTAGGTTAAAAATCAGCAATAAAATCAGGTTTAGATTGTTCACAAAATTATTAAATCAATTCTCTTTGCAAGAAATAATTTTTCTCATCAAAAGGTTTTATCAGGAAAATCAATTATATTCTCATATCAATTTATTTTCCTAAAGTATTAATTTTAGGTGATCAATCAAGAATTAATATGAAGAACAACCTATGATGAAGATCTAGAAAGATAAAGAATCCTAAATAAACAGATCTAATAATTCATAAAATCCCTGTGAAAAACCCTAAACCTAACAAACTACTCAGACATATTCAATGAAGAACAAGACATGATTCTGAATAATAAGCAATTGAAATTAAAAGAGTAAAAGGGAGTTCAAGAAATTCTTCTCTACAAAGCAGATCTCTCTCTCCCAAGCTCTCAAAATCTCACAGGGTTGCAGAAAAATAAAAACTTGCTAGAATAAAACTTAAGGGTTTTCAAAACCTAAAAATACTATTTATATGTTCTAAAACACGTCAGGGACTTGTCTTGCAATTATGAAAAACTTTGGGTAATTTTTGTAAATCTTCCAAAAGTTGGGTCTTGAGTCGGCACACAGGGGTGTCGACCGACACCAAGGTGGTGTCGATCGACACCATCACTCTATGATTCGAATCCAACTTCATTTCCTCCAGATTATTGCTCCAAAATGATCCAAACTGCTCCACTTTGCTCCATGCATGCTAAAATCCTAGAAAACCTGCAAAGACTCCAAAACATCCTAGAAACACATCAAAAGACACTAAAAGACTCTTTATATCATGGTTAAAAACCACAAAAACCATGATATATCAACTCCCCCAGACTTAGCCTTTGCTTGCCCTCAAGCAAAACATAAGCTTAGACATGTGAAAAAGGTTTGAAAACAGGGAACTCACTCAACTGCATGATGATTCTTATTCGCACTCTTCATTTACCTGACTCAAGAACTTACTTCTTATACTTAACCATGATAAGTATCAACATTCCTTACTCAAATCCCACAATCCTTTGGAATCTATGAAATCTCCATTGTCATCTCATTAAATAAATTAAAGCAAATATAGGCGAGTTCTTACCTTGGTGTATCGATCAGTGGCATATGGACTCTCTTCAGGCCAAGACATTCTTCTTACATCTCCTTTCCTCTCCCTTTTCTCACTTCCAATTTTTTTTTTCTTAAATCAAAGGTGTAAGCAAATACCGGGATCATCGGTAATTTACCTACCCCTCGCTTCCAAGCTTTGTGTGATCATTTGACTCAAGAGTAGAATAATGAGGTCACAGGTAATTTACCTACCTCTCTAAACTGATCAAAATCATCTCATCTTTTTTTTTTCCTAAAGCACTGAAGGGAAGAGAGAGGGGAGACATACTTTGAAAAATTGCACTGTCTTGTATGGTCCGAAGAAGAAGTCTAGTCCACTGATTTCCAACTCCAAAGTAAGAGATTAAGTCCGGTTAAAATCTTGATAAAAGTTGAGACAACGTTAGATCAATCAGATATCCATTGAATAAGGGTTTTCGGGATTGTTGATACAGCTCATAGTCTTTCTAAGCTTCAGTTCTGAGATCAAGCATAAACAAATAATCATTAGAGTGTTAGCCAAATAAGAGAAATCATTAACCAAGATCATAATTCCCAAAGACAAAAAAGAAAAATTTGAAAAATTTGACTCAAACTTTATGGTTTTGACTGACACAACTGAAACTCAAAACCAAGAACATAGTTAGTAGATAACCTCCCCCAGACTTAAACAACACTGTCCCCAGTGTTATCAAGCCTAAGATTGGTTAAAGAAAAATAAAATAAATATAAATAAAAAGCAAAAGAAAAAGAAAATCCTACCAGTGGGTTGCCTCCCACTAAGCGCTTGTTTTCAGTCATTAGCTTGACTTGGCTGGAGCTCAGGCATTCGGTGGATCAGAACATGGCATTGAATGCTTCTGAGAGAATGACCTCCTCATCCAAGGTGGTGTATAAGCTTTAGGGGCATGAGGTCTGCCAAGGGTGTGAGGAAGATGACCAGGGCGGGATTTAGGGATGGGTTTGCATCTCTTATGTCCTGCAAATCAACAACAGAAGAAACAAGCGCTCTACGATAATCTCATGGCCTGGTTAACTGTAAAACAATCTTTGTACTTTTGAAGTTCTTGTTAGTGATTTGAGGAGGATTAGGTGCAGAAGAGGTGTACCTTTGCCTTACCTGAGGACTCTGGAGTGTGGAGTGGGAGAATTTCTGTTTGGGAACAGGTTTCTGACTTGGAGCATCAGTCTTGGAGCTGTTCTGTCTCGGTCGTGGAGGGGTGTCGTTCGACACTGAGCCTGATGCTCGAATATCAGAAACTTTCTCAACAGAAAAAGTCTGTCCATCAATAGTAGGAGCCCTCCTCAGCTTATCCATCTCAAAATTCATACTCAAACCATCCACATTTAGTGCTATTTGTCCCTTCTGCACATCAATGATGGCACCAGTTGTAGCCAAGAAAGATCTTCCTAAGATGAGAGGATCTTTAGGCTCTGCATCATACTTCAACACCACAAAGTTAGTGGGAATCATGAAGTTTCCAACCTTAATTGAAATATCCTCTAAAACACCTTCAGGAACTCTTCGGGATCGATCAGCCAAGATAAGAGAAATCTGAGTTGGCTTGAATTCTGTCATCCCAAGTCTCACAGCAACAGAGTGTGGCATCAAGTTGATGCTAGAGCCAAGATCACAAAGAGAGTGAGCAAACCTTCCTGTGGAGATGGAGCAATCTAACACAAAACTTCCAGGATCAGGTAGCTTCTTAGCAATCCTACACTGAATTGCTGCACTCACTTTCTCAGAGACTATCACTTCTTGCTTCCTCTCTTTCCTCCTTTGAACAGGCTGATTTAACAGAATTGCACTGACATCCTTAGTTAGCAAAGCTCCTTCCTCAGGGCTCAAACCATTTGATACCATTCTCTTCACATACCGCTTAAGAGGTGGTGAAATCTTTACTGCATCAATCAAAGGCATCTCAATCATTACCTTGTCCATCATTGCCTTGCATCTAGCTTCCTCAAGCTCCTGCTTGGACCTTCTTGGCTTAGGAAAAGGAATCTTCGGTTAGTACACCCTTTCAGCAGCTGGAACCTGAGATTTTGCAGTTTCGGGTTCTGTCTGAGATGAGTGTCGACCGACACCCAGGTGGTGTTGAACGACACCATCGTCTGAAATTGAATTCTCCGTCGATTGCTCACCTTGTTCTGCAGAAGCAATTTCACCTTGATCTTCACCTCTCACTGATATGGCATTACAAGAATGTTTTGGATTTGACTCAGTTCTCCCAGGGAGGAATCCCTCTTGCCTTTTGACAGACCCAACAGTCTGAATAACTTGATTCTCTAGCTTCTTGACATGAATGTTCAATGTATTTATCTTCCCATTCAACTCAATGTAGACATTGTCAATCTTTCCATTGAATGTCACTGTCAATTGCTCCTAGCCTTGCAAAAGCTGCTCAAGCATGGCTTCCATGTTACTCTCCGAAGAATTCTTAGGAGGAGGAGACTGATAAGATGAGTTCCCATAGGTTCTGGTATAACCGGTATTCTGTTGTTGCTTCTGGTCACCATTGTAAGGTCTGTTGCCTTGCTGATTACCGAATCTTTGTCCCTGATACCCAGCTCCATACACATAGTTGACATTCTCCTCTGTATTTTCTGGCTCTGGCTCAAATGTCTCAACTTCAGCAGCAAATTGGACTGAAACAAGTTATTTTGTTGGTGGTGATGAATGTATGCAATGGTGAGATATGAATGGAATGATGGATGGGTGTTTCAATTCCCCTTATGCTGTTGCAGTATAAGAGGTATCAATCCTAAATGAGTGTTTGTGAACAATTAAGATATGCATATGAATCTAAGTTAAAACAAATGTGAAGATTGTTTGTCACTAACAATCCTAAGATGGAAATGTAAAATGCAGAAAATAAACTACAAGAACTAAGAACTAAATGCAAATGAAACTGAATGATTGCAACAGTAATGAAGCTAGAACAGAAATAGAAACTGCTACTAATGAACTAATGCAAGACAATTAATGAACTGAAAACTAAATGAGTGCAACTAGAATGAAACAGGAATGAAACGGGAATGAAACAGGACAATCACAAATCATAAACAAGAGTTCTGGGATGAACTCGAGCAAGCACTCGACCGAGTGTAGGTCGAGTGGGAGGTCGAGTTGGTTAAATCCGGAAAACAGAGCAACACAATAAAAACAGAGCAATGCAAATACGAATCAAACAACAAGCAAGCAACAGGATTAAGACTTAGATATCAATAAACAAAGAAGGTCCTGAGGATGGATTCATGGGATGAACTAATCATTGTGGTTATCTAACTTGATCAACAAATCTCAAGCAAACTTTGAGCTAACCTCTAGACATATAAATCTAAGACAAGTTTCTCCCACTCTCATGGTCAAGAAACAATCAAACCTATGCAATTCTAGACTTGTTCTCACACAGTAAAGAATCTACACAAGCAGGCATTAAGCAATACATCTCAAAGCAAACAAGACCTCTAATCTCTTAGCAAGCCTAATGGTAAGCTCTAGATCTAGCCTTATCTATGCTTCTTAAACATTGGTGTGATGCTAAGAAGCTTGAAATCAGATCCTAACCTCTCAGTTCAGGATCAGCATTAAGAACATCTAGCCTAGAAGAGATCTACAACAATCAAGCTTGACCAAATCACACAAATCACAAGATCAATCCATCCTAACCCATCCTCAAGATCCTAAGCAAACTACTCACAACAATACATGATGAACAAAGTCAAAAACCCAGAAAATATTGAAACTTGCATTATCAGAAAGATGAAACAAAGATCTTCAATATTGATGAAAGGATCAAACTCAAATTCTCAATATTAAGAAAGTTATGAAACCAACAATATTGAGGGATTTAGTCTTTTTCAAGTACAAGATCTAAGAAAAATAAAAGTGCAAAAGGAATAATTCCCAAAAGGGTAAAAACTAGGTTTAGAGAATATCTAAAAAGCTGGACTCTTTTGGTGGCTGCAGGTACAAGGCTTTATATAGGAGAGGAGGTGGAAGCCCTAAAAATACAAAAAGTCAAAGTAGTCAACGGCTCGGTCAACTCGACCACTGCTCGGTTGAGTGGCTGGTCGAGCTGGCTTCTCTCGTGCAATCTCCACTCGGTCGAGTCCTCCTCAGCACACGGTCGAGTGTCTGGTCGAGTGTGCGGTCGAGTTGGACTCTGGACCTTGGTTCTTCAGCCTTAACTCCCTTGTTTCCTCCTCATGATTGCTTCACATCTCTTCTCCATTGCTTCCATGCTCCTTAAGCTCCAAAATCACCTGTTTATGCATGAAAAGATGCAAATGCAATGCAACTAAACTCTAATGCATGATTAGTGCTAAAGCTACACAATAATGGCCTAAATGGATAGCAAAAGATGCAAAATATGTGAATAAACTAAGGGAAAATATGGTAAAATATATGAACATCATGGACTGACTTCTTACCCATCAATGTCCAAGTTACTAATACTATGATGCAAGTTGAATGAGCTGGAATTAAAGATTTTAGACAAGCATTTCACAACCTTTATTGATTTGAGCCTTAGTTATCCACATGCATTCAAATCAACCATTTCCTTTAACATTCATTAAACAAGAACATGAATCAATTCTATGCAATGCTTAAACTCATTTGGCTTGGAGATAAAGGCTTTGAGACAATGATGGTCTCTTTTTAGAGTAGGGCTTATCAATATCAAGGTTCTCTCATGAAAATGGATTGAGATTTAGAAGAATGCTAAAGGTAAGAACACCTAGACACATACAAGAATAAAACCTTGTCTACCCAAAGGCACCCAAAGTGTTTATCCTAGCAATCTAAATCCAAATGATCCTAGTGCTACCCTTTACTTCTTTTTTTCTCTTTAACCCTTTTCTCTTTTGGTTTTCAAGTCTTAGGAGATGTTTTCTTATTTGATCTTTCTAGTGGGATGGAGGATTCTTACTTATTTGCTATGGTTCTCTTTTCTTCTTATTCTTAAGACATATAAGCATTTTGCTAAACTTTTCTTTTCTTTCTTTTCTTTTCCTTAACTAGAACCATCTTAAACAACATTTTACTTCCCATCCTTTCACTAGACTTTGCTTAAACACAATCTCCTCTTAAAGACTCTACCCTTTTTCTTTCTCTTTTCTTTCTTTTCTTTTTATAACAGCCAAGTCCCAAACCCAACAAGTGAACCACCTATTCAAAACCGGACCGGACCGACAGTCGAACCACGTTAACCCGCGAACCGGCAACATGTCCGGGTTGGGTTAATATCAAAACCCAAAAGAAATTGAACCGGTAAAAAACCATATCAACCCGCCAAAAAACCAAAAACCGGTGAACCATTAAACCGGATAAAACCGGGTTCTACTTTTTTTTTGAAAAAATAAGTGCAATTAATTTAATTAATTACCTTTTCTAGTTTTCTTCTTAGCAAATTAGCAATAGTAGGGTTTCTTAGAGAATGAAGATTAAATGTTCTACACTCTTATTCTCTTATTGTTTGAATTTCTAAAATATTTTATTAGTACTGGTTACACTTTGAATTTGTTACACTTTGAGTTTATTACTTTTTAAGGTTTTTTAAAAACATTATGATTATTGAAGTATTTTATTTGGCATATCCAATTATATCATAGTTATAATCATTGAAAAAATAGAAAACCTATTCATACCTATTATTTATAAAAGTATCATCAAAATCAATTGAACCCGGTCGACCCCGGTCGAACCATGTTGACTCATGACCCATAAGCTTTCCCGGTTCAGTTACCGGTCCGGTTTTAAAAACATTGGTCCTATCTAGTTTGAAAAATGCAAACTAGAACTACACAAGGTCTTACTCTTGTCAGTTCAAACCTAACACTTTCTACCAAACTCAATCCCAAAAATAGGCCTCACACACTCAAGAATAAACAAGGCTTGAAAGAAGGTTTGGTTTAGGGGTAGGGGAACTGATCTTAATGATTTAATCAGCTACTTGGATCAACAAGAGTGGTAAAAAGGAGAAAGATGATCCAAGTATGTATATGGTATCCATGAGTTTAAAGCAATGCACACATTGATAATTAAAAGTCAATATTAGGTTCTTATAAATAGGAAATGGTTTCAAATCTCAACATGCTTCAATTTAGACCAAATGCAATGCAAGAATTCAAGGCTTGGTCCAATCTTATTCTTCTAAATACTCAACTAGCATCAAAGTACTATTAACTTGGGCATTGATCCTAGTCTAGTGAATAAGCTAGCTAACAAGGCAAACTCATCATAGATCCCTAATGCAAATATTATACCATTCTACATGAAACATGCTAAACAAGATCCTAATATGCAATACAAACTACATGAACACTCTTTTTTATGAAGATTTTTTTTCAAAATTTTTCAAATTTTTATGGTTTTTCTATGCCTTAGATGCTTATGCAAGTGCTAACATGATGATGATAAAATTTTGAAATAAGAACACAAAACACAATATCAAATGCTATCTCAAACCCTCCCCCAAACTTAAATCACACAGTCCTCTGTGTGAAAGAAATTCGATTGAGGATTCAAGATCAAAAACAACAAAACACAATGTCAAATACAATGATATTTACAAGTGAAGGTGATAGTGGTACCTTAGGGATTGTGGAAGAAGTTGTCCACATCCATCTGCATGCTGTCATAGGAGTAGTTGGGGTCTTGTTGGTGACTTGGAGATGGACTTTGGGGCAGCTCGATGACAGCGATCGACCGTGACTCGGTCGAGTGCGTGTCCGAGTGGGGGGGTCGAGCTGGACCGCGAGTCTCCATTAGCTGTCCCTTCCTCTTCTATTCAGACTCCCTTGCTTCCCTGACCATGAAAACACTAAAGCAAATATCAAAATACCAAAATCCTAAGCAATATATACAGAGATACCTTAGGGACTTCCTCCCTAGTGAGCTTGTTTAGAGTCACTAAGCTTGACTTCTATGACTCTTCAAGCTTGAGGAGCATCTATGAGAAGTATTGAGCACTTCTCATGTGTCTCCTTCTCTCCCAAATACTTCTTAACCCTCTGACCATTAACTGTGAACTCACTACCATCCTTGTTGAGAATTGTGACAGCTCCATATGGTAAAATCTCTTTTATTTAAAAAGGACCTCCCCATCTACTTTTCAACTTCCCAGGGAATAACTTGAGTTTTGAATTGTAAAGCAAGGCTTGGTCTCCAGGCCTAAGGTCCTTAATGAAAATCTTCTTATCATGGAAAGCCTTAGTCCTCTCCTTGTAGATTTTGGAGTTTTCATAAGCTTCCAATCTGATCTCCTCAAGTTCATGCAAATCAAGGCTTCTCTTAGCTTGTGCTGTTTCAAGATCCAGGTTCAGAAGTTTGATTATCCATAGAGCCTTGTATTCAACCTCAACTGGAAGGTGACAAGACTTTCCATACACAAGCTGGAATGGGGTTCTTCCTATAGGTGTTTTGAAGGCTGTTCTATAAGCCCAAAGTGTTTCATCAAGTTTACTAGACCAATCTTTCCTTGTTGCTCCTACTATTCTTGATAGAATGGCCTTGATCTGTTTGTTTGACACCTCAACTTGCCCACTTGTCTGAGGGTGATAGGCTGTAGACACCTTGTGCTTAACTCCATACTTCCTTAGCATTCCTTCAAAGATCTTATTGATGAAGTGTGATCCTCCATCACTTATCACAACTCTTGGGATTCCATACCTTGGAAAGATTATGTTCTTGAAAAGTTTAAGAACTACCTTGTGATCATTAGTGGGGCTAGCAATGGCTTCCACCCATTTGGAGACATAGTCCACTGCTACTAAGATGTAGGCATTCCCATTTGAAGGAGGATTAAAGGGTCCCATGAAATCAATTCCCCACACATCAAATATTTCAACTTCAAGAATTGGATTTTGAGGCATCTCATTCCTTCTTGTGATGTTTCCCATCCTTTGGCAAGCATCACACTTTGTGATGAACTTGTGAGTGTCTTTGAACAATGTAGGCCACCATAGACCAGCTTGTAAGACTTTTTGGGCTGTCTTGAAAGTTGCAAAATGGCCTCCATAAGCAGAACCATGGCAATGTCCTAACACTCCTTCAACCTCATTCTCTGCTATGCACCTCCTAAACAATCCATCTGATCCCTTCTTGTATAAGTAAGGTTCATCCCAATAGTATCCATTGATGTCCTTGAGGAGTTTATTCTTCCTATAAGAGTCCATGTCTGCTGGGACTTCTTCACACACCTTGTAATTGACTATATCAGCATACCAAGGCAGATCCTCACTCTCAAGTGCCATCCACTCCTCCATCTTGTCCTGCTCGATCGGGCACCCAAACATACTCGGCCGAGTGCCTGCTCGAGTGGGGGGTCGAGTGGGGAGCCGTGTTGACCCAATCAACATCAGTTTCTCCTCAGGCATTGAATCATCAATTGGAATCTCCTCTTCTATCCTCATTCTAGACAAGTGATCAGCTACTCCATTCTCTATCCCTTTTTTATCAACTATTTCCATGTCAAACTCTTGGAGAAGCAAAATCCATCTCAACAACCTTGGTTTTGTATCCTTCTTTGAGTAGATGTGCCTCAAAGCAGCATGATCAGTGTACACAATCACCTTGGACCCTACTAAGTAGCTTCTGAACTTTTCAAAGGCAAATACCACTGCTAAGAGCTCTTTCTCTGTTGTTGAATATCTTCCTTGAGTTTCATCCAAGGTTCTACTTGCATAGTGAATCACATGCAGCCTCTTATCTTTTTTCTGACCTAGGACTGCTCCTACTGCAAAGTCTGAAGCATCACACATAATCTCAAATGGAAGATCCCAGTTTGGAGCTTGGACTATTGGAGCTGAAATCAAGGCAGCTTTTATCTCCTTGAAAGCCTTCAAGCAGTCTTCATCAAAGTTGAACTCAGTCTCCTTACATAGCAACCTTGCCAATGTCCTAGCTATCTTTGAGAAATCCTTGATGAATCTCCTATAAAACCCAGCATGCCCAAGAAAGCTTCTTATGTCCTTGACTGTTTTTGGTGGTTGGAGTTGAACGATGACTTCAATCTTTGCCTTATCAACCTCAATCCCCTTTTCTGAAATCTTATGGCCAAGAACTATCCCTTCTTCAACCATGAAGTGACACTTTTCCCAGTTCAAAACAAGATTTGTCTCCTCACATCTCTTTAAAACCCTGCATAAATTAGCAAGACAAGACGGAAAAGAGTCTCCATAGACAGAGAAATCATCCATAAAAACTTCCACAACATCCTTAATGAGATCAGAGAAGATAGACATCATGCATCTTTGAAAAGTTGCTGGAGCATTACATAATCCAAATGGCATCCTTCTATAAGCAAAAGTACCATATGGACATGTGAATGTTGTCTTCTCTTGGTCATTGGGGTGAATAGGAATTTGGAAAAATCCAGAATATCCATCCAAGAAACAGTAGTGAGTGTGATTAGCTAATCTTTCCAACATTTGATCAATGAAAGGAAGAGGAAAATGATCCTTCCTAGTAGCTGAATTAAGCTTTCTATAGTCAATGCATATTCTATGCCCTGTGATGGTTCTAGTGGGAATTAATTCATCCTGATCATTCTTTACCACAGTTATTCCTCCCTTTTTTGGGACACAATGAACTGGTGAAACCCAAGTACTATCAGAGATAGGATAGATTACACCAGCATCAAGCAGCTTAAGGATCTCTTTTTTAACTACTTCCTTTAAGTTGGGGTTTAACCTTCTTTGAGGTTCAATACTATAGTAGGATTCATTTTCAAGATGGATTCTATGCATGCAAAGACTAGGTGAAAGGCCTTGAATGTCATCCAAAGTATAACCAATTGCTTTCCTATACTTCCTTAGCTCTACAACTAGCAATTCAAGTTCATTTTCACTCAACTTAGCATTTACTATCACAGGATAAGTAGAGTTCTTACCTAGAAAAACGTACCGTAGCCCAGATGGGAGAGGTTTGAGCTCTACTTTTGGTGCCTTTAGTTCGGACCAATCATTTGTGTAGGACTCGGTGTCGCACTCGGTCGAGTGGCTCTGGTGCTCGGTCGAGTGTGTGCTCGAGTTGATGGTCAAGCTATCCAAAGTTGCTATTTGAACTGACCAGACTTCCTCTCTTTGTGCTGGTAATCCCTCAAAAACCTCTGGGTGGTCTGATTTTCTACAGGATTCCAATATCTCCTCATAAGCCTTGGTTTCTTGATGAATGAATCCTTCCTCCCCACTTTTGGTTAAAACAGTTCTAAGGTGATCTTGTTCTGCTAGTTCCTCCATCAATTCATCTGATAGCTTGTCCATCTCTTCAGTCCAAAAGACTTGCCCTCCAATGGTTGGTTTCTTCATAGCCGCCACAATGTCAAATGTCATTTTGAAATCCTCTCCCAAGTTAAGATCAATCTTCCCTTGTCTCACATCAATTATTGCTCCTGCTGTAGCTAGGAAAGGTCTCCCTAGTATCAAAGGATCCTTTGGTTCTTCATCCATTCCAAGACTACAAAGTCTGTTGGGACTTCTACTTCTCCAACTCTAACTGGTAAATCCTCCAAAACACCATGTGGTAATCTTATTGATCTATCAGCCAAGATCAAGTATATATTGCATGGCTTATACCTTGTGAACCCTAGGCGCTTAGCAACTGATAGAGGCATTAGGCTCACTGAGGCTCCCAAATCACATAGGCATCTGTTGAAAGTTATAGGGCCTATAGAGCAAGGTAGAGTAAAGGAACCAGGATCCCTTAGCTTTTGAGGATTCACTTGCTTTGTGATGATGGCACTGCACTCTTGGCTAAGAATCACCATCCCTTGAACTTCTTTGATCCTTTCCATCACAACATCTTTCAAGAATTTCTGGTAAGGAGGAATCATCACAAATGCATCTATTAGAGGCATTCTAAGCTTAATCTCCCTAACTTGTTTGTCAAACAATGCCTTGTATTTCTCAACCATCTGCTTCTTAAATCTTCCTGGGAAAGGTAGTGGAGGCTTGTAAGGAGGAGGAATGAACCGGACTTCTTTTTCTTTGGAAGCAACTGGCTTGGTTTTTTCTTGAGAGGCTGCTCGATCGGGTGCTCGATCACGCACTCGGTCGAGTGAGTGGTCGAGTGGTGGGTCGAGTTCGTTGGCGTTTTCATTCTGAGTTTCTTCTTGCTGAAAACCCTCCCTTTCTTGATCACCACTATCCTCAGTGTCTGGCAAAGCTCCCTCTCTTGTTGGTAGAACCCTTCCACTGCGTAGATTGATAGCATGAGCAGATTCTATAGAGTGCATAATGGCCTTGCCTTTGTTATTTGGGGCATTAGCTAGTTGATTCTCCATAGTCACAATCCTGGAAGTAAGTGTGTCAAACTTGGCATGGAGGTCACTGTAAACATCTGATATCCTCCTGTTCAACTCATCAAATCTGTTGGTTACCATAATCTTTCCTTGTGTTTGCCCAATCAACAATTCTTGCATCATTGCTCTTAAGTCTTGTTCTTGGCCTTGGTTAGTCTGAAACCCTGGTGGGGACACAACTGAGGCTGGAACACTTGATGTTGTTGTTTGGGGACATAGTTTTGTTGCTGTTGAGGCTGTTGAGGTGGATAGACTTGGTCTTGAGGATTAGCCACATTGGTACTCCTATAAGAGAGATTGTTGTTCTTGAAACCTCCTTGGTTGTAGCCTTTGAATCCTCCCTGGTTTTGCATGTAGCACAACTCAGCAAATTCAGTCTCCCCCTCTTGAACTGGAACCTCTTCTTCACCAATGAAGTGAATAGACTTTTGTTGGCTAAGGAGGATCTTGTCAAGCTTCTCATTGACCATCTTCAAGTCCTTTTTGTACTTGTCCTCTTGATCAGTTGAGGAACTCCGTATGGTTCTGTCATAGTCCTCATTATAGTTGCCATCTGACTGAGCAAGATTCTCAACTAATTCCTAGCCTTCTTCCACATTCTTGTTGAGGAAGTTGCCATTAGAAGCTGTGTCAAGAAGCATCCTTATCTTGGGAAGCACTCCTCTATACAATGTCCTCAAGAGTGACTCATTGCTGAAGCCATGATGAGGACATTGAGTCTGAAATCCTTTGAACCTCTCCCATGCTTCACAAAAGCTTTCATTGTTTCTTTGAGCAAACCCAGAAATCTCATTCCTCAACCTAGCAGTCCTTGCATTGGAGAAGAATTTGGCTAAGAAAGCCTTCTTGCAAGCATCCCATGTGGTTATTGCTCCAGTAGGAAGAGTCTTCTCCCAAAGGTGTGCCTTATCTCCAAGTGAGAATGGGAAGAGCCTCAACTTGAATCCATCTTCACTCACTCCATTGATCTTTGTAAGACCACAGATTCTGTCAAACTCATCAAGGTGATCTAGTGGATCCTCCATTGGCAACCCATGGAACTTGTTAGCTTGAATCATGGAGATCAATCCACTCTTGATCTCAAAGTTGTTGTTTGGCACTGTTGGAGGCACAATACCAGCCCTTTGGTTGTGGGTGTTGGGTGCATCTCCAGCACCAATGTGCCTAGGTCTCTGCTCATGGTTAGCTTGTTGCTCCATGATCACTGAATCCTCTTGCTGAACTTGAACTACCCTTCTTCTCTGATTTCCCAAACCCTTTTGCTTCCTATGTATGTTGTCAATAGGCCTTTGAAGATTATCTTTCCCCTTAGACCTTGTGTGCATCAACAAACGCGAGTACAGACTCGAACAGGTTCACAATTGACCTCAGGCTCGTCTGGGGGGTCAAGTCGACTGAGAAGTGGTGTCCAAATGTACACGGCTTCTGGCTCGATCAAGTGCTCGATCACTGCTCGGTCTAGTGGTGGTCGAGTGACTGGTCGAGTGGTACCTGAAATGGAACTTCAACCCAACAACAGAAGATTCAAGTGTATAAACGAACTTAATCTTAGACTAATATGGATCCTAAATGTCACAAAAACACACTCAAATGGGCAACGGCGCCAAATTGAAACAAGTTATTTTGTTGGTGGTGATGAATGTATGCAATGGTGAGATATTAATGGAATGATGGATGGGTGTTTCAATTCCCCTTATGCTGTTGCAGTATAAGACGTATCAATCCTAAATGAGTGTTTGTGAACAATTAAGATATGCATATGAATCTAAGTTAAGACAAATGTGAAGATTGTTTGTCACTAACAATCCTAAGATGGAAATGTAAAATGCAGAAAATAAACTACAAGAACTAAAAACTAAATGCAAATGAAACTGAATGATTGCAACAGTAATGAAGCTAGAACAGAAATAGAAACTGCTACTAATGAACTAATGCAAGACAATTAATGAACTGAAAACTAAATGAGTGCAACTAGAATGAAACAGGAATGAAACGGGAATGAAACAGGACAATCACAAATCATAAACAAGAGTTCTGGGATGAACTCGAGCAAGCACTCGACCGAGTGTAGGTCGAGTGGGAGGTCGAGTTGGTTAAATCCGGAAAACAGAGCAACACAATAAAAACAGAGCAATGCAAATACGAATCAAACAACAAGCAAGCAACAGGATTAAGACTTAGATATCAATAAACAAAGAAGGTCCTGAGGATGGATTCATGGGATAAACTAATCATTGTGGTTATCTAACTTGATCAACAAATCTCAAGCAAACTTTGAGCTAACCTCTAGACATATAAATCTAAGACAAGTTTCTCCCACTCTCATGGTCAAGAAACAATCAAACCTATGCAATTCTAGACTTGTTCTCACACAGTAAAGAATCTACACAAGCAGGAATTAAGCAATACATCTCAAACCAAGCAAGACCTCTAATCTCTTAGCAAGCCTAATGGTAAGCTCTAGATCTAGCCTTATCTATGCTTCTTAAACATTGGTGTGATGCTAAGAAGCTTGAAATCAGATCCTAACCTCTCAGTTCAGGATCAACATTAAGAACATCTAGCCTAGAAGAGATCTACAACAATCAAGCTTGACCAAATCACACAAACCACAAGATCAACCCATCCTAACCCATCCTCAAGATCCTAAGCAAACTACTCACAACAATACATGATGAACAAAGTCAAAAACCCAGAAAATATTGAAACTTGCATTATCAGAAAGATGAAACAAAGATCTTCAATATTGATGAAAGGATCAAACTCAAATTCTCAATATTAAGAAAGTTATGAAACCAACAATATTGAGGGATTTAGTCTTTTTCAAGTACAAGATCTAAGAAAAATAAAAGTGCAAAAGAAATAATTCCCAAAAGGGTAAAAACTAGGTTTAGAGAATATCTAAAAAACTGGACTCTTTTGGTGGCTGCAGGTACAAGGCTTTATATAGGAGAGGAGGTGGAAGCCCTAAAAATACAAAAAGTCAAAGTAGTCAACGGCTCGGTCAACTCGACCACTGCTCGGTTGAGTGGCTGGTCGAGCTGGCTTCTCTCGTGTAATCTCCACTCGGTCGAGTCCTCCTTAGCACACGGTCGAGTGTCTGGTCGAGTGTGCGGTCGAGTTGGACTCTGGACCTTGGTTCTTCAGCCTTAACTCCCTTGTTTCCTCCTCATGATTGCTTCACATCTCTTCTCCATTGCTTCCATGCTCCTTAAGCTCCAAAATCACCTGTTTATGCATGAAAAGATGCAAATGCAATGCAACTAAACTCTAATGCATGATTAGTGCTAAAGCTACACAATAATGGCCTAAATGGATAGCAAAAGATGCAAAAGATGTGAATAAACTAAGGGAAAATATGGTAAAATATATGAACATCATGGACTGACTTCTTACCCATAAGAAGATTGTGTACTGAATCCAGCTTAGCATTAACAGAAGCTAGCTGGCTTGAACCGAACTCTCCATGCAGTCTCTTTCTTTCAGCATCAGCTCTTTTAGTGCTATTGCTAGAAGCCAAATTCTCAATCAAAACTTCAGCATCTTCTGGAAATCTTGTCTTGAAGTTCCCATGACTTGCAGCATCCAAAGCTTACTGATACTTCCAGTCACACCCTCTAAAGAAGATACTCAATAGTTGTACCCTTGAAAAACCATGGTGTGGACAGTCCCTCTGATAAGCTTTGAATCTCACCCAAGCTGCCTTGAAAGCTTCATCATGTCCTTGCTTGAATGAAGAGATCTTGACTCTCAGCTCATCTGACATTGCATCATCATAGAAATGGTTGAGGAAAGCCACCTTGATATCATGCCAATTTGTCAAAGATCCAGCTGGCAACTGTTTCAACCACTGAGATGCCTCTCCTGCAAGTGAGTATGGGAAGAGCTTGCACAATATGAAATCCTCAGTCACTCCATTAGCCTTGATACTGGTCACAAAATCCTCAAAGTGCTCAATGTGGTCCAAAGGCTTCTCATGGGGCAGGTTAGAGAAAGGTCTCTGCCCAACTAGTTGAAAGTAAGCAGGCTTCAGCTCAAAATCATTCCTTTGGAATGGAGGAGGAACAATAGCAGACCGGTTCTCATACACAAGATCAGCCTGGTTGTAGTCAGCAATGGTCCTGATCAAGTCCCAGTTTTGGTCCTGTCTTCAAACTGGGTTATGGACGTGGTTGGCAGCTCCACGTCCGTCTGCATGAAGGGGGTGTCGATCGACACCCAGTTGGTGTCGGTCGACACCATCAGCCTGCTGGTCTCCGAAAACGATTTCAGCAATTACGTTGCCCTCAGCATCAATCTTTTGACCCTGCTCATTGCGCAAGTGGCCCTCTTGATCCTTCAAAGCACCATCCTCATCTCGCATCAGAATGATTGGGTTAACCATCTTCAAAGATTTGGCTGCTTTTCAGTTCTTACGCTCAAGTTTTCCCAACTCTTGGTTTGAAAGATTAACAGTAGGACCAGTCTTGTTGCTCCTTGTGTGAGGTTTAGGAGGCATGCACCTGAAACACCAAAGAGAAGAAAAACAAAAACGTGTAAGTAGAAAATAAAAAGAAAAATTTAGACGAAATTAAAAACTCAAATCTAATGGTAGATCAAAGAGTCCCCGGCAACGGTGCCAAAATTTGATATGCTCAAATTAACCCTAGAGCTACTCTCTCAAATTAAGAGATCACTGCAGTACTTAGGGGTCGAATTCCACAAGGACTCAAGACTACACAATAAATTATAGAGTTTTATAATTAAGCTAAACCGATTAATTTGAATTAAAATATAAGCAATGCAAAATATTAAATAAATCTGTTGTAAATTCAGAAGATCAAAAAGCTAGGTCTAGAGAATTTCTCAGGAAATTATGAAATATTAAATCAATCAATAAATTAGGATTCAGGCAATTAAGAACAGATCTAGAACTCTAAACACTTTTGTAAATTAAATCAGTTCTCACTGCAAATAATATCTAAATTTAAAACCAGAAAATCCAAATCTCTTTGTAAAATTATAGGTTAAAAATCAGCAATAAAATCAGGTTTAGATTGTTCACAAAATTATTAAATCAAATCTCTTTGCAAGAAATAATTTTGCTCATCAAAAGGTTTTATCAGGAAAATCAATTATATTCTCATATCAATTTATTTTCCTAAAGTATTAATTCTAGGTGATCAATCAAGAATTAATATGAAGAACAACCTATGATGAAGATCTAGAAAGATAAAGAATCCTAAATAAACAGATCTAATAATTCATAAAATCCCTGTGAAAAACTCTAAACCTAACAAGCAAACTACTCAGACATATTCAATGAAGAACAAGACATGATTCTGAATAATAAGCAATTGAAATTAAAAGAGTAAAAGAGAGTTCAAGAAATTCTTCTCTACAAAGTAGATCTCTCTCTCCAAAGCTCTCAAAATCTCACAGGGTTGCAGAAAAATAAAAACTTGCTAGAATAAAACTTAAGGGTTTTCAAAACCTAAAAATACTATTTATATGTCCTAAAACACGTCAGAGACTTGTCTTGCAATTATGGAAAACTTTGGGCAACTTTTGTAAATCTTCCAAAACTTGGGTCTTGAGTCGGCAGACAGGGATGTCGACCGACACCAAGGTGGTGTCAATCGACACCAAGGTGACACCATCACTCTATGATTCGAATCCAACTTCATTTCCTCCAGATTATTGCTCCAAAATGATCCAAACTGCTCCACTTTGCTCCATCCATGCTAAAATCCTAGAAAACCTGCAAAGACTCCAAAACATCATAGGACACTAAAAGACTCTTTATATCATGGTTAAAAACCACAAAAACCATGATATATCAGTCGACAAGAGTCATGAGCGATAAAGACTGTTCCTACCAAGTCAATGAGTTGTTACTTCTGTGTAAAGATTGGTCATTTTAGACGCTATTGATATAAATTTTGGGAGAAGGTTTATAGATTGAAGCGTCAAGGGAAATTCTTCTGGAATGGGTTTGAGACAAGTTTAAATGAAAAAAAACTGATTTATATCATCCAGCATCAATACCTACCTATAGACTAGATTTCAATTGTAATATGGCTTTGATTACAGAAGAACAAGAAGATTCAAATCCTTTGTTCTTTGATAGTGGTTGTTCACGTCATATGACTGAAACCAAGAGCAACTTACAAGATGTTAAGAAGCTCAAAGGCGGAAAAGTAACGTTTGGAGATGGGAGTCTGATAACTCTCCTTTTTATATGTTTTTAGCATCCTTTTTTGTCCATATTTTGCATTGTTCATACCTCTAACTTAGCATTTTTAGGCCATTAACTGTAGGAATTCACTTTTAGACCATTTAGGGTGTTGCATTTCTGCATTTTCATTTTTTGGATGAAAACAGGTGCTAAAGAGCCAAAAATGGGGGAAAACAAGGACAACTCGAGCATGTACCTGAAGGAGCCATCGAGCTACAAGAACAAGTCTGAACCCCAACACGATCGAAGAGGATCCAAGAGCGTGAAGAGCAACCCAAAGATCCACCCGAGGAGTAACCCGACTTCACCCTCGTGTACCCCATCGAGTAGACCATCGGGCAGGTCTGGGAAGCTAGGTCAAACGGTTTCCATATATAAACCCCCTCTTCCCCTAGCTTGCAAACGAGCACGCCGCAGACCCTCAAACCAGAGAGCGAGAGCTTCTGTGAGAGAACTGAGCAACTCAAATATTTTCTTTTCGTTTTGCATTTTTATTTTTGTAGTTTTCTTAGATTTCTATCTCGTAGTCCTTCTACTCTACTCTATCTTTTAATACAATGTCATTTTCATTCATTTTGATTGCTTTGTTATTCGTTTCTATGTCCGAGTAGTGTAGTAAAGTTTCTAGGGATGGGATAGATGATTTTGTGTTCTTGATCGGTTGGGATGCTTTAGTTGATTATAAATGATTGATAGATTTCCTTCTAGGTTGGTGTTCTTAATGCTGTCAACAGACCGAAAGGTTGAGATTAGATCTAGGGCGTTTACAAATGCTACAGGCGGAAAGGAGTAGATAAACTGCTTGATTTAGCCAATGCTAGAGGTTTACTTAACTCTGAGTAAGAAATTAGATGAGTTTAAGTCTACTGACAATAACGAATCGTTCTTAATGCCTGCTTGTTCATATTGCTAGTGCGACAGTGTGGTAATGTGTTCAAGGTTGATAGTTGCTAGTGCGAAAGTGTGGTGACAAGGTCTTAGAGGTTCATTGTCTAGGAAATAATTGCTTAAGGCATGTAAGGCATCCGTACTGGTCTAGAACACTTAGGATTCGATTACCTCCATCCTTAGGAACTTTCGTATTTTAATTGTTTGCATTTTCTTCACTTACTCGACTACCTACCCGATCAGGTACACGATAACCTGCATCGAGTAATACCTCGAGCTGTTCATATCTCACTTGCATACTCGATCACCCCACTCGATTATGTACTCGATTGCTTGCATCGAGTGTTTAGGTCATGTGGTTTCTTGTTTATATTCTGTTCTTTTGTTTGTTTTAGGATTGTTAGAACCAAAACCTTATCTGCTTGGCTTGACTTGTATTGTACTGATCATATCCTTCCTGCTAGCAATAGACAACCATTTGGATTGATAACCCTTTGTACTACAACTGCATAGGGGATTGATACCCTGGGTGAAAACCTGTCTATCAGAGTCATGGAATCATACAAGAAGAAGGCACAACTCGTGATACAATATTACCTCAACTTATAAATGTTTATATTGTTCAAGAATTTCGAGCTAATATGATAAGTATTAGCCAGCTTTGTGATGAAGGATTATCAGTAGTGTTCACTAAAATCGACTGCAAAGCCTTGGATGATTCAGGAAACATCAAGTTGTATGGTGTAAGATCAGAGAATAATTGCTACATGTGGGAGAAACACTCAAATAAGTGCTACAATGCTCAGGGAAGTATGAATATTTGGCATCAACGATCTGATCATGGAAAACAAGTCAAGATTCAACATAAAAAGGTTCCAAATGTTCAGTGAAAATCAGTATTGTATTTGGTTCATATGGATTTAATGGGACCAATGCAGTGAAAACGTAGCAGGAAAAAAGTATGTGTTTGTATCAGAATCTTGGCACTTGATGTCTCTCTATTTTACACTTTTTAAACCATCGTTTTGTAATGTTTTGCATTGTTAAGAGTCTTTCCTTAGTGTTTTTAGGTCTTTAAATTTAGATATTTGCATTTACGTGTTTTAAGGTGTTGCATTGTTGTATTGTTACATTTTTTATGAAAACAGATATTTTGGAGCCTAAAAAAAGCAAAAAGAAGGATTAACAAGTATCTAATGTCAAAAAAAAGGATCTGATGTCATTTATGGGGTTTACACAGGAGAATTTAAAGCATCAAGAAGGAAAAGGGAGGCACTCGACCATACCACCCGACCATTGCCAAAGAGCATCCGGTCGAGTTCATGACGATACCCTCAAAAATCGACTCGAATGAAGCTATTCCGTTGGGATTCAGCTTCTGAGTTCTTCATAAAAGTTATAGTAAATCTAGTTATCTTTCCAAATATGGTGATTTCATACCAATCGGAGTTGCGGTTCAAGAGTTACTCCTGTTATAGTGAACGTACATACATCCAGTTCTAAGAATGGAACCACCCGATCGCCTGTTCGACCATGCACCCGAAGTGGAGCTCGACCCTACCATCATGTAGCATGCTTCGGATACCATTTGGTGCAGCTAGGTCAATTGGTTTCCATATATAAATCCTTTCTTAATCCATTTTTGTGAGAGGAGGCAAGCGCCGTTTTTACACTTTTCTTTCAGCAAATTTTAGGACTTATCATCTTTTTCCAGTTTTTGTAGTTCTTTCAACTTGAATTCTGTTTATATTTTTTTATTGTTTCTTTCTAATAAAACATTTATCTCTTTTTCATCTTTATGATTATGCAATTTTTATTTATTTCTGGGTTTATGTTCTTTGCATGAAATCTGAGTAGTGAATCAAAGTTTCTAGGGATGGAATAGGCTAGTAAGTGTTCGTAATCGATTAGGATGTTTTAGATTGATTTTTTGTATGAAGTTTCCCTTTTGGATTAGTGGTCTTAATGTTAATTTCGAATCGAGAGGTTGAGATTAGATTTTAGGCATTTCCACACCGAGAGGTGCTCGATGAAATGCCTGAATGAGCCAATGCCAGAGATTTACTTACTTAGCCTAAGAGATTAGATGTGTAATAAGGAGTTCATTGACAATAATGGATTGGATTTTAATGCCTAATTGGTCATATTTCTCTAAGGAGAGTTGGGTAAGGAAGTGACTAGGGAATAGCTTGCTTGAGGCTTGTAAAACATTCTAGTGGAAGGCTGAAGCTTCTTGGCTTTTCGATCCAGAACGATGTATTTAGTTGATGTGATAAAACTCGTGAAGAAGGCCAACCAAGCCTTTAGCTGGCCGGAAAGGAAACCGAGGTGGTGGTGGTGGCAACCATTAGAGATTGGTGATCCTTCATCACAATCTCTCTTACTAACAACTGTTTGACACGACTTTTGTAATTCTACATTTTAGTTTACCTACTTACTAACAACTGTAGATCTCTGGTTCTCCTAATAATTAGAGTAATATATAAGAGGGAATCCTCATTAACAACATTTTGTAAAATTGAAAGTATAATATATATATATATATATATATATATATATATACTAGAAGTAGACTCGCGCGATGCGCGAGATAACTTTATAAAATTTTTAACATATTTTAGATTTATTAGAATATTTAAAACTTTATATTTTGTGTTTCGATAAATTATTTTATTTTTATTTTTTGTTTTGTTTTCAAATAAGTATTCTCAGTCACTTAAAATGAATGACTATTGATTAGTTAAACATTAAACTGGATTTTTTTGTTTATATGAAAGGTTACTTTAAAAATATTTAGTCTGTATATAATACATAGAACTCCTCATGTTTTGATGCACAATCAAGACGTACAAATATTTTTTATGTTGGGAAAAAGAACACTGATTACGTATAAAATAAAATGCGGCTGAACATGGACATTATGTGTTAGTTTGTCTGCTTTTAACATAATCTATAAAACATCAATATATTCTAAAACCATACACCTACAAGAAGGACGACAAGACAGTAGCTTGAATTTCTCGAATAACCTCTCCTTTAGCCGAAACTCATGCTCTTCCTTCATTCTCTGTGTAATTAATTTCATTAATTAGATAACTAAATGTAGCATAAATAATTTTTATATTTATATATTACCAGCATGCTTCACACATGCTTAAAAAGTTTTATTATTATAATTTGAATGGTTTAGCAATAAAATATTTTAATCTTAATGAATTATACAAATGACTTCAAATGCATTTGTGTTCTAGAAATAGAATTATTTGTGTTTCTTGATTAATTGCATTTGGAAAAGAAAGTTCGTTGTTAGCTATTTCTATATTTTTATCACGTACTTTATATCTATTGAACACACTAAATGCAAACTGAATTTTAGTTTAGAATTGAGTAAATAATGTTATTAATATATATTGATATATCATTATATCAAATAAAATTTGTTTTTTTTTTGTGTTATACTTTTCTGTTTAAAAATAATATATATATATATATATATATATATATATATATGTTGTATTATACTCAAAATGACCAGCAAAAAAGAGTAAAAAAATATCATCATATTATCGAGCTACTTTTTTTAGTGTTAACTGCATAACCTAAGAGAACATAAAATAATTGTTCATCAGATAATATTTTTTTTCTTCTACATTTTTATTTATAAAATCATGTGATGGATGGAAGAAGAGATAACTTTAATCTTCCTACTTCTCCAAGACATTGTTTTTATTTCCATTTCTCTTCGTCTCTCTCTCTAGAATGCAATTGGGATTAGTTTCGGGTGTTCATTGGATCTTTCGACTTGCTAAACACGTGGTAGAGGTGAGTTTTGTTAAATGCATATTGATGAAATTTGCACACATGGTCAAATCCCATTGCCTTGCTCTGCTTGCGGGTAAACATTATCATCACATCATCAACAATCGATCATGGCTAGGAAAAATAATGGAACATATGAGAAGAGAAAATAAATGCATACATAGTATAACCCAAACAATAATGTTGTGAAAAGAAATTAGATTTTAATATATTTTTTTTAAAAATAAGTAAGACTAAATTGTGTAAGAAAATAAAAAGTGAATTTGAAAGAATCACATGGCTTTGGAAACCCATATCATGAGATATATATCACCTAGACGTCCAAATCTTCCTCGTCTCTAAACCCTACTATCACAAAACCTTTCTTATCAGAAGTCATAACCTATAAATAAAATAAAGGACCATGAAAATGGTTATTGGAAAGAAAGTTAATAAATACATACAAACACAGTTGTAACGTTAAGGAACAAATTTAAAGTAATAGTATTTGAAACAGTTAATATTTGTATAAACTCATTTTCATGGGTTATACATACAAACGCACTTGTATAAAATATAGCATGGGTAATAAATAACATAAATATTGTGACTAAGATATAAAATCTATTAGGATTTATGAATTATGAATTAAAACTAAAGCTTTTATATTAAAACTAAAGCTTTCCAAAATTATAATATTAATATCTAAATCTTTAATTATCAGAAATTGATTTTGTCCAAAATTATAATTACTAAAAGGACATTATAATTACTAAAATATTGATAAATGATATTTATATACAATTACTAAAAGAATATTGCATAAATGTCAATATATTTTTTAGTACATAAAATATCATTTAAATTTAGTGAATATAAAAACTAATGTATGTAATTTTGAGGAAAAAATTAAAAGAATTTAATAATTAAGAAGTGAAGACAGGTGTTGAAAAAATACGCTGCCAAATGTCGTCGTGTTATGCAAAGTTAGGAGAAAACCTTCTCATATTATATAAGATATATAAGATATATATATATATATATATAAAACAAAAAAAACTATTATACAGATATCAGAGGCTTACAACATTTAGAAGAACAAGACTAGTTTCCAAAATACAGACATGAATATGACATGAGAGACTAAACTTCAACATTGTTCTCACTTTGGTTTAGTTCCACTATCTTCTCTTTGTTTCTGTAGTGCAAAGTGTGGAAGTAAAAGCCTAAAGCCAAAACTGTTCCTATCAAAGCACCAATTCTAGGCCAACTAAACTCATCCTCCAAAAAATTAAATGCTAAAACAACAACCAACGCCATAAGTGGTGAAGCACACATATGAACAATATTACCGAAAACACCCGAAACATAAAGCACCAGACCTATCAGCCCGACTGCCCAAGCCTGCCACGACAAAGCCAATCCAACTAAACTCAGAACGTAATATGTTTCCCCTTTCTTAAACCTCATGCTATCTCCTTTCAATTCCTTATACTCACCGCTTACAAACAAACCCACAAAACAAACAAGGGAGGCGACAAAAGAGATACATATTTGCATCTCTAAGACCATTCTAAACACTTTCTTGTTGCCATATCTCTTTGTCTTCACCAACAGTTTCTCGAAACCGAGTTGAGCCAAACAGAGAGATAACGCGAAAGCAACTGAAGCAGAGAAAGTTAACCAAGCTCGGATGCTGTAGAAATATTCGTTTTCAACCGGCTCTCCTGCAAACTGAGGACTACCAAAAGCATAGCTCACAAGAGTGAGAAGTATCGATATGACGATCCATCTGGTAAACTTGAAACGGTTAATGATAGCTGTGAAAATCAAGGTAAAGATCAATTGGGAGGCGGAGATTAGCAAGAAGAAGCCATAGCCTGCGTATAGCTTCCCGAGTGCGTATAATTTGCTGTGAGCTGCAACAAGAACACCAAGGGAGACGTAAAGCAAGATGAGACGAAAGGAAAGGAAACTAGTACTGTTGGTTTCATGGTTTGGTTTTGGTGAAGGGAAAATAAAGAAGAGAGGGATGAGGATTGGAAACGCAGCGTTTTGGATCAGAGCTTGCATCCATGTTCCTTTGTACTGTAGATGTTTGTTATCATCTTCTCCACGACGGTCTTGAACATAGAAGAAGTTCAAGAGAAGAATAACGAGACAATCCCCTAGCAAAACTAAGAACAGACATAACGCAACAGCGACCCACCATTTCTTTTGCTTTACTTGCAAAGATCGTCTTGGACTCAAGATTTGGTCTGGTTTTGGATTCTGAACATGGTCTGGTTTTGGATAAAAAAATTTAGAATTATCAGTTTTTTTTTTTTAAAGAACAACTGAATTTAACCGAAGTTAAGACAGTGAAGTTACCATGAGTTGTTGTCTGTTTGGAAGCTTCGGTCATCTCCATGATTTTTCTATGCTCTCTCTTCGAAGATTTAAAAATTATTCTGTAAACTTGATTCTCTGTGGATATTATCTAATATTTTTCCAATTCTTGAATGGATGACGAGAGATACAAATAATGATTAGCTAGCTAGAAAACGACTCATTATGGTCCCGGTTCCGGACCACTCGTTGTGTCACATACAGTTATAAACTTATAAAATAATTATGGAATACATCAAATTGTAGTATGAATTCATTGAACGCACGGTTATATCTTATAATAAAGAAGAAAATAATATTAAGTATAAAAATAGATATTATAACAATCAATATAATAATAACAATCTGAAAAAATGTGAACAACAGTTGTGATTTTTCGTCGTACCTTTTTGTAAAATATATATTTAAATTTTTTTTGACAGAAAATTTCAACGGTTACATCTATCTAAAAAGCTGCATCAGTTAAATGTAGAGTTGTGTCTATTTAAATGTTTACATCTTTATAAATTTATATATAAATGACTTCTCATCACTGTATTCAAATTTTCTTTATTTATATTTTTGACAGAAAATTTTAACAGTTGCGTCTCTCTAAAAAATTGCGTCTGTTGAATATAAAGTTGTGTTTTTTACAAACAGTTGTGTTTATTCAAATGTTCACATATTTAAAAATCTATATATAAATAACTTCTCATCATTGTATTCAAATATAATAATAACAATTTAATAAAATGTCAACAATAGTTGCGATTTTTCGTCGTACCTTTTCGTAATATATATATATATATATATATATATATATATATTGGCAGAAAATTTCAACGGTTGCATCTCTCTAAAAAGTTGCGTCTGTTAAATATAGAGTTGTTTCTCTAACAAACAGTTGTGTCTATTCAAATGTTCACATCTTTATAAATTTATATTTAAGTGATTTCTCATCATTGTATTCAAATTTTCTTTATTTTATATTTTGACAGAAATTTTTTACAGTTGCGTATCTCTAAAAAGTTGCGTCTATTGAATACAGAGTTGTGTCTTTTACAAACTGTTGTGTCTATTCAAATGTTCGCATCTTTAGAAATATATATATATAAATAACTTCTCTGTTATGAAATAAGAGACAAGTTTGTGTTTCTCTCAAATCTTATTCACATTAATGAATCGAATGTTACATATATATAGGGCTAGACAAACCCTTAATACAAGACCGACTTAGAATAGGAAAAAGGTAATGGGCCATCGGCATAGGCCTTACACACTTAGAAAAAGTAACGGGCCGGTTATGGAAGTCCACTCCAAGTGTTTTACAACATTCCTCCTTGGATGACATAACCATGCCGATGCTAAGGGATCAACGCAATACGCTTGGGGGTGCTGCCTCATTAAAACCTTACCAGGAAAACCCAATGGGACAAAACCATGGTGAAGAAAAAAGAGTACAGCACGCATTGCTCCCCCTATTACAAGCATCACTAGAAGTCCTTAAGTCTCGGCATCCCAATCTGGTGCGTGAGCTTCTTGAATGTTGTTGTCGGTAATGCTTTAGTAAAGAGATCGGCTGAGTTGTCGCAGGATTGAACTTGTACCACTTGAACTTCTCCTGCTTTTTGTAGTTCATGTGTGAAGAAGAACTTCAGTAAGATGTGTTTCGTCCGATCTCCCTTGATGTATCCTTCGTTGAGCTGTGCGATGCAGGCCGTATTGTCTTCGTATATAACCGTTGCTTCCTTATCGTCGACCATCCCACATCTGTCCTAATATGTTGAGTCATTGACCTCAACCATACACACGCTGGCTTCATGAATTGCTAGGATCTCCGCATGATTAGACGAAGTGGCCACAATACTTTGCTTCATAGAACGCCATGAGATCACTGTACCACCGTGTGTAAATACATAGCCGGTTTGAGACCTTGAATTGTGTGGATCCGATAAGTAACCTGCATCAGCAAAACCAACTAAACCTTCTTTGTTATAGTTAGTATAAAACAAACCCAAATCTGTCGATCCTTGTAGGTAACGCAGTACATGTTTAATACCGTTCCAGTGCCTTTAGGTCGGACAAGACCTAAATCTTTCTAGGAGGTTCACGGCAAAACATATGTCTGGTCTAGTGTGGCTAGCCAAGAACATTAACGCTCCTATAGCACTGAGGTATGGCACTTCAGGACCGAGAACTTCTTTATCGTCCTTCTTTGGACCATATGGATTATTATCCAAATCAAGGCTTCTCACAACCATTGGGCTAGTCAATGGGTGAGCTTGGTCCATATTAAACCTCTTGAGTACATTTTCTGTATATGCCATTTGATTCACAAGGATTCCATTATCAATGTACTCAAGCTGTAATCCCAAACAGAATTTAGTCTTGCCTAGGTTTTTCATTTTAAACTCTTTCTTGAGATAGTCTACTGTTTGGGCAATTTCACCAGAGGTCCCAAGGATGTTTAAATCATCCACATACACTGCTATGATAACAAACCCTTTGTTTGCAAACTTCTTTATAAAAATACATGGACTGATTGGGTCATTCTTATAGTCTTCCTTGGTTAGGTACTCACTTAACCTATTGTACCACATACGACCACTTTGTTTCAGTCCATAAAGGGATTTGTCTAGCCTTATGCAGTATTGTTCTCGAGAACCACTCTTATAATTGAGCTCAATACCCTCTGGTAATCTCATATAAATTTCATTTTCCAGTGGACCATATAAGTATGCGGTTGCAACATCCATTAACCGCAAATCCAGTTTTTCTCTTATAGCCAGACTTATTAAGTACCTAAAAGTCGTTGCATCCATCACAGGGAGTAAGTCACCCCATAATCTATTCCTGGTCTTTGAGAGAATCCTTGTGCCACAAGCCGTGCCTTATACCTCACAATTTCATTAATCTCATTTCTCTTCCTTACAAAGACCCACTTATGTCCAACTGGTTTTATATCGAATGGTGTCCAACACATTCCTCTTCTTTAAAGAGTTTAACTCCATGTCAATGGCTTCCTTCCACTTTAGCCAATCTTTACTTTGAGTGCACTCTAATATAGGCGTCGGTTCATGATCCTCATTTATCTCAAGTGCTACCTTATATGCAAATACTTCATCAATGTCGACATTCTTACGATTCCAATGTATTCCAGACATGATATAATTGATTGAGATCCCATTATTATCAATACCTTCAGGACCTTGAGGTTCAGCGTCCCAAACCTCATTTGGTGCCTTAGGATTTGCCGCGGCCATGTCTGTAATTTCCTTATCCTCGGTTTGATTTGCACCTTTCTTAGATTTCTGAGAGTTCTTATCTTTGGAACCTAATGGTCTACCACGTTTCAAACGTGCCTTAGACTCTGTAGAACTTGATTATTGTGTCCCTTCTAAATATATGTACCACCCGCGAACCGGAATCCCGGTTTAAGGTGTGCATTGATCGATGCAGTTGCAGCATCGGTCGATGCTGGTTCAATTCTCTGCGTTTTGACTTAAGTCAAACACTGCGTTTTGGTCAGAAGAGAAAGGGAAAACCCTTAGGGTCGTGTCTTTTGTCTCATTAGACGTGTGTGGCCGTTTTTGAGATAAAAGAGAAGGGAGAAAGAGTTCTTGAGGGTTCCTGGTGATTTCTTGAGATTTGAGGCGTTTCTTGGTGAGATCTGTAGCTGGGATCGTTGTAGGAGCTTCCTAGAGGCTTGTTCTTGTTTGTTTGAGGCTTAGTTCTTCTGTGGCAAAGGTAAGTGCATGACCATGGCTTATCTAAGCTAGAGGATTCTTTAATCTGCTTATTATGTGTTGTTAGGCTTGTTAGATCGTTGCCATGGACGTTAGGAAGCTTTCTTGTGGCTTGGGATCGAGTTTCGTGGTTGTAGGAACGAAGATCCGGCGAGAAGCTTCGGGGAAATCACGGTGCTTGATGTTGCGTCGATCGATGCATATCTTGCATCGGTCGATGCAAGTGCGATGGGAGTTAGGGGTGGTTGTGCGACTCAGTAACAAGATGAGGTGGTGTTCGGGGTACAAAGTTTCTGTGAGGCGGGGTTGGAGAAAAGTTTCCGGGATTAGGAGTTTCCAAAAGTGGAAAGTGCTAAATATGGAAAGTTTTATGGGAGTTAGAATTTGTCCATTTTAGCGGTGGGAAGCCTTGGAGGGGCTTTTGTGGCCTTTGTGGCAGACTTTCGAGTCAGAGTGCCTGTGTGTGGCGGTCTTGTTAGACATTGTGTGGCCTTTGTGGCAGGCTTTTAGCCAATTGTGTGGCCTTGTGGCGGGCTTTTAGCCATTTGTTGGCCTTTGTGGCGGGCTGTTTAGCCAGAGGATCTTTGTGACGGTCCTTCGGGACAGATGGTCTTTGTGACGGTCCTTCGGGACAGATGGTCTTTGTGACGGTCCTTCGGGACGAGTGGCCTTGGTGGCGGTCCTTTTTAGGACATTTGTTTGGCCTTGGTGGCGGTCCTCATGAGGACATTTTGTTGGCCTTTGTGGCGGCCCTTGTGGCGTGTATATGATCCTTGTGTGGTCATGGGGTATCCCGGTGAGGGGTTATGTGGTTGGTAGGACATTGAGATGTTTTACGCGAGCCACAGGAAGGAAACCTGGATAGGGATAGGACTCAGACGTGTTCAGAATTGTTTGCTCGCGACTCTTGGGGGACTTAGGTTCTCATAGTACTGCTATATTCAGAGACTTTGTGGCTCAGGAGTATGGTTGGTATATCGACTTCGGATGACGATCCGGGGGCGCGCTGTAGGGTGGCAACCCGAGAGACGAGTTTGGACTTCTCCTTATATATTATGGCATGCGGGTCCTGGCCCGATGAGGAGCCAATAAAAACTCAAGGTTTAGGCCTATGAGTAAAGGAAAGTCCAAAAGTCGAGAGCAAATGACGCCTGGAGCGTGAGTCTATCGCCTAGAGGTGACCTTCTGTAGATCAGCCGGAGGAGTGCGGGCCGTGGAGACGGTTGCACGGGAGTCCTTGGCTGATGGTTGTTCGGGATTCGAGGACGAATCCAGTTTGGTGGGGGAGAATTGTAACACCCGCGAACCGGAATCCCAGTTTAGGGTGTGCATCGATCGATGCAGTGGCAGCATCGGTCGATGCTGGTTCAATTCTCTGCGTTTTGACTTAAGTCAAACGCTGCGTTTTGGTCAGAAGAGAAAGGGAAAACCCTTAGGGTCGTGTCTTTTGTCTCATTAGACGTGTGTGGCCGTTTTTGAGATAAAAGAGAAGGGAGAAAGAGTTCTTGAGGGTTCCTGGTGATTTCTTGAGATTTGAGGCGTTTCTTGGTGAGATCTGTAGCTGGGATCGTTGTAGGAGCTTCCTAGAGGCTTGTTCTTGTTTGGTTGAGGCTTAGTTCTTCTGTGGCAAAGGTAAGTGCATGACCATGGCTTATCTAAGCTAGAGGATTCTTTAATCTGCTTGTTGTGTGTTGTTAGGCTTGTTAGATCGTTGCTATGGACGTTAGGAAGCTTTCTTGTGGCTTGGGATCAAGTTTTGTGGTTGTAGGAACAAAGATCCAGCGAGAAGCTTCGGGGAAATCACGGTGCTCGACGTTGTGTCGATCGATGCATATCTTGCATCGGTCGATGCAAGTGCGAGGACGGTGCGTAAAACTCTAGGGTTTTCGTGTTACGTCGAGCATGCGTCGGTCGATGCAGACTGGGTATCGGTCGATGCAAGTTACACTTGCATCGGTCGATGCAGCTTCTGTGTCGATCGATGCTTCCCCATTTGGCATCGGTCGATGCATGTGTGACGTCGGTCGATGCTAAGTCCTGGTTTTTTATTCGTTGTTGTTGATTGTTGTGTGATGGTTATTGATACTCTATTGCTTGTGTGTATAGCCCAGTAGATGGGAGGATTGCCTTACTGAGTGTTTATAAAATACTCATGCATTGCAATATGTGTTTGTGGTGCAGGTAAAGGCAAAGTGTGATCGTGGAATCCCGGCAATGAAGAGGAGGATGTTCTAGGGACTCGGTTTGATGTTGTCTGGCTTGCTAGGTTGCTAGAGTGGAGTCATTAGAACATTGCTAGGTTGCTGGTTCTATGATTTCTACTATTTGAGTATTGGATATTGTTGACGTTATGATTATTGGTTATTAATGGAATATTATTTTGGATATTGATTGGTATTGGTTTTCCGCTGTTGTTTGTGATGGTGGTTAGGTGGCTAGTGGGTATGGGACCACTAGTTGTAGTTTATTTATTATTATTATTATTATTTTATTATTTATTATTTAAAAAAGAAAAAAGGTCGGTCGTTTCAATATCAATACGTACTGGTGCATTACAAGCTGGTATGTACGATTTTGTTACTCTCTTTGGGTCAGCAAAGGAATCTGGCAATTGTATAGCTAGCTTTTGCAAATGAATAATCTTTTGGACCTCTGCATCACATGCTAGAGTCCGAGGATCTTGCCAATTTAAGAATGTTTGATTCCATGATAATTCTTTAACTAGCTTGCTTGTCTCTCCACCCAACATAGGAAAATCGGATTCTGTAAATTGACAGTCCGCGTAAATAAATCTCCTGTAGTTGGCTCAAGATACTTAATAATGGTGGGAGATTCATATCCAACATATATTCCCATCCTCCTTTGAGGTCCCATCTTAGTTCTCTGTGGTGGAGCAATAGGTACATAAACGGCACACCCGAATGTTTTGAGATGGGATATGTCTGGCTCATGACCTGTTAATAGTTGGGATGGTGAATATTTGTGTTCACTAGATGGCCTGATGCGTATGTAATACAGTGTGTCCCCAAGCCGACACAGGAAGCTTCGACATCATTAGTAATGGTCGAGCAATTAGTTGTATTCGTTTAATGAAGGATCCAGCTAATCCATTCTGTGTGTGGACATGTGCCACAGGATGTTTCACACTCACCCCCATGGACATACAGTATTCATTAAACGCTTGGGATGTAAATTCACCAGCATTGTCTAGCCGTATAGTCTTAAGTGGAAAATCTGGAAAGTCTGCTCTTAGTCTTATAATTTGAGCCAATAGCCTAGCAAATGCTAGGTTCCTTGTGGATAGCGAACAAACATACGACCATCTGGTAGATGCATCAATAAGGACCATAAAATATCTAAACGTCCCACAAGGTGGGTGTATTGGTCCACATATGTCCCTTTGTATCCTTTCCAGAAAATGCAAAGTTTCCTTAGTTACTTTTACTGGTGATGGCCTTACAATAAGTTTTCCTTGTGCACATGCTACACATGTGAGATTCTTAGGGATAACTTTTTTTTCTTTAAGAGTGTGCCCATTTGAATTCATAATTAGCTTACGCATCATGTTAGAACCCGGATGGCCAAGCTGGTCATGCCATAGAGTGAATTGTTCATTGAACATTTTATTCTTTGCCAAGTTAGCTTCTATCATATTTATCGTAGCTTGGTAAAGACTAGTGGCTAGTGCAGGTATAGTCTCTAGGACTCTCTTATGTCCTTGTACGATTTCAGTAATGTATAGGAACTCTTTGTTTCCTTCACCCTTTGTTTCAACATGGTAACCATTCAATCGAATGTCTTTAAAGCTCAATAAGCTTCTCTTAGAGCTGGGTGAATACAAGGCATCACTTAGTTCAAGATGTGTGCCATTTGGTAATAATATATGAGCCTGGCCGTAGCCCTCTATTAGGCTTGCTATACCCGCAATTGTACTAACATTGGCATTTTTCATTATGAGATTAATAAAATATCTCTTATCCTTCACGATTGTGTGGGTGGATCCACTATCCACCACAAGTACACTTTTGTCCTCAGCCATTTCTTCCACCATTTGGAGGTTGACTGGATTTGAACCGGAAGCTAAAGACCTCGGTTTTACCTTGAGTTGTTTCACGAACCTCGGCTTAGACACGAACAAGAAACCGATCACGAACAGGAACCGACCACGAAAGGATCTCTGAACCAGAAGCTGATCGCTCAACTTGGACGAACAAGAACTTTGTGGGCGGCGGTTTTTAGGGTTTTAGGGTAAGGGTTTTTCTCAGCTGGCTTAGGGCTTCGTTTCTCTCAAATCTTATTCACATTAATGAATCGAATGTTATATATATATAGGGATAGAAAAACCCTTAATACAAGACCGACTTAGAATAGGAAAAAGGTAATGGGCCATCGGCCATAGGCCTTACACACTTAGACAAAGTAACGGGCCGGTTATGGAAGTCCACTCCAATTGTTTTACAACATTCTCATCATTGTATTCAAATGTAATAATATCAATCTGAAGAAATGCCAAAAACAGTTGCGATTTTTCGTAGTACCTTTTCGTAATAACCTTTTCATATTTTTTTTGACAGAAAATTTCAACAGTTGCATCTCTTTAAAAAGTTGCGTCTATTAAATGTAGAGTTGTGTCTCTTATAAACAGTTGTGTCTATTCAATTGTTCACATCTTAATAAATTTATATATAAGTGACTTCTCATCATTGTATTCAAATTTTATTTTTTTATATATTTTTTGACAGAAATTTTTTACAGTTGTGTCTATTGAATATAGAGTTATTTCTTTTACAAACAATTGTATCTATTCAAATATTCGCATCTTTAGAAATCTATATATAAATAACTTCTCATCATTGTATTTAAATATAATAATGATAATCTTAAAAAATGCCAACAATAGTTGCAGTTTTTTGTAGTATATTTTCGTAATATATATATATTTTTTGACAGAAAATTTCAACGGTTGCATCTCTCTAAAAAGTTGTGTCTGTTAAATGTAGAGTTGTGTCTCTTACAAACAGTTGTGTCTATCCAAATGTTCACATCTTTATAAATTTATATATAAGTGATTTCTCATCATTGTATTCAATTTTTTTTTGTTTTATATTTTTGACAGAAATTTTTTACAGTTGCGTCTCTCTAAAAAGTTACGTCTGTTGAATATAGAATTGTGTCTTTTACAAACAATTGTGTCTATTCAAATGTTCACATCTTTAGAAATCTATATATAAATAACTTCTTATCATTGTATTCAAATTTTCTTTATATTTGTATTAGTTAAAAGAGAATTTGTCAGAAATGACGTCTCCTTATTGTGAAAAATTTATTGCAGTTTTATATATTTTGTTAATCTTTTTAATATTTAATTATATTCAGTCTCTAGGTATACAACCATCTATTCATTGAGGGTTATAATTCTATTGGTATGAATCCAAACCGAAATTTTTGTTTTTAGCTGTTAAAAAATGTGGTTCAAGTTGATTTTTTAGAAAATGAGAGCATATTGGCTCTTATATGTTTGTTTTTTTTTTCACAAGTATATATATATATATATATATATATATATACTTGTCTACTCCATGCTTTTTGATTAGAAAACTAATTGTATTATAGAAACAATATGGATTTCTATTTTTCTATTTCAAAAAAAAATATCTGATTATGAAATATCAAGATAAAAATAAAAATAAAATATCACAGTTTGTTCTATTATATTTTCTACAGTTGGGAATATTCAGTTTATTGGGAACTGGAAAACTGGTGATCAACAGAAAGATTGACAGTTGAGATGATTGTCCAATAAACTATCTTGACGACAAAGACTTATCTACAACTAGGCGTATCTATAACTTCATATAGGTTAAGGGAATTTGTATATTTAGTTCTAGTTTGTATAGCCTCTAAACTCTAATAGATAAGAATAAAAAAAATCATAATCTTTTTTCAAAAATCAAAGATCATATTAAACTAAACACATATATATAACCTAGTTCTGTAGTTTAGAGGCTATATATATCAGCTCTCCCATTCATTTGTAATCAAGTTAGAAAATTATTCCAAGTCATATTTCTTAAAATTCTTTCTCACATACTTTTAATCTTTCTCGGTCATTTTCTTCTACAAAGTTTATTCTTTTAATTACGATCAACCATATCAATGTATTCGTTTTCTTCCAACCATAGTGACAAATCCTCATTAACTGAGTATAGTAAAAAAAAAATCAAACTAAATAGAACAATTAACAAATATATTACACAAATTTCAGATCAATACAACATGTTTTGGATTCAGGAGAACAAGAACATATTTTCAAACAAAAACAAACATTTGACATGAGAGACTAAACTTCAATATTGTTCTCTCTTTGGTAAAGTTCCACCATGTTCTTCTTGTTTCTTTTGTGCAGAGTGTAGAAGTAAGATCCTAAAGCCACAACTGTTGCTATCAGAGTACCAATTCTATTCCAACTAAACTCATCATCCATAAAATCGAATGCCAACACAACAAACAAAGCCACAAGTGGCGCAGTACACATATGAACGACATCACCAAAGACACCCGAAACATAGAGCACCAAACCTACCAGTCCGACCGCCCAAACCTGCCACGACAAAGCCAACCCGATCAAACTCAAAAGGTAATACGTTTCTCCTTTCTTAAACCTCTCGCCGTCGCCTTTCAGTTCTTTAAACTCGCCACTCGCAAACAAACCCACGAGACAAACAACCGAGGCGACAAAAGAGACGCATATTTGCATCTCCAAGACCATTCTAAACACTTTCTTGTTACCATATCTCTTTGTCTTCACCAATAGCTTCTCAAACCCGAGTTGGATCAAACAGAGCGATAACGCGAAAGCAACAGATCCAGAAAAAGTTAACCAAGCTTGGATGTTGTAGAATTCTTCGTTTTCATCAGGCTCTCCTCCAAATTCAGGACTACCGAAAACATAAATCAAAATGGTGGTGATTATCGATAAGATAATCCATCTGGTAAACTTGAAACGGTTAATAAAGGCTGTAAAAATCGTGGTAAAGATCAACTGAGTCGCGGAAATCAGAGTGAAGATGCCATAGTTTGCGTATAACTTCCCGAGTGCAAACAATTTGCTGTGAGCAGCAACAAGAATACCAAGAACAACGTATAGGACGATGAGACGAAATGAGAGGAAACGAGTATTGTTGGTTTCTTGGTTAGATTTTGGTGAAGGGAAAATGAAAAAGAGAGGGATAAGGATTGGAAACGCAGCGTTTTGGACCAAAGCTTGCAACCATGTTCCTTTGTATTGTAGATCTTGGTCACTCTCTTCTCGGTTGTCTTGAACGTAGAAGAAGTTCAAGAGAAGCATGACGAGAGAATCTCCGAGCAAGACTAAGAAAAGACATAATAAAACAGAGATCCACCATTTCTTTTGATTTAGCTGCAACGATCTTCTTGGACTCAAGATTTGGTCTGGTTCTGGATTTGCTGATTCTTCTGTTGTTGTCTGTTTGGAAGGTTCGGTTATCTTCTCCATAAGTTTTTTCTTCTGGTCTCAATCTCTGAATGTAAGAAAATATATAAATTTCATTCTCTATGAACTGTTATATATATAGTAGTGTTTACAAATTTTGATAATGATTGAGAGGAAGAAGTGCGCGTTAAACAAACAACATGACTTGTTCCATCTTGGCGGCCATATAAAAACAATATCTCAAAACTTGCACGTAATCAAGTGATCCTTTGCCAGATCAGATTTGGTACTTTGAAAATGACTTCTCTCACTTTTGGACATAATAGACACATTTTGTACTTTCTACCATGCTATTACCGGAAACCTATAAATTGTTAATTCAAAGTTTCAAACACAATGCGCGAATTTTTTTTTATAAATTGATTTGCAATACGATTCGATTTGAATATAGTTAATCGAACTTAATATTAGAATACTTTTGATTACTTATAATTTATATTTACATAATCGCGAATCATGCACGAAGCTTAGTTATTTTATTGAAATGTGTAGAGTTACGTGTATACTATATACTAAATCGAAAGCACTTTGAATGTTGAACGTCGTCGTCCTAACAAAATTTTCCACAAAAGTTAATTAGTTTATTAAGTACTAGGATTTAACGACAATATTTTTAATTTTTATAATTTAAAATTTATATTATATTTATTTGTTATTTTATTATTGTTTTATTAATTTTAAAAATATAAAATTTTTCAGGTATTTGATATAAGTATTCAAAGTATAGGATTTTGTAGTGTTTTCAAGATTTTAATCCGTGTGGTATATGTATGGTCTAGTAATACATTTTATCTCCTGGTACACATCTAAAAGTGTTAAAAAAAAAAAATTCCACTTAACTTCCTATATGGGATTATTGTCAACCCGTCTCACCAAAATCAAAATAAAGGGGGTATTGGTTCATGATTTTAAGAAAATTTTAATGACTTTAAAATTGAGGATTCTAAGTGATTGTTTAGAAAGTTTTTTAAAATCTTGCTGATTTGTTTTTCCTAATCTTATAAAGTCTCTCCTAAAATTTCGTAAAATCTTTCTCAAAAAATATTGCACAATATTCTTTTGATTCAACGTTTCTGTGGAAAAAAAAAATATCTTGCTTATCTCATCTTTAATAAAATCATCTTTGGCAAAGTCATATATCTTTTATTCATCAACGCCTTTTGACGTAATTGATCTCCAAGTTACATGTACAACTAGACTTGCTCATCTTCTTTCTATGTATTAAAGTATTCTATCTTTGGTTGAATAATTGGTAACATATTGCAATTACGAGTGTTTGATTTTAAAAGGTTAGGATGTCTTTTTTGTTTAGATGATGACTAACGATAGTAACTACCTCGCTGTGTCACTCGTGTCCTAGGTTAGCTAAGCATATATGTAAATCCTTTTTTTCGCCAGGGTTTCAATTCGATTATGTGTTTGATCATCCCGTGTTCTTATATTGAATTATACTTTGGTTTTGTGTTCATGTATTATTATATATTCTTTATGTTATCTATATTATGTACGTTGGTTCATGTATTCTTACTCTTGAGTTGAGTATGAGCCACAATATTTTCTTCTGCATCTCGGTTTAGCTTGAAGCAATCCGTGAACACGAAAGTAGAATGTGTCTTGTCAGCTATCACAAGAAGCAACATTGGTTTTGCTACTGTTTCGAGTGAGATACAGCCATGAGCATCCAAATACTGCAGATTTGATGGAAGCACTGGAAAAGAAATGAACTTTTGACAATGCTTCTTCTCCCATTCTTTTTTTTTCCGGTGACCGGAGTCGTAACTCTGTCTTTTTTTTTTTGCTGGGTATATATATGAGTTTGGTAGAAATGGGTTGGGAATTTACGACGTGATTGTAAATCCTCTCTCTCTTCTTTCTTTATCTCTCTTTCTTCTCAAAAAGTCATGAACTATGATTCACAAATCTTTCTATTTGATGAGAGTGTTTACATGACTTTTTTTATGAAGAAAAGAATATAGAATCCTAAACCAATAACATAATAGTTGAAGTCATTAACAATCCAAGATTCTTTTGTTTTATTTGAATAACATAAAACTTTTAATGACTTGATAAAACTCCTAATCCAATAACACTAGATTTATGAAGATTTTAGATAACTTTTTACAAATCCACAACTAATAACACCAAATTTTAAAAGACTTTTAAAAAGTCTTGATTGAATAACAACATATTTTACATAACTTTTTAAGTCATTAAAATTCTCTTTAAATCCTAAACCAATAACCCCCCTAAGTTTTTGCGTAAGAAAAATAATCAACATAAGTTTTTTTATCAAGTTTAATTATGTTAATTGTTTTACCAAATTAGCATATTTTTATAGTTTATAATTTTTTCATGTAAATATATATAATTTATGATAATTAATAGAATTTTAATTTTTTTGGTAATTCCTCAAAATATAAAAAATAAACCAAATTATATGGAGGGTTTTCAACATATTTAATGTGATATTTTATAATTGGATTTTCGGTTTAGGAAATTTATTAATGTTAATATAATTATGGAGATTGTAAACTTTTGTTATGGAAAATCTGTTGTATATCATTTAAATTTGAGAGATTCTAGTGTTGTACCCACGATCTACCATCTCGGGCAATAGGCAAGAGGGCCTAAGTCAGGCTTGCCTAATGGGCCGAGGAGGTGTTATTGATCGGCCCATCAGGCCTGGAGAAAGGAAGGGAGCACGGAGACGTTCCGTGCTCGACAGCTCGCAGCTCGGGCCCGGTCAAAGATTCCCGCATTTAAGAGGGTTAATTAGGCTGCGCGGATCGCGCACTATTAATTCCGTATTAATTGAGTAGTAAATGGGTCGGTATAAATATGTAAGGGGGAGGTCATTTGTAAAGGGGCCCGAGATTTTTTTTCCAGAAAAAGGCAATACAAATTCAAATTCTAAAACTCTTATTATTTTAGTTCGGAACTGTTTACGGCGACAAGCTCCTCCACAATTAAAATCACTTCGGAAGGAGAAGCATATTCTCTGTTCTCACATTTGGCGCTAGAAGGAGGGGAGTTATCGCCTGACTCTCACCAGTTCCGACTTCATACGCAAGTTCATTCCACACAACCACCGCTATGGCAGCCAGCTCTCCCGATCAGGCATCCTTGGAGGTGATCCAGAAGCTCCTGCAGGACTTGTTCGAGAAGTCCGACCGTCAGCAAGCCGCCTCTGCCGCTCTTACTGAACGTTTCGACAATTTGGAGGGGCAGATTTCCACTCGTTTGGAGGAAGTCACGACGTCCGTAGCCGATCTCTCGGCCTCCCACCGCGCCTACGCCGACCGGGTCGACCTCCTGTCCTCCGACCAAAACCCGCGTCGACGCGCTTTGGATTTCTCCGGTGTGACACCACCTTCCACCTCGCAAGTAGCAGCAACAAATGTCACTCCGGGAGATTCGTTCCCACCTCAAACCAACACACAAACAGCGCTACCGATGGCCGGCGATGTTCGCACACCGGTTCAGCCTGGCGTCGTCCGATCTTCCGAGGTCCCAGTCCGTCTTCCTCTCCCCGTAGATGGAAACACTTCGGCTGCGGGATATACTGTCAATCCCGAGATCTTCCGCATGCAGAGCGAAATTCGGGACATGCGGTCTGTGATGCATAGTGCAACCACCTCAGCTCCGGATATATTCCGAGTGATCGAGGAGTCGAGGCGAACTCCTTTTTCCGACCAAATAGCCCGAGTCCGCATCAAGGACACTGGCAAAATTAAGTTCTCGAGCTACGAAGGAAAAGGAGATCCGACCAATCACCTCAAGACTTTCTTGCTGACAGCTAGCCGGGTGGACCTCGAGCCCCATGAAGCAGACGCTGGGTACTGCAAGCTGTTCGCAGAAACATTTAGTGGACCGGTACTGCTTTGGTTCGCATCCTTAGCAGCTGGCTCCATAACAAACTTTAACGAGCTGTCGACCTCGTTCGTCAAGCAGTATTCTAGCCTAATCGAAACTGCGGTGACGGATGCTCAGCTTTGGAACTTAAGCCAAAAGGCTGGAGAGTCCCTTCGGTCTTACATAACAAAGTTCAAGGAGATCCAGGTCAAAATTCCCGGACTTTCGGACTCCACAGCCCTGGCCGCGCTTAAGAACGGCCTGTGGCACGAATCTCGCTTCCGCGAAGAGTTGTCCGTGAATCGTTTCCCAACTATTCAGGACGCACTACACCGGGCTTCGAACTGGATAGTCGCAGAAGAAGACAAACTCGCCGCTGCGCAAAAACAAAATGCCCCGTCTGCAGGGAAACCGCGCTTCGAAGCACCTGCCAAAAAGACTCCGCCTACGACTCCGAAGTCCGGGCCGAGCACTTTCGCAGTCACCCAATCTCCCCAGAAGAATTCTCCAAAGAATTCACCGTCCAAACCACCATTTTCACCGCGCTCCAAGAGCGGCGTACTCCCGAGTAACAAGTGGGTCCGAGATGAGGACACGTACTGCGAGCTCCATAAAACCAACAGTCATTCTACTCGTGACTGTAAGAAGCTGATGCATCTCCTCGCAGAGAAGTATGTGGCGGGAGAAATGCCGAATGTCACAATTGAAGAATTGGAGCAAAAAGCGATTCCCGAAATGGACGAGGACGCTCCACCTTCAAAGAAACCAAAGCAGTCTGATGGAAGTGAAGCTCCCAAGAAAAGAATCGATGTGATAATGGGAGGATCGCGTCTGTTTCGGAACTCCATCACTGCGATCAAAGACCATCAGCGGAAGCTCACTAGCCCCCAGCCGAAGCGAGCTAAGTTGATAGCCAGTGATCTACCTGAAATTTCTTTCTCCGAGAAGGAAACTGAGGGGTTGGACACTCCGCACGATGACGCGCTCGTCATCTCGCTTGATGTAGCGAACCACGAAGTCTGCCGAATCCTAATTGATACTGGGAGTTCGGTAGACTTGATTTTCCTTGAGACGCTCACCAGAATGGGTATCGGGAAAGAGCACATCGCAGGACCGCCCTCACCCCTGGTCTCGTTCACTAGCGAGACGTCGATGTCTTTGGGCACGATCACATTACCAGTGTCCACTCAAGGAGTGGTTAAAATGGTGGAGTTCACGGTCTTCGACCGACCTGCGGCCTATAATGTTATTTTGGGAACTCCCTGGCTCTATCAGATGAAGGCGGTGGCCTCGACGTACCATCAGTGCGTCAAATTTCCGACCCCACAAGGAGTCCGGGAAGTTCTGGGAAGCCAAAGGACGGCCAGGAGCTGTTACCTCGCAAGTCACAAACTCCTGATCCAATAGCAACCACAGCTCGAGGTCCCGAAAAATCCAGTTCGGAAGCAGCTAAAAGGTGACCTCACTGAGTCCATTTTCATCAATGGCAAGTTCCCGGATCAAGAAATCAAGATCGGAGTGGGATTGGATAGCGAGCTCCGTGCCGCCCTGATAACCTTCCTGAAAGAAAGAATGGCCACCTTCGCGTGGTCTGTAGACGAGATGCCCGGCATCAGTCCAGAAGTTATTTCCCACGAGCTGAATGTGGACCCTACGTTCCGACCTGTAAAGCAGAAGCGAAGGAAGCTGGGTCCTGAGCGAGCTGAAATCGTTAACAAAGAGGTTGAACGTTTGCTGAAGGCGGGACAGATACGCGAAGTAAAATACCCTGAGTGGCTCGCAAATACAGTCGTTGTCAAAAAGAAGAACGGAAAGTCGCGAGTCTGCGTTGATTTCACCGACCTGAATAAGGCGTGCCCCAAAGACAACTTTCCACTTCCGCATATCGACCGGTTAGTTGAGTCCACTTCGGGTCACGAGCTGATGTCCTTCATGGACGCATTCTCTGGCTACAACCAAATCCTAATGAACCCGGACGACCAGGAGAAGACTGCATTCATTACGGACCGCGGGATCTATTGCTACAAGGTGATGCCTTTTGGGCTAAAAAATGCGGGAGCAACCTACCAAAGACTGGTGAACCGAATGTTCGAGCATCAACTCGGAAAAACCATGGAAGTTTACATCGATGACATGCTGGTGAAATCGATGGAAGCCAGTTCGCATCTCGCCGATCTGAAAGTCTGCTTCGACGTCCTGGATCAGTTCGGGATGAAGCTCAACCCCACGAAGTGCACCCTCGCAGTTCCATCAGGAGAATTTCTGGGGTATATCGTCACAGAAAGAGGAATTGAAGCGAACCCGAGGCAAATTAATGCTTTCCTGTCTATGAGTTCTCCTAGGACCTTGCGCGAAGTGCAGCGCCTTAACGGACGGATCGCAGCTCTCAACCGCTTCATCTCTTGATCTACGGACAAATGCCTCCCTTTCTACCAGCTGTTACGAAAAGGGGGAAAAACTTTCTTGTGGGATGCGAAGTGTGAGGAAGCATTCGCCCAACTCAAAGCTTATCTATCTGAACCGCCGGTCTTGGCGAAGCCTGAGTTCGGAGAGCCACTCTTTCTTTACGTAGCTGTATCGGATAGTGCGGTCAGTGGAGTTTTGGTTCGCGAAGAAAGGGGGGAGCAGCGACCAATTTTCTATATCAGCAAGTCATTCACCGGAGCGGAGTCGAGGTATCCAATGATGGAAAAATTCGCCCTAGCAGTAGTCACTTCGGCAAGGAAACTGCGGCCTTACTTCCAGTCCCATACGATCATAATCCTGACGACGCAGCCACTTCGGACGGTATTACATAGTCCGAGCCAATCCGGGCGGCTGGCTAAATGGTCTGTTGAGTTGAGCGAATATGACATCGAGTTCCGGACTCGAACTTGTGCGAAGTCACAAGTGCTGGCCGATTTCTTGATCGAACTCCCACTAGCCTCCTCGGCTAGCGACACTGTCGAAATTCCATGGACGCTGTATGTTGATGGAGCTTCTTCCAAATCGGGGGCAGGAATTGGGGTCCGCCTCACTTCTCCTACAGGCGAAGTGATCGAGCAATCATTTCGCTTGGCTTTCAGTGCATCCAACAACGAAGCTGAGTACGAATCTTTCCTCGCCGGCTTACGCCTCGCAGTGGGGATTGGTGTCCGAAAACTTCGAGCTTTTTGCGATTCGCAGCTGGTCACCAACCAGTTTTTGGGGGAGTACGAAACAAAGGATGGCCGCATGGAGGCTTATTTGTCCACAGCTCGGGAGTTAGTCGCCAAGTTCGAGGAGTTCGAAATCACTAAGCTCCCACGAAGTGAGAACTCTGCTGCGGATGCTTTAGCATCTTTGGCCTCCACTTCGGATCCTTCGACAACAAGGATCATCCCCGTCGAAGTCATCCAGTTTCCAAGCATCCGGCTGGAGGGCACACACGTCGTGACCCGCGCAATGAAAAAACAGCTGGCCGCTGAGGAAGCAGCTCGTAAGACGGCTGCGGACTCTCGAACCTCGGAAGATCTGGACCTTGTCTTGCTTACCCCAATGGAAGTTCACCCACCTCTCGCCGAGCTCGACGAAAATTCAGCTCCGGAATCATCGGGCTCACCAGCTGACAATCAAGCCGTTATCCCACATGCCACCTCGAGCAGCACGAATTCTAACAGTTGGGGGGCAGATGACTGGCGGAGCCCGATCTGGGCTTACCTTGAAAAAGGGGAACTCCCAGCCGACAAGTGGGCAGCTAGGAAACTCAAGGTCACAAGTGCGCGGTACTGCATTCACAACGGAATACTTCTACGCCGAAGTGTAGCAGGTCCTTATCTGACTTGCGTGGCCGGTAGAGAGCCCGCGATGCTAATGCGAGCTGTTCACGACGGACCCAATGGGAATCATTCCGGCGGTCGGACTCTGGCTTTCAAAATCAAACGGCAAGGTTACTTCTGGCCTACCATGGTCACGGACTGCGAAAAGTATTCTCGAGCTTGCGAGAAGTGTCAGAAGCACGCCCCATCAATCCATCAACCTACCGAACTCCTGTCCTCGGTGTCCGCACCTTACCCTTTCATGAGGTGGTCTATGGATATCATCGGTCCGCTACATCGAGGACCAGGAGGAGTCCAGTATGTGCTCGCTCTTACCGACTATTTCTCCAAGTGGGTAGAAGCGGCAGCCTATGCGAAAGTAACAAGCGACGAAGTGGAACAGTTCGTGCTTAAGAGCATAATCTACCGCTACGGCGTCCCGTGTGAAATCATCACGGACAATGGCCCACAATTCATCTCTTCGAAGTTCGAAGAGTTCTGCGCGAAGTGGAAAATCCGACTCAACAAGTCAACTCCTCGTTACCCGCAAGGTAACGGGCAAGCCGAGGCAATGAATAAGGTCATACTTGCCAACTTGAAGAAACGGCTCGATGCTCGAAAGGGGCGCTGGCCGGACGAACTTCAGGGTGTCCTCTGGGCGATCCGAACAACACCTCGGCGGGCCACTAATGAGACACCTTTCTCCCAGGTTTACGGAGTTGATGCCGTAGTCCCAGTTGACATAGAAGTCCCCGGAGTCCGTACCTCGCTGAACCCACTCCGAGCAGAGGAAAATGAGGAGTTCCTACAGGATACTCTTGATACAATCAACGAGCGTCGGGACCAGGCGTTAGTCCGGATCCAGAATTACCAGAACACGGTGGCTCGGTACTATAACTCCAAAATCCGAGGCAGACCCTTGGCAGTGGGCGACCTCGTCCTGCGGAAAGTCCATGAGAATACCGAGGAGCTCAATGCAGGAAAGCTGGGTATCAATTGGGAAGGACCATACAGAATTACTCGCGAAGTCCGAAATGGAGTTTATCAGCTCGAGGATTCAGAGGGAAAACCAGTCCCGAGGTCGTGGAATTCTCTACACCTTAAACTTTTCTACAGTTAATGTCTTTGTATCGAACTACGATTTGGCTTGATCCCGATAAGGGTACGTAGGCAGCCCACTTCGGGTCCAGCTATCCATATTAATAAAATCTAAAGTTTTCTTAAACTTTTTTTTTTATTAATAATGGCCAAAAAAAAAAAAAAAACAAAAAAAAAAAGAAAAAAAAAAAAAAAAGCCGAAGTCTGACTTCGCATCTACCATTTAAAGCCGAAGTCTGACTTCGCATCTACCATTTTAAAGCCGAAGTCAAACTTCGCAAGCCTAAACCGAAGTTCTCACTTCGTATTCAGCTTTACTTTAAAGCTAAGTTTTGCGAAAAATTTAAACCGAAGTCCTCACTTCGTCCTCCGCTTTACTTAAAGTCAAAGCTCAGTTTCGCAAAATTCCTATCTAAACCGAAGTAATCACTTCGTACCCAGCTTTACTTATAGGTTGGGAGGTCATTTTTCCGAACTATTTAGCCGAGGTTCTCACTTCGCGTTCATTTCTGCTCGTACCATCTTTTTAAGATTGTGGAAATGTAGTTCACATTAAAAAAAAAAAACAAATAAAACGACCTCGGAGCGGTCACCACGACCAAAACACTCCAATGCGAGTCTAAAAACAAGTACTACAAAACAGGGGGGCAACTCGTGCCAAGACAACCCCAGAATAGGAACTATTGATTCGGAGGGGCTGGATCAGACGCCGCCTCGGAAAGGGCCAAGCCCAACGCCGCTAGCTCCCCTTCCGACCTAGTGGTCGCCAGGTAGTCGTCCATCCCCTGAGTCGAGAGTTGCCCGAGGTTAGTGCCGGATTCGTCGATTGTGACGTTAAGCGGGTGCTCGTTGCATAAGAGATCGGGCGTATCCGCCAAAAGGTTTGAGAATGCAGCGAGGTCGAGTTCACGGGGAGTTACCTTTGAAACCTTCTCGTCAGCTTCCTCCTCGTCAGTTTTTAGGAGTCCGAGCTCGGCCTCCATGTCTTGGATCTCGCCTCTAGAGATCTCTTCGACCAGCATCCGGTTAGCCCTAATCTCGGCAGCTCGGATCTGAAGCGGGGCTAGCTTCTCCCTCTCTTCGAAGGTGACCTTCACCTCCTCGACCAGAGGACGGAGAGTCCGCCTCATTGCCTGTCTTTCCTCCCTTCGCACCCTCTCAATCTCGCAGCTGTTTCCAGCCTCGAGTAGCTGATTGCGAAGCTCGATCTCGTGCAATCTACTCCTTGCTGCCTTGGCATCCTCCGCGGCTTCGTAGTAAAGGTCCCCCGCCTTCTTCAGCTTGTCTCGGAGGTCCTCATTGGCAATTCCGAGGTCAAGCACCTGTACCTCGGCTCTCTTCATCCGAGCCCGGATTTGTTCGGCTTTCTCTACAGTAGCAGCATTCTCGGCCTCTAACCTGGCGTACTCCTTCACCTGGGCTTCCAGGTCAGCAATCTTTTCCCGGAGGAGGCTCACCTCGGAAGATGAAGGAGATGCAAACAGCTGATCTTCATAAGACGCCACCGAGGAGTTGAACTCGATCATTAGCTGGGAAGTCACAGTTCGTTAAAAACGGTGAAGGTGGTAAATAAAAAAAACTGAGAAAGCATGTGTCACTAACCTCGCCAATCTTGTCCGCGAAGCGGAAGAAGTTCGCACGGTTGAGTTCGGACATGTCCGCAAACGCCGGAACCCGAACTCCTGGCCGGGTGTAACTCCTCATCAGATCGGCTGGGGACGCAGGGGGAACTGAAATGGACGAATGACGTCAGTCTATTTGGTCCCCGAGACCCAGCAAGCAAAAAAAAAAAGGAAACCTCGAGTTATCATTACCTCGGGGGGAGGAACGACGTTCCTTCGAAGGCGGCCTGCCAGAGGAATCCCCGGACTCCTTAGATCTCCTCTCTGAGGAAGGACCCCTATCCTTCGAGCTAGGCTTACTTCGCTCGTCTCCAGACGAACTAGTCCGAGCTTGGCTCTTCTCGCGAAGAGGCGAGGAAGTCTCAGGTTCCTTCCTCTTTTTGGATGAGTCCGACCGCTGGGAACTGACCTCGATGGGGGGAGCTATAACCTCCCGCGGCTCGTCACTGGAGTCAGCTACAATAATTACTGCGGGCTCGGGCGAGCTGGGCTGAGGTTCGGAGGCCCCCGTAAGCGGCTCGGAAGAATCAGTGGGGGGTAACGAAGTCCCGTCTACCTCAGGAGAAGAGGGGCCTGACTTCTTAGGAAGACGAGCTTTGCCCTCGGCGAGCGCTGCCGCCATATTCAACTTCGCCTCCTTTTCGGCGAGTCGGCAAGCCCGTTCCTCTCTGTAATTCATCTCCGAAGTGCTTATAGGGTCGGAGCAAACGAGGGAACGACTCCTAAGCCGCACTGTGGATTCTCTAATCCTTTCGCACGAAAAGGAGTCCCAGGCAATCTGACCCTGGCTGCAAAACCTCGAGAAAAACTCTACGAATGTAGGGCAAAGCAGTCCGCGCTCGAAGTGATTTGGGACAAGAAAAACAAGGAGTAAGTAACAGAAAGGAAAATAGTATATTAAGGGCACCTGACTAAGAGCGCCGTTCTACCAATTTTCGAAGTCCACTTCGATACGTGCGAACTTGCGAGGTGGCCGAAGGTGAGCTCGTTGACCGGGAAGAAAAAATACGACTTCCGCCACTTCTCATCCTTCTCGGGAAGGTCGTCAAAGACCTTCAGTCCGGAAAGCGGGCTTACATAGAGTGTCCCCTTAGTCCGACCAGTCTTCACCGTGTATACTTGAAGAAAGTCGGCTAGGGACAGTTTGTAGTTGAACTCTTCCCCCAGAGTTTGAAGGCACATGACGATGCGGACGAAGTTTGGGCACATCTGGGGGAGAGCGAAACCCAGTTCGAACATCATCTTCACGATGAGTTCGGGGAGAGGAAACGACAGACCGCACGCAGAGAAGAATATCTCAAACGCGCAGCAATACCCTGGGGGAGGATTTTCCGGAGATTCGTGAGCCCCCGGGAATTTAATTTCAATCTCCGATGAAATCCCGGTGGACCCCCTAAATTCGGCTATATTCTCCGCCGAGAGAATTGACGGTGGGTGAGGGCCGTAAACGCCCGGAATCAGGGGTTTCACGGTTTTACCCGACGAGGATTTCGGAGGAGACATTTTTCTTTGAGCGATTCGTGTGAAAAGAAAACGGGAGTTGAAGAACTTTCCGGCGAAAGCAAAGGTTACAGAGAAAAGAGAGAAAAGTCTAAAAACATAAAAGCAAAAACACGATTGAAGAATTGGGGTGAGAGAGAAGTCGAGTTTACCTTTATACACGGCACAAGGAAGCAATGATTACCTGGGGAAGTGAAAGGTCTCACACCGTTCTCTTTCTCTCTTATAACCAACACGCCACCTAGTGGGCCCCGAGGCCTGTTCGGGAAGGCAAATCCCATCATTATCACGATCAAATCGTGGGGATATGGGGAATATTCAGTTTCCCAAAATTGATCGCTTGAAGGTCAAAAGTCTCCCGAACTATTCAGCTCGGGAGACTTGGGGGGCAACTGTTGTACCCACGATCTACCATCTCGGGCAATAGGCAAGAGGGCCTAAGTCAGGCTTGCCTAATGGGCCGAGGAGGTGTTATTGATCGGCCCATCAGGCCCGGAGAAAGGAAGGGAGCACGGAGACGTTCCGTGCTCGACAGCTCGCAGCTCGGGCCCGGTCAAAGATTCCCGCATTTAAGAGGGTTAATTAGGCTGCGCGGATCGCGCACTATTAATTCCATATTAATTGAGTAGTAAATGGGTCGGTATAAATATGTAAGGGGGAGGTCATTTGTAAAGGGGCCCGAGATTTTTTTCCAGAAAAAGGCAATACAAATTCAAATTCTAAAACTCTTATTATTTTAGTTCGGAACTGTTTACGGCGACAAGCTCCTCCACAATTAAAATCACTTCGGAAGGAGAAGCATATTCTCTGTTCTCACATCTAGCATCCATAAAAATAGTTTTGGAGATTTAATGAGTTAAAACTTTAATGGGTAGAGTTGTTTTTGGAAAAATAGGAATGTATAGATGTTGTTAAGATTTTATGGCAATAAATGTAACAAATTTTGGTCAATTTAAGAAAGTTTAGTATTTGAGTTTCCCTGCAATGTTATTTATAGAATTGTTTTAGGGGTTAATGTTGTAAAAAAAAATATTAAATAAGTAAAACTTAAAGGACATAAACCAAAATGTACTTCAAAAATATTAATATAGATAGTTGTAGCTTTTAAACTAGTTAAATGATAAATAGAATAGAGAATCAAACTTTTAACAATAATTAATGATGTACACTTAATATAAAATATTCTTTAAATATTGACTCTTTTAAGAAATGTCATTTCGTAATAGCAAAAGAAAAAGAAAAAAAACACAAAATTGATTATCTTATCTTCGTCAATAAAACATTTAGAATTTATTATACAGTAGTACAGTGCAAACATCATCATCTCAAATAATTTCTCTATTTTTTTCTTTTTTAATTAAAAAAAAAAAAAGAACATCTCAACTCCGTGATTTGGAGAGAAATATCATTTACACTAAATGTTTGAAAAACTTATTTAATTCAGTTCAATCATTTCCAATATCACATGATAAAAAAATTTAAACCATATTGTAAGAAACATTTTTAATATATGCAGAAATATTAAATCAAAATTCTCAAAAAAATACCAACTATTTAATATTTGCCAGAAAAAAACATTAATTTTTTTCGTTGCCAGAAAAATACGCAAACTATTTTTTAGTTGATAAAATATACACGAACTATTATTTTTTCTAATTTGTCCTCGTCTCTGTTACGATCGTTAACGGCATTGTGATGGCGTTACTATTTTTGAAAAAAAAATTCCAGAAAAAAACACTAACTATTTATCATTGCCAGAAAAATACATGAACTCTTTTTTCTTTGCCTGAAAAATACATAATTTTCCGTTTCTTATTTTTCCATTAACAATGTTAGAGATCATAACTCATAATTTCTCTGCTCCATTGATCTTCATACAAGTTTTCACTACTATTTAGGATAACTAAATTCGATAACAAAAATACACAATTAGATTAATCGATTTCCAAATTTCTCAATTAGTATTGTTTTTGTATAAATAAATGGTGAATCTGGTTAGGTTGCAAGAGTTGATGTCCCACGAAATGACTATCATCTACGATCTCGATCAAGTTTGCGTAAATCAGCCCATTTTATGATTTACACTGGCTATAAGCATCATAAAAGGTACTAAACTAAGGAGATGAATATTTTATGAAAGGTATAAAAAGGTCTAAAAAGGTGGAGATCTCATGAAATTTAGAGTTTAATTTTTGATGAAGTTTTAAAATTTGTAAAGTCGATATAAATCCAAAAACAACGCTTATTGAGAAATTTGGAAATCGATTAATTTAATTGTGTATTTTTGTTCTTGAATTTTGTTATCCTAAATAGTAGTGAAAACTTGTATACAGTTTAAAGAGTAGAGAAAATTTTGAGTTATAATTTCTAACATTGTTAATGGAAAAATAAGAAATGAAAAATTAGGTATTTTTCAGGCATAAAAAAAAGTTCGTGTATTTTTCCAACACTGATAAATAGTTATTGTTTTTTTAGAATTTTTTTCAAAAATAGTGATGTTGTCATGATGCCGTTAACAGTCGTAACGGAGACGAGAAGAAATTGGAAAAAAATAATAGTTCATGTATTTTTTATCAACTAAAAACTAATTTACATATTTTTTTGACAACGAAAAAAATTTATGTTTTTTCTGGCAAATATTAAATAGTTAACTTTTTTTAGAAATTTTTCCCTCTAAATTGCAAGCAAAAATATCAAAAATAATTTTCGAAGGAAAAAGAAAACAAACCAAAAAGGTTGACTGCTGATAAATTCGGACGCAGAGACTTTCAAACTAAGTTACCTTTAACGTATCTCGTTCCAACCTTAAAGGAAGAACAAGTTGTAATTGAAAGTCAACGGTCAAGTCTTGTGAACAACGTCGAATACGCTTAGATAGATGGATATATCATACAACCAATATGTCTTCCCCACCAAATAAGGAGAAACTAGCTGGATTTTCAAATAATTTTGCATAATTTTAAAATTAAATTTATTTATTCATGTTTCATTATAAAGACGTGGTTGGTCTCTCAAACTTGTTTCTTTGACTTCCTTCCTGTTCCTGATTACATTTGATTACTTGAATCCCTCATTATTAGAAAGAAGAAACCCATGAATGTGGCTCATCGAGTCAGTTATCTCTTATCTGATATTGTCAAAGATCCGACTATACCTCGCACATTAAAGGGGGCTCCAACGTTTTGTTTTTAACTTAGACGATTACTAAGCTAATTGTTCACTTATTTTCTCTTAAGATTGTACTTAACTTCCAATGTGGGATATTGTATTCCTAATACATCCCTTCGAGATAATGGCTATTCTAAGCATCAATCTCAGAATATTTGGTCATAAATCAGCGGCTCAACTATTAGGTCAGATCGATTGTGGATTGGGTTAAGTATGTGCGGACCGAACTTTGATATCATATTAGATTATGGGCTTCCAACTTAAAACCAATTGGCAATGAGTGGAGAGGCCCGTATCTTATATATACCACTTAAGATCCAATTCAATTTCCAATGTGGGATATTGTTTCTCTAATACGCCCCCTCAAGATGATGGTTCTTCTACGCATCAATCTCGAATGTTCAGGCATGAATCGGTGGGCCAACTAATGGCTGGACCGATTGTAGATTAGGTTGAGCATGTGCAGACCAGATTCTGATACCATATTAGATTATGAGCTTCCAACTTAAAACCAATTGTCAATGAGTGTAGAGATCCATTTAAAATCCTACTAACTTCCAATATGTGATATTGTATTTCTAATAGTTCATTCATCTCATATTCTATAGCAAACATCATGTGAAGTCATGGATTCCTCTAACTCGATCGACCTGATTCAAACTTTTCTTTATCTTCATGTTTACCGTTCTTTGGAAAATCACGTGGTTCCAAGTTGAGCGCCCAAGTGTTGACCAATCGCATTTTCTTTTCTTAAGAAGTCGATTCATCCAGGAGAAGTCTCAAGTTCTAGCTACCAAGGATTTCAAAAAATACGGCATAACAAGCGTTATGCATGTTCCATTAATTTGTTGTGCGTTATCTATAACTAAAACAATTTGTGTCAATATAGAATCTTTTTAAGGTCTTGAATTTTGTTAACCGCTACTCTCAACCAACGAATGGTCCGGTTATCTAAACCAATTGATAATTGTCAAGTTGCATCAACATTTCTGATAATTTGGTCTAAATTCAAGTGTTTTTGTTTTTTTACTTCTTAGAATACAAAATGATATATTATATTTTCACAAGATCTAAAACTTGTTAATCACTGAATTTATTCTTATTCAAGATTTTTACAATTTTTCAATAATTTTAGTCTTTTGAGAATGACAGAACCCATCATTTTATTGGTCATTTTGATGCCCCTTTAAATTCTTCAGCCGGTTGTTGACTTTGGGCCCTTGCGTGCGATCATTCCACTTCCTATGCCAGAATCTACCTCTTAGTGTACGATCATTTATAGTAGGATCCTTGAATGATTGTGAATGCCTAAAGAGTGAAGGTTTTGGCATAAGATTGTGTAGTCTGGATATGGAATTTCAATACCACCCATTGTGATCATTGGTGACATAATAATCTGCAAACCGTCATGTGGTCGAAGAGAGAGCATGGCCATTGAGAAGGGCATGCATGCACTTGGAGACTCCACATAAGATAATTTCTGGGAGTACCGAGTACGCTTTGTGACATAGGTGATATTCGGAAGAGTTTGGTTGTCGGGACTGATGTTAAAAGGGAGATCATGTGTTTGAATCAGGTGACATGATGTCGCCGGAAAAGAGAAAAGAAAAAATAAGGGTGGAGTGAGGCGGCTGATAGCCTGACAAGTGATACCATATATTGTAATAACTCAACATATATTGATGAAACAAGAGCTTTGACTGAAGAAATTGGCTTCGTATGAGTAAACTTTTATGTAGCTAAAATGAAACAAGTCAGAATAATTATGAAACAACGACTAAGCTAAGAGAGAGTATGATATATTAATAAGAGGTGGGTATAGAAGCGGAAGAATCTCTGAAGAAAGATATTTCTTATTAATCTTTATACTCTCTTAAGGTTACAATGAGTCTCAACATTTCTATTTATACAGAGACTGACACAAATGCTAAACCTAGTCTCCCTGACACTTGTCATCATCAGGTAGGGAGCTGAGAGCATCAAAGGCGTTCTTCGTTTCAACCTTCGAGTCCGTACGCCAGCTTGCTTCTTTGTCTTCAAGTGTGACGTGGATGCTCGAAGGTTCCTCCTTCTTATCTTTTGCATTTGACCGTTGCAGAGTTGCAGTCTCGGTGGGCTTCTTTGATTGATTGTTGTTGGGCCTTGGCTGATCCACAGTCTTTGGTTTGAAAGCCTCTGTTTCAAAGCTGGGCTTTTGATTCTCCTTCATACTTCCCCGCAAACTTGGTGTGGGTGGAACAACTATACCGAATTTGTGTCTTAGCGATGTAAACGGTCCTTGTGGAAGAGGTTTAGTGAAGATGTCAGCCAGTTGTTTGTTTGCAGGGACATGTTTCACAACCAGAGCGCCAAGAGCAACACGTTCTCTTACATAATGGTAATGTGTTTCAAAGTGCTTTGTCCTGCTGTGGAAAATAGGGTTAGCAGCAAGATAGATAGAGGAGAGATTATCACCATAGAGTTCTGGAGGCTCCATTTGAGGGATGCGTAAGTCTCGAAGCATGTTGTTGATCCAGACAAGTTCAAATGTTGTGTATGATAACGCTCTGTACTCTGCTTCGGTTGAGCTTTTGGAGACAGTTGGTTGCCGTTTCGAGGACCAAGATATAATGTTGTTACCAAGAAACGTGCAAAATCCTGCAATGGAGCGTCTTGTATTCTTACAGTTTGCGTGACTGCTATCACTGTAAGCTCTTAGTGTGAAATCAGTGTCTTTGTTGAAGGAGATTCCCATGGAGGTTGTTCCCTTCACATACCTTAGGATTCTTTTGAGAAGCTGAAAGTCTGACATTGATGGTTCATGCATCTTCTGGCAGACAAAGTTGACTGTGAATTGAATGTCTGGTCTCGTTAAAGTGAGGTACTGCAATTTTCCTGCCAAGCTCCTGAAATACGTTGGATTTGAGAAGGGTTGCTTTTGATGAGGCACTTGATTGAGTTGTTCTGGCAGTGGTGTAGGCATAGGAGCACAGTCGAACATTCCTGCAACCTTGAGTAAATCTTCTGCGTATTTTTGCTGGGAGAGAAACAGTCCTTTGTCGTGGAAAGTTGCTTGAATCCTCAAGAAGTAATGAAGCTTCCCAAGGTCTTTCATTCTGAACTCTTTGTTCATGTTATCAAGAAGTCCGTTAATGAGACTTGGATTACTCCCTGTGAGCACCATATCATCCACATAGAGTAAGAGTAGGATCATATCAGAGCCTCTTTCATAAATGAACAGCGAAGGGTCTGGTATGCTACACTTGAAGCCAAAATCAAGTAAGAATGACCTAAACTTGTCATACCAAGCCCTTGGTGACTGTTTAAGCCCATAGAGAGATTTATGCAGTTTCCAAACATGATCTGGTTTTGATTTGTCCACAAATCCTGGTGGTTGCAACATGTAGACTTCTTCAGTTAAATCACCATGTAAAAAGGCGTTTTTGACATCCAATTGTTTTAGCTCCCATTGTTTCACTGTAGCAGCGTGAAGAACCAGGTGAACAGTGGCGGTTCTGACTACAGGACTGTATGTTTCGAAGTAGTCAACACCTTCTTCCTGGTGAAATCCCTTTGCTACAAGTCTTGCTCGTAGTCTGTCCAAGGAGCCGTCTGCATGGAGTTTTGTTCTGAAAACCCATTTACATCCAATAACGTTCATATGTGGCTGTCGAGGTACTAAAGAGAAAGTGTTTGTTGCTTTGCAGTCACTTACTTCTTCACCCATCGCATTTGTCCAACCCTCATCTTTTAGAGCATCAGTAACAGTTTTCGGTTCAGGATACGAAGCTTTCTGGGTTAACAACGCATATCGAGGGTTTGGTTTACGTATTCCGACCTGAGACCGTGTGGTCATTGGATGTTTTAGTGGTTGTGGTTCCTTTGAAAGCCTCTGTTTCGGTATTCTGTGACGCCTGTGGAAGCTGTCTGTTAGGTGAATCAAGAACGTTGTCGCCAATAGAAGCAGGATCAAGGCCTGTCGTATGCTCAATGCATCCTTGATCCACCACAGACACTGCAACAGGAATTTCAGAGTTGTTTGGTTGAGACAGGATGCTTGCTGTTGACAGAGCTGATCAAGGAAGGACTGTTCCCAAGGGAGGAAAGTCCTCATCGGTGAATAAACTTTGGTTTTGGTTTGGTGGAGCTTTAGGAGGTAGAAAACCCTGTTGCCATGCTTGCAGAAGATTTGTTTTGGCAAAGCTCTGAAGGTGATGATAAACATCAGAGAATAGAAATGAGGTTTCATCAAAAAGGACATGCCTGCTTATATAGATTCGTCCAGTAGGTGGGTGTAAGCACATGTAACCTTTGTACTTGATATTGTATCCCATGAACACACACCGGAGAGATCTTGGATCAAATTTGTTCATAGCATAGTCCCGTAACATGGGTAACAAGTGCAGCCAAAAGTTCTCAGTGCAGTATACTCAGGGGCCGATTGATGAAGCTTCTCATGTGGGCTTTTGTTATCTGATAAAGCTGTAGTTGGGAGAATATTACTCAGAAAGTTAGCTGTGAAGAAAGCTTCAACCCAGTACTTGTGAGGAATTTTGCTGCAGAACATCATGGCTAGACCCAGTTCAGTAATATGCCTATGTTTCCTTTCAGCAAGACCATTTTGCTGAGGAGTATAGGGACAGGAGATGAGTTGTTGAATACCACACTGACCAAGATGAGTAAGAAAGGCATTACTGATGAATTCACCACCACCATCACACTGAAACTTTGATATTTTGGAGTTAAACTGATTCTCAACAAGTTTCTGAAAGCTGCAGAATGTGGAATAAAAGTCTGATTTATTTTTCAAAGGATAGAACCAACAGTATCTAGACCAGTTGTCTATGAAGATTACATAATATCTGAAACCCTGACAAGAAGTTACAGGAGCAGGACCCCAAAGATCACAGTGAATCCTCTCTAATGGCCTAGTTGCAACATACTGAGAATCTGAAAAAGGAAGATGACTACTTTTCCCAAGATGACACCCCTCACATATCTGCTTGGTACTTTTATTTATGACAATAGCTTTATTCTTCACTAACTGCTCTAGGATCTTGTTATTAGGATGTCCAAGACGTCTATGCCACACCTCATCCGACGCAGCTTGTTGTCTTGATGAGTAGAATGCTTGGAACGGTCGACCCTTGAGCGTGTACAACCCTCTGCTATATGGTCCGGTTGTGAGGCGCCTCTTTGTTCCCTTGTCCTTAATAACAACCTCATCAGAGTCAAATTTAATGGAGCAGGGATAGTCTGTGGTAAGTTTTGAAACGGATAGCAGGGATCTAGCAATACCAGGAACAACTAAAACATCATTTAAAGGTAGGGTACCTAATGTAGTTGGTAGAGTAGCAGAACCTGTATGCGTAATAGGGAGACAATTTCCATCACCGAGCATGATAGTGTCGTTCACGTCGTATGGTCTTGAGTTCTGCAGGTTGTTCTGAGACCCTGTCACATGAGCCGTTGCTCCACTATCTGTTACCCACTCCTGACCAGACTGATCCGTCACATCGGTGATGCGAAGAGCGGCTAGAGCTGCAGGAAGATCAGGCTGATAGGTGTTGTTGAACCGGTGCCAGCACTTAGACGCTATATGCCCTGCTTTTCCACATATCTGACAGATGGGTCTGTTTTCAACTGAATAACCAGAAGAACTAGAGGATATCTGCTGATGGAACCCTCTTCCTTTTGTAGAGTATCCACCCCTTCCTCTAGATCTGTTACCTCTGCCTCTATTCCCATAAGAAGAGTCATCATACTGCTGAACATTAAACGCCAGGTGCGGAGTAACGCTTGGTTCCACGGAGTAAGACAACAAGCGATCATGATAGGCTGTGAGACGCGGTATCACTTCATCAAGAGTTGGTGGAGGAATACCATCTAACATCCCCTCTATAGATGTCTTAATAGGTTCATATTCCCTAGTCAACCCATTTAGAGCAGCGAAAATTTTCATTCTTTCACTAACAGGACTACCCACAGAAGCTAGCTGATCACAAACACTCTTAAGTTCCTTTAGATAATCTACCATAGGCAAATCTTTCTTTTCTGTGTTTTGAAGCTTTCTTTGTAAACCAAACAGCCTAGCAGATGAGACCTTGTTAAAGTGGGCAGCGAGAAAGTTCCATACCTCTTGAGATGTTGTCGTTGTGAGAACCTCAGAGAGAATATCTTCGGACAGCGACCCCAGAAGCCAAGCTCTAACCACTTGATCTGATCGGACCCATGACTGATACGCCTGATTTGGAGTGCCGTCAGCGTTGGTTGCAGAAGCTGGTCGTGGAGTAGATCCATTGTTGAAACCCAGAAGGCCTTGACCGCAAAGGAAAGACTCAAACTGGGTCTTCCAAAGAAGATAGGTTCTCTCTGTGAGTTTGACTGTTACACAGTTTGAGATGTTTAAGATAGGTGAGGAACAGAGCTCAGTGGACAATGCCATGGCTCTGATACCATATAGAAGCGGAAGAATCTCTGAAGAAAGATATTTCTTATTAATCTTTATACTCTCTTAAGGTTACAATGAGTCTCAACATTTTTATTTATACAGAGACTGACACAAATGCTAAACCTAGTCTCCCTAACACTTGTCATCATCAGGTAGGGAGCTGAGAGCATTAAAGGCGTTCTTCGTTTCAACCTTTGAGTCTGTACGCCAGCTTGCTTCTTTGTCTTCAGGTGTGACGTGGATACTCGAAGGTTCCTCCTTCTTATCTTTTGCATTCGACCGTTGCAGAGTTGCAGTCTCGGTGGGCTTCTTTGATTGATTGTTGTTGGGCCTTGGCTGATCCACAGTCTTTGGTTTGAAAGCCTCTGTTTCAAAGCTGGGCTTTTGATTCTCCTTCATAGTGGGGAGGCCAGCGAATGCCTTCTCTCCGGCAAGGAAATGGCCTCGGAAGAGCTATGTACGACGGCAGCTTTTCTCCTGGCATCACCACGGACACATCTGACGTACTAACCGGAACCTGCCATTTTACACCTTTTGGTTATGCAATTACTTATACTTGATAATAACATGGCGTTTGACGTCAATGTTGTGGGTTTGTAAACAACTTACACATGTTACTTTTTTCTTTTCATTAAAGCATAAATCAATCAAAGTAAGATCACATATAGAGTACTAAAAATCTTTTTGGTGTCCTTCAATTCTTTTGAGGAAAATAAAATCTTTGATAGTAAAAATGAGATAAATTAATGTAAGAATAAGGCACATAAAAATAAATAAAAGCTTTTTACCATAGAAGATTTTTCAGCATGTTTCTGAAACTGAGCAGAGCCATCGTAAGAAGAAGAATGATCGGACCTGAAGAGATGTTCCAGGATTGCCAATATGATGAACATTAAAATCAATATTGCAGTTGCCACAAACCCAAACCAAATCGCATTCATCGATGGCCCTGACGCATCCTTGGTTTTGTATATGCTCCATGTTCTTATCGTGTTTTCCGACCTTGACTCGTTCATCAGCTTCAACACTCAGGTTTTCCTTTAATGTAAGAACATACAGAATCAGAGATCAAAATTGAAACATAGATGAGAAAAATCAAAGTAATTAAGATACTTCCACTTAATATTTATAGCTCCTCTGTTTTTTTTTTCAAGAACGTAGAACAGAACATATATAGAAGAATATAAAACACAAAGTACACTTTGTATATGCTTATATTTATTGTGGTGAGATGTTATCATTATATCATGGCAACGTAAATATGAGGATATCTTTTTCGTGTGTGATTTTATGTAAAATAGCATGTTTGTCAAAAAAAAAAAAAAAATTAGCATGATATTTCTTAAAACAATGTCTGAAATTCGTGGTAAATAAACCAAAATATTCATATGTCATTTTTTAACATACGGTAGAATTTTGATTATCTCGATAATCATTTTTATTTAATTTGTAAGAGAATATAATATAATAGAAGAAAACAAAGGATTATCAAACATACTAACATGACTTTAAATTTGTATGATAATAGTACTTAGGGATTAATTAGAAGGAGACATAATCTTTAGTCCCTGGATCCTATGATCTCCTTCATTGTCTTCTTAAAGTGATAACTTCACACTTGTCCATGAAATTCTTTCAGATAATTTGTGTTTACTCTAAGTATCCTTTTTTTTCTTTCTTTCTTTAATTCCCCTACGTAGGCTAATACCAAGTCTAAAGAAATTACACATTTATTGTTATTCTTCTTTTTGTTGATAAAGAATTATTCGAGTCTTGAACAAATTAGTGGTCGAATAGGAATGTGAAATATCAAAGGATCGCTTAGTAACCAAGAAAGTTTGATGCCGTGTGTTAAGTGAATCGCAAAAATATAGACGAGACTTTGTTTGTGTAAACTATTTTTCTCATTGTAATAAAAATATGTTTGAAAAGGAAATTCGACAAATGATAGGTGGTCTCGTACTCTTCCTAGTTGCATGTTGAGAAGACGAACCATTGCGTTACAACCAAAATTGTCCTAATTAATTTAGTTAGTCTTGGCGTATAAGGTCTCGTGAATACTCTGCACAAATTTGGGGAACATGACAAAATGTGAAGACAAAGCTATATTATACTCTCCCTTTACATCTTTTCATAACTCGCTTTTCATCAATTAAATAAAAAAATGCCATGCCATATAGTTGTTAAAAACATTAAAACTGTCCATTCATTGTGTTTCTTTTTTTGTTTTGTTTTATAATCTAATAACTGCTTTGAAGTTTGATGTTTCATGTACTTTACATTAGTGGGTATCTTTGTCGTTTTTAAGTTTACAAGAAGCAAGCAATTTAGAATTATGTGCAATAAAGGTTAAATTAAACATACACTATTAAGAATAATAATTGTGGTAAGAGGGGCCCTTCGTGTCATGAGAAAGAAACAACAAAAAGAACCATATTGGCAACAACAAAAAAGAACCATTGGACATGGGTTATTGGTATTTTTCTTTTTATTAACAGACAATAGCACCGCCTTTACTTTATTAAATTTAGTAAAGTTTTTATATTGGTGTATTTAATTTGACATTTTAAGTGATTTGTGTAAAATTTACAAATTTTACGTTATTCAATCATGGATTTTAAAAAGTCTTCTGAAATCAACTGTTATTGATCTGATGATTTAAAAATATACTTTAAAATCCACTGTTATTCAAAACAGTTTGTGGATTTGGATTTTAATAAGTTTTAGGGATTCTGGAGGATTTGTTTAGTTAAAAATACAGAATTCCAAATCTCATGGTTTTTGTGGGATTTGAAAGAATTTCACCATAAATCATATCAACTTCCCTAAAATCTATCAAAATTCCAAATTTTCTAAATCCCATAAAATTCTCCAAAATCATGCTTTCAATACACTAAGATTTCATTTTTAAATTAAGATTTCTTATTAAAATCTTATTGTCTACTAGGTTTTGAACCCACGCTACGTGTGGGTTTTTTAAAATATTTTTAGATAAAATTATATATAATCAATTATAGTTATGAAATATTATATTCTGATAATTTAAGTTATTATTAAGACAATAATTTTATTTTAAATACACAACTAAAAAATATAAAAATTAATTGTGATTAAAAATCAAATTTGATCAAAAGAATTATGAACAAGTTTTGGTTTCTCATATTCAATGGAACATCACCACTTATGTTTTCGTGTTTCTTTCATTTACTCTTTATATTCTTTCTCGTCATCTTTATTTTCAATTTTGTATGGTAGTTGTTATCGTTACTTTCACCATCTACTTCTTAGTTATACTCGTATTCTTCTTTTTTCTTGTCTGATTTTCCGCTTTCTTCTACTGGATAATCGTTGAGAACAATTTTGTTTTAAATTAACACATAACTTCTGTCCACTTCTTCGTTATACTTTTATTCTTCCTCGTCCTCGTCCGCTTCCTCATTTTCTATCACTGAATAATAATTCAAAACTTTTTTATTTTGAATTACTACAAAACTTACGTTTTGTTGGAAATTGTTGGAAATTTTATTATTGTCCAAATAAAGAACCAGAAATCAATTGTTGATGTAATCTAAATTGTTGGAAATTTTATTATTGTTTAAGTTCTCTAAAATAAAGAACCAAAATACACCGAATAAAACTTTTAAATTTAGATGCCTGATTAATCAAGCTTTCTGTTCATTTTTAAATTTTGTAAAAGTTATGAACTTTTAAAAGTTTCAATATTTATAATATTTTAAACTTTTTAAAAATTTAAAAATTATAATATTTAGAAACTTTTTAAATATTTTTATTTGCTCAAATAAAACATCAGATTAAACTGAATAAAACTTTTGAAATTGGACGCTTGATAAATCAAGCTTTCCTGTTCATTCGTTGTTGGAAGCATATTAGTCTTATTTATAATGGTTCCGAACCATTTTCTAAAACTTTTCTAGCCGATGTGGGATGTTATATATATGTCTTTTATTTTTATAGATTTAAATTTGTCCATTTTCTAAAAAATACTTAATAATATAGAAAATTATTATATTTTCAAAAATGTTAATAAGTGAGATGTGTAATCTCTATTGGTTGTTTTGAATATTATGTGGACACTTTAAGCAAAAATGTTAATTAGTGAGATGGCTAGCTCATATTGATTGTTTAAAATCCTACTAGGTAACAACCCGCACTATGTGCGGGATAAATTGATTTAAAGAAAATTATTATAAGTAAAATTATTATTTTATAACCAATATTTGTTTGTGTCAAACATAATATGTAACTAAAGTTTTTTATTTATTTATTCAAAACTGCGTTTTTCGTGTAAAAAATATATTTCACCCGTAAAATCTTTAAATGTGGAAGATAAAAAATTGATAAAATGTTACTATTTATTGCAACATGTCTTTTGTTTGGTTTAAAAATCAAATTCATATTTTTATGTTTTATTTTGTAATCATAACAATTTTGCATGTTTTTTTTTTAACCAAACATTAATAAATTAAAAGAGAACTCCCAGATTGGTCGCCCAAACCAGAGGAAAAGAGTATTTTGCATGTTTCTTATGTAACCATAACAACATATACTAAATTACTCGGTAGTTTAATTAATTAATTTTATTATATGTTAGTAACAATCAGATTCTAAACTAAATTTTCTGAGGATAACCTAATTTATTGATTTAATATTTGTGATTAGGCTATTTAAATATTTTGAGTTAGTCGGTTTGTTAATATTTTCTATACCAAAAAAAACCATTATAAAAAAATTAACGAAATTTCAAAATCAACGTATTCGTGTAAGAAAACATTTCACCCGTGAATTATGTGAACGTGGTAAAGAAATATTTATAAAATGTTACAATTTATGGAAATATATATTTTTGTATGCTTTAAAAATCAAATTTTTATATTTATGGTTAATCGAGTAACTATAACAAATTTTCATAATCTAACAATCACTGATTTTAAATATATTATGGATTTTTTGGGTACTAAGTTTATTTATAATGATAAGGGTTATTGTCTCATTCATTTTTAATAGGACTTAGATTAATGTACGATTGAAACGTATATTCCTATTTGGTTATCAATATTTCTATTTTTAATGAATAATCACACTAAATGTTGAGATTAATTAGTTTACATACTTAGATATTTATAAATAATCACACATCATGATATCCCCTAATTTTATTGTTATTTTTATATTTATTTATAAATATATATAAATCTATATTTATTGGGAATTAAGTTTCCTTTAATGAATTGGAGATAATTCAGGGGTAATATATTTCTTTTTATAATCTATTATAAAAACTATTGAAAGCTTGTTATTTAAATTATTATGGTAATAATACTAACATAAAAATAAAATTTTAAATTATTATGGTAATAATACTAACATAAAAAATAACATTTTTTATATGATTTTTAATAAATTATATGTTCTTTATTTTTATTAACTTTATATGTTTTTATAGCCTTTTTAGAATATTTTACTTATATTGATTTTAAAAAATTAATCTTTTATATTCAATTTAAGAAATAAATATTTTCTATTGATTTTAAGAAATTAATATTTTATATTGATTTCTTAAAAATAATACTCCCTCCGTTTCAAAATATAGGATGTTTTGGAGAAGTTTGTTGTTTCATAATATAGGATGCTTTCAAATTTCAATGCAACTTTTAGATTAGTTTAGTATTTTATATTATGCAGTATTGTTTCTGATTGGTTGAACTTGTTAAAAGTAAAGACTTCTTAATCTGTGTGCTTTGCTTAAAACATCTTATATTTTGAAACGGAGGGAGTATAACTTTGACTTGTATATTTGTAAGTAAATTTAGTGAAATTTTGACATAAAATAGTATGTAATTATTTAATTAGTTTTAATATATGATATTTAAATTTGTGTGAGAATTGATGACATATCTAATTATTATTCAGTTAATTGTTTTTTTAAAATATAGTGGCATGTTAATGTAATTAAGTAGAAAATTTAAAGGTTTTTTTGCTAAATGTGTCTCGAGCTCTCTGGCGGCGACACATCAGCTTTTTCAAGAGAGTGCTTCTCTATTAATATATAGAGGATGTGGACAGTTTAAGAAACTTATAACTCCTACTTTTATTAGTATATATTATTATTATTATTGAGAAGACAATAAGATTTAACTAACGAAATCTTAATTAAAATTGTTGAGAAGACAAAAGCACCGCCTAAATTGGTTATTGGACTTTAATTTAGTAACTTTTTTAATACTCCCTCTATTTCATTTTAAGTAATGTTTTAAGATTTTTATACAGTACTAATGAAGAAAACTTATAATTTAATTAGATAAATTCAACCAATAGCAAAATATACTGTAAAATATGATTGGTTAGAAAACATTATATATGGAATATTTTCATTGAAAATTGAAAACATTACTTATAATAAAACAATTTTTTTTTCTAAATCATTACTTAAAGTGAACAGAGGGAGCTAGTGTTAGTTACGTAACTTAGGTAGCAATAACGATGAATAACTTTTGCTATTATGATGACAATATTATTGAGCTCCGATTTGATAAATGTGTGCATGCTTCATTACATATGGTAAATAGGTAATTATGTTTCATAATTATTTCAGTTTGAATTTTCCTATTTATTGGGTTTTTAGTAATATTCAGTGGTTAATGTATATGTTACCGCTTAGATTTTTTAGTTATTTTATTACGCTTCTGTACGTTCAATGTGTATTCAAATCGAACTATATAACTAATCTTTAGACTGAACATCTTGCTATGGATTTATTCATAAACCTTCCTTATAATTAAACCTTCCATGTTATATAACATCAATCAAATTATTAGTCTGAGTCGCTTGTATAATTACTACTGTTTCAAAATAAGTGTTGTGCATTTCATAATTTTGTCTCCCGTTATTAGAAAACTTGGCTAAATATGGTTTCATGAGTTCGCCATGGACGTGAAATTGTGCTTAAGCTTTTACCAAGACGTTATAACCAAAATGGTCAACAAGAAAACAGAAACCATATATGGAAATCAATAATAATACTCAGAAACGAAAACATTGTTCTAATATATAGGAATGAATTTATAAAATAATCTAAGCTTTGATTATGCCATAGAACTTGGCCTTCTCCTGAGTAGCTTGGAAACGACGGTACGAAAATTTGGGAGACGTATCCATGAACTTGAGCTTGATATCCTTCAAAGCAACCCCTTGACGTCTGATTCACCAATGTCTGTCTTAGAGTCACCACCCGCTTCTTTGGCCCCATGCAACATCCCTTGATCATCAAATAGTCTTCATTCACTATACCATAATGCGGGTATCCTCCCACTGGTGTGATCTTTTTCTCGGTTCTGTCAAGCTCAGTCATTGCTAAATGAGTCTCTTGGTCAACCTTCCCAATTCGGCAAACTTTCTTGTTTATCTCAGTACGGTGGTGGTATCCGTTTGGCCCGGCTCTAGCTGGATGCCAAGCACCTATACAAGCCATCTTGCGAAGACCACAATGAGTCTTCCTTGGAAGTCGGTTCATACCCCACCTTGTAACAACACCTTCATAACCTTTTCCTTTGGTACCACCAATTATATCAATCATCTCATCTTTTGAGAAGACATCATCTACATGGACTTGCTTCTCCATGAAACTGTAGGCGTAGTCAACATTCTTAGCTACATCTCCACCATTGATTTGAATCTCACTCAGATGAGCCTTGTGCTGCTTCAGCCCTTTCTTCTTCCTTATCTAATGAACATCCAAACAAATAAATTAGGAACAAAGATAAAACAAGTTAGCCCCTACAATTAGAGAATGATGGAATACCTGATTGTGAGCAAGAACTCTTATGACAGTGAAATACTTCTTCATCCTCTCCAACTGACTTTGAATGTCTTTTTTACCTTCTTCGGTTTCAGGTTTCATTGAGTACTTAGTGAAAGCCTTCTTCTTAGACTTGGCCCAGTTCTTGTAGAACCTCCTCTTTACATCTTCACTCAAATGCTGAGCCCACACAGTGTCTAGAGTGCGAAAACCACGGAGTGTCTTCACGTACCCAACCACACCAACCACAACCATTGGAGGTGTCTCAATCACAGTGACAGCTTCACACGTTTCCTTCTTGTGGAACCCTGGTACTGGTAGTGTCAGTTTACAAAGATCAGCACAAAACACTTGTATTCATATTGAATCAAAAAGAGAAAGAGAGTGAGATAGCTAGCATACTTGCTCCTGGCATTTCAATTTCTCTCACAATCTGAGTCATCCCAGCTTTATATCCCAAAAAGGAAGTGAATCTGCAAGGCTTAGTAGGATCATCCTTAGGGAAGACCTTCACTGGAAGAACGAACTAGGCTTGTCAGATGAGATTACACAAGCCATATGGCAAACTCTTAAGATCTAACTACCTTTGCCACGTTGTCTGTTAGCCCTTTTCCTTGGAAGGAAACCCAATGAACCATGTCTTGGATGCTCAAACTTTCTGTGAGTCATACTTTATATGTATGTAACAAACACTGAAAAATCCTGTATGAATCAACAGACAAAAAAGGCAACCAATTTTGAAGATGAAACAAACAAAATACTTGCAGAGTAACTATGAGACTTGACACACAAGACACTTTCTTGAATTCTGATATACGATAAGTGTTCCCTCGATCAAAGGCCTATGGCATATCATTACAATGCCAAATCTCAAGCTCAATATATAAGAGTGTTTCAAAACCAGAAACCAAATAAAAGGTTTCCAGTAACAGAGCTGCTTTGAGATTCCAGCCTTGATTTTTATTATGTAGTATCCGAGGGCTATCACTTCCAATTACAACCAAAATCCCAGACAATACAGATGTGCCAGTCACATGAAATTAGTACAGATCAGAGACAAACCAAAGAAGCAGAAGAGAAAAAAAAAAAAAAACAGCTTTGTGTACCTTAACTTAGACGTTAGAGAAGAGAGAAATGTAGGTCGTGAATCGATTTGAGAGTCAAGGAGATATATTTATACTGTATTGACGGCTGAGATTACATTTTCTAACCTAACCTAACCGAGAAAAGAAAATAAAACTAAAGATTCTATTTAACATAATTCCAAATTCGAACCGGAGGAACATGTAACAAGTTGTCCATAGTAAATTTCGGTTTTTGTTTAGATACCACTATTCATAAACCAAAATTTCAAATTACCTGAAAGCAAATCGGAATCCGAATTGAATACCCTCATAAGAAAACTAAACCTAAATATTTAAACGTGACAGGCTTCTCAGAAATATAACGACCAAGTTTTCCCAAACAAGTTTCAAAGTGAGTGAAGTCACCAGTTAAAATTCAAAAGTGGCAGTGTTAAATTTAAAACGACATGCAACCTAGGTTTCCGTACCAATTAAAAAATATAGGTATAACAAACCGATGAGAGATGACAAAATTTACTTGATGGGAGTAATTGTGGGGCTAGCTTCCCGCCTTCCCCTACTCTCTAAATTTTTTGCGTGTCTGTGGAAAATTTAAACAATGAGAAAAAAATGCACACCATTTACGGATTCTATATACAATAGTCTCACACCTCACAGTATATATGTTCGACTGTTCGTACTCTACTGTACACTGTTTACTGCTTGTATGATCAAATATCGATCTTATAAGATTGATTCTGTTTGTTTACTTCCAAATTTTTATGGAGTCGTCGTAGCTACCAGACGCAACTATTCCCCTTGAAGGCGAGTCCCCGAGAGCTGTGATGAGGTCTTCGTGAGCCGCCGGTATATACATGATTTTGCCAGTAACCCAGTCCCATACCTTCAAAGACTGTCATTAGATTTGGTTAGATGCCTTGTGATAAAAACTACATTTTGAGCTTTGGGTCAGAAACAAAGAGTTCACATATGATTCGATCAGATATATATAATACTTGATGAATCATGTAAACATAGAGAAATAAAATTTACCTTGTAGCCACCGATGATCAAGAGTTCGGGAATGAGATAGGGTGAAAAACACAAGAGAAGAACTTGTTTCCATCATCGCAACTTAACTCGGAGATTTTATCTTTTGTGCCTTATGTCGACACGTGTACAGAGTCTACGGTGACAGATGCTAAATACTTCCCAGTTGTGTCCCAGGAAATAGATAGTACATTGGTGTCATGTCTCTATCAAAAATCCACGAGACAGTTAATAGATAGAAGAACGCTCGTGTCATCAAATTATAAAAACACATTAGGATTAGTAAGAGATTATACTGTGAATCTCTTTCTTATACTGAAAAAGACTTCAAGCAACAAATCTTATACCTCTAACTGCGAAAGCAATTTTTGTGTAGTAACATCCACAATTGACACGAATTCTTCTACAGCTGTAGCAAGATATTTTTCATCTTGTGGCTCGAACCGGACCTGCGTAATAGACCCTTTTTCCCCCTGCTTGGAAAGTATAAAAGATTGGAAAACAGAGTTCAATGGTGGAGAATGGTAAGAGAAAGTTGTGAAGCTTGCCTTAAAAGTATCAAGAGAAGAATATGTATCGGTGTTCCAGTAGCGAATTCAACCGCTGCTATCACAAGAGCAAAGCAACTCGGTTTTCTTAGGGTGAAAGTCAAGGGACATCACAGGAGCTCTATGAGCAGCCATTCGTAGGCAGTAATTATAACCATGCTGCACAGATTCATTGCAGTTAGTCTCGAAAGAAAACCGAATGCAATGAAAATACAAGACATAAATATTTTACCTTAAAAGCATCCCAGAATTTTATAGTTTGGTCGATTGATGCTGTTGCAAGTAGAGTTGAATTGGATCTGAAGCGAACATCAGTGATAATATCCGCATGTACGTCAGGAGTGGTCTCAGCGTGACCTGTTTCCATGTTCCAGATGAACACCTAGCAACAATAAGAAATAAGCATCCACTTTATCTGCTCTTTAACAAACAAGATCTTATAGTTACCCAGATGATCTTTAGTCGTTATGTCATTGCGAGTTTATCAACAGAAGAAAGAAAAATCTATGTTCCTTTTTCAAAGATTAACAACAGATGATGTACCTCCCTATCATGTCCAGCGCTCGCCAAGAATTTCCCATCCGATGAGAAATGACAGGAAGTGACCTTACCAAGTTTTGGTACGGAACAAACCTCTCTGAGATCGAAGTCTTAGACAACAAAAAGGACTGTGATTACTAGATGTACTCTACTTTATGTAGCCAATAATACTTTTTGAGGTTTAGGCAACATGCTCAGCAGTGTTCTATTCTATAGTGTCAAGTATTTTACCTTCACCATCTTGAACTGTAGTAAATTCCACATCTCCAAACTGTTCCATGTTAACCAAAAAAAACCAACAATTACCCACTAATCAAAACAAAACCATGATGTGTATTCAGACTGGCGTGGATCCTTGCTTGACAGCCGTTGAAGTAGGTGTGTCGGTGGTCATAAAGAGAACCTTGGGATACGGCGGATGCAAGTCCTTTAGAAGGACGAACCCTGATGGAGCTAGCTTCACCGGTTCGTATCTGCTGCTCTCCATAAACTTTATGTATTTCTCTTGTGCAGGGACCACCCGCGTCGGGTTGCACAGAATCTCAAACATTGCTTCTGACTCAGCCTTCTTCTCCACCGTTGCTGCGCTATCAGCCTGCCAGTACATGGATAATCTATCGTAAGAGTCTACTTATGATCAAGACTCAAGACAGATACTATTCATAACATAAGACTGAGCAGATGCAGATTGGTGATCTTGCATTGGCGTTTAGATGATGTTAATAGTTTGATTGCTTATACCTGCATAGTGTCTGTTACCTTCTCAATTGATGACTTGCCTTTTCCAGCTCCACTTTCATTGAAAGACTTTGCAGCTGCTTTTTCAGCGATAATCTTCTGCTCTGCTTCAGTCTTGTTTATATCCCTAGATTTAATAGCCTTCACCGCGGTTGAAAGCAGGGCAGTTGGTAATTTTGCGGCGGTGTTGGAGGTAACAACTGCAGTTCGTTTTGGATACTCAAACAAAGATGGTTTTGCGAGCGACATGAAGTCAAACTTTGGGAATTTGAGATCGTAGTTCAAACCGATGAACGCGGTTGGTGAGAACGCCAAGCATATGAAATAAATTAGCGGGTACCAATACCAAAACTGGCTGAAGATTGCAAGGCCAACAACCGCAGTGACTTTGTCATGTTTTGTCTTAGAGAGAAGTCGTATTGTCACATTCCCTCCACCAGCTTCAAGAATACCTGAAGCCAAAAATGCTCCCGTAATAGTGCTCATTTCATCTGGAATCTCTTCGGGTAAAATCTTGTCAAGTTGGTGCCTGCAAAAAAGAGGTCAAAGTTTAGTCTACCAGAGATATCCCTTTCAAAAAAATACAAAAGTTACAGAACATAGTCAAACTTTGTTGTACCAGAGATATAAGACTGAGAAATTTTCAGAAGTAGAATTTTATCTGCATGTTATTGAATAGATCAGAGCTCACTAACCTAAATTCTCCAACGCGAGAATCGCTTGCTTCACTAACTTGGACCATCACCATGGCCATGGCAACTATAGCACCTTGACGAACAAAGTCAACCACATCTGATGTAAGTGGTTCCAGCAAGGATATCGCTTCACTCAGGCCAGTTCCTGCACAAGATATGCCTACGGCAAGAGCTGCGCCATAGCGGACATGCGGATTGTACGACTGGGAAAGCAGGGATACAATACGGGGAGTCTACAGTTGAAATATTCAGCAAACCCATTATGAGTGAATCTGAGAACAAGAGCCCTGAAGGGACTAGAGAAACAGAATATAGAGTCAACATGTTATTGAGACAAAGGAAATATGGAGTGACCTGCTCTGGATCAGAGTATAAGATGAATCCAAGTGCGAGAACAGCAGTCCTTTTGACATCGTCACAGACATCAGAGACAGCAAAGTGCAGAAGTTGACGCATGGCTTTGTTGTTTGCAGTTCCTCTGTAAGCCATTGCCAGTGCGTACATTCCACCACAACGAATGATAGGATCACGATCTCTAGTCATCTGCTCAATCAAAGTATCTGCTCCCTCTTCTCTACCATATACTGTGAGAGCTGTTCCTAGAGCCAGTCCCCTACAAAAACATGATTAATGAAACATTTTGAAGAACTTACCAGAAATATCCCCAGACTTGAAATTACCTTATTATCTTCTCATGCTGGGTCTTGTGAGCATAAGCGAGCATCTCACTTGCCTTATTTGTTGTAGTTCCAACAAATAATAGACCCATGCTGATGCCGGCAGCTTCACCAGCAACTGCACTGTCAGTGTATAGCACTTTTTTTTATATCTTCATATATGTATTCATCGGCTGTCCCAAAGGATGCCAAACCAAGACCTAAACAAGCTCCATGTTGAATAACCTGCATCAATATATTTCCTGATAAAAAATTAATGCTCTACGAGAAATACTATATTCTCTGGTGATATAACAAAAAGACTATCTTGAAGAAAGATAAGGTTACCTCAACACTAGTACTTCGTAGGCTATCACGAAGATATTGCCTGATTCCCTCGCCATGGTTGGCATGAATAATGCCAAGGGCATATAAAGCACCACCTTCAGAGTAAGGACTCCCACCACCACTCCTTGAGGCAAATATGGAGCCATCACTGACCTACTTTGTTGTAGATGACCTCTATGAATAACACCTAATCCCGCTATAGCACTAAACTTAGCCCAATTGGTGGCCCTACTTAGCCAAACCTACCAATCCAAAAATGAATGGAAATAATAAGAAGGTTATATACTTTGCTGCGCCATGTATGTTGAAACAAGTAAAAAGTGATAGGGATAGTAATATTTTTACCAAATTCTCCTTGTAAAATGTGTCCTCTGCTCTTCCAGCATGCATTATCGCATTACCATATATTGCAGCACCATTCGATTGACACCACGATTCAACACTGTTCATTTGTCTCCATGACAAACAGGAATGATCTACAGAAAAAAAATGGCCATCGCTGAAGCATGTTACTATCTGGAAGAATGACTTAGGAAAAAGAATACCCTATATCTAAAGAATATCCATTTTAGATATAAAAATCTAAAATGGAAATTCACTGCCTCACTTGTCATGTTTATAAAGAAACTGGGAGGTCAGCTGTGTTGATGTCTCTCCAGATAAAATTCCCTTAATCTTTGTTAACCTCTCAGCGTACACAGCATCTGCGGGATCTGTTTCATCCGTCATCTGGAGATTCCCTGCAGTGTTCTCCCTCTGAGCGGTAGAGGTTTCAGAAGCTTGAACTGCTACTACAGGAAGGATCTTGGGCATTGGAAGGCTGTCTCTAACACTCATGAGAAATCCATGGTTCTCGTGCTTTACAAGATCAAAAGCGATTTGCAATGCCAGTAAAGCTTCATCCTTGTCCTCTGAACGAAGAAGCTTCTCCAATATGCTTGCAACATCATGTGGTTCATCCAAGAATATAAGGCATTGACAAATACTCAAATAATCAGAAGGAGCCAGCTTCCGGTAGACATTAACAAGTAATCGAAAAACCTGCAACAATCAAGGTTCTATAAGATCACCTAGAAAATATTTTTGAGAATATAATACGAAAACTAGAACAGGATTTTGAGTTACAGATAAAGACATAAAGGATGCAAGATACAATATGGGGACTACATGACCATAATATTTGCTAGGGAAGATAAAATAAGATGGATTCTAATCACTCAATAGTATCATAAACATATTCCATATTGAAATAAAATAAAAAGTAACCACCAGACTCACCTTATGTCTATAGTCTCTGCGGTTGATATAAGAGTGAGAAACATTGATGCAGTAAGATAAACTTCTCTGAAAATCTTTGCTCTTTGTTATAGCTTCTTCCAACTTATCCAATCTCCGGCATTCTATAGCAATACCCATGGCTTGTTGATACTTTTCATCACTAATACATCTGTCAAACAGATAAACCATGTAAGAACTGAAAAACTAAGAAGACAGAAGATTAAAAAATCAAGCATTCCATACTTTTCCAACATTTTTTCAACAATAGCCTCCAATCTGTGATCAATGTCCACCGTCTCATTTAACTCGACTGCCTTGGATCTGAGACTAGCATACTCATCTACTGCTTTGGCTGAAAAGAAACCATAAGCATCTGATCAGTAAACATTCAACATCAAACATTTATTAACAGTCAAGTCAACATGTCTCTGCATAATTATTTCTTGGAGCACAATCTTATATTGGTTAAAAGAATACAGGTCTTAGTTCTTTGCTTATTATTGCAGTGAATCAGTTTGGTATGGTCTTGACCTATATATATACTACAGTCATAGCTAAATTCTACTGTCACAGATTTAGGAGAAAAAAAGGACATGGCAACAGGCTTCACAAGCCTTACCTAGAAGCGTATGAAAATAATCGGATTCATCCGGAACATCAAACAAAGATCCAGCTCCAAGGGCATAGGCCAATGAATCGTTAAGCTGACCCAAGTAAAAGAAAACCTGAGACAAGATTTAACAATCATCATGAATTAAAAAAAAAAAATCTCATAACTCGATTAAAAGAACGTCAAGCCCTGAAATTTCTACTAAGCTCAACTAATCATGTAAGTTAAACTATACCTTAGAGATCGGGAGATTAGCGTATGCAGCAAGCCCTGAAATCTCATAACGTCAATGCAGCAAGCTGTCTTAGATGCTGATCGAACTTTTTATCTTCATATAAGCACTCTCTGCAACAACAACAAATAAGACTATGAGTCATCAATGTAATTAAGACCTCAAACTCATAGTATTAAAAAATTACAGTCATAAGCAATAAGCATAATTACCATATTCAGGGAAGAACTCTGTGTGACATAAAACAAACCTCACCTTAAACTCAGATTACAATGTTCACTCAAAAATCTACACAAGAAACTCTCTGACTATATAGTAATTCCTAACCTAATCGCTCTCCATTCTTATCAAAACCCTAAATCAAGAAACAAAGCACTCAAAAAATTCCAAAATCATCCAATAACATTTTTTTTCCGGGAATTCGCAGCAGGCGGAACAAGAAAGCCTCAAAGAAGGAGTAGAAAATACAAGATCGGGAGATTAGCGGAGATCTCAGGCCAAAACTGATGAACGAATCTATTGAGATGTGAGAGTGAGAGCGCTTGAAGTTTCAGTGAAGGATGGATTTCGTTGAGCATTGCGAGTAAACTACTCGCCGAACTAATCATCGCCGTCTCCATTTTCTGACGAAGAACCCTAATCGAAATCGGAAATTTCAAAACCCTAATCGGAACCTATCTCCGACGAATCTCGTCTCTATCTAACGAATTTGAATGAAAAAAAAAAAAAAAAATACTTGTTTCAGTTTCAGAAGTTGAAAGAAGAAGAAGACTCCAGAGAGAGAGAGGGAAACTACAAAATTGTTACAAGACGGACCCTAAATTAAGAGTAGTCTAGTCGGTGTCCTTGGACATTACAAAATTGAAGCTTTCTTTCCCATACGTATTTGGTTGTTTGAGCATCTCATGGTAGTCAATACTAGGAATTGATTTATCTTAGAATTCATAACAGTTTTATGTTCTGTTTACAATGACAGAGATGCTTATGGTGATTGGTGTTGAATGTTAAAACATATCTATAACAGGCAAATCGGAAAACGATAGCTAAACACTTATGTTACATTTTGAATCCTCACTACTTCATCAGTGCCTCCACTGCTTTGTGTAAAGCACTACTACGATTTGGACCTCCTCGACGTTTAAACAGTGAGTGAGGTCCGTTCCACACGGACGTATGGTTGTTGTCATTAGGGAACAGAGTCTCACAGAGACTTAGAAGCTGCGGGTTTCTGACTTCGAACTTCTCTTGCATCTTCATCCTCCATTCTTTTCGCTCCAACTCCTGCCGTTTCTGCAATTTACGAAATAACCAAGTTACCTCAATTTGTGCTTTTATTCAAAACATCATAAAGCTTCAAACTATCTTTCTCTGATACATATAACAAAAGAGAAGGGGAAAAAAATGCCTTTTGCTCTTGGAGTTGTTTTTCCTTCTCTTCCTCTTCATTCTGAGACGATTTTGGACCTACAACAGAAGCTAAAGCAACCAATTTCTCTGCAGTACTAGTCACTGGTTCATCACCAGTCTCTTCCATTGATCTATCAATCGATTGAGTCTTATCCTCTACATTAGCTTCGGTTTTATTTTCACTCTCCACTTCTACGTTCTCCTCCTCCTCCTCCTCCACCTCTTGTTTACTTTCAGTCACTCTTTGTTTCTCTGACACCGGACTATCTAGTTCCACGATTTCTGTTTTTTCTTGTTCAGTTTTGTTGTCGACATCAGTATCCATGTCCTGCTCATCACCCATGTTTATTGATGAATTACCCACAGATGGACTTCCCACAGGTGAAGATTCCTTCAAGAAAGAGATATTAAATTAATAATTGTCACAAAAGTTTACACATTTCACGCCTACAGATATATGTGTGCGTCATGTAAGCAAAACAGATTACTAACCTCTTGTATTCCAGAATGTCCTTGAGTATCTCGTTCACGTTCTCTTTTACGTCGCTTCAAAACACATACTGCACACATGCAATCACTCTTGTGGTGCCTTCTGCAAACGAAAATGATGACTATGTATGAAAAACTGATTTTCATCCCAAGTTTTGGAGGCCAAAGTATGCTACCAATTAAAAAACAAATGCAAGATGTATGGACTAGGCTACAGAATACATTGTGGCGAAAAGAAACCTAAATTAAGCTACAAAATATCTGCCTTTATAACCATGACTAAGGTTGTCTATGGGGCAGCAGATATTGTTCCAATAGCTTTGTAAAAGATAACCTCTTGCTTATAACCTAGAAGATTTATGAAACACATTAAATATGAATATGAGGCCCTACATATCAGAGGAAGAAAATTTTCAGCGACATACCCATGGCGTTTATGGCTTTTCTGCTTTGATTGACTGCCTTTGGTGGATGTCTTCCCACCATCGTCTGTATTTTCTCCTGATAAACAAATAAACCAAATAAGCTAAATTATAAGTACCTAAATGCATAGCTGATAGACACACTCAAGTAGTGTACTGTACTGTGAACACTTTCCACATACAGTATTGACATTTCTCTTGATACTTTTGTTTCACATGGAATTCTTTTCTTTTTAATGGCCACATGTACTTCCTACATATAGGTTATTACATCTTTAAAACTGGAAACCTATCAAAGAATTAAAACTGACAAAACAATGCAAACTAGACGTAAGGCGGTAATTGTAGCCAGATGTTTATGCCACTGCATTCAAGATTAACTCATTTTTCTAAAAGCTCGGGATGGATATATCAGATGTTTATGCCACTGCAAGATTTTATCCGCTTATTACTAGAATGTGGCTACAAGCATTTCAACAATGATATTTCATTCAATAGAATCAACAATGACCATTGTCAGACGCATATAGTGTTTCTGAATATGTTCACACTGTCTAATATATATGCCAAGGGAACCAGAAACGTAACTTTCTATGGAGAGAGCTGTAGCTACCAATTAAACAATGCTTCACCACAAGAGTTTATACATGGAGAAGATAAATTTTAGTAATACCTGCTGATTGCTCAGTATACAACCCTGCTGCAGTCCAGTATTTCATGAAATTTTTCTTCACTCGCTTCATCAGATCCACAATATAATCACCTTTCTTATTATACTTGGAACAGTTATTCCAAATGTATTGGACATCCTTGTAAACATCCTCAGAATTCATATATTTATTGCCTTTCTCAAAATTGTTGCATATTGTTCCAAAATCCATAGGTGTCTTGATGATATCAAAGTAGTCCTAATTACATAACCAGAAAAAAAAATTTACAAGTGTCAGACATCAATTCATAAACCCCCTTTAGAAGCAAACAGCATAGAAGAGAGAGGAAAAATGTAGGACAAAACATCCCATATTGAAGTTTCATGACAGGGGCAAGGAAGTCACACAACATGGTAAAATTTTTCATTATTCATCTTTGGATAGTAAGAATATAAATTATAACTCATAAGAGCTCTTAAAATTTTACAGTAACCAAAATGCCAAGTCTATTCCCACGGAAAGAGACAATTTGTATCTAAGCCTAATAGATACATCCAATCTGGTCCAGTTACACGCAAATAAAGAAGTAGACTCTCTTTGTCCACATACTAAAAGAAAAATATGAGAACCCTGTGGTAAGCTAAATAATAGAACTAGTTCATGTACTAGAGCATTTGTCAACTGAGACCAAAATGATTTCGTTTGTTCACGAGAAAAGTAATTAGACTGCGAAACTATATGGAACTATATACCTAGGAAGTTCAACAAAAACCATGTCAAGGAGTTCTACGGTCTACCTACTATAACAAATGTATAGCTCAAAAGTCACAAGGGACAATTACGATGTAACAGGACTCCCTAAAAAAGGTGTGAACTTATCCAACAAAGATGTAACTATTTCTGCACTTACAGGAATTCCAAGAGCTTCTGGGTTGACGGGAGCATTGAAAGGATCAGCAGCATCCATCTTCATAATCTTCTTGATCACCTAGAGTAATATGACACCGACAGTAACACAGAGAAGGCGCATTAGACATGATATTCAACTCGAACTGTTGCTATCTTAAAAAAAAAAAGAGCAAAAAATTAAGTAGATAAATCTGAGCATACTGTAAGAGAATCTTCCACTTCTTGTTTGTTGTATCGTGAATTTAGATCAGTCTTCTTCTCCTCTTTCTGCAAAGAAATCGGTGTTTTTTCTGGCTCATTCTTACTGGCTTGAGGCTTCTCATCAGGCGTTTTCGTCTCCTTTTCAAGCACTACTGCATCCTGAACCTTAACAGCATCCGCAGGCTTCTCAGTAACTGAGCTAGATCCATCAAGCGCCTTTGAAGTCTTAATCTTTATCCCTTTAGTTTTCCTGTAAACATTCAGAAACACAGGCCTTCTCTCAGGCAAACCCGGAACCAATTCCTCCTTTTTCTCATCAGGTTTTACAGACACCGCTTGAGAAATACTCTTATCATTACCAACATCACGCAATGTCTCATCAGGTTCTGGCGCTTTCGAAGTCTTGAGTTTAACCTTAACACGCGCAACTGGCTTCGCCGCTGGATCTACACTAGCAGCAACAGGTGAATTACCACTCCCGGTAGACGAAGGAGCATCAACCTCCATTCTAGTAGATTCATCATGTTCACTGTTCTCACACTCAGCAGGACCTTCAGAACTCTGCTCTGAAGTTTGAGTCTCCGCGTTTTCGTTAGACTCAATCAAGTCACCTTGCTCAGTAACAGACTTGGATTTCTTAGACTTCTTCCCTTTCTTATGTCCTCTTTTACGCTTCATCCTCTTCAACAACACAATACTATAAACCTCAACAAGCTATAACAGACTCCTACAAACACCAAAATGACTAAAACATCTTAAAATCTGAATCAATCAACTCACCCAAACCAAATCATATTACAAAAATTATAAAATTAAATTGAATTCAGAAACAAAAGCAGGGAGAAATTTTACCGGAAAAGGAAACCCTAAATCAACGTCGTCAAACCAGAGATATTGAAAAGATCAGATCCGTCGTCGAGTCGAGAGAAAGAAGATAAAAGAGGGAAGACTCAAAAAGTTTTAGAATGAAAAGTTTGGAGGGAAATTGAGATTTTACCAAAAACGAACTGTTTTAACCAGACCGGCGCTAGTTTCTACTGGCTCACCAAATTCTTCGAACGTCGCTTATTAGTTTTAGACCCGAGCGATCGAGACGGAGCCCTTCCTAGTTTTACTTTAAGATCTGCAAATTTCATTGTTACGTCGTCGTTTAACTAGTGGGCTTACAATGGGCCAAAAACACCTAAACCAAAACCGAACTAAGCATTTATTTAATAAACCGGTTTAATTAGTTTATTTTAAAATCCATAAAACCAAATTTAATACTCCCTCTGTATTAAAAAGGATGATTTTTAAAGATTTTCACATAGATTAAAAAAAATTAATATGTAGTTATAAATATATTTTTATTTATAATAACATAACTATTAACCAATAGTAGTTTATCAAAATTTGAAATTCCCGAATCTTTAAATCTATAATTTTATAGTATTAATTAATAAAAATTATAGAAAATCAATATTTGTGATATAAGATAAATATCATCTATTCTAATACAAAGAGAGTAAATCATTACGTGTTTTTTGAAATTGAAGATGTCAGTTGTCACCAATTAATCTTCTTTTTTATTTATTAAAGAAAATTGCAGGTTTTGAAAGAGGGCACCAATTAATTTTTTTTTTTGAAGTATTTCTTTGTTTACTTATTGTCGTTGCGGTTTGGGTGTTTTATTATAAAAGCAGTGTTAAGCCTTTGTTTTACGGATCATCATCTAAACAAAAATTTCTAGGTTTTAATCTCTCTTTCCCTATTCTCTAAGCTTTCTCGATTCAGATTTGGATGATCGTTTTATCAATGTTGGTCTAGTTGTTACTTATTAAAGAAAATTGAAGGTTTTCAGAGACCAAACCAATTGATTCCCTTTTTCAAAGTTTTTTTTTCTACAACAAAAGATTAGCTCATATGAGCCAATTGGGTGGGAAACAATTTACATGCAAAACATGTTATAGAGTTGTATGCGCCAAAACGTCTGCACGCACATTAATTTTTTTTTTACTTGTTAAAGAAAATTGAAGGTATTCAGAGAGCGCACCAGTTAATTTCTTTTTTCTAAGTAATTCCTCTTTTACTTATTAAAAAAAATTAAAGGTTTTCAGAGAGCGCACCAATTAATTTATCTTTTCCAAGTATTTCCTTTTTTTACTTATTAAAGAAAATTGAAGGTTTGGAGAGCGCACCAATTAAATTATTTTTTCTAAGTATTACCTTTTTTTTACTTATTAAAAAAAGTCACCGATAAATTTCTTTTTTCTTAGTATTTCCTTTTTTTACTTATTAAAGAAAATTAAAAGTTTTGAGAGAGTGCACCAATTAATTTCTTTTTTTACTTATTTTTTACTAAGAAAAAAAAAGTTTTGGTTTCTTGAAAGAGAGAAAATAATAACAATCTTTGAGAATAGGGTAAAGCACAACAAGGTTCAGGGCTATTATATAGAATCCGATTTCCATATATTTTCTTATTTATAGTTTCCTTTTTTAACGTCGGTTTGGGTGTTTTATAAAGACAATTTTTAAGCCTTCGTTATACGGGAAAAAGGTTCTAGATTTTATTTGTCTCTTTTTCTTAATTATCTAATCTCTCTAGATATGCTCAACGTTGGTTGTTACTTGATAAGCGATCGTTTATCGATCATGGCTCTGTTCGTTTGCGTGTAGCTGAAATAGCGACAACAACCAGCGACAGCGATCAACGACCAACAATTTTATTTATTGTTCATTTGCCTGTCTCGAGCGACTGCTTTAAAAAAAAAATCTTTAAAATTGTAAAATTTTATATTTATATAATTATGAAATGTATATTATCTTCACATCAATACAAAATAAAAAATAATTAACAAATTTTATAAATATTATTAAAGTTTTATAATATCTTATATATTGGTAAAATTTTATAAAGTTTTAAATGGTTTTAAAAAGTTTTAAAAAGTTTTTACAAGGTATTTTATAAGGTTTTACAAGGTAAAAAAATATAATACAATATATGTAAGATTTTTACACATATTAAGGTATTTTGTATATACTTTTTTTTTGCTATATATGTAAATAACTTTGTATATACTTAAATAATGTTAGACACTAATTTGAGTATATTTTTAAAAATTTAATATTTATGAAAAATTGGTATGAATACTTATTTGTATTATTATTTAATTTACACACATATTTAATATTTTAGATATATATTTATATTATTTCTATGATTTTATATAAATTAAACATTTATTTGTATTATTATTCATATATTCATTTTATTATATGATTTGTTTCTTAAAAAAAAAAAAAAAAAACTAACCTTGTAAGCAGTCGTTTTTAGGGTTATGCCAAAAAAAACACCTAAACCAAAACCAAATTATTAAATAAACCGGTTTAATTAGTTTATTTTAAAATCAGTAAAACCAAATACGGTGTATAATAATAAATCATTACGTGTTTTTCTAAAATTGAAGATGTCGGTTTGAGAGGGTCACCAATTAATTTCCTTTTTCTATTTCGTTTTTTACTTTATTTTATTTCCTTCTAGGTTTTAATCTCTCCTTCTCTAATCTAGAAGCGAGATTTGATCAGCGAGATTAAACAGTAAATCTTTAGGTTTAAAACTTGTATCTTCGTAAGCCGTTGTCGATTTCGATTATCGTTGTAATCTTCTGGGTTTTAATCTCTCTTTGTCTATTCTAAGCCGTATCGATCATCTCTCAGTATGGATTACGAGGCGCCTAGGAGATACTCACAGTCAAGGAATTTTGGAGGAGTCAAGAGACAGCCGCAAGCTTTCGCAGCAGATATAGTTTCGAGAAGACATTATTATGCCCCTTATGACAATACAATGAAGAAGCAAGGTCCAAATAAGTTGTCAAGGAATCTGGTTTGGACGTCAAAAGAGTACAAAGTGCCAGAGGAGGGAAACAGGCCAAGTAAGAATGATCAAGCCGATAATGGGTCAACAAAAACAAAACCACCAGTTTTAGGCAGAGGATGTTCTGTGTCGTCGAACCAGCCGAGAAAAAACGCTGTGTATGGACCAAGAAATTCAAATCTTACAACAAGACCACCAGTTTTAGGCAGAGGATGTTCTGTTTCTGTGTCGTCGAACCAGCCGAGAAAAATTGCTACTTCAGACACCAAAAAGAGTGTATGTTGTAAGTTTTGGATAGCTGGAAACTGCAGGAGGGGAGAGCAGTGCCAGTTCTTACACTCTTGGTCTTGTCGTTTCCCTGGATTGGCCATGGTAGCCTCGCTTGAAGGACACAAGAAAGATATAAAGGGGATCGCCCTCCCTCAGGGTTCAGATAAACTCTTTTCAGTCAGTAGCGATGATACATTGCGGATTTGGGACTGCCATACTGGTCAGTGTGTACATACCATCAACCTCCAGGCTGAGGCTGCGGCAGGTTCCCTAATCAGTGAAGGCTCATGGGTTTTCCTCGGCTTGCGTAACGCTGTAAAGGCTTTTAATGTTCAAACCAGTAAAGATTTGCATCTTGACGGGGTGGTTGCAGGTCAGGTTCATGCAATGACTGTTGCTAATGGCATGCTTTTTGCTGGAACAAGTTCTGGCACTATATCAGTCTGGAAAGCTAATACTGACTCTGATGTGTCTGATCCTTTCAAGTACCTCACATCTCTCGAGGGACATCATAGTGGTGAAGTCACTTGTTTTGTTGTTGGAGGTCAACTACTATACTCTGGTTCTGTCGATAAAACAATAAAGGTGTGGGGTCTCAACACCCTCCAATGTGTAACGACACTGAAGCAACATACCAACACTGTCACGTCACTCTTATGCTGGGACAAGTGTCTGATCTCGTCTTCCTTGGATGGGACCATAAAATTTTGGGCTTTTTCTGAGGATGGAACCTTGGAAGTTACTCATACACGCAGACAAGAACAGAGTTTTCATGCTCTTTGTGGGGTGCACGATGCAGAGGCCAAACCCATCATATTCTGCTCTTACCAAAATGGAACTGTTGGCATTTACGACCTACCATCTTTTGAAGAAAGAGGAAAGATGTTCTCTACGCATACCATCAGCACACTCACGATTGGTCCTGGAGGATTGCTATTTAGTGGTGACAAGACTGGGAACTTGCGCGTATGGAGCTTAGCTGCTGGCACCAAAGTTTAGTCATTTTCGACATATGAATTTATGATCTATTTTGTAATATATGACTCAAAGATTAAGTACTGTTTGTCAAATCATTTGTAAGAAAGAGTGCATGAATTGAAACTTGGGTATAGTGTTTTCCGATTATGAATTCATGATGCTGATATATATATATATATATATATATATATATATATATATATATTATTTACAAAGAGTCCATGGACGGAACTTTAGCTCACAAATAAAATTATGGCATTCTTGTTTCATCCATATAAAAAGATATTACACAGCTGCTTATATGTTACATATGTTAACCCAAAGATATGCTTTCTCAAACTATGCCAAAGAACCTTCATGTTCGCGATATATCTCCTCCGCATGAGCTGTTGTTACGTAAACTGCATTGGCGAGCGAGCTGTGTTTTCGGCCATAGAGAACATACACAATCACTCCAATCAGCAGCCACACCGATACACGAGCCCATGTCGCAGATCTGTCATGTTAGCAGCTCAATAGATTAGAGGAAACAATTGACAAAAAAAACACCATCACCAAAGGACACAGATTCACATAAACTTTTGCTCTCTTCTACTATCTACACCAACAAATTTGTTCATGCTAAAACTATTCAAAACTCAACAAAAATTGTATGGTTACGAGTCCCATGCTTGATAGTTTATGTAGCTGTAGACACAATCAAAAGTAAATGGTAAATGAAGGCACAAGTGAGTGAAGAGATACTAACCCAAGTTTAACCAAAAGGTACATGTTGATGAGAATGCATATGATCGGCAGGAGGGGAATAAATGGGCACATGTAACCTATCCAAAAAGGAATTTCAAAACAGTTTTTAACTAAACACAAGACATATTTATTGTGCAGTACAGATTGTTTACCAAATCAATTATATAGCATTACCTCCAGAATGTCCAAAAGTGTGCCTGGCATCATCCTGATCTATAGAACTCAGAGCAATCAAACCAGCAAGGAGGAGACTTCCACCAATACCACACAACGAATATCTAAGAAGCCTATTAACCAACCATATGGAATATCAGAAAAAGAAAGAGCTAAGATGATATGATAATAAAAGTTTTGAGGAGAAAGACAATGCTTAAAAGTTAAAATAGACAATGATGATCTAACTAACCCTGGGAAGGTCACGCTTGATGCCGCATAACTTAAAAGGAAGGCCCCAATACAGGTGAACATAATGCTCCATCCAGCGACCATCCTTCTGTTTTCTTCGCTGACCCCTGCAATATCATTGACTAATGTGACGTTTTTGCTAAAATATGTATGTTCTCCATTAAAAAATAGCTGAGCTTCTTGATGTAACTTACAACACCCTAGAGCTTCTTGATTCTTGATAACCGGGAAATCGACCGACGCATCACTTTTGACAATTAGAGGTTGTTGGCTGCTATTGGAAGTGCCTGCATGACCGGATGACTTTGTTTCACCACATACGAAGGAAACAGAATCAATCCTCTCTTGAAGAGATGACGGAATAGGTAGCTCATCTGGAGGAACATATCTGAGTATCAACACTGATACCGCCACCATTGTAAATGCCAGAAGCGTCCCAACACTCACCTGCACCATCAGAAGCCCTCAAATACTTAATAACAGGCCATATGGCAAAAATGTTCCGTAAACCAGGTATTAAAAAGGAAAACAAACTGTCTTACCATCCCTGCAAGCTGCGACACATCCATAAAGAACGATAAGGTTGCAGCACACAACCCAGTTGCCACGGTTGCTTTAACCGGAACCTGTGTGTGTCTATTAACGTCTGAAAAAATAGAAGGCAGCAGACCATCCCTAGCCATTGCCATCAGAATTCGTGGCTGGAAAATGAAAATAGTCATATTACGTAACAAGCACACACCAATGAAAAACACCTAGATTTTTCTGACATCTAACATTGACTGTCGTTGATGCGTTGAGAAAATTTACCTGAGGTAGAAGGGCACCCATTAAACCTGAGCAGAGAGCCATGACAGCTCCTAAAGTTATTAAGTATCTACATCAAATTCCCAGATAGAAACGATCAATCTCATAAGCATGTCTAAGAGCATGTCTAAGAGGATGAAACAGACTGGATCTTAAATGATCATATGCTTACACAGCCCATTGCATGTCATGACTAGCGAATGCAGAGGATATCGGAGTGTCAGGATCCATGGCATAGTAAGGAATTAAACCAACAATTACAATGGAGACCATCATGTAGAGAGAACAGCAGAGCAAGAGAGCAAGACCAATACCAATTGGTAAATCCCGTTGGGGATTTTTCACCTGCATATAGCATTTTCAGTACCTTGTAAGTGCTTGAAAGGGTGCTTAAAAGCAAAGTTATAACAAGCCTCTAAAGAACATAAACTTGCAAGAAGAGCATGGCTCCACAATTTACCTCCTCTGCAGTACTTGCAACCGAATCAAACCCAATAAATGCAAAAAAGACTGTAGCAGAACCAGCAAACATTCCATCCACTCCGAATGGAAAGAACCTAAAAAGACAAATGATTTATAATTTTTAACGTATCTTAAACTCTGATGGCTCAAGTCATTATGAATGCTCATCTTACCCTGTCGGAAGTTCATAACCAGCCCAACCTGTCTTGAAGCCCAGATAACTGCCAGCTACTATGACAAATAACAAGACACACACATTGATTGCAGTTACAATTCCTTGAGCAAATGTGCTCTGCATAGAACATATATACAAATATGAGAATACAATTCGGACCGAGTTGAAATGTATATTATGATGTCGGTATCAAAATCATATAAAGCTTGCACCTCTTTTATTCCCATACACAAAAGGCCAGTAACAATGAACACAAGTACAGCAGCGCATGGATCAACAACAACATCAAGGCCTGGTATCTGGTGACGCGCTAAAATTGCAGGCAAACCATCTTCACCACCAAAAATCAGTGCCTGCAAAAATATGTTTAATACCTTTAGCGACATACATTATTGATGCTAAGAGAACATAAATGTGAAAAAGAGATAGAAATCTTCCTTATGTTTTTGTTTTTATATCATAACTCCAGCTATATAGGAAGAATCCATGAGAGAGGAAACATTGATAGTCCCCACACGATATTCAAGTTATGTAATGTGACTAATGTCCCTTAACTAATACAACACATCAAACCAGACAGATATCCACACACACACAAAAAAAGGATTTTAATAAAATAGCTCATCAAGAAAGGGCTTCATGACAAGAAACAGACAATTTAAAGAATACACCACAAACCAAACTACCAGTGCAAACTATACTTATGCTATCACTATCAGCAATGACACACAAAACAAAGGAATTCAAGTAGATTACATGTTGTAAAATGGGATTGAAAGAGTACAAGACAATAAGTGACTGACCAGATTTGGAGATATGCCGCGGGCAATAGCTGCCCCACCAATCGTGTATTCCAGAATTAACGCCCAACCGATTATCCACGCAGCACTTGATAAACGACAACATAAGAATAACATATATAAGACAACAAAAAAAAAGCCTCAAAATGTTTGCTAGAATTAAGTAGAGTAGTAATCATTAATTACCCTTCACCAACACAAATGTAGGAATAGTGATAGGCACTCCCAGCTGAAGGACAACGACTAGAGAGTTCAGCATAACAAAAGGCAGAAAGACCAGCAGCAATCCCAGCAATAAGAAAAGACAAAGCTAGAGATGGTCCTGAATACTCTCTCGCTACTGTTCCTACAAGTATATAAACTCCAGCTCCTATTGTTGCTCCAACACCTATATAAATTATACGGATTTCACAATTAAAAGAAGAAAAAAAACGAAACTTTATCAATTGAGCAGACAACAAACAAAAAAATCAAAACTTTTGAGTGTTGATAAGAAAACCCAGAAACACAAACCCTAGAAATGAGAAAATGAGGGGTTACCAATAGCAACAAGGTGAGGAACAGTGAGGGCTTTAGCGAGTTGATGAGGACCCTGAGATTGTTGACCATTGGCAGAGTCGACTTGTTTCCTTCTCACCAAACTCCTAACGTAACCCCATGAATGCCCACCTCCTTCCTTTTGCGTATCCACCAAAAAACCCATCAATCAAAATTCAAAACCCTCCCCCCCAAAATGATAATCTAATCTTATACAGACGAAGAAGAAAATGAAATTCAAAAATCTGCCCGCTCGTTGTTCCCTGAGATTATTTTTTTAAAAAAGATTCTTTTTTTTTTTGTTGTTGGTGGCGATGACAACACCAACGAGAAACGAAGAAGCGGGCAGAGATTTTTTTTTTGTTTTTTTGTTTTTTTGGTTTTTTCTTCTTCTTCTTCTTCTTCGTCTTCTGTTTTTTTTTTTTTTTTTTTTTCTTTTTGTTGAGAGAGGAAAAGTGATTTTGATTGATTGATAAAGGAAGAAAGGAGAAGTTGTTGGTTTGCGTATAGAAGTAGAAAGATAAAAATGATTTTAAAATTAGGAAATTATTGTAGCGTGTGAAAACGAGCCACTGACAATAACGTTATCCGAATGGCCTCTTCCAGATTCCTTTGGGTCAATTTTTTACGACGTGTTTATTGCCATTTCGACAACCTTCCAACTTTTTTTGGGCCAATCTATCTTTTTCCTTCGACCGTAATATGTTTACCGGTTTGATAGTTTAACCACTTACCGGTTAGATCTACTTGCAAAATGATTCCCCAATTTGACAATTTTTAAAGAGAAAGCACATTAAAAAAAAAAAAAAAAAAAACAAGGATCATCTGATTTATGTGTTTTAAATATCACAAAAGCAAAGGACACATTTGATCCGTTACGTTTCATTTATTCCTATCGTCAAAAAGCTATATTTCGTGGGTAACTTTGACAACATTGCCTACGATTGAATGTATGAGCAACGAGAGACACTATTTTTTTAATATTATACCATACCACTTAATGCTGCGACACAGTAGATTAGATTTTATGGTGGTGTTTTAGAGAAGAAACTATTGGTGTGAATGGTTATCGCGATCGGAGCTGAAAAATTCGTATACAGATTAAACCGTTCAATTTTAGTATAGATAATAAACTGCAGTGGACCAATTATATTTGTATGTAAACATAGTTCATAGTTGGTCTGCTGCGGTTTTGTCTCTATTTTCTTCGAACTGCATCACTATGAACTATATTTGCTGAATGGTAAATAAAGACCGTCTAATCGGTATACAAATTTGTCCGCCCCAACCATTGTAACCATTCACACCATATATTGACAAATATATCCTAGGTCATGTTTGACACTGAGTTAAAAGCGCATAAAACATGGGTTTTAGGCATAAAATTTATTAATAGTTTATGGGACATTAATTTCGTAAAATTTATGTTGGTCTAGTGGTAAAAATCTCACTCCTATGTAGTTAAAAATCCGAATTCGAATCTATTGATCTCAATATTTTATATTTCTTTTAGTGCTTTATTAGTGAGCTAAAATACTTTTTTTGCTTTAGGCATGATATATACTTGGGCCAGTCATGCCCGCCACATTGTGTTCAGCGAGGGCTTGGAAGAAACCACAATGGTTTATGAACCAAGTAGAAGCACTCTGGTTTGGAAGCAGACAAGGACAAGAATCCTCTCTGCATACCAAACCGGAAAAAAAGAAACACAATAAGGACTTGAGTATCCATCTTCAAAAATCGGTCTATTCAAACTTAACATAGATTCAAACGCGACGTTATAAACATTACAGACAAATCAAAGCCGTTGAATCAATAGACAACAAGGCAATAGTTGTCTATTAATTACTAAAATTTCCTAGAACTTTTGTATAAATAGCACTGCTACATAAATGTAATAGAGATTTAAAAAAAATATTATGAATACTATAATCAATTTCAGATCTTGTTATTCAATTCAATAAATAAAGAGATTTTTGTGCATTGTACCACATTTGATATAAAACTTTTCATTTCTGCCACAAACATAAACTCTTTTTCCTTTATACCACAAGTGGTACTATAAAAGATGAAATTACCCTTCTGTTTAGTAGTTGGAAATTGTGTTGTTTGTTTTATTTGAGTGATTATATACACAAAATAACAATAAAAAAGAAGAGAATATGCAGTCATAGTACAATATGTCTGACTTCACATTTAGTACAAGTATGACACGACAAAAGTGTGTAACTATATATTTATATATTTATCTTTTTTTAATTGGTTTACCAAATAATTAACTATATATTTAATAGATAAAATATAAGTGGTGGACAATATTTATTCTTAAGTTTGTCCACCACCCTTAAATTAGTGTGCCATAGACTAATAAATGATAGACATTACTTATAAGTTGTCTATTAAAACATATGTATATATATTTGTAATACTTTAAAATGCACAGTAAAAATAATATTTAAAGTAGATAAAATATAGATTTTTCGTAGACAAGATTTTAGATAGTAGACAAAAATATTACAGTGGACAACAAATGTCGTAGACCAAAAATAAAATAATGTGAATCAATTAACACAATGGACAAAAAACAAAGTTTAAATTTGTCCACAAACGAAACTAATAGAATAAGAAATATGAGACAAATGTGACTGAGAAAGCATTTTCTCTTTGTAGTGGACTCCAAACTACATTTATCTTCTTTACACAAAATTTAAAAGTACAAGCAAAACCCAGAAAAGTAGAAGAACTTGTCCACCGTTGTTATTACCAAACTCACCGGATCCTGGTGGGATCGGATCTGAGTTTCCTGGGTCAGCGATTGTGTTGGTTTCCATCTGCGATGGTTGGAGAACAGAAGGAAATGTAGGTTTAGAGAGAAAGGAAGAGACAGAGATATGTATTTCTCTTTTTCGTAAATGAGAAATAGAGAGAGGAGAAAACATTTACTTAAATTTGCTTAAATTTCAAATTGCTATGGAAAAGGGAAACTGAAAAGACGACAACACACCGACAATATAATAAAGAAAGATAAAACAAGGGAATGTAAAAATAAAGGAGTGGTAAGTTTTAAGAATCAGGATATAAAAAAGAAAAGGGTATTTAGGTAATTCTATTATGAAGTTGTGGCATTGCAAGAAAAGAGTTATTAAATGTGGTATATAGCATGAGATGAGTTTTCGAATGTGACAGATCTCTTAGAAAACTCATAAATAAAATTCCATCTTAGGGCCTTGTGGTCAAGTGGTAAAGAGCCAACACGTTTCAAGTTCGATGCACCTATTACACAAAACTATGAAACACATTGTTTCTCGACACCTACACAAATATGAACTCTTACTTACAACTCATTTGAATATTTGGAGAGATGGTCTATCTATAGGTATCACCTTCCAAATAGATTAGTTTGGACCCATCCATAGATTTAGGATTTACCTTGAGTCATTAATAATAATAAAAAAAATTCAGAATTTGTTTTATTCTGATTTCTGTTCAGAATAAACTAAATCTCTTATTTTATTATAATTTTTTAAATGTTCAGAACAAAATCCACAAATATTTAGCTTTGCTTAGTAAGAAAGAGTGTGAAACGACCTGACCCGACCCATTTTTTAATATAATAATTGACCAGTGGTCCCATACTCACTAACAACCTACAACATTCAAATCAAACAGCAGAAAATACCAACATTAAACCAACAATTGTCCAACAAATACCTCAATGAAATAAATAACCAATATCAAAGATGTCTACAAATCTTAAACTAATAATTCTGAAGCAAACAACATGAATCAAATAACCAGCAACCTAAACAACCGTTCTAGACCACATCGTTCCATTCTAGCAGCCTAATAGCAGCATAGAACAACCAATCGAGCCTCTAGAACATCCTCCTCTTCATCACCTTGATCCCACGATTACACTTTGCCTTTACCTGCACCACAAACAACAATTGAGATGCATGAGTATTATCATAAACACTTAGTGAGGCGATCCTCCCACCTACTAGGTAATACACACAAGAGAAAATACAAACACAAGCAATACACAAACAAGCAAACCAGACAACTCTGAACACATGCGTCGTCAATGCGGCTTTGCGTATACCGATACACTCCTTTCATTGACCGATGCAATGCCCATGCATCGACCGATGCAACACCTCCTGCATGGACCGATGCACTCCTTGCATCGACCGATGCACTTCTTGCATCGGTCGATGCAACGCCTCTCGTCACCATTAAATCCCTAGCTGCATCGACCAATGCTATGTCTATATTTTGTCTCTCTTTAGCATGTATTCGCCATGCATTTAGCTAGGATAACTCATTGTTTTCCATCATTTTATAGTCTTTTCTATACACTTTGCATGTATAGGTAGTTCTTGCATCATCTTTGCATACATTGTGCATTTTGGAGTATTTCAGGTGTTTAGGAGATGTCCAGACTGTTGGAACCGAATGGAGGCTGAGACATGCGACTCGACCAAGCATGCTCAGAATGGACGTCATGCAACTCGACCAAGCATGCCTGGAATGGACGTCATGTGACTCGACCAAGCATGTCCGGAAGGGACGTCATGCGACTCGACCTACACTACCCAGCGACCCAACCTTCCACGTCTTTGATCGAGTCGAGTGAAGATTTTACTTTGGGATTCAGCTTTCGACGTCTTCATCAAATCTGTAAGGAATTGAGTCATATTTCCAATGCCGTTTAATTCAAGCCAATCGGAGGCGTGGTTCAAGAGTTATCACCGTTTTAGTGGATGCATATACATCCAGATTTTTGACTCGACCAAGCTCGAGTCGACGCCACTCCACTCGACACGAACTGTGACACCCCGGTTTCAGACACTTGCAGAGAGGTTTAAAAGAATTGATTTGACCACCTATATCACCAAAGTGCACTTATCTTTTCGGTCAAAGATCTTGACAGAACTCCAGAGTTAAGCGTGCTTGAGCTGGAGTAGTCTCAGGATGGGTGACTTTCCGGGAAGTGACTGTTGGAACTGTGCGAGTGAGGACAAAACACAGGAAAAGATCATGTGGTGATTTGTAGGGACGGTAACAAGTCTTTAAAGCCTCCTGGACGTAGCAAACCGGCCGTCAGATATGGATGGGCTCACGGGCCTAGTGAGAGGACGTAAGGCCCATTAAGGACTGTGGGCCCATAGACTGCAATTGGACATAGGGCCCACTAAGAGGTGGTGTTCGGATATGGATGGGCTCACCGACTCGACCGTACACGTCAGGAAGAAAGACGCTTTGACTTAGCCGACCCGATTCCCTAACCGACTCTCTATCTTGTCGTTTAATGTTTTAGGGCTTTCCATGTTTTACTATAAATACATTTTGTTAAATCTTTACCCAAGACATCTCGTTTTTCTTTAAGGTTTACCTAGCCACCTAAAACGTATTCAGATTTTGTAATCTAGATATCTTTCAACTTATTTAGTTTTTGCATTTGATTTTTTCTACAAAGTTGTTCATCTCATTTTTATCTATCTGATTATGGTTGATTCAATGTTTTCTGGGTTTGTATCCTTGATGATGATTTCTAGATCCGAGTAGTGTTAGATTTCTTGAGGATGGGATAGATTAGGTGGAGGATCTTAGTATGTAGGGTGTTTAAGTTAGATTTGTATGATTCTTTTCTTGACTAGAGTTAGAAAAACTAGTTTCTCTCTGATTAATTGGAACTAGGTCTTAGACATTTCCACACCTAAAAGGTGTTTGATGAAATGTCTGACCAACTAGTGCCAGAGACTTACATTCCTAGCCTAAGAGATTAGTTGTCTAGGGTGTTTGTTGACGTGAATGAAATGGTTCCTCATGCCTACTTAACCATGTTTCTCTAGCGAGAGCTAGGTTTGGAAGTGTTTGAGTTTGAGTAGCTTCTGCCAAGAGATTGGATTAGCTAAGTCATGATGTTCATTGTCTAGGGATAGTTTGCTTGTGGCATGTTAAACACTCTGTAGACTAGGAGATTCCACCAACAACAATTACTCCCATCCTTAGGACTTCTATCTTCCTGATCGATATTGCATTTCTGAGACCGTTTCTGATCTTGCTATCTAGTTCATGCTTAGAATCGTTTTTACTTTTACTTATTCATGTTCGCTTCTTGTCATGCATGTTCATTTCTAGTTCTGTAGTTCATTTCCGTTTTGCATTCTGATCATTCTAGGATTGTTAGATATAAAACTACTCTTTGAATTGGCTTGACTTGTGATTGCTTGATTGCATCCTGAGTGATAGCATCATCCCATTTGGATTGACACCTTAAGTACTACAACTACATAAGGTTAATTGAGACAAGCTAGGATACATACAAAAATCCTAGTATCAACCAATGCACACCCTGCATCGACCAATGCACACTCTGCATCGACCAATGCACACCCTACATCGATCCGTGCAGTCACGCGAAGCATCGCCGAAAATGATCACCTCCAAATCCTCTCGGTTTTGTGATGCCAAAACCGCTCTCCAGAAGCCACGAACACCACAATGAACAGTCACAAACAAGCATACAAGAAATCAACACCCAAAATCACACAAAACATATATAATCGCTGACATTAGCCATGGTCACACACTCCCCTTTGAGAAAGAAGAAACTGATTCTAAAACCCACGAAAATAGCCTCCTAGCAAGATTCTCTCACGTCCTTAGCCTCAGATCTCCACTCTCACAAACAAATCTCACAAGAAACAGCTTAGAACTCCTTAAGAACGCTCAAGGGAACTTTTTAGAGAGAACTCTTCTTCTCACTTTTTAGAAACGGCAAAAGGCTAAAACTCACTAACATCGATTTTCCCTTCTAAATATGAGCCCTAGGGTTTCCAAACCCAAAAACGCAACCAAAACGAATGTTTCACTTAAGTTGTCCCGCCGAAGCGTACTTGCATCGATCGACACACAAAAAACTGGGATTTCGGTTCACGAGCGTTACAGAGTGCGTAATACTAAAATCCTGTTTATTAATTGATTGAAATCCGATTTGAAACAAAAAATATTGTTATAAATCTAAAGAAAGAGTGTTGCTTACTACTCAAAATTCAAATTTCATCAATAAAAATTTCAATTTATTTTTTAACCTGCGTATTTTGCAGACCCTTAGTTTTTAACCTTTTTCAATACACTTATCACTTACCACATAACCAAACTGATCAAACCGACTTCCAAAACAAACCATTCTTTTTTTCCTTTCATTCGGTAAACATTTCCTAAAATCGTAAAACATATTCGAAACTAACTGAAACCATGTACAGCCCTAGATGAAGTCAATGAGTTTAGTTTTATAAAGAAGGGCATGATTGATTGTGATTGTAACTTTAGGATTTTAGTTGTAGATTTTTTGGTTGTAGTTGTAGAATTTTGGCTGTAAAATTAGATTAAAACATCATTGGTAAATATTATAAAATGAAAAATGTGGTAAATATTAGGTGTATATTGTAGATTAGTATTTTTCTATATTAATAAATAATTTGGGCCTTAGACCATCCACAATGGAGATGTTGAATTTTTACAATGAGCATGTTGAAAAATAAAAGAGCTGATGTGGATTCATATCAGTTGAAAGTTTTCAACATGTTGAAAAAACCAAATGGGCCCGTAGAAAACAATGTCATGTGTTAACCTTTTTTTTTTTTAATGGTATATAAAACAGTTTTTAAACAATGTCATGTTTTTTTAAAACAACAATTGTTATGTTACCATTCAAGATCTAAATCATTTGTCCCGCACAACCAAATAAGTTGTTACCATTCAGACCTGTAACGCCCCGACCGCCACCTTTTAGTGGACCCCATGTCCAATCTCAGTCCATGGGTCCACTTTCCTTAATGGGCCTCACGTCCTCTCACTAGGCCCGTGAGCCTATCTATATCCGACAGTCGGTCTGCTACATCCGGGAGATTTTAAAGACTTGTTACCGTCCCTACAAATCACTACATGATCTTTCCATGTGTTTTTTCCTCACTCGCACAATTCCGACAGTCACTTCCCGGAAGGTCACCCATTTTGAAACTACTCCAGCTCAAGCACGCTTAACTCTGGAGTTCACTACATGATCTTTCCCTGTGTTTTGTCCTCACTCGCACAGTTCCGACAGTCATTTCCCGGAAGGTCACCCACCCTGAGACTACTCCAGCTCAAGCACGCTTAACTCTTGAGTTCTATCAGGCCCCTTGACCGAAAAGATAAGTGCACTTTGGTGACATAGGTGGCCAAATCAATTCTTTTAAACCTCTCCGCATGTCTCTAAAACCGGGGTGTCACAATTCTCGTCCTCTGAAACCACTAACAGATCACAACGTCCTCGTTGCGCACCAAGACCGTCACCCCCAACGGTGTGAGCCCACTTGACTCCACACTCGTGTGGGTTCGGCTCTGATACCACTTGTAACGCCCCGACCGCCACCTCTTAGTGGGCCCCATATGTCCAATCCCAGTCCATAGGCCTACTTTCCTTAACGGGCCTCACGTCCTCTCACTAGGCCCGTGAGCCCATCCATATCCGACGGCCGGTTTGCTACGTCCGGAAGATTTTAAAGACTTGTTACCGTCCCTACAAATCACCATATAATCTTTCCCTGTGTTTTGTTCTCACTCGCACAGTTCCGACAGTCACTTTCCGGAAGGTCACCCATCCTGAGACTACTCCAGCTCGAGCACGCTTAACTTTGGAGTTCTCTCAGGCCCCTTGACCGAAAAGATAAGTGCATTTTGGTGACATAGGTGGCCAAATCTATTTTTTTAAACCTCTCCGCATGTCTCTGAAACCGGGGTGTCACAGGACCCTTAGAAAGAGAAAAATAAAAATAATAATTTGCGATTTTATCCAGCAGTTTATAACATGGACCGCTTTTGTTATCACCCATAGACTTTTACCCAGCGGTTTTCAACTGGAAAGAAGTAAAAAGTACTACAGTGTTTTTTATAAATAATTATTTTATCTTCTCTAATAAACTATTATTTATATTTCTATAATTCATAAGCAAAAACAAAAAAAATCATTATTTTTTCTTCTCTCTCTGATAAATTATAAATCACAAAATAAATAATAATTAATTCACATTTATTATAATGAGCTAAAAAAGTAAAAAATTACAAATAATATTTTTAGTTGTTGAAAAAATATATATTAGAAATAAACTTATAGTTTAAATAAATTTGGATATTAAATATTTGAAATTTATTTTTATTAACACAAAGCAGATCATCATATACAATTATATTAATTATATTCTTTACTTATACAATTATTGTTGTAATAATAGATTATATACATACATATACATATATATATTATATATATATATGATTTTATTGTGAACCGCACTTATTTTTTCACCAATCAAATATTATTCTGTACCGTTTATTCTGTATTAACCGCACTTATTCCGCAAATATGTTTGTCCCCAATAAACCGCACTTGAACCATACCGCACTACTAAATCATTTGTACTGCACAACCAAATACGTTGGTACCATTCGGAACCTAATTTATATGAATAGTGAATAACGAATAATAAAGTAACTTTTATCATTAAAAAGACACATTTAAAAAATAAATTATCAATGAGAATTATTAACAACTTCAAAACTTTTTTGTTGGTTATTAAATATTTTTCTTATCCATAAATTAAACAGAAAATAATAAATCAATATTTCTCTTATTTTGTTTTTTGTCAACCAAACATTAATTTAGAACGTAACTCCAAGATTGGTTGCCCAAACTGGAGGAAAAGAGTTTACAAATGTAGTTGCAGAAATTAACAATCTCGAAGAGCGAGCGAGACAGTCAGCCCGGACATTGGACGTACGTGGGATTCTCGAAAGCATGAAAGACATAAAAGATGAACGAAGTAAACTGAGCTCATACAGGAGATTGGAGAAAGCGGGCCAATCATCAGGGGACTGCACCATCGCCACTAGCTCAGCACAATCCGTCTCGAAACTCTGACAGACAACACCAGTCGCTAAAATGGATTTCATCGCCCAAATCAACGCCTGAAGCTCCGAATGAAGAGGTGAAGGACCGCGTCGCTGACTTCTACTCCCAATAACAGCGTTACATCCTCACTATTGCACAACCACAAGCCTAACCCTTCCAAGGGATCTGTTGCCTTCCAACATTGATCTGGCAGCGGGGAGCAGGGATCCGGTCATTTGTACTGCACAACCAAATCCCCGGTTCAGATAACCAGTTTGCTTCTCTGGTTTAGACCGGTATGCTGGGGGTGCCAATTCCCGCACCAACAATTTTGATAGGTTGGTCATAATATTTCACTGTTTCGCAGGTGAATGACTGTTTTCGCAGCAAGGATGAAATGATCTGGACGAAGACTGCATGGGAACTAGAGAACGGACCCTATCTTAGGGTGATGATAGGCTATATCATTTATGTTCTCTTGTATTCCTTCCGAGTTGTAGTTATTAACTTAAGAATATTACCAAATCATATTGTTTTGTTAGGAGCAAGCAGCTAAGAAATAGTGAAGCTTTAAACGCAAGCTTGCTAAAGCAGATGTGACAAATTCTAGAAAGGTGATTTGATTTGAACTTTGTAATTATGTTCATACTTTATATCAAGTAGCTGACTAATGTCTATTTGTGACCTATATGGTTTCTCAATCAAACTCTTGTTCTATTTTCTCTCTTGATAAAGGAAAAGCGACAAAAACAGGCTGAGGAAGCAAATAATGCGCCTGCCCCAGCCACAACCGTGGACTCTGTTCGCAGAACTCTTGACAGAAAGGTAAAAGTGTGTCTCTTCTTTGATGCCATTTTCAATACTTGCAAGTATAGTACTGTGTGATGTAATAGAGTTTTATATTCAGCAATTGTCATCTGTTAGAACCCTGAAACTAGCTTCGAAGGAAAAACTTGTTGGAGTATGTGTTTCTGACTTTGAGTATTGAATCTTACAGGGACTTAGTAGGTTAATCAACGACGACGTTTTGGAGGAGCTCTTTAATCCATCAGTAAATATTTTCATTAGTTCTCATTGCTATTTCAGGTCTATGAGCAGCTTTCTTCTCATTAATTTCTTCTGTCAGCTATCCAAGAAATCAAAAACGATGACAGACGTGGAGGGAGAAGAAGAAGAAGGAAGTGAAGAGCAATGGACATGAGAATAGGGAAAATGAAGACAATGATGTGGAGATGAGCGTAATAGTTAAATTGAGGTACTTAGAAAACATTATGCAATACGAGTTTTTTCCACCAGTGTCGTCCCTGTCTTCTTGACCATCGTATCGAAAATGTGATACAAAACAATCCTAAAAGGACACTTAATTTACAATCGAGGAAAACAGTTAGATAGTAGAGCAAGGGAAGTCAAGTAGTATCCATATTGTGCTTTCTTACACATGTTCACACAATTCGATCGTCATATATATTTAGTTCATGTGTGTTGCGGTTTGCCTTCTTCTATTAGAAGATGGACCATAGCTTTGACGACTTCATTGTGGACAATACCTGATTTCTGTAGACCACAAACGTGAAGAGAGAGGAGAGTTTAGTCCTGAGCTACTTGCTTAACCAAGTAGATCAAACAAAAGGATTGAACATGTAACCTCAGGTTTTCGGATGAGATCCTTGAGAATGGAATGGAGGGTTAACCGGAGCTCTTTCAACAAAACCGCGGTTTGAGCCGGTGCTGTTAGCTTTAACCACCCATCAATGGTGACTGATCCACTCTACAATGAAAGGGTAAGTCTTAAGACGTAAAAGATCTTTCAGCATATAGGAAAAACCTAAAGCCATATATAGAGTATCAATCAGACTTTGGCAATAAGTCTTAAGACGTAAAAGATCTTTCAGCTCAATGACATGGTTCTCGATGTTTGAAAAATGGATTTGCTCACAGCAAGACATGATTAACAGTACCTGATGATGAACATTGACTGAGCCGCCAAAAAGTAGAATGGAGAACGGAGAGACAACGGTTGTATCTTTTAGGTATACTAATTTCTTTGTTTCGACCTACAAGAACAAACATCAGAGAGAGATAAAAACTAAATTCAAATGATCTAACTGAAAAAAGGCACCTTCTCATGGAAGACAATGAAAGGGTATTGAAATGCTTTGCAGTTTTTGTTTATAGAGGTTTTATCAATATGAACTTCTCGTTTGCCATCATGCCATACTGCATAATGCTGTGTTTCTTTTGCTGGCTTTGTTAAACGGTTAACTAATCCCTCTGCAATATTAGGACATAGTCCCGCGCCTAATATAGCCTGTACAAAATTGGAAACTTAACTCAGGTACAGCATTGAACTTTGATTGCAACTAGTAATAAATTCATAGATTCTCAGTAGAAATACAACAAAGAAAAGTTTTCCACAAGGACATATCCGAGCAGTAGAGCCCATATGTACGCTACCTTAACAACTTCAGGTTCTTGTGAATACATATTGAAAGGTTGAGTTTTGTCAGAAAACCAAACATCAAGATTCTCCTTCCTTCTCCCCTAAGAAAAAGAAGTTCATTACTTATCAGATCTCATTAGACAAACATGGGCTCTACTGCCCAAACTTATTAACATAATGGAACTTGATGGCGGTGTATTGAAAACTTCAGAACAGCCCTAATAATGTTTAGTGCATGTGTCTTCCATATAAGATCAGACACATGTTCTTTAAGCGTATGCGATGTTGTAAGATAACTTACCTCGCCTGTATTAGGAAGATTGATGAGCCCGATGTCCGCAAGTAAAGTGCCAAACTCTATTCTCAAGTCACTGTTATTTGTGAAAAAGCAGTAAATAAGACGTCAAGGATGAAGAAAAATGATGTAAGCATTTTTCAGTCTAAAAGGAGTTTCAGCATCCTGTTGACTATGCTAAGACGTATGTTTAAGTTATTGGACAAGAAACGAGAACAAGATAGTTTCATTTTCCGTTTTTAGCAAATAACACTACCCAAGATTGGAAGACAGTGAAAAGCATGTTAGCTCATGAACAAAGTGAATGATGCGACCTTTATCCCATCCCATCAAAGTACTCCGAGGTTACAGGATCTAAGTACAATGTACCTTATCGACTGCATCACTGAGCTATTTAAAAATTTTGAATCACAGAACCTCTGTGCAGCTTGCATTCCTTGCTGAAGACATCAAAAACACATAAATATAGTTAGTTTGGAGAAGATCCTAGATTTCTTTTACTTCTTGGTGATTTCCATGTATATATATATATATATATGTATAACAAACTTTGGACAGTAAGAGGCAGTTTGAGATACCCTTTTATAACATACCTCATGCAGTATCTTCAGCCATTTTTCGTATGCAATCATCATAAGGAGGTGATCAGATTGTCTGTCATTGTTGTTTAAATTACTCGAACTATCCAGCTTATCAGACCAAAGAGCAAGTTTCACCCGATCGACATTTTGCTTCTAAGAAAAGAAAAGAAAACATAGAGTTAGCTAAGAACCTCCTTGCCAAAAATAGCCAAGTTCTAAGAAAGGAAAAAACTTACCTCATATTTGGGATGTATAAATGGCGATTTGCAGCTCAAGAAAGCAGCAATAGAGAGAATAGGTGATAAGCATCCAAAAATGGCACCATATAATAGCATCTGCATTATTTTAAACGTGTAGTGATTATATGAGGCTAGATGTTGTGAGGAGAGAGGAACATAGGTTTGAGAGGCCTCTTTTAGTGCAGCAATAATGTTTCTGAAGCAAACCTTTCCAATTAACACATCAACAGGAATTTTTGCTAAATGATGTCCAAGTGGTGTCAACTCTTCATTCACATCAAGAGCACCGACCTAAAAAGTCAGGGTTTCATAAAGAAAGATCAGCACAGCAAACTCCAAAAGCTGTATTACACAAATAGTTACTAAAATCAGAGGTTGAGAAAACATAAAGTAGAGGGAATTATAAGTGTACCAAACTCTAAAAAGACTATACTTTAACAATGGAAATGTGGGATTGATTAGCCACACTGCAGGACAATAGCAACACATCAACTATATATTCAAGTGAAAGGTCTCACAAATTTTGGATGTATCATCAACTTATACCGCTTACAAAATAAAGACTTCTATTTCAATACAAGTTCATGGTACCTTGTGCAACGATGAAATTGCAGAGTTTATAGCACCTTCACTCGGAGGTTCCAACGCCTAAAGACAGTAAGTGACAAAAGAGTAAGACGATGATATTGTTACTTCTTTTGGCACTAAAAGTTGGTGTCACTTGCCTTGTGCAGAAAAGGCTTAATGTGACCCAAGCCAAGCAATTTGATTTGTAAACACAGCTCTACTAAAGGCACCCGCAGAATCTCAGGAACCTAGCCATCAAGATGACACCGGTGAGTTTAGGGGCAAAAACCAAGTTGTTGAGATTCGAGAAACCAGAGAGAAGAAACGTCTAAAAGAAAAACACCTGGTAGGGACGCAAAAGCTTCTCAAACCTATGTCGTGTGTACAACGAAAAGCAATGTCCAGGTTTGACACGTCCTGCTCTTCCCATTCTTTGTCTTGCATTTGCTTTAGATATCCAATCTTCCACCATTCTTGACAATTTCTGTAATAATATAACAATTGAGCACCAAAAGATGACATCTAAGAGACAAAACACAATAAATTAATAGATCAACAATGTGTAATAACGAATAGAATTTATATATCTATGTTATTTAGAGATACAAACTAATAGATAATTAAATAGTGGACGTCAATCTTACAAAACGGTTTCACAAGAAAAGGGAATTTGTAACTATTACTAAAAATGGGAACAATTCAGTTTCAGCAAATGTTATTCAGCTTAAAAAGGATTAAAGGACGGTTTCTCATCCTTCTAGCAATAAAGCTATATTCATCTATACAAAAAGTGACATAAATCCACCAATAGAGGGTAAATCGGTATTTTCCCATAGAAAGTGTTAGGTTCCTTAGATTTTTTCTGAAAAAGTGCTATCTTCATCCTGATACTTTTGCAAATTACTTAAAACAGGAAACAAGCGTGATATAACATTTGATGCTAGTACAAACATAATCATAGAAGGAAAATGTTATCTGATTCACTAGCATTTGGAGTACCTTCTGTGGATTATAGCGTTTTTCCTTGTGTTTTCCACTGTCAATCACATATACCACATCTTCAACTGTTAAACTGGTCTCGGCAATATTTGTAGCTACGATAACCTGAACATAAAAAAAGATGCAAAAGGAAAATGAGATCGGCTTTGTGGGATGTTATGGAAAAGTTCTTTCACAAAATGGGATCCAGCACTCTTATGATAAACAGTTGTATTTTTTTAACAGTAACCACCAGTGATTTTAGTTATTGTGCATATCACCTGATTCCAATTAGTAGTGGAAAACTAAGGAAACAAACCAGTTGCACAGTAGATAGGCAAAATGCAAAAGCAAAGGCACTAAAGATAGATCCATAAAATTTTCTCATGTGGAACAAACGAATCAAAAGTGACTGCTAACACACAAAGACCAGCCATAGAAAAAAATGAGAAGTACCAGAATATATGTCATATGATATTACCTTCCGTATGCCTTTAGGGGGGTGCAGAAACACCTTTTTCTGTTCTGAAGATGCAATAGAAGAATGTAGAGGAAGAAGCCAATCTCCAGAAGGTCCACGAAAACGATAGGAAGCAGCTAACCTATTGAGTAGCATGTTAATTTCTTGCATTCCCTGTTATTAACCAAAAAAATGTCAAGCTGAAGCGATAGATGATTCATTCACAATCAACAGAAAAATAATCTCAGTATCAGCTCACAGGCAAAAATACAAGAATGGCTCCTTCCTCACAAGTGTCATCAATGTGGCATACCAACTCTTCAAGTAGCTCGTAGTCAATAATATCCTCATTCAAAATTTTCTGCACAGCACTTGCAAGTTATTTGGACTTAGGATAAGTAGGTGGATCAAAGAAACAAAAGATCAAACACGAAAGATACAGTACCAGATTTTTTCGAGTTTGGTCACTGTAAGATTCATAATTACTAGAATCATAAGACAAGTTAAGACCGTCCTCTGAAACCAAATAATTGTCTCCCCAGCCAGCCAACATCAGATTCTTTTTCCCCCTACGGACGTTTACAGAACCAAGCTGCAGACATTGAATCATTGTGTTAACTACACGACAGCAAAAGTTTCAACTCTACAATCTAAATGAAAGTTTTAGTAGAGCATCACTAGCAAATTATATCACATATAATTGTATACCTTCTCTGTAATGGATGTATCAGAGCTTAGTGCAGCAGGTGAATCTGATGCCAAAAGGTACTTAGTCCTCTCATAAATGTCCTCCAGAAAGTAAGTAGTAACCGGGTGTGTTCGTCCTTGAGCAGTAATCACAGGACACTGACCAAAATACCTTGAGAACTGATTTGCATTAACAGTAGCGGACCTAAAAGGAGATCAGACACATGAAAATATATATAGAGTGTTTACTTAGTAGTTAATATCTGACATTGGAAAACAACAAGTTACAAAAAACGTACATAAGGATAACTTTTAGTTTGGGTGATGTATTATCCCAGGATTGCTTCTCAATCAGGCTCTTCAAAATAATGAGAAGAAAATCACCCTGCAATAGAAAAGAAAAGAAAAAAAGGATAGTTTTCACCAGTTGGTTACTTGCTTTTAAGAATATCTCCAAGAAAATTGTTACTTTTCTGAAAAAGGTGAGAGGTACACTTGTAATTGACCAGTAAGAATTTCGACTGCACAGTCTTCTGCATCAGTAGCATTGTACTGGAGTGTCTTCTAAGTGTGTATTCTAGAAGTAATGCTAAACATGGTTTTCGTTGCATGGATTCGTTAGCAGAACCCTTAGCTATGTGTCTATTTGGCTTAGCAATATGGTGTCAAGACAGATTATTTTCACATACTATGTATGGCTGAGTTAATAAATACGCACCAAATGAGACCGCTCATGCACTTCATCGACTATGATATGTGTAACATCTTTCAAAGTTTTATCCCCCTGCAAGGTTTGAACAAACGAGCAGATACAAAGGAAAAATAAAATTTAGTGTGGGTTTTTCAATTATGCTAAACAGTATAGCACTGTAAGGTCCAAGAACTTAACTCCAAATTATTTTAGAACTTGTTGTACCATGAATCCTCTAGTAATACCAATGATAAAAAAAATTCATGACAAGTATATAAAAGTTACTAAAACTTCGGTAATTCAGTTATGGTATTTCACCTCTATTTAAATCCCAGAACTTGTGCAACAAAAATGATACTATTTGTCTGAATCATAGTATTGCAAGTAAAAGTAAAAAGAATTGATTGCTTGCACAAGGGCTTACTATCAAAATAGGGGACGTACCACAAGTTTCCTCAATAGAATTCCAGTTGTACAAAACAGCAGCCTTGTTTTGTCACTCCTGAACACAAGGAATTAGCATTAATTTTTCTTCAATCATCATACTGTAGTGTCGCAATACATATCCTATAGCAACCATTTTCCATTGGTGGAGCCTAAACGCCGTATAATGAACAGGCAAGATTATGTCTTGTCATCCTGAGGTTTTCTTTAAAAACATGTTCCACACAGAAGGCAATAAGTAATATGCATATATATAGTTTACAATTCTGTTCCACCAAAACATAGACCAAAAAGAATAACTGTTTTCAGTTATCCATCTGAAGCCCCAAAGGCCAAAGCGATAAACAAGGTATACAAGCAGACACAGTGCAATGGGCTCATAAAACGGTAGAAAAATGCTTCAATTAAAGAGGCAGACCTTGCACTTTGATGACGAACTTGATAACCAACCAAGGAGTCATTGAAGCCTGGAGGAGGTTCACAGCGTTCATCAGCAACTCTTTGAGCAACAGAGATGGCCTAAACCATATTACCCAGTCACTTACAGAAACGGAAAGTAAAAAGAATATAGCGCTAGGCTAATTGACATCACTAAGCTTTGCAGAAGTAAAAGGATCAACGAGAATCAAAGGATCACATTTTATATCAGTATAAACCAAAACAAGAAATTCCTGAAAACATAATATCTTAACACCGAGATACTCACTGCTAACACCCGAGGTTGTGTGCATATAATATTACAGTATCCACCTTGCCCTGAATCGATCATATCATCCAATATAAATTGAGGAACCTGAAATAGTGTATCAATTAGAAATGACTCATAGCTTATAACAGGATATAAATATTCAGCAAAATAGGAAGCAGCGAAATATTTTTAGTAACACTACATATCAGGGAGCAACTAACAAGACCAAACCTGTGTAGTCTTTCCAGAGCCTGTTTCTCCGCATACCACCAAGACGTCTTTTTCTTTCAGATTTTGCAGTATGTCATTCTTCACTTCTGATATAGGAAGAGCAGCTCTAGTTTTCAACATGCCCTAGGAAAAAAATTATAGGATTACTAATGAAAGCTGCAGTAACAAAAGTTTTATCATGTTCATGCCGATAAGATAAACAATTCCAACAGTCCTAACGGGAATGTGCCAACTTACTGCCAATGTATAAAATTAGCTATGTGAACTACATTCTTTACTGTCGCAAGGGCCAAAACTTGTGTTCAACCATAAACAAGAATATTTTACCTTGTACTTCTTCATCTTCTTCTTGTTTTCTTGTTTTCTTTTGAGAGAAGAACATTCAGCTTCCATGGAAGTGATTCCTGTAACATATCATACTATAGATTATACTTCCTGCTTATGATTTTGGCAGTAAACTCCAGTGTTATATTATACGATCTGTGACAAATTGAATCCAAGAAACATACTTTTACCTCGATGGTTAGATTAAAAAAGATTCATGTCATGATTCTCTTTGACACAGGCGTCTACCATTGGAAGTTCACCATGTATGCCACTCGAAGAAGTGGACAAGCTGAAATTTTCTGCCTCAAGCAATCTGTCAACAAATTTCGCTCTCCGTTCTTCTTCTTTGCTTTGTATTCCCAGCGATTCCGCTGTTAAAGCTCAAAGCAACTCTTTTAAGAGGTGATCATAATATTGCAACCATTTAAGGCTAGAACATATGAATGCTGACACCCAAAATATGTCAAAACAATTAGCACCATAATTATGTCGTTCTTCATCCACTCCAGTTCATATGTCCATACAATTTCACTCAAAACTGATGATCTTTTAAACAGACACAAACTTTGAGCAAATAAAATCCTAAACTCCAATGCAAACTATAGTTTGTGTAGAGTTACCATGGTTTATTTATAGTCCCACAACTCCTGAACTAATGAGAATCACAACATAAACCTAAGCTATAATAAATTAAGTCAATCATTAGAAACTTTTATGGACATTGCTGGAAATCACACTGCAAATTTTGTTTAAATTAAAAAAAAAAAAAAAAGAAAGAGCAACTTAAAAAATTCACCTTGTTTCCAGACCAAAACTAGAGAGGCATAAGGCTCAGTAATTGCAAAGTGAACAGGCAAATCGGAAAAGAGCTTATGGAGAGCAAATGCCGCAACTCTGTTTTGTGCATCCTGTCACACACACGTGCACAATACTTAGCATGATGATTATATGGTTATTATATACATGCACAGATGATTATTTCCAGTCAACAGAGTCCAACTTAGATAAGGCTCATAATCAGATCCAAAACTTTGAGCAACATTGTTCACCAAAAAATAGTGCATTGTACTTAATTATCCTCAGACCGTTGCAACTCAAGGAATTAGAACTCTTTCCAGTAGATATTTCCTAACAACATTTACTCACAAGACCCTAACTCGCACTTGTTTAGCATATCAAGTGTTTAAGTACAGATCAAGTAAGTACCTCGATTGATTCGAAACCCTCAACTTGATGAGGAAGTTGAATAGTTACCAGACCCCCGGCTAGTCTGCTTTTACCCAATCCACTGGATTTACGCATAACACTTATGGTATATGAGAAATTGCTTCCTTCCCCAGCTACTTTATTGAACTTTGGTGCGATCCACCCTGATCTTTGACACAACTGATGGAGTATTGCCTTTGGGATCCTTTGCGCTTCACCCTGTTAAACTTATACATGTTATAGATATAATCTTACAGAAGAATCAAGCATATGTGGCAAAGTGAATAGAACAAACCAAGATGAGAAGAGCGCAACACAGAGGTAAAAAAATCGAACTTACAAAATGTAACTAGAGTAAGGAAAGTAACAAATGTTAGAACTCAACTGCTTGATCATACTGTTAGCATATATGGCAAAGTAACAAATGAAAAGCATCAAACACCTATTACTTGCAATAGTAGTTTCTAAGCTAAACGGTATATCTCCATAGGATCTTGTTAGGTGAAGAGTTACCTTCTTCCAGATACCCTCTAGTTTCTCAAGATTTTTCTCATTGCACAGTTCTCTCATAATTTCCTTCTTCTGTACTTGCAGGAGTTCATGGGGAGAAGGTACATAAGGCGGAGCATCTTCTATGAACAAATCGCCAAGGTCCATGTCATCTAAAATATCATTCAACACAACTGATTCTTGTTTCGAAGAAGTTAAAGGAAGAGCTTTAGGTTGAATTTCCTCAGATATACAGCTCCCAACAGGATTTGCATCCAAGGTCAAGTCATCAAACAGGTGAAATAAGACAGTATCATCATTTACTGACTCATGCACGTCATCCGGCATGGAGGATGTTACTTCTTTTTCTGTAGTGTCTTCAAAATCTTGATCACGCTGAAACTCAGATTCCAATATTGCTTCTGATGGTCCTGGAAAACAAACACAGATAAGCTCATGACATACTGCACCAAGTCATGATTGACAGATTTGATTACTAAAGAGTGTTAAAACTTAACCAAGAGCATTCATCTCTTGCTTGAGCTTGCAAATAGCTAGGCCTGTTTGCCTCTGTCCTTCTTTATCACCCTTTCTCTTTGCTTTTATAGCATTTGATCTTTCTAAACAATATTCTTCGGAAATCACTTCGAAAGGCCTTGGACCAGATACCTAATACGGTAAGCAACAATATTGGTAAGTGCTCAACTAAATTTTACAAATATATATATCACTACACAGCGAGACAAATAAATTAATAAAATATCTCCAAGACTTAAGTGAAGTCTCTAATGCCAAAACAGGATAATCATTAATTAATAAGCTTCACCCACGTGTCGCAACAACAATTCATGATCCAATTACAAAATCCTCCAGATGTTCATAGTTTTGTCATCATTCTATAACATACAAAAGCTGGTCTACAAAGTAGCCTGATAAAGAGTTGAGTTGAGTTACCTCATCATCCGATTCTTCCTGAAAATTTAATTCAGTGATTTTCCAATCCTTGAGATCAAAGTATAATTCTTTTGGAAAAATGGTTTAGCGTTCTATATTTTGGTTACCTCTTCCAGTCTTTTCATGTACTGACGAATCCAATCAGCTTGAGATGATTTGCAAGAACTAAGAGTATCTTCATCACGGTTTCTCTTTACCCGAACTAAAACTTGAGGTTCAGGCTCCTCTTTCGTCACCTGGACTGATGATGATTCAGTAGATTCAACAGACACATTCCAATCTTTCTTGGATTTCGATATCACCTCCACAGAACGTCCTGAAAAACACATCAATAGGAAGTTACAAGCATCAATACGCGACACACAGCGTTTAATTTCCCCGAGAGTATTACAACAAACATACCTGTGTTAGGAACTCGAGAAGCTCCGTTGGAATAATTCACTGGTAACTCGTGACTCGGCAAGTTCAAACAGAGCCAATCAAGAGCAGTCTCAAGCGTCGTCGCTCCATCCTTAAAACCAGAAACAAACCACTTTGGTATTACGAATCGCCTTGACAAAAAAAATCGAGAAATGTTGTACGGACAAATGCGAGGGTTTTACCCCAAGAGAGGAGAGAGCGAGTTCAATCTGATCATCTAAAAACCCTTCGCAAGAGAGATTCTCGTATATGTTATTAAGTTTCTTTCTCGTCTGAGTCACGGAGAGCGACGCCGTGACCGGAGAAGGGGTCCGGCGAAACTTGAGCAAGAGCCGTCGCAAACGGTCTTCGTTTTCCGGAGAAATCAGAAGCTTTGGGGCTTTAGATGGTTTCTTGTGGCCTGAATTAGGTATTGAAGAAGCAACTTCGTTGTTGCTTTGTTTCTTCTTCGGAGCCATTTCTCTCTTCGTCTTCCCCGATCAGTAGTGGAAGAAGAAGAAACTGTTCATTTTCCAATTTTTTTGAGTTTTTTCTTTTTTTTGTTTGGAGCCAAAATTTTAAATTGCATTTCAACTTTTGCCCAAATATTATAACTAATCTTTCAATTTGCTATATAGTTTAGAAAGTAAAATATGCAACCCAATCATAATAGGGTGTACATTGCAAAACAAAATTCTGTTCGACTCAAAAAAATATTAAATATTTATATATAATTTCATGAATTTTTGTATTTAATTTCTTCGTGAAGTAGTTGTTATATTTTTATGATATAAAACATCATATGCTTCATTTTGTAAACTAGATCAGTAATCCAAACTTTGTACAATTTTTTTTTTCTATATTAAAGAATTAATATTAGATTGATTATATAGTCTATTATAATTGCCAAAATATGTAATGATTTTAGCTTGTTTTTGTAGAACAATATGTTTCGTCTATAAAATGTTGATATTTTGTATTATATATTTTTCATTACATTAGAGTTTGCACAAATAGCTCTAATGTCTCGTGCATCTTCTTTTTTTTTTTTTTTTTTTTTTTGTCAGCCACATAACAGAATTAGCTCAAACGAGCCAATTAGAAGGAAAATTATTCGTATAGGTAATTGGAAGCGACTCCACTCTAGCTCTAATATCTCGTGTATCTATATATACTAGGTGCTTCCCCACGCAACGCGTGGGTTGTGGTGTAGTTGGCACTTTCTTGTTTTTCTTTTTGGTCTTTTCGTTTTCTCTTTTATATTATTTCGTTTTAGTTAGGCATATACGGGCTTTGCCGTCACTTTTATTTATACACTATATGTTTATACCATCGTTTAGATATGTATAATTGTGGCGTTTATTTTTTATGAATTATGAAGATATTGTTTCTTGCTTTTGAGGATCTAATCTTATCATTGACTGATATTGTTTCCAATACATTTATTGTATTATAGATTTTCTAATTAACTGCTTATGTAAACCCTTCATACGTTGATGTTACAATAATAAGTTATTTTTTTAAAATATCTTCCGTGTAAGTGATTATGTTTGTATGCCCATGTTTTGGTCTAATATCAATAAGATCGTTTTTGTTTTTCTTTAGTTGGCTTTGAAACCAATTTTGAGTTAAGCAAATAATGGGTCGAATTATGGTGTTAATAAGTAATATAAATTCTTATGTATATATATTGTATATATATTGTATATATGTGACTATAAATTTAGCTAACTAAAAAATTATGTAATATTTAAATACAATCTTGAACATATATATATATTTTTTATTTGTGGGAGGAATGTATGAAATTATTGGATAGAAGTTATTTTTGAGTTAAATAACTTTTAATGTCTTTAAAGTGAGTTAAATATTAATAAATTTTTATATGTGTTTTGAATTTTTTAAAAAGGAATACCAAGTGTTTCCTTCCAAATGTGAAGTGACATAGTATTTTAGTTTTCTTATATGATTTGATGAACTTCAATGTAAAAGTTTTCAAAGTAATAAGTACACTCAGTGATTGAATTATAAAATTTGGATAAATGTTTATTTCGATTAATCATCTGCTCTTTTAAATAAATTAAATAAGTATGTTGTTATTCCTACAAATAGGACAACATATATTATAGTTTAACCATGAAGTTAAGCAATGGAAATGGAACTTGTGATTGCAAGACAAAATGCTTATATGTTACACATTGATCATTCAAAAATTAATAGGAACATCTAATTCTCAAATAAAGTTGATTGTTTTGTTAAAACCAACCTATGCGAATTTAAATTTAACTATGCAAATTTAAAAAATAAATATGAATAGATTAGAAAGGCAAGAAATATAAAGAAATATTTTTTTATATAAATAAAATAAAAATTGAAAACAATGTTAAATATATATAATACTTTCTACATTAAAATATAGAATCAAAGTCTTACAAGTTACAACATATATGAGATATAACAACATTTGATATTGGTAGGAGAGAAGGAGAGAATGTTTACTATAAGATGGTAATCCAAATTAGATAATGGAGATGAATCTTTAAAAAATAGAAAAATGTAATATATATATATATATATATATATATATAATACTTTCTAAATTAAAATATAGAATCAAACTCTTACAACACATATGAGATATAACAACATTTGATATTGGTGGGAGAAGAGGAGAGAATGATTACTTATAAGATAATAATCCAAATTAGATAAAAGAGATAAATCTTTTAAAGTAAGAACAATGTAAAATATATATCATGTAGTCTCTAAAATTAAAATTTAGCATTAACAATTTACAATGATATTTCATTTGTCTTTTACAACCCATACAACAAAAATAAGAAATAAAAAATAACAAAAAAAAACGAAAAATGATTTGAGGTATTGTAGAAGAGAATGAGAAATGTGAAAATGTGATAGTAAAAGAATGTCAATATGAGAGAATGATAGATTGAGAGAATGCTTATTTATATGATAAGAAATGATGAAAGTTACATTTAGAACTATGGAGTTACAATAATAATTTATTGTGTTTGAATAAAATTGAGTGGTAGAATATGATTAATGCATAATTTATTTTATTTTCAGTTATAATTTTATTTTAATGTGTGAGTTAAATTTATTGTGTTTATTGGGTCTTAAATATTGTTTAAAGCAATTAGAAAGCAAATAAAAAAATAAATAAAAATTAGAAAACATTAAATGAAAATCAACCAATAAGGAGAGACAAAAAGCTTACTTTTATATACATGATATATTGCTTTAAACTTTGAAATGGGAAATACATTATAAACAATAATTTTGCATGAGAAATATATTAATTTCGCCAACCAAAATATGAATATAAGTTTACCCAACCAAAACAAATAAAAAATGTTAAAATTTAACCAAAAATATTTTCTCTTGAAAGATAAATAAGTTAGTAGTAGGAATGAATTAATGTACAATTATTGGATAGGAGTTACATTTGAGTTAAATGGAGTTATATGTCTTTAATTATAAATAAATATTTTAATTTTTTATAACCTAAAATAAAAGGAATACCAAGTGGCTGAATCAAAATTCACATGATTTGGTTGTTTGTTGATATAAACTCAACACTTACACATAATACTTCAATATAAAAAAATATTACTTTTTAAGTGACACACTAAATTAGTTTTCTTATAAAATTATATGAATTCTTCAATCTCAATAATTTTTAAAATCCCAAGGATAACTTATATTTTTTTGGTTTTCACTCATCAATTTATCTTATAGTGCTAGATTTCATACTAATGGTTTCATCTTTAGAGAATTTAGTGAAATGATATTTTATTTTTATATTTAAGTTCCAGTTGAATATGTTTTGTTTTTTGGATCATTTTTTTATCTTGATTAAAAGACACAAAAAACCAATTGTTTAATTATGTTCTTTTTGTTTTCAGAAACCTCAAATCATAAAAAAATATATATATTATATTGATCTCTGCAGATTTATCAATTGGATCACAAAACAAAATAGTTTTTATAAATGGATAAATGGATAATTATATTGATCTTTATTAATTATTAAAAAATGATACATGAATATGTGAGATAACCAGAGACATAATAGATAATTACATATGGATCATTTCAACTTTATGATCTTATTATGTGGTGAATATTGTAAGGAAGTATGAAAATAATGACTTATAAGATGTTAATATAAAATAGAAAATGGAGATAAACATTTTAAAAGATTAAAATAAATATATAAGATATACATATCATACAAACTCTAAAACTAAGCTTTTACAATGATATTTGATTTGGTTTTTTATAACCCATACAACAACAATAACAAAAAAAATACAAAACAAAACAAAACAAAACAAAAAAGAGATTTGAGAGTAGTGGAAGAAGATGAGAGAATGAAAGTGTGATAGACTAAGAGAATAAGATAATGAGTATTAATAGGAAGAGAAATGATGAAAAATTGCATTTAGAAAAATGAGAGTTACAATTCTAATTTATTGTTTTGTTTTAATACAATTAATTAATACAATTTAGTGGAAAAATAAAGTTAATGCATAATTTATAGGGAGAAGGTATAAAAATTTCAGTTTTATATTATGTGAGTTAAATGTGAAAATTAATTGTTTTTAAATTTGTGTTTTAATATAATTTTTTTTGTTAAAATTGCATTGCCAAGTGGACCAATAAGGAGAGACTGAAACTCTACTTTTATATATATGATTTTTTTTCGTTGTATAAGAATTTACACTTTTATTTGCTAATTACTCCATTTAACTGATATTCCATGCATCTAAATGAAACATTAGACCACCTCCAATGGGATTTTTTAAGAGGGCTTCTTAAAGTAATCAACAAATGTTTCAGAATTCAGGTCATGTTTAACCATTTCCCCGGAAAAGATATGAGTAAGATATTATTAAATATTAGCTGCGGAAGTCACTGTAGTATCAACATTGTGTCTTATGTTCACCTTTAAATCTTGGTGAGTTACAGACAATTTGATCTTCCTTTTTAAGTTCATGTCTGTTGCGGTTTGCCTTCTTCTATAAGAAGATGGACCATAGATTTGACGACTTCGTTGTGGACAATACCTGATTTCTGGAAAACACAAACGTGAAGAGAGAGAGAGAAAAGAGAGTTTAGTCCTGAGTACTTACTTCACCAAGTAGATCAAACAAAGGATTGAACAAGTAACCTCGGGTTTTCGGATAAGATCTCTGAGAATGGAGTGGAGGGTTAACCGAAGCTCTTTGAACAAAACAGCAGTTTGAGCTGGTGCTGCTAGCTTCAACCATCCATCAATGGTTACTGATCCACTCTGTAACGAAAGATACAAGTTTTAAGATAAAGAGGACATAGAAAAAGTATCCAACAGAGATTGTATAATAACAAACCAAGAGCCAGCCATATATTAGAATATCCAACATGCATCGTCAAATCGTTTCCGAAACATAGGTGCCAAGACTTTTCAAAGAGTTTTAAGATGTAAAGGACATTAAGATCCAGGATCTCTGAGACAACACAATATGGCTAATTGTACCTGATGATGAACATTGATCGAGCCGCCAAAAAGTAGAATGGAGAAAGGAGAAACAATGGTTGTATCTCGCAAATATACCTTGTTTGTTTCGACCTACATGATACAATATTTACCTATGATTAGATGGTTACGAATTCACACCAGAATCTACCTGGTAACATCAAATTAAATAGCAAAGTATAATTCTAGTCCAATACATACAAAGCTAAGTCTGAAATTCTGAGGCTCGTAGATCATAAGTATTAAAAGTAAAATCAAATGATTCACATATTAAAAAATTAGATTACCTTCTCAAGGAATACAAGGAAAGGGTATTGAAATGCTTTGAAGTTGCTATTTATAGAAGATGGATGGATATGAACTTCTCTTCTGCCATCGTACCATGCCGAGTAGCTCTTTGTTTGGTTTCCTTGCTTTGTCAAACTGTTAAACGCTGTCTCTGTAATTCCTTTATCACTGGCTGCTATATTAGGATATAGTCCTGCGCATAGTATAGCCTGTACATATTGACAGCTGAATTCATTTACCCACCAAATAGATAATGACATAGAACCTCCTTTACAATTGTATTATAGATTCTTGGCAACACGAGAAAGAATCCGAGCAGAAGAGCACCAGGTGTACTTTACCTTAACAACTTCAGGTTGTTGTGAATACATATTGAAAGGTTGAGTTGGGTCAGAAAACCAGACATCAAGATTCTCTTTTTTTCTCCCCGAAAACTATGATAATAAACAAAGAGATTCCTGATCAGATTTTATAAAATAAACCTACAGCCTTCTTTCTGCCCAACCTTACAAATATGATAAACCTCATTGAGCTGTACCGTAAACTTGAGAACTATCATTTCAATGTTCTTGTAAGATCAGACTCTCAATCACATACACCACAATCACATGCATAATGCAAAATGTTTCAGATGGGGTTAGATAAGTTACCTCTCCTGTTTTAGGAAGATTGATGAGCCCGATATCGGCTAGTAATGTGCCAAATTGTACTCTCATGTCTCTGATAATTGTGACAAAACAATAATAAGATTTGAAGGATGAAGACATAAATAGCGTAAGCCTTCGTTCAGTTTTAAAAAAAAAAAAAATACAGGGACTCGTGCATATAATGAAAAAATTCCCACTACGACGTAAATTAAGATACTTAAACAAATGACTGCTATCTCCCGTCAAACTACGTTTACATATTAAATCATGTTTCGATAAACATAATTGTTTAGCTTTCTAAATTTTCCAAATAGTAAGTCAGACGACCTCAAAACTGAAGGTTATTACACTCAACTGGATAAACATCAAATTTCAATAATTTAATGGAGATCTGTCGTAGAAAGGTTAAATGTACCTGATCATCCGCATCACTGAGCTGCTCAAGAACTTTGATTCACAGAACCTCTGTGCAGCTTTCATTCCCCGCTGAAGAAATCACAAACACATAGAGAATGTCATTATGCTTGATTAACGCTGTGCTAAAATAGACCGGACATAAACTCAGTATCAGTGGATTTCAATCCATCCATGCTTTATTCAGTTGTTCAATAAACAGCTCATTTATCCCTTTTATCACATACCTCTTGCAGTATCTTCACCCATTTATCGTATGCAACCATCATAAGGAGGTGATCAGATTGTCTGTCATTGTTGTTTAAATCACTCGAGCTCACCAGATTGTCAGACAAAAGAGCAAGTTTTACCCGGTCGACATTTTGCTTCTAAGAAAATAGAGTTAGTTAACAAACTCCTTGTCCAAATCAGCCAAGTTCTAAGAAAGTAAAAATGTACCTCATCTTTGGGATATATAAATGGCGATTTGTAGCTCAAGAAAGCAGCGATCGAGAGAATAGGTGATAAGCAACCAAATATTCCACCATATAACAGCATCTGCAAATTATCAAACATCAAGTCATAACGGGTGGAAATAATTATATGATGCAACCTAGGCAGCCTTTTTCTTAAGAAAGTGAAAGAGAATACATGATGAGATGAGGCAAGATGTTGTGAGGAGAGGATAAAACATATATATGAGAGTCAGTGACCAAGGCCTCCAACTCGGCAATTTTTAGCGCAACAATAATGTTACAGAAGCAAACCTTTCCAATTAACACATCAACAGGAAGCTTTGCTAAATGATGCCCAAGTGGTGTCAACTCTTCATCCCCTTCAACAGCACCAACCTAAAGTATACAGGGTTCATAAGAGAGAGCTTAGCACAAAAACTCTTAAAAGGTATGCAAAAATCTCGTTTTGATCGCCATCAATGGGAACTAAAATGAGGGGATTCAAAAAGCATAACATAAACCCTAAGGCTACAATAGAATAGAGATTAATCAGCCACACTGCAGAAAAACCTAAAGCACATCAGCTATATGTCCAAATGACAGGTTGGATTATCAAATATGACTGATCCCAGGAACTTAAGAGTTCTACAGAGAAAAGGCTTCTATCCATTACATATTACCTCGTGTAACAATGAAATTGCAGAGGTCATAGCACCTTCACTCGGAGGTTCCAACGCCTAAAGACAGTGAATATAAATCAGTATAAGATGGATAACGATATCTATTTTTTCACCAAAGATGGTGTCACTTGCCTTGGACAGAAAAGGCTTAATATGACCCAAGCCAAGCAATTTGATTTGTAGACATAATTCTACTAATGGCATCCGCAACATCTCAGGAACCTTAAAATCAGTGTGGAACCGATGAGTTAAATGGCTAAAACCAAGTTAACAAGAGACCAGGAAAGGACCTATAAAAAACACCTGATAGGGACGCATTAGCGTCTCGAACCTATAGCGTGTGTACAATGAAAAGCAAATCCCAGGTTTGACGCGTCCAGCTCTTCCGGTTCTTTGTCTTGCATTTGCTTGAGATATCCAATCTTCCACCATGCTTGACAATTTCTAAGATAAAAAAATAATTGAGAACCAAACTGACATCTCAGAGACAAAACACAATGATAGGCAATCATGCAGACATATACAAAAATGTAATTAAACAGAACTTATAAATCCATACAGGTTAATTCATATATCAAAATACCGGACACCAATCTTGAAACCAGGTTAATAGTTAAGGGGAAACATCTAACTATAAAATGCTCAACTCATATTCAAAAAAGTTATGGAGTTCAAACGGGGAAAGGAAACAAACATAAAAGATTAGATGGTCTACAAGCATCGTCGTAGAAGGAAAATGCAATGGATTGACTAGCATTTGGAATACCTTCTGTGGATTATAGCGATTTTCCTTGTGTTTGCCACTGTCAATCACATACACCACATCATCAATTGTTATACTAGTCTCCGCAATATTTGTAGCTGCAATAACCTGAACATAAGAGATGATGCAAAAGATGAATCAGATTAGCTTTGCAGAGGTCCATGGCTCCATAAAACCTATACTGTATATTATATACACATAATACAACTATCAACAAGACCAATACTGACGATGTAATTCTTTTGTTAACCTGAATACGGTAAGGGAAAAGTTGTCTCTGGAACATATCACTGAAATTCATATGCTAGCGGAAATAAAGGAAATATGTAGTAGCACGAAATGAGACAAAACTCTTATAACCGAAAAAAAAAAATGCATCAAAATTCAACACATTCAACCTAGAACGCCTTACAAATTTAGATAGATTTCCAATAGAAAACATGTAAAAGCAAGGCATTAAAGATAAAGCCATAAAACTGCACGACTGAACTGAAATGGATGAAAAGTGACACACTTCCTGGTTAGTCGACATCTAAACCAGAGATAGCAATAGTGCAACAGATTATATGGATGTCACATAATATTACCTTTCGTATGCCTTTAGGGGGGCGAAGAAACACCTTTCTCTGTTCTGTAGATGCAATAGAAGAATGTAGAGGAAGAAGCCAATCGCCAGACGGTCCACGAAAACGATAGGAAGCAGATAGTCTATCAAGTAACATGTAAATTTCTGACACTCCCTGTTATTAAACCAAAATATATCAAGCCAAAGCGATAGAGAGGATGAGTGAATCTCATTAACATAATATATCTCAGTATCAGCTTACAGGCAAAAAAATTAGAATGGCCCCTTCCTCACAAGTGTCATCAATGTGGCATATCAACTCTTCAAGAAGCTCGTAGTCAATTATATCCTCATTTAACCTTTTCTACACAACACTCACAAGTTGTTTGGACTCAGAATAACTGGGTGAATAAGAAGACCAGGATAACTAAGTGAATAGGTAACAGAAGCTCAAAGTGGCCGTACCATATTTTGTTGTGTTTGGTCACTGTATGAGTTGTAATTACTGGAAACATAAAATGGGTTAAGACAGTCCTCCGAAAGCAAATAATCGTCGCCCCAGCCAGCCAATACAAGATTCTTTTTTCCCCTACGGTCATTTACAGAACCAAGCTGCAGACATCAAAACCATTTATTAACTACACATAATCATAGCTTTTCCAGTGCAAGCTAAATGAGAGTACAGTATATCAACAGTACAATCTAAATTTCAAAATCATATAACACACATGTGATCAAAAGGCGTTCACATATTACAATCATGGAAATGTAAAGGCCATTCAATGTTAGGCCCCACAAAAAGACGAAGAACTTTGTACAAGTCCTTCAACCTGGACGTAAACTTTTTCTGCAAATACAGTAAGATTATCCATATGAATGAAACATCCCTTGGGTAAAAAAATTTCCCAAACACAAAATCGGAAGAAAACTCATTAGTCAAGGAGTGCAAAATTCTAAGCAGCTGCATCGACCTATATTTAGTTCTGCTAAGGAAAAGCTCAACTGATGCAGGCTCTTTAAAGTAAGTGAATGGAAGAGATGCCCAAAAAACATGGGAGTTGCTGGTCAAAGTGAAAAGGGGATCACAGAAGTATACAGATGATGTGTCTGATACGAATAATCCAAGTACCTTTCCTTTAATAGATGTATCAGATCTTAGCGCAGCAGGAGAATCTGGAGCAACAAGGTAGTTAATTCTCTCATAAATCTCTTCCAGGAAGTGGGTAGTGACTGGATGTGTTCGTCCTTGAGCAGTAATCACAGGACAGTGACCAAAATATCTTGAGAATAGATCAGCGTCAACAGTAGCAGACCTGAACAGGATCAAAAACATAGATTAATATGATTTTTACTTAACTATTTACATCTGCCTTCAAAAATAAAAGCCACGAATACGTACATAAGGATAACTTTCAATTTACGTGATGTATTATCGCATGATTGCTTCTCAATCAGGCTCTTCAAAATAATGAGAAGAAAATCACCCTGAAATGGAAATAAGAAAAATGTTCACACCCACAAGTTGATGTTAAGAAAAGATTGAAAGGCAGTCCCCTGTCAGATTGTTAAACGCTTGCAAAACGTGAAATACAAATCTAGCATTCTTTTCTTTATGGAAAGAGGAGACTGAGATAATTAAAATGGTTAACAGCACAAAAATAAATTGGAAGCAAAATGAGTGGCTCCATTATTCTTAAGTAGAGTCAAAAGAAGCCAGAAGAGAGAGAGGTGGTGAAAAAGGTGTAGACCACCAAGGATACAAGCTTTTGGTCTTCACGTTGTAAAAATTTAAATATATAGTAGAGTGTCACTATAAGAGCACATTTTAAAATTTAATACTAAAATCCAGTTTTCATTGGTAACAGGTTCTCATATCCTAGTGATGCATTAGATGATGTTATGTAGAACCCTGTATTGTATATCTATTTTTCTTAACAATGATGAAATTTATGGCTTAGTCTGAGCTAATGAAGACTCACCAAAAGAGACCGCTCATGCACTTCATCGACTATAATATGTGTAACATCGTTCAAGGTTTTATCCCCCTGAAAGGTGTGCACAAACGAGCAAACAGAAAAAAAAAACAATAAGAGAGAATGCTGATTATAATCTCATAAATGTGGCTTCTTATTATGCTATACAAAAAAAAGCATAAAATGTTACTCTTTCTCAGTAGCATAAAACACTATAGCACGTAAGAGGAATTATTTGCTTGCAAGAGCTTATTGATAGAAATAGGGGACTTACAGCGAGTTTCCTCAGTAGAATGCCAGTAGTACAAAACAGCAGCCTCGTCTTGTCACTCCTGAACAAATATATAAATATCCCAAGGTAAATTTGCTTAATTCACAACTCCAATGAATATTATGGAAAGTAAAAACAGGAAACCCATATAAGCTCGTAAAATAATACAAAAAAAATCTCAAAATTAAGGGGCAGACCTTGCACTTTCAAGACGAACTTGATACCCAACCAAGGAGTCATCTGAGCCTGGAGAGGATTCACAACGCTCATCAGCAACTCTTTGAGCAACAGAGATAGCCTAGACCATATTACCCAGTTAATAGCAGAAGCAAAAATTAAAAAGAAATCTGCAGGGCTACACTAAATGACATCATTACGCTTTGCAGAAATAAAAGGACCAACAAGAATAAAAGAGATTGTAGTTTACGTCAATATGAACCAAACAAGAAATTCAACCATGCCCCAAATTAATAATATCGTCTAATATATAACAATATCACATCTGAACACCGAGATACTCACTGCTATACGCTGAGGTTGTGTGCATATAATATTACAGTATCCACCATGCCCCGAATCAATCATATCATCCAATATATATTGAGGAACCTGGAATAATGTTGCACAGTTAGAAATAACTCAAAGCTTTAAGCTGGAAGATAAATTCAGTAATAAAGGAGCAAACAGCAAGCATTTTATCAACAGTAAGTAACAGGGAGCAGCTGGCGAGACCAAACCTGTGTAGTTTTTCCAGAGCCAGTTTCTCCGCATACCACCAAGACATCTTTTTCTCTCAGATGCTGCAGTATGCCATTCTTCACTTCAGATATAGGAAGCGCAGTTCTAGTTTTCAACATGTCCTGCAAAAGAATAGTAGGATGACTGTAAGAGCTGCAATAACACAGATCTGACATGCTGACAACACAGTCCTATACTTCTTACTGCAACAAACTAATCTAATCTGATAAGCTTTATAAATACATAACTGTAAGGCATAAAATTAGCTACATGAACGACATTCTTTACCATCTAGAGCCAAACTTCTGTGCAAACATAAGAATATTCTACCTTGTACTTCTGCGTTCTCTTTTTGTTTTCGTGTTTTTGTTGGAGAGAGAAACACTCAGCTTCTATATAAGATTCTCCTGTAACACAGCAAAATGGAGGATTATATCCTGCTAATAAATTTTTGGCAGTAAAATCCAGAGTTAAATTATTTTAGTACAACCATACTTTTAGCTCTGCGGTTAGATTGGACTAGACCCAAGTCATCTTTCTCTTTGACATAGGAGTCTACCAATGGAAGTGCATCCTCAATGCCACTCGACGAAGCAGGCAAACTGAAATTGTCCTCCTCAAGCAACCTATCAACAAAATTAGCTCTTCGGTCTTCTTCTCCTGTGCTTTGTATGGTACACAACAATTCCTCTGTAGAAGCTCAAAGCAACTGTATTAGATTAATAAAGATATGCATATGCCAAACAGAACCTAATCTATTTTACATTAGAATGGTCACACTAGATATACGCTAAATTTTTAGCACATGATTATGTCGTGTTCCCTCCATTTTATTCATATGAGGTAAAATTTTCAATTAATAGTGATGCTCTAATTGACAGTCAAAATGTTTTGAACAAATAAATACCAAAACTCTCATGCGAAAATAAATGTTGTAGAGTTACAATTCCAAAAATGTTTATAGCCCCACATTTCCTGGACTAGTGAGAAAAAAAATTGTTTTCAAATAGGATATGTCAATGTCAACATAAATAGAAGTGGAGAAGATATCTTACTGCAAAGTTTATTGGATAAAACAAAAGAGACGAAATAAATGAAATCACCTTGTTTCCAGTTCAAAACTAGAGAGGCATAAGGCTCCATAATTGCAAAGTGGACAGGTAAATCAGAAAAGAGCTTATGAAGAGCAAATGCCGCAACTTTGTTTTGTGCATCCTGTCACACACAAGTTCACAAGATATTAGTACACTGATCATATGGTCAACATATTTATCAGGCACCAATGATTATTTCCAATCAACAGCTTACAACTTGGATAAGGTTCATAATCAAACCCAAAACTTTGAGCAACGGTGTTAACCAAATAATAGTGCACTAAAGATTCTTGTTTACTCAGAAGTCAGAATTTGGCAATCAAGGAGTTTAACTGGAACTTTCTTGGGAGAATATATATCCCTAACTACATTTAGTCACGAGACCCTAGCCAGATACACTTTCACATCTTACTAAAAGAATATAAATTTTAAAACATGGATTAAACGAGTACCTCGATGGATTCAAAGTTGTCATCTTTATGAGGAAGTTGAAGAGTTACCAGACCCCCGGCTTGTCTATTTTTACCCCGTCCACTGGCTTTGCGCAGAATACTTACAGTATAAGAGAAATTCCTTCCTTCACCGGTTACTTTACTGAACTTTGGTGCTTCCCACCCTGATCTTTGACACAATTGATGAAGAAATGCCTTCGGGATCTTTTGCACCTCACCCTGTAAATTTTATATGTTAAATAGATAGTCGACCAAAAGAAGCCGGCCAGTATTAAAGCTTTCAATAGAACAAACCAAGAAGAAAAGGGACCAGGGGAATAACCAAGCTTACACGTTAAAGCCAAAGAAGGAAATTCCATATCTATTAAGACTACTTAGAACTCACTTAATCATTATGTCAGCATATGTGAATGTAACAAAATGAAAAATTAAGAAGCAAGCATATGCGCACTAAATGCATTGAGCACCTTTACTTGCAACAGCATTTTGAAAGTAAATTATCCTAGAATCTTGTTTGATGAAAGAGTTACCTTCTTCCAGATGCCGTCTAGTTTCCCGAGATTCTTCTCACTGCGTAGTTCTCTCATCTTCTCCTCCTTCTGCAATTCCAGAAGTTCATGGGGTGAAGCTTCAGAAGGCGGAATTTCTTCAAAGAATGTATCGCCAAGCTCCACGTCCTCTGAATCCTCATCCGATGCAACTAAATCTTGTCCCGAGGAACTTGAGGGAAGAACTTTAGGTTCAATTTCCTCGGACTCACAGCTCCCAGCAGGATTGGCATCCAAGGTCGAGTTATCTACCAGCTGAAAAGAGGTATCGTCAGCATCAACTGACTCATTAGTGTTATCGGGCATTGGACAGGTTAATTCTTGTTCTGTAGCACTTTCAAAAGCATGTTCACGCTGAAATTCAGATTCCAACGTTGCTTCTGATAGCCCTGCAAAATAAACTCATATAGCTCATGACATGCTGCACCAGGTCAAATGATAGACTGATTGATTACTAAAAGATTGAACTTAACCAAGATCAGATATCTCTTGCTTGAGCTTGCGAATGGCTAGGCCTGCTTGCTCCTGTCCTTTTTTATCACGCTTCTGCTTTGCTTTCATAGCATTTGATCTTGCCGTATAATATTCTTTGGCAATCACATCAAAAGGCCTCGGACCGGATACCTAGTGTGATTTGTGGAATCAAGATATCACAGTAGAGAGAGACATAAAAACCGGGAAGAAAGACCAATATGGTGTGCAAAATAACTGATTGAAGTTTGTAGTTTCACATAATCATCATAAGCAGATGAATAAAGGTTCCACTTTTACCAAATGGAGAAAAAAATATATTGATAACAGGTTGCCACAACCAGAGCCGTAAAAAAATACGAAAACGAGAAAAGTAGCTTTACGAAACTTATGCCATGACAGATAACCTTAACTCACATAATACCGTTTTGAGAGAAACAACAATTCATGATCCAAATTCAAGAGCTTCCAGATATTTACAGTTTTGTAAAGGTTCAAAATCATTTAGGGGATATTTACCCTTGTGCAAGATGCGTGAAAGCTAACATACAAGGAAATTGCAAAAGTGTAACCACATCACATCCATTAAGGAACAGGTCTCACTCATAGTCTACCATATTCCATTTTGGTGATATAATGGAAAAAAAGAGCCTGGAAAACAACTTGATTTACCTTCCTGCTGGAGTCAATACCATCAACCTCATCTTCCCAACATTCCAGTTCTTCCTGCAAATTTGATTCAATGAGCAAATTAATCTGTGAATAAAATTTTGCTTTTATTTACGCTTTCAGATTATTTTCTAACTCTACCCAAGACTTTGTGGCTAGAACTATCATGTATTAAGCTTAAACAAACCGCTTCTTGATTAAAGCATTATATATGAGTACCTCTTCCTGTCTCATCATATACTGACGGATCCAATCAGCTTGAGATGATTTACTAGAATTAAGAGCTTCTTCTTCATCTTTCTTACCCTTCACTTGAACTAAAACCTCAGGCTTCTCCTCCTCTACCTGGACCGAAGAATAAGCAGAATCATTCCAATCTTCCCTGGAGATCGATATCACACCAACAGAACCACCTGCAACACCAATGGGAAGGTAAACGCATCAATACACGACAAGTGTAAGCGTTTACGTGTACGTAATTTTATCCATACCTGTGGTAGGAAAGCGAGGAGCTCCAGTAGAAAGCTTCACTGGCAACTCATGACTCGGCAAGTTCAAGCAAAGCCAATCAAGTGCAGCCTCAAACGTAGCTCCATCCTTAACATAAATAATTCACATTGTATCAGAAACAGACATTTTTCAAAGTGAAAATTGTAACAAAGGCGAGAAAATGGTGAAAGAGTTTTACTCTAAGAGAAGAGAGAGCGAGCTCAATCTGATCATCAACGAAGCCTTCGCAAGAGAGCTTCTCATAGACATTAGTGAGTTTCTTTGTCTTTTGAGCCTTGGAGAGCGAATTACTGACAGGAGCCGGAACCGAAGGACCGGAGCGGCCAGAGTTGAGTAATAGCCGCCGCAAACGATCTTCGTTCTCCGCCGAAATCTGAAGCTTAGGGCCTGAAGAAGGTTTTTGATAATTCGATTTCGATGATGAAGAAGAAGCAGCAGCTTTGTTGCTTTGCTTCTGAGGTTTCTTCTTCGGAGCCATTCTCTTCGGAGTTTGCCTCTCGTCCCGTCCGATCAAAACGGAACCTTGAAGACGGAGAGGAATATTTTTGGGCCTAATGGGCTTTATATTCTTCAGACCCAAGTAGTATCGTTATTTGTTTTTTCTCTCAAATGTAGTTATCGAAACCGAACGATCGTTAACCGAACCAAACCATAATCACTATAACCAAATTTAATCACAATTAACAGCAAATCAATTACTTTCATATCACACAAGCATTGCAATTACAGAAAATACATATATTTAAAATTTTATATTGAAGCTTTCTAACAGAACAATTTAACTAAAATTCAAGAAAACATTAATATATAGAGCTTTTTTTTTTGGGGCTAAATATAGAGCTTATATATATATATACTAGATTAGGACATGCTCGATGCGGCGATTTTAAAAATGTCTACTAAAATAAAATTTTAAAAGAATATAATATATTTTCCAAAAATAAATATATAAATATTCTTAGTTAGAGATAAGTTTTTACTTTAATACACTTATTTATATTTTTATATTTTAAAATTATAATTACAATCATTACAATACAATAATTTAAAGCTACATTATCAGCCACCAAAACTTTTTTCAAACATTAATCATTATGAATATTATTACAGGAGGTCAAACCCAGGACCAAGCAGATGAGTAGCTAGTCAACCAAGGACTAATATTATCAAATTTCAAAAATGTTTCGCAAATTATTCATGTTTTACATGGAGTTAACTCGTCAAATTAGAATACACGTACAATTTTACTATATATTTTACCACTAAAAATATGTTCTTACATTGAAATATATTTTATTGTTAAAGTTTGCTTTTTATCGCCACCTATAAAATGATTTTGTGAATAAGTTAAACCAATTTTTGTTCATTTACTTTTAATCCGACATAGTTTATTTTCACCGCTAAAATTTGTCTGTGACAGTTTGTATAAGCACTAAAGTATTTCCTTAAAATTGTTTACTCAAAAAATGTTGTGGATAAAAGAAAACAATATCTACAATTTTATTACCAACCCAATAAAATTTGAGAAATTGAAAGATAATTAATTTGACATAATAAAAATTAAAAATTAAAAATTATAAGCAAGATATGATATATGAGTCTTTAGATAACTTAGAGATATAAAATATTTAAAAAAAAAAAAAGAATAAACAAATATTGATATTTAGTAGATTTCCATTTTGCAATAGGTTTAAAAATTTTACTTTTTAATATTTAGTTTTTGTAATATTTTAGTAAATTTAGAATTGACACATGTCAATACAAGTAACATGTGTCATGATCTTGTTAATGAATAACTTTGACATCAAGTTAACTTGACATAATAAAAATAAAAATTGAAAATTATAAGCAAGATGATATATGAGTCTTAGATAATTTAGATATATAAAATATTAGAAAAGAAAGAATAAACAAATATTGATAGTTAGTAGATTTCTTTTTTTTTACAATAGTTTTAGAACTTTTACTTTTTTTTAGTTTTTTAATGTTTTAGTAATTTTAGAATTAGCATGACACATGTCAACATATTATTGATCACAAATAACACGTGTCACGATTTTGTTAATGTGTAAGATAATATATGAGTCTTAGATTATTTAAATATATAAAATAATTTTATAAAAAGAATAAACAAATATTGATAGTTAGTAGATTTCTTTTCAACAATAGGTTTAGAACTTTTACTTTTAAATTTTTAGTTTTTTTAATGTGTTAGTAAATTTAGAATTAACATGATACATGTCAACATATTATCGATATAAGTAACACATATCACGATTTTGTTAATGAGTAAGTTTGACATCAACCGTATATAAAAATTTAGTAATATAATAATAATAAAGTTAATTTTATTATTATAATTTCATTGACGGAACCGAACTGAACCAAACTCAAATGCAAACCAACCCAAAATTAGTGGCTCTTTCGTGTAGAAATTAGAAAACTTCGAACCGAACCGAACCGAGCCGAGTACACTCTCTATTTTAGACCATCTTTAATCCAGAACCGGTAAAGATTGCTCAGAAAACAAAACAAAAATTATTTTTATTACACATTTTTATTTATTATTTATTTTTAAAAATATATGCCAATAAATGAATGACACCTGTAAAGAACCGTTTCTCAAAGAATTCTCAAAATTCTCCAGCAAGTAACGATTACTCTCTCTTAACTTTTCTCTCTCATATTTTTATTATTTTTTTAACAAGAGTAACACCATGAGTAACCCCACTAAAGAGAAAAGAGAAAACCTCTGTTTCGTCTTTCTCCATAATCTCTCTCTAATCCTTCAAGAGAAAAGAAAAAGGAAAACCCTAATTAGCTTGTGTTCTTGTTCTTTCGCCATGGAAGAAGACGGCAAGATCGTCCCCAAGTTGCCAATCCCAGGCAAGAGAAATATACTAATCACCAGTGCTTTGCCTTACGTCAACAACGTACCTCATCTAGGAAATATCATTGGTTGTGTTCTAAGCGCTGATGTCTATGCTAGATACTGTCGTCTTCGTGGCTATAACGCGATATATATATCTGGAACAGATGAATACGGAACTGCAACAGAGACAAAAGCTTTAGAAGAGAATTGTACACCAAGAGAGATCTGTGACAAGTACCATGCAATTCATAAACAAGTTTATGATTGGTTTGATATAAGTTTCGACATGTTTGGTCGGACTTCAACTCCTGAACAGACAATAGTTTGCCAAGACATCTTCAAGAAGCTGTGGGAAAACGAGTGGATTTCAGAAGATACTATGAAACAGCCTTACTGTGATACATGCAAGAAGTTTTTGGCTGATCGTCTTGTTGAAGGTTTTTGTCCAACTGAAAACTGTAATTACGATTCTGCTCGTGGAGATCAATGTGAAAAGTGTGGAAAGGTTTTGAATCCTATTGAGCTTATAGATCCTAGGTGTAAGGTGAGTTTTTGCTTCTCTCCTTTATGATTTGTGTTGTTGATTTGGCTTTTCTTAGTAGTGATTAATTGATTTGTCAAACAGGTTTGTAAAACCACACCTGGATTTCGAGACACGGACCACTTGTTTCTTGAGCTTCCGTTGCTGAAAGATAAGTTGAAAAAGTATGTTGAAGAGACATCAGTTACTGGATCTTGGAGTCGAAATGCTATTCAAACGACAGATGCATCTCTTAAGGACGTGCCTGAATCGGATGAAAATGAGGGGCTTAAGAAGAGATGTATTACAAGGGATTTAAAGTGGGGAGTTCAAGTTCCACATGAGAAGTATAAGGAAAAAGTCTTCTACGTTTGGTTTGATGCTCCTATTGGTTACGTTTCGATAACATCATGTTACACATCTGAATGGGAGAAGTGGTGGAAGAATCCTGAGAATGTTGAGCTTTATCAGTTTATGGGGAAAGACAATGTGTTTTTCCACACTGTGTTGTTTCCTTCAACGCAGCTTGGAACTGGTGAAGATTGGACTATGATGAAGACAGTTAGTGTGACTGAGTATTTAAACTACGAAGACGGCAAGTTCTCTAAAAGTAAAGGTGTTGGAGTGTTTGGTAATGATGTCAAAGATACAAATATACCTGTCGAAGTGTGGAGATACTACTTGCTGACCAACAGGCCTGAGAAGTCTGATACAGATTTTAAATGGAACGATTTGAGAACAAAGCTTCACGACGAGTTGTTGAGTAATCTTGGAAACTTTGTTAATCGAGTTCTGAGTTTTATAGCAAAGCCTGAAGATAAAGGAGGTTATGGATCTGTCATTCCTGATGCTACTGATCCTGAATCTCATGATTTTACTAGATCACTTGTGAAAAACGTTGGAACATTGGTGGAAGAATATGTTGAAGCTATGGAAAACGTTAAGCTCAAGAAAGGGCTTCAAACCGCAATGACCATATCGAAAGCAGGGAACACATACTTGCAGGATACCAAATTTTGGAAACTCTACAAAGAAGATAAACCTTCTTGTGCAGTTGTTGTAAGAACTGCTGCTGGTTTAGTACACCTTCTTGCGCGATTATTAGAACCTTTCATGCCATCTGTTTCTCGTGAGGTCAGTTTTTTTTTTCAGAAACGTTGATTCTGTTTAGACTTAGTAGAATATGCTAAGCGTGATTAGTATTGTCTCTTGTGTTTTGTAGGTGTTTAAACAGCTAAACTTGCCACCACAATTTTCACTCTCGGACGAAAAAGGAGAGGTATTACAAGCAAGTAGACTTTGGGAGATTCTGCCTCCTAGCCACAGGATTGGAACACCTCAAACATTGTTCAAGAAATTGGAAGAGGAAGAGATGAACCATTACAGAGAAAAGTTTGCTGGAAGTCAAGCTGATAGACTTGCTAGGGATGCAAACGGTACTGGAAGACCTCGATAGGCGGATGATCGTGAAGTCAATCTTTCTCTTTAAGGAAGGCATCTGGTTTTCTTTTAAAATTGTGTTCTTTATTTTCTTCGGTGTTTGGTTTGTGTCTTCTTGTGTTTGTGAGAATTCAAAAAATGTTTATCCATATGTCACTGTTGTGATTTACAAAATTGACACTTAAAGATTAAAATAAAATTGGTAATGCAATTAGGAGTTTCTACTGTTTACTAATAATACTGGACATTGTAAAGAGATTAGGAAACAAGAAGTAGTTGGCAAGTCAACTTCTAAAAGTACTTAGAATGGTTTTGTCTTCACCTTGACACAATGGTAATCAAATCTATGCCTATAATTTGCTGTAAAAGCAAAGAAACCAAACGATTTCTACCAAACATTAGCAATACAATACCTTCTCCTCTATCTATTGTTCCATTATGGATATAGACGAGATGGAAGAAAATAATCATGCCGAGCAACATCATGTTGATACATCTCGTCCTTTTAGCTCGGTTAAAGAAGCTGTTGCCATATTTGGCCAACGGATTATGCTACCGATACAAACTCAAACCTTAAACTCTAAACCGGCAAGTCCTATTGCTACTCGTAGCGTCAGCCAGGCCGCTAAACCAAGAACTCCTGTTGCTAGTCCTAGTATCAGCCAGACTGCTATATCGGTAAGTCCTATTGCTCGTCCTAGTATCAGCCAGACCACTTCTTTACCATCTTCTCCATGGAAGCAACGCTCCTTGTTGCCCTCTTCTCCACAAGGTCCAAAAGAAGAGATCATGGATGTTTTGAAGAAGCTTGAAGCTGAGATAACGGAAACAAAGACAGAGGTGAAGATGTTGAAGGAGAGAGAGTCAGAGACAGAGGTGGCTTTGGCTACTTTAAACGCCGAGCTACATAAGAACATGTCAAAGATGGCGAAAGCCGAAGCTGATGCAGCAGGGAAGAGCGCAGCAGCCATGACCAAATCTGTGAGCTTCAAGGAACCGAAAGAGAAAGAAAGCGGAGATGAAGAGAGGAGGAAGGAGCTGACGAGGAGGATACAGAAAGAGTATCCTTCATTGGCTCAGATACTTGAGAGTAACAAAGGAAACAGAGATGGGTATTTTGCGAAAACTACAAAGAAGAAGAAGAAGAAACCTATCATTCCACTTGTGGGAGATTTCTTTTTCTTCAAGAAGAAAGAATCTAGGACTGAAATATCTGGACCTCTTTACACTACCTCTTCCACCTTGCACTTTTAGCTGAAACACCCAAAATCCAGAGAGAAAAGTCATGTACTCTTCAAGTGTATATATATGAATTATGAATGTATGCAAAAAATATCTGTGATATCTACGTGTTTGCCTGTATTTGTGTGTGTGTGTTGTGTATGTGTGTGTTTGTGTATTCTTTATTTGTTTGGATTTCGAGTGCAAAACATCATTACAATGCTAATCTAATAATAGCACTGATGAGACAAAATGAAGAAGCGACTGACTTCAAGTCGGTCACAAAATGGCCAATTTAGCATACCTTTCTAGAGACTGATAACTCCCAAGACCGAGCCTGTGTGAAGGAATTGGTTTCTGAGACCAAAACAGCTCCCAGTTTAGCAAAAACACAGAGAAGCAAGTGATAACTAATGAACAAATGATTTCCTTTATTGCAAAGATGTATTATTAAAAAGGCTTGTTCTTATTGTTCCAACGGAATTAACAACAACGAATAAGATCCTTACAGAAACGAGGGGTAAAAATTACAACAGCAAGGAGGACGACATGGTGAGGAAAAAGAAAATAAAAAGGTACCATAACTCAGAGATCTACACCAAAGAGTCTTCTTAAAACTTGTTCAGCATATGCATCTTCCTTAGCAAGACATTTAAATCCCAAGGTTTCTCAGGAGCTGACCCCATCTTGGAGTATCCTCATCAAAAATGTAGGTCAGAGGTGAAACTAATACCCCACTGCCTCCGACCTGCAATAACATTTCTAAACATGACTAGAGAACCAAGAGAGGGAACGATAAACACACATTTATTTGGAACGTGATCAATGCAAAAGTGGAAACATGAACTATTTTTAGAACTATGGATGAATCCAATTAGCTATTTGTTAATCCAAAACTAGAACATCAAGATTTAAACAATGGGATGGAAGTAACAGCAGAGATTACTAACCGCTCTCAGTTGCTTCACAGAGTTATATAGGGCCTTTTTTGGTACACAAATCACAATCGCATAGTAGTCAACCGATACTTTGCCATCTTTTGTACAGTAAACTGGGCTTATTGTTGGTCCCTGCTCATTATAAGAAAGCCATAAATAATCAGAAAGAACTTTAAAACTAAGGCTTGAGGATTTCAGCCATACTGAAACATTACCTGCAATCCTGACAATGATGGTTGGCTCAACACACGCTCAGCCACTTCCTCAGCACTATTTCCCCTCATGTTTGCAACAACCTGAAATTAAATTATTAGAGAAAAGAAAGCGAAGGTGAATAAGGAAATAAAACATCATAGGAACCAAGTGCATACAGTGAACTGGCCATCCGCCTTAAGATGCGCCTCCAATCTCTCAAGAATCTCGTGTACTGTGTTTAGTGCACCTTTTCTCTCCGTCAATGCTCTCCTACTTGCCACAAGTGCCGCCTGAAAATGAAAAATAGATGTTGAGGATTGATGGTCGCCAACAGATTCTAAACAGACAGCTCATGGATCCAAGAAGTTCACATCACCTGACTTTCCAACACAACACCTCCCTCTATTTCTTTTAAGTTATTCTCTTTGAGTGTTGTCCCACTACTCACAAGGTCCAAAATGGCATCAGCTATGCCCATCTAATTAACAAGAACATACGAGTAAACATATACTGATGGCAGTGTACAGTAGATGTGAAATCAGAAGACTACAAAGTACATAATGACAACATTATCCTCCGCAGAGCATATCAGTTTAACACTTGTTTTCAGATAACAATACAAGTAACACTTAATGCCAAATGTTCAAATTTTCGTTGACAATCAAGACAAATATTTCCATCCATAGGCAATTCTAAGTTTAAGCTAAACAAACAACAAAGGATAAGGATAGAAACCACGTAAATTGATCGAACACATCAATCATAAATATGCAGCAAACTATAGTTTCTTTGAAAAATTGATCTCTTTTCTATCCCTATGGACGAACCATTGTCTGACAATACAGCATAGCTATGTTGTAGATGTAAGATAATGTAATCTTACCGCGGGAGCTGCCTCCAGTGCTCCGTCTGCAGTTGAAAATGTAACATGCTTAATGCCGTTTTCTTTCATAAATTTGGGGCCGAGCTGCAAAAACCAGTTGAATCATTCCCAAATATTATATTGAAGTAAAATGAACTCTGAGAGATATTAATGACAACAGCGCACCAAAGGAGAATCTGTAACTCATCATACATAGGTGAAGCCAGTAGCAAGGCGTAAGGGTCTCTCCTCACTCCATTGGGGCATTTGTGCTAGCTCCTTCAGAGAATTTATATTCTCAAATATCCCATAGTTGGGTATCTGAGATCATTTGAGACGCAATTAGTAAACCATCTGCGGTAATATGATAGGAAGACCCCAATGATAATAGATCAGAGCATACCGCAATAGATAGGTGGCAGTCTCCAAAGTTGAGAGCTTCATGGACAATGATTAGATCTTCATTTTCCTAGAATGAAAACTTAAACATCTTACTCATGATGCAATAATATGTATTCTAAATTCTATATAGGCTAGCACAACAACTGGTGGTTTTGTCTCTACAATGAGCATAATGATAATAACCACCACCACTAAGAATTCTTACATTCTGAACATGATATCAAAACTCTTCAAGAGTAGTAAACTGTTATGGTCATCACTTACCTGACCATATTCACTAAGCGTGTCAAGACCAACGATGCCCAGATCCAAATCTCCTGAGAGTAACTTCCTGACAATATCTTTTGGGCGTTGAAACCAAACTTCAGTGTTCGGTAACTGAAGGACATAAAAAAAAAAAAAAAAACACCAACCATAAGTCAAACACAAAACTAAAAACAAACACACTGTGGTTTTGAGTTTGCTTTGAAAGCATACCTGAGGAATTTGTGCAACATATTGCCTAGGATTGACTTGTTTAACAAACAGTTGACAGTCCTTCACAACAAACAAGAAACGTCAAAATCGTGATATGAGATTTACAAATCACTATGTTCACTTCACTCAAAGTGACAGGGAGAACAACATTTCAGTGAGTAAATGGAGCTTCAACAATAGAAATAGCCAAGATTCGATCTTTATAAAGATCCCAACTTTGCTAAATTTAAATTCTCAGAACCAATCAAAGTTTGAGTGGAATCAATCAAAGTTGTCAGAACCAATCAAACACAGAAGCTGAAAGCTAAGTATTTATAAATTAGTCTCAATTGAAACCATTTACGAGAAAAAAAAAAGTCTCAGTCTTTATGTTTGTTGAGACTGAGACTGAGACTGAAAGACCCAAACAGTTAAAAAAATCACAAACCTTGAGAAGATCAATCGCATCAGCAGCCATACGTCCTTTACTAGGAAGACCAAGACGAATCTGCTCTCGCTCAACGACAACAACAGAAGCGGGAGCAGAGCCATTAGAAACAGAGGTTGGAATGGTGGAGACACAAGAAGTAACCAATCTGAGACATCTCCGACGAGGTACGACGACGGTGGAAGGAGACGGAGACGGAGACGGAGACAAAAGAGGGGACGACGGAGAAGGGAAGGTGGATGGAGAAGGGCATTGTTGTAAATTCGTAGGGAGAAGAAGAAGAGACATTCCTAGTTATTGTGGTGTGGTGGTGGTAGCTCTTTGAGAGATTGAAAGGGTTAATTTTTTTTTTTGTTGACCGGAGAGAATGAAATATATATAATGAAGAAGGAAAGGTCACCACAACACAGCAGCCGCCAGATACTGATTACAAGATTCTTGATGCCACTACCTACACTTGATGAAGGCCTGGTCCATGCGTTTCGTTTTATATATTTTTGGTGGTGACTTTTTCTTATATTTAAAGGGAAGCTTTATAACAAATACGTGAAAGAATGAATTAATTAAGAATTAAGGAAAAAGAGAGTGGCAGTAGTAGTATCCTAATTTGTGCAATAATAATATTTCAAGGATGGAAGTGGACGGTGTGGATCGGATGGGACAAGTGTGGTTAGAATGTGACTGCGGACCAGACGAGAATAACGGTGTAGAATTGAGAGTGGAACAAAAATAGAATGGGGGTTTTAATAATGCATGCTCCAAATGAGGTTTTAATTTATACTTCTTCATTTTTCTTTGTTAAGTTTCAAATGTAAGTGATAATGCATCTGAAATTAACTATAATATTTATTTCGGGGATTTTGTACAATATGTAATTTGTTTTTTTTTTTTGTAAATTGTGAAAATGTTTAGAGTGGACGGCCCACCCCACCGCAATATGTACCACATTTTTATGTGTTATTTTTAATATCGATGAGGAAAACTTTCTCCAATAAGCTAACGTATAGTAAGAGCTTATATAAATATAATTACATATATATTTTTTTTACTATGATATGTTCTGTGTTCTTAGCCTGAGTTTATGTTTTACAATTTGGTTTTGAAGTTTTGAGTATGCTTTGAAGTTGAATGATATACCACTTGTTCACTATTTCACGCTTTAGGCAATTGAAGGTAGCTTTCTCATCCATTTATAGCTCGAGTCTAGTTAGTGATTACTTATTCGTAATGGAAACTTAAAAAAAACTCAATTAGATCAAAATAAAGTGATACCCGTGAAAGGCCAATATGATTGTCATAAGGACAATGACATCATAGCTAATGCGGCTTCAGTGAAGCCTTATGACATGAGCGAAGTATGCAACACACATTACAAAGTTGAGATCATAAATTAAAGAGGCTACACCTTAACCAATAAACTATAGTAATTAATAAATCAAAAGATAAGCATCAGTTAATGGCTAGTCTCTAACTTTTATCCCAAGAGATTTCAGGATGAATCCTTGTATTAGTGGGGAGAGGGAGAATCTATTAACCCTTAGATAGCTTACAAGTGAACATGGGTATAGGTGGTCACAATTTTTTAACGAAAACATAAAGTCATGCATGTTGGGATTTAGGAGGTGTATTGAAATTATGATTTGTAAGATTTTGTGGAATTTAGGAAAATTTAGATTTTGAGAGATTTTAAAAAGTTTTTAGGATATTTGGTAGAATTGTTAAATATTTCATTTAAAAAGTTTGTGATTTGGTGAGATTCAAAAGGATTATAGAAGGAGGAAACAATTCATTAACCAATTGCTGGTTCCAAACCCTATCCTCTGTTATTAACGAAGACACTTTCAAGTTGAGATCAATATTGAATTCTCTGTTGAAAGGATGTCATAGGAAATCATCACAAACCCATCAAGCCAAACATTAGTATCCCGACCATCAACTATAGACTTCATAACTCCCCGCTCTAATAATTCACGGCCATACATGATACTGCACCACACATAAGAAGGTCTATATCCAAGTTTTGTTTCCAGAAAAAGTTTGTCATGAAAATACCTTGCTTTATATACTCAAGCGAGTAACAAATTTGGTTCATCCAACAACCGCCATGCTGAGCGCCTGATTAAAATGACCAATGTCTCTAAAACCAAGCCCACCCCGCTTCTTTAACTGACAAACCTTCTCCCAAGAAACCCAATATATCTTGTGCTTATCTTCACTTGCATTCCACCAAAACTGACACATTGCACTTGTGAGTTGTCTGCACTATTGTTTAGTCAACTTGAAACATGCATGGCGTACAAAGGAAGAGCTAGGGCCAACGATTTCAACAAAACTTTTTTGCCACCCAAGGATAACATTTTTTTATACCAACCACCTAAACTTGACTTGAGTCTATCAGTAATAAACTGCAACAGGTCCTTCTTAGAACCACTAAAACACTCTGGCAGACTTAGATATTTTCCATTTCTACCTTCTAATAATGGTTGCGAGAAAGCTTCCACTAATGGCGGTGAGAAACCTTCCACCCGAACTAGAAGAGGAGATACTCGTTCGAGTTCCACCTCGATCTCTCGTTCGCTTCAGATCAGTTTGCAAAGGATGGAACACTCTTTTTAACGATAAGAGATTCGTCGACAGAAACTTTGCTTGCGCTCGCCCAGAAATCTTGTTAAAGACACTTTCCCATCTTTATCCGATAAGCGTCGATCTCAACAAGGACGATCCGACTATAAAAATTAGTGATTTATGTTTTGATTTACGCGGTCGCCGTTATGATCTCGAGGGGACCTGCGATGGTTACTTGTTGTTGTCCGACTCTGATAATGGAGCCCTGGTTCGAAACCCGTTGTTTAATCAGACTGAATGGATTGACCCGGATAAGTGTCCTCCATATAGCAGCAGGCAGAGCATGGGTTACGATGGTAGTAACACCAAAAAGAGTTACAAGATTATTGGAAGTTACGAGTATATTAAGACTAGGACTCAGAAGTTTGATGAAGTTATTACGAAATTTGCAGTCTTCAAATTTGCAACCAATGCATGGGACGTTACTTATCATACAAGTCAACGTTATCGCGAAGAAGAGAAAATAGTAGATGAATGTAATTGCACGGTCTCCCTGAATGGAAATTTGTACTGGACAGCTTATACTAGTAAAAGTTATTTCATCCGAATGTTCGATTTTTCGAAAGAGGTAGTACAGACCTTTTGTATTCTACCGTTTAAGGGGACACATAGTAATTCACATACTCGTGGCCTCGCGATTTACAAGGGAGATCGGCTTTCTGTGTTACAACAATGCATAGGAGGAAGAGAGGTTAAGATTTGGGTGACAGATAAGAAAATTGGCAATGGGGATAATGTGGTGTGGATTAATTTCATGACTATCTCAATACCTAAGTTTCCCATGGTTTGCAACAACATTTCTTCAAGTTACTTCGTCGATAATAATGTCTATGGAAAGACCTTCGTTACGTGTTTTCTTCCCCAGAAACCTAAACAAGCTTGGGTCTATATTGTGAGGGGAGATCTGTGCAAAAAAATTAAGATAGATGAAGTGGCATATATGCAGTTAAAATCCTGTGTCTATGTTCCTAGTTTAATCACCATTTCTAGAGAGGCTTTGGCTGAGGGTACTGAACCAAAAAGAAATGTTTTTAATGTTTGATTTACATTGTTGCTTTATTGTTTTATTTATTTATTTTACCTTCATGTAGTTTGCTTTCTTATGAATCAATTTTCTTCTTCTTTTGAAGCCTTTCTCATTGGTCTGAAAGGGTACTATATATTATATATAATTATTATTATTATATATCATATATATAATTAAGTCTGTCCTAAAAAGTTGAACTCAAGATAGAACCACAATTTGTTTGGCCTAATTTGGTTAATTAATAGAGGTTTTTTCTTAAAATCGGGTTGTGAGCCTGGGAAGATATACAAATTCGTTTCTCTGTCAGTGATTCCTGTTTATATAGTATAGCTTACAGAGAAGAAGGTTATAAATCTCCAAAGCTGAGATACAGAGAGCTTAAAGAGAAGAAGAGAACATGTTGTGTGTAGAAAACATTGAAGACTCCAACAACTTACGCAGTGCAATGACATATAGTGGTTGTGCTTACCGGTATGTTTAGGGACAAGGCGTTCCACGGTTTCAGGAGGGATGCTAGAGAGTTTTGTAGGACACAATTCATGCAACACACAAATACTACATCGATTTCAGGGGAAAATTTTAATTCCGTGTAGTTTGGATTCATGCACTTGATCTCCTCTCTTGTTGGTATACCCAAAATCATATAGGTAATGCAAAAATAGTACTCCAACCTGTCCAAGAAGCTGTTCAGCCATGACACAACCTGTGGACCATATGTCTCCTACACTTGTGTACTCGGTGGCTCCAAAGTTGACCAAATGGAAAATAAATTGGGTTCCCCTTGCACCTGACGCGATATATTTTGGGCATAGACTAGAAATTTTTTTTAACACTAAGGCCATGTTTATCGGCAAAACAATGAGGTGATCTTGGGCTTTATTAAAATGAGAAATAATGAATAGTGTTTTTTAGATCAGGCCAAATGATCTTAATTAAGATCTGTTCTTCAAGTGTTCTTCTGCTGACGTGTCACCTTGTAAACGAAAGAAACGTTGATGTTATTCCCTTTCCCTTTCCCTTTCTTATTCCCCGACGAGAGATTTTTTTTTCCTCACCGTCGTCTCCTCTTTGGTCATCATCTTCTTCATCGTCTCTTCAGTACCAGAAACCCTAATTTCGCAATCAAATGTCAAAATCCCACAAACCAAACCGGAGACAACAGAGGATCCAGCTCAACCGAAGAATTCTTCAAGCTCTTCCGGAGTAGGATTTGGTTCTCCGGCTAAGAAACTGAGTGCGGCGGATTCATCGGGGAATAAGAAAGGGAAAGGGAAGAGAGTGGTGAATCGGTGATGTTCATATATTTTACCATGTTTTCCCTTAGTTTATTCACATCGTTTGCATCTTTTGCTAGCCATTTTCATCATTATTGTGTAGCTTTAGGACTAATCATGCATTAGAGTTTAGTTGCATTGCATTTGCATCTTTTCATGCATAAACAGGTGATTTTGGAGCTTAAGGGGCATGGATGCAATGCTGAGGAGATGTGAAGCAATCATGAGGAGGAAACAAGGGAGTTAAGGCTGAAGAACCAAGGTCCAGAGCCCAACTCGACCGCACACTCGACCAAACACTCGACCGTGTGCTGAGGAGGACTCGACCGAGTGGAGATTGCACGAGAGAAGCCAGCTCGACCAGCCACTCGACCGAGCACTGGTCGAGTTGACCGAGCCGTTGACTACTTTGACTTTTTCTATTTTTAGGGCTTCCACCTCCTCACCTATATAAGGCCTTGTACCTGCAGCCACCAAAGAGGCCAACTTTTTAGATATTCCCTAAACCTAGTTTTTACCTTTTTTAGCTTTATTCCTTTTGCATTTTTATTTTTAAGATTTTGTACTTCCTTAAGAAAGAAGACTAGATTCTTGTATTTTGTTGGTTCTATAACTTTCAAGATATTGAGAATTTGAGTTTCATCCTTTCATCAATATTGAAGATCTTTGTTTAATCTTTCTAATAATGCAAGTTTCAATATTTTCTGGGTTTTTGACTTTGTTCATCATGTATTGTTGTGAGTAGTTTGCTTAGGATCTTGAGGATGGGTTAGGATGGATTGATCTTGTGGTTTGTGTGATTTGGTCAAGCTTGATTGTTGTAGATCTCTTCTAGGGTAGATGATCTTAATGATGATTCTATATCTGAGAGGGTAGAGTCTAATTTCAAGCTTCTTAGCATCACACCAATGTTTAGGAAGCATAGATAAGGCTAGATCTAGAGCTTACCATTAGGCTTGCTAAGAGATTAGAAGTCTTGTTTGGTTTGAGATGTATTGCTTAATGCCTGCTTGTGTAGATTCTTTATTGTGTGAGAACAAGTCTAGAAGATGCATAGGTTTGATTGTTTCTTGACCATGAGAGTGGGAGAAACTTGTCTTAGATTTATATGTCTAGAGGTTAGCTCAAAGTTTGCTTGAGATTTGTTGACCAAGTTAGACAACCACAATGATTAGTTCATCCCATGAATCCATCCTCAGGACCCTCTTTGTTTATTGAATTTACAGTCTTAATCCTGTTGCTTGCTTGTAGTTTGATTTGGTTTAGCATTACTCTGTTTTTATTGCATTGCTCTGTTTTTCCGAATTTGTCTAGCTGGACCACTCACTCGACCTACACTCGGTCGAGTGCTGCTCGAGTTCATCCCCAGAACTTTGTGTTTCATGATTTGTGATTGCCTTGTTTCATTCCTGTTTCATTCTAGTTGCATTTCTGTTGCATTTACTTAGTGTCATGTTCATTACTAGTCTTTCATTAGTTCATTAGTAGAAGTTTCTATTTCTGTTCTTGCATCATTACTGTTATAATCATCCTGTTTCATTTGCATTTAGTTCTTAGTTCTTGTAGTTTACTTTATGCATTTTACATTTTCATCTTAGGATTGTTAGTGACAAACAATCTTTACATTTGTCTTAACTTAGATTCATATGCATATCTTAACTGTTCACAAACACTCATTTAGGATTGATACCTCTTGTACTGCAATAGCATAAGGGGAATTGAAACACTCATCCATCATTCCATTCATTTCTCATCTTTGCATCATCATCATCATTCACCACCACAAATAAACTTGTTTCAATTTGGCGCGGTTGCCCATTTGAGTGTGTGTTGTGACATTTAGGATCCATATTAGTCTAAGATTAAGTTCGTTTATACACTTGTGAGGTTGCTGTGCTTGAATCTTCTGTTTCTGGGTTGCAGTTCCATTTCAGGTACCACTCGACCAGTCACTCGACCACCACTCGACCGAGTCGTGATCGAGCACCTGCTCGAGCCAGAAGCCGGATCTCTATAACCATCATTTTCCAGTCGACTTGACCTCCTACTTGAGCCTGTGCTCAGTCGCTTGCCTAGCAAAAATCGTTTGTGTCTCTTAATGCACACAAGGTCTAAAGGAAAGGACAATCTTCTTAGGCCTATTGACAACATCAACAAAAAGACCAAGAGTTTAGGAGCTAAGCAAAGGAGAGTTGTTCAGCACCAACAAGAGGTTATAGTAGCTATGGATCAACAGGATCAGGTTCAGAAACCAAGGAACATTGGTGCTGGAGATGCACCCAACACTCACAACCAAAGAGCTGGCATTGTGCCACCAACTGTTGCCAACAACAACTTTGAGATCAATAGTGGATTGATCTCAATGATTCAGGCAAATAAATTCCATGGATTGCCTATGGAGGATCCACTAGATCATCTTGATGAGTTTGATAGAATATGTGGTCTTACCAAGATCAATGGAGTAAGTGAAGATGGTTTCAAGCTGAGGTTGTTCCCTTTCTCACTTGGGGACAAGGCTCATTTATGGGAAAAGACTCTCCCTACTGGTGCAATCACTACTTGGGATGCATGGAAGAAGGCTTTCTTGGCCAAGTTTTTCTCCAATGCTAGGACAGCAAGACTAAGGAATGAGATCTCTGGATTTGCTCAAAGGAGTAATGAAAGCTTTTGTGAAGCTTGGGAGAGGTTTAAAGGGTACCAAACTCAGTGTCCTCTCCATGGTTTCAGTGTGGAGTCTTTGTTGAGCACATTGTATAGAGGAGTGCTTCCCAAGTTCAGAATGCTTCTTGACACAGCCTCCAATGGAAACTTCCTCAATAACATTGTGGAAGAAGGCTGGGAGTTAGTAGAGAACCTTGCACAGTCTGATGGGAACTACAATGAGAACTATGACAGAACCATAAGGTCATCATCAACTGATCAAGAAGACAAGTACAAGAAGGATATGAAAATGGTGAATGAAAAGCTTGATAGGATCTTGCTAAGTCAGCAAAAGTCTATTCACTTTGTTAGTGAAGAGGAGCTTCCAGTTCAAGAGGGGGAGAATGAGTTTGCTGAGTTATGCTATATGCAAAACCAAGGAAGCTTCAAGGGTTATAACCAAGGAGGGTTTAGGAACAATAATCTGTCCTATAGGAGCACAAATGTGGCCAACCCACAAGATCAAGTCTACCCTCCTCAACAGCCTCAACAGCCTCAACAGCACCAAAACTATGTCACCAAACAACAACAACAGGTGTTCCAGCCCCAGTTGTGTCCCCCACCAGGATTTCAGACTAACCAAGGGCAGGAAAAAGACCTTAGAGCCATGGTACAACAGCTATTGATTGGTCAAACACAAGGGAAGATAGAGGAAGCCAAACAGTTTGCTGAGCTAAACCAAAGGCTCACATCTCAATACAATGATCTGAATATGAAGTTTGAGGGTCTGAATTCCAGAGTTAAGTACATGGAGAGTAACATAGCCTCTTCTTCAGCTCCAAAACCCAACCAACTCCCTGGAAAAGCTGTCCAAAATCCAAGGGAGTTCACAGCCAAAACCATTCAAGTTCATGAGGAAGAAGCCACTGAGGACAGTGCAGTTCAAGTTTGGGGAAATTCATTAGTTACTGAAGCCCCAAGTGATGTTTGTAACAAGCAATTGGAGCTCGCACCTGAGCTCGACCATGGACTCGAGCAGCCACTCGACCGAGTGCATGCTCGAGTGGTCGATCGAGCTGGACAGTCCGAGGCTGACAAACCTGCCAAGTACATTCCTCCTGCCTACAAGCCTCCACTACCTTTTCCTGGGCGTTTCAAAGCACAGAAGATTAAGGAATTAAGGGAGATCATTGAGAAAAAGGCAATGTTGGCTAAGCAACAAGAGGAAGAAAGGGTTTTGAAGGAAGAAGCTGTGGTTGAGAAAAAAGAAGAAGTGTTGGCTATACAAGAAATCACCATTGCTTACCAGGAAGAGGAGAGAGGACCTGCCTTGGAACAGTATGAACCATATCCTCTCTATAAAAATTTCTTGCTTGACTTGTCAAAGAAGAAGGCTGAAGCTCAAGATGAGAAGGATCTTGAGAACCTTGGAGGAGTGATCATTCCAATAAAGCTTAAGGATCCAGGGCCATTCTACTTGCCTTGCACAATCAGTTACCTCCACTACAATCAATGCCTTTGTGATTTGGGAGCTTCAACAAGTGTCATGCCATATTCCATAGCTCAAAAGCTTGGGAGAACTGATTTCAAATCCACTAATCTCCATGTTTGCCTAGCTGATGGGTCAAACAAAGAAGTGGTTGGGAGGTTAGAGAATGTCCCAATCAAGAAAGGAAGAGCAAGGATCCACACTGACTTTGTGGTGATAGAGATGGACAAGGAGCCTGAAGATCCAATCTTACTAGGGAGGCCATTCTTAGCTACTGTTGGAGCAGTTATTGATGTCAAGGAAGGTCTTGTAACCTTGAACATTGCTGAAGATGTAGTTATGAAGTTCAATATCTACAATCCAACCAACCTTCCCACCATTGATGACCAGCCTTTTACTATCAAGGACAAAGGTGGTCAAGAAGGGTTAAGTGATAAGGCAACTCCAAAAGCTGAGCTCCCACTTCAAGAGGATTATGTGGAAAAGCTTAAGAGGTCAGTTCAAGAGTTGACTAGTATGGTTGAGGATCTTCAAGTAAAGCTGAACAAGAGGTCTTTGAAGAAAGCAAGACCAAGGCTCAAAATCAAGAAGAAATATGGTTTGTGTGCTAAGGGTGAGGTGATCAAGGATCAACTTCACAGTGACCAAGAGGTTCCAGGGAGGATTTCATCATCTCCTTGGTATCTAGATCAAGTCTAAGAAGGAAATCGAAGTCAAGCTTAGTGACTCTAAACAAGCTCACTAGGGAGGAAGTCCCTAAGGTATCCCTGTATATATTGCTTTGGAATTTTGGTATTTTGATTTTTGCTTTGGTGTTTTCATGGTTAGGAAAGCTAGGGAGTCTGAATAGAAGAAGAAGACTCAAGATATGGAGACTCGCGGTCCAGCTCGACCCCCCACTCGGACATGCACTCGACCGAGTCACGGTCGATTGGCATTGTCGAGCTGCCCCAATCACCTTCCTCCAGTCACCAGCAGGACCACAGCTACACCTTTGATAGTATGCAGGAGGATGTGGACAGCTTCTTCTCCATTACTTGAGGTAACATTATCACCTTACCATTTTATATACCATAGCATTTCATATGTTGTGTTTTGTTTTAAGTCTTGAATCCTCAAACAAATTTCTTTCACACAAGGGACTGTGTGATTTAAGTTTGGGGGAGGGTTTGAGATAGCATTTGATGTTGTGTTTTGTTTTCTTATTTCAAATTTTTAGCATAATCATGTTAGTATTTGCATAGCATCTAAGGCATAGAAAAACCCTAAAAATTTGAAATTTTTTTGCAAAAATCTTTATAAAAAAAGAGTGTTCATGTAGTTTGCATTGCATATTTAAGTATTTTGTTTATCATATAGGACTGTTTGCATTAGGGATCTATGATGAGTTTTTCCTTGTTAGCTTGCTTAATTCACTAGACTAGGATCAATGCCCAAGTTAATAGTACTTTGATGCTAGTTGAGTAGTTAGAAGCATAAGATTGAACCAAGCCTTGAATTCCTGCATTGCATTTGGTCTAAATTGAAGCAAGTTATGATTTGATGCCATTTCCTATCTATAAGAACCTAATATTGACTGTTAATTATCAATGTATGCATTGCTTTAAACTCATGGATACCATATACATACTTGGATCATCTTTCTCCTTTTTGCCACTCTTGTTGATCCAAGTAGCTGATTAAATTATTAAGATCAGTTCCTCTACCCCTAAACCAAACCTTCTTTCAAGCCTTGTTTATTCTTGAGTGTGTGAGGCCTATTTTTGGGATTGAGCTTGGTAGAAAGTGTTAGGTTTGAACTGACAAGAGTAAGACCTTGTGTAGTTCTAGTTTGCATTTTTCAAACTAAATAGGACTAGGTGGTTCACTTGTTGGGTTTGGGAATTGAAAAGAAAAGAAAGAAAAGAGAAAGAAAAAGGGTAGAGTCTTTAAGAGGAGTTTCTGTTTAAGCAAAGTCTAGTGAAAGGATGGGAAGAAAAGTGTTGTTTAAGATGGTTCTAGTTATGAAAAGAAAAGAAAGAAAAGAAAAGCTTAAATGCTTATATGTCTTAAGAATAAGAAGAAAAGAGAACCATAGCAAATAAGTAAGAATCCCCCATCCCACTAGAAAGATCAAGAAAACATCTCCTAAGACTTGAAAACCAAAAGAGAAAAAAAGGGTTAAAGAGAAAAGAAGAAATAAAGGGTAGCACTAGGATCATTTGGGTTTAGATTGCTAGGATAAACACTTTGGGTGCCTTTGGGTAGACAAGGTTTTATTCTTGTATGTGTCTAGGTGTTCTTACCTTTAGCATTTTTCTAAAGCTCAATCTATTTTCATGAGAGAACCTTGATATTGACAAGCCCTACTCTAAAAAGAGACCATCTTTGTCTCAAAACCCTTTATTACCAAGCCAAATGAGTTTAAGCATTGCATAGAATTGATTCATGTTCTTGATTAATGAATGTTAAAGGAAATGGTTGATTTGAATGCATGTGGATATCTAAGGCTTAAATCAGTAAAGGTTGTGATATGCTTGTCTAAAATTTTTAAGTACAGCTCATTCAACTTGCATCATAGTACTAGTAACTTGGACATTGATTCTAGATGGTCTATTTGCAAGCTTTAGGAGCTGAGATCCCACTTTCAGACCTCATCTACCTTCTTATGTCTTGTTTATTTGCTTGAGGGCAAGCAAAGACTAAGTTTGGGGGGTGTTGATGTTCATATATTTTACCATGTTTTCCCTTAGTTTATTCACATCTTTTGCATCTTTTGCTAGCCATTTTCATCATTATTGTGTAGCTTTAGGACTAATCATGCATTAGAGTTTAGTTGCATTGTATTTGCATTTTTTCATGCATAAACAGGTGATTTTGGAGCTTAAGGGGCATGGATGCAATGCTGAGGAGATGTGAAGCAATCATGAGGAGGAAACAAGGGAGTTAAGGCTGAAGAACCAAGGTCCAGAGCCCAACTCGACCGCACACTCGACCAGACACTCGACCATGTGCTGAGGAGGACTCGACCGAGTGGAGATTGCACGAGAGAAGCCAGCTCGACCAGCCACTCGACCGAGCACTGGTCGAGTTGACCGAGCCGTTGACTACTTTGACTTTTTCTATTTTTAGGGCTTCCACCTCCTCACCTATATAAGGCCTTGTACCTGCAGCCACCAAAGAGGCCAACTTTTTAGATATTCCTAAACCTAGTTTTTACCTTTTTTAGTTTTATTCCTTTTGCATTTTTATTTTTAAGATCTTGTACTTCCTTAAGAAAGAAGACTAGATTCTTGTATTTTGTTAGTTCTATAACTTTCAAGATATTGAGAATTTGAGTTTCATCCTTTCATCAATATTGAAGATCTTTGTTTAATCTTTCTAATAATGCAAGTTTTAATATTTTATGGGTTTTTGACTTTGTTCATCATGTATTGTTGTGAGTAGTTTGCTTAGGATCTTGAAGATGGGTTAGGATGGATTTATCTTGTGGTTTGTGTGATTTGGTCAAGCTTGATTGTTGTAGATCCCTTCTAGGGTAGATGATCTTAATGCTGATTCTATATCTGAGAGGGTAGAGTCTGATTTCAAGCTTCTTAGCATCACACCAATGTTTAGGAAGCATAGATAAGGCTAGATCTAGAGCTTACCATTAGGCTTGCTAAGAGATTAGAAGTCTTGTTTGGTTTGAGATGTATTGCTTAATGCCTGCTTGTGTAGATTCTTTACTGTGTGAGAACAAGTCTAGAAGATGCATAGGTTTGATTGTTTCTTGACCATGAGAGTGGGAGAAACTTGTCTTAGATTTATATGTCTAGAGGTTAGCTCAAAGTTTGCTTGAGATTTGTTGACCAAGTTAGACAACCACAATGATTAGTTCATCCCATGAATCCGTCCTCAGGACCCTCTTTGTTTATTGAATTTACAGTCTTAATCATGTTGCTTGCTTGTAGTTTGATTTGGTTTAGCATTACTCTGTTTTTATTGCATTGCTCTGTTTTTCCGAATTTGTCTAGCTCGACCACTCACTCGACCTACACTCGGTCGAGTGCTGCTCGAGTTCATCCCCAGAACTTTGTGTTTCATGATTTGTGATTGCCTTGTTTCATTCCTGTTTCATTCTAGTTGCATTTCTGTTGGATTTACTTAGTGTCCTGTTCATTACTAGTCTTTCATTAGTTCATTAGTAGAAGTTTCTATTTCTGTTCTTGCATCATTACTGTTATAATCATCCTGTTTCATTTGCATTTAGTTATTAGTTCTTGTAGTTTACTTTCTTCATTTTACATTTTCATCTTAGGATTGTTAGTGACAAACAATCTTTACATTTGTCTTAACTTAGACTCATATGCATATCTTAACTGTTCACAAACACTCATTTAGGATTGATACCTCTTGTACTGCAATAGCATAAGGGGAATTGAAACACCCATCCATCATTCCATTCATTTCTCATCTTTGCATCATCATCATCATTCACCACCACAAATAAACTTGTTTCAATCGGCGTGCTCCGGTGGATAAACCGGTGTTTATGAGTGAAGAAGGAGCGGCGAAAGCAGAGGAGCAGAGACAGAACGAGAACGCGTTTCTTCTCGCTCCAATCCAATTCGTGAAGGTGATTTCGTGAATCCAGAAAGCTCTGAAGCCAATAAGGTTAGAAATATTCCTTTAGTCTTTTTACCTATTGTTCTGTTTATCTGATTCGTTTGAGAGTTGTGTGATTTATTGATTCTTGTAGACTCGAGAACCAAGTTTTAGCTTATTGATGTTATCACTATACTTGACTTGTGTCATTCGAAGTAGAAATGTGTTGTGGTAGCCTTAACTCAAGAATGTGATAATGGGCAGATGCTGTATGTTATGAAGGATGGAGTTCGTGAATTGGATCAATGGTGTAACAAGCTCCTTAAGTACGGTGAAGCAGCAGTCTCCTCTGTGAAACGAGACGACAGTCCTAAGGTTCGTAATCTTCTAAACACATATATAATCTCATGGAGAGACTCAATGGAATGTATCTGATGAAATGCATTTGGTGGAATCATATTAGTTGATCGAACATGTCCGTCACTTGTCTCTTGGAGCAGAGATCTCTGCAACAATCCTTGAACGTTGTTTCTTGAAGGTAAGTAAATATTGATCTCAATTAATCCACCTACATAATTTACTCTTAATTGGTTTGTGTAACTGCGTTTCGTCCTGTAGTTAGAAGCTCCAGTAAGCAGAGTTTGTGGTCTGGATACTCCGTTTCCACTTGTGTTTGAGCCATTCTACATGCCCACCAAGAACAAGGCAAGTTCCTTTTCTCTTATCATGTTGCTCCGACCCAAAGAGCAGTTTCTAACATATCATGTGCTCTTGTTTGACGCAGATATTGGATGCAATCAAAACAACTGTGAATTACTAGCTGTTCTATATGTTTCTCTGTTATCCCATTCGTCAATGTAACCAATTCTACAAATGTAAAACCTTTTCTACTTTAAATAAGTCCATTAATTTCCACCAGATATATTGTCTTTGAGATTTAGCCGTGAACATTTTAGACTCAATTGTATACATAATCCAAGTTTTCTTACAAGACTAAAGAAGACATGTTATTTAAAATGTTATTTTATAAATGTTATTTTATAAATTTTTATAATTGTAATATGTTTAAAAATATTAATAAACATTATATTATTAAATAGTATTAAACATTCTTAAATTTTTTATTAAACATTAATAAACATTTTAAAATTTCTATAAAAATATTATATTATTAAATCTTAAGATCTTATACATGTTCTTCCAATAACATGGATTGTTTGTGAGAACAGTATTGTAGTTCTTTTATGCATTGTTTGTGAGAGTTGTGACGTATGCGTTACAGAGTGATAGAGTTGATGAACCGGTGATGTGCCGGTGGCTCTAGTCCGTTATAAACATTGTATCATTCAGATAAGGAAATAAAGATTACGTTCTTCATTCTTATCAATTGGTGCGGTGAAACTGTGATTGGAGGGTCAACGCGAGTGAAGAATTAGGTTTTGTGAAATTGGGGATTTTACCAAATTGAAGAATCAGAGGATCGGAGATGGAGGTAGAGCAAGATTCATCGATTAGAGAGCTAACAGCGGCGGAGCAAACAGCGGCTTCAGCTATTGAGTTTTACGATCAATTGGCGGAGATGACTTCGATGGTTCATTGTGAAGAATCACGTTTGGATTCAAGAATCGCCGCTCAGGATCAACAGTTCTTGGAAATTAAGCGGAAGCTGGGTTTTGTGATAAACAATTTATCTGGGAAAGAGACAGTGCAAGAAGTTGGAGGCACAAGTCAAATTACCACTTCAAGATCGCAAGATCAAACCAATCAGCAAATTCTTTCTCGGAACCTTGCCGTAGTGATATTAGGCCTAGGATCAGAGAAAACCTTCTCAACAATGTGGAGATGGCCGTGTTTGAGGGTGTGGGAATTTATGGTTGGATTGCGCTTGTTGAGCGTTTCTTTCGAATGGGTGGATACAACGATGCAGAGAAACTAGTCTTAGCTTCAGGGAGCTTGCAAGGAGAAGCATTGAGCTGGTACAACTTGGAAATTAACAAGAGACAGTTTGAAAGTTGGGTTCAGTTTAAGTCGGGATTGATGCTGAAATTTGGATCGAAGATTAGAGGACCAAGTATAAGTTTGTTTCGTATCAAACAGACAGGAACAATAGAAGAGTATATACAACGATTTGAGGATCTTTCATCACAAGTATCTGGGTTGGATGAGCAGAAACTTGAAGGGATTTTTCTCAATGGATTAACACGGGAAATGCAGGAGCTTGTTCATATGCAGAAGCCACGTAATTTGCCGGAGATGATGGCTGTAGCGAGAGATATGGAGTCATGTATAAAGAGAAAAGTTGTTAAAGAAGAGTTGATGTTGGCCAGTAAAGAGAATAAGGAGATTTATGGATCAGATTCTGCAGTGACTATGCTAAACGAATCAAGTCAAGAAGCAGGTTCACATAAGACTGGGTCAATATTAGATTCTGTGCAGAAGATTGAGGATTATTCATCTCAGGTTAATGGGTTAGATGATCAGGAGTTAGAAGGGACATTGTTGAATGGATTAACACAAGGGATTATGAAAGGGAATGGAGATAACATGGTGAAAAAGATTGAGTTGCCAATTTTTCATGGATTGTATCCATGTAGTTGGATAACACAGGTGGAAAGATTAATTCGATTTGATCGACATACTGACATAGAGAAGATACAGTTGGTAACGCAGAAATTAAAGGGAGATGCTCTTAGTTGGTTCAAGAATGTGTCTTTCAAGAATTGGAAAGATTTCAAGTCAAAGTTGTATGTTCGATTTGGGAATTTGGCTCCAGTTATTCTGCAGCCATTGTCAGCTCTGAAACATGAGCCTCCCTTAGCCACAAAATCATTGGCAGAGACTGATTTGCATCAAGAACAGGAACCGCATGAGGAAAATGCTGCCGACTGGGCGTCAGATGGTGTTCTCCAATCACAAAAAGTTGAGAATTCAGTCTTGGAGGTTCATCGAGATGCATCATTGAATCAATATCAGTCACAACCTGAACTAGTTTCTGATGCTTTACACTCTGAACCAGGGAAAGTGAGTTCAGTATTGGAAAATAAAGAAAAGATGGATAAACAGTTTATTCACAAGATCATTAAGATGGTTGGTGTTAATGGTAATGTTGAGAGGTTGCAGGAAGAGAGAAACATCATGAAAACTTGTTCTCCACTAATACATGCTTCTGGTTCTGTGAAATTGAGAATCGATACATCAGCTATCCATCAAGAAGTGATTTTTGTGTTTAACAATCAAGAAGCTTTGGTACAAGAGGTGATTATGCAGAACGAAAAGAGTGATTATGAAGAGTTGATTCCGACAATAGAATTTTCTCAGGCCAAGAAAAATAATGTGTATAGGAAAAATGCATTGATCTTAAAAGAGAAATCAAATGACATTCAAGAGCATAATGTGGACATGGAATCAAGTCTGAGGATCTTGGGAAAAGTAGCAGCTAAGAGACAACAACAAATTTGTTCCAAATCCTGGAAATTCAAATACAAAGACACGCTAGAGACAAGCAAACATAATCCTACAAGCGCTCAGTTTTGGGAAGAAGATACTGCAAAGCTGTGGATATCAACTTATGGTACACTGCAGTCTCATAGCCATCATGTGCAAAGACGTTTCTCATTTAAGTTGTGCACACTTTATTACTTTTCTGTGTGGCACTGTTGGAGAATTAAGACACTATCACAACTTGGAATTGGGAAACAAAAGGATGCAGTAACGTTTTGGTGGTGGTTGCTAAAAAATATAAGAGAGTTGCAGGTTTTGATTGCCACAGAATGGATGCAGATTTGCGATAACGCATACAAGGGGGATACTTATGCTCTGTCTTATGTTACATTGACAAGTGACAACTTCTATGGGGATGAGAACTCAATTGTAGATGATGTCACAAGAAAAGTTGAGTGTCACTTCAAGAATAAACAAAGAAAAATGGGAAGGTATCAACATAGCCTCAAAGTTTTGCTGCGACAATGGGAAGTAACTATGGATTTTCAGTGGTGGTTGGCATGGTTATTTTGTTGGAAGAACAAGGCTGAGAATAGCCAGTCGAATTCATGGATCTTAGAAATGGAACAAGCCAGTTACAAAGTGACTGGAAACAGAGTGCAGAAGCGAGGGTCAACACAGTTTCTATGTAGTGTTATCCAGCACCGGATATGGCACAGATGGAATTCTAAGCAACTACACACAGTCCTAACAAGTGGGAGGGATTTAATTGGAAACGCTATTACACAGGACACCTGGTCTGCTGCAACTGTATACAAGAGAGGCTATTATTCAGTGTGGCATCGCTGGAGAAAGAAGAAATTGCAGAAGATTAGCTTCCAACTATAGCTGACCAGCAACTAAACTGAGACACTACGGTGCGGAGGATCAAGGTTCGTGCAGCAGCTCTACCATAGCATCAGCGATCATCATCATTGGTTTTGATCGTCACTACATTTGCTACTGCACAGCTTGAGGACAAGCTGTTTTAAAACGGGGGAGTATTGATAAGCTCACTATGTGTATACAAGAAGGAGGAATAGAGTGTAAGCAGAGACATGAGGGAGCACGTGCAAGGGACTGAAGTCATTTGTATATAAACTGAGAACAGTATTGTAGTTCTATGCATTGTTTGTGAGAGTTGTGACGTATGTGTTGCAGAGTGATAGAGTTGATGAACCGGTGATGTGCCGGTGGCTCTAGTCCGTTATAAACATTGTATCATTCAGATAAGGAAATAAAGATTACGTTCTTCATTCTTATCATTTTATTGCTATACCTGTATTCTCGTGGACGAGTTTTCAAATACAATTAGTCCATTTGTATTACTACATGTGTATTATAGACTATAGTGGACGAGTTAGTTCAAAAAAAAAAAGACTATAGTGGACGAGTTTTCAAATCCGATGCTCTGTCCGACCGTTGCTAGTTCTTACCTAGTATACAAAGTTCTCCACAACAAACAAACTTACCCATTGGGGAAGATCCACAATTTTCACCCGAACAAAAACACTTTTCTATATGCTATCTTGGAACTTCATATAATTCTCCGACTCATTCATAAAGAATCGATGCTGGGTTTGCATATTCAATGATTATAAATTTTACATTCGCCGATAATACCAGTGTCTAAAGATCATCTCCCAGATGCGTCGATCATGCCAAAAGTGTTCTCATTGTTGTTTATAATCAAATTGGGGAAAACATAAACAAGAATTGCGGTTAAAATTATGCAAATTTTTTTTGGTTTAAATGCAGAATAAGTCCTACAAAAATATAAGAAAGTCAACAATGAAAAATGAAAATTAGAAAAACAAACCACGGGTCCTATCATTCCTCCTTCTACTATACAATGAAAACATTCTCTACCCACGAGAGTCCATTTGGACCCAAACCTAACAATTCCTTCACACACACAAATTCTTGTCTAAAGAAAGACTACTAGAAAATACACGAACCTCACAGCGAACATTCAACCGCAACCGCTACAAAACGCTTGACATTAGTCTCTTACCAATTTCAAATGCTCGCCCTCACTACAAGATTAGTTTTACATCACTCACTTACTCACTATAGCTATTTGAGTTCTACAAAGCCTTACATAAATCTACAAAGCCTTACATAATAAATCTACAGTGGCGGACCAGGATAAAAATTTAGGGAGGTCAATTACAGGGAAAAAATATTAATAGGGAGGTCAATAGAGCAGAATTTACCATCTGTGCTACCAAAATTTTTTGTAATTACATGTAAAAATAAATTGTTTGGTTAGTTTATCCAGGTCAGGTGACCACCTCCTTCCTTAGTAGGTTCGGCGTCCGCCGTTGTAAATCTATCGTAACTAGATAGTTTACCGGTACACTTTGATAACTCTGTCAGATAAATCTATAACTCTATAAGTATACAAAAAATATCTATTAACAACTTAAGTCTATCAATATTAAAAATTAATATAAAATAATTATTGAAGAAAAAACTGAAATCTAATATTATCTCATATTTGAAAAACTAACATTATCTTAAATATATTTGTTACTAGAAGTAGACTCGCGCGATGCACGAGATAACTTTATAAAAATTTTAACATATTTTAGAATTATTAAAATATTTAAAACTTTATATTATGTGTTTCGATAAATTATTTTATGTTTGTTTTTTGTTTTGTTTTTAAATAAGTATTCTCAGTCACTTAAAATGAATGACTATTGATTAGTTAAACATTAAACTGAATTTTTTTGTTTATATGAAAGGTTACTTTAAAAATATTTAGTCTGTATATAATACATAGAACTCCTCATGTTTTGATGCACAATCAAGACGTACAAACATTTTTTACGTTGGGAAAAAGAACACTGATTACGTATAAAATAAAATGCGGCTGAACATGGACATTATGTGTTAGTTTGTCTGCTTTTAACATAATCTATAAAACATCAATATATTCTAAAACCATACACCTACAAGAAGGACGACGAGACAGTAGCTTGAATTTCTCGAATAACCTCTTCTTTAGCCGAAACTCATGCTTTTCCTTCATTCTCTGTGTAATTAATTTCATTAATTAGATAACTAAATGTAGCATAAATAATTTTTATATTTATATATTACCAGCATGCTTCACACATGCTTAAAAAGTTTTATTATTATAATTTGAATGTTTTAGCAATAAAATATTTTAATCTTAATCAATTATACAAATGACTTCAAATGCATTTGTGTTCTAGAAGTAGAATTATTTGTGTTTCTTGATTAATTGCATTTGGAAAAGAAAGTTCGTTGTTAGCTATTTCTATATTTTTATCACGTACTTTATATCTATTGAACACACTAAATGCAAACTGAATTTTAGTTTAGAATTGAGTAAATAATGTTATTAAAATATATTGATATATCATTATATCAAATAAAATTTGTTTTTTTTTTTGTGTTATACTTTTCTGTTTAAAAATAATATATATATATGTTGTATTATACTCAAAATGACCAGCAAAAAAGAGTAAAAAAATATCATCATATTATCGAGCTACTTTTTTTAGTGTTAACTGCATAACCTAAGAGAACATAAAATAATTGTTCACCAGATAATATTTTTTTTCTTCTACATTTTTATTTATAAAATCATGTGATGGATGGAAGAAGAGATAACTTTAATCTTCCTACTTCTCCAAGACATTGTTTTTCTCTCCATTTCTCTTCGTCTCTCTCTCTAGAATGCAATTGGAATTAGCTTCGGGTGTTCATTGGATCTTTCGACTTGCTAAACACGTGGTAGAGGTGAGTTTTGTTAAATGCGTATTGATGAAATTTGCACACATGGTCAAATCCCATTGCCTTGCTCTGCTTGCGGGTAAACATTATCATCACATCATCAACAATCGATCATGGCTAGGAAAAATAATAGAACATATGAGAAGAAAAAATAAATGCATACATAGTATAACCCAAACAATAATGTTGTGAAAAGAAATTAGATGTTAATATATTTTTTTAAAAATAAGTAAGACTAAATTGTGTAAGAAAATAAAAAGTGAATTTGAAAGAATCACATGGCTTTGGAAACCCATATCATGAGATATATATCACCTAGTCCAAATCTTCCTCGTCTCTAAACCCTACTATCACAAAACCTTTCTCATCAGAAGTCATAACCTATAAATAAAATAAAGGACCATGAAAATGGTTATTGGAAAGAAAGTTAATAAATACATACAAACACAGTTGTAACATTAAGGAACAAATTTAAAGTAATAGTACAGTAGAACCTCTATAAATTAATACTTTTTAAATTAATACTCGCTATAAATTAATAAATTCTTCCGGTCCCGAGTTGGGTCGGTGTAAAAAATGACACATTTCGATAAATTAATAAGATAATATTTTTTTTGGAAATCCTATGTAAAAATATAGTCCCATCAATATCATAAATTAATAATCAAATAATATTAATATATATATATATATATATTTATTTATATATCTAAGAAAATCTAGTGTAATACTGAAATATGACTCTATTATTGTTTGCATAATCTTGATTTTGCATTCTTATTGGAGCTCATCTCTAATATCTTTTATTGTCGTCTTCTCAAATCGCATCCAAAAATTATGAAGAGTTTTAAATGCGATAATTGCTTCATTATATGTAATTGGTTCTAAAATTACCGCAATATCTTATTTGATGAAACAACCCTTCCCTTTTTTTTTTTAATAAATAAATAATAAATAATAATATAATTAAATAACTACAACTAGTGGTCCCATACCCACTAGCCACCTGTGAGAACAGAGAATATGCTTCTCCTTCCGAAGTGATTTTAATTGTGGAGGAGCTTGTCGCCGTGAACAGTTCCGAACTAAAATAATAAGAGTTTTAGAATTTGAATTTGTATTGCCTTTTTCTGGAAAAAAATCTCGGGGTCCTTTACAAATGACCTCCCCCTTACATATTTATACCGACCCATTTACTACTCAATTAATACGGAATTAATACTGCGCGATCCGCGCAGCCTAATTAACCCTCTTAAATGCGGGAATCTTTGACCGGGTCCGAGCTGCGAGCTGTCGAGCACGAAACGTCTCCGTGCTCCCTTCCTTTCTCCGGGCCTGATGGGCCGATCAATAACACCTCCTCGGCCCATTAGGCAAGCCTGACTTAGGCCCTCTTGCCTATTGCCCGAGATGGTAGATCGTGGGTACAACAGTTGCCCCCCAAGTCTCCCGAGCTGAATAGTTCGGGAGACTTTTGACCTTCAAGCGATCAATTTTGGGAAACTGAATATTCCCCATATCCCCACGATTTGATCGTGATAATGATGGGATTTGCCTTCCCGAACAGGCCTCGGGGCCCACTAGGTGGCGTGTTGGTTATAAGAGAGAAAGAGAACGGTGTGAGACCTTTCACTTCCCCAGGTAATCATTGCTTCCTTGTGCCGTGTATAAAGGTAAACTCGACTTCTCTCTCACCCCAATTCTTCAATCGTGTTTGTGCTTTTCTATTTTTAGACTTTTCTCTCTTTTCTCTGTAAACTTTGCTTTCGCCGGAAAGTTCTTCAACTCCCGTTTTCTTCTCACACGAATCGCTCAAAGAAAAATGTCTCCTCCGAAATCCTCGTCGGGTAAAACCGTGAAACCCCTGATTCCGGGCGTTTACGGCCCTCACCCACCGTCAATTCTCTCGGCGGAGAATATAGCCGAATTTAGGGGGTCCACCGGGATTTCATCGGAGATTGAAATTAAATTCCCGGAGGCTCACGAATCTCCGGAAAATCCTCCCCCAGGGTATTGCTGCGCGTTTGAGATATTCTTCTCTGCGTGCGGTCTGTCGTTTCCTCTCCCCGAACTCATCGTGAAGATGATGTTCGAACTGGGCTTCGCTCTCCCCCAGATGTGCCCAAACTTCGTCCGCATCGTCATGTGTCTTCAAACTCTGGGGGAAGAGTTCAACTACAAACTGTCCCTAGCCGACTTTCTTCAAGTATACACGGTGAAGACTGGTCGGACTAAGGGGACACTCTATGTAAGCCCGCTTTCCGGACTGAAGGTCTTTGACGACCTTCCCGAGAAGGATGAGAAGTGGCGGAAGTCGTATTTTTTCTTCCCGGTCAACGAGCTCACCTTCGGCCACCTCGCAAGTTCGCACGTATCGAAGTGGACTTCGAAAATTGGTAGAACGGCGCTCTTAGTCAGGTGCCCTTAATATACTATTTTCCTTTCTGTTACTTACTCCTTGTTTTTCTTGTCCCAGATCACTTCGAGCGCGGACTGCTTTGCCCTACATTCGTAGAGTTTTTCTCGAGGTTTTGCAGCCAGGGTCAGATTGCCTGGGACTCCTTTTCGTGTGAAAGGATTAGAGAATCCACAGTGCGGCTTAGGAGTCGTTCCCTCGTTTGCTGCGACCCTATAAGCACTTCGGAGATGAATTACAGAGAGGAACAGGCTTGCCGACTCGCCGAAAAGGAGGCGAAGTTGAATATGGCGGCAGCGCTCGCCGAGGGCAAAGCTCGTCTTCCTAAGAAGTCAGGCCCCTCTTCTCCTGAGGTAGACGGGACTTCGTTACCCCCCACTGATTCTTCCGAGCCGCTTACGGGGGCCTCCGAACCTCAGCCCAGCTTGCCCGAGCCCGCAGTAATTATTATAGCTGACTCCAGTGACGAGCCGCGGGAGGTTATAGCTCCCCCCGTCGAGGTCAGTTCCCAGCGGTCGGACTCATCCAAAAAGAGGAAGGAACCTGAGACTTCCTCGCCTCTTCGCGAGAAGAGCCGAGCTCGGACTAGTTCGTCTGGAGACGAGCGAAGTAAGCCTAGCTCGAAGGATAGGGGTCCTTCCTCAGAGAGGAGATCTAAGGAGTCCGGGGATTCCTCTGGCAGGCCGCCTTCGAAGGAACGTCGTTCCTCCCCCCGAGGTAATGATAACTCGAGGTTTCCTTTTTTTTTTTTGCTTGCTGGGTCTCGGGGACCAAATAGACTGACGTCATTCGTCCATTTCAGTTCCCCCTGCGTCCCCAGCCGATCTGATGAGGAGTTACACCCGGCCAGGAGTTCGGGTTCCGGCGTTTGCGGACATGTCCGAACTCAACCGTGCGAACTTCTTCCGCTTCGCGGACAAGATTGGCGAGGTTAGTGACACATGCTTTCTCAGTTTTTTTTTTTTATTTACCACCTTCACCGTTTTTAACGAACTGTGACTTCCCAGCTAATGATCGAGTTCAACTCCTCGGTGGCGTCTTATGAAGATCAGCTGTTTGCATCTCCTTCATCTTCCGAGGTGAGCCTCCTCCGGGAAAAGATTGCTGACCTGGAAGCCCAGGTGAAGGAGTACGCCAGGTTAGAGGCCGAGAATGCTGCTACTGTGGAGAAAGCCGAACAAATCCGGGCTCGGATGAAGAGAGCCGAGGTACATGTGCTTGACCTCGGAATTGCCAATGAGGACCTCCGAGACAAGCTGAAGAAGGCGGGGGACCTTTACTACGAAGCCGCGGAGGATGCCAAGGCAGCAAGGAGTAGATTGCACGAGATCGAGCTTCGCAATCAGCTACTCGAGGCTGGAAACAGCTGCGAGATTGAGAGGGTGCGAAGGGAGGAAAGATAGGCAATGAGGCGGACTCTCCGTCCTCTGGTCGAGGAGGTGAAGGTCACCTTCGAAGAGAGGGAGAAGCTAGCCCCGCTTCAGATCCGAGCTGCCGAGATTAGGGCTAACCGGATGCTGGTCGAAGAGATCTCTAGAGGCGAGATCCAAGACATGGAGGCCGAGCTCGGACTCCTAAAAACTGACGAGGAGGAAGCTGACGAGAAGGTTTCAAAGGTAACTCCCCGTGAACTCGACCTCGCTGCATTCTCAAACCTTTTGGCGGATACGCCCGATCTCTTATGCAACGAGCACCCGCTTAACGTCACAATCGACGAATCCGGCACTAACCTCGGGCAACTCTCGACTCAGGGGATGGACGACTACCTGGCGACCACTAGGTCGGAAGGGGAGCTAGCGGAGTTGGGCTTGGCCCTTTCCGAGGCGGCGTCTGATCCAGCCCCTCCGAATCAATAGTTCCTATTCTGGGGTTGTCTTGGCACGAGTTGCCCCCCTGTTTTGTAGTACTTGTTTTTAGACTCGCTTCGGAGTGTTTTGGTCGTGGTGACCGCTCCGAGGTCGTTTTATTTGTTTTTTTTGCTTAATGTGAACTACATTTCCACAATCTTTCGTTTAAAAAGATGGTACGAGCAGAAATGAACGCGAAGTGAGAACTTCGGCTAAATAGTTCGGAAAAATGACCTCCCAACCTATAATTAAAGCTGGGTACGAAGTGATTACTTCGGTTTAGATAGGAATTTTGCGAAACTGAGCTTTGACTTTAAGTAAAGCGGAGGACGAAGTGAGGACTTCGGTTTAAATTTTTCGCAAGACTTAGCTTTAAAGTAAAGCTGAATACGAAGTGAGAACTTCGGTTTAGGCTTGCGAAGTTTGACTTCGGCTTTAAAATGGTAAATGCGAAGTCAAACTTCGGCTTTAAATGGTAGATGCGAAGTCAGACTTCGGCTTTTTTTTTTTTTTTTTTTTTCTTTTTTTTTTTTTTTTTTTTTTTTTTTTTTGGCCATTATTAATTAAAAAAAAAAGTTTAAGAAAACTTTAGATTTTATTAATATGGATAGCTGGACCCGAAGTGGGCTGCCTACGTACCCTTATCGGGATCAAGCCAAATCGTAGTTCGATACGAAGACATTAACTGTAGAAAAGTTTAAGGTGTAGAGAATTCCACGACCTCGGGACTGGTTTTCCCTCTGAATCCTCGAGCTGATAAACTCCATTTCGGACTTCGCGAGTAATTCTGTATGGTCCTTCCCAATTGATTCCCAGCTTTCCTGCATTGAGCTCCTCGGTATTCTCATGGACTTTCCGCAGGACGAGGTCGCCCACTGCCAAGGGTCTGCCTCGGATTTTGGAGTTATAGTACCGAGCCACCGTGTTCTGGTAATTCTGGATCCGGACTAACGCCTGGTCCCGACGCTCGTTGATTGTATCAAGAGTATCCTGTAGGAACTCCTCATTTTCCTCTGCTCGGAGTGGGTTCAGCGAGGTACGGACTCCGGGGACTTCTATGTCAACTGGGACTACGGCATCAACTCCGTAAACCAGGGAGAAAGGTGTCTCATTAGTGGCCCGCCGAGGTGTTGTTCGGATCGCCCAGAGGACACCCTGAAGTTCGTCCGGCCAGCGCCCCTTATGAATTGTGGGCCATTGTCCGTGATGATTTCACACGGGACGCCGTAGCGGTAGATTATGCTCTTAAGCACGAACTGTTCCACTTCGTCGCTTGTTACTTTCGCATAGGCTGCCGCTTCTACCCACTTGGAGAAATAGTCGGTAAGAGTGAGCACATACTGGACTCCTCCTGGTCCTCGATGTAACGGACCGATGATATCCATAGACCACCTCATGAAAGGGTAAGGTGCGGACACCGAGGACAGGAGTTCGGTAGGTTGATGGATTGATGGGGCGTGCTTCTGACACTTCTCGCAAGCTCGAGAATACTTTTCGCAGTCCGTGACCATGGTAGGCCAGAAGTAACCTTGCCGTTTGATTTTGAAAGCCAGAGTCCGACCGCCGGAATGATTCCCATTGGGTCCGTCGTGAACAGCTCGCATTAGCATCGCGGGCTCTCTACCGGCCACGCAAGTCAGATAAGGACCTGCTACACTTCGGCGTAGAAGTATTCCGTTGTGAATGCATTACCGCGCACTTGTGACCTTGAGTTTCCTAGCTGCCCACTTGTCGGCTGGGAGTTCCCCTTTTTCAAGGTAAGCCCAGATCGGGCTCCGCCAGTCATCTGCCCCCCAGCTGTTAGAATTCGTGCTGCTCGAGGTGGCATGTGGGATAACGGCTTGATTGTCAGCTGGTGAGCTCGATGATTCCGGAGCTGAATTTTCGTCGAGCTCGGCGAGAGGTGGGTGAACTTCCATTGGGGTAAGCAAGACAAGGTCCGGATCTTCCGAGGTTCGAGAGTCCGCAGCCGTCTTACGAGCTGCTTCCTCAGCGGCCAGCTGTTTTTTCATTGCGCGGGTCACGACGTGTGTGCCCTCCAGCCGGATGCTTGGAAACTGGATGACTTCAACGGGGATGATCCTTGTTGTCGCAGGATCCGAAGTGGAGGCCAAAGATGCTAAAGCATCCGCAGCAGAGTTCTCACTTCGTGGGATCTTAGTGATTTCGAACTCCTCGAACTTGGCGACTAACTCCCGAGCTGTGGACAAATAAGCCTCCATGCGGCCATCCTTTGTTTCGTACTCCCCCAAAAACTGGTTGGTGACCAGCTGCGAATCGCAAAAAGCTCGAAGTTTTCGGACACCAATCCCCACTGCGAGGCGTAAGCCGGCGAGGAAAGATTCGTACTCGGCTTCGTTGTTGGATGCACTGAAAGCCAAGCGAAATGATTGCTCGATCACTTCGCCTGTAGGAGAAGTGAGGCGGACCCCAATTCCTGCCCCCGATTTGGAAGAAGCTCCATCAACATACAGCGTCCATGGAATTTCGACAGTGTCGCTAGCCGAGGAGGCTAGTGGGAGTTCGATCAAGAAATCGGCCAGCACTTGTGACTTCGCACAAGTTCGAGTCCGGAACTCGATGTCATATTCGCTCAACTCAACAGACCATTTAGCCAGCCGCCCGGATTGGCTCGGACTATGTAATACCGTCCGAAGTGGCTGCGTCGTCAGGATTATGATCGTATGGGACTGGAAGTAAGGCCGCAGTTTCCTTGCCGAAGTGACTACTGCTAGGGCCAATTTTTCCATCATTGGATACCTCGACTCCGCTCCGGTGAATGACTTGCTGATATAGAAAATTGGTCGCTGCTCCCCCCTTTCTTCGCGAACCAAAACTCCACTGACCGCACTATCCGATACAGCTACGTAAAGAAAGAGTGGCTCTCCGAACTCAGGCTTCGCCAAGACCGGCGGTTCAGATAGATAAGCTTTGTGTTGGGCGAATGCTTCCTCACACTTCGCATCCCACAAGATAGTTTTTCCCCCTTTTCGTAACAGCTGGTAGAAAGGGAGGCATTTGTCCGTAGATCGAGAGATGAAGCGGTTGAGAGCTGCGATCCGTCCGTTAAGGCGCTGCACTTCGCGCAAGGTCCTAGGAGAACTCATAGACAGGAAAGCATTAATTTGCCTCGGGTTCGCTTCAATTCCTCTTTCTGTGACGATATACCCCAGAAATTCTCCTGATGGAACTGCGAAGGTGCACTTCGTGGGGTTGAGCTTCATCCCGAACTGATCCAGGACGTCGAAGCAGACTTTCAGATCGGCGAGATGCGAACTGGCTTCCATCGATTTCACCAGCATGTCATCGATGTAAACTTCCATGGTTTTTCCGAGTTGATGCTCGAACATTCGGTTCACCAGTCTTTGGTAGGTTGCTCCCGCATTTTTTAGCCCAAAAGGCATCACCTTGTAGCAATAGATCCCGCGGTCCGTAATGAATGCAGTCTTCTCCTGGTCGTCCGGGTTCATTAGGATTTGGTTGTAGCCAGAGAATGCGTCCATGAAGGACATCAGCTCGTGACCCGAAGTGGACTCAACTAACCGGTCGATATGCGGAAGTGGAAAGCTGTCTTTGGGGCACGCCTTATTCAGGTCGGTGAAATCAACGCAGACTCGCGACTTTCCGTTCTTCTTTTTGACAACGACTGTATTTGCGAGCCACTCAGGGTATTTTACTTCGCGTATCTGTCCCGCCTTCAGCAAACGTTCAACCTCTTTGTTAACGATTTCAGCTCGCTCAGGACCCAGCTTCCTTCGCTTCTGCTTTACAGGTCGGAACGTAGGGTCCACATTCAGCTCGTGGGAAATAACTTCTGGACTGATGCCGGGCATCTCGTCTACAGACCACGCGAAGGTGGCCATTCTTTCTTTCAGGAAGGTTATCAGGGCGGCACGGAGCTCGCTATCCAATCCCACTCCGATCTTGATTTCTTGATCCGGGAACTTGCCATTGATGAAAATGGACTCAGTGAGGTCACCTTTTAGCTGCTTCCGAACTGGATTTTTCGGGACCTCGAGCTGTGGTTGCTATTGGATCAGGAGTTTGTGACTTGCGAGGTAACAGCTCCTGGCCGTCCTTTGGCTTCCCAGAACCTCCCGGACTCCTTGTGGGGTCGGAAATTTGACGCACTGATGGTACGTCGAGACCACCGCCTTCATCTGATAGAGCCAGGGAGTTCCCAAAATAACATTATAGGCCGCAGGTCGGTCGAAGACCGTGAACTCCACCATTTTAACCACTCCTTGAGTGGACACTGGTAATGTGATCGTGCCCAAAGACATCGACGTCTCGCTAGTGAACGAGACCAGGGGTGAGGGCGGTCCTGCGATGTGCTCTTTCCCGATACCCATTCTGGTGAGCGTCTCAAGGAAAATCAAGTCTACCGAACTCCCAGTATCAATTAGGATTCGGCAGACTTCGTGGTTAGCTACATCAAGCGAGATGACGAGCGCGTCATCGTGCGGAGTGTCCAACCCCTCAGTTTCCTTCTCGGAGAAAGAAATTTCAGGTAGATCACTGGCTATCAACTTAGCTCGCTTCGGCTGGGGGCTAGTGAGCTTCCGCTGATGGTCTTTGATCGCAGTGATGGAGTTCCGAAACAGACGCGATCCTCCCATTATCACATCGATTCTTTTCTTGGGAGCTTCACTTCCATCAGACTGCTTTGGTTTCTTTGAAGGTGGAGCGTCCTCGTCCATTTCGGGAATCGCTTTTTGCTCCAATTCTTCAATTGTGACATTCGGCATTTCTCCCGCCACATACTTCTCTGCGAGGAGATGCATCAGCTTCTTACAGTCACGAGTAGAATGACTGTTGGTTTTATGGAGCTCGCAGTACGTGTCCTCATCTCGGACCCACTTGTTACTCTGGAGTACGCCGCTCTTGGAGCGCGGTGAAAATGGTGGTTTGGACGGTGAATTCTTTGGAGAATTCTTCTGGGGAGATTGGGTGACTGCGAAAGTGCTCGGCCCGGACTTCGGAGTCGTAGGCGGAGTCTTTTTGGCAGGTGCTTCGAAGCGCGGTTTCCCTGCAGACGGGGCGTTTTGTTTTTGCGCAGCGGCGAGTTTGTCTTCTTCTGCGACTATCCAGTTCGAAGCCCGGTGTAGTGCGTCCTGAATAGTTGGGAAACGATTCACGGACAACTCTTCGCGGAAGCGAGATTCGTGCCACAGGCCGTTCTTAAGCGCGGCCAGGGCTGTGGAGTCCGAAAGTCCGGGAATTTTGACCTGGATCTCCTTGAATTTTGTTATGTAAGACCGAAGGGACTCTCCAGCCTTTTGGCTTAAGTTCCAAAGCTGAGCATCCGTCACCGCAGTTTCGATTAGGCTAGAATACTGCTTGACGAACGAGGTCGACAGCTCGTTAAAGTTTGTTATGGAGCCAGCTGCTAAGGATGCGAACCAAAGCAGTACCGGTCCACTAAATGTTTCTGCGAACAGCTTGCAGTACCCAGCGTCTGCTTCATGGGGCTCGAGGTCCACCCGGCTAGCTGTCAGCAAGAAAGTCTTGAGGTGATTGGTCGGATCTCCTTTTCCTTCGTAGCTCGAGAACTTAATTTTGCCAGTGTCCTTGATGCGGACTCGGGCTATTTGGTCGGAAAAAGGAGTTCGCCTCGACTCCTCGATCACTCGGAATATATCCGGAGCTGAGGTGGTTGCACTATGCATCACAGACCGCATGTCCCGAATTTCGCTCTGCATGCGGAAGATCTCGGGATTGACAGTATATCCCGCAGCCGAAGTGTTTCCATCTACGGGGAGAGGAAGACGGACTGGGACCTCGGAAGATCGGACGACGCCAGGCTGAACCGGTGTGCGAACATCGCCGGCCAGCGGTAGCGCTGTTTGTGTGTTGGTTTGAGGTGGGAACGAATCTCCCGGAGTGACATTTGTTGCTGCTACTTGCGAGGTGGAAGGTGGTGTCACACCGGAGAAATCCAAAGCGCGTCGACGCGGGTTTTGGTCGGAGGACAGGAGGTCGACCCGGTCGGCGTAGGCACGGTGGGAGGCCGAGAGATCGGCTACGGACGTCGTGACTTCCTCCAAACGAGTGGAAATCTGCCCCTCCAAATTGTCGAAACGTTCAGTAAGAGCGGCGGAGGCGGCTTGCTGACGGTCGGACTTCTCGGACAAGTCCTGCAGGAGCTTCTGGATCACCTCCAAGGATGCCTGATCGGGAGAGCTGGCTGCCATAGCGGTGGTTGTGTGGAATGAACTTGCGTATGAAGTCGGAACTGGTGAGAGTCAGGCGATAACTCCCCTCCTTCTAGCGCCAAATGTGAGAACAGAGAATATGCTTCTCCTTCCGAAGTGATTTTAATTGTGGAGGAGCTTGTCGCCGTGAACAGTTCCGAACTAAAATAATAAGAGTTTTAGAATTTGAATTTGTATTGCCTTTTTCTGGAAAAAAATCTCGGGGTCCTTTACAAATGACCTCCCCCTTACATATTTATACCGACCCATTTACTACTCAATTAATACGGAATTAATACTGCGCGATCCGCGCAGCCTAATTAACCCTCTTAAATGCGGGAATCTTTGACCGGGCCCGAGCTGCGAGCTGTCGAGCACGAAACGTCTCCGTGCTCCCTTCCTTTCTCCGGGCCTGATGGGCCGATCAATAACACCTCCTCGGCCCATTAGGCAAGCCTGACTTAGGCCCTCTTGCCTATTGCCCGAGATGGTAGATCGTGGGTACAACACCACCTAACCACATTCACAATCCAACAGCGGAACCACATACCAATAAATAACCAATAAAACAATATCCAATAACCAAATAAGTAATATCCAGCATTAATCCCAAACAACATAAATTAAACAACCAGCAATCCTAACAATGCTCTAAGACTCAATTCTAGCAACCTAACAATGCCAGATAACCATACAATCAAGTCCCTAGAACATCCTCCTCTTCATTGCCTTTGATTCCACGATCACACTTTGCCTTTACCTGCACCACAAACACAAATTGAGATGCATGAGTATTTGATAAACACTCAGTGAGGCAATCCTCCCATCTACTGGGCTATACACACAAGCAATAAGATCTCTACATGCCACAAACAACAATCAATAAAACAAACCAGGCAATATACATAGCATGCAACGACCATCGTAGCTGAACAAGGGGTGTCGACCGACACCAGATGGTGTCGATCGACACTGACTATCTGGTGTCGACCGACACCCTGCCCGACACTCCCGAAAACCCTAGTTTGCGTCGACCGACACCTCCACATGGCATCGTTCGACACTCGCTAAAGTCCCGAGCCGTCCTCGCGTTGGTGTCGACCGACACCCCAACTGGTGTCGACCGACACCGATGCCGAGCAGCGATTTCCCTCGATCAGAAACTCCGAATCTCGCCTCCAAGCTTCTCCAATCCGCTCCTTGCACTCCCAGAAGCCAAACCCAGCCCAGACAGCAACGAAATATCATAGAGAACTCAAAGAAACAACCACATAAGCACCAAATCACATAGAATCTAGAGATCTTAGCTTAGATAAGCCATGGTCATGCACTCACCTCAAGAACAAGAAGTTTGGATTGAGAAACGTGGAAAGCAACACCTCCAGAAGCTTCCCCTTCGATTCCAGCAACAGCTAACCCTCCTACAGCCTCAGATCTCTCCAAAATCACCAAGAACAAACCCAGAAAAATCTCAGGAACGTTTTCTCTCTGACTCTCTCTTTTTCTCTCTAAGCGGCGACCAACAAAAAAATGAGACTCTGAAACCCTTGATTCGTCCTTAGACCCTTAACACACGATTTAGGGATTTAATTGAACCAAACCGAACCAATCAGCAATTAAATCAAACCCGACCAAACCGGAAAAACATGGTGTCGATCGATGCCACCAAGGGTGTCGATCGACACCCACACCAAAATTACAAAAATTGGTTCGCGGATGTTACAATTCTCCCCCACCAATATGGATTCGTCCTCGAATCCCGCAATACCGTCCATCTACCAAGGACCTCTGTGCCACCGTCAGCACGGCCCGCACGTCCCCAGACCGGACTAAACACCGTCAGCCAAGGTTTCCCGTGCCACTGTCGCAACAGCCCGCACACCTCCAACTGACCCTCGAGGTCTCCCTCTAGCCAATATACTCGCATCATAAACACTATTTGCTCACAACTCAGTGCTTCCCCCGTCCGTGGTCGCAACCAACGAATCATGCCGGCTCGCTATCAGGCCAACCGCCTTAAGCTACGGCATCCAGGAAGTCACTCACACACACACTCCCCCCGCTCTCAGGTCGCAACCTTCGAGTCATACCGGCTCACTGCCAGGCCACAGCCTGCAGCTACGGTATCCAGGGAGTCTCACACACCCACTCCCCCCGCTCTCAGGTCGCAACCCTCGAGACATACCGGCTCACTGCCGAGCCGCGGCTCACAGCTACGGTATCCAGGGAGCCTCACATATCCCGCTCTTGGGTCGTCACCCTCAAGCGCGCTCTCGGATCATCATCCGGAGCAACATACCACTCCCACTCTCTGGCCACAAAGTTCATCGAGCTATCGGTATCACGTGAGTTGGGCCCGCACGGCCTTGAGCAAAAACAAACACTGATGCCAACGAGTATCTCCCGGCTAGATCTACCTCAACATTTCCACAAAACTTTTCCCTTTTTAGAAACTTTCTATTTATGGAAACCTTCCTTTTGTGGAACTTTTCTATTTATGGAAACTTTCCAAAAATAGAAACCCGAGCTATTTCTCTTTTCCCATGACAACAACAGTCAAACATAAAGAAAAATACTCATCTTATTAATCTCAAAAATGTCATAATCGTTACAATCTCAACGAAATTACATCAGAAAAACCAAAAATACAACAACCGGAGCCAACAACCCGCATCCCGAGCACCACCTCATCTTGATACTTAGTCGCACAACCAACCACCCCTAAGCGACCAAATATCAAGAGAGATGGGCTGGAATACTCCGTACCCGCTCCAGCCACGGACTACAACTCGGACCCGGCTAGACAAGCTCAAGTCGCGGTCTGCTTCTCAAACCACTTCTTAAACCTTGCCTTCATCCTCGCCTCGGGCTCCCAAGTCTGCTCCTCTACTCCGTCACAGTCCCACAGGACTCTCATCAAAGGAATCTTCTTCTTCCGAAGTTTCTTGACTCTCCTCTCGAGCACCCTCACTGGTCTCGCCTCTAAAGTCATGTTAGGCTGAAGATCCTCAGGAATCTTAGCCAACAACTGATCACCCTCGTGAAGACACTTCCTCAGCATCGACACATGAAATACCTTGTGGAACGCACGCATAACCTCAGGCAACTCCAACCGGTATGCCACTGGTCCCACCCGCTCAACCACTCTGAACGGACCCATGTACCTCGGACTCAACTTAGTCTCTGTCAATGACCTGTTCGGACCCGGCAACATGGCCATCTTGAGGTACACTCTATCACCAACCTGAAACTCAAGATCCTTTCTCCTCTTATCAGCATAGCTCTTCTGCCGATCCTGAGCCTCCTTCATGTTCAGCCTCAAAACCCGAATCTTCTCCGAGGTCTCCTGAACAAAATCTGCACCAAATATGCTCCTCTCCCCCACCTGAGTCCAACATAAAGGTGTACGACACGGCCTCCCATACAGGGCCTCATAAGGAGCCATCCCAATACTAGCCTGGTAGCTGTTGTTATAAGCAAACTCCACCAAGCTCAAGTGATCTGCCCAATGACCACCCCAATCCAGCACACACATCCTCAATAAATCCTCCAAAATCTGGATCGTCCTCTCTGACTGACCATCAGTATGAGGATGATATGCTGTACTCATATGCACCTTCGTGCCCATCTCCGCCTGAAATGCCTTCCAGAACACCGAGGTGAACTTGGAATCTCTATCAGACACAATACTAGCAGGCACACCGTGCAATCTGACTATCTCCCTCACGTACTTCTTGGCCAAAACCGCTGCTCCATCAGTTTTCTTGATGGCCAGAAAATGCGCAGACTTAGTCAAACGGTCCACAATGACCCAAATAGCATCAAACGTCCTCGACACAGGTAAACCTACCACGAAGTCCATCGTGATCAAATCCCACTTCCACTCTGGAATGGGTAAACTTTGTAATAAACCACCAGGAACCTGATGTTCCGCCTTCACCAGCTGGCAAGTATCACACTTTGCCACCCAGTCAGCTATGTCCTTCTTCATCCCGACCCAGTGATAATACCGCTTGAGGTCACGGTACATCTTGGTCGCTCCTGGATGAATAGAGAACTTGCTTGAATGAGCCTCTCTCAGTATTTCCTGCCTCAAATCCTCACCCTTGGGCACACAGATCCGACCATGCACAAGGATAGTACCATTAGCAGAAACCTGATACTCTGCACCCGCAGCCTTAGAGGCATTCACCAGCCCCTCATCACTCTCCTGAGCTAACCTCACTCTGCTCAACCAATCTGCTCTATCAACTGCCTCCAAACCCAAAGGTTCTTGTGAGATAGCACACAAACTCAATGCACTAATCTCACCTACCAACACCTCCATATCCTGCTCCTGAGCCGAAGCCACCCGCTTCCGACTCAAGGCATCTGCAACCAGATTAGCTTTACCAGGATGGTAAGCTATGTCCAAATCATAATCCGCTACTAACTCCATCCAACGCCTCTGCCTCAAATTCAGCTCAGGCTGAGTAAAAATGTACCTCAGACTCTTGTGATCTGTAAATACCTGTACATTCCCACCATACAGATAGGATCTCCAAATCTTAAGAGCAAAGATCACTGCTGCCATCTCCAAATCATGAGTAGGATAATTAGCTTCATGCTTCCGCAACTGCCGCGAAGCATAAGCTATAACCTTCCCCTGCTGCATAAGTACACAACCCAACCCCACTCTAGAAGCATCTGTATACACAACATAAGGCTCGTCCTGCTCAGGCAATGCTAACACTGGCGTGGTAGTCAACATCTGCTTGAGACTTGCAAAACTTGCCTCACACTCTGGTGACCACACAAACGGGACATCCTTCCCTGTAAGCTTAGTCATCGGCTGAGCCATACTCGCAAAACCCCGAACAAACCTCCTGTAGTAACCTGCTAACCCCAGGAAACTCCGAATCTCAGTGGCACTCTACGGCCTCGGCCACTCCCTGATGGACTGAATCTTCTCTGGATCCACTGAAACTCCCTCAGCTGAAACAATATGACCCAAGAACCCCATCTCACGCTGCCAGAAACTGCACTTACTCAGCTTAGCAAACAACTTCTGCTCCAGCAGCTTCTCCAACACTGCTCTCAGATGTACTGCATGCTCCTCAGGACTCTTAGAATATACCAGGATGTCGTCGATGAAAATGATGACTGACACGTCCAGAAACTCCTGGAACACGCTGTTCATCAATCTCATAAACGCAGCTGGCGCGTTTGTCAACCCAAACGGCATCACCACAAACTCATAGTGCCCATATCTCGTCCTGAAGGCTGTCTTCCTCACATCTGCCTCATGAATAGGAATCTGATGATAACCTGAAGCCAAGTCGATCTTGGAGAACCAAGTAGCACCCCTCAACTGATCCAACAACTCATCAATCCTCGGGAGAGGGTACTTGTTCTTCACAGTAACTCGGTTCAAACCCCGGTAGTCAATACACAACCGAAAACTCACATCCTTCTTCTTAACAAACAACACCGGAGCTCCCCACGGTGAACAACTAGGACGGATAAAACCCTTGCCCAACAAATCCTCCAGCTGCTTCTTCAGCTCTGCCATCTCTGCTGGAGCCATCCTGTAAGGAGCCTTGGATAACGGCATCGTCCCCGGTTCCAGCTCAATGGTAAAAGGATCCGACCGAGATGGTGGTAATCCCTGCAATGACTGGAACACATCCTCAAAGTCCTCCACAACCGGAATACCGCTAACCATAGACTTCCCCACTGACTCTGGCATAGATATAGTAACCAGATAGGCCTCACGGCCCTTCTCGATCATCTTCCCTGCCTGAACGGCTGAGATCACGAGACTCCCCGAAGTCGGTCTAATACCCTGAAAAACCAACTTCCCTCCTGGACGCTCAAACTCCACTCTACCCCGATAGCAATCCAAATGCACCTTATACCGATGCAACCAATCCATACCAAGAATGACGTCATACAACTCCACTGGACTGATAAGCAAATCCGCTGGCCACGACTCTCCTGCGATCTGAATATCAACTCCTCCAGCTCGTCCAATAACCCTCAGGAACTTGCCTCCAGCAACTCTGACCACTCCTGATCGCTCTCCAGAATCCCCTCTGATCCCCGCACTCACGGCACACTCCGGAGTAATGAAGCTATGAGAAGCTCCAGAATCAAACATAACATGGGACTTAAACCCGCCCACCAACAAGGTCCCTACACAAACCTCATGTGTTGAGAACCTAACACTTGACCACAAACAAAAACAAATATAATCTGAACAATTTAATTGACTAAGTTCGAATCTCAGAGGTTATACATGTGATCGCTCCGGCACTAGTGCCACCGGGCTCCTGAGTCGAGTACACCTGAGTCGTCGGCTCAATCCAACCCACCGGCTGCACACCGTGCTGCACACCCTGCTGCACCCCTGGCTGAGCTCCAGCCTGCAACACTGCTACTGCCCTCTGCTGCAACTTGGGACAACGAGGCTTGATATGCCTCGTCTCTCTGCAGTAGTAACACACCCGAGTATCTGTCCGCGGCTCCGTCACCGCCCGCTGCTCTGTCACTGCCCGCTGCTCACCTCTCTGTGGACAGCTAGACACCTTGTGGTCCCTACTACCACACCCAAAGCATTTCGCACCCCCGTGCCTCGATCTCTTCATAACATCGAACTTCCTCTTCTGCCCCTGCGCAGGCTTGCCGCCCTTGCTAGGAACAGAAAGCGGCTGAGACTGCTGTGGCTGCACCGAAGAACTGACCACAACCACCTGTGACCTCAAGTCATCCTCTATCCCAGCTGCAACCTCAACCAGCTCTGCTCTCGTAGCATAGCTCCTCACTCTGCACCGAGTCCTCAAATCATCCCGCAGAGCCAACAAAAACCTCCGCACCTGAGCCGCCTCTGGCTCCCATGCCCTGCCTGCATACCCCACAAGCCGACTGAACTCTGCATCCAGCTCCCGCACTGTACGGTCCCCCTGCGTCAAACCCAAGAACCGTGCCTCCATACGATCAAGAGCCTCCTGAGGAAAATACTTGGAGTTAAACTCCCCCACAAAATCTCCCCAAGACATACCCCTCTGCACCCTTCGTGCTGTCACCGACCTCCACCACACACGAGCATCTCCTGACAAGTAAAACACTGCCAGATCCACCCTGTACCGATCGGGACACCTAAGCGAAAGGAAAATATCCTCCATCCGCTCTCTCCACTCATCCGCTACACTCGGATCGGTACCTCCTGAGAAAAACCCTGCTCCCACATGCCGCAGCTGCTCCATCATCCGCACATACTGAGCATCCACAACCTCGGCCCCCGGCTGCACACCTGCCTGCAAACCCGCCACAGGCTGCACCGCTGGACCCTGCCCACCACCCACGGGCGGCACTACCGGATCCTGCCCACCAACCACTGGCGGCACTACTGGATCCTGCCCACCAACCACTGGCGGCACAACTGCTGGAAGTCGCTGCAGAACCTGAGCTAGCAAGTCCATCAAGACATCCTCCCTGCCTGGAGCACCTCCCGCTGCAACCCCCACACCCGGGGCAACACCGTGACCGACACCGGGCCCATCCGCCCTGCCGTCACCCAAACCAACCTGGTCTCCAAACACACTAGGATGAACCTGTGACTCCGCCACCTCCTCACTGGCCATGCTCTGGGTCACACTCACACTGGCCTCAGGAACCTGACCTCGTCCCCGACCCCGACCACGACCACGCCCACGACCACGACCGCGACCAACAGCATCCTCACCCCTAACCATCTGTATCATCCAAGAACAGAAGGCTAAGCAAACAATAATTCTATTACACAAGAAACACAACTTACCGTGGAATCACAACACAGGCTCGAAGAGGATGTTCTAGGACTTCATGCCACACTCAATTGACCAACCACACAATCAATCATAGCATGGAATCCTAAACATCAACAGCAAAAGCACAATGAACCCTAGTCCTAGAACCGTAAGGGCTCTGATACCAAAATGAAACAACCCTTCCCGTTTTTTTTTTTAATAAATAAATAATAAATAATAATATAATTAAATAACTACAACTAGTGGTCCCATACCCACTAGCCACCTAACCACATTCACAATCCAACAGCGGAACCACATACCAATAAATAACCAATAAAACAATATCCAATAACCAAATAAGTAATATCCAGCATTAATCCCAAACAACATAAATTAAACAACCAGCAATCCTAACAATGCTCTAAGACTCAATTCTAGCAACCTAACAATGCCAGATAACCATACAATCAAGTCCCTAGAACATCCTCCTCTTCATTGCCTTTGATTCCACGATCACACTTTGCCTTTACCTGCACCACAAACACAAATTGAGATGCATGAGTATTTGATAAACACTCAGTGAGGCAATCCTCCCATCTACTGGGCTATACACACAAGCAATAAGATCTCTACATGCCACAAAATACAATCAATAAAACAAACCAGGCAATATACTTAGCATGCAACGACCATCGTAACTGAACAAGGGGTGTCGACCGACACCAGATGGTGTCGATCGACACTGACTATCTGGTGTCGACCGACACTAAACTGGTGTCGACCGACACCAAACTGGTGTCGACCGACACCCTGCACGACACTCCCGAAAACCCTAGTTTGCGTCGACCGACACCTCCACATGGCATCGTTCGACACTCGCTAAAGTCCCGAGCCGTCCTCGCGTTGGTGTCGACCGACACCCCAACTGGTGTCGACCGGCACCGATGCCGAGCAGCGATTTCCCTCGATCAGAAACTCCGAATCTCGCCTCCAAGCTTCTCCAATCCGCTCCTTGCACTCCCAGAAGCCAAACCCAGCCCAGACAGCAACGAAATATCATAGAGAACTCAAAGAAACAACCACATAAGCACCAAATCACATAGAATCTAGAGATCTTAGCTTAGATAAGCCATGGTCATGCACTCACCTCAAGAACAAGAAGTTTGGATTGAGAAACATGGAAAGCAACACCTCCAGAAGCTTCCCCTTCGATTCCAGCAACAGCTAACCCTCCTACAGCCTCAGATCTCTCCAAAATCACCAAGAACAAACCCAGAAAAATCTCAGGAACGTTTTCTCTCTGACTCTCTCTTTTTCTCTCTAAGCGGCGACCAACAAAAAAATGAGACTCTGAAACCCTTGATTCGTCCTTAGACCCTTAACACACGATTTAGGGATTTAATTGAACCAAACCGAACCAATCAGCAATTAAATCAAACCCGACCAAACCGGAAAAACATGGTGTCAATCGATGCCACCAAGGGTGTCGATCGACACCCACACCAAAATTACAAAAATTGGTTCGCGGATGTTACATTTGACTTCATCATTACTGATACTAGTAGAAATTTCTTCTAAACTCTAAACTTCTAACATCTATCATTTTTAACTAAACTCTAAACTTAGCAATTACAATAGACAAGATTATAAATTAAGAAAATTCTTTAAAAATATGAATGATAACAAAAGTATCTTATTTTGTAATACATAATTTTCAAAATTATGAAAATTAAGAATCTCTTCATAAATATAAATTTTATTAATTTATCGATAAATTAATAATTATTAATTTATCGATAAATTAAAACCTCTTTAAATTAATAAAATTTCATGGTCCCGACCTTATTAATTTATAGAGGTTCTACTGTATTTGAAACAGTTAATATTTGTATAAACTCATTTTCATGGGTTATACATACAAACGCACTGGTATAAAATATAGCATGGGTAATAAATAACATAAATATTGTGACTAAGATATAAAATCTATTAGGATTTATGAATTATGATCTAAACTAAAGCTTTTATATTAAAACTAAAGCTTTCCAAAATTATGATATTAATATCTAAATCTTTAATTATCGGAAATTGATTTTGTCCAAAATTATAATTACTAAAAGGACATTATAATTACTAAAATATTGATAAATGATATTTATATACAATTACTAAAAGGATATTGCATAAATGTCAATATATTTTTTAGTACATAAAATATCATTTAAATTTAGTGAATATAAAAACTAATGTATGTAATTTTGCGAAAAAATTTAAAGAATTTAATAATTAAAAAGTGAGGACATGTGTTGAAAATATACGCTGCCAAATGTCGTCGTGTTATGCAAAGTTAGGAGAAAACCTTCTCATATTATATAAGATATATGTTGTAATCATATATGAGATAAATAACCTTTTTTTTGGTCAACCACTGGGCGACAACAAGTCGATCTATTAGTCAAATCCCTACATTCATAGGGAAACAAGACTCGATTTGTGGTATGATGGTGTCTTTTACAATTGGACTTACCATTGACTGCTGCACTAAGGTCACTTCAGAATAATAATTTTAATACTTTTCCAACTAATTTTTAATAAAACTATACATATACTTTCATACATTAATCCAAAATTCATATAAGCTCTTTAATTTTTCCTCATTTTTTATGTTATCCTGATAATCAGAAGAAAAAAATAAAATTAAAAGTAAATTTAATAATTCCAAGAAAATGTAAGAAGAACATATGCATAATACACAAACATATGCTCTAAGTTACATAAACATATTGATTTTTTTTGAAAAAACATTTGCCTAATAACTTAACTCTGACCAAAAAAGAGAGAGAAAATATAAAATTATTTACATAATAGTCTAATATCTTTACTTTATAATATGAAATATCCTTGACGCTATCAAGATTGATAGGGATGAGTTTTCTTCTTTCCCTTTATCTTTTATTTCGCGTAATGTTAATGTACATGCGGACTTCTTGGCACGCCAACGTGTACCTCTCCGCATAATGTTTTATTTAACAAATTTTCTACATAATTGATTCGTTTGAGCTAATTTTATTGTTGTCAAAAAAAAAAAAACATCCTCATAAAAAGGAGAACACGTCATAAGATGTTTATTTTTTTACAAAAAAAAAACCTTTAACAATAGAACGAAGTTTAACTAATGCTAATATGTTATTGTATTGGAAAAAACTATTTTGCTATGAGACAATTTAGTTACTTATATAGGGGTGAGTGTTTCAAATCATTTTTTTATTAGGAATAATAATTGACTGTATCATTTCTTTAATTTTGGTATTATATTAGTTAATTGTATAATTTGTTTAATTCTTTTTCTTGTAGAATTAGTAACTAAAGTTATAATTAGTATTAATTTTTCATATATGTAGTATTTATATTCTTAAAATTGTTTTAGTTTTTCAGTTTTTTAATAATTATCTTTTAGTTTTTAAAAATTAAATATTAGATTACACATGAAAAAAATCTCAAATTAATAAAATTGACACATGTCGCGAGTACTAACTTTGAAAACCAAGATTTATGTAATAAGATATTTAAAAAAATTCTTATTTCATTCTCCACATGTTTAATAATTTTTACTCTTTTTAAAAATAAATATATTAACAAAAAAAATTCCAATAGAATTAGGTTAATAATTTAAAATTTACTTTTATGTTTATTAAATAGATAAACAAATTTCTTTAACTTTTTACTTATGGATAGATTTTTTTTAATTGATATATTAAGACTTATATATTTTTATAAATCTATATTGACGTGTATCATGATTTTGTTAAGGATTAAAGTAAGAGAAATTCCTTTAAATACCACTAAAAAAGTTTTTTTTCCAAAAATACCACATTTTAGTTTTTTTTTCTAAAAATACCACAAAAGTTTTTTTTTTCCAAAATTACCACTAACACAAAAAATTAAATTTTAAGCATGTAGAATTTTTTTTTTTATGTTTGGGTTGACAAATTTAGTTTTAGGGTTTAGTTTTTAGGGGTAGGGTTTAGTATTTATAATTTAAGAATTAGTTTTTAGTATTAGAACTTTAGTTCAATTATGTGGTATTTTTGGAAAAAAATACATTTTAGTGGTAGTTTTGGAAAAAAAACTAAATTGTGGTATTTTTGGAATAAAAACCTATTTTAGTGGTATTTATGACAATTCCCTTAAAGTAATATATAAGTCTGAAAGACAATAATTCTTACATTAAAATTAAAAAAAAAAACCCTAATGTCGCCGAGAAAGCTTCCATTAGATCTGGAAGAAGAGATACTCTTTCGAGTTCCACCTCGATCTCTCGTTCGTTTCAGATCCGTTTGCAAAGGATGGGATACTCTTTTCAACGATAAGATATTCGCCAACAGAAACTTTGCTTTCGGTCGTCCAGAAATATTGTTAAAGACACATACCCATATGTATTCGATAAGCGTCGATCTCAACAACGACGACCCAACTATAAAAGTAACTGATTTACGCTTTGTTGCGTTACGCGATCGTCGTCGTTATGATCTCGTGGGGACCTGCGATGGTTACTTCTTCTTGTATAACTCTGATCATAAAGGCGTAAACGTGAACGTGGTTTCGAATCCATGGTTGAGACAGACTAAATGGATTACCCCGGGTGGGACTCAGCATGGCAAGATCTTGGGTTACGATGGTAGTAGCCCCGAAAAGAGTTTCAAGAGTTTTGGGATGATGAATACTCGTCAAAATATTTATAAAATTACTAGGAAAGTTGCAGTCTTCGAATTCGCAACCAATGCGTGGAACGTTACTCATCGTACCACTCCACGTTTTCTCGAAGAAGAGATACTAGTAGATGAATATCACTGTAGGGTCTCCCTAAAAGGAAATTTGTACTGGACAGCTTATCCAAACTGGTCATCAGTATTTCATCCGAATGTTCGATTTTTCGAAAGAGGTAGCAAAGACCTTTTGTATTCTACCGTTTAAGGGGAAACATAGTTCTTCCCATACTCGTGGCCTTGCGATTTACAAGGGAGATAGGCTTTCAGTGTTACAACAATGCACAAGAAGAAGAGAGGTTAAGATTTGGGTGACAGAGAAGAAGATTGGCAATGGGGATAATGGAGAGGACGTGGTGTGGATTAAGTTCATGACTATCTCAATACCTCATTTCCCCATGGTTTGCAACAATAGCTCTTCAAGTTACTTCGTCGATGATACTGTCTTTGGAAAGACCTTCGTTACGTGTTTTCTTGGCAAGAAACCTAAACAAGCTTGGGTCTATATTGTGATGGGAGATATGTGCAAAAAGATTAAGATAGAAGAAGTGACACATCAGCAGTTTCAATCCTGTGTCTATGTTCCTAGTTTGATCCCCAAGATTTTCTTGAGAGACTTTCGCTAAAGCTACGCAACCAAGAAGAATTTTTTTACAAGTTCGATCTGCTTCTTCCTTGTTTTATTTATTTGATCACCATGAGTAGTTAGTTTGCTTTTGTTATATATCATCTTTTCACTATATCACATATATATAATTTTTTCCGATAAAGGTTCAACTCAAGATAGAACCACAATTTGTTTGGGGCTAATGCAGTTAATTAATTAATAGAGGTTTTGTTTGAAATCTAGTTCGTGAGCCTGGCAAGACATATATATATATACAAAGTAGTTTAAAATCTAGTTTGTGAGGCTGCATAAACAAGTCCACGAAAGCACGAACCGAGAACAAAAATCATATATGCAAAAGTAGTGCTCCAACCGGTCAAAGATGTTCAGCCATGACACAACCTGTGGACCATATGTCTACTGCACTTGTGTACTCAGTGGCTCCAAAGTTGAGCTCTGGGGCACGAGATAGTCACGAATGTAAGATAAATTGGCTTCTCCTTTTTCACCTGACACGATATATTTTAGGCATAGACTAGAAAAACTGTAATATCCTTGTGCCAGAGTGGCATAGACCTTGGTCGAAAAAGAATGTATAAAATCCGGAAGCTTTAAACTCATGTCCTCAAGGTAGTACCCTAGTGGATGAGTTTCACATCCTTGTGCTCTTTGACTGTTTGCTAGTATGTATACAAAGTTCTCAAATTGAGGGAAAAACAGAGACAAGAATTGCGATTAATTTATGCAAATCATTTTTTTTTTTTTTTTTCAAATGCAAAATAAGTCCTACAAAAATATAAGAAACTCAACAATGAAAAAAGAGAAATAGAAAAACAAATCACGGGTCCTATCATTCCTTCCTACTATACAATGAAAACATTCTCTACCCACGAGAGTCCATTTGGACCCAAACCTAACAATTTCTTCACACAAAAGACAAGACTACTAAACAACAACACACAAATGTCACAGCGAGCAATCAAACGCAACCCGCTACAAAACGCTTAAAATTAATCTTACCAATTTCAAATAATCTCATAAGATTAGTTTTACATCAACTCACTCAGAGCTATTGGAGTTCTCCTCTCTGCATTCCTCATCATGTTCACTCTGTTGCGGCTTCTCTTGATGCTCCACCGCTTGTTCCGCATTCCCGTTTTCGTTTCCGCCTCTCGAATAAGCCGCGTTCAAAGCGGCTAACATCCCGAGATTCGAGTCCGGCATGCTTAGACCTAAGTTCTGAGTCGGCTGCGGCTGAGCTACAAACGAGCCTAGTTGAAGAGGACTCCCTCTATACTGATCCATCGGAAAACTAAACCATGTTCCCGCCATAAAATGAGTCGCAGCTCCAGCTCCGGCAGAGTTCACAAATGGCCACATAGGAGCACGGTGGCCCGCAGTGTTGTTGTTGTTATTGCTACTACTCTCCATCTGATTACCGGGTGGCACCGGAAGCATCCAAAAAGTGTTCCCACCGCTCGACCTACTGGTCGTCGGAGCAACCGCCCACATCGGCGCCGCCGCAGGATCCGGAGTTTCACTTTCTTTTAAAGACTTACTCTCGTTCTGTTTCCTATCATCATCATCTTCCTTAGACAAATCAACCGATCTATACCGTTTCCTGGAGTAATTCTCACCGTCAGGAATCGTTTCCACCGGAGCTTGATTCTGATGGTGGTGGTGGTGCTGTTGAAGATGATGATGAAACCCTAATAGCGGCGTCGCATGAGCCGCCGCAGCAAACGCACCTCCTTGTTCATCAAACTGATGTTGCTGATGTTGGTGGTGATGAGTCAATCCAAGAGCACCATAAAGCGGCACAGATTTAGACGGCGGCGCCGAAAGAGTCGATCCGCTGCTACGAAGCGAAACACTGAGAGTAGAAAAGTTGGCCGGAATAGTACCAGTACCTGTAGCAGCAACAATCGCCGGCTCAGCTTGTTGAAGAAGCCATTCAATAGTTTCACCATCAGATTTATGACCTAACTCTCTCGTCAACTGAAAAACCCTAGCCGCACAAAGCGCCGGCATACGAATCCGCCGTCCTCTTCCGTCGACTTTTGTGTGACGGTCTTTAGTCGAACGCTTCGTTGTAGTCGCCGCCACAGCAGACGTTGTTGTTGTTGTTGTTGTTGTTGAGAGTGTTGAGTCTTCTAAGGGTGTAGATCTGGGGACGATTGTGAGAGATGCGTCAACTAGTTGTCTTGCTCCTCCACCTAATCCGGTGACGGCGGCGGCGGTATCGTTGTTGTTACGGATGTCGGAGAGATCCATTTTTTTTTTTTTGGAAAAAGGGGAAGATGAAATTGGAATTAGGGTTTGGTGGAAGAAGAAGAAGATGATACGAGTATGGATGATTCGATTGTCGCCTTCATATGTATGTACTTGTCTTTCTCAGTTTGACTCTTGTCTTGTTCTTCGTCTGAACAACATCGAAGAGAGAGAGAGAGAGGGAGATGAGAAAAGGGTTTGATGATGTAAAAAGCAGGTGGATGACTTTTCCAGCAAACCCGAATTATTATTATTTAATTTTGTAATTTTTTTTGCCGTCATTAAGAAAAAAAAACATTGATTAGTTTATTGTGATTATAAAGGTGGATTAGCCCATTAATTAATTAGGGGAAGATAGAAATTAAGATAACCTTTCATAATTTTGTTGTTATTGTCTCTTCCCAACCATAATCCACCTACAAGGTGAGTTTTATTATTTTCCCATTTACATAAAAATAAGATGAAAAAGATAATTTAGTTTTTTCTTTTTTTTTTTTGGAAATTGTTTTCTTATTTTTGTAACTATTTCTTCACACAAATGAGATGAAAATCAATAGATGAAAATAATATAATAGTTTTTATTTTGTTCATCTTTTTTTTATTTATTTAAGGATATGAAAATGATAAATTATCAACTTTTCATTTTTAACTCAAATGTTGAATTTAGTTTTCATCTGATTTTTACTTTAAAAGTGACTATCATTCACAACTATGTAATTTATGATCAAATTAATAAATTTAGAAGATCTTTTTGTTGAACAAACATTAATTAATAATTTCACAATGGAATCCAAAGAAAAAAGTTTACTTATACAATTTTAGAAATAACAATATAAAGAATTGAACTAGACAATTTATTTAAAAAATATAAAAACATGAAATATAAATTGCAGAAAAAGAAATTGATATTAGATAAAAGTAAATGAAGTTAATCCTCTATATATTAATAAGGAAGCATTTTGAGAAAAATGCTGAGGTGTCAGACGCTAGACAGCTCCAGATATTTTTTAGCAGTTTACCCTCATTTGGTAATACTATTTCCGATACATGTCATTATATGTTTAACCAAAAATTAATAATAAAAGATGTTGTTAAATTTCTTTTTTTTAAGTGTACTATATTTTGTTAACATGTACATCAAATAGTATACAAATTTTTTTTCCCAAACACTAAAAAAATAAATGAATGTAACAAAAAAATCAGCAAATGAAAATACAAAGTTGAACTTAATAGTACTCATATCTTAACATTTTATGTAAATGCATATTATACTTTTTAAAAATTCAAAAAATTTAATATTTCTTTTATCTAATCATTTGTCCTGTTTCAATAAATTAGGTTTTTAAACCACACAAAAGACATGTTGTCATAAATAGTAACATTTTATCGATATTTTCTCGACTACGTTAAAACTTTTTCATGTTCAAAGATTTTAACGGGTGAGATGTATTTTAAACGAAATAAACGAAAATTTGAATTAAAAATACTTTAATAACATATTACATTTGACACAAACGAATATTAATTTAGTAATTATAATTTTACTCATAATAATCTATTTAAATTGATTTTTTCTGTATATAGTGTGGATTGTTACTTAGTAAGATCTTTATAAGATGTAGGCTTCCATTAGGGTATGTTTATAGGGATATCAGTTTAGGGTGTTTTTAGAGTATAAATATTGTGAAAATAATGTAAGATCAGTAGTTAAGAACTTTTGTTAAAAAGTTAGTTATTGGGAGAACATGTTTAAGATCTTAATATTTAATAATATAATATTCTTATAGAAATTTAAGAATGTTTAATAAATACATAGATTAATGTTTAATAAAAAATTTAAGAATGTTTAATACTATTTAATAATATAATATTTATTAATATTCTTAAACATATTACAATTATAAAAATTTATAAAATAACATTTTAATTGCAAACTTATAAAATTTTTACTAAAATTCAAAATATAATGCCATATTTTTATGAAACAAAAAAATCATTATAAATAATTTTTTTTAAAAAAAACAAACAAACATATTACTTAATTAATTAAACAAGACAAACATTTTATTTAATTAATACATAGATTAATGTCCAAATTTATTCCATATATTCTCAACCAATCCAAGAGAGACACGTCACACAAGATCATGCCCAAGAACAGTTCTAGAATAAGATCAATGAGCTTGATCTTAAGTTCACTATTCAATTATTTTTATTTTTAAAAGAGCTAAGAACACCCCATCTGATCTTCCTATAAACATGGTCTTAGTAACCACAATAAGAAAAACAAATGTGATATTATTCTTTAAAATATTTTAATTTGGGAAATGAAATTGTTATAATAGTATCTCTGAATAGTTAGATGAGTGACATGAGACGTTTAAAAGTGCATGTGACGTTAGATAAGTGATTCATGATGTTATTACATGTGTTCACAAAAGGGAAACGAGAGGTTATACTTCTTTTTTTTTGTAAAATCCTATGTCTATGTCTACTACTTTGGTTACCAATGAAAGCTTAAATCCTATGTCTACTGCTCGTATCAGAATTAGAGAGAATTGAGAACTTGCATTTTAACCATGTTAAAGACTTTGGAGCGACACACATGTTTCTTGAATTCTTGGTATTAGTTTAATAGATTTGTCGAATTGGGAAAAGAACAGATAAGCATCTTTTGGACAGTGAAGCGTGCGTAATTTGGCAGGTGGGGACAGCTCATCCCAGTCCACCTCCGTATCTCCTCCCATTTTCACTTTTTCTTAGTTATTATTATTGTATTTGTATATATATATTTTAGTTTTGTAAGATTTATCAAAAGTCTTATCCCACTAGATACTATTATTCTTTTTAACTTTTTTATACATTAGAAATGACACTTCTGAACCAAAAACAAAAAAAAATGTGAAAGAAACTATATACCTTTAAGACTGTAAATGGTCTTGGAAAAAAAAAGATTATGCACTTTCAAATTGGCTTGTTTTACTCGATCAAACGTTATTTTGATGATAAATTTATTAACATATTAGTGTTAATTTGTTAGAAATTGGATCAAAATTTTGACCCTTAAACAAACAAAAAAACATTTTTATTGACAAACAAATTAAGCAAGAAAATAGAACGTTATTTATAATCTCTGTACCGGTTAAATCATAGTTTACGGTTAACCAATCTAATTTTGCAGAAACTCTCTGTATTACACTCTTTTACTCTGTTAAAATTAGGCATGTCAATTAGGGCCAAAGCCTGCAGGCTAGTCCGATTTGGCCCTGAAAAACATCGGGCTCAAACTTAAATATAAATGTCCAGAAAAAATCGGATTTTATGGGCTCAGCCCATTTGGGTTATAGGGTTTTTCGGGCTTAGCCCGACCGGGCTCGGACCAGCCCAAAAAATCTTTTAACAAATATATTTGTACTTTTGTGTTAACATTTTTGTTTGATTGCAATATTTAATTAGTGATTTATTTTAAATAAATTTTTAAACTCTAATCATAGTTTTCATATTTACTTAATAACCTTACTTAACTAGATAAGGGTCCGCCTGATGTACGGGTTTAAATTTTTATAAATTATATTAAAATTTATTGTACGTTATTTATAAATTTTAATTTTTGTTATAATACACTGATTTATATTCATTTACAAATTTTTTATGTATGTTACTATTAACAATATATAAATTTACACCTAAATATATTCATCCACCTAGAAAATATCGGTATGAACACATTAAGCCAACTATTTACTTTCACTTCTGCATAGTTTTTTAATTACTAAAATTGTTAGCTCAAAATATATCGAATGAAAACCTTTTCATTACTAATATTAATCAATGATGTATCATTACAATAGTGTATGACCATCATGGAGAAAACCTCGGCTCCGCCCTTATCTCTTATGGAGAGAACCTTGCGTCCAACCTCCTCCACCATGGAGAGAACCTTGGCTCTGCCTTCCTCACTTGGGGAGATAACCTTGCGTCAAACCCCCTCCACCTTCCTTCTTTGGGGAGATAACCTTGTGTCCAACCTTCTACACCATAGAAAGAACCTCGGCTGCTCTCCTCCTATGTGGAGAGAACATGTTCACGTCTTTTTGCTATCTCAGAATGGCTTGCTCCAACAACCAATGAAAGTGAAAACCTTTTTTCTAATGTCACAAAATTTTTTTGATAGTAACTAATGTTAAATTTTCCAATGTATTTGTGGGAGTGTATTTGACACACCATGATGTAGCCTCTGTCTCTGTAACGCCTCAACCGTCAACTTGCTTAGTGAGCCACTGCCCACTCTCAGTCCATGAGCTCACCTTCCTAAGTGGGCCCTACATTTTTTCCTGGCTTGTGGATCCACCCATATTTAATGACCGGTTTGTTATGTCCGGGAGGCATTAAAAACTTGTTTACCGATCCTACAAATCAACAAATGATATTTTCCTGTGTTTTGTCCTCACTCACACAATTCTGACAATCACTTCTAGGAAGGTCACTGTTGGTGTTGGGTTTCGACGATCGAGAGGCCCGTAGAAGAAGCCCCTGCTGCAGGCCCAGGAAGGGGATCTGATTGGGAGGAACGTTGAGTCAAACTGAGGATAGGATTGCGGGTTCATGAGCGAGATCATAGGAGAAGATCCAAGATAGTTATGGGTTCATTTAGGTGTAAATACTCGAATTTTGTAAAGGCAATACACATGTAATTTCGATCAAGCAACAAAGAATATATCAATACCAATTCAGTTCGCCATTTCTTCTGAGATCATATCGATTTCCACCGAAAGCCTGCCTAGATCTTATCATATCATTCAAATACTTTAAAAATTGTTGTTTCTCATTCCAACAGTCACCCATCATGAAATTCTCTCAGGACCCTTTAAATTGTTGTTTCTCATATATTATTTTTTTTTGGGTTAACATATTAATCTTATATATTAAAGTATGGGAAAATTTTGGTTTAAAAAAATAAGAAAAATTTACCTTCCCATTAAAAAAAAAATACCAATTAAACAAAGTTGAAAGTAGTGTTTTAGAATAACTTAAAATTAAAAATAATTAAATAAATATTATAATTTCGAATTTTATTAAATATATATATATATATATATATATATATATATATATATATATATATATATATATATATATATATATATATATATATATATAATCTTCTTATAATTATTTAAAAAAATTTTGATTTTTATTATAAATTCTGTAACTTTGATAATTATCTTTTTACATTATTAATATGTTTTAAAACAAAATATTTTATTTTTGTTTTAATCAAATTCCTCCTATTATATATTAGCTTTTACACATGTCAAAATCTGAGATTGATAACTTGACACATGTTAAAATCTTATTAATGGCTAACTTTCATAACCCAATTTTATATAATAAGATACTTTTAAAATCTTTATCTATAATATTTTATATGAATTATATATTGTTTTATTTGGTTAAAGTATTAAAATTTTATTTAGTTTTAAACTTTTTCTTGTAAATTAAGTTGGTTGTAGTAAATATAGATGAGTTATTAAAATTTTGATTGATTTGTTTTATAGTGCACCTTTAAACACTGCTTTTTAGGGTTTATAAGTTAAAATTTTTGATCTCTAACATAAGCCCGGGAAAACCCGAAAAGCCCTGTTAGGATCGGGCTCGGACTTTGAAATATAGGCTCAGAAATATTTTGGCCCGGACCGGACCGGACTCAAATATATGCGGACTTTATGGGTTTCGGGCCGGACCGGGCTAGGCCAGCCCGATTGACACCCCTAGTTAGAAGGTGGATTACAAATTTGACCCAATTTCAAGTATTAACATTTTTTTTCCTTTTTTCTTTTTTTTTTAACGCAAATTGATTAATTTTTTTCCTTTTTTCTTTTTTCTTTTCTTTGGACAAACAAAGTAAGCACTATATGTCTTGACAAAGAGTAATGAAACAACTGTAGAGATGTGCATATATAAGGACCGAGCAGAGTTAAAAAGCAATCAAATATGCTGACACTTGGGAAAGTACAGAAATGTCATCCATCAACTTTACATGAAGCATTCACTCGAAGGGAATGCACCATTTTTTACCAGTAACATAAAATACAAACAAACAGTGGAGATTCATAGTACAACTCCAGAGATGAGTGTTTTATTTTGTCCCATATCACAAAGTCGCTACAACAATCACCAGATAAATGAAGTCCAGGTGTCTGATCTTCGAACTAAACCACCTCAGGCAAGCCATCTGCTGGAAGTAATATAGGTTTCCAGGTGCACTGGTGAGTTAACTTGTCAACCATAAGAAGAAGAAAAAAACAATGACCGGGGAGTTAAAAACGTGGTGAGGCAGTAGATTAGGGCATGATATTGTTTGAATACCAAGTCCTTGATGATCTAATGAACCATTGGGTAGACTAAAAGTGGAATTGACCCATCACAGATACAGAGTCACGCCTACAGTTGGAATCCTTGGTGTTCAGGGAAAGACTGGAGAACTGAGACTCGAGATCTTTGCCAGTAGCACGTCCGCGACTGGCTGATGGTTTCTGAGTTTGTTGTTGTTGCTGATACAGCGCTCGAAGTCTTCCAATCTCCTTTTCCAACACTTCCTGTTCCACTGGATAATAGAGGGAACTCATGAGCTATACAATCTCAAGTATGAATCTGTACTACTACTTTGCTACAAATTGAATTCTCTTTTCCAAGTCATAAATAAAAAGTGTGTTATGGTTGCTTTGAAATACAGCAAAATTTGTTGGTTAGTTTCTTTAACACAAGAATATGAATAATAAATTTAGAAAACAAAATTTAGAAAAGTATTATTCAGTCTAGCTAAAACTGAAAAAATTCATAACATCTGACTAGAGTTTGAATCTAAATAACTTAAATTATGAGTCTAGCATACTTCTTTGATACAAAATAGGATTCTCTTTTCCATGTCAGAACATACAATGAGTGAGATGGTTGCTTGGTATGACTAATAACACGTATTGTAAAATTGGTTGATCAGGTAGGTACTGTTCAATCACTAATACTTACAAACTCATACTCTAGCCTAGAGCTTGAACTTCGAATCTAAAGAACCTAAAAGAATCTTTTTTTTCAGATGGGTGCAAGAACTCACATTGTTTGATAAGCTTCTCCTGAGCTATACTCTCGAGTCGCTGCTTAAGAGCTTTATTTTCCATACTCAGAATAAGATTCCGCTGGTTGAGAAAATCAAGCTCAGCTGCAACTTTGGAGCCTTCTGCCTACAGAAACCAAAGAAAACCATACTTAAGTGCTCCCAAAATTGTTATCTAATACATCTTTCACCAACACTCTTTAAATGCAAATTTATATTTTTTGTTGGCCTTACCTGCAATGTTTGTACATTCCTTTCTAGCTCAGATATATACTGGAGCTTACGGACTCGTGATCGTTGTGCAAATTGCCTACACGAAGCAGCAACTCATCATGTTATAATACTAAAAAAAAAAAAAAACCAAAATCACTAATCATTCCATAACATGTTATCAGTATTGCTCATCTCTTACTACCTGACATATGATAATATTATTCAAAGATGTAAGTTCTCTCAAGTCAATGAGACCAAATATCATATCACAATGAATCAAAAAGCCGATTGGGTCATTCACTAGGGGGGAAATGGTAATGAACATCGCTCAATCTAAATTGCTATATATACGAAAATCAATCAAGAATGCGCAGAGAGATCACATACTGTTTGGCTCGTTTTGTGTTGTCAGCTTCATAAGTCACAGGCGAAGGATTGGAGTTGTTTTCCTCAGAAGAGTACATTTTCAGGTTCGGGTCATGAGAAAGAGGTTCCGCGTAATTCTTTCTTTCTGATAGTACTGTTGCTTCTTGAGACATATATGATGATCCCATATTCTTCCCGCCACCGCTCTCTCGAGGGAAAGGTAGCCAAGAAGGACGAGCCCCGGAAGCCACCAAAGAATCCCGCTGTCGACTCTTCTGCTTCAGAAAGTTAGCATCAGAGTAGTTAGCAGCATCCTGAGCATTTTTACTCCTATCAAGATCTTGCATCCCCCTGGAAGAAACCGTATTCCTATAACTGAAATCATTTTGGAGTGTCAAACTTATGTTTGTAGCATTAGCCACGTCTAGATACGCGTAAGAGTCACTTGATGAACGTCGATGACCACATTTGCGAGCAGGGCTTTCCGGCTCATTGAGAAGATCATCAAGCCAAAAGGGAAGCTCTTCTACCAAATGGCTCTCAGAAGATGTCCTCTGGTGGTGTGTTTTCTCATCACCAAGCTTCTGACTGTTCCTTGAACCAATCAAACCACTAGGAATGTACTCAGTATATGATGCTGATACACTAGGAAACGGGATTTTTGGAGGGAGCAAAGCATGCTTTCCTGGGTACATCAAGTTTCTAACACTCTGTGATCCTTTGGAGCTTGCCATTACCAACCTACCACTCTTGCCTGCCAATATAACAGCACAACATTATCAACTATTAAAACAACATAAAAGTCAGCCTACTTTGAAATGCAAACAACCAAAGATCAATGGAACAGATAGATCTGATTATTTAAATCAATGCATCAAAACCCACAAAGCAGGTCTTTTAATGCTTGGCCTAAGAAGGCAGAAGGCTCATACATTAAGGGAAACGTTTTTGATAATAACATCAAACACAGATCAATGCAACATCATGTTCAAACACAGAACCAGCTCATACAGACCAGACCAGACCATGACCAGCTCATCCCACACATATAGTTTGCTTTCTCAGTAAGCTAGATTAACATATACACAGACTAATACTATCTAATCTCAACTAATCAAACTTCTTACTCATCGAAGCTCATCACTATTCTTTTCTCATCATCCCTCATTTCCCAGCAACCAAACAGTGAAGCAGTCAAATACTTAATTATAAAAAATCCATAAAAAGTTTTTAAGTAAAATCAAAAAGTTTCTTTTTTTAGAAACTATGACAATCAGATAACAGATTCGTCTTCTTTGTTACAAGTTCCAACTAAAACAAGAAGAAGAAAACTAACCAGTCGAAAGACAGATCCAAATCGGAGAAAAGAGCAGTTGGAAAATGATGACTCCGGCTTTGCCTCAGTCCACCGGAGATCTTCTTCCCTTTTGGAAACTCTTATCGTTGAGTTGAGGAAGAAGAAGAAGAAGAAGAAGAAGAAGAAGAATCTCTATGGACTCCAAAGAAGGGTGATAGAGAGAAATTTTTGGAGAATCTAGTCCTCAAAAGTAAAATAAAAGCTTTCTCTTTTGTCTGAAGACCTTTTGTTTTTTCTTACTTTTAGTATTTAAAAAATAGTCCCAAATACTTTATCATATTTTACAATAGACCCCCAATGTTTTTAAAATTAGACTCTTTTGAATTTTGGAATTAAAAATGAAAAGTCTTTTCTTTTTCCTTTTAGATTAAGGAAAAATTGTCCGGTTAATCATGGAATTGACTTGCTTCATAGAGCAGCTGAATTGTCTTTTCAAACAATGGCATAATTTGTTTTTCAGATGAGAATTAAAGTTTGATATTATTATTAGTCAAGGTAGTGTAAATAAAAATTCAATTTTTGTTTTGATTTCTTTTATTTTACATCTTTTGAATTAACAATGTTCGATTCATAGTTTAATCTCTCTTATTTGAGATAACGTGATTTAGTGAAAATTAAACTCTAATAAAAAACCGTTAACCATTTGAATTAAAAAAAAAACGTCACTATTTTACATTTTTGTTTAATCTATTTCTTATGGATGTTTTTATTTAGCATTGAAAATGCTAATGTTCTCTACGTCTAATTGACTATTTTGAAGTCGAGATTTAAACACAGCAGAAAACATATATACATTTCTATTTTCGTATTTCAATTCAAATATGCATTTCTCTATGACTCTATGCTTATACGGTTCTACTTATTACCCATGAGAATAATCCAAGATTTGTTTTTACCTATGTAATAGAGATGTCATGATTAAAAGAGTTAGAAGTTGTTTTTAGATGTTACTATAATATATACTCCATATACGAAAGAGCATATTGTTAGACTGACAGAGACATTAATCTAGTTACAATTTACACGTCATAAACACTACAACACAACACAAAGGAAAAGAGGATCTTTTGTCGAAGATCATGTTTTTAGCATATGGGCCATTTATTTATTAAATTTTATTTATTAAAATAATGATTGGTGAGTTGGAATTGATCTGTTACCTAACTTAAAGTGCAACAACATGGGCCAACTTGAGTTTTTATTACATTTCTATATTTATAGGTTCACAAAATGACAAAAACAAAAATGTAATCTCAAATTTAAAATTTTCTCCAACATGACTTTCACAAATATACTTTTAAATCCAATTCTCTTGTTCCCAATCCAGTCTGTGGCGGCCCCTTTGTTTCCACAACCTTATGATGTTTTATTATCCATTGTTAATTACTGTGTTAACTGTTAACTAATCATTAATCACTTCATATATTAAAAAAACTGCTACTTGTTTATCTACTTTATTATCATAGACTTGACCTATACTTTTCTATACTATCCTTGCATTGCATGTATATCTATACGTATTTATAAAGTTTGGGGGGTATAATATAAGGTAAGTTGGACAAAAAAATAGACCATCACTACAAAAAGACTATTGCATGTTGATGAAAAGTGATTGATTTGTATGAAAAATTAAAATATTAAATATATCGTTGATTTGTAAAAATTAATATAAAAAGTGTCACAAACTGTAGTGAAGTAATTCGAAACGGCAGATTTTCTTAGATGGGGCTACATGAAAAGTTGAATTTAGCCAAAAAACAACTTCTTTCATCCATGGTTAACATATGAATGAAAAATAGTAACCATGGCTAATAAATCCGCAATGGTAGATGTATGTGACTAAACGTCATGGTGGGAAGTACAAGCCACGATATAACTACATACGTTTATTGGCTACTCCTACCAACAAATATGTAAAATGCAGCAAATCATAGTCCAAGAAAACTAGCCATTCCTTTAAGGTCGCCAAGTGGTGATAGAAATAACACCTAAAAAGTAAAAATAAAGAAACTTTTTTCATTTTGGATGGCTCTACCAGCCTACCACCCAAGAAGACATGCTATTTTATAGGGGGTGTAGTCGTGTAGAAATAAAATTGTTGAAATGTTGTATGTGTGAAATGATCGGTACATCGACGGTATGTGACTATGTGGTTCCAACGAACGAACGTCGACAAAGAGGAGTTTAGCCAGGCCGTGTCAGCATTTTCTAAAACCCTAGACCAAAAAGAATTTTGGGCCCTTTTCACCTTATAATTTTTTTTTCCTTTTTTGGGCCCTTTTTGTTAAAGTTTTTTTTGTAACAAATTTGGCATGAGCGCTTGTAATATATACTCTGCCACCCCTTAAAACGGGCCTGAGTTTAACCTGTGTTGCAAACACAAGTTAGTTTACATCCCAGTCCAAGTAAAGGAAGAGAAGATCATGCTTTGTTTTATTAGTTTTAGATGATAAGTTTTTCATTAGCAATCAATCAAATTTGCTAAGTAAATTCTGATTTGATTTGCACTCACGAGACATGTCTTATTCTAGTTTCAGAATGAGAAAATCCTTTGTAACCATATTTGCTACATTACATAGATGAGAGAGAGATAGTCATCGGTATCGGTTTGAGATTAACTATGCCAAAGTGAACTTAATATTATTGTAGCAACATGATTGCATAAATTATGAATTAAGAACAAACTAAACACGTGTAAGTAAAAGTATATATACATAGGAAGATAATTTAAATTCTTGTAAACTGTGCAACGAGTTTATTGTTTCATCAACCTTAAAACAGAGTCAAAACAATTAAGAACTGGAATGAGTTAGCACTGATGTGGACATACCCTAATATAGGAAGGTGGTGAGGTTACTTGGATAAGAAGTTAAGATCTCCCATGAATTTAAAGGAAAAGATCTTAAAATAGATAGAGGCATGGCGTAAACAAAGGCTTAAACAAAACAGCAAAGCCCTTTATAATTTCAATCTAACTCTCTCTCATCTCTTGCGGGATACAAAAAAAAAAAGAAGAGGAAAAACTTAAGCCTGAAGAAATCAGCCAACAGAAATCAATTTAACAAAAACCTCTTTCTGCTCTCTCTCTCTTTTTCAAATCCCATATGTTGCTTCCTTGAGTTTATCTATGAATTGGAAGCAACATCTGAGGATCCATTGATTACCAGACAAAACTTATATTTTAAACAAAAACATATTATTTTTGTGTGTGTGAGCGTTAATGATGAAATAGCAGATTGAGAGCAAGAAAGAGGTATATTAGTTGATAACCGCGATATGGAGGTACAGAGGATGAGGCAGTTGATGTCCCTTTGGTCTAATTTGAAGAGTAGCCGCGTATCTCTCACCGGTGGGAATCATACTGCCGCTAGGTTCTGCACTCGCTAGGCTCGCCTCTTCTCTCGCTCGCTCCCTTTTCTCTCTTCCTTTTTTTTTACTTCCTTTGGATTCTCTTTTAGCTTTCTATTCTCTTCTCTTCTCTTCTCTCTTTCCTATTCTTTAACTTCCAACTGCGCTTTTTTCGCATTCTCTCTCTTTGTCTCAGCTTTTTTTTTAAGACAATAACAAAAAGATATGGTGTTTGTTACTGTCCAAGACTTTCACTCCATGTGCCAAAAGCATTTTCACTACCTCTTGAAAAAGAGAGACCGTTCGAGCTCATCTTTAAGCTCTACGGATTCTTTCCTCAAGGCTTCTCGTTCTGAAGTCTTGAGTCTCTTTATGAGATCAACGCTTTTGGCTTTGTTGTTTCTGTCATTTACTTGGTTGAGTCTCCTGAAATATGGAGCTACTTCTGCAACCGATCCATCTAAGTCGGTTGAATCTGACCTTCCTGAGCTACTGCCTTTGCTTCTCAATGATTTGGAGAAGGAAGGTCTTTTTAAGATCGGAGACAAAGCACTCTTCCTAAGTGGTGGAGATGATGAGGTCACTGTTTCTTCATACTCTCAAACAGTGATCGAAACTGATATGCTTCTTGTATCTGCAAATGATCAGGAGATGCAGAGCATGGTCCCAAACGAGACCTTTGATTTCGCCTTTGCGCATTCTCGTCACATTGACTCCGCTGAATTTATAGACAGGATTCTCAAAGTTGGCGGCATCCTGACCGTCCAAGTCAACCTTCAAGATCTTCCTCCAAATTTCTTGAAACATCCAAACTACGAAATAGTCTACGTAAAGAGCTCTGAGTACACGGTAATGACGATGAGGAAAACAGGGGAAACAGAGCAAAAGCAGAGCTTAGTCGCCACCGGGAGAAAACTTCTCGGTATCACAGAAGAAGAGGCCAAAGAGAAAGCTTTGAGAAAGCTAGAGGATGTTCTCCTTGAACCACCAAGAGCAGCTTCCAGGAAATCAAGAACATATTTCAAACGGACAAGGTACCTCCCCGACCTTATGGGAGACAATATGGACCTCGAGAGCTACTCGAGGCGAGTATTCATCGATGTGGGCAACGGAAAAGGAAGCAGTGGAACGGAATGGTTTATTCAAAACTACCCAACAAGGAACCAAAAGTTTGAGATGTACAAGATTGAGACGGTGAACGATGAGATGAGCCTAGAATCTGAGAAAATGGGCATGACGGAGTGGCTGAAAGATAATGTGAAGGAGGATGAATACGTGGTGATGAAGGCGGAAGCGGAAGTGGTGGAAGAGATGATGAGGAGCAAGTCGATCAAAATGGTGGATGAGCTTTTCTTGGAGTGCAAGCCAAATGCTTTAGGGCTACGAGGAAGGAAGATGCAGAGTAAGAGTGGTAGAGCTTATTGGGAGTGTTTGGCTCTCTATGGCAAACTCAGAGATGAAGGAGTTGCTGTGCATCAATGGTGGGGTTGAAGTTAAAGAACATGGAGACAGAACTGAGAGAGTATATTCACCGAACCAGTCTCTTTTAATTTTATTGTATGTGTCTTTTTTGTTTTTGTTTTTTTGTTTTTTGTTTTTTGTTTTTTTGTTGTGGTTGTTCTTATGTCTGATTTATATATTTATTTATTTTGTCTCTCATCTTGTTATCATCAATGTGTTGTTGTGTTTAAAGTATTTTGTTGTGTATTTTGGGACAATGAGCTTAATTACAGATCTTTTTAGTAAAATCCTCGTTGAATTTTTTCTTATTGATATTTCTACTAAAAGAAGATATCAGTATAAACTTTTTTAAAGGGATATTTTTAAAAAGTGGTATTGGAAAAGAGGTATTTTTGAAATTCTATATATAAAAAAATAAGTTTTCTAAATGTCAATAATAAACTTTTATTTATTCAAATCACACAATATCAAATTATATAACTTATTTAAATATAATTATAAATACATATTTCTCAAATCATTCATTTTTATTGTTCAGCTTTCATAATAGTTTTATTTGGTAATTTTGACCACTCGAGGTAAAACAAATATACTGTAAATGTTAAAAATGAATATTTACTATGATATTCAAAAATTCAGTTTAAATTGTTCATATAAACTAATACATAAACTAAAGAGTTCAATAATTAAAATTTAAATTATTTTGTTAGTAACAAATTAAATATATTCCCTATAAAATCATACGAAGTGCAATAAAAGCTTTAAAAAATTTCAAAGATTTAATTTTATCTTTAATTTCTTTTCTATTACACAATTTAAATTAGATTACTAGGTTTAATTCTAATGATTTCCTTTTTGTAGTACAAAAGGATTGGCAATGGAATATCAAATTGTCTTTTATATAGAAAAATCACTATATTACAAAATTTGAATAAATAAACATTAGAATAATATTTATAATGAGTTTAAATGAAAATGGAGAAAAAAGTCAATTCATAGTTTATGTAATTTCATTTACAATTTTGTATTAAAGTATAGATTAATGTACATGTATAATATTTTCTTTTTAATATAAAATATATTATATTTTTAGAAATTAAATGCCAAATGGACCAATAAAAAGATAATAAAATGTTATTTTAATATATATGATTAGTACATGCTTCTTATTTAGTAGTTCTTCTGGAACTCAGAGTTGAACAGATCTGAGACTTCACCAAAGTCTTTTTTTTTTTTTAGTGTATTCACAAATCACAAATAGAACGGTTTAATATCCTTTCTGAAGATCCTTCGGGTACAAAAACAACCAATCTTTACTGATATGATTATTGATATATCATCAGTTTTGGTTTTTTTTTTTTTTTTTTTTTTTTTCTCATAATTTAAACAAACAGATCTGACTGATATAATTAACACTCTATAGTCGAAAAAGCCTGAAATACATTTTTGGAGTCTAAAACAAAAAACCTTAGAGAGAGTCGCCGCGAGAGAGAGAGTCGCCGCCAGTTTCGCTCCGCCTCTGCGGTTGCCCTTTTAGTTTTTCTTCCTCTTTGTAGTTCCTTTTCCGTCTCCCGCTCCTTGCTATATTGTCGCCGTCGGTTGGGTGCTTCTCGAAGGCGGTGGTTCCGGTGATTCCTCGGCGCATGAAGCGAAGATCCGTCGGGTGGAGGTTGCTGGTGAAGGCTCTGGTGCAGACGTTGGAGGACAACGTCGAATGTTGGCCAGATCTAGTGGATCTAGGGTGGCGACTTCGTTTGCTGTTTTGTCACCGGCGGTTTGTGGGCTTCGGAGAGCAGTGAGGGCTGAAGCTTTTCTTTGACGAGCTTCAATGGTCGGGTTTGGGTTAATCTGTGCTCTATTCCAGCCACAGCGGTGTCCTGCAGCAAGGGGTGGTGTCGTTTTTGGTTTTCAGTCCGACCAAGGTGTGGTGTATATCTCGTAACTTGACGAAAGTGACGTTGCCACTTTGAACTTGCACTGTGAGGTGATGATATGCTAATCTGTGCTCCAATTTCTAATCTTAGATGATTAGCATTCTGGTTATTGTATAGTTAGTTCGGAGAACCATCTATTTCGCCGGTTATTATAGCTTCATGACTCTTGGTCGGGTCAGTCGTATGTATTGTCCGTTTTAGATTTAGGACCAGAACAATGAAAGCCGGAGAGACCAAGCTTTTCTGATAATGCGCCTCTGAGTGTTGAAGTTATTGAGACAAGTTCTACACGTCGATCATGAGGATTTCATAGCTGGGATTTGATCTGCTTTCAGTATTGGTTTAGGCCTTCTCTGTGTTAGTATTTGTTTTCGTGTCATTGGGTCAATTTAGGTGGTTTAAGAGATGATTTCACTCCGAGTCGTGGTGTGTTATCTATCTCGCTGTGGTTAAAAAATGCAATGATTCTCGATTAGGTAGCGTTGGATCCGCCTAGTGTTCCAAGGTTGTACTTGATCAACCATTGCATTTGTTTTGGTCCAAGTCTATAGGGGTGAATGTAAAGTACCTTTGATTTGGTTGTATCATTTGGTTAATGAAAAGTTAATGTCGAGCAAAAAAAAAAAATTAACACTCTATAGTCTATACACCATCAGGTTCAAATCCGTTACCAGTGGCCCAAAAGTTAGACGCAAAAGGTGGAATTGCAAGCAAGATATGGGATGATGGAGTCCGTGAAGGTGTATCACAGATCTATATTCAAGAAGGTTCTACAGGTGGTACAGCGTCCATCAAGTTCGACTATGTCAAGAATGGTCAACCTAAAGCTGGATCAACCCATGGTGACAAATATCAAAATTTCACCGAGTGTGTACGTCGTCTAACTCTATCTTTTTGGCCTTTTCTTTCGTCGACTTTATCAAAATCCTAATTGTGTTCTTCACTTCTTCGTCTTAAAGAGGTCTTTGTAATACCTGTTGAATGTGTACGGTTTGGAATACCAATCAATGTATATAGTTTTTTGTTAAATTCGGTTTAGACTTGGTTAGTCTTTTTTATGTGTAAATGTTTTATTTGATTACAGTTATTATAAAACTGAATTGTTTTGCAGTTTGATCTAAACCATACGTGCGATGAGCATATCTTATCTGTGAAGTGTTACTACGATGAAGGTGAGATACTAGGACTTGTGATCAAAACCAACATTAGGACTTCTGCATACATGGGATATAACGTTGGTACTACGTTTGAACTTGAAGTCAAAGGTAAGAAGATCATTAGGTTTCATGGATCTTTTGACAAAAACCTTACCTCTCTAACTCTCTTGGAGCTTACTTCGCACCGATTTCTCCTGCGAAGTAATTTGCTTGATCATGACTAATGAGCTTGATGATGTTGCTTCAATAAGTGCGTGAATTTCTACAACTTTACTAACATATCATCGTCTATATGTGTCTTTGGGTTGTCATATTCAGTGTTAAGTTTAATTGTCCACTTGGAATAAATAAATGTTTCTTTGCAAACAAATTTTGACTTATTATATGAGAATATATATATATATATATATATATATATATATATATATATATATATATATGTTCTGGCTCTGATATGCTCAAATTTACCCTAGAGCTACTCTCTCAAATTAAGAGATCAATGTAGTACTTAGGGGTCGAATTCCACAAGGACTCAAGACTATACAATAAATTATAGAGTTTTATAATTATGCTAAACAGATTAAATTGAATTAAAAATAGCAATGCAAAATATTAAATAAAGCGGTTGTAAATTCAGAAGATCAAAAAGCTAGGTCTAGGGAATTTCTCAGGAAATTATAAAATATTAAATCAATCAATAAATTAGGATTCAAGCAATTAAGAACAGATCTAGAACTCTAAACACTTTTGTAAATTAAATCAGTTCTCACTGCAAATAATATCTAAATTTATAACCAGAAAATCCAAATCTCTTTGTAAAATTCTAGGTTAAAAATCAGCAATAAAATTAGGTTTAGATTGTTCACAAAATTATTAAATCAAATCTCTTTGCAAGAAATAATTTTGCTCATCAAAAGGTTTTATCAGGAAAACAATTATATTCTCATATCAATCTATTTTCCTAAAGTATTAATTCTAGATGGCCAATCAAGGATTAGTATGAAGAACAACCTAAGATGAAGATCTAGATAGATAATGAATCCTAAATAAACAGATCTAATAATTCATAAAATCCCTGTGAAAAACCCTAAACCTAACAAGCGAACTACTCAGACATATTCAATGAAGAACAAAACATCTTTCTGAATAATAAGCAATTGAAATTAAAAGAGTAAAGAGGGAGTTCAAGAATTCTTCTCTCAAAGCAGTTCAGATCTCTCTCCCAAAAGCTCTCAAGATCTCACAGGGTTGCAGGAAAAATAAAACTCTCTAGAAAAAGACTTAAGAGTTTGCAAAAACCTAAAAACTATATATATATGTCCTAAAACACGTCAGGGACTAGTCTTGCAAATATGGAAAACTTCGGGCAACTTTGTAAAACTTCCAAATTTGGCTCTCTCGTCGGTTTGGATTGGGTGTCGATCGATGCTAAGGCAGTGTCGATCGACACCATCTCCTCTGATCGATTCCAAGTTGATTTCTTGCGGATTATTGCTCCTAACTGATCCAAAATTGCTCCACTTTGCTCCTTCCATGCTAAAAACCTGTAAAGACTCAAAAACAATCTAGAAACAAATGAAAGACACTAAAAGACTCCTTATATCATGGTTAAAAACCACAAAAACCATGATATATCAACTCCCCCAGACTTAGCCTTTGCTTGCCCTCAAGCAAAACAAAAACTTAGACATGTGAAAGAGGTTTGAAAACAGGGAACTCACTCAATTGCAGATTATTCTTATTCACACTCTTCATTTACCTGACTCAAGAACTTACTACTTATACTCAACCATGATAAGCATCAACATTCCTTATTCAAATTCCACAATTCCTTGGAATCTCTGAAATCTCCATTGTCATCTCATTACATAAATTAATGCAAGTACAGGTGAGTTCTTACCTTGGGTGTATCGAACAGTGGCATATGGATTCTCTTCAGGCCAAGACATTCTTCTTACATCTCCTTTCCTCTCCCTTTTCTCACTTCAAATTTTTTTTTTTCTTTTCTCTCTTTTTCTTTTTTCAAAGGTGTAAGCGAATACCGGGGTCATCGGTAATTTACTTACCCCTCGCTTCCAAGCTTTGTGTGATCATTTGACTCAAGAGTAGAATAATGAGGTCACTGGTAATTTACCTACCTCTCTAAACTGATCAAAATCATCTCATCTTTTATTCTCTTTTTCTGATTTTTCTCTTTTTTTTTTTTTAAAGCACTGAAGGGAAGAGAGAGGGGAGACATACTTTGAAAAATTGCACTGTCTTGTATGGCCCGAAGAAGAAGTCTAGTCCACTGATCCCCCAGACTTAAACAACACAGTCCCCAGTGTTATCAAGTAAGAGGAAAGCAAAAATAGAAATAAAATAAACAAAAATCAAAATCAAAAGAAAAAGAAAAACCTACCAGTGGGTTGCCTCCCACTAAGCGCTTGTTTTCAGTCATTAGCTTGACTGTGTTGGAGCTCAGGCATCCGGAGGATCAGAACATGGCATTGAGGTCCTCTTCATCCAAGGTGGTGTATAAGCTTTAGGTGCATGAGGCTTGCCAAGGATGTTAGGAACAGGACCAGGGTGGGATTTAGGGATGGGTGTGCTTCTCTTATGTCCTGCAAAATCATCAACAGAAGAAACAAGGACTCTACGATAATCTTGTGGCTTGGTTAACTGCAAAACAGTTTTTCTCTCTTTGAAATTCTTGTTGATGATAGGAGGAGGATTAGGTGCAGAAGAGGTGTACCTTTGCCTTACCTGAGGACTCTGGAGGGTGGAATGGGAGACTTTCCGTTTGGGAACAGGTTTCTGTCTTGGAGCTTCAACTTTGGACAAGCTTTGTCTCGGATGTGGAGGGGTGTCGATCGATGCCTCCTTGTTGGTGTGGATCGACACTGAGCCTGATGCCCGTGTTGTAGAAACTTTTTCAACAGAAAAAGTCTGTCCATCAATAGTAGGAGCTCTCCTCAGTTTATCCATCTCAAAACTCATACTCAAACCATCCACATTCAGTGTTATGTGTCCTTTCTGCACATCGATGATTGCACCAGCTGTAGCCAAGAAAGATCTTCCTAAGATGAGAGGATCTTTAGGCTCTTGATCATACTTCAGCACCACAAAGTCAGTGGGAATCATGAAGTTGCCAACCTTAACTGGAATATCCTCTAAAACACCTTCAGGAATTCTTCTGGATCGATCAGCTAGGATTAGAGAAATCTGAGTTGGCTTGAATTCTGTCATCCCAAGTCTCATAGCAACAGAATGTGGCATCAAGTTGACGCTAGAACCAAGGTCACAAAGTGAGTGAGAAAACCTTCCTGCTGAGATTGAGCAATCAAGTACAAAGCTTCCAGGATCTGGTAACTTCTTAGCAGTCCTACATTGAATGATTTCACTCACTTCCTTAGAGACAACCACCTCCTGCTTTCTCTCCTTATTCCTCTGAACAGGCTGGTTCAACAGAATTGCACTAACATCCTTAGTAAGCAGTGCTCCTTCCTCAGGGCTCAAACCATTTGATACCATTCTCTTGACATAGCGCCTAAGAGGTGGTGAAAGCTTTACTGCATCAATTAAAGGCATCTCAATCATCACCTTGTCCATCATTGCTTTGCATCTTGCTTCCTCCATCTCCTGCTTGGACTTTCTTGGCTTGGGAAAAGGAACCTTAGGCTTGTAGACCCTTTCAGCAGCTGGAACCTGAGATTTTGCAGTTTCTGGGCTCGTCTGGGATGAGTGTCGACCGACACCCAGGTGGTGTCGATCGATACCATCATCTGAAACCAAGAATTTTGTCGATTTTTCACCCAGTTCGGCAGAAGCAATTTCAACAGCATCTTCATCCCTCACAGATATGGAATTGCAAGCATGTCTAGGGTTTGACTCAGTTCTTCCAGGAAGAAAACTCTCTTGTCGTTTAATAGACCCAGCAGTCTGTGCAACTTGAATCTCCAGCTTCTTAACATGAACATTCAATGCATCAATCTTCCCATTCAGCTCAGTGTAGACATTGTCAATCTTCCCATTGAATGTCACTGTCAATTGCTCCTGTCCTTGCAAAAGCTGCTCAAGCATGGCTTCCATTCTACTCTCTGAAGAATTCTTAAGAGGTGGAGACTGATAAGATGAGTTCCCATATGTCTTTGTATAGCCATTATTCTGTTGTTTCTGCTGATACTCTGGCTTGGAAGTGTAGCCTGAAGGGTTCCCACTGTAAGGCCTATTGCCTTGCTGATTTCCAAACCGCTGTCCCTGATTCCCATACACATAGTTCACATCTTCCTCTTGGTGTCCTTGATCAGGTTCTGGCTCATATGTCTCAACCTCAGCAGCAAAATGAACAGATTTCTTACCCATAAGGAGATTATGCACTGAATCCAGCTTAGCATTAACAGAAGCTAACTGGTTTGAATCAAATCCTCCATGCAATCTCTTCCTTTCAGCATCTGCTCTCTTAGTACTATTGCTAGCAGCTAAGTTCTCAATCAATAATTCAGCATCTTCTGGCATTCTTGTCTTGAAATTACCATGACTTGCAACATCTAAAGCTAACTGATACTTCCAGTCACACCCTCTGAAAAAGATACTCAGCAATTGTACCCTTGAAAAACCATGGTGTGGACAATCCCTCTGATAAGCTTTGAATCTCACCCAAGCTGCCTTGAAAGCTTCATCTGGTCTTTGCTTGAAAGTGGATAGCTTGACTCTCAACTCATCTGACATTGCATCATCATAGAAATGGTTGAGGAAAGCCACCTTGACTTGTTGCCAAGATGTCAAAGATCCAGCTGGCAACTGCTTCAACCACTGAGATGCCTCTCCTGCAAGTGAGTATGGGAAGAGCTTGCAGAATATGAAGTCCTCAGTCACTCCATTAGCCTTGATACTGGTCACAAGATCCTCAAAATGCTCAATATGGTCCAGAGGCTTCTCATTGGGCAAAGCAGAGAAAGGTCTCTGTCCAACCAGTTGGAAGTACGCAGGTTTCAACTCAAAATCGTTCCTCTGGAATGGGGAAGAAACAATAGCAGACCGGTTCTCATACACCAGATCAGCCTGGTTGTAGTCAGCAATGGTCCTGATCAAGTCCCGGTTTTGCTCATGTCGTCGAACTGGGTTCTGGACGTGGTTGGCAGCTACACGCACGTCTGCAGGTGGGTGTCGATCGATGCCACCTGGTTGGTGTCGATCGACACCAAGATCCGGATCATCAACGACACCAGCTTGCTGGTTCACGACAGCCTGCTCGTTGACAACAGGTTCAGGAATCACGTTTCTTTCTGCATCAAGCTTTTGACCCTGCTCATTGCGCAAGTGGCCCTCTTGATCCCTCAAAACACCAGCCTCATCACGCATCAGAATGACCGTATTAACCATCTTCAGAGATTTAGCGGCTTTTCTGTTCTCACGCTCAAGTTTTCCCAACTCTTGGTTTGAAAGCTTCAGAATTGGACTAGTCTTATTGTTCCTTGTGTTAGGCTTATTAGGCATACACCTGAAACACACAAGAGAGAAGAAAACAAAAGCGTGTTAGTTTGAAAATAAAAAGAAAAATTTAGACAAAATCTAAAACTCAAATCTAATGGTAGATCAATGAGTCCTCGGCAACGGCGCCAAAATTTGATATGCTCAAATTTACCCTAGAGCTACTCTCTCAAATTAAGAGATCAATGCAGTACTTAGGGGTCGAATTCCACAAGGACTCAAGACTACACAATAAATTATAGAATTTTATAATTATGCTAAACAGATTAAATTGAATTAAAAATAGCAATGCAAAATATTAAATAAAGCTGTTGTAAATTCAGAAGATCAAAAAGCTAGGTCTAAGGAATTTCTCAGGAAATTATAAAATATTAAATCAATCAATAAATTAGGATTCAAGCAATTAAGAACATATCTAGAACTCTAAACACTTTTGTAAATTAAATCAGTTCTCACTGCAAATAAAATCTAAATTTAAAACCAGGAAATCCAAATCTCTTTGTAAAATTCTAGGTTAAAAATCAGCAAGAAAATTAGGTTTAGATTGTTCACAAAATTATTAAATCAAATCTCTTTGCAAGAAATAATTTTGCTCATCAAAAGGTTTTATCAGGAAAACAATTATATTCTCATATCAATCTATTTTCCTAAAGTATTAATTCTAGATGGCCAATCAAGGATTAATATGAAGAACAACCTAAGATGAAGATCTAGATAGATAATGAATCCTAAATAAACAGATCTAATAATTCATAAAATCCCTGTGAAAAACCCTAAACCTAACAAGCGAACTACTCAGACATATTCAATGAAGAACAAAACATCTTTCTGAATAATAAGCAATTGAAATTAAAAGAGTAAAGAGGGAGTTCAAGAATTCTTCTCTCAAAGCAGTTCAGATCTCTCTCCCAAAAGCTCTCAAGATCTCACAGGGTTGTAGGAAAAATAAAACTCTCTAGAAAAAGACTTAAGGGTTTGCAAAAACCTAAAAACTATATATATATATGTCCTAAAACACGTCAGGGACTAGTCTTGCAAATATGGAAAACTTCGGGCAACTTTGTAAAACTTCCAAATTTGGCTCTCTCGTCGGTTTGGATTGGGTGTCGATCGATGCTAAGGCAGTGTCGATCGACACCATCTCCTCTGATCGATTCCAAGTTGATTTCTTGCGGATTATTGCTCCAAACTGATCCAAATTGCTCCACTTTGCTGCTTCCATGCTAAAAACCTGTAAAGACTCAAAAACAATATAGAAACAAATGAAAAGACACTAAAAGACTCTTTATATCATAGTTAAAAACCACAAAAACCATGATATATCAGGCTCCATGGTTAATTTCATGTTACTTACTCCAATACATCAGTCCACTGAAATATATTTCGAATTTTCAGTATGAGATGCTAGCCTAACCATCATCTGATGACAGGACATAATGCAAAATTTGATACATAATTGCCATTGTTACTTTCCAAGCCATGAGATTGTAAAACTCCTAAAAAATTTAGTTTCTTGCAGCACCCTAAGAAAAGCCATGTTCAACATATTATTTCCAAAATCATGTTATATATTTCATATAGTTTTCCAATTTTTTTTTTTTTTTTTTTTTTTTTTTTTTTTGTCAATTTAGTGAAAAATAATAATTAATCTATGGTCATTGTTTCTGTCCATGATCATTTTCCCTATGTTCTTACTTAGTGTAAGAATATACATAATTTAACAACGTCCTCCATAAGATACCATCATACCGTCATCATTTTCAGTGAGCTGGAGCAGGTACACCAACCGCAGGTATCATTACATATTCACACGACCTTTCACTTTCTAGAATGTCCTCTCCTCCATCTATAATTATGTCTACATGCATCAAACCATAAAATGCAATTGTAGCCACAAAACCCACTAAAGTCCATCCTCTCCACTCTCCAGTCTCCGCCATGGCCAGTTTTCTCTCATTATTTCTAATTTCTTCTCTAACTCTAGCCGCCGTCCTAATTTCCGTCACAGGAGAAACCCTCGAATCTGATTTCTTGCATCACAAGAAAGAGAAGCTTACTCATTTCAGAGTATACTGGCACGACATCGTAAGCGGCCAAGACCCGACTTCGGTAACAATCATGAATCCTCCAAAAAACTATACAGGGGCAACGGGTTTTGGTCTAATGCGTATGATTGATAACCCTTTAACGCTCGCCCCAATATTAAGCTCCAAAATGGTGGGAAGGGCACAAGGCTTTTATGCGATTACATCTAAAGAAGAGATAGGGTTATTGATGGCTATGAATTTCGCGATTATTGATGGGAAATACAATGGAAGCACGATCACAGTATTAGGAAGAAACTCGGTGTTCGATAAGGTGAGGGAGATGCCGGTGATCGGAGGAAGTGGACTTTTCCGATTTGCTAGGGGTTATGTTCAGGCAAGAACGCATGTGTTTGATCTCAAGACAGGGAACGCTGTAGTAGAGTATAATTGCTATGTTTTGCACTACTGATTCTTCTTCATTTCTAGTTTATAATACTTTTTTTTCTTTTGGTTTGGTTTTTTCCTTTTCACATAGTGGTGGTGGGAGACAGTGTCTTTTGTCACTTAAACTAATTTTCCTAGATGCGTGAATTTATGATTTTTGCTTTCTTAATGCCTACGTACTCATCATACTATACTAAAGATGAAAAGTGTAAGATTGTATGTAATGTCCGTGAGGAGTATGTGTTATTGATACGTCAATATATAAGGTGTACAAGAGTATCCTAACTACCAAAGATATCATATACAACTGTAAATATTTGGATATAGACAAATATATTCTAACACTCCCCCGTAGTCAAAGTGGGAGGAAGGCGGACGCTCAGGCTGGACCGGAAGTCGAGAAACAAAGGAGACGGTAGCCCTTTGGTGAAGATGTCGGCGTACTGATAGGCCGACGAGACATGGAGTACACTAATCTGACCAAGAGCGACATGTTCCCGGACAAAATGAATGTCAATTTCAATATGCTTCGTCCGATGATGCTGAACCGGATTGGCAGAGAGGTACACGGCACTCACATTTTCACAGTAAACCAACGTAGCCTTGTTGAGCGGGAGATGGAGCTCGAGTAGAAGATTACAGAGCCAGGAGGCTTCGGCGACGACATTGGCAAGTCCCTCTATACTCTGCTTCAGCACTTGATCTTGAGGCAGTATGTTGGCACTTAGCAGACCAAGAAACCAAGTTATCTCCAAGAAAGACACAATACCCGGATGTGGAGCGGCGAGTGTCGGAGCAACCTGCCTAGTCCGCGTCAGAATAAGCGACCAGATGATCAACGAATGAACGATAGAGCTGAAGACCATGTGCAAGTTTGCCCTTGAGGTACCAAAGAATTCGTTTCAACGCATTATAATGAGCTTCGCGAGGATCATGCATGTGAAGACAAATCTATTGGACGACATAAGAGATGTCCGGACGTGTGAAAGTGAGGTACTGCAGGGCACCGTCAAGGCTACGGTACAATGTAGGATCAGAAACGGGTGGTCCGGCATCCGCATGTAACTTAGGATTGGTATCCACCGGAGTGAGGCAAGAGCTGCAGTTTGTCATAGAGGCTCGAGCCAAAATCTCAGTCGCATACTGTCGTTGATGCAAGAACAGACCGGTTTTGGTGTGTGAGACTGCTATGCCAAGGAAGAAATGAAGGGCGCCAAGATTAGTCATCTCGAATTCAGAGTGTAAGGAAGCGATGATGGAGTTGAGGAGTGATACTAGAATTTTTGTGTGTCTTATCCTAGCAGGTCTCAATTAACCTTATGTAGTTGTAGTACTTAAGGTGTCAATCCAAATGGGAAACTTTACTAGCAATCAAGATGCAATCAAGAAATCACAAGTCAAGCCAATTCAAAGAGAGTTTTTGTCTAACAGTCCTATAATGATGACGATACGAAACGAAAATAAGTCACAGAATTAGAAACGATAATGCATGAAAAAGGCGAAAATGAATAAAAACATAAACGAGTCTAAGCATGAACTAAAAGGCAAGAAACGAAACAGCCTCAGGAATGTAATAAAAATCAGAAAGAAAGAGGTCCTAAGGATGGGAGTAATTGATGTCGGTGGAGTATCCTAGTCTATAGAGTATTTAACATGCTACAAGCAAACCATCCCTAAATAATGAACATCACTTCTTAGCTACTCCAATCTCTTGACAGAAGCTACTCAAACTCAACCACTTCCAAACCTAGCTCTCGCTAGAGAAACATGATCAAGCATGACATGAAAAACAAGTTCATTCACGTCAACAAACATCCTAGACAACTAATCTCTTAGGCTAGGAACGTAAGTGTCTGGCACTAGTTGGTCAGACATTTCATCGAACACCTTTTGGATGCGGAAATGTCCAAAACCCAGTTCCAATTGATCAGAGAGAAACTAGTATTTCTAATTCTAGTCCAGAAGGGAATCATACAATCAAAGCTTAAACACTCTACATCATAAGATCCTCCACCTAATCTATCCCATCCTCAAGAACTACCACACTACTCAGATCCGAAAATCATCATCAAAGATAAAAACTAAGAAAACATTGAATCAAGCATCCTAAGATAGATAAAAATGAGATGAACAAGTTTGTTGAAGAAATCGAATGCAAAAACTCAATGAATTAAAAGATATCTGGATACAAAGTCTCAGAACGTTTTTGGAGGCTAGGTAAAACCTTAGGAACCAAAACGAGATAAAAGCTAAGATGTTCGAGTGAAAACTTAACAAAACGTATTTACAGTAAAACATGGAAATCTCTAAAACATAAAACGACAATATAGAACGTCGGTTCGGGAATCCTTCTCGGACGCGTCTTCAAGACAAAACCAGGACGTCGGTTTAAGAGCATCGATCGAGTCGCATTGTGAGAGTGTCGATCGAGTAGCGACGTGAGAGTTTCGATCGAGTAGCGACGTGAGAGTGTCGATCGAGTCAAACCATGAGAATTTCGATCGAGTCACGGCTTGAGGACGTCGTCTGAGAGCTGCTGATCGAGTCGCGTCTTGAGGGTGCTCAGGAGCAACCCTAGGGCGTCTTGGTCGAGTCGCTGCTAACATCCGATCAAGTGGGATCTTAAAAAGTGTCGTCTGAGAGCTGCTGATCGAGTCGTGTCTTGAGGGTACTCAGGAGCCATCCTGGGGCGTCTTGGTCGAGTCGCTGCTAACATCCGATCGAGTGGGAGCTTGAAAAGTGTCGTCTGAGAGCTGATGATCGAGTCGCGTCTTAAGGGTGCTCAGGAGCCATCCTGGGGCGTCTTGGTTGACTCGCTGCTAACATCCGATCGAGTGGGAGCTCTCCTTTGCGTGCAGGTCGAGTTGGAATTCAGAACGTACGTGCATCCACGAAAGCGACGATAACTCATGAACCACGACTCCGATTGGCTTGAAATAAACTTCATTGGAAAGATGACTCAATTCCCTACAACTTTGATGAAGACGTCAAAAGCTTAATCCCAACGTAAAATCTTCACTCGACTTGATCAAAGACGTGGAAGCTTGCGTCGCTGGGTAGTGTAGGTCGAGTCGTTTAACTGCTTTCCTGATCCTTGTTTGCATTTGATGGTTTGGAAACCTCCTAAAACACCTGAAACAACTCCAATATGCAAAATGCGTGCAAGACCAATGCAAAGACTACCTAGATATACATGTTATGCAAAAGAGACCTAAAACAATGCAAAAGAATGAATTAAGAGAACAAAATGAATGACAAAAGCATGATGAAAGAGTGTAAAATATATACATATCAACTCCCCCAAACTTAATCTTTGCTTGCCCTCAAGCAAACAACCAAGAACAAAGTATGGAAGAGAGGTTTGAAGATGGGGTCTCAGAACCTAAAACATGCTGAATAGAATAGTTAGAATCAAGGTCCTTGTTATTAGTTCTATGATGCATGGTGAAGGAACTCTGTTTAAAAAATTTAGACAAGCTCATCACAACCTGAAACGATTCCGAACCCTAGTCTACACATGCCATCATTTCTATCATTCCCTTCAACATTCATTAACAAAGAACCATGAATCAAGCTATGCAATGTCATCAAACTCATTTGGCTGGAGTGAAAGGCTAGAGCCAAAAATGGTCTCCTTTGCAAGTGGTTTTAACAATATAGAGCAGGGATCTCTCACGAAAATGAGTTGAGCTTAAGAGAAGGCTAAAGGTTGAAACCAACTGATACATACAAGAGCAGTACCCGTCTACCCAAAGGTCCCAAGGAAACTTAGCTCTAACTTTCTAACCCAGAAGTTTGTCCTATCTCTACCCCTCGTCGATATCTCTTCTAAACCCCATTCTCTCATTCTTTTAACTTAGCCTTAGGAGGAGGTTACTTCATATCAATCTAGCGGATGGGAAACCTTTTTTTTTTATCACTATGGTTCTCTTTCTTTTCTTCTTAGAACTCTAGACTTCTTAAGCATTTTGCTTTCTCTTCCTTGTCTAAAATTTTCTTTCTATGCCCAGAACCAATAACTTTTTACATTACACAACCCACATCCTTTACTAGACTTGTAAACCTTGATAACACATTCCCCCTCCTAAAGACTCTTTACCCTTTTTTCTTTCTTTTTTCATAACAAATCCAATCCCAAAACCCAAAATCGAGTTCTCACCTAATCCTACTAGTCCGGATAGCGCGAACTAGAACTACACAGGATCCTACTCTTGTCGGCTAGAACCTAACACTTTCTAACAAGCTCAACTCGGAATAGTCCTCACACTCAAGAATACAATTGGCTTGCAAGAATGGTTGGTTAAGGGTGCGGGAAACTGTTCCAAAGATGAGAATCAGCTACTTGGATTAACAAGGGTGGTAAAACGAAGAAAGATAATCCAAATATGTATGTGGTATCCATGAGTTCAACTTCAATGCATAACATGATAATTGCAAGTCAGGATTAGGTTCAGGTAGATAGGGAATGATGTCAATTCAAAACAAGCTTCAATCAACACTAGAATGGAATTTTGAGAATTCAAAACCTGGTTCAGTCTTATATTTCAAGTTCAATCAACATGCATCAAAGAACTAATAACAAGCGCCTTGATCCTATCCTATTGAATTCAGCATGTTAACAAGGTTACAATCATCATCAACCCCTATGCTAAATGCAACATTCCTAAATGAACAACACTAGACTCAATCCTAATATGCAAATGCAAACTACATGAACACTCTGTTTTTGTGGAAATTTTCAAAATTTTTCAAATTTTTATGGCTTTTCTATGCAAATAGATGAATGCAGACTCAAACATGATATGATGCAAAAATTTGAAATAAAAGTCACAGAAGACAACATTAGATGCATCATCTTAAACCCTCCCCCAAACTTAAATTACACAGTCCTCTGTGTAAGAAAAATTTGAAGTAGGATTTGAGAATCATAATAGAAACAAATGTAAGGATGATATGGTATATACAAAGGAAATGTTGGAGTACCTCAGTAGTAGAAAAAGGAGTCGGTGCTCGCGGCGGCGGATCAAGTGAGATGATGAGCAGCTCCGGTTCGTCGTCGATCAAGTGGGAGTGATGGTTGGTTCCGGGAGCAGCTCCGGTTCGTCGTCAATCGAGTGGGAGTGATGGTTGGTTTAGGGAGCAGCTCCGGTTTGTCGTCGATCGAGTGGGAGTCTTTGACACCGGATCGAGTCAGAACATCGTCGAGTCGTGGCTTGGTCGAGTCGTCAGCAAGAGCTTCACGAGAGCTCCTCTTCTATTGCTTCATTCCATGTCTGCAAAACCCAACACTCTGCTATTTGTATTTTTTTTCTTTTGCCACTTTAGTTGGCCATACTCCCTTCAGTGGATTCCTGAACAGCAGAAAACGAAAAACAAAAATTAAAAAAACACAAGATCCTAATTGTATTTACAAAGAGATACCTTTGGGACTTCCTCCCAAGTGAGTTTGTTTAAAGTCCCTAGCTTGACTTTGCATACTCCTTATGCTTTGGGAGGGTCATAGAGAGGTTTTGTAGACCCCTCTAGAATGTCTTGTCTAACCATATACTCTTTAGCATTCTGCCCAGGTTCAATAAGAAAAGATCTTCTCTTCTTCATTATCCCCAACCTCTGTCTTGCTTTTCTTGGAGAAGAAATTTTAACTTTATCCTGGAGCTGCATGATTTGTCCTCTCATCTCCTCTAACATGGCTGTTAACTCTGTCACTGTATCCCTTAAAATCTTGGTTGTTTGGGGTTCAGACAAACTCTCAAGCGCGGGAGAACTTGTCTTGTGTGGTTGGTGATTAGGAAGTAGGTCTCGACGCTTAGGGAGGGTAACGACTGCACGCGAGTTGGAGAATGGTCGAGTGACACTTTGAGTTTTCTCTTTGGTTACCAAAACCTCTGTTCTGCCTCATTCACATCCTTAAAGATGTCAAACCCAGATTTCTGATCTTTCTCTTCAATCACAAAGGTCTGTCCATCAATAGTTGGTTTCTTCCTATAATCCTTGATATCAAACTTCATCTTGAAGTTTTTACCCAGATTGAGATCAATCATCCCCTTCTTGACATCAATGACTGCTCCAGCTGTAGCTAAGAAAGGCCTTCCCAGGATTAGTGGATCTTTAGGCTCTTCATCCATTCCCAGCACCACAAAGTCAGTAGGAATCTCAGCTTGTCCAATTTTGATGGGTAGGTTTTCTAATAGACCATGAGGCAATCTAGTAGTCCTATCAGCCAATATTAAGCGGAGGTTGCATGACTTGTATTCGTTGAATCCTAGCCTCTGAGCTACAGAGAGTGGCATGAGGCTTACTGAAGCACCAAGGTCGCATAGGCACTTTTTGAAGGCCAATGGACCTAGAGAACAAGGCAAGGTGAAAGAACTAGGGTCCTCTAGCTTCTTTGGGATAATCATCTTCTGAATAACAGCCTTGCATTCATGAATAACCCCACCTATGTCATGCACTACCCTCTCATCTTCCAGAGCCTTAGCTTGAGATCCTTTAGCTATCTCCTCCTTCTCTTTGGTCTTTTCGGTTACCAAGTCAGTTAAAAACTTTTGATATTGAGGCACAAGTGCAAATGCATCAAGCAAAGGCATCCGAAGTTCAATCTCCTTGACTTGTTTTTCGAACAAAGCTTTATACTTCTCAGTAAGCTGCTTCTTAAACCTCACTGGAAATGGTAGAGGTGGCTTGTATAGTGGAGGAATGAATCTCACAGGTTTATCCTTGGGAGCAGCGGGTTCTTTAGTAGCTTCAGGATCAGATTGCTTGGCTGACTTAATTGGATCCTTTAGCACCTCGACAGGATCCTTTATCTGAACTTCATCTTGAAGAAAATCCTCCCCATGTAAACTCTCAGTGTCCTTAGTGAGCCGTACATCTACAACTTGGGTGGTGATGGCATGGATAGTGGCATAGTCCTTGGGGTTTTGAACTGCTTTTCCAGGTAGTTGGCCAGTTGTTGGGGTAGAAGTAGAAACAGTCTTGCCTTCCATATACTTCATCTTGGAGTTAAGAGCTTCAAACTTGACATTAAGATCATTGTATGAACACTCCATTCGCTGACTGAGTTCAGCAAACTTCTTAGCAGTATCCAGAGATCCGCTAGCTTGACCCTGAAGAAGTTGTTGCATCATTTGCTTCATTTCTTGATTTGGGGCTGGAGTAGGCTGTACTGGTTGAGGGCGGAATCTTGGTGGTGGTCATGAGGGAGCTTGGTAACCTTGCTGGAACTGTTGTTTAGGGACGAATCCCTGATTGTAAGGCACAAAAGGTTTTTGTTGACCATGTTGTTGCTGCTGAGGAGGGTACACCTGATCCTGTAGATTTGCAACGTTGGTGCTCCGGTAAGACAAATTGGGGTTCGTCTGATAGGGGTTGTAACTCTTGATGTTTCCACCTTGATTATGGATGTAGCTGATCTCCTCAGACTGCTCACCCGCCCCATCTTGGACGTGAAAATGTTCACCCTCAGATACGAAGTGGACGCTCTTTTGTTGATTGAGCAACAGGCGGTCAAGCTTCTCATTGACGTTCTTGAGGTCCCTCTTGTACTTCTCCTCAGAACCAGCGTCGCCTCTAACTGTGCGGTCGTAGTCTTCATTGTAGTTTCCATCAGACTGGGCGAGATTTTCAACGAGTTGCCAACCTTCATCGACGTCTTTGTTCAGGAAATTACCATTAGAAGCAGTGTCAAGCAGCATACTTATCTTTGGTAGTACACCACAGTAGAGAGTGCTCAGCAGTGACTTGTTGCTGAAACCATGGTGTGGACACTGGCTATGGTAACCCTTGAAACGCTCCCATGCTTCACAGAATGATTCTGAGCTCTTCTGAGTGAAGCTGGAAATCTCATTCCTGAGGCGTGCTGTTCTGGAGTTGGAGTAAAACTTGGCCAAGAATGCTTTCTTGCAACCATCCCAGGTGGTGATTGATCCCTTGGAAGGTTTTTCTCCCATTGATGAGCTTTGTCTTCCAGGGAGAATGGGAAGAGGCGCAACTTGTAACCATCCTCACTCACCCCATTGATCTTGGTGAGACTGCACAGACGGTCGAACTCGTCCAAGTGGTCGAGTGGATCCTCCATAGGCAACCCGTGAAATTTGTTGCCTTGGATCATGGAGATCAGACCACTTTTGATTTCAAAGTTGTTCTTCTGCACGGCGGGAGGGACGATTCCAGCACGCTGAGTATGAGTGTTCGGTGCATCCCCAGCACCAATGTTTCGCGGTCCCGGATGTGGTTCATTCTGTTGTTCCATAGTGACTGGTACAGGATGATCGTTTGAAGTACGAGCTTGTCGTGGGCGTTGCAACCGATTGATTTCGTCGATAACAGGAAGGAGATTCTGATGCCCTCTTTATCTGGTGTGCATGCAAGGTTGCAATCAACAGGTACCTGAGATGCAAAACAAACAAGCAGACAACCAAAACAAGTTAGTACTCAGATTGATTGTGTAACAGAACTTAATCTTGCAAAACTTGAAATCTTAAATATAGCAAAAAGAATCCCAAATGGCAACAACGCCAAATTGATACTAGGATTTTTGTGTGTCTTATCCTAGCAGGTCTCAATTAACCTTATGTAGTTGTAGTACTTAAGGTGTCAATCCAAATGGGAAACTTTACTAGCAATCAAGATGCAATCAAAAAATCACAAGTCAAGCCAATTCAAAGAGAGTTTTTGTCTAACAGTCCTAGAATGATGACGATACGAAACAAAAATAAGTCACAAAATTAGAAACGAGAATGCATGAAAAAGGCGCAAATGAATAAAAACATAAACGAGTCTAAGCATGAACTAAAAGGCAAGAAACGAAACAGTCTCAGGAATGTAATAAAAATCAGAAAGAAAGAGGTCCTAAGGATGGGAGTAATTGATGTCGGTGGAGTATCCTAGTCTATAGAGTATTTAACATGCCACAAGCAAACCATCCCTAAATAATGAACATCACTTCGTAGCTACTCCAATCTCTTGACAGAAGCTACTCAAACTCAACCACTTCCAAACCTAGCTCTTGCTAGAGAAACATGATCAAGCATGGCATGAAAAATAAGTTCATTCACTTCAACAAACATCCTAGACAACTAAGCTCTTAGGCTAGGAACGTAAGTGTCTGGCACTAGTTGGTCAGACATTTCATCGAACACCTTTTGGATGCGGAAATGTCTAAAACCCAGTTCCAATTGATCAGAGAGAAACTAGTATTCTAACTCTAGTCCAGAAGGGAATCATACAATCAAAGCTTAAACACTCTATATCCTAAGATCCTCCACCTAATCTATCCCATCCTCAAGAACTACAACACTACTCAGATCCGAAAATCATCATCAAGGATAAAAACTCAGAAAACATTGACTCAAGCATCCTAAGATAGATAAAAATGAGATGAACAAGTTTGTAGAAGAAATCGAATGCAAAAACTCAATGAATTAAAAGATATCTTGATACAAAGTCTCAGAACGTTTTTGGAGGCTAGGTAAAACCTTAGGAACCAAAAAGAGATAAAAGCTAAGATGTTCGAGTGAAAACTTAACAAAACATATTTATAGTAAAACATGGAAATCTCTAAAACATAAAACGACAATATAGAACGTCGGTTCGGGAATTCTTCTCGGACGCGTCTTCAAGACAAAACCAGGACGTCGGTTTAAGAGCATCGATCGAGTCGCATCGTGAGAGTGTCGATCGAGTCGCGACGTGAGAGTGTCGATCGAGTCGCGACGTGAGAATGTCGATCGAGTCGCGGTTGAGGACGTCGTCTAAGAGCTGCTGATCGAGTCGCGTCTTGAGGGTGCTCAGGAGCCATCCTGGGGCGTCTTGGTCGAGTCGCTGCTAACATCCGATCGAGTGGGAGCTTGAAAAGTGTTGTCTGAGAGCTGCTGATCGAGTCGCGTCTTGAGGGTGCTCAGGAGCCATCTTGGGGCGTCTTGGTCGAGTCGCTGTTAACATCCGATCGAGTGGGAGCTTGAAAAGTGTCGTCTGAGAGCTGATGATCGAGTCGCATCTTGAGGGTGCTCAGGAGCCATCCTGGGGAGTCTTGGTCGACTCGCTGCTAACATCCGATCGAGTGGGAGCTCTCCTTTGCGTGCAGGTCGAGTCGGAATTCAGAACGTACGTGCATCTACTAAAACAGCGATAACTCATGAACCACGACTCCGATTGGCTTGAAATAAACTGTATTGGAAAGATGACTAAATTCCCTACAACTTCGATGTAGACGTCGAAAGCTGAATCCCAAAGTAAAATCTTCACTCGACTCGATCAAAGACGTGGAAGCTTGCGTCGCGGGGTAGTGTAGGTCGAGTTGTTTAACTGCTTTCTTGATCCTTGTTTGCATTTGATGGTTTGGACACCTCCTAAAACACCTGAAACAACTCCAATATGCAAGATGCGTGCAAGACCAATGCAAAGACTATGCATGTTATGCAAAAGAGACCTAAAACAATGCAAAAGAATTAATTAAGAGAACAAAATGAATGACAAAAGCATGATGAAAGAGTGTAAAATATATACATATCAAGGAGACTAGTGGAGGACGCCGTAAGAACGAGTGGAGGAAACTGTTTGTGGTAGCGGTACCAGAGAAAAAGATAGTGAAGAGAATGGAAAGACATTTTCATCAAAAGTGACATGTCTACATAATATGATTTTGCGAGAGGAGAGATCGAAGCAACGGTAGCCACAGTGATCATGTGGATAGCCGAGAAAGACGCAAGCTGTAGAATGAGGAGCAAGCTTGTTTGTTGTGACCGAAAGAAGATTAGGAAAACACAGACATCCAAAGACGCGGAGATGAGAGTAAGAGAATGGTTTGTTTAGTAAACGAGTGTAAGGAACCTCATTGTTGATTGTCTAAGAAGGGATGATGTTTAGCAGATACACTGCCGTATGAAGAACCTCCACCCAAAAATATGCTGGTAAGGACGCCTGGACCAGCAGCGTACGGACAATATTGTTGATGGTGCGGAGCATTCGTTCCGCTTTGCCGTTCTGTTGCGTTTTGTGCGGACAAGAGAGGTGGAGAACTGTTCCTTCAGACGCCAAAAAATCTAGCATGGACCGATTAGTGAACTCCACACTGTTGTCGCATTGGAGAGCTTTGATTGATCGATTGAATTGAGTCTTGACGTATGCGGGGAAGTGTAAATATCTGCTAAACACGTCACTTTTTTGTTTAAGAGGATACACCCAAACAAACTGTGAAAAATGATCAAGTAAGAGCAAATAGTATTTTATTCCACTAGAACTTGAAACAGGGGAGGTCCATAAATCAGAGTGCACAATGTCAAAAGCAGAGGAAACAATAGAAGTAGAAGAAACAAAGGGAAGACGTGTATGTTTGCCAAGTTGACAATCATGACATAAGGTGGAGTTTTTATGACTAGAAACGAAAGACGACGAAGAAGCTAAACGACGGAGAGATGTATCATTCAGGTGACCCAATCGCTTGTGCCAAATTGTTCCTGTTGTGAGAGCAGGTGGCAGAGTGTGACCAGCGTGTTGTGTCATCGAATAGAAAGGACCGAAACTATTGCACTAGAGCAGGGGGAGTCGAGTTGGAAGGTCCTTAACAGAAAAACCAAAAGGATCAAATTCAACGGTACAATTGTTATCCGTGACAAACCGACGAACTGAAATCAAGTTTTTAATAATGGAAGGACAAACTAGAACGTTACGCAAAGAGAGAGGACGTGAAGATGAAGGAATACTTCCAATACCCATTTTAGTAACAGGAGCTAAAGCACCATTGCCGACCTTAATCAGAGGAAGAGGATTCAAATTAAAAGTGGAATGTAGAGTACCTTGCTGTTGCGTGACATGACTGGTAGCACCAGTGTCCATAACCCAGTTTTGATCAAACGGGTCCTGCAGGTTCATTGTGCTGAAAGCATGAGACAGTGCGGTGGGGATCTGATCACTCGGAGGAGTAGAGGACACCGACTGAGTGAGATGTGTCTCGCCATGTTGTCGAGGAGGTGGACCAAGAAGACTGCCGGAGTTGTGGTGTTGAGGGAGATGATGTTGTGGCGTCGGAGCATAGGACTGTCCATGGTAGTAGTTGTGCTGTGGTGGAGGATGCATCGGATACCCGTATGGGTACGGAAACGGAGCACCGTACGGCCAGGTTTGCGGAGGTAATGAAGTGTGCCATGAGGTGTTACCATTGTTGTTGCGACCACCACGGTAGCGATTGCTGTTGTTGTAGCGACCGCCACGACCGCCACGGTTGTTGTTGGTGTAACGTTGTGGTGAATCAGATGACGTGAAGAGCACGTCAGGAGCGGAGTGATGGTGTGGGTTCGTAGGAGTCGGTCGGATCAGCGTCTTGAGTCGGTCTTCCTCCTTGATCAGCATGGAGCGAGTAGTAGAGAAAGAGGGGAAGGGACTTTTGTGTTTGATGACATTGATGATGGAATCAAATTTGTCATTGAGTCCGTTGAGCATGTGCATGATGAGAGTCCTGTCAGGGACAGGGGATTCGACATTGGCAAGCAGGTCGGAGAGGGTCTTGAGTTTCTTGCAGTACTCGTGGATGGAGAGATCACCAATGGAGAGATTACGCAACTCCTTGTCAAGCTGCAGAGCACGAGCCTCCTTGTTGTCGCGGAAGAGGTTCTCGATGGACAGTCATAAATCACGCGTCGTGCATTTGGTCTTGAGGACAGTGTCGAGAATGGATCCGGAAATAGTTCTGTAGATCCACATCTTGACAAGGCCATCTTGTTCCTTCCACGGTGCCGGATCGGAAGAGGGTGGTGTTAAGGAGCCATCGAGATGACCCAAAACACCAAAGGTGAGACAATGAGTTTCGAACAACTCTCTCCAGGTGTCGTAGTTGAGTTTCTCCATATCGAGAACAATAGGGATGTAGGCACGAATCTGAGAGATGCCAAATGATTTGTCATTTTTGGGAGGAGACGTGGTGGCCATGATCAGAGAGAGAAGAAGGAGATGTGAAAGAAGAGAAAAGAAAAGAAAACAGAGTAGATCGCAAAACATAGTATAAAAGACAAAGAAGAAGAAGAAGCGAGAGCGGAGCAGGATCGAGAGAGCGGCGTAAAACCGGAATTTTAGAGGGTTTTAGGTCACAAATCTGATATTATGTAAGATTGTATGTAATCTCCGTGAGGAGTATGCGTTATTGATATGTCAATATATAAGGTGTACAATAACTGTAAGTATCCTAACTACCAAAGATATCATATATAATAACTGTAAAGATTTGGATATAGACAAATCTATTCTAACAAAAAGGAGACCCATCAAAGCGTGCGTAGTATAAAAGTCCACTATTAGAGTAGATAAACAATCTCATATTAGCATTCCATACTTTCAATTTACACAATCTGGAGAGAAAGGAATGCTCGGTTACACAACTCATCCTCGCCTCCACCAGCTGCTCTCATATCGGATATCAAGAATACAGTTAGGTGTAGACTTGATCCATTCTCTCGGGCTCAAAGACTATCCTCCTCACACAACTCCTATTTGGTCACCTGCTGGTTTCACTTGTTCCAACCTTGAGTTTCTTCTTTTTTTTTTTTTTTTTTGAAAAAAACCTTGAGTTTCTTCTTCTGTTGCTCTTTGTTGTTGGATTTTTATTCCCAACTTTGTAATTGTTTCATATATAAAATGGTATTTCTTTCATATATATGAAAAATAAAATAAAAGACCCCTATATAGTCCCAACATAAATAAAAAATAAATGCACTAAAATGCTTAATAGACCAATTAACCTTTATTATATTCCCTTATTACAATATTTTATTTTTCTTTTTTCCCCATTTGTGTAAATATCATTTCATATGTACAAAGATACATCTGAACATTAGGACTTGGGATTGTTGTTCTATATTTACTCAACTCCAAATCTCTCTATCTGTAATATGGAATCCATTTTCATTCTTGTCTAAACTTAGTCTCCACTTCTCAAGACTACAATCTGACAAATTGTAATAACATCCATGAATCTTGACTTCACCTCTCTTTACTCTATCTCTTATCCATGGGTAAGTTATCAAATTCATCACAGAATCCTTTATAGATTCCTGTTACAAATACATACAAAAATAATTCAGGTTCAAGTACAAGAGACCTGAAAGTAATTAAAAGAGAAGATGTTTTGAATTAGTTACCTTCTCACAGTTTCTGCATTGTTCATCAAAGCTTAAGTGTGATGAAGCTAATTGTGTTCTTAACTTAGCGGCTTTCCCATTCATAACCCATCTCTCTACCAAACTGCATACACAAGAGTTGTTTCAACAATCAAGAACAATTTAAAGAGTTTCTGATTTTTTTTTTATTTTATTTTTAGACTAGTTAATATATATCTACCTAGAGTGTTGCTCTTGGTGATTTTGATGATTCATAAGCGCTGCGATTCCTCCACAATTGCTATGACCCATTACAATAATGTTTTCAACCTATGCAGAAACAGAATCAGCTACAAATCATTTTCTTTTGCTGCGATGTTTCACTTTATATTGGGTATAAGCTTACCAGAAGAGTAGTAACTGCAAACTCAAGAGCTGAGTTGGTTTCTGTTGGTCCGTTCTTTCAAAATAGAAGAAGAAAAAACATCAAAAAGGGTTTTAGAAGCTTTCTTGGTGAAAACTATATGAATACAAAAGAAGTTAGCGTGAAAAGCACCTGAACCGGGGTAACGAGGTTAGCTACATTTCGTATTGTAAAAGCTTCACCAGGTTGAAATCCTAGTACATAAGATGGGCACACCCTTGAATCTGCACATCCTATCACCATAACCTGTGTCTTTTCCTTGTCAGTTTGGTTTAAATTAAGTTATTTATACCATATAGTCTTATAGACCGCAATTTTGGAGTCGATTATAATTTGAAGAAAGAAATGGAAACAGTTTAATGATGCTCACCTTTGGTGATTGAGCTACGGCCAAAGCTTGAAACTTCTCTATCTCTGGTCTGATTTTTATATTTCATCCATCAATTCAAAACGAATCAGAGAAAAAAACAGAGCACAGAGCAGAGTTCTTTTCTTTTGGTTATTAAAAAATCAAGAACATGAGTCTCTTGCTTACAGATACTTTTGTCTCTTGAATCTCAGAAATCTTTGTCTCATCTCACCAAGAAAATCATAACTTGTCTCTAATTCTCTGTTTAGCTGCATAAATTCTTCTCTCATTCCCAATTCTTGAACCATGTTCGTCCTCCTACAATACAAAAAACAGAGTTATCTCTCTGATTTAATTCTTTGATTCACATAGTTTCTTTTAGTGTTTCCCAATTGTTAAGAGGTATCAATTGCAAGGAATTACAAAGACCAAACTCTATCTTATCACCTGGGTAGTAATCTTATTGCTTTTGCTTCACCAAGCAACCGATCCGATCCTGTTTGCTGCAGCTTCAACAAGTAGCGTGAAATTTGAACAAATATAACAATAAATAAAATTTGAAGTTATGTGATCAAAGGTGTGTGACTTACTTTGTGTAAACAACCATTTTGGTGAACTAATGTTGCAGAGACTAAGCGACGAGCTCTCCCACCTGAAAACAAGGAAATCAGACGATGACGTTTAGTGAATTAGGTTCAGCTGAACTGTATGATAAGATTTTGATCTTAATAAGACTCTCACCTAATGCTAACGCCATTTTTGTGGAACAGTCTTTTTCTTGTTTTTGCTAAGGTCTTTGATCTTACTATTATAGTATCTTTCAGATATTTGGTTGTGTATTATTATTCCATGTCAATAGTGGAAAAAAATGATTCCTCTTTTGGATTAGTTATATAATTTTTGGTTTATATATGATATGAAAAAGGAAAAAAAAAAAGTAAGAAAATATGATTTTTCATAGGACCGATGTTTTATTTCAATAAAAGAGGAATGAGGTGGCAAAAGCTTATCCAGAGAAGAAGAAAGTTACGCAAAGGATACGTCTCATTGCCTGGTCACAAGTCATATCCACTTGTCAATATAATCCGAGACCAATCATTTGTTGAGGAAAATAATTAAGAAAAAGAATGGGCTTTGAATGGGCTGTTAAGCCCAATTTCACAATGTGTTTAGGCGCAGACTGTACTAGTTTGTGGTAACAACCGTTGAACTTGAACCCAATTTCACAATGTGTCTAGGCGCAGACTGTACAGTATCTGCCAAAATCTTCTTAAATCAAGAGAAAACAACACAATTTCTCTATCTTGAAATTGAATCACGTAATCAATAGTTAGAATCGAGTGTTGGAAGTTTAAACGGACCAACACTAGTATATAAGATACATAAGCTAATCCACTTATTGTTAGTTTTGTTTTGAGTTGGAACCTTATGATAAGTCTATGTAATTTAATATAGGGAGATTTACATGGAGACACACTTTGTGTGAAACTTTGTTCATTTAACATAATCGAATAAACATTCTATGAATGCGTATTCAACTTCTCAGATGTTAGATTTTTAATGGAAGAAATCCCCAACTAACAATTAGGAATCACATTTGAGTTACAAAAAAATTAAGAAGATGAAGATTATAGTTTCTTATATTTTTTGCAAAATAGAAACAACAAAAAAGAGAAAAATGGTAGCTAGGAATGGTCTACCAAAAATCAAGGTCTACTTTGTATCTTGCCATCGCCAAGAGATGTGAAAATTTGTACAAACAATACTGTTTCCCACGACTAGTTTTAGATCACGAACTAATTCTTTTAGCCACTTTTGTGAAGAGTCTCCAAAGACTAGATTGAGGTTGGATGAAAAGATATATATTTGTCTAACGTTCATATATGAATATACTTGTAGTCACTTCGTGCTACGCACGGATTTAGTTTACGTTATTTTGGATATTTTTTTGTAATTTTTTTTTGATCCTCAACATCTTTTTTTTTTTAACCTCAAAACAGCATATCTTATTAAGTCGGTTCACATAGGATAACCAGTGAGATAACCATTCCGGAACCTACAGATTTACATAGGAAAAGAAAGATCCTCGTGCTCGTGCCGCTTTTGCAAGACGGACGACACAGACGTTGTTCAGTTTAGGTATACATCCAATCGAAAACATAGAAAACCTCCTTTGATAAGACTGAAAAGAATCTAATTCCGAAGCAAACGCTGGCCAGTCTTTTGACTCATCTATGATACTTAAAATCTCTTGACAATCTATCTCAAAATGAACCATATCATATACAAGAGAGAGAGCACTTTCCATGGCCCAACATAGAGAGAGAGCATTTTCATTGAAAACCTTGTAACATCCGCGAACCAAAAATTGGTTTTTGGGGATGGGTGTCGATCGACACCAAGGGGGTGTCGGTCGACACCACTAAATTCTGGTTCGACCAGATTGAGGTTTTAATTGATTTGGTTTGGTTTGGTTTCAGGAAACCATTGAAGCGGGTTATTAAGCGGGTTTCAACACAAGAAGGGTTTTGGGAAGTTTATTTTGTCGCCGCTTTGTTGTTTTTGAGAGAAAGGAGAGAAAAGCATTGTTCTTGAGATTTTGAGAGAGATTGGTGAGATTCCTGGCTGTCATTGAGAGTTTTGGAGCTAGGAAGGATCTAGAAGCTTGCTAGGAGGGTTGGATTCGTTGCTATTGGTCTTAATCTTCCTGCAAAGATATGGCTAGAGATGGTGCTGTTGCTGGTCGTGGTCATGGACGTGGACGTGGTCGTGGACGCGGACGTGGTCGTGGTAGGGGCAGAGTCCCAGAGATTAGTGAGACCGAGGACCAGAGTGTGACAGCTGAGGGTGTTGGCGAGTCGCAGGGTGTTCCGGGGGATTCAGTGAGTGTGGCCGGAGGGGGCGGTGTTGATGCACCAGTGGCCGGTGATGCTAGGGTCCCGGGTGTGGGAGTCCCCAAGGGTGGATTCCCTGGTGTTGACTTTGCAGCTATGCTAGCACAAGTGTTGGAGCGGTTACCACCAGTGGTACCGGCTCAGGCTTAGGTAGTGCCACCAGTGGTGGGAGGAGCGGCAGCCAGTGGCTGCAGATACAGGAGTTCATGGACGTTATTTGTCTATGCTCAAGGAGATGAGGGGTCTTTTCACTGAGAAGTTTTCGGGTGGTACAGACCCTACAGTTGCGGATGCATGGAGGACGAGTGTGGAACGTAACTTCCACACTCTGAGATGTCCTGAGGAGTTTTGGGTGGACATAGGGGTCTACCATTTGAGTGGTGATGCTGAGTTGTGGTGGAGATCAGTGGCTACTAGGAGAGTGCAGCGGGAGATGACTTGGGCTGACTTCGTCTTGGAGTTCAACCGCAAGTATTTTCCTAGAGAGGCATTGGACCGGTTGGAGGTGCAGTTCCTTCAGTTATCTCAGGGGACGCGGTCAGTGTGGGAGCTGGACTTGGAGTTCAGTCGAATTCTATGTTATGGGGGTCGGGCTATGGAGTCTGGGGAGGCTCAGATCAGGAGGTTTTTGAGGGCTCTACGTGATGATTTGAGAGTTCACTGTAGAGGGCGGAGTTATGCTACGCGTGCAGAGCTGGTTGAGACTGCAGCAGAGATTGAGGAGGATATCCGGACACAGTCAGTGGCGGTAGGTCCAGCAGGTCAGCCTAGTATGGCTCAGCAGCAGGGTGGTTCGAGCAGGGGCGGTAGGCGTGCACAGGGAACAAAGAGGAGGTGGGAGGCTACGCAGAAGCCGAGTGGTGCGAGTTGCTTCAGTTGTGGGAGCAATGATCACAAGGTTGCTAGTTGTCCCAAGAGGAGTGCTCCGACGGCAGGGCCTCGGGTATGTTATCATTGTAGGGAGACACATCAGGCCCTTTTGTCCCAAGTTGCAGCCGGCAGCAGTGGCAGCGTTGCAGCAGGTGCAGCTTGGAGGTCAGTAGGTGGCACGGATTGAGCAGGCGTCACGAGTTTACACGACAACAAAGAATGGTGGAACCAGTGCCAGGGCGATCACAGGGACCTTATTGGTGGGCGGGTTTAAGTCCCATGTTATGTTTGATTTTGGAGCTTCTCACAGCTTCATTACTTCGGAGTGTGCAGAGAGCGCGAGGATCAGAGGGGATCCCGGAGAGCTTACAAGAGTTGTCAGGGTTGCGGGAGGCAAGTTCCTGAGAGTTATTGGACGAGCTAGAGGAGTTGATATTCAGATCGCAGGGGAGTCATGGCCAGCGGATTTGCTTATCAGTCCAGTGGAGTTATACAATGTTATTCTCGGGATGGATTGGTTGCATCGGTATATGGTGCATTTGGATTGCCATTGGGGTAGAGTGGAGTTTAAGCGTCCAGGAGGGAAGTTGGTTTTTAAGAGTATTAGACCGACTTCGGGGAGCCTCGTGATCTCAGCCATTCAGGCTGGGAAGATGATCGAGAAGGGCCGTGAGCTTATTTCGTTACTATATCTATGCCAAAGTTCGTGGGGAAGTTTACGGTTAGCGGTATTCCGGTAGTGGAGGAGTTTGAGGATGTGTTTCAGTCTTTGCAGGGATTACCACCATCTTGGTCGGATCCTTTTACCATTGAACTGGAACCGGGGACGACACCGTTATCCAAGGCTCCTTACAGAATGGCTCTAGCAGAGATGGCAGAGCTGAAGAAGCAGCTAGAGGATTTGTTGAGCAAGGGCTTCATCGTCCTAGTGTATCACCGTGGGGAGCGCCGGTGTTGTTTGTTAAGAAGAAGGATGGGAGTTTCAGGTTGTGCATTGATTATCGGGGTTTGAACCGGGTTACTGTGAAGAACAAGTACCCTCTTCCCGGGATTGATGAGTTGTTGGATCAGTTGAGGGGTGCTACTTGGTTCTCTAAGGTAGATCTGGTCGGGTTATCATCAGATACCGATAGATGAGGTAGATGTGAGGAAGACTGCTTTCAGGATGAGGTATGGGCACTATGAGTTTGTGGTGATGCCTTTCGGGTTGACTAACGCGCCAGCAGCGTTTATGAGATTGATGAACAGCGTGTTTCAGGAGTTTCAGGACGTGTCTGCCATCATTTTCATCGATGATATCCTGGTTTATTCTAAGAGTCCTGAGGAACATGCAGTGCATTTGAGGGCAGTTCTGGAGAAGCTGCAGGAGCATAAATTGTTTGCCAAGTTGAGCAAGTGTAGTTTTTGGCAGCGTGAGATGGGTTTTCTGGCAGGTTACTACAGGAGGTTTGTGCAGGGTTTTGCAAGTAGAGCACGCCCTATGACTAAGTTGACAGGGAAGGATGTTCCCTTTGTTTGGTCACATGAGTGTGAGGAGGGCTTTGAAAGCCTTAAGGATATGTTGACTACTACGCCAATGTTGGCTTTGCCTGAGCAGGGAGAACCCTATGTGGTTTATACTGATGCATCTAGAGTTGGTGGGGGGTGTGTGTTGATGCAGCATGGGAAGGTGATTGCCTATGCTTCGCGGCAGTTGCGGAAGCATGAGGGCAACTATCCTACTCATTATTTGGAGATGGCTGTTGTAGTTTTTGCCCTGAAGATTTGGAGATCTTATCTTTATGGTGCAAAGGTACATGTGTTTACATATCATAAGAGCCTGAAGTATATATTCACTCAGCCCGAGCTGAATTTGAGACAGAGGCGGTGGATGGAGCTTGTGGCAGATTATGATTTGGAAGATGCTCTGAATCGGAAGAGGGTAGCTTCGGCTATCACCCTGGTAAGGCTAACATGGTTGTAGATGCTCTGAATCGAAAGAGGGTAGCTTATCACCCTGGTAAGGCTAACATGGTTGCAGATGCTCTGAATCGGAAGAGGGTAGCTTCGGCTCAGGAGCAGGAGATGGAGTCTCTGGTAGGAGAGATCAGTGCTTTGAGCTTGTGTGCTGTTTCACAGGAACCGCTGGGTTTGGAAGCAGTTGATAGAGCAGATCTTCTGAGTAGGGTGCGGTTGGCTCAGGAGAAGGATTTGAGGCTGGTGAATGCCTCAAAGGATGTGGATTCAGAGTATCAGGTCTCAGATAATGGGACTATCTTGGTGCACGGTCGGGTTTGTGTGCCCAAGGATGAGGAGTTGAGACAGGAGATCCTAAGGGAGGCTCATGCGAGCAGGTTTTCTATTCATCTAGGAGCGACTAAGATGTATTGTGATCTCAAGAGGTACTATCACTGGGTCGGGATGAATAAGGATGTAGCTAGTTGGGTCTCGAGGTGCAATGTGTGTCAGCTAGTGAAGGCTGAACATCAGGTTCCTGGCGGTTTACTGAAGAGTTTACCCATTCCTAAGTGGAAGTGGGATATGATTACTATGGACTTCGTGGTGGGTTTGCCAGTGTCCAGGACGTTTGATGCTATTTGGGTCATTGTGGACCGGTTGACTAAGTCAGCACATTTTCTGGCCATTAAGAAGACTGATGGAGCAGCGGTCTTGGCTAAGAAGTATGTGAGGGAGATAGTCAGGTTGCATGGGGTGCCAGCAAGTATTGTGTCTGATAGGGATTCTAAGTTCACTTCGGTAATCTGGAAGGCATTTCAGGCAGAGATGGGCACTAAGGTGCATATGAGTACAGCTTATCATCCCCAGATAGATGGACAGTCAGAGAGGACGATCCAGACGCTGGAGGATTTGCTGAGGATGTGTGTTTTAGATTAGGGTGGCCATTTGAAACATCCGCGAACCGGATTATGCGGTTTTGGTAGGAGTGTCGATCGACACTCTTGTGGCATCGATCAACACCACTAATCCTGGATTCGTCGGGTTTGTTTTAATTCGCGATTTTGGTTTGGGTTGGTTTGGTTTAGTGACCTAAACCGAGTATTTAAGTGGGGAAGCGACAAATTAAGGGTTTTAGGGTGTTTTGTCGCCGTTTATCAGAGTAAAGGAGAGAAATAGTTTCTGTGAATTTCTGGGCTTGTTCTTGGTGTTTTGGGAGAGATCTGAGGCTGTAGAAGGGATAGTTGTTGCTGGAAACGAAGGAGAAGCTCCTGGAGGTGTTGATTCCATCGTTTTCTCAATCCAATCTTCTGTTTTTGAGGTGAGTGCTTGACCATGGTTGATCTAAGCATGAGATCTCTTTTGTTTGGGTGTTTTCTTTGTTGTTTGTGTTGTTTGTTGCTTGGGTTCGTTGTTTTCGTGTTTCCGAGAGGTTTCCGAGGTAATTGGGTGAGTTTGAGACGGATTCGAGATGATTTGGAAGGAGAGATCGACGTTCGTGTTCCCGCAGATCGTGTCTGCAGAAGAGGCATTGATCGACACTAGGAAGCATCGGTCGACACCACTTCGTGAGGCATCGGTCGACACCGTATAGCATCGGTCGACACCATTGTTTGTAGCATCGATCGACACCGTTGAGGCATCGGTCGACGCTAGTCTCATCCGAGACTATTTTTCCTGGTTTGATGTATTGTGTGTGTTGTTTGTTTTGCTTAAACATGAGGGTCTCATATGCTTGTGTGTATAACCTAGTAGATGGGAGGACGGCCTCACTAAGTATTTATGATAATACTTACGCATCTCAATTGTTGTTTGTGGTGTGCAGGTATAGGCAAAGTGTGATCGTGGAATCATGGCGATGAGGAGGAGGATGATCTAGGGTCTCGTTTGTGTGTTATTGGATTTATTGGATATGTTGTTGGAACCTTGGCTAGTGTTATGTTAGGTTGCTGGATAGAATGGTTAGAAATGTTATTGTATTAGTTTTGTATTATTGATATGTTTCTGTTGTGCATGTTATTGGATGTTGGTTTATTATTGGTTGGTTTGAGTGTGTGGGTTGGTTTGTTTAATTAAGTAGTATGGGATGCTTAATTATATATTGTATTTAATTATTAAAAAAAAAAGGTCGGTCGTTTCACCATTGGGCAGATCACCTGAACCTGGTAGAGTTTGCATACAACAACAGTTATCTGGCGAGTATTGGGATGGCTCCTTATGAGGCTTTGTATGGGAGGCCATGTCGTACACCGTTATGCTGGACTAAGGGGGGGGGGGGGAGAGGAGCATGTTTGGTGCTAGTTTTGTTCAGGAGACCTCAGAGAAGATTCGGGTTCTCAAGCTGAACATGAAGGAGGCTCAGGATAGGCAGAGGAGTTATGCTGATAGGGGGAGGAGAGATCTTGAGTTTCAGGTAGGAGACAGAGTGTATCTCAAGATGGCCATGTTGCGGGGTCCAAACAGGTCATTGTCAGATACTAAGTTGAGTCCGAGGTATATGGGTATGTTCAGAGTAATTGAGCGGGTTGGACCAGTGGCATATAGACTGGAGTTACCTGAGGTTATGCGTGCATTCCACAAGGTTTTCCATGTGTCTATGTTGCGGAAGTGTCTCTGTGAGGGGAGGAGGTGTTGGCTAAGATTCCTGAGGATCTTCAGCCTAACATGACATTGGAGGCGAGACCAGTGAGGGTTCTCGAGAGGAGGATCAAGGAACTTCGGAAGAAGAAGATTCCTTTGATGAGAGTCCTGTGGGACTGTGATGGTGTTGAGGAGCAGACTTGGGAGCCTGAGGCAAAGATGAAGGCAAGGTTTAAGAAGTGGTATGAGAAGCAAGCCGCGACTTGAACTTGTCTAGCTAGGTCCCATCTGTAATCCGTGGCTGGAGCGGGAATAGAGTATTCCAGCCCATCTCTCTTGTTACTCGGTCGCTTGGGGTGGTTGGTTGTGCGACTCAGTAACAAGATGAGGTGGTGCTGGGGTACAAATTTTCCGTGAGGCAGGGTTTTTGGAGGAAAGTTTCCTGAAATAGAAGTTTCCAAAAGTGGAAAGTTTCCAAAGATGGAAAGTGCTATATGTGGAAAGTTTTACGGGAGTTAGAATTTGTCCATGTTAGCGGTGAAGAGCCTTGGAGGGGCTTGTGTGGCCTTAGTGGCGGACTTTCGAGTCAGTGTGCCAGTGTGTGGTGGTCTTTTTAGACATTGTGTGGCCTTTGTGGCGGGCTGTTTAGCCTTGTGTGGCCTTTGTGGCGGGCTGTTTAGCCAGAATGCCTGTTTAGGCGGTCCTTCGGGACAGATGGTCTTTGTGACGGTCCTTCAGGACGAGTGGCCTTGGTGGCGGTCCTATTTAGGACATTTGTTTGGCCTTGGTGGCGGTTTTGTTTAGGACATTTGTTTGGCCTTTGTGGCGGTCCTGTTTAGGACATTTGTTTGGCCTTGGTGGCGGTCCTGTTTAGGACATTTGTTTGGCCTTTGTGGCGGCCCTTGTGGCATGTATATAATCCTTGTGTGGTCATGAGGTATTCCAGTGAGGGGACATGTGGTTGGTAGGACATTGAGATGTTTTACGCGAGCCACAGGAAGGAAATCTGGATAGGGATAGGACTCAGACGTGTTCAGAATCGTTTGCTCGCGACTCTTGGAGGACTTAGGTTCTCCTAGTACTGCCATATTTGGAGACTTTGTGGCTTGGGAATATGGTTGGTATATCGACTTCGGAAGACGATCCAGGGGCGCGCTGTAGGGTGGCAACCCGAGAGACGAGTTGGATTTTTCTTATATATTATGGCATACGGGTTTAGGCCCGATGAGGAGCCAATATTATGGCATGCAGACTTATGTCTGATGAGGAGCCAACAAAAACTCAAGGTTTAGGCCTATGGGTAAAGGAAAGTCCAAAAGTCGAGAGCAAATGACGCCAGGAACGTGAGTCTATTGCCTAGAGGTGACCTTCTGTAGATCGGTCGGAGGAGTGCGGGCCGTGGAGACGGTTGCACGGGAGTCCTTGGCTGATGGTTATTCGAGATTCGTGGACAAATTAGATTAGTGGGGGAGAATTGTAACATCTGCGAACCAAAAATTGGTTTTTGGGGATGGGTGTCGATCGACACCAAGGGGGTGTCGGTCGACACCACTAAATTCTGGTTCGACCAGATTGAGTTTTTAATCAATTTGGTTCGGTTTGGTTTTAGGAAACCATTGAACCGGGTTATTTAAGCGGGTTTCGACAAAAGAAGGGTTTTGGGAAGTTTATTTTGTCGCCGCTTTGTTGTTTTTGAGAGAAAGGAGAGAAAATCATTGTTCTTGAGATTTGGAGAGAGATTGGTGAGATTCCTGGCTGTTCTTGAGAGTTTTGGAGCTAGGAAGGATCTAGAAGCTTGTTAGGAGGGTTGGATTTGTTGCTATTGGTCTTAATCTTACTACAAAGAGGTGAGTGCATGACCATGGCTTTTCTAAGCTAAGATCTCTAGTTTTTCTATGATTTGGTGCTTATGTGGTTGTTTTTTTGAGTTCTCGATGGTATTTCGTCGCTGCTATGGCTGGATTTGGCTTCTGGGAATGCATGGAGCGGATTGGAGAAGATTGGAGGCGAGATTTGGAGTTTTTGATCGAAGGAAATCGATGCTCGGCATCGGTGTCGGTCGACACCAGTTGGGGTGTCGGTCGAGACCAACGCGAGGATGGCTCGAGACTTTGGCAAGTGTCGATCGACACCATGTGGAGGTGTCGGTCGACACAAACTAGGGTGTTCGGGAGTGTCGAGCATGGTGTCGGTCGACACCAGATTGTCAGTGACGATCGACACCATATGGTGTCGGTCGACACCCTTCTTTCAGCTACGATGGATTTTGCATGCTTTGTATATTGCCTGGTTTGTTTATTGATTGTTGATTGTGGCATGTAGAGATCTTATTGCTTGTGTGTATAGCCCAGTAGATGGGAAGATTGCCTCACTGAGTGTTTATCAAATACTCATGCATCTCAATTTGTGTTTGTGGTGCAGGTAAAGGCAAAGTGTGATCGTGGAATCAAGGCAATGAAGAGGAGGATGTTCTAGGGACTCTGTTTCATGTTGTCTGGCATTACTAGGTTGCTAGAGTTGGGTCATTAGAACATTGCTAGGTTGCTGGTTCTATGTTTCCTGTTATTTGATTATTGGATATTGTTGATGTTGAATTTATTGGTTATATTATTGGATATTTATTGGATATTTATTGGATATTGAGATTGGTTATTCCACTGATGATTGTGATTGTGGTTAGGTGGCTAGTGGGTATGAGACCACTAGTTGTAGTTTATTTACTATATTATATTTATTATTTATTATCTTTTTGAAAAAAAGGTCAATCCTTTCAAACCTAAAACGACAACTAAATTAAAACAGATGGAGTATTTCATTGTTATAAGAGTCATATAAACTTTGTGAGAGTTATAGATATGCAATCATTACATATTAATATATTTTCTTATATATGTAATATTTCTAAATACTATTATTAATCATTCATTGCATTACTATAAATATTATGAAAGTCACGAAAATGAGAGTCAATTAGTACAACATATGGAATTGATGAGACATAATACAAAAGTTAATAAAAAATGTGTCAGGTTTATCAAAATATATTATTGTGAATTAATAACTAAAATTGTCTATTGTTTTAAATATATATTCAAAAGTTATATATTATAAATATAGATCTATGAACGGGTATATTAGCTAATCAAATCATGAATTTAAATATATATTCACTTCTCTCTTTAAACAGAAATATATACAGTTATCTCTTTATCAAAAAATATATTCAATTCTCATTTAGTTATTTAGATATTATATATTAAAATATACTTTAGTTTAATTTAAATGGGTTGAAAATGAAATAAAATAATGTAATATCAAGATCATGTGAATTATTTATATTAAAATATGGAAATAAAACAGCCAATTATTCCTCGACATTATCCTATACAACCCAAATATATGTATATATTTGTAAATTCAATTGAATAAATTTCTTACACTAAAAATTAAAAAAAAAAACAAAATAACACTTCTGAAAGAAGAGAACATCAAATGACAATCTTTTGTAGCTTTCCAAAAGAAAACTTTACTTTATTATTAGATAATATAATATAGTAAAATTTATTTTAACTCTTACTCTAATAATCTAATCTGACGCCCAACATCATTATATATTAAAATTTTTTTAAAGTCAAATACACATGACATTATTTATTTTCTTTTATAATTAATTTAAAATGATTGCATAAATCATCAAAAGATGAACAATAGAAAAAATAATTTACATTTTTGGAAAAAATATTCAAGACTTAGTAAGATAATATTTCTTCTAAGGTTAGGAACTTCCCGAAAACGGATGATCCTAACAACGATACTATTGTTACCGGTGTTATGTTGTTCGTTGGAGATTGAATCGAGGATAGAATAGAAAGTAAATGTTTTAGTTTTCACAATAGTTTGTATGGTAATAGTTTTTTTTTAGAAAACTAAACTTTATAGAATGTTTGAGCCTTTAAGAAGGAGAAGAGATTGAAATCAAATATTAATGATCATAAATTCACAAGTGTTTCAAAATAATAAGTTAAAAATGAGAAGTAATATAAACAAAAATGAAAATTGAGGAAAATAGTGGGTATAAGGCAATGCATAAAATGATGGTATTATTTCAAATCAAAACATAACTGATTATGTTCATAAAAGTAAATATTTTAGTTTTCACAATAGTCTGAAAGAGGATGTGTTTGTATGGTAATAGGTTGTTTTTAGAAAACTAAACTTTATAGAATGTTTGAGCCTTTAAGCAGGAGAAGGGATTAAAATCAAATATTAATGATCATAAATTCGCAAGTGTTTCAAAATAATAAGTTAAAAATGAGAAGTAATATAAAGAAAAATGAGAAAATTGAGGAAAATAGAGGGTATAAGGCAATGCATAAAATGATGGTATTATTTCAAATCAAAACATAACTGATTATGTTCATAATTTATTCTGAAATTCCTAATATGAAAACTTCTAAATTTTATGTAATTCAAAATTACCATAACGTTTGAAATAATAAGTGTGAATCGAACAAAATAATTATAGATATTGATCAAAACCATCTCATAATCTTACGTAATTTTCCAGAAAGTAAGCTCAAAATTTTAACTGTATATAAACAATTTTTTAAAAATTTAAATTAATTTACTTAAATAATACCTACCCACCATCTTACTTAAATTTGATTCCGTTTGTGCCCGTGAAAATTATATAAGATTCAAACGGAGAGTAGTTTATCCCTGATGGTCCGGTCCAGTTGCTTGATTAGTAGAGGGGCAGGGGTTGGGGTTTCCCCGTGTCTTCTTCCATTTCGTTCCCGCCATAGCGTGTGGATGGTGGCTTGAAAGGTGTAGCGCACAAGGTACAAAGTAACGGAGTTGAAAGTCGCCTCAGTGATGAGAAGAAGGTTGTCCTCCCAGTTTGTCGAGAAACGGCTGTTTAAGAGTTTTAGCATAAGACCCGTCCATATTTCAGTTGAGTAGGGGCAAGAGAAAAACAGACGATCCCTAGTTTCCAGAGTATTCGAACAGAGTACGTAGGAGGTATTGAAAGCACCACCCCAGGACTGCATTCTATCCCCCGTCGATAGCTTATTCAGTGTTGCTAACCAAGCCATAAAAGAGTACTTTGGTGTAGCTTGAGAAAACCAAACACCTTTGCTCCAACTTTTTTGTCCCCGAGATTCCCTCAAACCCTCCCACGTCTCCTTGGTTGTGAAAGTCGTCGAAAAATGACCGCCTTTACCTCTCCATAAAACAGTGTCCTCTGCCTTCACTATGCCAAGTGATCGAATCTCCTCGAGAGCACTCTCAATGTTGTTGAGATAATCTACTCGATGTCTTCGTCTCCTGTGAGCTAGAGCCTCATGGACCGTGGCGTGTAAAGATATTCCCATATCAATGCAACCTCGTGGCCCTGCTACATCCAGTAAACATCCCAATCTCGACCAATTATCATGCCAAAAAGAAATAGTTCTACCATTCTGTACCGCGTATTTGATATAAGTCGATGCAATAGGCCTATACTTCAACAGTTTTCTCCACATCCAAGAACCAACTGTTGAATTGACTTTGATTGACCAAAAGGACCCTTTTTGCAACAGGTAAGTTCGCAACCATTTTGTCCATAGTGAATTTGTAGACAATAACCGCCAGATAAGTTTCAAGCAGCTCACAGTGTTAGCTTCTTTTAGCAAACGCAACCCTAGTCCACCCTCTTCCCGAGGAATACAGACATCTTTCCATGCAACCTTAGCCTTCTTTGTGTTCAGAGTTGGCCCTGACCAGAGGAAAGCAGAGCAGAGGCTATCGATTTCTTTAATGCAGGCATTTGGGAGGCGGTAAGCGGACATCCAAAAGTTGATCAGACTGTGGAGGACTGAACATATTAACTGCAGGCGCCCTGCAAACGTAAGATGGCATGCCGTCCAACTTCCTATTCGGTCCCGTATCCACTGAACTAAGGGCTCATAATTATGGGCCGTCATTCTCTTGGTTAATAAAGGCAGACCAAGATATCGCACTGGTAAGGTGCCAGTAGCAAAAGGGAAAGCGGTAAAGATGTCTGCACGATCTACCTCTCCCACCCCTGCCATATATAAAGTCGATTTTTCAAGGCTTATGTTGAGACCAGAGTAGGCTGCAAACTGATCAAAAATGTGTAGGATTCCTTCTATGGATCTCTTTGTGCCATCCGTAAAGACTAGAAAATCATCTGCAAAGCACAAATGAGTAAGGTGCAAGTTATGACATTTAGGGTGGTATCCGATCTGTTGTTCCACAGCCGCCTTATCAAACATTGCAGAGAGCACTTGCATACAAATGACAAAGAGATACGGAGAGAGGGAACAGCCTTGCCGGAGTCCTCTAGCACTGCGGAACAACCATGATAGCTCTCCGTTTACCTAAACTGAGAAAGATGTCGTGGTGATGTAGAGTTCGATCCATTGAATAAATTGTGGAGGCAAGTCTACTGCTTTAAAAAACCTTCTCATATTATATAAGATTTTGTCGGGTTTTAGATCTGTCGGGTTGGATTGGTATGAAAAAATGGAGTAATTTTTACCTATTATCCTTATTACATAATAGTTTGCCTAGAGGTCGCCAGTTCGATTAACTCTTGGAAAATAATTATATAAAATGTTTTGATCCATAGCCTTATAGATACAGACTAGGTCGAGAACCTCTTGATAATTCAGAAGAAAAATATATATACATACTAGCTTGCCGATAAGTTCATCATGAAAGAGACGTGTGGTTGCAAAGTCTGTATTGGCTGCATCGAGTTTGGTGCTGTAAACTGAGCTTCATGATTCCTTAATTATCGTACTATAAGTTGGTTTAATCTTGAGGAAAATACAAAATTCAACGTGCAGTCGACATTAATCGGTGAAAACAACAAGGTAATTCAACACATATGACACCTTAATTTTATACGGTCCAAGAGGAGATAGCTTCTTTGCTATGCTAATTAAAATCGTTCCACACCCTCTCTCTTCATGGACTCTATCTTAATCGACATTAATCGGTGTATTATCTATATTAACATTTTTTAAGTACATTTTAGTTTATACCTTTTAAATTTTACTTATTTAATTTTTTTTTTACAATATTAATCCCTAAAACAATTTCATAAATAACATTACAGAGAAACTCAAATACTAAACTTTCTTAAATTGACCAACATTTGTTACATTTATTGCCATAAAATTTTAACAACATCTATACATTCCGATTTTTCCAAAAACAACTCTACCAGTTAAAGTTTTAACCCATTAAATCTCCAAAACTATTTTTATGGATGGTAGAATCTCTCAAATTTAAATGATATACAACAGATTTTCCATAACAAAAGTTTACAATCTCCATAATTATATTAACATTAAAAAATTTTCTAAACGGAAAATCCAATTATAAAATATCACATTAAATATGCTGAAAACCCCCCATACAATTTGGTTTATTTTTTAATTATCGTAAACTCTATATATTGGCATGGAAAAATTATAAAATATACTAATTTGGTAAAACAATTAACATAATTAAACTTGATAGAAAAAACTTATTTTGATTATTTTTTTTACGCAAAAACTTATTTTGATTTTGGTGAGACGGGTTGGCATTAATCCCATATAGGGGGTTAAGTAGAATTTTTTTTTTTTTAAACACTTTTAGATGTGTACCAGGAAATAAATGTATTACTAGACTATACATATACCACACGGGTTAAAACCTTGAAAACACTACAAAAATCATATACTTTGAATACTTATATCAAATACCTGTAAAATTTTATATTTTTAAAATTAATAAAACAATAATAAAATAACAAATAAATACAATATAAATTTAAAATTTTTAAAATTAAAAATATTGTCCCGCTATATACCGCGGGTTAAATCCTAGTTCTTAGAATTTTTAGATATTTGTCGGGTGGCTTTGTTTTATGTTTTCCGTGAGTTTCTTTTATAGCATGTGCAATGGAGAGAACTTTTATTAGTCTCTTAAATATATTATTTTAATAAATTTGGTATAATTTATTTTTTATTTAATCTTTAAATAAAATTTAGAACCAATTATGTTCAAATATGTGTCAATGAGTCTCGACAAGGTTTTCAAAGTCTCTAAAATGAGAGACTCACATTTTTCTCTTTATTATTTTTTCAATATTTTATTTTTTTTATGAGTGAGAGACTCATTGAGTAGGTATGACCAAAATTAAATCGTAACCGTATTTTGGATCGTATCTGAACCGTAACAAGACCGTCACCATATAAAATGGTTAAAAACCGTACCCATTAACCGTAAATATATGATTAAATTATAATAATTATAACCGTTAATTAACCGTAACCATATCAAAACTGTTGGTTAACCATATAGTTAAACCGTAATTTGATAACTGTAACTATTTTAAAAACATAATAAAATATACAAATAATTATTTATTTAATATGAATCATATGATATATAGAAATATGAGTACACTAAAAAACATATTAATTATAAATAAATAATATTAGTTATATTATATCATCGAATAATATCAACCGTATTATATTATCAAATAACTGTAACCGTAAATAACCGTAACCACTTCAACCAAAACTGTATTAACCGTAACCGTATTTAATCATAACCGTTTAACCGTTTAATAAACGGTTATGGTTAAGGTTAAACAAAATTTTTAACCGTAACCGATGTTTAATAAACGGTAACCGTGATAACCGTAACCATGGTCATACCATGAGAGAGTACCACTGCTTGGTAGTAGATTGTTTTAAGTGTTATCCGTTTATTAGACGTTAACTTTTTTTTTTTTTTTTATTAGACGTTAACTTTTACGTTAGGGTCTGGATATAAGTTGTAATCCTAACCTATATAAATATATGGGACAATTTGAAGAATATACTAAATTTGAAAAGAAATTTGAAAACTACACTTAATATTATAGTGATTTGAAAACTACACATTTTGAAATGAAAATAGACAGAAATACCCTTATTATTTTAAAAAATTAACAATTAAATAAAAAATTAAATAAAAACAATAAAAACTTAATTTATATTTAAAAATAAATCAACTTTAAAAATAAATTAATTTTTAAAATTGTTAAATTTGGAATAAATTATTTAATAATTTAAAATTATAACTAAAAGTATTTATTGTATTTTAAATAATGATTACATTAATCAATTTTTTATCTTAAAATTTTGAATAAATAAAAAAATTTAAATATTTTTGTTGATATTATTTAGATTTAAATTTATTTAAAAATAAATAATTCAAGATTACAATTTATCAATGTTGATTTATTTATAATGTCGACTTTTTGAAACAATCGTTTGGTTTTTTACTTCTGTTGACTTCATTATCTTTGTCATCAACTTATATTAAAAACAGTTGACTTATGTTATGTTATGGCTAGTAGACTTATAACATAGTCGATTTTTTTAACAAGTGACTTATCTTTTTTGTTCATCGATTTATATTTGTTTTATGTTGATTTATTTATTTATTGTTGACTTATTACATTCTACATTGATTTATTAATAAGGTCGATATTTTGAATGGTTGACTTAAGTTTAATTTTTGTCGACTTATTTATTTTTCCATCGATTTATTTTAAAATTGTCAATTTTATTTTTGTTTGATTGTTTTTTTACAAAGTCGACTTTTGATGATGTTGACTTATTTGTTTTGTTTGTTGACTTATATTTTTTTCCGTCGATTTGTTTGGTCTTAGTAGACTTATTTTATTTTAAGTTGACTTATTAATATGATTGAATTTTTGAACTGTCTGACTTATATTTTATTCCTGCTGATTTATGTTTTTTCTTTGTTGACTTATATTAAAAAGTCGATTTATTCATTTATTAATTGATTTGTTACATAGTCAATTTTTTTGAACTATTGATTTATTTTCTAAAAGCTCACAATTTTTTAAGAGATGATAAAAGTGAGAAAAGACATAAAATTAACATGAGATGAAACAAACTACGGTGAAAACGTAGTCGATAACAGAGAGGGCACAAATCCAATTAAAACCCAGATTTAGAACACAACCCCAATTAAAACCCAGAATTAGAACACAACTCCAATTAAAACTCATATATGATTTATCACCTGCTTTAAATACAAAACCATGAGATGAAACTAACCACGGTGGAAAACGTAGTCGATGACGGAAAGGGCACAAAGTGAGAGCCGGCGACTGGAAGAAGAGAATATAACTATGATTTTGTCTTTTCTGTATTGTTTATGTTTTATAAAACCACTTTTTATTTTTTTATCTTAATTTTAATTTTCTTTATTGATTAATATTTTCCATAATAAACTACTTCATCATTATCTAAATTCTTTCAATATCTAAAATATAAACAGTGATTTTTTAAAATAATTTTCTAACAATGATGAGTTTAATTATTTTGTGTGTATTTTTAACGTTTAATTAATTATTAATTAAGGGCATATTTTATTTATTTTATCTTAATTTAATCTTTTAGTTATTGATTAATATTATATATCATTAATTAATTCATCATTGAAAAAAAATTTTAGCAAAATTCTGAATATTTTGCACAATGTTTTTAAAAATATTTTTTTTCAAATGTATTAATTTAATTATATTGTATTTAGTTTACTTTAATTTGTAGTTAAAGACAAAATAGTCATTTAGTTCAATACATAAGATACATCTCAAAGACTTAAAAAATTTAGTATAGATTTCTAATTTTCTATTAAGTTTGAGGTATGTATTCAAAATTTTTAGGTCATTATGCGAACGAGAACAAAAACTTCTAAGGATTAATCTAATTCTGTAAGAAATTCTTGGGTTAAGAGGAACCTTACTTTCAAATCTTTCATTATTCTCATGCTTACGATTTTAGGATTACGAGATCGAAGTTGAAGGAGTTGGCTAATAATAACGTTGAATTAGAGCCAAAAGATTCAATGGAGAGTGGCGATTCTATGCAAGTTCATGACCGGCAGGGTTAGATGAGATGATGACACTGGTTCAGTTAGATGCTTGAGATATTAACGAAAAACGACAACAAACAACGAGCGATGATGTTAGAGACAGACACGATAGAAACACAGCAGGCAAACACTAGAAGACATAATGCGATAAGTTGTAATCCTGGCCTATATTTCTACAAGTTTTGATTTCTCTATCACATTACATATAGTAAACGTAACTTGTATCATCTTTCAGTGAATTCTCTTTTCTTTCAGGTTTTCGTAAGTTCATAATGTCGCCACAATTGTTCATTGAAATCTTACATTTTATATTTGTACTAAGTATTTTTTTTTTGTTTTCTCTTAAAATTTTATCCTTTAGCATAAATCTATAATTAACCAAAGAGAAGTTTGTCGCCTCTTTGTTGTTGTCACCACGATTATATGACCAACTATGTATACAAAATTAATTAGTGTCTTCAAACTATGACGACATTATGAGCTCTGAAAGGAAAGATAGATATTATGAGCAACGAAAACAACATTAAGAAATTTTCACTATAAATAGACTAACACACACATGGATTTGTCTCACAACAGTTAAAGTGTATTGAAAACACAAGAAAAGAAGTTATAGAAAAAAGCAAAGCTAAAAAAAAAAAGAAAATGGCAAAGAACCTCAACTCCGCCAGCTTTACCGTTCTCTTGCTTGTCCTCTTGATGGCTTCCACCGGTATTAATATAATGGAGTTCTCTATTATACTTTGCAACTGTATTCTAATTATCTTGTGCTTATGCTATTCATGAATGTCTTAACATCTAGGGATCCTCAAGAGCGAGGCTCAAACATGCTCCACGTTCTTAGACGAGTGCGGGCCAGCCCCGTTCCTAGGTACAAATGCTGATTGCTTTAAGTGCTGCAAATACACATACGGGAGTCCTCCAGCATGTAAAGGGCTTGTTGAGGGAAGCGACAAACACTGCCATTGCTATCAAAATCCATGAGGCTTATAATAACCTTACGTACCAAATGTAACTTGTGTTTTCACTTGGTATTTATGTTCCAAGTTTCGTTTGCTTCCAAATAAACACCAAGGGGAAAGCTAATAATCATGGCTTCCCCCTAAGTGTAAGTCTTGTTATGTGCACTTTCGTTTCATCCTTTTTAATACTGAACTTGTTTTGTGTTTGTGTTCCTCATTTCATTCCCGCCTACTTTCCAAATAATTCTGTGCTAAAAAATTCTCTATAAGTGTTAACCACATTTTGCCACCTCTGAACGCTAAAATCTAAAACAAACTGGAATGGTTTGGTTTTATAGCTGTAGCGGAACAATTGACTTTATACGGATATGAAAGCTATAAACAATCATACGCGTGTTAGGTTTTTCTATTGTTGGATAATGAAAGTTCACAATAATATTTTACTAGATGATGTCTCGAATTATTCACTGCATAGATTTGATATTGTAAAACATAAATTTAATTCGTAACTAACATGTTTTGGAAAAAATTTACATGTTTTGTATGTAAGTTAATATATCATAACATATGTCATTGAGATATTAATGTGTAATTATTGAAGATTGAGAATTTTTGAGAAATGCTTTTTTTGGTGTACCATTTTTTTAAAAATGTCATTTTTCAAAAGTACCATTCATTAAATTAGAAAATTTGATAAAGCTTTATAAGGTTTAGTGATATAGAGCGAAAGCTTAATAAAAAATGAGAACACATGATCTCTACGAGGACTTAAATTCACGAACAAATCTTGTCGAGAACGAAAGCATTTGTGATATGACAATATGATAGATTTGTGTTGTGTGTCCTCCTCTTAGGGGTTCGCATATATATTTTGTAAAATATCTTTATTCAATAATCTAAAGATGATCAATTCTACAATGCAAAGAAACTTTCAATATGAATCTAGAAACAAAAACCCTAATCTAATAAGAAGTTAAAAACAAACAACGTAAAACCCACATCGTAAATAAAATCTGTAAAATGTAAAATAATAAATAATAAAGAGGCGTGAACTAAGCAGTGATGCGGGATATATTTCTTGATTATAACTGCAACCTGGAGACTCGATTATTTGGAAGGCAAAAGAAACTTGAATTACACATAAATAAATGTAGTGTCCTCTCACCAAGTGAAAATTATACAAGTTACATATGGTAGATAAGGTCCTTTTAGACCTAATAGATTTTGGTAACCATGGCAATGTTGGTCGCTTCCCTTAACAAGCCCTTTACAGGCTAGAGGATTCCCGTATGCGTATTTGCAACAGTCAAAGCAATCAGACTTTGCACCTAGGAGCAAGGCCGACCCACACTCGTCTAAGATCGTGAAGCATGTTTGAGCCTCTCTCTTTGAAATATTCGTCAAGATTATCAGCACAAGAAATCAAAGATCACATATGCAAAGTACAATAGAGAACCCTATTATGTGAATACTGGTGGAAGCCGTCAAGAGGACAAGCAAGAGAATGATGATGAAGTTGAGGTTCTTCGCCAATTTTTTATTTATTTTTTAAAACTTGACTATTTCTGTTTAGCAAACTTTAACATGATCTATTCAAAGTTGAAATTCCGTAAGTTTGTTATGGTTTTTCAATCCAACCTCTTTTCTTTCAGGTTTTCGTTAGTTCATAATGTCGCCACAATTGTGCATTGCAATCTCTTTGATTACATTTGATTTTTCAGGTCTTTTTTCTTATAATTAATCATACACTTAGCATAAATAATTAAACCAAAGAGAAGTTTTTCGCCTCTTGTTGTTGTAACCACGATTATATGATCAACTACATATACAAAATCTATTAGTTTCTTTCAAACTGTGTAATCGTTTTAAAGAAATGATTGATTTTTTGTTTCCGAACAATATATACCCAGAAACGATAAGAAGGTGGTTCATTTAATTTAATTGCTCTTACAAATAGATATCAGGCAAGGATAGGAATACTTTAAGACAAATATCTCTGCGTAAAATAATGTCTGCACCTTTATATATAAACAAAGTAGGATACAAGAATTCTTAATACCAAGTATACTTGGGAGGCAAATAGATGTTGAGAACGATGGTAAAAATATGAGAAAGTGATTTTTTTTTTTTTTTTTTTTTTTTTTTTTTTTATGACATGGGCACTTAGTTCTTAGACTAGAAATCAAAGGAAACGAAGGATTTGGCGTGACAAGAAATCTATTGCCATCGTCTAATGATGCCGAGTCGTTTTCGTATAATTAGATTACAAAGTCGCCAAGATTCTTGAGTACTTTATTGATGCAAACAACAATATTATTTTATTTTATGTGCTAAACAACAGTTATTTAAAACCAAAGGAAACATGGACATAATGCGTTACAACGACAATGACAACATTCATTTTGGTTGATTATTTATAATGTAATAAGAAAGACGGCAATGCACAACGATGGCGACATTATGAGCTTGGGAAATCTGAAAGGAAAAGAGGAGGGATTCAACAACGATAACAACATTACAAAACTTTCACTACAAATAGATTACCACTCATTTGCATTTTTCTCACAACAGCTAAGATAAGAAAATAAGTTTAAGAGAAAACCAAAGCTAAAAACAAGACAAATGGCGAAGAACCTCAACTCTGTCAGCTTTACCGTCCTCTTGCTTGTCCTCTTAACGGCTTCCACCGGTATTACTTTTCTCTATTATACTTTGTAACTGTATTCTAATAATCTTGTGGCTGATGATATTCATGAATGTCTCAACATCTAGGGATCCTCAAGAGTGAGGCTCAAACATGCTCCACGTTCTTAGACGAGTGCGGGCCAGCTCCGTTCCTAGGTACAAATGCTGATTGCTTTAAGTGTTGCAAATACACATACGGGAGTCCTCCAGCCTGTAAAGGGCTTGTTGAGGGAAGCGACAAACACTGCCATTGCTACCAAAATCCGTAAGGTTTGAAATAATCTTACGTACCAAATGTAACTTGTGTTTTCACTATTGTGATTGTGTGGAGAACTTTCATGTTCATTTGTAAGTTTATGTTCCAAGTTTCGTTTGCTTCCGTAATAAACAGCAAGGGAAAAGCTAATGATCATTGTTTCCCCCAAGTGTAAAGTCATGTTATCTGCTATTTTCTTTCATTCTTATGAATACAAAACTCATTATGCGTTTGTGTTTCCTCACCTTCTTTCCAAATTCTTCCCCAAGAAACTCTCCATAAGTGTAACTACATCTTGCCATATATAAACTTGGACAGTAAGATCAATTTATATAAACTTGTTCGGATTAGATCTGTCAGGTTGGATTGGTATGAAACACCCTAGTGGTTTTTAAGCAAAAATACATTCAGCACTAGATGCAATTGCAAATCTGTGGTAGGTCAACCACAATCTACTTAGTCAATTCTGTCAATAACTTTGTACGGTCCTAGATTACGAGTAGCTTTCTGTGCTAAATCGTTCCACACGAAGTATCCTGCTTCATGGACTATTTTAGTTTACAACGGTGTGTTATTCTTAAAAGGTTGAGATACTTGTCCGGTGGCTTTGTAAACCGCTATGAAATATTTCACCGTACTTTGTTTCCTCGAGAAAAGATAATGGAAACGAATTTTTAGCAAGTTGTATCTCGAAATCGCTCTAGTTAAAGCATGTGTAACTGTGGAAGTTTTTCTTTAAGATGAGTTACAGAAGAAATAAGTGAATTTTGGCAACATTAAATTGTTAAATTTATTATACTAATTTTCTGAATAGGAGTTATTACATGAATAGAACTATTGAACTAACTACAATGTGACTAGGAAACATGCTAATCATACTAATACATAATTTATACATGCATTGAAGAAATTTCGATGATCGAAGTAGGGAACCTTTGATGAATAATATTGCCATATTGTTATGTGAATTATATATAGTTAGCCCTAATGTCTATGGCTTGTATTGGATTCCGTGATTACACAGTCTTCTCTTCACCAAGCAATCCTCCTATAGTCCTATTATTAATTCAGAAGTACATTTAGCAAAGTAACATTTTTTATTCTAAGATTTACATAATTAAACTTTTGTCATTTGAATAAATATCAAAACTTGGAGTTTATTGTTTGTAATATCCAAAAACATACTTAAAATAATGGAAAAATGTTTGTCAGCTACTTGAGGTATACCCCAACACATAGCCACACATACAAACAATATAAATGTCTTCTTAACTACGTCAACTATTGTCATTATATAAGGACATCCATAAACAAACATAGGTTATGTGTACAACACCACAAACATTCAACTCCGGTGGTTGGTTCACCGGAATCCGATGTTGACCAGTGTTGACCGATATTGACCAGTTTTAACTGGCGTTGACCAGTATTGACCAGAAAAATATTCAAAAAAAAAAAAAAAATTTCTTTTTTCCTAAAAATAATATTATTTGTTTTCATGTATTTTTGATAAATAAATAAAAAAGATAAATGATTTGTATAATTTACAAAAACAAAATATAACAATAAAAAGTTATACAACAAAATTTTATGTGTAGTAGATTTTTTCATAAAACTATAACAAATATATACCTTTTCCTTTTAACAATCATTTTTTGTTTCGAATTTTCAAAGGTGGGGATTTTAAATATATCTTCTTCCTTTTTACTTATTTATAAGATTATGTCATTTGAAATATATCCAAGGTATTGCCAACTATTTCTTTGATTTTACAAGACCAACCTTTGATTTTAAAAAAGGAAAAACCTTTGATTTTAAAAAAGGAAAAAGGAAAAAATATTTTTTCCTTTAAAAAATCAACTTTTGTTTTTGAAGTATCTTCTAGATATATGTCTTTCATTTAAATAAATACAATTTTCATTATTTTCTTCCTTTTTTCTTCTTATTAAAAATAAAGAAATAGTTGGCAATGTCTTGGATATATTTCAAATGACATAATCTTATAAATAAGTAAAAATATATATATATTTAAAATCCCCACCTTTGAAAATACAAAATAAAAAATGATTTTTTGAAAAGAAAAGGTATATATTTGTTATAGTTTATGAAAAAAATCTACTACACATAAAATTTTTGTGGTATAGTTTTATTATATTATTTTTTGTATATTTTCTGTATTAACAAAATTAGTTACTAGATATACCACAAATTTTGTTTGTCATATAATTTTTTTTTTTTTGGTATATAATTGTCTTGTATTTTTTTTTTGTATAACTTTTTGTTGTTATATTTTGTTTTTGTAAATTATACAAATCATTTTTTTTATCAAATATACATGAAAAATATATATTTTTAGGAAAAAAAAAGTATTTTTTAAAAATACTTTTTTTTTCTGGTCAACGCCGGTCAACACTGGTCATCGTCGGATTCCGGCCAACCAACCACCGGAGTTGACCGGTCAACACTGGTCAATGCCGGATTCTGGCCGACCAACCACCGGAGTTGAATGTTGATGGTGTTGTATACATAACCTATGTTTGTTTATGGATGTCCTTATGTGATGACAATAGTTGACGTAGTTAACAAGACATTTATATTGTTTATATGTGTGGCTATGTGTTGGCGTATACTTCAAGTAGCTAACAAACATTTTTCCTAAAATAATTAATCTAAAAGAAATTAGTATCCGTAATTTAAAATTTCTAAATATTTTTATTTTAAAAAAAAAAATTAAATTTTTGCAGGTTATATTATGGAGCGGATTAGAGTTTATATAAATATGATTACTGTATATAGTTTTTTATGGGATCATCTACTAAAATACACAAAATATTTTAGAATGATATCAAATTAATTAACGAGAGGTGTTACGCCAATCTTAACCGGTATCAAACACAAAAAAAAATAAATCTAAATATTAATTATCAAAATCTATTAAAACAAACATAACAAAAAAAATAATTGGGCTTGTTCGTTTGGTTGACGCAGGCAGTTGTGAATGCGACAACAGCTGCGTCTACATTTTTGACTGCTGATTCGTAATAATGTTTAAAAATGTTAGACACATATCGCAGCGTTTGCCGCAACATCATGACGCAGACAAGCAAACGAACAAACATATCTGCGACTGCCGCAACCGCAGGTACCTACGGCAACGAAATGAACAAGCCCAATTTTAATTATTAAAATAATTGTCTTATGATTTACCACGAGTTAAAATCTAGTTGAAATCTATGAGCCCATATAGGATTAGAATGTGGATATAACAGAATTATTAATTAATTTCTTCTTCTAGTCAACACCTATTTTTCTATCTTAAAAAGATCAAAATCACAAGTTGACCCAACAAAAAATCAAATCATGTTGTTACACAAATTTTAGCTACCTACAATTCTTCAATTTATTTATTTATTTAAATAAGAATAATCAGAAGAACAATATCCAATTTGGTTATGTCGACAATATGACCCATAATACTATATGAAACACAATAATACATATCATGTGTACTCTATTAAACTATCAAATTACCCTGTGCACGTCTTCTAGATGAAACATTCTCTTTGCCGAAGTATTGTCCCCAGATTTACGTATAAAATATGCATAATAACTATTTCGAAAGATAATCCAAAAGTTTTAACAAGAAATTCAAGGAAAGACCTCATCAGAGACGAAATGAGGTCAATCCCAGCTTTGTTTTTACTTTTCTGTTTCCTTATTCCCTCTGCTTTGGCGCGACGCCCGTTTGAGCAAATCCGATTCGGGTTCTACCGCCGGTCATGCCCCCGCGCCGAATCAATTGTTGCTAATGTTGTTGCCAAACATTTCCGTAGTGACAATACCGTTACTGCAGCATTAGTTCGCATGCAATTTCATGATTGCTTTGTCAGGGTTCGTAATCTTCTCCTTGTCATGTGTACATATAGATATATTATGATTAATGGACTCGCTAATATATCTTTACGTAACATTGATAAAGCAATATTTCGTACGTTTGTGTAGGGTTGTGATGCTTCTCTCTTGATTGACCCAACGCCCGAAAGACAATCAGAGAAAAGTGCGGTACCAAATGCAAGCGTGAGAGGCTACGAGATCATTGATGAGGCTAAGAAGCTGCTCGAGGCTGCATGCCCCCGAACTGTTTCATGCGCTGACATTGTAACTCTCGCCACTAGAGACTCCGTGGCATTAGCTGGTGGTCCAAGATTTTTTGTACCAACAGGAAGACGTGATGGATTATTGTCAAACCCCGATGATGTAGAGTTGCCCGGACCAGCATTTCCGGTAGCCAATTCCATCGAATTATTTGCAGCTCATGGTTTGAATACGGAAGACATGGTTACACTTATTGCTGGTGGCCACAGTGTTGGTGTCACGCATTGTAGCTTCATCCGAAATAGAATTAATGACCCTACAATGAACAGAACATTGAATGCTAGGTACGTATATATGCTATGATAAAATGCTACAGAACATTTCAAAATATGCACGTTTGTTTTTGTTGACCAAAATAAAAAATAAAAATACACTTTTGTTTTTAAGAAGATTCGTTATGCAAATTTGAACTTAACTAATGTTTACGATACCAAATTACTAACATACATTATTAAGCTATGTCCTTATTGAAAATATATTGTACCAAATGAGCATCAATACATATGTATGACTCACTGCTACATTTATTTAGGTTGAGGGACATATGTCGTGCTCCAAATGACCCATCAGTGTTCTTGGACCAAGGGACTCCATTTACAGTGGATAACGTGATCTTCAGAGAGATTGAAGCGCAAAGAGGAATCCTAAAAATTGATCAAAACATGGGTCTCGACAATTCAACCCGTGAAACTGTGTCAATGTTTGCCTCAAACAATAAACTCTTTAGACGGAGATTTGCCAAAGCAATGAAGAAGATGGGTACCATAAGAGTTCTTACCGGACGTCTTGGAGAGATCAGGCGAAACTGCAGAGTCTTCAACTAACGAATCCTCCGATTTTTTTTTTTTTTTTGTTTTTTTTCAAGAAATAATTAATCGGAAAGTGTGCTTGTGCCGGTATCATGTTAATTAAATTGATTGAATTCGTGTGTTATTTTTTATATTATAACTTCTCTTTTTATGGCATTCTGGTTTAGGTGCTTGCTCTTTTCTTCATCCACATCTGAAAGTAGTAATGTGTGTTGGAAGAAAAGAGAGTAGAAGAATGAATTGTACGATGGTTGATAACCAAATCGACAAGACGTTCCTCTTTTATATGTTTCTACCAGCAATATTAAGATTGAGAATAATAACAAGCCTTTGATAAGAACTTGATTCTTTATTATGATAACAAGATGATTTTACACTCTAAGAGGACAATGCCTTATATAGGTACAAAGAGAACAATCTAGAAATGATGAGTCACTGTGACAGTTCTCAAGACAGCTGTGTTCAGCTAGTCAGCATCCTTATCTTGTAGTGAGCTAAATCGGTTGTGTAACAGAGGAATTGCAGGTACAGTCTTTGGCATGACTTGAGAGTGTTGACTAGCTTTCTTTATTGGGCTTCCTCCTTGTTGGATTATCTTGTGGCCCAACTCTCATGTATCACTTATATTCCCCCTCAAACTTGTGGTGGGTGGAACATCAACACCAAGTTTGTGTCTTAGATGCTCGAACTCAAGCCTGGGCAAGGATTTTGTAAAGATATCCACAAGTTGAAACTGAGCTGGTATATGTTGTGTTTTAATGTGTCCCAATGCTACTTGCTCCTGAATGTAGTGAAAATCAATGTCGAAATGCATTGAACGTTTGTGAAGAGCAGGGTTTGTACTGAGATACACTGCAGAGAGATTGTCGCATTGGAGCAAGGTTGGGAACTATTGAGATATCCTGAGATCACGCAGAAGGAATGATAGCCAGGCTAGTTCGTGAGCTGTATCTGTTAATGCCCTGTACTCTGCTTCAGTAGACGAGTGCGACACTGTTTCTTGTCTTCTAGCAGACCAACTGATCAGGTTTGGACCGAGAAGAATGCAGAATCCTGTTGTGGAACGACGAGTCTTCTTGCAACCAGAGTGATCACTGTCACAAAACACTGAAAGAGACAAATTAGAACTCTTCTTTATGGACCAGCCCATTTGTAACGTACCTTTAATGTATCGCAAGATTCGTTTGAGCAGACCAAAGTCAGAGATTGTAGGTTCATGCATTCTTTGACACACAAAGTTGACTGCAAACTGAATGTCAGGCGTCGTGATTATGAGATATTGAAGCTTTCCCGCAAGACTTCGAAAGTAAGTAGGCCCAAAAAAGAGTTCAGGATTCATCTTGTCAAGATTTTGTGGCAGTGGTGTTGGCATGGGATTGCAGTCGGACATACCAGCCTGAAAAAGAATGTCTTTTGCATAAGCTGTTTGATGGAGAAAGAATCCGTCCTTGCACTTTTGGATTTCAACACCAAGAAAGTAGCTGGGAGCTTGTGGCTCGTCTTCTTGATTTTCAAGATTTTCTTCTTCAATAGCTGAACTTTCAGTGTCCTCCCCTGTCAAATCGTCATCTTCACTTGGCACATTATCAGTCTCACCAATGTTCGTAGTTATGTTCTCAGATTCTTAACCTGTTGTTGGTGTAGTTTCTCGTGAGGGATAGGCCAGAGACTGAATCAGAGCATGAACGGATTGTTGAGGTGGTGATGCTGCTTGCCAAGCTTGAAGCAGGGGAGTTTGGTATGTTGGAAGCAGATGCTTGTATTGTTGTTGAAAGGGGAAGCAACTTTCATCAAAAATAACATGTCTCGAGATGTAAACTTTTCCTGTTGGAGGGTATAGGCATCGATATCCCTTATATTGAGTATGATAACCCAGAAAAACACACTGCAATGACCGTGGATCAAATTTGTAATTTGCCATAGGTCTAAGACAAAGATAACATGCTGAACCGAAGACTCTCAACATGGAATAGTTAGGCTTCTCTTTGAATAGAACTTCAAACGGACTGCAGTTGTTCAGTGTTGACGAGGGTAGAAGGTTGGTGATGAAGCTGGCTGTGAAGAATGCCTCAACCCAGTGATGTAGAGGAGTGTGACTATGAAACAACATAGTTAGGCCTAACTCAACTACATGTCTGTGTTTTCTCTCAGCAATTCCATTCTGCTGAGGAGTGTAGGGACATGAGATTCTATGAACTATCCCATTCTCCGAGAGAAACTGTTTAAGAGTATTGCTTGTAAACTCTCCTCCTCCATCACTCTGAAAAGCTTTCATCTTAGTCTTGAATTGGTTCTCAACCAATGATTTAAAAACCTTGAATATAGAGATAAATTCAGACTTTGCTTACATAGGATAGAACCAAGTAAATCTTGAGAACTCATCCACAAAAACTGCATAATATTTAAACCCTTGTTGAGAAACAACTGGAGAGGGTCCCCAAAGATCACAATGAACTCGATCTAGGGGACAAAAAACTCTTGAATCCGAATCAAAAAACTGTAATCTACTATTCTTCCCCATCTGGCAAGGCTCACAAATGGAGGTTGTTCTGCTCTTATTGATGTTAACTTCCTTGCTGTTCTTGAGGTGTTGGAGAACCTGAGAATTTGCATGTCCAAGCCGATGGTGCCAAGTATCTTCAGAGGCTGTACATTGTCGATTCGAAAACAGTGCCACAAATTCTTGATTCTCCAAAGTGTATAATCCTCTATTTCGTGGACCCTTTGCTACCACCTTCTGAGTTGATATGTCAACAATACATACCTTATTAGAATCAAACCAAACTCCACACGGCAAGTCATCACACAGTTTAGATACAGAAATGGGAGATTTTTGCATATCTGGACATACCAACACGTCTTTTAACGAGATTTTACCGGCAATGGTAGCGGATCCAACATGAGTGATAGGTATGAAAGTGCCATCTCCAACCTGAACTGTGTTATTCCCATTGTAAGTTGAAGCAGACTGAAGATTATTGGTCGAGGAAGGGACATGAGCTGTGGCTCCAGAATCAGTGACCCATTCATTACCATCAGAGATTTGCAGGGAGGAGAACACTTGAGCTATGTCAGGTCTTTGATAATTGTGATCAAAGCGGTTCCAGCAACCAGACGCAAGATGTCCTGTTTTACCACAAATCTGACATATGGGACATTCACCAGAGGACTGCTGAGCTGTTTGATGTTGAGAGAACCCTCTGCCACAAGAAGAGTAGCCTCCACGTCCTCTGTTTTGTCCTGAAGATCGACCTCTACCACGATAACCTCCTCTCGACTGATTGCCATAGCCATTTTGTTGACAATGAAACACAGGATGTGGAGTAACAGCATCTGGAACATTGTACGACTGGAGCTTGTTGTCAAAGCTCTCGACTTCTGAAACCACATCACCGAAGCTTGGTGGAGAGGCCGTGCTCAAGGAGCTTTGAACGACAGTGGCAATCAGATCATAATCACGCCCCAAACCATTTAGGAACCCAAAAATCTTTAGAGACTCATCTATTGGCTTGCCAATAGAGCTCAAGGCATCACAAATAGCTATAAACTCTCGACAATATGCAGCAAAAGACATGTCTTTCTTCTCTAGAACCCATAGACTATGGCGAAGAGAAAATTCCCTAGCTATGCTACTCTTATTGAAGTTCTCAGCTAAAGAAATCCAGACATCTCTAGAGGTAGTGATGTTATGAACGTACCCGAGGACTTCTTCAGACAGAGTACCAAAAAGCCACGATCTGATGAGTTGATCTGTGCAGAACCAGGCCTCATACTGAGGATTAGGAACCTATGCGCCATTTGTTGTCGTGGTAGTACGAGAAGGAGCTGTCACGGCACCATTGACGAACCCGATGAGCTTTTGACATGATAAGAGTAGTACTTATTTATAAGGAAGATCGATCAGTCAGCAGTAAAGGTTGTTAACGACGTTTTAGGCAATCAATTAGATTATTTCGTTTTTTTGAGATTTTTGAGGCTCATATATAGATTTTTTGGATTTTGTTATTAATTAGTAAGATTTGCAAAACTTTAAAGATTTTTAGTTTAAATATTCACAAAGATTTTTTCCGTATTATTCTCTTCGAACAATATAGAAATATATTGTATGAATGATTTGCGATTAATGCTCGCAGCTAATAGTTATGGATACTGATTTGGATTTGATTTCTTAAATAGTTATATTAATAATATTCTCGGTTTAAATCAAAATTATATGGTTAGTTTTATCGAATCACATAATTGGTATGAATGATTTGTTTTGATTTTGATTTCCTTAAATGTTTTTTTTTGACAAAGATTTCCTTAATTGATTATATTAATATTTTTTTGTATAAATTGTTTTGCAGATTTGGAATCTGCGCATTTCACCTGATCCAAATAGCAAGACCTGATCCGAATGGATCTGCGTGTTTCACCTAACAAAAAGATCCAATTGGAAATCCGATTGCAAAATTTCGGGTTATTTCAGAAATTAAACCCGACTTAATAAGATGTATTGTCACATTTAACCTCTCCTTAGTTGTTTCTGGTCGTTGGCGTCAGGGTTATTTTCATCCAAAGGAGAAGTTGTACTTCTCTTTTACTAATATAGGGATAAATCACTATACAGTATAAGTCAATATGCCCCCCTCAAGCTGAAGATTCCTGAATGGAATAGAGGCTTGAAGCCGATAATCGTTGGAGGAGGTGATAGAAAGGACCAAGGTGAAGAGGTTTCGTCAGAATATCAGCCAGTTGATTCTCGGATGACAAGTGAAAGAGACGAAGGAAACCACTTTTGACCTGATCTCGTGTAGTATGGCAATCAATCTCCACATGTTTTGTTCGCTCATGGAAGACATCATTGCTGGCGATATAAGTTTCAGACTTGTTGTCACAGAATAGTTTCGTCTGAGCAACCGGTGTGATGCGTAAGTCACGCAGAATTTGCCGAAACCAGAGAAGCTCCTTTGTTGTTTGAGCCAAACTCCGGTACTCTGCCTCTGTGCTACTTGAACTGACCACATCCTGTTTATTAGACTTCCAAGATATTAGTGAAGTTCCAAGAAAGATGCACATACCAGTAACAGATCGTCTCGAGTCTTTGCAAGTGCCCCAATCTGCATCAGCAAATCCGTTTAAGCAAATCTCAGAGGATGCAGAGTAAAAAAGTCCTTGACCAGGATTGTTCTTCAAATATTTGAGGACATTGCGAGCAGCTTGGAAGTGAACATCCGTAGGACATGAGAGAAATTGGCTCAACTTATGTACTACAAAGGTGATATCTGGTCTCGTGATGCAGAGATACAACAGTCGACCAATCAACTCTCTGTAAGGTCTATCATTAGGCAGTAAAACCCCTGTTTCTTTGGTAAGATTAATCTTAGGATCCATAGGGACAGAGTTCGGTTTGCAACCTAACAGACCAGCATCAGCCAATAGATCTAAACAATATTTCCGTTGACAAACAGAGATCCCATCAGCATTCCTGGCAATTTCTAAGCCTAAGAAGAATTTAGCTGGCCCTAAATCTTTGGTCTTAAATTGCTTCGCTAAACATGCTTTAACTGAAGCTACGGCTTCCTCACTATTGCTCGCTATCAGAATATCATCAACATAGACAATAAGAGCTGTATAAGAGGTACATTCTTGTTTCACAAACAAGGTATTATCTGCATATGACTGTGCGAAACCATCATCCAGTAAGGCCTTGGAGAAGCAACGATACCATTGTCTTGAGGCCTGCTTTAACCCGTATATGGACTTGTTAAGTTTGCAGATTGCATTAGGCGGTAAAACACACTTTGTCTCTGTGCTACTTGAACTGACCACATCCTGTTTCTTAGACTTCCAAGATAGAGTTGTGATGCTTCTCTCTTGATTGACCCAACGCCCGAAAGACAATCAGAGAAAAGTGCGGTACCAAATGCAAGCGTGAGAGGTTACGAGATCATTGATGAGGCTAAGAAGCTGCTCGAGGCTGCATGCCCCCGAACTGTTTCATGCGCTGACATTGTAACTCTCACCACTAGAGACTCCGTGGCATTAGCTGGTGGTCCAAGATTTTTTGTACCAACAGGAAGACGTGATGGATTATTGTCAAACCCCGATGATGTAGAGTTGCCCGGACCAGCATTTCCGGTAGCCAATTCCATCAAATTATTTGCAGCTCATGGTTTGAATACGGAAGACATGGTTACACTTATTGCTGGTGGCCACAGTGTTGGTGTCACGCATTGTAGCTTCATCCGAAATAGAATCAATGACCCTGCAATGAACAGAACATTGAGTGCTAGGTACGTATATATGCTATGATAAAATGCTACAGAACATTTCAAAATATGCACTTTTGTTTTTGTTGACCAAAATAAAAAATAAAAATACACTTTTGTTTTTAAGAAGATTTGTTATGCAAATTTGAACTAAACTAATGTCTACGATACCAAATTACTAACATACATTATTAAGCTATGTCCTTATTGAAAATATATTGTACCAAATGAGCATCAATACATATATATGACTCACTGCTACATTTATTTAGGTTGAGGGACATATGTCGTGCTCCAAATGACCCATCAGTGTTCTTGGACCAAGGGACTCCATTTACAGTGGATAACGTGATCTTCAGAGAGATTGAAGCGCAAAGAGGAATCCTAAAAATTGATCAAAACATGGGTCTCGACAATTCAACCCGTGAAACTGTGTCAATGTTTGCCTTAAACAATAAACTCTTTAGACGGAGATTTGCCAAAGCAATGAAGAAGATGGGTACCATAAGAGTTCTTACCGGACGTGTAAATGCAGCTTCTGGAACAACTCGCTGTGAGGAATAAGTCGTTGTGCCGAACAGAGCGTTGTGTCAATCAGGAAGTTGCATCAGATCACAGACGCCCGAGTTGCTGACATGGATGTGTGAGCTGACGTGGCAAGACGTGAGTGGATGTGATGATGTGTCGAGGAAAGGTGATGACTTGGCATTGAAGATAGAGACGAGATTGTACTTGGAGATATGGAAAATATTCTCTGCGATAAAAAAGGAAAGGATAAGCTTGAGCAGCAAGCAGTTTCCGTTTACTTGGAGATATGAAAAATATTCTCCGCAACAGTTAAGGAAAGGATAAGGCTGAGCAACAAGCAATTTTCTTATCCCATGATACTTGGAGATTCGCCTTCTAGGGTTTCACAAGTCGTGTATATATATTCTAGGAGTAGGCCACGAGCCAAGTTGAGCACTCTAGAATATTGATACAGTTGTAAACTTCGAAGCCACAAAAATAAGGCTTAGAAGGTGTGTTCCCAGTTTTCTGTGACGTTAATCAGGGAGGTGATTACGTGCACAGAGAATTGTTTTTTTTTTCTTTCTCTTAGATCTACACTAGTGAGAGTTTAGATAGAAAAGAGAGAGGGTGAGTTTTAATCTCTTAGCTAAAAAGAGAGAGGGTGAGTTTATTCTCTTAGATCTATACAGGTGTGTGTTTAAATTGAAAAGAGAAGAGGGGTCAGATTTATTCTTGTAACCATAAAAGAGTTTGATAAGAATAAATAGAAAAGCGTTGGCTTGGCGCGTTCCAAGTATAAATCAGTGTGTTGTGTGTCTCTATACCCTTACAATTGGTATCAGAGCGGATGCCTGATAAAAGAATTGTTTATCTTTTCAACAAGTGAGATCTTGAGACGAGGTATGGAGAATCCACAACAGTTCGTTGATGAGAACAATCCGATGATGCTTGACGCTGAGCATTATGATGATTGGAAAGCACAAATCAGATAGTTGATTCAGAGTCGTGATATGGAAGCCTGGTTCGCTGTTGAAGATGGATGGTCACTTCCAACAGTTACGAACATGAGAGGAGAAACTGTAGTAAAACCCTGTAAGCTATGGACGGCTGAGGAGAAGTTGAAGGGAAAACAGAACGCTGAAGCGTTATCTACAATTTTCAGCTGCTTGCCGATGGATCTGTTCGCGATGGGTGCAAGAGTGTATGTCGGCGAAAGAAGCTTGGGATATTTTGGAAGCCTTCTTTGAGGAAACCAGAAGGGTGAAGAAGGAAAAATCTGATGTATCACCATCCTGTCGTTTCAACAGTCAACTAAGCTCCCCTTGTTAGGAATTTGTAGTGCTGAAAAAGGTATATAAGGATAAAATGTTTGTCAAGGAATTTCTCAGAAGCTTATCACATGGATATCTTTCTCACAAATCTGATGGTAAAGGTGCTTTAAGTTCTGATGAACAGAAGGTTGATCAGTGTGTAAAATTAGTTCAGACAGATGAACTACAGATGAGAAAGAACGATCAGAAGGCTGAGGAATCATTCACTCTGAAGACTGTAGAAACTCAGACGTCTGTTCAAGGTAATGAGGGAGTACTGATTAAGAAGCAGTTCAGAAGTCTGAAGGGTGTACAACGTCAGCATCAATCTTCATCATCCAGATCTGATGCAGAGAAAGAATCTTAGAGTTCTGAATATCAAGATTATGGACACTTCCAATCAGAATGTTCTAGACTTGAAAGAAGAAGTGTGTTGAAGTGTTACAACCGTCAATGCTGTGTTCAAACGAAATCTTGTTTGACATGGAGTGATATTGATTCAGCCAAAGAAGATGATGAGAATCAGAAGTCTGTTTTGAAGCCTAAGGATGATGTGGCCGGCTTATCTGTTGAGAAACAAGTCATCGCTCTGTTTAAGGATCTGATTCTACAGAAGAAGGAGAATTATGATCTGGTGTTTGAGAAGAAAGAGCTGCTCTTTAGAGTATTCTCTCTTGAGAAATTGTTGTCTGAGGAGAAAGTTATTACGTCTCTGTTGAGACAATGTCTTGAGGGTCAGCTAAAGATTAACAAGAGACTGAGTAAAGGAGCAAAAGATCTGGACAAGCGGCTGATCACTCACAAGGGTACTATAATTGCAAACTGTGGGATGAAGAACCATGGAAGAAACTCAAGTGGTGACACAAGTGCAGTTAATGGGTCAATAGTGCTGCAAAACAGAGGTGGTGCTGTCAAACGAGCGTCTGAGTTCAACCTGCAGAAGACTAAACAGATGATTGTTGGAAACAAACTGAGAGGGAAACTGCGTCGTTGTTGGTATTGTGGTGTGATTGGTCATAATAAGGTTGATTGCTACAGATTTAAGAATCGTGTAAGTCAACTTTAAAGCCAGAAGAAGTTCCACAATGTTGGAAGAAGAGGCAATCAGGTCTTCATTAAGAAGAATGATCTGTCTTGTTATAGTGGATCTTCAAGTACCACCATTAACAATGGTTTACACCTCAAATCGATGAAAGAAACAACAAGATCGGAAGTTGAGACAAGAAAGTGGAGTGTCGGAGATATGAACAAAAGAACATGTCGCTGTTATTATGCAAGTCAGAGCCTCCACAAAGCTGCATGTTTCAAGTGATTGGATTGTACTATATCACTCACGCATCTGAAGGAGTGTCACAAAGATGTTCGAAGATACATGCGAGTAAACATCAAGAAGCGTAACATGAACTGTTATGTTGCACACTCTGTTGATGATCAACAGACTATTGTATTGAAGCACTATGGTTGTTCAAGGTACATGACTGTGAATCAAGGAAGGCTACACAACTTTGAAGAAGGCTTAGCTGACATGGTCACTTTTGGAGATGAAGCTGAAGGTAAAATCAAAGGCAAAAGTGCATCTCGGGGTAAAGATCAGCCCACTATGGTGTTGTATATCTTGCGTTTGGGAGTTGCGTCGGTCGACGCATATCTTGCGTCGGTCGATGCAAGGTTAGGTTCCTGCGTTTTGACTTAAGTCAAACGCTGCGTTTTGGGTGAAGGCAAAACCCTTAACACGATTTTTGTCTCATTCGTTTGGTTGTGGCCGTTTTTGAGAAAGAGAAAGAGAGAAAAAGCTTTGTGAGAGTTCTTGAGCGTTTTTGGGAGATTCTTGGAGGTTGGTGACGTTTCTTGGTGAGATTTGTAGCTGGGATCGTTGTGGGAGCTTCCTAGAAGCGTTTTATTCTTGTGTTTAGGTTCAAATTCGTCTTGGCAAAGGTAAGTGCATGACCATGGCTTATCTAAGCTAGAGATCTCTCTGATTTGCTTGTTATGTGTTGTTAGGCTGGTTAGATTGTTATTTGGGACGTTAGGAGGCTTTCTTGTGGCTTGGGATCGAGTTTCGTGGTTGCAGGAACGAAGATCCGGCGAGAAGCTTCGGAGGAAAACGATGCTTGGCATTGCATCGGTCGATGCAGATGCGAGGACGGCGCGCAAACTCTAGGGTTTTCGTGTTATGTCGAGCATGCATCGGTCGATGCAAGTTAACCTTGCATCGGTCGAGGTAGATCTTGCGTCGGTCGACGCAACCTCCATCTGGTGTCGGTCGATGCATGTTGGTATCGGTCGATGTAGAGTCCTGGTTTGTTATTGTTGATTGTTGAATGTTGTTTGATGGTTAGAGATGTCTCTATTGCTTGTGTGTATAGCCCAGTAGATGGGAGGATTGCCTTACTGAGTGTTTATAAAATACTCATGCATTGCAATATGTGTTTGTGGTGCAGGTAAAGGCAAAGTGTGATCGTGGAATCAAGGCAATGAAGAGGAGGATGTTCTAGGGACTCAGTTTGATGTTGTCTGGCTTGCTAGGTTGCTAGAGTTGAGTCATTAGAACATTGCTAGGTTGCTGGTTCTATGATTTCTGCTATTTGATTATTGGATATTGTTGATGTTATTATTATTGGTTATTACTGGATTATTATTGGATATGATTGGTATTGGTTATTCCGCTGTTGGTTGTGATTGTGGTTAGGTGGCTAGTGGGTATCGGACCACTAGTTGTAGTTTATTTATTATATATTATTTATTATTTTTTAAAGAAAAAAGGTCGGTCGTTTCATTTTGGTATCAGAGCCCTTACGGTTCTAGGTTTGGGTTCACTAGGTTTCTGTTGTAGATGTTTGGGATTTGCGTGCTTTTGATTGATTATGTGAGTTAGTCAATTGTGTGTGGCATGGAGTCCTAGAACATCCTCTTTGAGCCGATTGTGTGATTCCACGGTGAGTTTATGTTTCTCTGTTGTATTGGAAATTGTTTGCTTAGCCTTCTGTTCATGGTAGTGCAGATGGTTAGAGAGGATGCTGTGGCTGGTCGAGGTCGTGGACGCGGACGTGGTCCTGGTAGGGGCAGAGTCCCAGTGGTTAGTGAGACCGAGGACCAGAGTGTGACAGCTGAGGATGTTGGCGAGTCGCAGGATGTTCCGGGGGATTCCGTGAGTGTGGCAGGAGGGGGCGGTGTTGATGCTCCAATGGCCGGTGATGCTAGGGTTCCGGGTGTGGGAGTCCCAGCGGGTGGAGTCCCTGGTACTGACGTTGCGGCTTTGCTAGCAGAGGTGTTAGCGCGGTTACCACTAGCGGTACCGGTGCAGGCTTGGGTATTGCCACCAGTGGTGGCGGTGGAGCGGCAGCTAGTGGCTGCGGATGTAGGAGTCCATTCTCGTTATCTCAGCATGCTGACAGAGATGGGCCGTATTCGTACGGAGCAGTTTTCAGGAGGTGCAGATCCTACTGCGGCGGATGCATGGAGGCGAGTGTGGAACGTAACTTCCTTACTCTGAGATACCCTGAGGAGTTTTGGGTGGACATAGGGGTCCATCATTTGGTTGGTGATGCTCATATATGGTGGAGATCAGTGGCTGCTAGGAAGGTGCAGAGGGAGATGACTTGGGCTGACTTCGTCTTGGAGTTCAACCGCAAGTATTTTCCTAGAGAGGCATTGGACCGGTTGGAGGTGCAGTTCCTTCAGTTATCTCAGGGGACGCGGTCAGTGCGGGAGCTGGACTTGGAGTTCAGTCGACTTCTTTGTTATGGGGGTCGGGCTATGGAGCCTGAGGAGGCTCAGATCAGGAGGTTTTTGAGGGCTCTACGTGATGATTTGAGAGTTCACTATAGAGGGCGGAGTTATGCTACGCGTGCAGAGCTGGTTGAGACTGCAGCAGAGATTGAGGAGGATATCCGGGCACAGTCAGTGGCGATAGCTCCAGCAGTTCAGCCTAGTAAGGCTCAGCAGCAGGGTGGTTCTAGCAGGGGCGGTAGGCATGCTCAGGGAACCAAGAGGAGGTGGGAGACTACGCAGAAGCCGAGTGGTACGAGTTGCTTTGGTTGTGGAAGCAAGGATCACAGGGTTTCTAGTTGTCCCAAGAGGAGTGCGCCGACGGCAGGGCCTCGGGTATGTTATCATTGTAGGGAGACAGGGCACATCAGGCCTTTTTGTCCCAAGTTGCAGCCGGCAGCAGTGGCAGCGTTGCAGCAGGTGCAGCCTGGAGGTCAGCAGGTGGCATGGATTGAGCAGACGCCACGTGTTTACACGACGGTAGAGACTGGTGGAACCAGTGCCGGGGCGATCACAGGTATAATTTCTGGCACTTAAACTTTGTGAATTTTAGTAGGTTCAGATTGTATATGTTTCCTGTGATAAAGTGTTAGGTTCTCAACACATGAGGTTTGTGTAGGGACCTTGTTGGTGGGCGGGTTTAAGTCCCATGTTATGTTTGATTCTAGAGCTTCTCATAGCTTCATTACTCCGGAGTGTGCAGAGTGTGCGGGGATCAGCGGGGATCCTGGAGAGCGTGCAGGAGTTGTCAGGGTTGCGGGAGGTGAGTTCCTGAGAGTGATTGGACGAGCTAGAGGAATTGATATTTAGATCGCAGGGGAGTCGTGGCCAGCGGATTTGCTTATCAGTTCAGTGGAGTTATATGATGTTATTCTCGGGATGGATTGGTTGCATCGGCATAGGATGCATTTGGATTGCCATCGGGGTAGAGTGGAGTTCGAGTGTTCAGGAGGGAAGTTGGTTTTTCAGGGTATTAGACCGACTTCGGGGAGTCTCGTGATCTTAGCCATTCAGGCTGGGAAGATGATCGAGAAGGGCCGTGAGGCTTATTTGGTTACTATATCTATGCCAGAGTCAGTGGGGAAGTCTACGGTTAGCGGTATTCCGGTAGTGGAGGAGTTTGAGGATGTGTTTCAGTCTTTACAGGGATTACCACCATCTCGGTCGGATCCTTTTACCATTGAACTGGAACCGGGGACGACGCCGTTATCCAAGACTCCTTACAGAATGGCTCCAGCAGAGATGGCAGAGCTGAAGAAGCAGCTAGAGGATTTATTGAGTAAGAGATTCATCCGTCCTAGTGTATCACCGTGGGGAGCGCCGGTGTTGTTTGTGAAGAAGAAGGATGGGAGTTTCAGGTTGTGTATTGATTATCGGGGTTTGAACCGGGTCACTGTGAAGAACAAGTACCCTCTTCCTAGGATCGATGAGTTGTTGGATCAGTTGAGGGGTGCTACTTGGTTCTCTAAGGTGGATCTAGCGTCGGGTTATCATCAGATACCGATAGATGAGGCGGATGTGAGGAAGACTACTTTCAGGACTAGGTATGGGCATTATGAGTTTGTGGTGATGCCTTTCGGGTTGACTAACGCACCAGCAGCGTTTATGAGATTGATGAACAGCGTGTTTCAGGAGTTTCTGGATGTGTCTGTCATCATTTTCATCGATGATATCCTGGTTTATTCTAAGGGTTCTGAGGAGCATGCAGTGCATTTGAGGGCAGTTATGGAGAAACTGCAGGAGCAGAAGTTGTTTGCCAAGTTGAGCAAGTGTAGTTTTTGGCAGCGTGAGATGGGCTTTCTGGGTCACATTGTTTCTGCAGAGGGGGTTTCTGTAGATCCAGAGAAGATTCAGGCTATCAGAGATTGGCCTAGACCGCAGAATGCCACAGAGATCAGGAGTTTTCTTGGGTGGGCAGGATACTACAGGAGATTTGTGCAGGGGTTTGCAAGCAGAGCACGTCCATGACTAAGTTGACAGGGAAGGATGTTCCTTTTGTTTGGTCAGAAGAGTGTGAGGAATGCTTTGCAAGCCTGAAGGAGATGTTGACTACTGCGCCAGTGTTGGCTTTGCCTGCGCAGGGAGAACCCTATGTGGTTTATACAGATGCATCTAGAGTTGGTTTGGGGTGTGTTCTGATGCAGCATGGGAAGGTGATTGCCTATGCTTCGCGGCAGTTGCGGGTGCATGAAGGCAACTATCCTACTCATGATTTGGAGATGGGTGCTGTAGTTTTTGCCCTGAAGATTTGGAGATCTTATCTTTATGGTGCAAAGGTACAGGTGTTTACAGATTATAAGAGCCTGAAGTATATATTCACTCAGCCTGAGCTGAGTTTGACACAGAGGCGGTGGATGGAACTTGTGGCAGATTATGATTTGGAGATAGTCTATCATCCTGGTAAGGCTAATACGATTGCAGATGCTCTGAGTAGGAAGAGGTTAGCTTCGGCTCAGGAGCAGGAGATGGAGTCTCTGGTAGGGGAGATCAGTGCTTTGAGCTTGTGTGCTGTTTCACAGGAACCATTGGGTTTGGAAGCAGTAGATAGAGCAGATCTTCTGAGCAGAGTGCGGCTGGCTCAGGAGAAGGATTTGGGGCTGGTGAATGCCTCTAAGGATGTGGATTCAGAGTATCAGGTCTCAGATAATGGTACTATCTTGGTGCACGGTCGGGTTTGTGTGCCCAAGGATGAGGAGTTGAGACAGGAGATTCTGAGAGAGGCTCATGCGAGCAAGTTGTCCATTCATCCAGGAGCGACTAAGATGTACCCTGATCTTAAGAGGTACTATCATTGGGTCGGGATGAAGAACGATGTAGCTAGTTGGGTTTCGAGGTGTGATGTGTGCCAGCTAGTGAAGGCTGAGCATCAGGTTCCTAGCGGGTTACTGAAGAGTTTACCCATGCCAGAGTGGAAGTGGGATATGATCACCATGGATTTTGTGGTAGGATTGCCAGTGTCACGGACCTGTGATGGTATTTGGGTCATTGTGGACCGGTTGACTAAGTCAGCACATTTTCTGGCCATTAAGAAGACTGATGGAGCATCGGTCTTGGCTAAGAAGTATGTGAGAGAGATAGTCAGATTGCATGGGGTGCCAGCGAGCATTGTGTCTGACAGAGATTTTAAGTTCACTTCGGTGTTCTGGAAGGCATTTCAGGCAGAGATGGGCACTATGGTGCATATGAGTACAGCTTATCATCCCCAGACAGATGGACAGTCTGAAAGGACGATCCAGACGCTGGAGGATTTGCTGAGGATGTGTGTGTTGGATTGGGGTGGCCATTGGGCAGATCACCTGAACCTGGTAGAGTTTGCTTACAACAACAGTTATCAGGCAAGTATTAAGATGGCTCCTTATGAGGCTTTGTATGGGAGACCATGTCGTACACCATTATGCTGGACTCAGGTGGGGGAGAGGAGCATGTTTGATGCTAGTTTTGTTCAAGAGACCTCAGAGAAGATTCGGGTTCTCAAGCTGAACATGAAGGAGACTCAGGATAGACAGAGGAGTTATGCTGATAGGAGGAGGAGAGATCTTGAGTTTCAGGTAGGAGACAGAGTGTACCTCAAGATGGCCATGTTGCGGGGTCCAAACAGGTTATTGTCAGAGACTAAGTTGAGTCCGAGGTATATGGGTCCATTCAGAGTGATTGAGCGGGTTGGACCAGTGGCTTATAGACTGGAGTTACCTGAGGTGATGCGTGCATTCCATAATGTTTTCCATGTGTCTATGTTGCGGAAGTGTCTCCGTGAGGGTGAGCAGGTGATAGCTAAGATTCCTGAGGATCTTCAGCCTAAAATGACTTTGGAGGCGAGACCAATGAGGGTTTTCGAGAGGAGGATCAAGGAACTTCGGAAGAAGAACATTCCTTTGATGAGAGTCCTGTGGGACTGTGATGGTGTTGAGGAGCATACTTGGGAGCCTGAAACAAAGATGAAGGCAAGGTTCAAGAAGTGGTATGAGAAGCAAGCCGCGACTTGAGCTTGTTTAGCCTGGTCCCATCTGTAATCCGTGGATGGAGTGAGAATGGAGTATTCCAGCCCATCTCTCTTATTACTCGGTCGCTTGGGGTGGTTGGCTGTGCGACTCAGTAACAAGATGAGGTGGTGCTCGGGGTACAAAGTTTCCGTGAGGCGGGGTTTTTGGAGGAAAGTTTCCTGAAATAGAAGTTTCCAAAAGTGGAAAGTTTCCAAAATGGAAAGTGCTAAATATGGAAAGTTTTACGGGAGTTAGAATTTGTCCATTTTAGCGGTGGAGAGCCTTGGAGGGGCTTGTGTGTAGCCTTAGTGGCGGACTTTTGTGCCAGTGTGTGGTGGTCTTTTTAGACATTGTGTGGTCTTTGTGACGGGCTTTTTAGCCAGAGTGTCTTTGTGACGGTCCTCTTTAGGACATTTGTTTGACCTTGGTGGCGGTCCTCTTTAGGACCTTTGTTTGGCCTTGGTGGCGGTCCTCTTTAGGACATTTTGTTTGGCCTTGGTGGTGGTCCTCTTTAGAACATTTTGTTTGGCCTTTGTGGCGGCCCTTGTGGCATGTATATGATCCTTGTGTGGTCATGAGGTATTCCAGTGAGGGGATATGTGGTTGGTAGGACATTGAGATGTTTTACGCGAGCCACGGGAAGGAAACCTGGATAGGGATAGGACTCAGACGTGTTCAGAATTGTTTGCTCGCGGCTCTTGGAGGACTTAGGTTCTCCTAGTACTACCATAATCAGAGACTTTGTGGCTTGGGAGTATGGTTGGTATATCGACTTCGGACGACGGTCCGGAGGCGCGCTGTAGGGTGACGACCCGAGAGACGAGTTTGGATTTTTCCTTATATATTATGGCATGCGGGTTTAGGCCCGATGAGGAGCCAACATTTGGCATGCAGACTTACGTCTGATGAGGAGCCAATGAAACTCAAAGTTTAGGCCTATGAGAAAAAGGAAAGTCCAAAAGTCGAGAGCAAATGAAGCCTGGAGCGTAAGTCTATCCCCTAGAGGTGATCTTCTGTAGATCGGTCGGAGGAGTGCGGGCCGTGAAGACGGTCGCACGGGAGTCCTTGGCTAATGGTTGTTCGAGATTCGAGGACGAATCTAGATTGGTGGGGGAGAATTGTAACATCCGTGAACCAAAATCCCGGTTTGGGAGTTGCGTCGGTCGACGCATATCTTGCGTCGGTCGATGCAAGGTCAGGTTCCTGCGTTTTGGGTGAAGGAAAAACCCTTAACACGATTTTTGTCTCATTCGTTTGGTTGTGGCCGTTTTTGAGAAAGAGAAAGAGAGAAAAAGCTTTGTGAGAGTTCTTGAGCGTTTTTGGGAGATTCTTGGAGGTTGGTGACGTTTCTTGGTGAGATTTGTAGCTGGGATCGTTGTGGGAGCTTCCTAGAAGCGTTTTCTTCTTGTGTTTAGGTTCAGATTCGTCTTGGCAAAGGTATGTGCATGACCATGGCTTATCTAAGCTAGAAATCTCTCTGATTTGCTTGTTATGTGTTGTTAGGCTGGTTAGATTGTTATTTGGGACGTTAGGAGGCTTTCTTGTGGCTTGGGATCGAGTTTCGTGGCTGCAGGAACGAAGATCCAGCGAGAAGCTTCGGAGGAAAACGTTGCTCCGCATTGCATCGGTCGATGCACTTTGTGCGTCGGTCGATGCAGATGCGAGGACGGCGCGTAAACTCTAGGGTTTTCGTGTTATGTCGAGCATGCGTCGGTCGATGCATATCTTGCATCGGTCGATGCAAGTTAACCTTGCATCGATCGACGCAGATCTTGCGTCGATCGACGCAACCTCCATCTGGTGTCGGTCGATGCATGGTTGTATCGGTCGATGCAGAGTCCTGGTTTGTTATTGTTGATTGTTGAATGTTGTTTGATGGTTAGAGATGTCTCTATTGCTTGTCTGTATAGCCCAGTAGATGGGAGGATTGCCTTACTGAGTGTTTATAAAATACTCATGCATTGCAATATGTGTTTGTGGTGCAGGTAAAGGCAAAGTGTGATCGTGGAATCAAGGCAATAAAGAGGAGGATGTTCAAGGGACTCGATTTGATGTTGTCTGGCTTGCTAGGTTGCTGGAGTTGAGTCATTAGAACATTGCTAGGTTGTTGGTTCTATGATTTCTGCTATTTGATTATTGGATATTGTTGATGTTATGATTATTGGTTATTACTGGATTATTATTGGATATGATTGGTATTGGTTATTCCGCTGTTGGTTGTGATTGTGGTTAGGTGGCTAGTGGGTATGGGACCACTAGTTGTAGTTTATTTATGATATATTATTTATTATTAAAAAAAAAAAGGTCGGTCGTTTCAGGTGTCTACCTTGTCGATGGTCTAAAAGCCAATCTGATTAGCATCAGTCAGTTGTGTGACGAGGGTTTAGTTGTTGCCTTCACCAAGGAAAGATGTCAGGCGGTTGATGAATGCGGCAATATTTGAATCCAAGGGAAGCGCTCTGATAATGGCTAATACATCAAAGTTGTCCAATCCACAAGCAAAAGAGTTCAATCAGCAGTGTTCTATGATGTCTAGAGACATGATCTGAGAAGGAGTGTATTAACTAGCTGTTGTCAAGTGTAAGCTGTAGCACTCAGGAAACTATGAGAATCACTTCCATCAAGAAGCTGCTGGAAGGATTCAGGAGGGCAGAGTTGTTGTTTCTGATGCTATTACACAGAGTTGTTCGGATGCAGTTAGTGGTGTTGCATGTAAGAGCCTTGCAAATGGAGTTAAGTTGAAACACCATGATATATTAGATGGGCGAAGCTACATAGGTGGCTACTAGGTCTATAGATGTTGTTGCAGGTCAGCGCTTGGCTGCTGGTTGTCTGTGAGTCATGATTATGGAAAACAGAAGTTGGACAAGTTGTGGAGAACAAGGCACGTTTGGTCGTACAAAGCTCTAAGGAGAGTTCGCTAGACACAACACCTTCACTTCAACACGAGGATTGCTAGGAATGGCTTCTTTCAGAAGACTGTTTACTTGGAGCAACTGTAAGGTTCTGAGGATCTTAATCTGCAATTAAACATTCGTCAGACAGATGATGAAGTATTCATATACCAATGCGAGTATGCCAAAAGTTTGATCAGTGCATGTGAGTTACTGAGAAGTGAAGATGAAGCCACACCCATGAGAGTTGGAAATGGTCTATCTTAGAAGATGAATCAGGAGACTGTGTGAATGGTAACTGGTACGGTGGACTGATCAATTTGTCTGAAGATGTGTTGTACCAGCAAAACAGACATTTGTTATGTTCTTGCAAGCTGTGAGTGGTTCAGTGACAATCATAAAGTCTCACACATGCAACATAGGGTTGATGTTGACAAAAGGAGCCAGCAGAAACTTGAAGAGATATCGCTCTCTGAATCACCGTGAACGATCTGGTGGTTGTTGCCTTCTGGGAACATAGCTGACCGTCTGCTACGCTCAGAAGCTTGCTAAGGTACCTCGTTCAATTGTTGAATATGAGGTTAATGCCTTGGGAACCTGTTTCAATCACCCGATGAGAATCAAACAATTGAGAACAGCGTACGGTACATTCATAGACCTTGCATCAATTTTGTGTGATAATCGTTTGTTTGTTAATATTGTTGTAGATCATGTACTAAAATTACAATTACAGGATCCTGAATATTAGTTTATTCATAGATTAGTTGTGGAGAAACTGATATTAATAGAACATCAGAGTACTGATTTGCAAATTGCTGATTTGTTTACAAAACCATTGGACTTGGATCAACACATGATTCTGGGAAAAGTCATTGGTGTTTGTGGGATCTAATATGTTATGTGAGTTGTGTTAATCAGATACAGGGACATGCATCAGAACAGGCCATGGAATTCCTAGAATGTATAAAAGAGCAACACTCTATCTAAACGAAGAGTCAGTGGAAAACAGCTGCCTGTCATGCCAATTCATATGGGGAATCTCGTAAAATGTTGTCGTGAAGAAGGAGGTCAAAGAGCTGAGGAGTGGCATTATTATGCATTCCATTCAGAAAGAAGTACCAGTTGTTTGTAACTTAAAAAAAAACAGAGTTATTTGGCTGGTACGTCTGCAATAGAGTCCTGAAGAATAATAACAAGGGAATGCACAAATCTCCGCGGTTGAGAAGTCAAGTGATATCGCTGATAGAAATCAGGAGATTCAGCAGAAGATCGTTCATATCATCAAACTGTGAAGATCATTCATGCCTGTTGGATCTAAGCTCTAAGGTAGTGTATCATGAAAAGTCAAAAAAAAATAAAATGATGACTTGATACACTCCTGTCAATGCACTCTCCAAAAGAAATTTCAGCTGCCTACTTCACGTTGATGATAAACCATGAGAATCAAAGGCATGCCAGAGCGAAAGACTAGCCACTGATCATAGAGCTGTTCTTTGAAGATTCACAAAAGGTTGTGGTAGTTTCTGGTGAAGTCCTAAACAAGTGGTTGGCACACATCACATAACAGATCTCAAGGTATGAAAGCCGCTTACTTTAAGAAGTAAAATTAATATACAAGTGCTCTTGATGGTCTATTGCTTTTCTGGTTCCCTCACTTCCTGTGATTAACTATGTTTTGGATGTCTGAGATTGTGTATAAAAGGCTGAAAAGAAAAAATGTGTTGTAAAATCAATGTTTTGTAGTTAAATTCATATGATTGATTGTTGAAACACGAGGCTGATTGTAAATATTGTTGATAAGAAATGTTTGTATGTTTTTCAACAAATGTGCACTGATGTGTGTGTTAAGTGTTTCAGGTTTAAGTTTCTTTGTTTCAGCACATAGGAATGATCATGACACTCTAAGAGGTAAACTCCAGAAAGCAGCAATGGATCAAGGGTCTGACATCTTGAGTGATGGATTGATCAAAGAGCTGCGTGTTCATCTAATTATTTGGGTGAAAATAAGTGTCCCATGAGTACTCAAGGGTTGGAAGTAGCTGTTACTGAAAATCACAACCTGGTTCAAGTGGTGGAAGTGCTTCAGAGAATTGTTGTTGAGTCATCGTGCGTCTGAGGACGATTCAAAATACTGATACTCAGTTTGTATCGAAAAATGAGTATAGTGTCAGTTCCATGATACAAAGGAATGGAGCTACTTGTACCGGAGACAGATGAGTGTTTATAGACAGAAGGCTGTCCTTGCAAGTGGTTGTTTCACTTTCATGACTGTCGGGTTGTTCAATTGAGTTCCATCTTTGATCAAAGTATTTATTGCAAGGGACTGTTACCAGAAGATGGATTGTGCTACGAAGCAAGTGTCTATGTCTCACCAGCTGTTTGACATGTGCAGTATCGTCTGTATCACCTAGAAGACATCTTCTTGAGTTAAGAGAGAATCTGCAGAAGTGGGTTGATACTTCAGTGTCGTGAAGTCAACAAAAGAGTGACAGGAGATCATCTCACCTTTGTTTACCTACAGGTGCATATGATTGTGATGAGACATGTTATCTGCAATGAGACAGAGGTGTGATACTCTGTTGTTAGGATCGTGATACATCCATTGAAGAACGAACGTTTGTGATTGGTTCCACTGATGATGTATGAAGATGTTTGAAGCTGCTGGGCTTCTGAAAAACTGTGTCTGAGATTAAGCCTTACTTATCTAAAGGTATATGTGATTTGTGGGCTAATCTGTCAACTGTCAAGGGTTTGATCAAGATAGTGATTGTTCTTGTAAGGAACTGTGCATTTGGAGTCTCACAAGACCGATCAACACTTTGTTTGATTATGGTGGAGTAAATGGCTAGGTTGGTATTAGACATGTGAGATTGATGATAGTTGAGTTAACAGATGATCATATGTTTGAGTTCCCTACAGATGACGAATTGGAGAAGTGATATATGCTTAGCTCATCTGATTAGTGAAGCAGAAGTTTGAAAGCATAGATCATGATACACAAGGTGCTGTTTTTTCCTGCAAAGTTTGTGTATGGTCACATCCACACTGTGATTCGACCAAAGTACTATCTGCTGTTCGAATTCTCGGCTACCAGTGTCCTATTGCCCAACATCCAGTTGTGATTGCAAGGATAGTCAACATGCCTACAAACAAGAAGCTGTTTCAATAGGCGACTTGACTGATCATCAAAGTGCTTAAGGATGTGAAGCACTGTTAGCAGGTAAGTGATTCCCATAACTCAGTGTACTATTGTGATATGTATGTCTGTTTTTGACTTAGTTGATCACTCAAGCTGGGGGAGAATGATTCTGGTTTTGATTCTGGTTTTGATCAACGCCTAATGATAAGGAGTTCTGTACTTATAGGGAGAATCCTTGTTTCTACTTGGTTTAGGGGGAGAATCATTGTTTATGGGGGAGTCTTAGGTTGTTAATATTGGTTGATCTTAGGTTGTTAATGATTGAGAATATGCCAATTGATTAAGTCTGATTAGAGAGCTATTAAGAACATGGTTTCCGCTGCAGCCTGCTAGGGTTTCTGATTGTTAGGTTCTTATCATAGTTCTGTTTGAACAAGCTGTTGATTGATTTTGCTAGATAATGATTGTTGTTTTGTCTAGTTGTTGCTTGTTCTGTTTTTTGGGTTGTGTTTGTTGGAGTGTCTTTTCAGGTTGAACCAGAGAGATGCTTGAGTATCAAACTCAGTCAAAAAGGGCGAGATTGTAAATGCAGCTTCTGGAACAACTTGCTGTGAGGAACAAGTCGTTGTGCCGAACAGAGCGTTGTGTCAATCAGGAAGTTGCATCAGATCACAGACGCCCGAGTTGCTGACATGGATGTGTGAGCTGACGTGGCAAGACGTGAGTGGATGTGATGATGTGTCGAGGAAAGGTGATGACTTGACATTGAAGATAGAGACGAGATTGTACTTGGAGATATGGAAAATATTCTCTGCGATAAAAAAGGAAAGGATAAGCTTGAGCAGCAAGCAGTTTCCGTTTACTTGGAGATATGAAAAATATTCTCCGCAACTGTTAAGGAAAGGATAAGGCTGAGCAACAAGCAATTTCCTTATCCCGTGATACTTGGAGATTCGCTTTCTAGGGTTTCTCAAGTCGTGTATATATATTCTAGGAGTAGGCCACGAGCCAAGTTGAGCACTCTAGAATATTGATACAGTTGTAAACTTCGAAGCCACAAAAATAAGGCTTAGAAGGTGTGTTCCCATTTCTCTGTGACGTTAATCAGGGAGGTGATTACGTGCACAGAGAATTGTTTTTTTTTCTTTCTCTTAGATCTACACTGGTGAGAGTTTAGATAGAAAAGAGAGATGGTGAGTTTTAATCTCTTAGCTAAAAAGAGAGAGGGTGAGTTTATTCTCTTAGATCTATACAGATGTGTGTTTAGATAGAAAAGGGAAGAGGGGTCAGATTTATTCTTGTAACCATAAAAGAGTTTGATAAGAATAAATAGAAAAGTGTTGGTTTGGCGCGTTCCAAGTGTAAATCAGTGTGTTGTGTGTCTCTATACCCTTACAGGACGTCTTGGAGAGATCACACAAAACTGCAGAGTCTTCAACTAACGAATCCTCTGATTTTTTTTTTTTTTTTGTTTTTTCTTTCAAGAAATAATAAATTGGAAAGTGTGCTTGTGCCGGTATCATGTTAATTAAATTGATTGAATTCGTGTGTTATTTTTTATATTATAACTTCTCTTTTTATGGCATTCTGGTTTTGGTGCTTGCTCTTTTCTTCATCCACATCTGAAAGTAGTAACGTGTGTTGGAAGAAAAGAGAGTAGAAGAATGAATTGTACGATGGTTGACAACCAAATCGACAAGACGTTCCTCTTTTATATGTTTCTACCAGCAATATTAAGATGAGAACGTACGGTAGGTTTTGTATATGTTGGTTACTTGGTTTGGCTGTATGGAACTTTCTTGTTAAGGAACAGGATGGTAAGTGCATGCCTAGTTTCTGGCTGTTCTGTGAAGAAAACTAGTCTTTGCTTTCGGTACAGTCTCAATCCTCAGTTCATTGGCCTACGTACGGCCCTACGCTTAGTGTCTTAATCAAATTTAAGCTACCCTCCATCTCGATCCTTGATTGCTGAGCGGTTTTGGGAGAGCTGTATGAATTTTGTAGGGAAATAATATAATTTACGATATACGGGACCATACATGAGTACTGCGATTAGTTTGATATTTGGGTTGACACAAAAATCTTACAAGGGATAAATAGTTTGCGGAAGGAAGTAGAGTATTTTAGTTCGAATAAGGTGATGTTCGTCTAGTGTACCAGACGCAGTATGTGGACACAGATGCATGTTATTGTTCGTTTACTGATAATTAAGAAATGAACTGGATTAGGTATTCAAACTCATCCAAAAAAAACTCAATTTCTGAATGAGTTTTTTTAGAGAGTTTGGATGAGGTAAACTCATCCATAATTGGTAAAAGTCTACAACTTTTGATTTCTCGGTTCAATATGTACATTTCTAATTTGTAAATAAGTTACATATTGATTAACAAGATCACATATTGCTTTCAAATAAAATTGATTACATAAAATTGAACCAATAAGTTCTTTGCACGATAAATATGTAATCTCAAGTGATATAACTTTATTCAATAATCTAAAGATGATCAATTCTACAATGCAAAGAAACTTTCAATATGAATCTAGAAACAAAAACCCTAATATAATAAGAAGTTAAAAGCAAACAACGTAAAGCCCACATTGTAAATAAAATCCGCAAAATTATAAACAATAAAGAGGCCTGATCATGATGAGGCCCATCAGAGGCGTGAACGAAGCAGTAATGCGGGATATATTTCTTGATTGGAGACTGTCAAGAAACCTATGAGGTTGTAAAAGGTTTTCTTAGGTTTATTGAGTATGCCTAAACGGCTTATATATATACACCAAGTACAATTAAACTAGGTTAAATTCACAATATTAACAATATAAGTATAACCGGAAGTCCAATATGGTCCAATATCCCCGCTCAAGATAGAGTGTTTAGATTGCAAACACCCATCTTGACAAGAAAAGCTTCAAATTCTTTCTTCCCCAATGCCTTGGTCATAATGTATGCAATGAAGTGGTATGCACATGTATAGGAGCGATGACACCGTGCAAAATCTCATCGCGGATAAAATGGCAATCATTCTCAATGTGTTTCGTTCGAGCATGGTAAACGGGATTCTTAGCCAAACAAATAACCGAAAGGCTATCAGAATAGAGAACCGTAGGAGCCGAGCAATCAATGCCGAGAGCTGGTAATAACCCTCGCAGCCATAATATCTCTGACACCGTGTCAGCCATGGCACGATATTCCGCTTCTGCGGAAGAGCGAGAAATGACATCATGCTTCTTGGTTTTCCACGAAACCGGAGAGTCTCCTAGTTGAATAAGCCAACCCGTTAGTGAACGACGAGTGACAAGACACGAACTATAGTATGAATCACACCAAACGGTGAGAACCAAAGGCGTATTGGCTTTAAGAAGTATACCTTGGCCCGGGCTGTGTTTCAAGTAGCACAAGACACGCAAAGCCGCGGTGCAGTGTTCCTGTTTTGGTTGACTCATAAATTGCAACAAAATACAAACCGCATATGACAATTCTGGCCAAGTAACATTGAGATAAATCAATTGTCCCATAAGACTACGATACCGAGTAGGATGAGCAAAAACTTTTCCTTTGGCCAATGCAAGTTTGTGGTTTTGCTCTATAGGAAAAGTGACTGGTTTAACACCAAGACAACCAGATGAGGTAATGATTCCAAGCGTGTATTTGCGCTAGCAGAGATAAAAACCAGTCGAGTTCCGTGCCATTTCGATCCCAAGAAAATAATGAAGCTGAACAAGATTCTTCATGTGAAAACAATCACTCAAATAATGTTTGAACTTGTCAACGACGGCGAGAGAGCTGCCTGAAATGATCAGATCATCAACATACACAAGCACATGAAGCGACGACTCAGAATCTGAAAAACTGAACAAGGAGTAGTCTGTAATATTCTGAAAAACCCGTATTCTTTTAAAGCATACCCCAATTTCGCAAACCAACAGTGAGGTGCCTGTTTTAAACCATACAAGGATTATGGAGCCGACAAACCTGAGTCCTATCATCCGTGCGGAACCCCAGAGGAAACTGCATATACACCTCCTCATCAAGATCACTATGCAAAAAAGCATTATGAACATCTATTTGATGAACCTCCCAGTTGTTTGATGCAACATTTTGTAGAAACGCCTGAAGTGTCACCATCTTAGCCACAGGCGCAAAAGTCTCATCGAGATCAACTCCCTCCTTTTGATGATTCCCATGAACAACCAACCGAGCTTTGTGTCTCTCTAATGTGCCATCAGAATTGTATTTGAGTTTGAACACCCATTTACATCCCAATGCCTTCTTTCTAGGCGGAAGAGTACCAACAGTCCACGTACCACGATCTTCAAGCGCAACAATCTCATCCTGAACAGCATTTCTCCAATTCTCCTCAGGTACAGCTTTATTGTATGTTTGAGGTTCATGACCGGAAGTAATGACCAAAAGAAACGCCTGATAAGGCTCAGAAAAACGTGAGCTAGAGAGGAACTGATCAATGGGATAAGGCGTGACTGACGGATACGGTTGATGCAGGAGAGTAGTGACGTAATCTTCTAGCTTAACAGGAGGCTTCTTCTTTCGAAAACCACGACCAAGCTGTTCAGTATTACCTATGTCACCAAAGTGCACTTATCTTTTCGGTCAAGGGGCCTGAGAGAACTCCAGAGTTAAGAGTGCTTGAGCTGGAGTAGTCTCGGGATGGGTGACCTTCCGGGAAGTGATTGTCAGAACTGTTCGAGTGAGGAGAAAACACAGGGAGAGATCATGTGGTGATTTTTAGGGATGGTAACAAGTCTTTAAAACCTCCCGGACGTAGCAAACCGGCCGTCGGATATTGATGGGCTCACGAGCCTAGTGAGAGGATGTGAGGCCCATTAAGGAAGGTGGCCCCATGGACTTAGATTGGACATGGGGCCCACTGAGAGGTGGTGGTCGGGGCGTTACAAGTGGTATCAGAGCCAAACCCAAACGAGTGTGCTCACATCGTCGAGGGTGACGGTCTTGATGCGCAACGAGGACGTTGCGATCTGTTATTGGGGGTGAATTATGACACCCCGGTTTCAGAGACTTACGGAGATGTTCAAAAAAATTGATTTGGCCATCTATGTCACCAAAGTGCACTTATCTTTTTGGTCAAGGGGCCTGAGAGAACTCCACAGTTAAGCGTGCTTGAGCTGGAGTAGTCTCAGGATGGGTGACATTTCGGGAAGTGACTGTCGGATATGTGCAAGTGAGGATAAAACACAGGGAAAGATTATGTGGTGATTTGTATGGACGATAACAAGTCTATAAAGCCTCATGGACATAGCAAACCGGCCGTCGGATATGGATGGAATCACGGGCCTAGTGAGAGGATGTGAGGTCCATTAAGGAAAGGAGGCCCATGGATTAGGAGTGCACATGGGGTCCACTAAGAGGTAGCGGTCGGGGGTTACAATTACTAAAAAATTTATCATTCTGAACTTTCCAAATATAACATGGAATCGCCAAAACAAAGAATCCATGTTTGCATAGATGGACTCCGAGGAAAAACATCCTGGAGATGTTGGAAACGGGGATAAAGCCCAAATCTGTCTTGCCAGCTTATACCACGTTTTTGAAGATTAGCTGTTATCGCTATACAACCCGTGATTGCTTGCCACAAGAACTGCTGAATTGTTGGAGGACACCGGATTTGCCAAACAAAGGCCTGTAATGGAATAATATTTGGGCCATAAGCTTGCAAAGCAGAGGAAGCAACCTGATTATGCCGCAAAGCATTATACCCAGATTTAATCTTATAGAGATCAGTTTTTGTTAAGTGCTAACCCAACCTATCTGGTGAGTTTGGACTACCCAAAGGTAAAACAGAAATTATGGCAACATCTTCCAGCTCAAAAGTGGCCGAAAGCAACGCCAACTTCCAGAAGTTTGAGCTCTTGTCCACAAAGCTTTTAACTTTAAGCGTAGGATCGAAAGACGAACCTGAACGCAGTGGTGGTCTCTAGAGTTGAGCAGGAATCCAGGGATCAGACTACTCTTAGTTGGAATCACCAGATCCTACCCATTTAATAAGCCATTTATTTACCAGAGAGCGAGCAGATACCATACTCCGTCATCCATAAGACGGTGAGTAAGATTTAATTGGATCCAGCGATCAGAATGCCTATAATAGCAACCTTTAAAACATTAGCAAATAATAAGTTTGAAACTGTAATCAATCTCCAGAGTTGTTTAGCCAACAAAGCAGTGTTACAATCATCCAAACATTTATAGATATAGTGAGTTTTCGTGTGACCGTTTTCAGGAAACAAAAGCAAGACATGACAAAAATAGGGACGGCAGTAGCCACCGACTTGATCATCACCTCTTTCTTGCCCATGATAACAACCTGGCAGGCTAACTACCTGTCCGTTTTTGTAATCTATTCTAAACGAAAAAAAAAATTTGTTTTACTTTATATTTTCATAAATATTGTTTTGGTGTTTGAATACTTTTATTATATCTATAGATATATTAGATTTTTGATAATTTTTGGTTTAATCACTGTCTGTTGAACCTGCTGATCAAACAATCATAAATCCCTCACAAATGTATTCATTTTCAAAATTTCTAATAGCACTTGAAACCCTTGTTTTAGAAATTGCAAGGCGCTAGTCGGGCGGTCGAGGTGGGCCTAGCGCCTAGCAAGAAAATCGGAGATTACACAGGGATTAATCGGAGACTAGTTTTAGGGTTATTTTATTAAATTAACAATAAAATAAAAATATATTATACTAAATATATGTATAATTCTGTTTATGTTAAAAGGAAAATATCAAATAAAATATAAAACTATAGTATTGTCTTTAAAATTATGGTAAACACATAAAACATTATTTTAAAAGAAAATTTTATGATTTTTGTTAAAAAGTTATATATTAGTTATTGTAAAACATCATAATCTCTTAATTTAAATGTCTAAATAACAAAAATATTTATGTTTGATTTTTATTTGGTTCTAAAAAAATTGGTATACACAAAATTAAGCGGAGTTAAGCGGAAAATAATCAGACTAGACATGCATAATCGGATAATCGATATTAGGCAGAAATTAATCATTAATTGAGGTGGAGAGGGTGGGCCTAGCGATTTTGTGGGGTATAATTGGTGTTAGACGGAGATTTTTAAAACAGTACTCGGACTTGAAAGCCGAAGAAAAAAAAAAAAAAAAGTCGTCCAAATCGTACGCTTATTCGGTCGACGACAACAACTATTATTCAAAAACAGTTTTTAAACATAAAAAGAGTGGATAAGTAAAAGCTAATATTTAAATGTGACATCGACAACCTTTCTTTTGGTTAAATATTTAATATATAAGTATATGGAATAAAATAAGAGTTGACTTTGAAATAAAATGTATAATAAAATACAACTGGTAATATCGTATTTTTTCCTTTCATTAGAGAAAATCATATATATTTTTAACCTTTTAAATATCATTTGGTAAACACTTTAAACCTCAATATTTTTTACGAGCACTATAAATCACCAAAATTGTTTTACTAACATTTTAAATTTTAAAATTAATTTTTCTATCGCAAAATAATTAAAATATATTTATTTAATTTCAATTTTAGTTAATGTAATTGTAGTTTAGTATATTTATTATTATTTATTACAAATAATAAGAGTTTTAAAAACAAAAACAAAAAAACTTCATCATCTTTGTTTATAAACCTTCTTACCATAAAACTCTCACCCAACCCTAATCTCTTTTGCATCATGGTTAATTTTTATTTGCGTCATTGATAATTTATGAAACTAAAGACTGAAACACAAGAGAAATTTTAAAATCAAAGATTCAAAAAAAAAAGGGTAAAGAATCAGAGGTACAAGATAATGACAAGATAAGAAAAGAGGTGTCTGTTGGAGTTTGAATTGGTTGTTGAACGAGTTGTTGAGTCCGAGTCTTAAGGAGTTTAGTAGTGGAGTCATGAGCTTAGTAGTGGAGTCGTGAAGATTGAGTTAGTGGAGTCTGTTTCCTATTTTCTAGCTTTGCTATCGTTGTTATTTGCTTCCTGTAAGGCTATTTAAGCCATCGTTGTTAACTTAATGAAGTATCACTTTCAGTTTAGTTTTCACAGTGTCCCTGATTAAACATTGGAAAACGTGAAAAGAAACGTCGAAAAGTTGTTAAATAAAAGTTGTTAAAGAAGTGTCCTCAATTAAATTCGAATGATTTTACGTTGCTATAACGACATTCTGTAGATGTTTTCTAACAAAAAAGGCCGTGTCGTAAATACGAAAAACTGCTCAAATCAACCCGAACAATTTGGCGAATGTTTTGTTAATTTATAGCCGAACAATAGTATTATGCAATTATGAATCTGAACCAACAAAAAATTCAATTTATAACCAAAAGATATCATGCACTTATTGTATTTGCTTCGCAGATTCGAGCTTTGCGTGCAACAAATCATTTTTTTTAATTTGAACGACCTTAATGATGTCTTTTTGCCCTAACCCTAATCCTACATATTCGCCACTGTGTGTTCTGGACTCATCATTATTAGACGGATCGGATATGGAATACATTTCAAAATGGGTGTTTAAAGCTTTATAGTTTACTAGTATTATACCCCGTGCTATGCACGGCCATATTTTTGCAAATCATAAATAGAACCAAAAATTACATACAATTAGAGAGAAAAACACAAAAATACAATGCTTAATTAGACTGAAGTTCAAAAAAAAAATCTAAATTTGTTCGTTGAGTACAAATATATATATATATATATATATATATATATATATATATATATGTTTTAATTCAAATAGAGCAATTATTCCAATCAAAATAAAGTACAATGGTGGACGAAAAAAAAAAGTACAAAATTAGTTTAATAATTTCTTGTTTTAGTTTTGTATGTATCATCGCTATACATGTCTTTTTTTTTCTTCTTAATCTACTCTATGAAGAGGTGGCTTCTCACATTATATGTAATTCATTTATATGATCTTCACCTGCAAACAATTTTACAAATCCAATTAAAACAATAAGAAGTAGAAAATCAGCATGTTGCAAAAACATCTAAAAGCAATAAAGAATTAAAAATCACTACGAACAATAGAAACATTATTAAGTGATCAAAGTTATTTTACTCATTTATTAACTTATCAATGTATGCTATACATTCACTTTATAAGTGACATAAGCTATAAATCACACATGACTAAACAATCAAACATCGATTAACTACGCTAATCTAAACGGCATCTGTCTCTTTGTGTATTCTTCACATTAATATTTAATAGTAGTACTTAAATAATCACAACCGCACATATTAATTTGAAGAACACAGAGAGAGAAAAATGTAACATAATGCTTCATTAAATTTCAGACTTTTAAACTATTTGTGAGAGAATTTTTTTGTTTTTTCAGAAAGGAAGATTATGTAAAAGTTACCTTTAAGAACAATTTCATAGACGAATGTGATTGTGATTGTTTTAGAATTCATACTTTCTGGCAGCGAAGAGGGTGTTAGTTGTTGCATCAAACATCTGAAAAAGAAAATATATTATGACACTGGACTAATTTAATGAGAAAACGGGAAAGCTGATACATATGTAGTCAAAATACCTCAGTAAGTTCTGTCTTAGGCTTTTGATCATATCATCTTCAACATTTCAGGTCTCGCCCCTACAACCGTACATAAACCAATTTTTATTTATTTCTTAAAACTCTAAAACATTGAATAAATAGAAAGGAAAAGTTGCTAGAATACTCACTGTATCAGCGATTTTGGATCAGAGTTTTACAGCCTTGGAAGAAGAGACTCATATTTTGTTTTGGATCGATTGAGAGATTTTTTTTCTGTTTGAGTGTAGAATCTTATATATATGGGTATAAGAAGATAGAGATCGTGGGATAAAAAGTAGGATCATGGGCGACGAAAAATTATCGTGGATCATGGGTGATATAGGTTTTCTGTTTTATTTTTATTTCGCTGTTAGCATTATCTAGTTTTAGTTGATTTCATTAATCTTTTAAAATGTTTCTAAAATCCATGTGGCAGATGTTTATTGGCCAGGTGACTTGTGAATTATAGGATATAGGATTATTAATATTGGGGTGCCTCTTTCAAATTCAAAATCTTAATTACATAAACATGGCGCAAGACCAAAGATATATCAAATGGTCAAGGGTTTAAAAATGGAATTTTTAAAAAATGTAATTTTTTTGCAGATTATTAACGCAAAGTCTAATGGAGGTTTCAGTGTACTATATGAATATTCATCCATTTTGATCTCGTGTAGTTCGGGGAGCGCATGTTCATCCGATATTTTATACACGCAAAATACCCCATCATGGATCCGTGTATCGCGGGCAAAGATGCATCATGGAATCATTGTTTACGGAAACTATTCATCATGATTGTAAATAGGCTGCAAGTAATTAATCATCATAACATGATTGGAGGAAATATTTCTAATAATGATGTAAACTAAGAAAAGAAATGGAAAACTATCTACCATAAAGACGGTTTTCGATACAATTGCTTGGCGGAGCTATAGATTGTGATAAAAGGCCCAAAACGAGAAAAAGATGAAAAAATAAAAATGTAAGGGATTTGTGAGTTTTAATTTAGGGGTGTTATTGGATGAGTGATTTCTAAATCTATATGGAATTGTAAATTCTAGAAATCAAAATACATGAATTTTGAAATAACATGTTTTATCCTTGGATTTGAATCCTTCTATTTTACACTTTCAAATCCATACAAATCCATTTAAAACATAATGTGGATTTTGAAATCCAAAAACAAATCATTAAATGAATAACATGGGATTTTAACAAGTATTTGTAAATCATAGAACCAATAACACATCATTTTGATAAGTATTTTAAAATCAATGATTGAATAACACATGATTTTTGTATGGATTTCCAAATCCATTAAAATCATAGAACCAATAACCCCCTCTTAAAGAGTCTTGATTTTTTTTAAAATGATCTTAAAATGTAGGCAGGAATGAAATGAAGAACACACAAAAATCAAATTTAGTATTGAGAATAAAACAAGAGTACACACAACATCAATTTTGCACTTAGGGGCAAGTAGAGATAAACTTTTCCCTTGATATTTTATTTGGAAACAAAAAAAAAACTTGTACATCAAGTCATCAACGTAAACACACATTAAAACCAACGAAACACCGGTCACTCTTCTTTTGTTCTTTGGTAGCAATGGCAGTGTTTGTCACTTCCCTCAACAACCCCTTTACATACTTTTTGACCATTGTATGTGCGTCTGCAACATATAGAGCAATCAACATTCGTACCAAGGAATGGGGCTGGGCCGCACTCCTCTAGGAACGTGAAGCATCCAGGTGCCGCAGCATCGCTCTTCAGGATATCTGCATGGTAACATATTAACATGATCGTCATCACAATTCACAAGCTAATTAACAAAAAAACTGTGAAGCATAGTAGAGACTAGAGAACATCCAAAATTATTACCAGTGGTAGCCATGAAAAAGACAAACAAGAGAACGGTGAAGCTGACTGAGTTGATGTTCTTTGCCATATCTTTTGGTTTTCCTTTGCTTTCTTCTCTTAAACGCAATTTATTCTTTAAAAAAAAAAAAGACTTTAACGTTGGTGAGACATTTCATATGTGTGCTGATCTATTTATAGTTAAAATTTGTAACTTTTGTTATAATTGTTTAGTCCATCCTCTTACCTTTCAGATTTTCCCAAGTTCATATGTCGTCATAATTATACATTGCTGTCAATCTCAAATAAATTTCTTATGTCTGTCCATAATTATAAGAAAAGATAAAAAGAAAAAAATTATGCACTTGACTTAGATAATTAACCAAAAAGAAGCTCCTAGTTGACTTCTTCGGTCGTTGTAACCACGATTATATACATAAAAGCACACTAAGTAAGAAAAAAAAAATGCTCTCAAGAATTTTTCAAACAAAAAAGTCATAGTTACGGGAAGCTACCAAAATCAATCCGAACAATTTACTGAATATTTCTTTTATATCCAAACAATAGTACTATGCATTTATGAACCTTAACCAACAAAAAAAAAAAAAATTACACACTTGAATCATATGAATTAAACTCAAATCATACCCAAATCATTTTAGTTTGATTTAAATGCCCAAAACGACGTAGTTGTGCCTTCTAATCTTACATGTGTTTGCCACAGTGTCGTTTGACTCAATATCATTAGATGGCTAACAAAAATCGTGCAAGTAATTGTAGAAATCATGCTAATAGTCATATGGTTCATGTGTCTATTTTGAAAATTTTGTTGGTATTGGTTTATAAATGCATGGTACCATCATTTGCGTATGAAAAGACATTCCGCAAATTGTTTTGGTTTTTTTTGAATGTGTGATTGTTGTATAAGACAATTAGGGATGAAGTCCCCAGACTGTCTAGTTAAACCCTAAAACATTGGGTAGGCTTAAATATCTATACTATTAAAAGGGAAGCATTTTTAATAAGTAGACATAGATTAAGAGATTATTACATGAAATGCCACTGAAAACAGAATAAGGATATATATAAATCATGTATCCAAACAGATTGATATTTAATAGGAGCCAAACAGATTGATATTAGTGGTATTCGCAGAACCAAAATTAAAAGATATAACCCTAAAAACTCGGGTACAATTAAGATGGGTTCTAAATCGGTTTCCAAACAGATCACAGTCTAATAATAACAATTACCTAATATTTATGAAAATTAAACTTATTACCATAAAAATAGGACACTTAAATTCGGAATTATATATATGTAAACATATTTAACCTGGTAATATATTTATATATATTTCTGGAAACAACAATTTATTATATAAGGAATTGAATTGGTAAAACCTAATTTGATATTATAAATGACGTGGTTAATTAAAGAAAGTAAATATTGAATTATCAAAAATGGAAATAGATAACATTAGATTTTCAAATTTCTTTAAAAACTTAACAATATTTTTTATGAAAATAAAACAATAATTAATAATAAGAAAAAAAATGTAACAACTAAAAAAGGAGTATGCTCTTTTATATTGTTTTCAAACTGATTAATAAGAGGAAAATATTTAAATTATAGGTAATATATATATATATATATATCCAAAAATTATTATTTTAAAACTTATGAAAGTTTTTTAATGTTCTTAAATAACAGAGCTACTAAATTTAAATTTTGTCTAAAATCTATTTTTGCAAAAGTATTATATTTAATTAAAATAAATAATGATTAATAGTATAAATTAAAATCTATAATAAAATTTCATCGATTATGGTGTGAATTAATTGAAGATAATTGAAGTAATTAATTATTTTGAGTTATGAAACAAATATTCAAACAAAATATAGGCGATATGATGGCGAATTTTGTGGAAACTATCAACAAACAATTAGGAAAATTAAGCAATATATTTGGCAAACAATATCTTAATAATAAATGAAAAATCATAAACAGATATTGAACTTTTTCTATACCATTTTCTTATATATAACAAAATTTTTTGTTTAAGCCTACAATATATTTTTTCGTTTTTCAATTTTAATAGCACATAATTTTTTTGTTCTTTTTGCTAATTGAAGATCTAATTTGAGATTTATATTCTTGATTTCAGTGTTCGAATAGAACATAGAAATAGTTGTTTCTCCACCTTGTGTGTCACTGTTTCTTCAAACCAATGGTACTATGTGGATTTTATATTATGTTAAAGTTTGATCTTTATTTTTCATGACACACCCTTTGATTGAAAAAGCTTAAATATCGAGTTCTTATTAAATACTAATCAGGATATGGATAAGAGAAGGAAGAACAGTTGATAGAACATAGATCCTTAAATCGAGTAATCCAGCTAGATGGTATGAAGCATGACTACCTCATTATGGCTTTTTTATTTTGTTTAAAGGTTAGATTTTCAAATTTGTTTTAAAATTTAATCATATTTTTTTATGAAAATGAAACAATAATTAATAATAAGAAAATGACTAATGAAACAACTATAAAAGGAATATGCTCTTTTATATTGATTTCAAACTGATTAAAAAGAATATATATAAATTATAGGTAATATATATATCCGAAAATTATTGTTTTAAAACTTATGAAAATATTTTAATGTTCTTAAATAAAAGAGCTACTAAATTCTAATTTTGTCTAAAATCTATTTTTATAAAAAATATTATATTTAGTTAAAATACATAACAAATAATAGTATAATTTCAAATTTATAATAAAATTTCATCAATTATGGTTTGAATTAATTGTACTAAAGGTTATTTTTAATGTATCATTAATTTGTGTGTTTTGTTTTTGAAGATGGCAAACTTTGGTTTGATATTTTGGACTCGGGAATTAAACACATTAAGAGTTTTATTGTTTGGTATTTAAATTAGCTAATAATTAGGGTGTGTTTATGCAGGGTTTTAGTTAAGGAGAATGTTGGATCACGCAAGAAACAAGTACAAAACCATTTTTTACCAGGGAATAGTACAATTAAGAGAGTTTAGTTGTGACGTGAAGACTTTACTACTTGTGATTGATTTTATTGTGTTTAGACTTTTAAATGGGAAAACATGTAATCGTATTAAAGAGCAAGTGCATCCATCCACACATATTAAACTATTTGAAATAAACTTATTGTATATCAACAATTTCATACCCAATATTTATGAAGATTGTATTTAAGAAGTTTCCATAACCATTTCTATTAACAACAACATAACTATATGTTCAAAACCGTGCCATAGTTAGGAAAAAAGAAACATTCACTTAGGGCATCAAATTTTGGAGAAAATATTAGGAGCATATATTATTTAGACTTTAGTCCTAATAGAGTTATGTTTCTATGAGACTTAATGGGTATGCTAAAATAATGTGTTAATAATATTGATAAATACGAAACAAATAATGGGCTTTGATAGGCTTAATTAAGTAATTAGAAAACAATTACTTCAACAATTAAGGTTTTTAAAAAAATTAATAAATATTTAGGGTAAACAAAGAAATATATATATCTCTTTCTCCTCTTTTCTGGACAGAATTCAGTAAACAAAGTTTTCTTCTTGGCACAACTCTGTATATGTTACAAGAAATCAAATATTACTTATGAAAACAACACCTCACATACGTGCGGGTCCGTATCTAGGCACGTACGTGCATTTTTAAATCTCTTACATATTCCTTATTCGTTGGACTAAAATATACAATATCAAATATTTAAATAAACTTAACATATAATGGGCGTGACGTATTTACTGTCCCAAAATAACATACCACATTTCTCTTACTAAATTTTTAATGTGATTATCTTTGTTAATAACATAAACGAATCCGATCATTCTTTTGTCTAAACCGAATTAAAAACAAATCAAAATTGGTAGAATATGGATATTGAATGTGTCTAACATTTCAAAAAAAAGATACATTTACAAACATAACTTCATATATATGCAGAGCCGGCCCATAGGTCAAACCAATGAAGCATCAGCTTGCGGCCGTTTATATTATATACAAAATTCGGCCCTATTTTTCCAAATGTTTCTTTAGTTTAGTGGCGTTAGGAGTGTTAGTGAAGTCTCACTCTTCACGAGTTCGAATCGCCAGTAGCTCAATAGTCAGCCCATTTTTTTAATTTGATTGTGGCCCGCAAAAAGTTAGCGACGGCTCTGTATATATGTAATATATTATAAAGCAAACATAGTTTTGAAATCAACCCCGCACGTATGTGCGGGTCCGAATCTAGTATACAGTAAAACTTCTACATATTATTATTTGATAAAATAATAATCATCATAAATAATAATTTTTTCTAGTCTCAAGTTAGACAAATATAATTTCAGACACAATTAAATAATATAATAAATTAATAAATATACCTATATAAAGTAATAAATTTTTATGGTTCTAACATTATTAATTTGTAAAGGTTTTAATGTACGTCCAAAAATTGAGTCTTTAGAGCTACGCATGGTTAGGTTAAACGGTTTTTGGGGCTTAAGTAGCCATGGGCATTCAGACATCGGATTGGTTTCGGGTCGGGTAATTTGGATTTCGGATAATTTGGATATTGATTCTAATATCCATACGGATTATTAGGCATAATTGTTCGGATGTCGGGTCAGTTTCGGATCGGGTTATTCGGATTTCGGATAATTTGGATATTGATTCTAATATCCATACGGATAATTTATAAACTTCGGATCGGATTTCGGTTCGGATTTTTCATGTTTCTGATATTTTAGACCCGATTATTATTTGCAACAACATCTAAAAATGTTGTTTGAAAGTTTTAGTAAAGCAATAACATCTTAAAGCAATAACATCCGAGACTTAGGAAAAAAAAAGCAATAACATCTTAAAGAATTCATAACATCTTAAATTGAAACCATGTGAATGTCGATAACAGCTTAAAATTTTGAAAACCAAGCCTATAAGGCAATAACATCCTAAAAAAGTAAATCACCATCGTAAATTTGAAAACCAAAGTAGAGCACCATCCTAAAGAACAAAGATAAATAGAAAGATAAGAGATGATCTTGCAATAACAACCTCCAATGCAAGCCACCAACAACGACCTCCTCAAGCTTCTTCTTAGTCCCATACTTCAACTTCTTCATGCTCCTAATACAACAAAGTAACAAATTCTTAGTTAAAAACCAGTGTAAGCATCAGCTTTTCATTTCACTTCATGTCCTTAATATAAATCAAACATCAAATTTTAAACATTTACCTTACATCCGAGTGATGTGTTTATGCAAGCTTCTAGTTTAAGTCTTGACATTCAAACTCTGAAAAGATAGAAAAATAGTAATTGATAAGTGTCGGTTATTAAAACTAGTTACTACTAAGAAGTAAGAATCAAGTAAATAGATTTGGGCATACCTTTTTCAAGTTTATCAAGCAGTTCAATGTCAGCAAGCAATTGTGTATTTGAAACAATTGCTTTCTCACCAAAGTGATTCTCGTTCTTCATCATTGCTGCATGCATATCAAAGCTTCCACCATATAATGCGTTAAGCAGCTTCTGTGTGGCTCTATGACCCTCCCACTAGTACTAAATGCACTTTAAGATGCAACTGATGAAACCTGCATTGCAAGAACTTCCCTAGCTATCTCTGATAAAACTGGATACCTACCACTATTAAGCCTCCACCAAGACAATACATCCCACTCTGATCCAACAATAGTTCTAGGATTTTCCACTTTTTCATTCAAATAGACATCCAACTCATCCCTACCATCGTCAACCCCAATCTCATCAACCAACTCCTTATAAGCAAAGTCCATTCTCTCATAACCCATACTATCAGACATTAAATCAGTAGACTCACCTTGGCTAGTAGAAGTCGATGTCTGAGTGGACTGTGATGACTGACCACTTGATACTTTCTGAAACCGACTGCTATACTCCTTAAACAGAGATGTCAAAAAAGTGGTGATCCTATCACTCATCTCCTTAGAATCGGATGTATCTTTCCCATAAAGCTTGTCAAAGCACATCTTAGCAAATTGCATTTTTTTCAGTGGATCAAACACACTTGCAACAATCAGGAAAACATTGATATTTCTCATTCCATCCCAGTACTTATCAAACTTCAATAACATAACATCCACCTTTGATTTCAAGTCACTATCAATACTATTGCTTAGTGTCATCAAATTCCTCTCTATAGTCACTATCTCTCCATAACACTTATAAGAAGCAACTGAAGTTGAAGCAGACACAACCAAAGTAGAATTGTAGAATATACTTAGAAATCTCACTAACCTTTCTACGGCATTCCAATCAGCTCTTGTAGGTGGCCCAATCTTTTTTTCCCATTCTCAACCTCATTAAAGTAGTCATTGTACATCTTGTCTTCTGCTTCCATTCTATCGAATGCCAATCTAAAATCAATAGCTCTTGACAACATTAAGTAAGTAGAATTCCACCTTGTTTTGATGTCCAACGGTAGACTCCCTCTAGTCATCTTCCCTGAGACAACTTTTTGCTCAAATGAATCACATCTTGAAGTAGAAGACCTCACCTACTGAACTACATTTCGTATGGCTGCCACATTCTCACTCAATTCATGCAACCCGTCCCTAACAATCAAATTGAGTATGTGCGCACAACACCTCATATGCATACACTCTCCATTTAAAACAAATGCTTCACTGTTCCTTAAGCTGAATGCCTCCTGAAATTTTTTCAAAGCAGAGGTATTTGCAGTTGCATTGTCAACTGTCACAGTTAAAAGCTTCTCTATGCCCCACTCAGCCAAACAGTCAAGCAGAACTCATGATATTGTTGCTCCTTTGTGATCTGTAATATACTTAAACCCAATAATCAGCTTCCTCAAACGCCAAGATACATCAATGAAGTGTGCAGTTATGACCATGTAACTAGCACATGTTGCTTTAGCAACCCAAATGTTAGTTGTCAACGAAACTCTTGGCTTACTAGTAACAATCCAAGTTTTCAGCAATGCTTTCATCTCCACATACATTCTAACAATGTCCTTTGTAGCTGTTCTTCTGGAATGTGGTTTGTAGAGGTTGACTTTGTTGCAGAAATGTTTCCAACCGATGCTTTCAATGAAAGCAAGTGGCAACTCTGACAGCACAATCATCTCATTCGAAGCCTCCCTGAGCACTTCTTCTGTAACTTTTCCACTCTGAAGTTGTCCCTGATTGTTAATCACAGTCTGTGATGGCTTCTGCTTCCATGCTTGAAAATGCTTGCAGCTCTCCATATGAGCCTTCAGGTGAGAAGTTCCTGATTTTAAATCACAACCGTAAGACTTGTGGCAGTAATTGCACTCACATCTCTTATGATTATCATCAAATCTCGTGAAGTGTCCCCAAACAGTAGATCTTATACTCGGTTTTCTTTTTGGCTGGGCTGGTTGTGTAGTAACTCCACCATCTGTCGGACCATCTGTCGGACCATCTGCCAAAACCGAAGCTTCTTTCCTTTTGTTCCCACTCGCAGGTATCAGATTTGGGACATCTCTCTCGTTGTCAATGTTGTCTGGAAATGGTGAGGAATCCATCTAAACAGAACATAATGCAAAGTTAATAAGCTAAAGTTTTGTTTCTATCTAAAGTTATAATTGTAAACTATACACCTTATCCGCATCCTAAACTATAATTCTTATAAACGAGAACAACTTATGGTTAAGATCAAATACATAGCTAAGTTAGCTAATCTAACCATTAGGAGTAAGGAATCAAGCAAATTAAACACAAAATCAGGAAAAAAAATATTCGGATTTCACTATAATTTAATTTGTTTCAAGGAAGAAGAAGAATCCTAGAATATCTAAGGAAGAAGAAGATGATAACTAAGGTTGAAGATGAATCATAGACATACCCGAGATCAATTTCTTGATGCCTCTGATGGAGGAGACTGCGGCGGCGAGATTGGTATTAGGGTTTCCAGCTTGAAAGTTTAGGGTTCTACCTTTATTTATATGTACAGAATCGAGAGAGATAAGGCAATTGGAAGATCGTGTATCAAACTGAATCGCGAGAGATAAGGGAAATGGAAGGAGCATCGCGAGAGATAAGGGAAATGGAAGGAGCATCGCGACAGATAAGGGAAGTTGTAGGTGGTGTATCACAGGGAGGATCAAGAGAGATAACAGAATTTTCGGATGTGTTCGGGTGTATATCGGATTTCGGTTATTATCTGAACTGATCCGATAACCAATGGATTTAGAAAGCAATAACTGTTCGGTTATTATCTCTGTTTCGGTTTATATCCATATCCGAGTTTTTCGAATCGGAGTCGGATTGGGTAATCGGTTTCGGATATAAGGCCTAGGCTTAAGCCTACCGGGCTCGGTCAGATCCCAAAACCCATTTAAAAGTATTTTGATTTTCTTTTAGATTTAGTTTATGAAATTACATGTTATAATGTCATTCATATATATTTAGTATTTTTAGTATAGTACATGTTTACCTATGATATTCTTTATAATTTAAATACATGTAAAAAATAACAAAATTAAAATCTATATATAAATAATATGATTATTTATATATAGAACTTGATGACGAGAAACGATTTAAATGGTAATGAAGCAAAGGAAGATTTAGAATGCTCTGAATTGAATTGAAGTGGATTCAAATTTTAGCTCTAAAACATGATTTAGTTATATTTTGATTTTTGTTTTTTTTGGAACAAGCTTTAACAATTTATTTGGATTTATTTGTTTTTAAAACTTTTGCTTGTAAAGTAAATTGCCTTTAATGAATACTAGTGGTTTCATTGAGTCATTTTATACATAGATTCAATATTTCCAGGAGATTTTATACTATGTGTGTTCCAGGAAAAGAAGCCTGAAAAATATCGGAAAAAAGCTTATTAGGAATAGGATTAGGACCGGATTTAAATTATACTAAGAATTTGTCACGCTCAAAACGACAGAATGATTAAATGAAAATTACCAAAACCCTTAATATGAATTATTACTAGGAGTTTGTCATCAAGCTTCAAATCTGCGTACGTAGCCGAAAGGTTCTTATCACAATTCAGATATAGATCTTTAGCTTGTCATTTCGCCATCTCATTGTCAGTGTTGAATTGGCGAGACATGATGGCCTTCAAACTTCCATTTCCGCACTCATTATCTCATGCAGACTCCATAATTTCAAACATTTTATTCGGAACTAAATACTCTACTTTCTTTTCATTATGAATAGTGTTTGATAATAAAGAGATCACATTTTTAAATTTTAAAGTGTTACTTAGTAATACTTTAATTTTTAAAAAAGTTTCATTAATACTATAAAGGGCAATTGACAAAAATAGCACCATTTCAAGTTTTTCTTCCACAATTAGCACATGTTTTCAAATGTTCCAAAACTAGCACAAAATTATATCTTATTAAAAAATATTAATAAAACTAAAACAATATCGAAGTCTAGATCGTGACATTGTAACCACCGCCTGTTCTCTCTCACTCTTCCTTTTCTCTGATTCTAAACCTAACCGATGATGATGTTCCACCGATGAATCCAATCGGATTTGAATCAAAGGTGATTCATGAAGTTGAAGTCAGTAATTGAGACACCGCAGAGGAGCCCAAACATTGATAATATTCAATTTGGATGAATTTAATTCCTGTAAAAGTTGCATAATCGATGGGAGAGGAGAAGAGGAAGTTTGGTTTTTGGGTGCTAGGTCTTTTCCTTTCTATTGTCTGTTTCATTCTTCTATTTATCACCCTCCATTGCCACAATCCTCTACACTTTTGTTTGATGTGAGTCTTGGTTTTAGAGCTTTCTCTAGTGGTAGTTCTGATATAATCTTTAGATTCAACTGTTCTTGAATTTGTGAAGACCGTGATTAAGTAGATGTTAATTGAGGTTCTGGTTTGATTCAATTGTTTATGCCTTTAGAATTTGCTTTATGTTGTTAAATCCGTGAAGAACTTGATTAAGTGGATGAATGTGTATATGTGAATTTGCTCTGTAGTCTTAATCTGTGAAGAGGTTGATTAAGTGGATGAGTATGTATTGTGTAGATGTGATATTGGGTTACAGTTTTAAGTTGTTTCTGCTTTGTTGGATTTACTTCTTGATTTTTAATCCGTGATGAACTTGGTCAAGTAAATGAGTGTTGAGATCTTAATTTTGAGTTCTTGTTTTGATTCAGTTGTTTCTGATTGTTAAATCGAAGATGTCGACTGAATCATCAAGGGAAGAGAATGTTTACTAGCTGCAATTGCTTGCTTGAGGACTTGTGTTGCTCCCTGTGCTATGATGCTTACTTGGTACTGGAAAATTCCATCCTTTCTTATTATATTATCTCTTTTTTTTTTGTATCCTAATCTTATGTTTTTTTTAGATTCTTGATCTCTTTGTTATTATCTTATGCTTTTTTTCTGGGATGGTCTTGCACATACTGTTGTTTGTTAATATGTTCTGCTCTTTTTTAGTTTTCACGTATGCTCTAAGATATATAGGTTCTTACTTCCATCTTATGAAAATTCAGGAAGGATCCAACGAAATTCAAGAAAGTTTCCTTGAACTTCAGGATGACCTTCATAAAAAGTTTAGGAAGAATTGGAGCTGCAATAACACTCAGAATCAAAGACGAACGGTGCTCATACAAGATTGAAGGCTTCAGTTGCCATATGAGATTGAAGTATTTACAGTTTGATTCTTTGTATTCACATGGTCTTTGTTTTAGCATTAGAATTTTGGTTATGAAAGATAGTTTGGATGGTTTTCACCACAAGATTTGTTTAAAACATATTCAGGAAGGTTTTGTATTAATTATCTTGATATTTTGGTAGATAACTATGTTTTCACCAGTAAACATATAAGAAGGATTTGAATGTAACATTCAAGAAGGATTCTCATATATTTATGAATGATTTCTTGAATTTCAGGAAGACCGTCATGAAAATTAAAAAAGAGCATTAGGAAGGAGTCATTGATGTTTAGGAAGAACTCTTTGAAATTTAGGAAGAAGTCATTGACGTTTAGGAAGATCTTCCTAAAACATCATGTTGGATATTTCTATTTGCTACTTTTATTGTAAAACACCAATATGGTCACATAATCAAATCAACATACATCACTAATGAAGTAATATGTGATACAATAAAGCAAAACACATATAAAGAGATTTAGAAACACATTTTTTAAAAAATTAGGAAGGATTTCATAGTTTTTAAGAAGGTGTTCTTGAATTTTAGGAAGGTCTTCTTGAATTTCAAAATTTATTTATTTTGATATAGGAAGAATTTTATAATGTTTAGGAAGGATTACATAATATTTAGAAATGCGTTCTTGAATTTTAGGAAGCTATTCCTAAATATACCAAAATCTCAAAACGATGATAACTAGAACGAGAAGATCCTCCACCACCACCACCATACTTTGCCTCATCAAAAATACTAAGTCACTCTGTAACCGACAAACTACAAGCTAAAGAAGCTGAATACATAAAAATTGACAACAACAACAAACTTTCTTACTCATTACTAACTATTTTGTTCTTAATGACATTATAACAAACACTTGGTATGCAATAACTGTGGTGTTGATATCTGCTATGTAGGTGGCCATCGCTGAGTCTATTTTCTTGGCCGTAGCGGTGGGAATTCACGGGACTGAAACGATGGTGGCAGTGGATGTGTTGTATTCAAAATTGGTTTGAGTCAATACTGAAACAAAATCGGGCTCATTGTATTCATCAACACCACAATCAAATCGAAATCTATCGGTTCTTCCCTCCAAATCTAGCTTTCGTTGTGAAACCCAAGCTCCAAACACATGTTCTTTCCTCAAAACAGAGTTTGTGGATTCGTCGGAAGCTTTTTTTTATTGAATCTCCGACAGATTCTTTGTTAATCACAAATACAATTGGAGAAGGAGATGAAGAAGATGAAGAAAAAGAAGAAGATGATGTGAGATAGAAAGCTTCACCGAAACTATAATCGATAAACTCTATGATTATAATTTTTTTCTCCTTCTGTCATTAATTAATTTAATAATTAATTTTAGAGAAATGCTACTTTTGGAAAATTTAAGTCTATATGCTAACTTTGGAAGAAAAACATATAATGGTGCTATTCTAGGGTATTTCTATACTATAAAACATCATAGTAATTTTACTAACACTTTAAAAATTTTAAGTTAGTTTTCTTTTAACCACCGAAAAAGTCATAAACGTAATATTTTTGCAAAATAGTTAAATTATGTTGGTTTTGTTTAAAATATATTTAATTATTGTTTTTTATAAACAGGAAAAAAAAACTTCATCTTTTTTGACCACTAATAGTCCAACTACAGATTTCCAGACATTTTATTCAAATCTCTATTGAAAAGTTATTCTTGTGTTGTATAATACTTCTACAAATATATGAAACATTTCTCTGTAATGATAACTTAGTCGGAAAAAGCTAAAATGTGTTATTATATGACTAGAATTTAATATATGGTACACCACGAGAATATTAATTATGTTTGGTTATAAAGTTAGTAAAGAATTAGTTATAAAGATTGTTTGGATACATGTATATATAATAAACTAGAGTAGGATCCGCCCGATGTGTGGGTTTAGACTTTTTAAAATAAAATTAAATTTAACAAATAATATAAAGTAATTATTTTTAGTAAGTAAAAACTATTCATAAAAATAAATAGATACACCGATGTGTCCAATGTGATATTTGGTGTAAAAGGTGTGACTCTGCGGTTGAGACTATTAGTCATGTTTTCTTTGAATGCCTTTGCTCGTGTGAAGTTTGGGACTTATCTCGGACTCTGGTCTCGTCAGAGGGTTTTCCATATGAGTTGGTGTACTTGAATTTTGATTTTGTTTTTTGGAGGGGTGCCTCTCAACAGGGTGATCCTGATCAACTTTTTCAATTACCCTGAATTTTATCGGCAAACTGGAAGGCCAAAAATAAAATAAAATTTCAAGATTTAGAGATCGAGACGAATGATATAATTGCTCAGGCTTTGGGCGATAAGTTAGCCTGGGAAGGGGCGCTCTCTTTTACGGCGGTCATGTCAGCTCCATCTCTGTCTTCGGATGTCCATGTTTCTTCACCTCATTATCAGATTGATGGTTCTTGGAAAGCAACTAATGTGCATTCAGGATTGGGCTGGTGGTGTTGTGTTGGTGAGAAGCGAACCTTGTTGTTGAGGGCCAAGTGTCTTAGACGGAGCCCCACCCCCCTGTACCCCTGCATTCGGAGTTAGAAGCATTGTTGTGGGCCATGGAGCGGATATGTGTTGTAGGGATCGCTTGTCAATATTTCAAGACTGATTGTGCTGAATTACTCACTATGGTGCATTCCCCTGAAGATTGGTCATTATTCTCCAACCTGCTCGATGAGTTTAACTCGCTGGAGTCTTTCCCACTATTCTCCATCTCTTGGATCCCGTGTGGGTCAAATACGAAAGCAGATTTTCTTGTCCATGCTTCGCATTCTCTTATCTCTGAAGTTTGTTTTGTAAACCACTTCCCTCTGGCTTGGGCAACTAACCGAAAAAAAAGAAGTAAATAGATACATTTTTAGTTAAAGAAAATAGTTGTAGATGAGTTCAAAGTTATTAAAATAAACTTAAATTTAACAAAGAATATATATTTAATTCTTTTCGTAAATACAAACAATGTATAAAAGTAAAGAGATAAACTTTTAGTTATAAAAAGTAGTTGTTTTTTTTTTTGCTATAATACACTAATGTATATCCATTTACAAATCTACTATCTACATTACCACTAAAAGTGTATTTGTACACACAACTATATTTTTCTGTTAAAATACACTCTTTAGTCTTTACTACTACCAAGAAATTGTCTTTATGAACACATTAAATAATCTATATATGTCTCTTCATTTGAATATTTTTATAGTTACAAAAACGCATATGTATCTTATATATTACAATAGCAGTCTTTTTGAATAAATTATTTGAAAAAAATATGAGATGATTTATTTATTATTATTATTATTTTTACTTCAACAAGCTTTTTTTTTATGTAAAAGTAAATATTTATGTTTTTTTAGAAACAGTCATTAATTGTATAATTTTCACAATATTTTTTTATCTTATATAAAAAGTAATCCTTTTTCTTGTAAATTAGCAACTTAAAATTAAAATAAGTTAACAATATTATAATTTCGAATTTTATGAATTATATATATATAATTTCCTTATAATGGTCATTTCTAAATTTTACAATTTTTTTATAGTTACCTTTTAATATTTTTAAAACTGTTAAAAACAAAACTTTTGTTTTATATTTGGAAGTTTACAAATTTTTTTTTAAAAAAATATTTTAAATAAAATTATGTTTTTTTTTCTCTATTTTACTTTTATATAAAATATTTTTACGGTAGGTTTTGAATTTTTACATTTTTATTTTTAAAAATTTTTAATAAATTTAGAATTGACATATGTTAACATATGAATGATACAATTGACACATGTCAAGATCTTATTAATGAGTAACTTTGACATCAAGGTTTATATAATAAGATAGTACAAATTTTATTAATACTTTTAGTAAGTTTAATTTTTTTTGTCTTGAATGTGATGGTATTTTGTGTAACATCTTTACTAAACAAAAGTTATTTTAAAAAATGTAATTCAAAAATATTAATATAGATTAGTCAATATATATAATCGTGGTTACAACTAGGAGCTTCCATTTGGTTAATTATATTTATGTAAGTCAAGTGCATTATTTCTTTTTCTTACAAGGACAGACAGGGAACAAAGAAATGTAAATATGTAATTGAGATTGACAGCAATTAATATGCACAATTGTGACGACATTATGAACTTGGGATAAACAATTATAAAAAAGTTACAAATTTAACTATAAATAGTTCATCACACATATGGAATGTCTCACCAACATTAAAGTCTTTTTTTTTTAAAGAATAAATTGCGTTTAAGAGAAAGCAAAGCAAAACCAAAAGATATGGCAAAGAACATCAACTCAGTCAGCTTCACCGTTCTCTTATTTGTCTTTTTCATGGCTACCACTGGTAATAATTTTGGATGTTCTCTACTATGCTTCACAGTTTTTTTGTCAATTATCTTGTGATGATCATGTTAATATGTCAACATGCAGAAATCCTGAAGAGCGATGCTGCAGCACCTGGATGCTTCACGTTCCTAGAGGAGTGCGGCCCAGCCCCATTCCTTGGTACGAATGTTGATTGCTCTATATGTTGCAGACGCACATACAATGGTCAAAAAGTATGTAAAGGGGTTGTTGAGGGAAGCGACAAACACTGCCATTGCTACCAAAGAACAAAAGAAGAGTGACCTGTGTTTCGTTGGTTTTAATGAGTGTTTACATTGATGTACAAGTTTCTTTCGTTTCCAAATAAAACATCAATGGAAAAGTTTGTCACTACTTGTCCCTAAATGCAAAATAGATGTTGTGTGTAGTCTTGTTTTATTCTCAATACTAAATTTGTTTTTGTTTCAAGAAATTCTATTATATTAATCTGGTATAAAACTGGATCAGTTTCAAAAAATTCTAGATTCTTAAGTTAAAACTCACAAATCCGTAACATGTTATCAATTAAGGTTTTATTTCATTTTTTTTCCTCTCTCTTTTTGGGCCTTTGAAACAATCTTGGTCCGCCAAGCAATTGCATCAAAAACCATCTTTTATGGTAATTAAATCTAGTGATCAAAGGGATTCCACAATCAGATTGTTTTGATACATAATTCCTATATCAGAACTCAGAAGTCGCGTAACTATATCAAACCATGTACGCGGGTATAAAGTCTGCCAAGCGTATAGACGCCTAGAACAATTTCTTAAACACTTTTAGGACAATAACAAATCTGAAAGTAATGGTACAATTTAAGATCGGAGAGTGTGGATGCACGTAACGTAAGGAATAATAAAAAAAAAATGACCGCAAGTACAAGACTTACCAGCGACACTTGGGCCAATCCTGTCGAGACGTATTTATGTATTCGAGCAAAACCAAAACCCTAACTTGATAAATCGAGACCGAATCTCACTAATTTAATTTGCTCGATGGCGTTGGCGGAACTGAGAGGTCGGCTAAGCCGGTCATTTGAAGAGATGCGTGAAACAAGCAAGATGGATGAGACGATGCTTAATAGTTGCTTGAACGATATCACATGCATGCACTCTGCTTGACGCAAATTTTCCTAGAGTGGCTGTGACTGTGGTGGAGAGAAAATGCCAGGAAATTATCAATCTCCCTGCCGCGTCCAACAAAGGCAAACAAATCTACGAGGTGATGAAGATTGATTCTTTTGTTATTAATATGTGCTCATCCGTAAGGGTTTGATTTCTTGATTTAACTAACTTATCATAACCACCGCTTCAGATTATCTTAACTGAGCTCGTTAGTAAGCTTGATCCGGGAAAATCTGCACTCTTTCTGGTAAAGCGTGAATCTAGCATAGTCATGTTCATCGGATTACGAGGTTCTGTGTTTTTTTTTTTTTTAGTTTTTGAGACTTTGAGTAAACGTAACGTATTATAATATGGTGTTATTGATTTGGGTGTAGGTGTTGGAAAGACCAAAACGTGTGCCAAGTATGCTCGTTACCACAGAAAGAAGGGATTCAGGCCAGCTTTAGTCTGTGCTGATACTTTCAGCACCAATGCTTTTGTCCGGCTCAACAAGGCTGCCAAAGATGAGGTTCCAGTTTACGGAAGGTACCACATAACAGAACAATCAAATTCTCTCTTTATCTATACTAGTATTTTTGCAGCAGTATTTGCTCAAAAATACTTTTTGGAAAGTTTTTAAATTTAATGTACTGACTTTAATATTAGTTACCAAAATTTTAAAATTAATTATAGGTAAGATTTAAAAAATAAGGAAATATTTCTACCTCATTCAAACATAAATATATGATTTCTTTTCATTTTTTTTTGAATTTATATTTAAATTATCTTGAATTATTTTATAATATATTTAGTTAATAAAAATTATAAATTCTTCCTGCTGTAATACAAAATTTTAAAAACCAACATATATTGCTCAATAGATGAATAAAAAATACGGGTACAATATCCCACATCGTCTAAAAAAATTGGGCAATGGTTTAGAGTCATACTATAAAAGAGACCAAAATGATTCTGAATACAAATGAGTAGAAACCTTGATTTATCAGGTATTCAAACTTTAAAAACTTTTATTTGGTTTATTCCGGTTCTTTATTTTAAAGATTTTTAAAAGGTGTGAAGTGACCTTAGTGCAGTGGCCAAAGATAAGTCCTTAATGCACAAGGTACCATCACACCAGGGATCGAGTCCCGCTCCCTACGAATGTAGGGATTAGGCTAATGGACCGACCTGTTGTGGCTCAATGATTGACAAAAAAAAAATATTTTTAAAAGGTTAAATATGAAAAATATTTAAAACTTTTAAAAATTTAAATATGATAAATATTATACCATAAATACACAATAAATATTAAAAATTAAGATGATATAGTGTGAGTTAAAATATCTCGGGACGGGGTTATATAGCGGGACGGGTTTTTATCGATATTTATACAAATTAAAAAATATCATTAATTCGATGTTACACGGGTAAAACATCATTTCATTATTTTGTTAACACTCTTATATAAAAGAATAGACATATCTAATTAAATTGATTAAATAAATATTATGTAAAAAAATAAATTATATGATGGTATTATATGGTTTATTTAACAATTATTATATAATTATAACATATTTAACTAACAAATACAACTTATAATTTAAATATTTTAATTATAAATAATTTTGCCTGCGGTGTACCGCGGGTCCTAATCTAGTTTATTTAGTATTTCTGATCGAGATCTAATTTGGTTGCTTGGTTTATTTTAAGTTACACGGCAGATCCTGCTGAACTTGCTGCTAAAGGAATTGCAAAGTTCAAGAACGACAAGCGTGACCTTATAATTGTAAACACCAGTCACTGGCATCAACAGTATTCCACATTGTTTGAAGAGACCTATTATCCCAATCAATGGTCTGTTTTGTTCTTCTATTTTTTATTTAGTTTTGTCGAAGAGATGGTTAGACCATCATTACTGGTGGTTCCTTCCCCCACAAATTCTCTTATTATAAACTATAGAGAACGTTGCTCAAAGTGCCTGGAAAAGAAACGGTTCTCAACATTTTTCTACACCTGTCGATTTCTTATTAGTTACTAGAAATAGGCTCGCGCATCGCGCGAGATATATTTTATTTTATTTTATTAAATATATTTTTGAAATGTTTTTTTTCTATGACTTTTTAAAAAAAAATGTTTAATATGTGTTCCTTTATTATGAAGGCTTTATATATATGGTTCTTAATGTTTGGACACAAAATAAAATAAATAAAATATATCAAAAAAAATTTTGATTGACGTAATTAAATCCCTCAAAATTTTATTGTTTTGGATTTTATTTTTTGTGATAAATTGGTAGGTTCTTAGAGCATCTTCAACCCCACTCTATTTTAAAGTCAATACTCTGTTATAGAGTAACATTTGCTCTAACCCTACTCAATATCTTACTCTAAATAGAATAAATGGTAGGATTACTCTATATGCAACTTTAATTTTTTACACTTACTCTATTTTAGAGTATACAATAGATTGATACATTGAAAAAACTATGCTCTATTTTAGAGTAAAAAATAGAATATATTTTGGAGATAGTCTTATTACACATAAGGTTTTTGTAGAGACCATATATTAGACATTCGAAACAAAAATTGAGTATTGAAAATAGTTTACAAACATGAAATTATTATCGAAACTCAGTAAACATGAAAATAAATAAATAAAAATTATGTTTTAGTCTTAATCGTAAAGAAAAATAATTAACAAATATTTATCTTTTTGCGAGTGATTTTACAACTTTATATATTCTTTAACTCAATCTTAATATTTGATTTTCTTTTTGACTCCACAATATGTTGCTACGGTTTGATTTTCTTCAGTTAGCCTCCTAACATCTTGTGAATTAGTAACTCTAAATGAATGCTTAAAATGTGTTATACTTCTATGATGATGGGTTATTTCTCTGTCCTTGTCTCTATTCTTATTCATTATGTTGTTTTAATTGTCAAAAAATGAACTCTCCAACATGTCAATTATGTGTTATACTTCTATGATCATGGAAGGGAAGACAAAATCAGAAAAATTGATATCAACAATACATATATTCCATTTATTTTTCTGACATAACTTCATTTCTAATTTATTTTAACTTACATCTAAATGTTTATTTTAATTAACTATACTTAAACTTATAATATATATATGTTGAATTTTCCATCAGATTTTGATGATTTTAAAATAAGATATGTGAGAAAAAAAATCAGACCGACTCAAATTCATCCAATCAATAAATGAATTATAAAACCTGAATTTTGTACTATACTAATGAGATTATGAATCTAGACAATATGTTTTACAAGGTAACAGAAGAATCACCAATGATTATTTTGAATAATTAATAAGTGTACTCTCGATTTATCATATGCTCAAGTGTTTACTCTCTAATCTTGTAATCACCCTTAATATAAAAAAATTGGAATAATGCATATTAAAATATGGCTCAAGTCATAAAAATTTATGAAATATCTTATACTATATCTCGCATTAAATTTTGAATAAAATTCATGAAAAGAAAAGTGTGTCAAATTTAATGTTTTTTAGATTCGATATATTATCTCTATTTTTTAATCATTTAAAAATCAATACTATAATTACCATTAAATTGTTTTGTAAACTATTGTTTTCTATTATTTCATGGGGTGATTAAGCAATTATGTTATTTTTATTTTCTTTTAGTACATATTTTTTAAAGAGAGTGAAAATGTAACTTATAGAATATTAAATATAATTAATTTTATCTGGATACAATGTGATTTTTTAGATATATTATAACATATAAATATTTTTAAATTATTCTGTCATAAATTAATTTGGCTTCAATTTTTATTTTAAAAGTATTAAAAAATTTTTGTTGTAATTTGTTTGATCAGTAGTTTTATTTTTAGGTTATATGGTATATGCTTCATTATGAAATATATTATATGTTAAAACTAAAGGTTATGTTATGATACCATTATGATATTTTTATTTTCTTTTAATACATACATTTTAAAAATAGTCAAACGGTAACTTATAGAATATTAAATACAATTTAATTTTATTTGAGTTTTGTCTTTAATACAATATATATGATTATTGAATATAAATAAAAAAAAGTATATAAAAGCTATTTAATTTAAGATTAATTAGTGAGAGAGACATGTGTCACAAATATAGAGCGTCAAGTGTCGCATTGGCAGGCAAAGTTGGAAAAAACCTTCTATTTAATTTTATTTGAGTTTTGTCTTTAATGCAATATATATGATTATTAAATACAATGTGATTTTTAAAATATATTATTACATATTCTATATATTTAAATTAGTCTATCATAATTGAACTTGGTTTCAATTTTTACTTTTAAAGTATGAAAACTTCTTTTGTTTTAAATTGTTTGATCAGTAGCTTTTTTTTTAAAAGTTATATGGTATATGCTTTCATTAGAAAATATATTATATGTTAAAACTAAAAAGTTGGAAGAAATATATTTTTGTAACAATGTGAATTTTATTTTTAAAGCAAACTATCCACCATATAAGATATAAATAAAAAAAAGTATATAAAAACTATTTAATTTAAGATTAATTAATGAGAGAGAGATGTGTCACAAATATAGAGCGCCAAGTGTCGCATTGGCAGGCAAAGTTGGAAAAAACCTTCTATTTAATTTTATTTAAGTTTTGTCTTTAATACAATATATATGATTATTGAATACAATTTGATTTTTAAAATATATTAGTACATATTCTATATATTTAAATTAGTCTATCATAATTGAACTTGGTTTCAATTTTTACTTTTAAAGTATGAAAACTTCTTTTGTTTTAAATTGTTTGATCAGTAGCTTTTTTTTTTAAGTTATATGGTATATGCTTTCATTAGAAAATATATTATATGTTAAAACTAAAAAGTTGGAAGAAATATATTTTTGTAACAATGTGAATTTTATTTTTAAAGCAAACTATCCACCATATAAGATATAAATAAAAAAAAGTATATAAAAACTATTTAATTTAAGATTAATTAATGAGAGAGAGATGTGTCACAAATATAGAGCGCCAAGTGTCGCATTGGCAGGCAAAGTTGGAAAAAACCTTCTATTTAATTTTATTTAAGTTTTGTCTTTAATACAATATATATGATTATTGAATACAATGTGATTTTTAAAATATATTAGTACATATTCTATATTTTTAAATTAGTCTATCATAATTGAACTTGGTTTCAATTTTTACTTTAAAAGTATGAAAACTTTTTTTGTTTTAAATTGTTTGATCAGTAGCTTTTTTTAAAAGTTATATGGTATATGCTTTCATTAGAAAATACTAGGTTAGACCCGCGCTATGCCGCAGGATATTTTTTATAACTATTTTTAGATATATTAAATTATTGAAAATATATTTTTTTTTAAAAATTGATTAACAGTAAAAACTATGGTTTATACAATGATAAGACAGAAAATGCATTAATAAATTAAAAATAGAGAAATCTCAAATTTAAGATGACTTATTAATATTTACATTTAAATCAGATAGACTTAAATACTTAAATGTATAAATAGCCTAACTAACCCTAATGTAAGTTCTGTTTTATTTTCTTTACCTTTAGTGGGAGATATATTATTAATATACTTTGAATTTGTAATGTACTTTTTGTAGTTTATACAAATTTAATGACATAATTGTTATACAGTAAAACCTCTATAAATTAATAAGGTCGGGACCATGAAATTTTATTAATTTATAGAGGTTTTAATGTGTCGATAAATTAATAATTATTAATTTATCAAATTAATAAAATATTAATTTATGAAGAGATTTTATTTTATTTTCATAGTTTTGAACATTCTCTATTAGAAATAAGATACTTTGTTATAATTCACACTTTATAGAATTTTCTAAATTTATAATTTTGGCTATCATAATATGATGAATGTCAATAGTTTATTAGATCATACAGGTGAAAATAATAAATGTTTAGAAGTTTAGAGTTTAGAAGAAATTATTTTTCATATCCTTCGTGATAAAGTCCAAGAAGATATTACTCTATTTTTAGAACCAATTACACATAAAGAATTTACTATTGCGTCTAGTTAGCGCCACAATTTTGGGATGCAATTTAAGAAAATAATACAAAAAGTTTTTGATGCAATTAGAAAGATTATAGATGAGTTCTAATAAAAATACAAATTCAAAAATAGGCAAAAAAGTATTTCATAAAATTTTATTAGATATATATATATATATATATGTACTTAGTTTACATCATTATTAATTTTTTATATTTATGGGACCATATTTTAAAATAGGATTTTTTAAAAAAGTATTATCTTATTATTTTATCGAATTGTGTCATATTTTGCACCGGCCCAACTTGAGACCAGAAAAAATTATTAATTTATAGCGAATATTAATTTAAAGAGTATTGATTTATAGAGGTTCTACGGTATAGTGTTTTTCTATGGTTAAAAATTATTATGAAGCATAATTTATTACATTGGTTTAGCATTTTTAAACTGCAATCTCGAAAATAAATCTTCCAAAAACTTAATTTGAGATAAAGCAAAACAAAAGCAACTATGTCATGAATATGAGCTCACATATTCAATTCGATATCAAACTGCAGTTTAGTTCATAAAATAACTCAGTAATAGATCTAAAACAAACACCATTGAGCTAAATCCTATAGTTCCATACTAATTTGGACAATGTTCACAAGCCAGAACTTGTTTACATTATAAAGTTGCCAACTTTATTAATAATCTTCAATCACCTAAGAAAGAAATACTCCAAAAGTGTCAAATTTCTCTTCTACCATCGAATCAAGGCGAATACCGAATTCGTAACGAGATTCAATCGGGAAAACGTAAAACTTCTCTTCTACCCAAAACCACGAACACAAAGATAAATCAGAAAAAAAAACTCATAAAAAAGTCTTAGATTCGAAGATGGCAGCACATTTTATTTTCTACATGATCCACAGTCTCGGCTTTTGCTTAACTCGATGGAATTTGAATTAAAAAAAAAATAGAAAGAGGCAGCTGCTATAAGGGGATAATCTTTTTATTTAGGTTTATTATGTCTTTTTCTTTTAATTATTTGAGATTATATAAGAACTTGAAAAAATATATGTTAATATTGATTTTGTCTTTAATTGATTGTGAATATTTTTTAATTTGGGTTAAAAGTATTATTTAGAAGAGAAAATTCCTTAACCAACCCGCAAAAGAAAATAAAATTTTTAGAGTAAGTCTACCTCATTTTAGAAATATTTCACTCATAAATCGGTAAATCGTGGAAAGCAATGAAGATCCCCTTTATAATAAAACGGAAGTACACAACATTGTTTTGTAGACTATATAATTTTAATAAGTTTGTTACAAATAGGTTATAGATTAATTGGTTACAAGTTAATTAGTGGGTGCAACTTTAATATATTTCCAAAAATCTTAAAGAGAATATTCTAAAGAATCATCTGATATCATCTAACTTACCATATTAATTTTCTTTATTAAATTATTCATTCATATCAAAAAATTTTAATATCTAACAAATAAATTATCATATTATTTATTATAATTAAAAATAGTTTTATTTTGGATATACCATAGGTTGAATTTTTAAAAACAAATATAAATTGTTTAATCTATAAAATATTCAAGCTTTAGTAATATTATTTTTTAAACATAATTTCTATTGAATTAAAAATTTACTGAGTAACGGGTCAAAATTTGAATTTTTAAAACAATTTCATATTTTTTTGTTGAATTTCATAATTTTATATAATATTATAAACTTTAAATAATTTATTATGAAATATTTCTAAAATATTGAAACTTGATATAAAAGTTAGAAACTATAAATCCTCTAAATTGATTTATTATAGCAATGTCAATAATATGTCACTATAATATGAAAAAATTTCAAGAAACCAAGTATATTAAAACAAAAAGTATAACAATATATATATTAAATTACTCATAATATAATAACTTGCTTTTTAGAAACCAAATTTACAAAATTATGTCTTATAATGTCTTTCAAGTCATGATGTAGAATATACATTGTTGAAATAACTTCACATAAATAAACTAATCAATATATTAAAATTTTATTTTAAAATATAAAATATACAAAATTTAGTAAAAAATAAAATTTAACCAATGTTATAGCATGGGTACTTATCTGGAATCATTAACAATATAAAACTTACAAAATATGTGTATTTTTTTCAAGCCATCATATGTTACTGCATAATGTTTTATTCAAAAAAAACTTTAAAAAAAAATCACATAAATTATATTTTATATAAAAATTACAATATAAATAAAATAAATTTCAACCCATGCTCTAGTCTAGTATTCATATAAATTGGTTGTATGTTAGGCTGCTAACTGTTAAACGACGTCATATCAGTTTATATAATTTATTTGGGCCCAGTGGGAAGGGCTATATGTGCGATATCCCTTAATCATTAGACTTAATCATTGGACATTGATATGTTTTAATTAAAATAGCATTGTAAACAAACATATGTGAGAAACATAGTACACGTGGAACATAATTCAATTTCTATTGGTAGTATATGATGAGTTGTATTAATCCTTATATTTTGATTGGTTAATTGTTTTAATTGATGTGTCAACACCAACTTCAAAGTTGAGGTTGATGTGTCAGAAGAGGAGAGCAACACTTTCAAGTTTTTTTGTATTGATATTATATGTTAAAACTAAAAAGTTGGAAGAAATATATTTTTGTAACAATGTAAATTTTATTTTTTAAAGCAAACTATCCACCATATAATATATAAATAAAAAAAAAAGTATATAAAAACTATATAATTTAAGATTAATTAGTGAGAGAGATATGTGTCACAAATATAGAGCGTCAAGTATCGCATTGCCAGACAAAGTTGGAAAAAACCTTCTCATATTATATAAGATATATTAAATTTTTTTTTTTTTTTGAGCGACGTGAACCATTCTCCCGCTAATGATGCTCTTAGCCCTAGTTAACATAGGCTTTTTGGTCTATACAGAATCCAGATCTTGTTCTCAAGCATTCAAGCAAAGTTTCACTCCTGGAGTTATCATTATTACTAATATACACGGCAACTCTAAAGCATGTGGTGCTATCAGCGCGTAAATTAATAAGCATTATACAAGTTTTGTTCTTTTCATTTTCGTCAAGTGCTTCATCTGATATATTTTTCTCTTGTTTTCAAGTGTTGCAGCAGCAAAGTGTCCCATAATATTAACTAAAACGGGAGAGAAGAGTGAGGAGTTTGAAGCATTTGAAGCTAAACCTTTTGTCAGGCGTCTCTTGGATTAGGAAATTCTTTACTCTCCTAGCCTTTTCTTTGCTTGGATTATCATTTTATGAGTTTGGACACTCATGATTGGTCCACTTTTTTTTGTAGACAGCCCATGGGATAAACCCCTGCAATATACTTTGAGACTAATGTATAACCATTATAGGCGAGAATCAGGATTGGAGAGAAAGGTACTTTCATCTCTCTCAGCCAACTCTTGTTTTTTTGTTATACCGAAATACAAGACACTCTAACATGTAAGCTTCTTCCATATTCTCTGTAGTTGTTTTTTCGCCATGTTCCATCTGGCTATTCGAAGCTAGACCTCGAGAAGTTTAGGCGGTACACGAAAATAATGGATTCCATGACAGATGAAGGTATAAAAAGTTATTGTCGATCAGCGCTTTGTTTTTTTGTTTTTTTTCTTTCAGTTGAGTAATATTCGTTGTGTTTGGCAAAGCTTGATAAACCAAACAAGGTAAAGCAAATGAGCTTGGAACGGATGATGGAGATAGCTGAAGCATCAAAGTAGATGTGAGACAAGTTCTGCAAATGATTAAAACGTATAAGATGAAGGCCAAGGGATTTATGGAGATTGAGATGAAGATTCGCAATGAATCTGATAGGCGACGGTACACGGTCCCGACGTCTTAGGTGGTCAGGTCGACAAAGTGAACAAATTATGCTTAATGTGCTTTTCGATACGTATAGCGGTAATTTGGGTTGACTGGTAGTGACACTCTACGTCTAGTTTGTTTAGGGTCGAATATTTTTCAATTTCCATGCTAAAATCGGTAAATCTATTAAGCATTTGTATCGGAATTCTGAGTTGTTTATATTATATAGTCGAACATCGGGATAATAAGCCAACCCGCCATATGTATGTTTTGTGCATTTTGGTATTGTACTCTGTTTTTTTGCTTATTAATAAGATGACAAGAAAAAAACAGTTTAACATATTTAAGTGAAAAGGAACGGTTCCAAGTTGGTCCCTCTTCAGTTTGGGTATAGAGTTGACTTTTGTCTATTTAAAGACAGGGTCGTCAAGCACAATTTAAGAAATATCCCATTGAATCCAAAAAAGAAGTCAAACTCTTTAGCCAAAGACTCATCAGTAAAGTCAAAGTCGTCGGGAAAAGTCTTTACAAATAATGCCATCAATAATATATTCTTTGCCAACGGGAAATTAATTTTAATTTTGGAAAGAGTTATACTGTCAAATAAGAGATTGTCAATGTTTATGTTCTCCCCAGCAGGTCTCATGATGGTGGTGGTGATGATGATGGTATCACTGCACGTACATGGGTACAGAGGTTGCATCGAAAGCGAAAGGAAAGGATTGATGGAGCTCAAGGCATACCTCAACATATCTGAGTATCTTTATGATTGGCCTAACGACAACACAAGTAGCGATTGTTGCAGATGGGAAGGAGTCAAGTGTGATCTTATCAGCGGGCATGTGATCAGCCTCACTTTGATTGAAACAAACAATTCATCATCATCACTACTAAATCTTTCCTTGTTCTATCCCTTTGAAGAATTACAAACTCTAAATTTAAGTAATTTAGGGTGTCAAGGCTGGTTCGATGATATAAATGGTATGTTATCATTCACTTCCGTCTCTTACCAACTTTTCCGTCTATTTAGTATTTACACAGGTTTTAAACATATGTATAAGCCGTAGTTCATTGTCAATTTAACATCATTGGTTTTTGATTTGCAGGTTATAAAAGCCTCGGGAGATTGAAAAGTCTTGAGATACTTGATTTAAGTAACAACGGCGTTAATAATAGTATCTTACCCTTTCTAAGTACGGCTTCTTCGCTTAAAACTTTGATTCTTCATGGAAACTTTATGGAAGGTACTTTTCCAATCAAAGGTATGCCCACTTTCCGGTGTTTTACTGAGTCAAAATGTCAAGGTCTATTGAGTACTTATTACAGACCGATATTATTAGTTTGGAAGATATTTCCTGTTGATCTCTATTCTTGTTTTAAACTTCAGAAACGTTATCGTGCAGAACTGAAAAACTTGAGAAATCTTGAACTGCTAGATCTAAGTGAGAACAAGTTCGTTGGCCCAGTACCAGGTAAATCTAGCAATCTTTTTCTTTACCTCTCATTATCTTCATATATAGATCGAAAAATATAGATCTAGCTAGCTAGGACCTTACCCTACCACTTGTTACCAAAAAAAAAAAAAACTTGGACACAAGTTAAGTTCTCTTTTCATATCTCTTTACCCTACCACAGATTTGGCGAATTTTCGTAACCTTCAAGGCTTGGACTTGAGCGATAACGAATTTTCTGGATCATTGGAAAAGAAAGGTAACTTTAGTATAATCTAATTATTTAGATAGCTAGCTGTAGATTGTTTTCTGTGCATGATGAGCTGGGTATTAACTATATTTATTTGAAGAAGGTAAATGTTTTCATCTTCTTATGCATTTGCATTTGATTCTTACAGGACTTTGTCAATTGAAAAATTTACTGGAGCTTGATCTGAGTCAAAACAAATTTACAGGTCCATTTCCTAACTGTTTTGGTAACTTGACCAAACTCCAAGTTCTTGATATTTCTTCAAACCAGTTTCATGGGACGGTTCCATCTCTTATAAGGAATCTCGAATCTATTGAGTACTTATCTCTCTCAGATAATGACTTTGAGGGTTTTTTCTCTTTCGAGCTACTAGCCAACCTCTCAAAGCTCAAGGTGTTTAAACTTTCATCAAGGTCTAGTTTGCTTCAGGTACAAACTGAAATCTCCTGGCAGCCGTGGTTTCAGTTGAATGTCATACAGTTACAGAATTGTAACTTGGAAATAATGCCAAGCTTTCTTCGACACCAGAAGGATCTGCGTGTAATTAATCTCTCCAACAACAAGCTAATCACCGGAGCATTCCCCTCTTGGTTTTTGGAGCAATATCCAAAACTTCGGGTTTTGCTTTTGCAGGACAACTCTTTCTCCATGTTTCAGTTGCCAAGACTACTAGGTAATCACAGTTTGCAGATTTTGGATGTCTCAAACAATAATTTTACTCAACAGCTTCCTGAGAATATTGGGAAGGTGCTTCCAAATCTGATACACTTGAATCTCTCAAGTAACGGGTTTCAAGGGTATTTGCCATCTTCCTTTGGTGAGATGAAAATGCTCCAGTTTTTGGACTTATCTCATAATAACTTATCTGGTAGTCTACCAAGGGATTTTCTCATGGGTTGTGACTCACTTGGTACGTTGAAGCTTTCATACAACAGATTCCACGGCCAACTTTTTCCGATACCAACAACCTTCGGGAGCTTGATCGTGTTGATTGCGAATAACAATCTATTTACTGGCATCACAGGTGGATTTAGCAATCTAACTTCTATATCAGTGCTTGACTTGTCGAATAATAATCTCCAAGGTGTCCTTCCAAGTTGGTTCGGTCACTTTCCTATGGTGTATGTTTCTGTTTCGAATAATTTCTTGGAAGGTACGGTACCAAACTCCCTTTTTAACATAGAAACCCTTAAGATTCTCGACCTATCTAGAAACAAGTTTTCAGGGAACTTGCCTATGCATTTCAGTGCTCAGTATATGAGTTTGTTGTACCTCCACGACAATGAGTTCACTGGAACAATTCCAAGCACGTTGATAAAAGATGTCTTGGTACTCGATCTGCGAAATAACAAGTTATCAGGGACTATCCCACGCTTCTTCAACAACCAAGATGTCATCTCTCTTTTGTTAAGAGGTAACAGATTAACTGGTCATATTCCTAAGGATCTATGTGCTCTAAGAAGCATTAGAATCTTGGATCTTGCCAACAACAAATTGGATGGGTCTATACCTTCATGTCTAAACAATGTATCGTTTGGAAGGGGCTTTGACTATGAAACTGATGGTAATACATATTCAGTTGGGTTTAATGATGAAGAAGTGGAGGTGTATTCTAGGTTGTTGGTTTTACCACGTGAGTTTTCTCGAGGCTACACTGACTATTTGAAGTTCATAGTTGATTTTGCATCAAAGAGTAGGTATGATTCTTACACTGGAGGAAGTTTTGATTTCATGTTTGGATTAGACTTGTCAAGTAATGAACTTAGTGGTGAAATTCCGAAAGAGCTAGGGGATCTTCAGAAGTTACGTTCTATGAATCTGTCTCACAATTCCTTGTCAGGTTTAATACCTGAAAGCTTCTCCAATCTAACTGACATTGAGAGCGTTGATCTTTCATTTAACGTGTTGCATGGTAGAATACCTCAAGATCTATCCAAGTTGGACTATATGGTTGTGTTAATTGTGTCCTACAACAACTTGTCAGGCTCCATTCCAACTCAAGGCAAATTCTCTACGCTGAATGGAACCAACTACATGGGTAATCCTTTTCTCTGTGGATCAGCTATAAACAGAAATTGTGATGATAACAACACTACCGGGTTCCTTGAATCTGTATCTCAAAACGAGGATGGTGAAACAACAATCGATATGGAGGTTTTCCTCTGGAGCCTTGCTGCCACCTACGGTGTAACATGGATCATATTTCTTGTGTTCCTTTGCATTGATTCACCTTGGCGCCGAGCATGGTTTCACCTCGTTGATGCTTTTATCAATTTTTTCAAATATGTTTGATTTGGTGAATTTTTAGTACTGGTTTTTTAAATTACATGTCATAATGTTTCAGTTTGTAAGGTTATTGAAAATTCAAAGTTTTTCATGCACAACTCTTTTAAAGATATCTTATATAATAAGAGAAGGTTTTCTAAACTTCTGCTTAGAATATGACATCTGGCTTATTATATAACTGACACTTATCTTCTCTTATTTTTAAAGGCCATTCTTTTTATATTTTTATATTCGGCCTAACAAAATAAGACCAGTTACAGACCCAACAAAAATAATTGACAGCCCTTACACTTATCAGGAGGATATGAACTAAACGATGTCGAATTCACATGTACTCATATTTTCACAACCATCGTTCCCAGCAGCTACCACCTCCGATGTACCTTCACAAAAATCTCCTAATCTTTAGGTTTCTTTGATTTAATTCCGAACTGTATGTAACATTAATCCTGTCTAAAATCATTTTCAAATTGTTTGGAATCAAATTTAAATTTTTTTAAAAAGGGGTTTAGATTTGCAGTACCAATTAGAATCACATGAACCAGTAAATTCTCTACGCTCAATGGAACCAACTACATGGGTAATCCTTTTTTATGTGGATCAGCTATAAACAGAAATTGTGATGATAACAACACTATCGGGTTCCTTAAATCTGAATCTCAAAGCGAGGATGGTGAAACAACAATCGATATGTAGGTTTTCCTCTGGAGCATTGCTGCCACCTACGGTGTAACATGGATTATATTTCTTGTGTTCCTTTGCATTGATTCACCTTGGCGCCAAGCATGGTTTCGCCTCGTTGATGCTTTTATCAATTTTTACAAATATGTTTGATTTTGGTGAATTTTCAATACTGTTATTTAAAATTACATGTCATGATGTTTCAGTTTGTAAGATTATTGAAAGTTCAAAGTTTGTCATGCACTATTTGTCAAATTTGATATTCCGTAATTTACAAGACCTCCACACACACAGGATCATTATGTGCTCAGAATGCATCAATGATATTTGAATTCAGTACGTTATATATTATATATATGTTGGAAGAGTGAGGCATCAATATTTCTATGTGTGTTAGAAAAGTTTGATAGGGTAATTCTAGTGTAGAGGCGGAAGCTTTGTAAGGAGTTTAGCAACTCTGTTTTCTGGGTCAAGAAACAGAGCACTTACGAACAGAGGAACAAGACAGTAACGAAGGTGTAACGAGGGTGGAGGTGAGGATAGGTGGAGACGAGGGGGTGATAACCGATACGGGAGTCCTCCTCCCAAGGCTTAGACAAGCTCTTTTTGGGCAATTTAAATTGCCTCTTTTTTGTGTTTTCTTATTCACTTCAAATCAATGATATTGATACAAAGACTTGAGACTCTATTTATAAAGCCAAAACGAAAAGATACGAACTAATCCTAAATCTATTGTGATAAGCTTGTAAGACTTGTCCCAAATAGAAGAGAAACTAAAGCCAAACGTAAATAATAAAAAGACTTGTGGAACACGCAACACAACACCGACTCAAGTGTTCCACATTTGACAAACACCGACGATGCACTGCATCAAATTCAGTTGGTGTTAGAAGAAAATTCGATCATGAGGAGATGTGATTTGCAAATCTTATATATAGTGCCATCAAACTGTTGTGAGCTATCTGCATCACAGAAGGAAAAGTCTCATAGACTTGAGTCTCCATCTCACTCGATGATTTCAAATGGTATGGTTATGGTGACTGAGATAGCAGCATTGTGGTGCCTTAATATTTGTTTGCTTAGGGGTGTGATAGATACTCACAAAAATATGAATATATGTTTTTTCAGCTCATGTGAATCCAAAAGTCCCATGAGACCCTATAATATCAGAAAATGAGAGTAACGCATATGGAACGGAGATGATCAAAAGAAACGAAATAGTGTCGCCATTTGCTGCAGTTTTATTAATGAATTAACTAATGAAGTGGAATGATTTTCATTATCGAATTAAAATGTCGCCAAGATTCGTTCTTACTCTGATCGATAACAACAATATCAATTTAAAAACTATTGTTATATTAAAAATTTAGAAAGAGTGGAAGTATAAAATGTGTTCACAACAACAAAGACAGGGACGTACGTGGCCTTCCTTTTGGTTAACTAATTAACAATACAATAGTATCATTTCTTAAACAATAGTTATTTCAAACTAAGGAAAACAATCACTATTGTTTAGAAGAGGAAGGACCAAAATGCACAATTGTGGCGACACTATGAACCTGGAAGAAGGGTTTATATGATAATTATGCTATTCTTTTAATTGATGATAGAGATTAAACAATTATAACACAGTCGCAAAACTTTGACTATAAAAAGATCACCAAAACCATGGAATTGTATCATCAAATTAAGTTAAGTTACTTGAAGAAAGTAAAAGACAAGTTTCAGCAAAAGCAAAGCAAAAAGAAAAGAGATGGCAAAGAATCTCGACTCCGTCAGCTTCACCATTCTCTTGATTGTCCTCGTGATGGCTTCAAACGGTATTAATTAACCTAAGTTTTCTAATATATATTTTTCGTTATCTTTTAACTTACCTGGTGCCGATGATCTTGATAAAAATGTCTCAACAATCAACATCTAGGAATCCTCAAGAGCTACGCTATTGACTGTCCTGGTGGATGCTCTCTGGCCAGTCAACGTCAGTTCTTAGGCGACTGCAGGACTAACCCATACACAGGTACAGATGCTGATTGTTGTAACTGTTGCAAAGCCATATACACAACTTCACCTAATGTACCTTGTTGGGCGGCAGTTCAGGGAACGTCCCCCAAACATTGCCATTGCTACAGAAAGATATAAGGGGTTTTAATTAGCCTCATCATTAAAATTAAAAGTGTAACCTTTTTCTTTCATTTGGTGTGATAAGGAAATGACATGTTTGTATGTTTATGTTTATGTTTAAGTTTCTTTTACATCCAAAATAAAACGTCAAGCGCAAGTTTTACTATTGACCAAACTAAGACTGTAAAATGAGAGTATATTTTGCTGACTGTCAATCCTCCAAATTTTAACAAAATGGAAGTGATCGTCTTCTACAAACCGTTGGTGAAAAAACCATCTCGATCCGTGAGAGACTCGTTTAAGTCACTCATTAGAGCATAATACATCCATATAAGAAAACACACAAACTTAGACACTTAACAATCATATACCATGACTTATATGACATTCCATATAACATACATGACATTCACTACAAAAAACTCAACATTGATAGTACATTGTTATAGCACGGTTTGCTCAACTGCTATTGAAGGGAAATTACAATTTATGTTATCATAGAATAGCTATTCAGTAACAGTATAATAGGATTTCAATAAGCGGGAAACTAAAATCTCTAATTCCGCCAAATACTTAGGCAAAAATAAGACTTTTTGCCTTCACTCTCTCTCATTTCTCTCTTCCTCAATAAACCCTATGACATAAACTTTTTGCCTTCACTCTCATTTCCTCGATTTCAAAAGTTATTGTTAATTTCAAACCCTAAAATTTGTTCCGCCATCACCTCTGTCACCTCCGTCGCCTCCGTCCTAGAAGCTAATCAGCCGCGACATCACCGGAACTATCGGCGGCCCTAAATCCACCAAAATCTGTCAGCGTTGAGCTCCAATCAAAGGCAAATTTCTATCTTACTCTGTTAATTTCTTCCTTTAATCTGATTTTATCACCGAATATATTCTTGTTGCGTCTGAAAATTGTTTTTTCACAAAGAACAGATTTTTTGTGTCTTTGTTGGATCTGTTCTGAAAATCCGATTTGGTTTGCCACATGCGTATAAGTTATTATATGATTTGGTCGAGAATCTCCTCTTATTGCATGTCTGTTCTTGCAAAGTTTTCTTAAAATCGAGTTTGTTGGATATGTTATCGAATCTGTTTTACCTTCATATGTTCGAAGAATCTGCAGATCTATTATAATTTTACTGATTTTGTAATATTATATTGTTTTGCAAGTGTTATTGAGTAAAACAATGGGAGTTTGAAGCTTATCTTTCTCTTATCACACAACAGGTTAGTACCATCTTCTCTTTGACTCTGTAAACAAATCGAGTTTGTTGTCTTTTTTTTGGTGTGTTTTCAGATTGCTTTGTTTAAAATATACAAAATTATAGAGTTTGTTATGATTGAGTTATATATTATATGTGTTTGAGTAATTATATGTGTTTGAGTTATTATATGTGTTTGAGTAGTTTGTTAATTGGTTCTAAAGGTTTAAATTAAGGTTAGAACTTATAATGGTGGACAAGGATTGGGTGCATCTTTGCAGGTAAGAATTTTAGTTATGTAACTTAGATGTTAGTAGGTGTTTGGAGTTTTTACTTGGTTTTTTTTTCGTTAACTCTGCAAAAAAAATGAAGAGCTGATCCTGCGTATGAGAGAGGGGCTACAAATTTTGTTCGAGCTGTGTTTGTGGATATGGGAGACGTTGATTTGATTGTATGTCCTTGCATTGATTGCCGTAATATTGATCGGCATGCTGGCAGTATAGTAGTTGATCATCTGTTAACAAGAGGAATGGATGAAGCATATAAGATGCGGTCTGATTGGTATCATCATGGAGAATTGAATCCAGTGGTTGATGGTGAAAGCAATCAAAGTCAGTGGAATGATGAGATTTTTGGGTTATATCAAGCGGCTGAATATCTGGATGAGGAGTTTGCTAATATGGATGAGTTGAGTCAGATTGCAGAGGGTGAGGATTTGAAAGAAGATGGTTCCTTGCAAAGCTTGCGGATGCTGAAACACCATTATATCCATCATGTGTCAACCATAGCAAGCTGTCAGCTATTGTATCATTGTTCAGACTAAAGACATAGAATGGCTGGTCTGACAAGAGCTTCAATGATCTCTTGGAGACATTGCCAAAGATATTACCAGAAGACAATGTGCTGCACACATCACTATATGAGGTGAAGAAATTTTTGAAATCCTTTGATATGGGTTACCAGAAGATTCATGCATGTGTCAATGATTGCATCCTATACAGAAAAAAGTACCAGACGCTTGAGAACTGTCCTAAATGCAAAGCTTCAAGATGGAAGACTAACATGCATACTGGAGAAGTAAAGAAAGGTGTCCCTCATAAAGTATTACGGTACTTCCCCATAATCCCACTCTTTAAGAGAATTTTTAGGTCTGTCGATATGGCTAAGGATTTAAGGTGGCACTTTAATAACAAGAGTAGCGATGGAAAACTCCGCCACCCTGTGGATTCAGTCACATGGGATCAGATTGATATGTCTATATTTTGTCTCTCCTTAGCTTATTTTTATCATGCATTTAGCTAGGATAACTCATTGGTTTGCATCGTTTTCTAGTTTTTTTCTATACACTTTGCACGTCTAGGTAGCTCTTGCATCATCCTTGCATACATTGTGCATTTTGGAGTATTTCAGGTATTTAGGAAACGTTGGAAGCTATTCTCGTCCGAGCCATGGTCACCACCTTCATTCTCGTCCGAGCCATGGTCACCATCTTCGTTTCGTCCGAGCCATGGTCACCATCTTCATTCTCGTCCGAGCCATGGTCACCATCTTCATTCTCGTCCGAGCCATGGTCACCATCTTCATTCTCGTCCGAGCCATGGTCACCATCTTCATTCTCGTCCGAGCCATGGTCACCATCTTCGTTTCGTCCAAGCCATGGTCACCATCTCCGTCTCGTCCGAGCCATTGTCACCATCTTCGTTTCGTCCAAGCCATGGTCACCATCTCCGTCTCGTCCGAGCCATTGTCACCATCTCCGTTCCGTCCGAGCTATCCGTCCAAGCCATGCTCCTCAGCCTTCCATCCGAGCTATGATGACATTGGATTCCATTCGACGCACATGGACTTGATCGCACATGTCGGGAAGAAAGACGTTTGGTTTCACATGCTTCAGGAGATTACCGAACCGACGCTTTACCTTGTCGTTTTAAGTTTTAGGGCTTTCCATGTTGGACTACTATATATACATTTTGTTAAGTCTTTGCGGAGACATCTTATCTTTTAATCTCGTTTTCGTTCCCAGAAGGTTTTTAACCTAGCATCCAAAACACGTTCTCAGACTTGTATTCCGATATCGTTGAGATTTATTGAGATTTTCCATTTGATTCCTTCTACAAAGTTGTTAATCTTATTTTTATCTATCTTATTATGCTTGATTCAATGATTTCTGTGTTTGCATCCTTGACTATGATTTTCGGATCTGAGTAGTGTGGTAGTTCCTGAGGATGGGATAGATTAGGTGGAGGATCTTAGGATGTAGAGTGTTTAAGCTTTGATTGTAAAATTCCCTTCTGGACTAGAGTTAGAATTACTTGTTTCTCTCTGATCAATTGGAACTAGGTTCGAGACATTTCCGCACCCAAAAGGTGTTTGATGAAATGTCTGACCAACTAGTGCCAGAGACTTACGTTCCTAGCCTAAGAGATTAGTTGTCTAGGATGTTTGTTGACACGAATGAACTTGTCTGTCATGCCTGCTCGACCACGTTTCTCTAGCGAGAGCTAGGTATGGAAGTGGTTGCGTCTGAGTAGCTTTTGCCAAGAGATTGGATTAGCTAAGTTGTGATGTTCATTGTTTAGGGATACTTTGCTTATGGTATGTTAAACACTCCTTAGACTAGGATACTCCACCGACATCAATTACCCCATCCTTAGGACTTCTTTCTTTCTGATTTTTATTACATTCCTGGAACTGTTTCGTTTGTTCATGCTTAGAATCTTTTACGTTTTTATTCACTTTCGCTTCTCGTCATGCATTCTTGTTTCTAGTTCTGTGACTCATTTCCGTTTTGCATTTTGATCATTCTAGGACTGTTAGATAAAAACATTCTTCGAATTGGCTTGACTTGTGATAGCTTGATTGCATCTTGAGTGATAGTAAACATTCCCAACTGGATTGACACCTTAAGTACTACAACTACATAAGGTTAATTGAACCTACTAGGAGACATAAAAAAATCTTAGTATCAATTTGGCGCCGTTGCCGGGGATCGAACCCGGGTCACCCGCGTGACAGGCGGGAATACTTACCACTATACTACAACGACAAAGTTCCAGATGGGGAGGGTGAGCAGAGTGAAGAGATCAGCTATGTTCAGAATCAGGGTGGCTACAACAAAGGTTACAACCCCTACAAGACGAATCCCAATTTGTCTTACCGAAGTACCAATGTTGCTAATCCACAAGATCAGGTGTACCCTCCTCAACAACAACAGCAAGGGCAACAAAAACCTTTTGTGCCTTACAATCCGGGATTCGCTCCAAAACAACAGTTCCAGCAGGGTTACCAAGCTCCCTCGGGACCACCGCCAGGATTCCGCCCTCAACCAGTTCAGCCTACACCAACCCCAGATCAAGAACTGAAGCATATGATGCAACAAATTCTTCAGGGTCAAGCTAGCGGTTCCATGGATACTGCAAAGAAGTTCGCTGACCTAAGTCAGCGGATGGAATGTTCCTACAATGATCTGACCGTCAAATTCGAAACTCTGAATTCGAAGATAAGGTACATGGAGGGCCAATCGGTTTCTACTTCTGCACCAAAGCCTGGCCAATTCCCAGGTAAAGCTGTTCAGAACCCCAAGGAGTTTGCCAATGCCATTACGCTAAGAAGTGGGAAAACATTGCCTCCCAGGCAAGGAGTACCAGACGTCACTGAGGACAGTGCGGAATTAGATGGGGAGGATTTTGGTCAGGATGACACTCAGATGGAGAACCCCGTCGAGGCAGTCAAAGATCCAATCGAGCCAGTGAAGCAATCCGAGCCTGAAGCTGTTAAGGAGCCTGCTGTTCCTGAAGACAGACCTGCGAAGTTCATCCCTCCACCGTACAAGCCTCCTCTACCATTTCCAGTGAGGTTCAAGAAGCAGCTTACTGAGAAGTACAAAGCCTTGTTCGAAAAGCAAGTCAAGGAGATTGAGTTGAGAATGCCATTGCTAGATGCATTCGCACTTGTTCCTCACTACCAGAAATTCCTCAAGGACTTGGTGATGGAGAGATCAAAAGAAGTTCAAGGCATGGTGGTACTAAGTCTTGAGTGCAGTGCAATCATCCAGAAGAAGGTTGTACCCAAGAAGCTCAAAGATCCTGGATCATTCACTCTTCCCTGCTCCATTGGACCCATGTCTTTTGAGAGGTGCTTATGTGATCTTGGCGCTTCAGTGAATCTGATGCCATTCTCTGTGGCTAAGAGGTTGGGTTTCACAAGGTTTAAGGGATGCGACATCTCCCTCATCCTTGCAGATAGATCAGTGAGACTTCCACATGGTATCTTAGAGGACTTACCTGTCAGGATCAGAGACGTGGAAGTACCAACTGACTTCGTGGTTCTGGAGATGGATGAAGAACCTAAAGATCCTCTGATTTTAGGAAGACCGTTCCTAGCGACTGCTGGAGCCATCATTGATGTCAGAAATGGCAAGATTGATCTTAATCTGGGCGATGACTTCATCATGAAGTTTGATATCAAGGATACTTTGAAGAAGCCAACAATAGGAGGACAAGTCTTCTATATTGAAGAGATGGATAAGTTGGCTGATGAGCTGTTAGAGGAACTAGCTGAGGAGGATCATCTCAAAACTGCTCTAACCAAGGATGGAGAAGAAGGGTTCCTGCATGGGGAGACAACTTGTTACAAGAATATGCTAGATTCCCACAGAGAAACGGATGGATCAGAGGAATTCGAGCAGATATCTGACGCAAAGGAGGTACGTGCAGTTGAGACAGAGAGTTCAGAACGTGATATCTCCCACTCGACCGCGATCATTCCAGACTCCCGTGCTGATGACTGGTCAGAACTGAAAGCTCCGAAGGTAGAACTCAAAACTCTCCCTTCCGGACTCAGGTACGTTTTTCTGGGAACCAATTCTACTTATCCTGTCATAGTGAATGCTAGGTTGAGTGATGATGAATTGGGGTTGCTAGTCACTGAGCTAAAAAAGTTTAGAAAGGCCATAGGTTATTCTTTAGATGATATCAAAGGAATCTCACCTAGTCTTTGCACACATAGGATCAATCTTGAAAATGAGTCTTATGCTAGTATTGAACCCCAAAGAAGATTGAACCCTAATCTGAAAGAAGTAGTAAAGAAAGAAATCCTAAAACTGCTTGATGCTGGAGTTATCTATCCTATCTCTGATAGTACTTGGGTATCTCCAGTGCACTGTGTACCTAAGAAGGGAGGCATAACTGTGATCAAAAACGACAAAAATGAGTTAATCCCAACTAGAACCATCACAGGACATAGGATGTGTATAGATTATAGGAAGTTGAATGCTGTATCTAGGAAAGATCATTTTCCTTTGCCTTTCATTGATCAAATGTTGGAAAGACTAGCTAGTCATCCCTATTATTGTTTCCTTGATGGGTATAGTGGATTCTTCCAAATCCCTATTCACCCAAATGATCAGGAAAAGACAACCTTTACTTGTCCCTATGGCACATTTGCCTACAGACGCATGCCATTTGGTTTGTGCAATGCTCCTGCCACCTTTCAGAGGTGCATGACTTCAATTTTCTCGGATTTAATTGAGGAGTCGGTGGAAGTGTTTATGGACGACTTCTCTGTATACGGTTCCACTTTCTCCTCCTGTTTGTTAAATTTGTGCAGGGTATTGACGCGATGTGAGGAGACGAACCTGGTGCTGAACTGGGAGAAGTGCCATTTCATGGTTGAAGAAGGGATTGTTCTGGGACACAAAATTTCTGAGAAAGGGATTGAGGTTGACAAAGCTAAGATTGAGGTCATGGTTCAGCTTCAACAGCCTAAGACAGTGAAGGACATCAGGAGTTTTCTGGGACATGCTGGGTTTTACAGGAGATTCATCAAGGACTTCTCAAAAATTGCAAGACCTTTGACAAGGTTGTTGTGCAAGGAGGTTGAGTTCGAATTTGATGCAGCATGTTTGGAAGCTTTCAGCAAGATCAAGGAGGCCTTGGTTTCAGCACCCATAGTGCAAGCTCCGAATTGGGATCATCCTTTTGAGATCATGTGTGATGCTTCAGACTTTGCAGTTGGAGCAGTTCTGGGACAGCGTATTGACAAGAAGCTTCATGTCATCTACTACGCAAGTCGCACCTTGGACGAGACCCAGGGAAGGTATGCTACCACAGAGAAGGAACTCCTAGCAGTTGTGTTTGCATTCAAGAAATTCAGGAGTTATCTTGTAGGTTCGAAGGTCATTGTGTATACCGATCATGCCGCTCTGAGACACATCTACTCGAAGAAGGATACCAAACCGAGACTGCTGAGATGGATCCTGCTTCTCCAAGAGTTTGACATGGAGATAGTTGACAAGAAAGGAATAGAAAATGGAGTTGCAGACCACTTGTCAAGAATGAGGATAGAAGATGTTGTTCCAATAAATGACTCAATGCCTGAGGAACAACTTCTGGTAGCCCAGGTTTGTGAGCGGATGCATGACACAGGGGTTGAGAACCTCAAAATCAGATGCATGGCAATCACTTCTGAGACTGCACCCTGGTATGCAGATGTTGTGAATTACAAGGTATGTGGAGAAGTTCCTGATGACATGGATCCATACAGGAAGAAGAAGCTTTTCAGAGAGGTCAACCACTACTTCTGGGATGAACCCTATCTGTACAAGAGAGGTTCTGACGGTCTGTTCAGAAGATGCATAGCAGAAGGGGAAGTGCAGGGAGTGCTTGAGCATTGTCACGGTTCCGTCTACGGAGGTCATTTCGCCACATTCAAGACAGCTCAGAAGGTTCTCCAAGCAGGTCTCTGGTGGCCAACCTTGTTCAAAGACGCTCACAACTTCATCACCAAGTGTGACGCTTGTCAGAGGATGGGCAACATCACAAGGAGAAACGAGATGCCCCAAAATCCAATCCTGGAAGTGGAGATATTTGACGTCTGGGGGATAGACTTCATGGGTCCTTTCAACCCCCCATCTAATGGGAATGTCTATATCTTGGTGGCAGTTGATTATGTTTCTAAGTGGGTCGAAGCCATAGCCAGCCCCACCAATGATCACAAGGTTGTTCTGAAGCTGTTCAAAAGTATAATCTTTCCAAGGTATGGGATACCTAGAGCGGTGATCAGTGATGGTGGAACTCACTTCGTCAACAAAGTTTTTGAGAGCATGCTGAGAAAGTATGGGGTCAAGCACAAAGTGTCTACTGCGTATCACCCTCAGACCAGCGGTCAGGTTGAAGTTTCGAACAAACAGATCAAGGGTATCTTGTCAAGAATTGTTGGAGTCTCGAAGAAAGATTGGTCTGTCAAGTTGGACGAGACTCTCTGGGCATACAGAACAGCGTTCAAGACGCCAATAGGCAGAACACCGTTTCAGTTGGTATATGGTAAAGCATGTCATCTCCCTGTGGAGGTTGAGTACAAGGCACTTTGGGCAATCAAGCTGCTGAACTTGGATATTGACACAGCTCAGGCTAAGAGAACTCTTGACATCCATGAGTTGGAAGAAATAAGACTTGATGCTTATGAGAGTTCCAAGATTTACAAGGAGAGGACAAAGAATTTTCATGACAAGAAGATTATTGTCAAGGAGCTCAAAGCTGGAGATCAGGTTTTGCTGTTCAATTCCAGACTTAAGTTATTTCCTGGAAAGCTTAAGTCTAGGTGGTCTGGACCATTTACAGTCAAAGACGTTTTGTCATTTGGAGCTATCACTCTTCTGAACAAGGATGGCAGCGAATTCACTGTAAACGGCCAAAGAGTAAAAAAATATTTAGCTGATCAAGTCCGCCCAAAGGGGTTTTCTGTACTCCTCCATGAACCCCAAAAAGCATAAAAAGCTGAAAAGTCAAGCTAGAGACTTTAAACAAGCTCACTTGGGAGGAAGTCCCAAAGGTATCACTGTAAATATTTTTAGGATTCTTGTGTTTTTAATTTTTGTTTTTGGTTTTCTGTGTTCAGGAATCTACAGAAGGGAGTGTGTGCAACAAAGATAGAGGATACAGAGAAAAACAGAGTGAAAAGGAGAGGGAGCAAAAAAAAAAAAAAAAAAAAAAAAAAAAAAAAAAAAAAAAAAAAAAAAAAAAAAAAACGAAAAAACGAAAAGAAAGCAACCCACTTGCATCTCCCTCTTTGTTGGCTTCCCCTCCCACGTGAACCTCTATTATCTTCAATCACCTCACTCCTCCCCCTCTCTTGTTCCCTCACAACAAACACATCACTTTATGTCTTCTTTCTTCCCATCACTCCACCACTCTTCCTTCTTTTCTCCTCTTTAAATTCAACTCTCCCCTCCCTTCACTCTTCACCCCTACCAAACAAATACTCTCCTCACGACCATTATTATTCCACTCCCTCATCACTCTTTGTTTACGTTCTCACTTTGTTCTATTACCTCTGCTCACTCTCCATCTTCGACCTGCTGCAGTTCACTCTCCATCTTCTCGCCGAAGCTCCACTCTCCCGTTCATCACCGCCGTCTCACCCCGCGCTTCCGTGAGGCATCAACCGAGCTACTGTCGCAATCTGCGTTTTGACCGAGCCACTGTGACCATCTTGCTGTCGTCCGAGCCACTGCGACCATCTTCGTGTGTTTCGCGCCATACTCACTCTCATTGATTTTTTTTGCGATTTTTATTATTGCTCGGTCACTAACCTACTAATCTTTGATTTTGAGTTTGAATTGTTTCACCTTTGCAATGTCTGACAATTTTTGGGATGAGATGTATGATAAGTATGGTTGTCAGGTTCCAGGACGTGTTGCTACTTCCAAGCCGCCTACGCAAGGCGCTGGGTCAAGCAGACCGGCCAAACCGCTCTCTAAGAGTAAGAGTCGCGGGAAGCGACCGGCACAAGCTTCACACTCAAAGGAGGACGGGAGCGATTATGAACAGGAGGAACCCGCTTTGCGCTCAACACCAGCTCCCAGAAAATCGGTCAAACGGAAGAGCACTGAGACGAAATTAACTCCCAAGGAATACTACGAGCTGTTCCAGCAGATGGAGTTTGAGGGAACAAGATATCCCCATGTTGAGACTATGCAGCAACTTGGGATTTGGGAGGATGTTCAGTATCTGTTTAGCCGGTGCCATCTGGGGGGAATCATGAACACACCAAAAAGCGGATACAGGGAGGAGACAATTCAGTTCCTCTGTACTCTGGAGACGCATCTGTATGCGGATGAGCCGGGAATGATGTCTGATGGAGGTCTGGGCTACATTACATTTCGCGTTCATGGCCAGTTCTACACTCTCAGTTTCAAAACTGTCGAAGAGATGTTTGGATTTCCCAGCGGAACAGGGACTACGCCGCAGTTCGATCGGGATGAGATATCCGCACTCTGGGCAACGATTGGGAGTGCACCCACATTCACCTCCTCGAAGACAAAAGCGCTGAACGTGCGGAGCCCAGTGTTGCGTTACTTCCAGAAGGCGGTCACCAATGCATTTTACGCTAAAGAGATTAAAGGATACATGACGAATGGCGATCTAGAGATGATCGATTTGGCGCTTAAGGGACTCTCATTCACTGCCATGGATTGCACCGCGCTGCAAGGTGACATATCCAACGCTTCCGTCTCGCTCTACCTTATCAACCACATGCTGACATACAAGCATTGGGTCTCGCGACTAAGCCTCAACCACACTCCCGGAGTGATGTGCATGGGAGGCATCGTGACTTGGTTCCTTGAGGCTGCTGGCGTCCCCCTACACTCTGAGGCGCACCCACCACGTTGGATAGACCTCCGCTACCTGCGACAGCTACGCACTTTGGATTGGGGTTTGAGGCATGGAAGGTTGCTCTACAATTTTGTGCATCCTGCGGTCGGACCTTCGAGATTACTCCTCCCTTGCGTCGAGTTGACTACAATCTTAGGTGGAGAGCATATCGAGTTTATCCCTCCTACGACAATCTTATACAACTCTGAAGCTGAAGAGGATCATGTCGACGTTGTGGAAACACGCGCGGAGCCAATGGAAGAAGACACAGAGGACTACCGCCCAGAGGAGTACCGCCCGGAGCAATTCCACTTCGAGGAGTACTCGGATCCGAGAATGTCCAAGGGGGATCGAGCCGCTCATCATAGACTCAACCTGCTGCAACAATGGGGGAAAGCCAGAGACAAAACGTTTAGCCGTTTCACCAAGAGTGTCATGAACTTCATGCGTAAGTTTAGCTGTTCGACATCCACAACCGCGGTCCCAAGGTCCATCCCCGAGGATACCATACCAATGCCAGGACGCCCTTCCGCGAACCTAGAGCGAACACCTTCTCCGATTCCATCACCCGCACGTCAATCTTCATATGTGCCACGACAGCGCCCATCTTCTCCCGTCCCTTCACGCCACTCATCACATGAATCTAGGGAGAGAAGGGGACGCGGTTTGCGTGGTTCAAAAGCCTCCTCAAGTCGTCGATCAGCGCGTCGTTCTGCAGCTCAAGCTGAGCAAGAGGTTGAGCAACAAGTTGGGCAGCAAGGTGATTATCAGCCTACGGATGTGGTAGTATTGGTCTCGGACCATGGCGAGTCTAGAGTCGACGACATGCAGTGCGACGAGCAGCCGAGCACTTATCAGAACACTCAAGCGGTTGAGCAACAAGTCGACCCACCAGGTGAGACCACTCCTGCGGATACCGAACACGGTGAAGGACAGAGCCAGTACCACGCACCAGCTCCTTGGGCGAGCTCAGACTCCTTTTTCTACTACTGAGGTACTCCTACCTTCCTTTGTATATACCATTTCATTTCTGCATTGTTTGTATTGTGATTCTTAAATCCTCCAGCAAATTTTTCTTACACAGGAGACTGTGTATTTTAAGTTTGGGGGAGGGTTTGAGATGATGTATCTAATGTCGTGTTTTGTGATTCTTATTTCAAATCTTTGCATCATATCATGTTTGAGTCTGCATCCATCTATTTGCATAGAAAAACCATAAAAAAATTTGAAAAAAAAAAAAATTTCGAAAATTTTCACAAAAACAGAGTGTTCATGTAGTTTGCAATTGCATATTAGGATTGAGTCTAGGTTTATTCATATAGGGTTGTTGCATTTAGCATAGGGGTTGATGATGATTGTAACCTTGTTAGCATGTTGGATTCAATAGGATAGGATCAAGGCCCTTGTTCTTAGTTCTTTGATGCTTGTTGATTGAACTTGAAAATTTAAGATTGAAGCATGTTTTGAATTGATATCATTCCCTATCTACTTGAACCTAATCCTGACTTGCAATTATCCTGTTATGCATTGAAGTTGAACTCATGGATACCATATACATACTTGGATTGTCTTTCACATTTTTACCACCCTTGTCGATCCAAGTAGCTGATTCCCATCTTTGGAACAGTTCCCCGCACCCTTAACCAACCGTTCTTTCAAGCCAATTGTATTCTTGAATGTCAGGCCTTTTTCCGAGTTGAGCTTGTTAGAAAGTGTTAGGTTCTAACCGACAAGAGTAGGATCCTGTGTAGTTCTAGTTCGCGTTATCCGGACTAGTAGGACTAGGTGAGAACTCGATTTTGGGTATTGGGTATGGATTTGTGCAGAAAAGTGAAGTGTAAACAGAAAGTAAAGGGGAGAAAGTCTTTAGGAGGGGGATGTGTTTTCAAGGTTTACAAGTCTAGTAAAGGATTTGGGTTGAGCAAAACAATGAGTTATTGGTTCTGGGCATAAAACGAAAAGATTAGACAAAGGAAAGAAAGTAAAAATGCTTATGATGTCTAGAGTCCTTAGAAGAAAAGAAAAAGAACCATAGTGATAATAAAGATTTCCCAATCTGCTAGAATGATAATAAGTGAACTTCCCCTAAGACCAAGTATAAAGAGTGAAAGAATGGGTTTGAGATGATGTTTCTGATGAAGGGTAGAGATAGGACCAACTTCGGTTTGGAATGTTCTTTGGGTAGACAGGACGCTGCTCTTGTATGTATCAGTTGGTTTCAACCTTTAGCCTTCTCTTAAGCTCAACTCATTTTTGTGAGAGAACCTTGTCATGTATTGATGAAACCACTCGAGAAGGAGACCATCTAAGTCTCCAACCCTTCACCCTAGCCAAATGAGTTCAACGACATTGCTTAGCTTGATTCACGGTTCTCTGTTAATGAATGTTAAAGGGAATGATTGATAGGATTGCATGTGTAAAAAAAAAATATAGAGTTCTTTCACCATGCATCATAGAACTAAAAACAAGGACCTTGATTCTAACTATTTTATTTAGCATGTTTTAGGTTCTGAGACCCCATCTTCACACCTCTTCTCCATACTCTATTCTTGATTGTTTGCTTGAGGGCAAGCAAAGAGTAAGCTTGGGGGAGTTGATATGTCTATATTTTGTCTCTCCTTAGCTTATTTTTATCATGCATTTAGCTAGGATAACTCATTGGTTTGCATCGTTTTCTAGTTTTTTTCTATACACTTTGCACGTCTAGGTAGCTCTTGCATCATCCTTGCATACATTGTGCATTTTGGAGTATTTCAGGTATTTAGGAAACGTTGGAAGCTATTCTCGTCCGAGCCATGGTCACCACCTTCATTCTCGTCCGAGCCATGGTCACCATCTTCGTTTCGTCCGAGCCATGGTCACCATCTTCATTCTCGTCCGAGCCATGGTCACCATCTTCATTCTCGTCCGAGCCATGGTCACCATCTTCATTCTCGTCCGAGCCATGGTCACCATCTTCATTCTCGTCCGAGCCATGGTCACCATCTTCGTTTCGTCCAAGCCATGGTCACCATCTCCGTCTCGTCCGAGCCATTGTCACCATCTTCGTTTCGTCCAAGCCATGGTCACCATCTCCGTCTCGTCCGAGCCATTGTCACCATCTCCGTTCCGTCCGAGCTATCCGTCCAAGCCATGCTCCTCAGCCTTCCATCCGAGCTATGATGACATTGGATTCCATTCGACGCACATGGACTTGATCGCACATGTCGGGAAGAAAGACGTTTGGTTTCACATGCTTCAGGAGATTACCGAACCGACGCTTTACCTTGTCGTTTTAAGTTTTAGGGCTTTCCATGTTGGACTACTATATATACATTTTGTTAAGTCTTTGCGGAGACATCTTATCTTTTAATCTCGTTTTCGTTCCCAGAAGGTTTTTAACCTAGCATCCAAAACACGTTCTCAGACTTGTATTCCGATATCGTTGAGATTTATTGAGATTTTCCATTTGATTCCTTCTACAAAGTTGTTAATCTTATTTTTATCTATCTTATTATGCTTGATTCAATGATTTCTGTGTTTGCATCCTTGACTATGATTTTCGGATCTGAGTAGTGTGGTAGTTCCTGAGGATGGGATAGATTAGGTGGAGGATCTTAGGATGTAGAGTGTTTAAGCTTTGATTGTAAAATTCCCTTCTGGACTAGAGTTAGAATTACTTGTTTCTCTCTGATCAATTGGAACTAGGTTCGAGACATTTCCGCACCCAAAAGGTGTTTGATGAAATGTCTGACCAACTAGTGCCAGAGACTTACGTTCCTAGCCTAAGAGATTAGTTGTCTAGGATGTTTGTTGACACGAATGAACTTGTCTGTCATGCCTGCTCGACCACGTTTCTCTAGCGAGAGCTAGGTATGGAAGTGGTTGCGTCTGAGTAGCTTTTGCCAAGAGATTGGATTAGCTAAGTTGTGATGTTCATTGTTTAGGGATACTTTGCTTATGGTATGTTAAACACTCCTTAGACTAGGATACTCCACCGACATCAATTACCCCATCCTTAGGACTTCTTTCTTTCTGATTTTTATTACATTCCTGGAACTGTTTCGTTTGTTCATGCTTAGAATCTTTTACGTTTTTATTCACTTTCGCTTCTCGTCATGCATTCTTGTTTCTAGTTCTGTGACTCATTTCCGTTTTGCATTTTGATCATTCTAGGACTGTTAGATAAAAACATTCTTCGAATTGGCTTGACTTGTGATAGCTTGATTGCATCTTGAGTGATAGTAAACATTCCCAACTGGATTGACACCTTAAGTACTACAACTACATAAGGTTAATTGAACCTACTAGGAGACATAAAAAAATCTTAGTATCACAGATGAATGCTAAATACCCTTCATTTGCATCTGAAGAAAGAAATCTGAGGCTTGGACTTTCCACTGATGGATTTAATCCATTCAACATGAAGAATACCATGTATAGTTGCTGGCCTATTATGTTAGTAAACTACAATCTGCCACCTGACTTATGCCTGAAGAAGGAGAACATCATGCTTAAATTGCTAATTCGTGGTCCACAATAGCTGCAGATCAATTGGTGGCAACTTGTCTGTGGGAAGGTTGTTAAAGGGTGAGGGACCAGGGTTCGAGGAACGCCTGATGCACCAATAACCTACTGGTGGATTGGGATATCCACAGTGATGGGTTAGGATCGATGCCCTGCAGGGCCAGCCTATGGGGGCAACTAGCAGTGAGGCTAGTGGGGCCTACGGACGGGTTGTCACACTTTCTCAAGGGATCCATACATATTAGCCTCTCAAGCTAAGCAAGTGTTTTACTCAAGGGAAAATGATTCATCGAGTTGGTATGTGGCAATGAGAGGTCCTTCAAGAAGATACACTCAGAAAGAATATGAAGATGGAGTAGCAGACATTAGGCCATTGCCACCAGATATTGACGTTGGTGCTGACTTGGATGAATCTGAAAATGAGCGAACAGATTGTGAAGGCATATATGTCTGTTAGTGTGTGAGATGTGTGAAATGTGTGCTTTGTCTTTTGTCTATTAGTTTTCTGTGCTGTTTGTTCGACGTTTTTTTAACCCGTATATTGTGTCTAACTTTCAGGTGAGTTGACATGACCCATACAAGTAAAAAGCATGGAAGAAAGCGTGTTGATAAGAAAGTCGATGAGGAGGTAGAATTTGTGCGAACTATTGAACCAGAACCTGTAAAATCTGGAGTCCAACTACCAGATCCTGTAGAGGATCCTGAAAAAGAAGATGAACCTGAAGGTGAGCCATTGGTCGATGCAGAACATGAAGAAAAAGAACCTGAAGGTGAGCCATTGGTCGATGCAGAACCTGGAGAAGAAGAACCTGAAGGTGAAATTGAATTATCTGTTCCTGTTGAAACAAAGAGTAAGAGACAGCGAGGACCAACACGGATGAAAGACATCGCCAAGGATCCAAATACCAGAGTTCAAGTAGAGTACACTATGATGGGAGAGCCTTATGGTGAAGGATCAGTTAAGATGGCATCATACGTAGGAGCATTGGTACGGGAACATGTTCCAATCACAATTGATCGTTGGCCCAAAGTAGGTGAAGACATCAAGATTCAGGTATGCCATTTTCATTTACTTAGTTAACTTTGCTCAAATATCGTTTTTTCACAAACTTTTTTTTCACTGTAATGAATGCAGGCAAGGTTTGCAGTAGATGAAGAGTATCAAAAGGTTGCAGTGCTTAAGCAGATGGGATGTTTATGGAGGGCATATAAATCAGGCATTGTCAATAAGATAAGAGAAGCTAATACTAACCAAGAGAGGATGAATCTGCGACCTAAGAATATATCTCCTTTCGAGAGGCGTAAATTTGTCAAATATAAAACTAGCAAAGAATTCAAGGTATGCATCTACAAATAAATGAGTTTTTTTGTTATATCATAGATTACATAATAATTATTCATCTATTAGGTTATAAGCGATAGTTATAAGGAAAGAAGGCGCAAACAGATTCCTCACACATGTAGTCGCAGAGGGATGGTTAGGCTAACAGAAGATATGGTCAGTATCCTTTAAAATATATCCCTTTTTATTATGATCATTCTGCTTTTAAATACTTGTTCTTTATAATAATTCCTTTTTATTGTTTAGAAAAAGGAATCTGCAAACCCATCAGAGGTGACGAGGCTAAAGGTCTGGGTCAAGTCTCGTACCAAGAAAGATGGTACCCCAGTGAATACGAATGCGGCTGAAATGATTGTGAGTTATATATTTGTGCTTGCTCTGATGGTTTGAATATTGTTTGTGCGTTGTGTGATCATTTCAAATTGTAATTTGCAGAAAAAGGCAGCTGAGATTATTAGTGGTACTACACCAATTACAACCAATGAAACAGACGATGCACTTGTCCAACTGTTAGGACCTGATAATCCTGGTCGAATGAGGACAATGGGAAGAAACATGTCTAAGACCAAATTAGCTTGTCTCCAAGTGAATCATAAGTCTATGGCTGAATTGCAAGATAAACATGTTAATCTCCAGCAAAAGGTCAATGAGTTAGAAAATATAATTGACTTTCTCAAGAACAAGGTTAGACACTTAACTATTTATGCATTAATTAACATGATGAATTAGCATCCAAGATTTAACTATGCTTTTTTATTTGTAGCAAGGACAAGACACTGAAGTTGGTGAAATCTCAGCTGCTAAAGTGAGTAATTTTTATAAGATGCGTGATTATTTATTTGTTACTATATACTGTCTGATATGTACTGTATTGGTAATTGTATAGAGTGTGAACAAAAAAACACAACCTAAGTGTGTTTTGACTGATTGGACTGGTGGTGATGCAAATGTTGCTGAGGGACGCATTATTTCTTCTGACCCGGAGGAGTTAGTGAATGGTTGTCGCTTAGGCCCATCAGATGTTAAAGTTTTGGTTGAAACTGCTATTTTACCAGAAATGTTCCTTTGGAGACCTGCGCTGAACATGTTGACAGTCGATAAAGCTGTTGGACAGATGATTGCATGGCCTGCCTCTAAGTGTGTTAACTTAGAAAAGGAGATCGAAATTGAAGATATTAGACCGCTGGTAAAATTAAATATTGCTATAGTATCATGGCTGTATGATTATTTGGAAAAATGATTAGTTAACATAATCAGATTGTTGTGTTAATGACTTTGACAGGGACCAAGCACAAATTCGCCGAATAAATGCATACTATTGGATTTGTCTGCATATGATGTAGTTGTTGCAGAAGGACGATGGCAGATGGAAGAACCAACAGCATTAGTTAACGGCATTTCTATCGGACCAATTGCAGTCAAAGTATTTGTTGATAAGGTGCTTCAGCCTGAAACATTTATATGAAGGCCTACGGTGGATGTGGCATACCTTGGGGACTGTGTCAAATCTTTTGTAGCATGGCCTGCCAGAAAAGTTGTCATTCAATCTTCACCAGATGCATCAAGTCACAAATCTTCTCTCCAAATGTCTGAAAGTAGTGAGAAAACTTCAAGAACAGGTTCAAAACATACTACTGATAAGTCTTCACCAACAGGTCCAAAATCTCCTATAAGAAAAACGCAACTTGCTACACAAGCCCCTCTTCGAAGATCTCCAGTAAATATTCTTGATACATCATTTTAGAAAGCATTCTAGTTATTATTCTATCTGTTGTAAACTGGTTAATATTGTTAACATGGCAGCGTAAAAATGAAGCTGTCAAGGAAAATCAGAAGTGCAAGTTACTGGATATTAGTGGAAAGAAGCAGGTTGTTGCTGAAGGACGAGTGCATTCAATCGACCCAGATCTTAAAGTCCACTTTGTTCGATTGGGGGAAAATGCAGCTAGAGTATGGGTTGATGTAGTAAAGATAGATGATGCAGCAGTCTGGAGGACATCAGATGAAATCGAGTACATGAGAGATGCACTCGGTTCATCTATTGCTTGGCCGATGGATAAGTTGGTCATCTTTTGAGTTTATAAACCGGGGTAAGTAATATGTGTTATGTTTGTGTTTTCGTTTAACATATGACAGACTGCTAGTGATATAAATAACTGATATAATACATTGTTGCTTGTAGCAGGGAATGAAGAAAGTTTGGTCCAAGTTAGCTAGTTTTAATTAGTTAAGACTAAGCTAATTAATCAACTTATATATATGCCTAATGTTATGTATTTTGGATTCAGACTTTACAACCTATGTTGAATGACTTTGTTGACTTCTGTTCTGAATGTTGAATTAGAGACAGGTTTATGTTTAATGATTTAAATCTCTACTTGTTCTGTTAATTGGTTTATAGATTTAAACAGGTTTAGAGCTTTCTGGAAAAAAATATAATTGGACAAAATAAAACAATTCAATTCATATATCATAGCTCTGATAATTTGTTATCAAACATTATACTACAACTAATAAAAATGCTATAAGTATATTATATATAACAATTCTCAAAAGATATTGTATAAGAATATATTATAGCATTGAAGTCATGCTGCACCAATATATTTCAAACCAAAAGATAATTGCTATTGTATAAGGACCTACGATAACAAAAATCTACGTGTTATATAATAACAGATAATAGCATCGAAATATTGTTATAGTATCTTTGCCAATCATAGCATACGCAAACAACGCTATTGTATGGGTGACATCTACCATGGCTGCCGATGTCACAGCATTTGCGATTTCGCTGTGAAATACCTACTATAGCAGTTTTTCTGCGCTAACAATGTACATATCTCTTATAGTGATTCAAGATTTCCAAAGTTGCTGATACAATATTGAAGGAGGATTAGGGAAAAGCTAATTACATATTAGTCCCCCAAACAGATGTTTACATGTATATCTTATAATTTCATGGATGGCGTTAATTGTTGAGCGCCAAAGTGAATCAAAGTATAGAAAACACAATTAACGCCATCCATGTAATTAATCCATGCTCAGAGTTTTTAATCTACATTTTAATTTTTTAAGTCACTAATGATTACTTACATAGATTAAATGGCGCAAACCTCTATGCTTAAAAATTTAACAGTCACCCTCAATATTTTCCAACAAATGCAATAAATTGTTTGGATTTTGGAAAACAAATTTCTTCTACCTCTTCTACTTCCACTCATTTCCAGTCCAATTAATACCAAGATTGTAAGTCGCTTATCTTGATTTTGATTTCAAAGTCTATTGTTGGGTACAAACCAACGTCCCACATCAGAAGATTAGAAAAAAAACTTTCTAATATATAAGTCAATTCCAAGCATACTTATTTAGTATGAGGTCTTTTGGAAAGGAGCCCAAGGAGCCCAATAAGAAATCCGTGCGAGTTTTGCTATCTCGGCCCAAAAGAGACAATATCTTGAATTGGATTTAGAAAACTCAACAAAGTCTGCTCTATTGCACCTTCGCCATCAGAAACTTCATCCGTCTCTGCTTTATTTGAATCTCCCACCCTCTCTCTCGCTCTCTAGTTCTATTTTGACTTGTGTTCTACAAGTAGAGTTCTACTATATATAGAAACTAAGAAACTGCTACAAAGTTCGAATAACAAAAACTAACCGTACAGAAATTTTAACAGTTCTAAATTATTAGTAGGAGTAAGATTGATAATCAGCAATGAAACGTTGGGAAAGAGGAGACTAAAAAAGATGCTGTATCTTTTTTAGGGTGTAAAGACTTGAGTGAATTTTGAGTTTCGGGCCGTCAGGGCTTCTTGAGCCAAGATTATTCAGTAAAGTCAAAGTCTTCCGCCAAAACCAAAAGTCTCCGCGGATAATACTATCAATATTATTCTTTGTCAACTTGATAATAATCTAAAATCTTGGGAAGAGTTCTTTTATTAAAAACAAAAAGAAAACTCGGGAAGAGTTGTAATGTCAAATTAGAACTACTCAATGTTGATGTTCTCTCCATCATGTGTCACGGTGATGGTATTGATGATGATGATGATGATGGTATCACTGCGCGTGAATGGGTATAGCCGTTGCATTGAAAGCGAAAGGAAAGGATTGCTAGAGCTCAAGGCCTATCTCAACAACACCATGAATCCGTATGATTGGCCTAATGACACAGACAGCGATTGTTGCAGATGGAAAAGAGTCAAGTGTGATCTTAAAAGCAAGCGTGTGATCAGCCTCGTCTTGAGTGATACATACGACGCTCCTCCCCTACTAAATCTTTCCGTGTTCTATCCCTTTGAAGAATTACAAACTCTAAATTTACGTGGTCTCGGGTACTGCCAAGGCTGGTTCGATGATATCTATGGTATATTATCATTTACTTCCATTTCTTATCATATTTTCCATCCGAAAAAGTTCATTCTCTAGTCACATATATCATTGGTTTCGATTTGCAGGTTATAAAAGCCTCGGGAGATTGAAAAATCTTAAGATCTTCGATTTCAGTAAAAACAGCGGCGTCAATATTAGTATTTTACCTTTTCTAAATACAGCTTTTTCGCTTAGAACTTTAATACTTCGTGGGAATTATATGGAAGTTGTAAAGGTATATAGGACAAGAAATCACTCAAACTGCTTGGAAACGCACCAAGCAAACGCTTTTATTCAAACTTATAAAAACTTCCTTTTACAAGTTATGAATCTAAGCCTACTCTCTTGCCTATCTATCACAACACACTGTGTAGATCTAAAAGAGTAAAATGAACACACTCACCTTCAAAGCTTTTCTGATTGTTTGAAGGCTTACAAAATCTCACAACTTTTATCCACGAGTGCTAACTCTTTTTGCGGCTAGCCCTCGTCTCTTTAAACCCTTCACACACGATCTCTAACCTAGATCTTTATGAATCCCTAACTAAAAGGAAATATTCCTTATCCTAAGAATATCCTCCCTTAACTCTCTCGATCAAATATACCCTCAATATCTTCGCATATATCTTGATCTTCTTCTTCCTTCCTTCTCACGCTTCTTATCACGACTTCCATAATCTTCTTCCACGTCAGCCCACCTGCCACGTCAGCATATCAGCACTCTGAGACACTTCACAAGCTCCTGTCACCTTCAGAGCTCTGATGCGCTTTCAATCTCCCCCTTTTTGACTGAATCTTGCCACAAAAGCAACTGCAGTATCAACCCTGAAAATACACAGACAACACAGCCAAGACAAAAAACACAACCGTACTAGCAGAATATTCCAGCAATCAACTCAAGACGGTTAACCGATAAAGACTTGTAAAAATAAATTGTTCAAAGCCAAAACAGAAACAAAATAGCCAAAACAGAAACAAAATAAAACAAGCCTCAAGTTTTAAACAGGGGAGAAACACATAAAATCAACAAAAACAGTGAGCAACAACAACAACTGCTCCCCCATAGCTTAATCTCCCCCTCAGGCCTCTGAAACAGACTCATCTCCCCCTGCTTGTTTGGCACAGTTTAGTCAAAAATACCAAGAAACTAAACCAGAAATTGGAACGAATCGCAAAGTGAGAAACTACTTACCAGCGTCCAAAGCATCTTGCAGGATCTTAATTGCCAACCGGATGGCTTTGCGCTCTGCAGATGACCCTTTGGAGAAACAGGGTCAACAGGGACGGATGCTGTCTTCTTCCCCTTTGCCTTCTTTGCATCTTTTGACGACAAACTCGGGACAGGTCTCTGAGCAGTCAGCAACTGATAGATGAGGCTGGGAAACGGCAACCGGAAGCCAGACTGAGCTTGCAACCCTAGTTGAATGATCTGGTCGTAGATCATTCGTCCAAAATCAAACGAAATCCCATGCATGATCATGTAGATCACCAGAGCCCTATTCGTCGAGATGTACCCCGTGTTCACCGTGGGAGACCAGTTGCTACAGCAGATCCAATGCAGATCCTTGATCACCGGGTTCTTAATTGCAGTAGACACCAGCTGCTTGCAGGATTTGACTCTTCCATCAGAGAGAAACAGAGCCATATCCTCCTCCAGAATTGCAGCCGTCTGCAATCTCTGTTCGCGCACATCCACAGACTTCAGACCAAACAGGGCATTGATACGGCTTGGAGAGAACTCATAGACCCAGTCTCGGACGAGCACGTCGACAGACTCCCCCTCAATCTTGACTGTTGGAAGATTCGCCCAGAATTCATAGACCACCTCCGAGTCGTACGAGCCAATCTGAGTAACGGTTTTAAGCAGCCCAGCGTTGTCTATGAACTCTCTAGTCTTGTCTGCAGCATCGAGTGGATAACAAACCTCGGGAGCAAGCGTTTGAGAGGCAAAGAACCCATATCGTCGAACAGCTTCTGAGGAGATGAACCGTCTGGCATCAAAATCGTTTGACGAGGCTCCTCGGGATGTGGTGGATGTGCCCTTATCTTTGTGGAGAGATGGGCGTTTGGAGTCACGACTGTCTAGATCAGCAGGCGGTTGTCTTTTGCGTAAACGGTATGAGACTCCTTGAGACGGCAGGACAGGTACAGGCACATCACCGGTAAGATCTACCACCGGAAATCGAGAAGTCACCTCTCTCGGCGGAGAAGACGAGGAGTCGCAGGTCTCTTGGTTCCCGTGAGAAGGCGAGGGAACTTGATCCACCCGAGTCGGTGATGCAGTGACAGACTCCTCCCGAGGCTGGTAAACCACCATGGCAGTCGCGGGATCGATAGGAGCATGTGGAGTGGGCGGAGGCAATGAAGACGGTGGAGTGTGAAGCTCCTCATCTGAGCTGGAGTCATAGTGGAAACCACTAAAGATGGACTTCATGGTTGATAGAGCGTTGATCGAACGGAGAAGAGAGAGATTTGAGCAGAAGATTAATCGACACAGGATTGAAATCGCAAAGGTGATGAGGAAAACGCCAAAACCCTAGCTGCTCCTTTTTATACACCTCCGTGAGTCTCAATGGGCTGCACAAACTCGGCCCAAAACATTAAAGATTTCCTGAAACCACTTAATTAGACATCAGTGTACACTGAATCTATTTCCTCATTTGACTGCATTCAGTCGTTAATTCAGCCAATCACAATTAATATTAATGCATTAATAAATCTCATTCTTCCTCTTTTTCAATCCAAATTAACAGATTCATGAATCAAACACACAGATACACACAGCCACTAATGACAGATTCTGAGGGACCTTGAACGAGAATTAAACACAGATGAGCATTAAATAATTTTTTTTTTTTTTCTTTAAAAAATTAAACAGTGCAGAAGACAGAACACTAACCAGACCTTTGTCGTACCAGCCACTTGTTCAGAACCTTTACTAGAAACTATCACAACCTCTTGAATTGTCGAAGATCAGAGGACTGTTGCATGTGGGTAGTCTTTCACACTGGCATGCCTTTAGTCTCCAGTCCATCCCAACATGTTAAGGCAGCTGGAGTTCATCTCTTTGAAGAGCACAAAATATATATATATATATATATACTTTTTTTTCTCCAAACAGCCTTATGATGACTGCTTCAGCATTTTGAGCTTCAGTGACATCATTTGATTGTGTCAGCCACTGATTCGGAACTCATCATTTCTTAGGTTATTAAACCTTCGAATGACTGTGCATATCTCTTCACAGCTCTTTGACCTCCTTAATCATGACAACGTTTAGCAGGACGGACAGACCGGCATGACAGGCAGCTATTTCCCACACTCTTTCAGATGTTGATCTTCTATATATTCCAGGATTTCTATGATCTGTTCTAGCTCCAGTTCCTGCCTTAGACCAACACAACTCAGAGAAATAGTTAGAATTCACAGACACCAATGGACTTTCTCAGATTTATGAATCTGTTGAAGTCCAGAGGCTTAGTAAACAAATCAGCCAGTTGAAAATCAGTGCTCACATGGTCTATCTCAATCAGTTTCGCCTCAACAAGTTCACGAACAAAGTGGTGTCTAATATCTATGTGTTTTGTTCTAGAATGCTGGACAGGATTCTTAGAGATGTTTATAGCACTCAAATTATCACAATGAATTAACAAAATGTCAGAATCCATACCATAGTCAGAGGACATTTGACGCATCCACAGGAGCTATGTACAACAGCTGCCCAAGGCAATATATTCTGCCTCAGTGGTTGACAGTGAGACACTGTTCTGCTTCTTGCTATGCCATGAAATTAGGTTGTTGCCCATAAAGAAGCATCCTCCACTTGTACTTCGTCGATCATCCACAGAACCTGCCCAATCAGCATCGCAGTATCCGCTCAGACTGGTGTTGGTATCCTTGGTGAAGAAAATACCAATGTTCACTGTCCCCTTGATGTATTTGATGATCTTCTTGACTGCTAGTAAGTGAGACATCTTGGGCTTGGCCTGGTACCGTGCGCATATCCCTACTGACAGACAAATGTCAGGCCTGCTCGCTGTCAGGTAGAGCATGCTCCCAATCATACCTCTATATAGTCGTTCATCCACATCCTCTCCTTCCTCATCGTTTGAAAGCTTGTCATTGACTCCCATAGGTACCTTAGCTTCTTTACTCTTCCCTAAACCAAACCGCTGTACCAATTCTTTGGCATAGGTGCTTTGAGAAACAAAGATCCCATCAGCTGATTGTTCTACTTGCAGACCCAGGAAATATTTCAGCTCTCCCACCATACTCATCTCAAACTCATGTGACATGTTTTTCACAAACCTTTGCACCAGAGATTGACAGGTAGAACCAAAGATAATGTCGTCCACATAGATCTGAACAAACATCAAGGCATTGTTGCTGTTGAGAACAAACAGTGTCTTGTCTACACTTCCACGAACATATCCTTGATCCAGAAGAAACGTAGTTAACCTCTCATACCATGCTCTTGGAGCCTGCTTGAGACCATATAGTGCTTTCTTCAGACGGTACACATGATCAGGGTGTTGTGGATTCTCAAAGCCTTTTGGTTGTTCTACAAACACTTCTTCTTGTAAAATCCTATTCAGAAATGCACTTTTAACATCCATCTGATGTAATGTAAACTTGAGAGCACATGACATACCAAACATGAACCTGATGGATTCTAGCCTTGCCACCGGAGCAAAGGTTTCATCAAAGTCAACTCCTTCGACTTGAGAGTAACCTTGAGCCACAAGTCTTGCTTTATTTCTCACAATGCATCCACTGGCATCACTCTTATTCTTGAAGATCCACTTCGTTCCCACTATATTGACATTAGCTAGCCGTTTAGTGAGTTCCCACACATTGATGCGCTCAAATTGTTCCAGCTCATCTTGCATTGCAGCAACCCAGAACTCATCTCGAAGATCCTTTTTGTGATTCTTTGGTTCCATAGTGGAAACAAAACAGGCAAATTGAACGATCTCAGAGTCCTGAGAGACAGTGTCTGGAACTACAGTCTTCTGTTTCCTTCCAGCCAGTTGAGCAAAGTCAATCTGTTTGCCCCTGGTAACTCTACCCCCCTGAATCGCACCGATAACATCGCGTGAGGAGTGATTCCGATGAACCTGAGAAGATGGAGGAAGCTCGTCTGTTGACAGTCCAGGGCTGGCATGATCACTAAGACTCCTAGAGGCTTGCTCAGACTTCTCATCATCAGTTACCAGATCCTTGTCAGAGAGAACATGCACCATATCAACTCGTTGAAACGAAGTATCATCAAAAACAACATTTACTGTTTCCTGAACTGATCTTGTGCGTTTGTTGTAGACACGAAAGGCAGTGCTGTGTCCGGAGTAACCAAGAAAGATCCCTTCAACACTCTTTGAGTCAAATTTACCCAACTGATCCTTGTCATTCAGAATGTAGCATAGACAGCCAAACACATGAAAGTAGCTTATAGTTGGGGACTTTCCTTTCCATAACTCATAGGGAGTCTTGCTGGTCCTTGGTCGGACATACACACGATTGATAATGTAGCAAGCAGTGTTGACTGCTTCATCCCAAAACCGATGTGGCACTTGATTCCCATGCAGCATAGCTCTCGCCATCTCTTGCAGTGTTCTGTTCTTTCATTCAACAACACCATTCTGCTCTGGGGTTCTCGAAGCAGAGTACTGATGAACAATGCCCTGATTTCCGCAGAATTGATCAAACTTGTCATTCTGAAACTCTCCTCCATGATCACTCCTAATAGTTTGATTGGAACATTTTTCACTTTTAATCTGCAGGGCAAGAATGCGAAAGCATTCAAGAGCATCAGCTTTTTCTCTAAGAAATCACACCCAGGTGTAGCGAGTGAAATCGTCCACCATGACAAAGATGAACCGTTGCCCAGAAATGCTCTGAACTTGAATTGGACCCATCAGATCCATATGTACCAACTGGAGTGCGTGACTAGTGCGAACATCTGTCACAGGCCCATGAGACGTCTTGACTTGCTTGCCTTTGTTGCAAGGGCCACATATGAAATGTGGATCACCTTTCAGCTTAGGAATTCCACGCACAACCTCTTGATTAGCCAATTTCATCATTGTGCGAATGTTGAGATGACCAAGCTTCTGGTGCCACAGTTCTGTATCCAACTCAGCAGTCGTGTTAAGGCACTGTATTGATGATTTCCACATGTAACAGTTGTTACCAGATCTCCTGCCTCTAAGTCGTACTGACCCTTGTTGATCCACAGCCTTGCACTCCTTCTTGGTGAATGTGACATCCAGACCTTCATCACACAACTGGCTGATACTTATCAGATTTGCCTTCAACCCTTCAACCAAGAAGACATCCTTAAGACGTGGTTGAGAATCACCACCAGTTGTGCCTTTTCCTCGAATCGTACCCTTTCCTCCATCACCAAAATTAACTCTTCCTCCAGCAACGCCTTCTAGATGTGATAGATTATCACGGGCACCAGTCATATGCCTTGAGCATCCACTGTCAAAATACCACTTGGCCTGATCAACCTCTGTTTTTTCTGCTGTGAAAGCCACATGACAGTAGAGATCATCTTTCCTGACATACCCCTGTGTGTTTCTTCTTACAGCTGGATAAAACTCACCACGATGCATAAGATTAGACACACGATTCTGGAACTGATAACATTGGGCTTTGTAGTGAGTTAGATGCCCACAATACCAACATCCTCTCCGTCTACTACGCTGAACAGGTCTTTGAATCGTCTGCCGAAACCCACTAGAGGCATATGGCGGCCTAGTATTTACCTCAGGGAACACCACCATCCTTAGGTTTCTTGAATTCGGATTCACAGGAACCTGATCATACATTCTAGTCGTTTGAGAGAACTTCCTCTCCTTCAGCTCTGGTTCAGACTCCACTCCTTTGACAAATTGAATGGTTGGGTTGGTGTTTGTTCCTTGGTAACCCAGACCCCATTTCAGATTGCTGGATCTTCCAGTGCTAAGCAGTGTATCCAGATCTTTGGTTCCTTTATTCAGCATCCTGATATTCTTCAGCTGTTCATCTAGCTGCTTCTCAAGTCGCAAAGTCTTTGCCTTTTCTTCACTTAATTCTTTAGAGATCATTGCAACATGAAGCTGTAGGGTATCTCTCTCAGAAGTTAACTGTGTGTTGTCTTGAGTCTTCTGAACCACCGTCTTGATGAGAAGCTCTATCTGATCTTCTACTGACAAATCAGCCTCTTCTCCATCTGAATCAGAATTCACCTTCTCATCTACGTCCTTGGTTTCCAGCACCACATTATCTTCTTCATCTTCCTCAATGACACCCAGCAGTGCCAGGATGCTGTTAAGCACCTCTCCTTTGCTGACCTCTTCATCTGAGTCGCTTTCGCTCCAAGTGATGTAGGACTTCTGCTTGTTTTCTCGTGAAGGACAATCAAACTTAGTGTGACCGTAGCCCTTACATCCATAGCATTGCAAAGAATTCTTTCGTTTGTTGTTTGGACATTCAGACTTGTAATGCCCAGAACCCTCACATTCAGCACACTGTCGTTCTTGCTTGTCACCCTTCCTGATCTCCTTATCAGTATCGGATTTCAAGACCGATGATGTTCCCTTCCGCTGACCTCTTTCCATCTTGCGAAAGTATTTCTTAACCAACAAGCCAACTTTTTCTTCATCTGCAACTTCCTGAGACTCTGCAATCTTCTGTTCCTCAATGGCTTTAAGGGCAAATGATTTCTCATTTATCTTTTCCTTCTTCTTCACCTGTATCTCAAATGCCTGCATCATCCCAACCACTTGATTGTACTTGAGCTCATCAGAATTCAGTGAAACATCAATAGCAGACCTGTGTGGTTGAAACTTATCCGGCAGACTCCTAAGGAATTTCTTCACCAGCTTCTTGTCCTTGTAGCATTTACCCAACACTACAGCTTCTTGTGCAATACCACTCAGACGACTGCTGTAATCAGCAACTGACTCAGTTTCTGTCATGTGCAAGTTTTCAAAATCTGAAGCGAGATTGTCCAGCCTTGTACGTTTGACCCTACTTGTGCCTTCAAACGTGACTACCAGAATGTCCCATGCTTCCTTGGCAGCTTCACACCCTTGAAATTGATTGAAAATGTCCCTAGGCAGCGACTTGAAGATAACTGACAGAGCCTGTGAGTTATGTTTGGACTCCGCTTTTTCTTCGGCTGTCCATTTCTTCCTGTGCTTAGGCACCATGTCTCCCTTCTCATTTTTTTCCGTTGGATGTGACCAACCATCTTCCACCGCAAACCAAGCTTCCATGTCGATGCTCGAGATGGCTTGCTTGATTGACACTTTCCAAAAACCAAAGCACTCAGGATCGAGTTTCAATGGTGATTGAACCGCAACAAAATCCAGTGATTTCTCCATACCCTTGCCGCAAGATCTCACCTGTTGAAAAAGGATATCAGAACTTTTTATCAGGTGCTTGCTCTGATACCAATTGTAAAGGTATAGATGACAACAAATCACTCAAACTGCTTGGAAACGCGCCAAGCAAACGCTTTTATTCAAACTTATAAAAACTCCCTTTTACAAGTTATGAATCTAAGCCTACTCTCTTGCCTATCTATCACAACACACTGTGTAGATCTAAAAGAGTAAAATGAACACACTCACCTTCAAAGCTTTTCTGATTGTTTGAAGGCTTACAAAATCTCACAACTTTTATCCACGAGTGCTAACTCTTTTTGCGGCTAGCCCTCGTCTCTTTAAACCCTTCACACACGATCTCTAACCTAGATCTTTGTGAATCCCTAACTAAAAGGAAATATTCCGTATCCTAAGAAATATCCTCCCTTAACTCTCTCGATCAAATATACCCTCAATATCTTCGCATATATCTTGATCTTCTTCTTCCTTCCTTCTCATGCTTCTTATCACGACTTCTATAATCTTCTTCCACGTCAGCCCACCTGCCACGTCAGCATATCAGCACTCTGAGACACTTCACAAGCTCCTGTCACCTTCAGAGCTCTGATGCACTTTCAGAAGGTACGTTCCCAGTGACAGGTATGCCCCACTTTCCGGTTTTTATAGAGCTCAATATCAAACTCTAGAGAGTAGTACGTACTTTGTGATCTTTAAACTTGTTTTAAACTTCTGGATCAGAGCTAAAAAACTTGAGAAATCTAGAAGTGTTGGATCTAAGTAGTAACGCGTTCGTTGGCCCAGTGCCAGGTAAATCTAGCTAGCAAAAATGCAAAAAAATTCTTTACCTCCTATTCTATTCATATATAGATCGAAAATATTCACTTGGACACACTTGTTAAATTGATCTCTCTTCATATCACTTTGCCTTACCACAGACTTGGCAAATTTTCATAACCTTCAAGGCTTGGACTTGAGCAATAATAGATTTTCTGGATCATTGGAAACGAAAGGTATGTTAGTAAATTAAATTATTATTATCCTTATATAATGGAAATGATCTCGTCGTCTTATGCAATGGGACACTTCCATCTATTATCAGCAATCTTGATTCTCTCGAATACTTATCTCTATCAAATAATGAGTTTGAGGGCGTCTTCTCTTTCGAGTTAATTGCCAACCTCTCCAAGCTTAAAGTGTTCAAACTGTCATCAAGATCTAGTTTGCTGCAGGTTAAAACGCAAGTTTCTTGGCAACCAAGGTTCCAGTTAAATGTTATGGAATTACAGTATTGCAACTTGGGAAAGTTTCCAAGCTTTCTTCAACACCAGAAAGATTTGCGCGTAATTAATCTCTCTAACAACAAGTTGGCTGGATCATTTCCCTCTTGGTTTTTGGAGAAAAATCCAAAACTTCGGATTTTGCTTTTGCAGAACAACTCTCTCAGCATGCTTCAGCTGCCAAGACTAGTTAAGCACAGCTTGCAGGTTTTGGATTTATCAACCAATAAATTTGATCGACGGCTTCCAAAGAATTTGATCGACGGTTTCATGGGAGTTTGCCATCTTCATTCGGTGCGATGAAAATGATCGACTTCTTGGATCTATCTCATAATAACTTCTCTGGCACGCTACCAAATAAATTCTGCATTGGTTGTTCTTTTTTGGCTATTTTAAAGCTTTCATAGAACAGATTTAGTGGCCAAGTTTTTCCAAAACCAACAAATCTTCGAAGGTTGGCTATATTGTTTGTGAATAACAACCTGTTTACTAGGATCGCAGATGGATTGCTTCGTTCAAAAAGATTGTATGTGCTAGACATGTCGAATAACTATCTACAAGGTGTCATTCCAAGTTGGTTTGGCGAGACTGAGTTACTTTATCTTTCTCTGTCGAATAATCTTTTGGAAGGTACTCTACCAATAACCATTTTTAACATATCCACCATTAAACTTTTAGACCTGTCTAGGAATAAGTTATCAGGGAATATGCCGTCGCATTTTAATGGTCTGAATATGAGTTTGTTGTACCTCCACGACAATGAGTTCAGTGGGACGATTCCAAGCACATTTGTTGGTGCGGGAATTAACACCCCCAACATACTGATCTAAACCCGTTAAGAGAACCGATCATCTAAACCGGGAGCTCGACCTGGGTTTGGACTTCATCCCTAAAGGCCCAATAACACCGAGAGGCCCACTGCCGAGGTGACGAACCGACACTTCAACTCGCCCTGCGGCTGACCTAGTAAGAAGAGAAAGACTTTCCTAATCAGTTCGCCTGATTTTAGGAAAGTCAATATATTTAATATATTCGAATATTTTCCATAGATCTTTGAATACCTATAAATAGAGGGCAATCCTCTCATTGTAAGGATCATCTAATTTTTAATACAAAAAACCCTAATTCCTCTTTGTTCTTGAGCATAACCTGACTTGTTTCTCAAGAGATTTCATTTCTCCTTTTCTTGTCTACTTTGATCCAAGTTCTTTAAGAGATTGTGCTTGAATTTGTTTCTCTCCCAAACAAATTCATTGTGAGAAACCTCAGTTTCTACAATTAGCACTAGAAGGAGGGGACCTAAGTTCTAAAAACACTTCTCTTCTAGATCTTATCACAAAGAAGCAAGAGCCAAAACCATGTCTTCAATCTCCAACAACGGTGCCACCAACGCAACCGCCCCACAGCAAGATGACCCAACGAACCGGGCAACCAACCCTCAGGACGTCGCCGCGGATCCACCTGTCGCTGCACCCATCACGCGCGTCTACGCGCGGACGGGTATTCGCTGCACTTCGGCTAGCCCTGCAGATGAGTCCGCAGCACCTGCCGACGGAGTGGAGGAGGTCGAGATACGCCATCACGGGGATCAGGAGACCGACGAGGTGCCACCAGTCAACGGAACTGTCGAAAGACAGGGATCGCCCGTGCGAATCGCCCAACCAACCCAGTTCGTCACCATGGACGATCTCCGTCACATGTTCGGAACGATCTCCAAAGACCTCTTCTAGGCGATCTCCGCAACGAATCAATGGCTGGAGACGATGGGGCGCAGCGCACCCCCACCACGTCAACAAAATGAGGTACCATCACAAGAGGTTCGGAGGAACGAGCCTCTAATCCGCCGCCTGTTCAGCGACCCGCCGTCCTCGACTTTCCGGTTCCCGAACTAGCACGTACCATCAGCACTCGCATCAGGGGCACAGCCTCGGTTGGGACATCCTTCTCAGAGAGATCCGGCCACACCTTCCTGCCCCGAGCTGGAAGAAATGCACCTCAAGATCAAAGCTATGGGATCTCTCCTCCACCGAGCTGTCAGCTCGGCACCTGAGATCGATAGAATGTTCGAGGCCTCGCAGCAGTCTCCTTTCACCCAGCGCATCTTGGAAACCTACGTTCCGAACGTAAAGATAAGAGTTCCAACTTACGATGGAACGAAGGATCGAATGAAGCATCTTACCTCGTTCATGGAAACCATCTCCAAAGCTAGGTTCACCGAGGAGCAGAAAGATGCCGGCCAGTGCCAACTGTTCGTCGACAGTCTGGTAGAAAATGCACTGATATGGTTTTCCCATATCCCCCCGGGCACAATCGACTGTTTCGAACAACTGTCGACAGCCTTCCTACGGAATTATCGGGTGTTCATACAACGCAACGCTTCCAGTGCCGAGCTATGGGAGATAATCCAAGAGCCCGACGAACCCCTTCGGAAGTACCTCACCCGATTCAAGGAAAAGTACGCCACTATAACGGTCGCTGAGGACTTCGCAATCGCTGCCTTCAAGAAAGGACTCATTCCCGGCTCCCGATTGCACGTGGATCTCAATATCAGGGAAGCCACTGACCTGGACGAAGCCCTTTATCGAGGATCTCGTGTCGCTTACGTTGAGGAAGACGAGGAGAAACGAGCCAATAAGCTCCCTCCTCCTCGCCCAGCCGTGGCCAAAGAAAAGAGTCGGAAAACCTATCAGGAACCTCGGAAGCACCACGACCCGAGGGACCCCAAGCGCGGAGTGGTCAACACGATATCCGAGGATGAAGGGCAGAACATCGCCTCTTCCGATACACAAGAGGAGCTATACTGCGATTTTCATATGTTCGGCGGCCACTCAACAGCCGAGTGCAAGCACCTATCCAATTACTTATATCAGAAGTACCTATCCGGCGAAATCAAAGTTGTGTATCAACCTAAAGCTTCTCGCGGCGGCCGCGGAGGACGAGGTCGAGGAGGAAGGTTCGGCCGATCCAAACCGGGCCGAGGTCAGAAGGGCGCCTACCAACCCAATAGCACACCAAACACTCCGCAGCTACCACCCCCCGCCGAGCAGCAGACTCCGGCGCCAGTGGAAGTCCCCCAAACACCATCCAAGCGTCAAAAAGGACAGCAGAGCGATCAGGCGGCACCTCGGGGTCGTATCTCTATGATCATCGGTCAGACCGACGAATGCCCGGATTCTGTCTGAGCGCTGAAAAAACAAGCGCGTCAGATCTATAACGTCCAGGCGAGTTCCGAAGAAGAAGCGTTAAGCACTAACCCCATCGCGTTCACAGCGGAGGACGCCAAGGGGATCCATCATCCTCATAACGACCCTCTAGTGGTAGAAGTCAGGATGGGCGAGTTCGACGTAGAACGTGTCTTAGTAGACACCGGTAAAATGGGTGTCGCGCCGGAGCAAATCAAACTAGGAAGCAGAACGCTGACCGGGTACGATGGCGTAGCCAAAACCTTGATGGGCGACGTAAAACTGCAAGTCCAAACTGGTGGCATAACACGCAAGACCAAGTTCGTGGTCATAGTTGCCCCACCAATCTCCAACGCCATCTTAGGCTCACCCTGGATCTACTTCATGAAGGCAGTTCCTTCCGCCTATCATCTCTGCCTAAAATTCCCAACGGCTGCAGGAATTTATATGTTGTATGGCGACCAGAAGATGGCTAGGACATGTTCCATTCTCGAGAAAAAACAAAGGCGGAAGGACGACGCATAGCAATTACAGGGCAAGGATCACTCCGTCGATCCTCATAAACCAGAACGAGATCGGCTGAAGGCCACAGGATGCTGAATCATACAAGTTAACATCGACGGAACAGACCCCTCACGGACGGTTGGAATTGGGGCCGAACTCGACGAAAGACTCAAGACCGAGCTGGTAGCGTTTATGAGATCGCGATCCTCGACATTCGCCTGGTCCACTAAAGATATGGTAGGCATCGATCTGTCAGTCACATGCCATAAACTGAATATCGATCCCACTTTCTAACCAGTTCGGCAGAAACGACGGCGTCTCGGTACCGAGAGAGCAAAGGCGGTGCAGGATGAAGTCGAGCGACTCCTGAAAGCCGATCAGATAATGGAAGTACAGTACCCCGACTGGCTGGCCAATCCGGTGGTGGTCAAGAAAAAGAACGGTAAATGGCGAGTCTGCGTTGACTTCACCGACCTCAATAAGGCATGTCCCAAAGACTGCTTCCCGTTACCTCATATCGACCGACTCGTGGAGGCCACAGCAGGTAACCAACTCCTCTCGTTCATGGATGCGTTCTCCGGATATAATCAGATCGCGATGAGCCCAGCCGATCGCGAGAAAACCGCGTTCATCACGGATAGAGGAACCTACTGCTACAAGGTGATGCCATTCGGCCTGAAAAACGCAGGGGCGACCTACCAACGCCTGGTCAACACGATGTTCGCCGACCTGTTAGGAAAAACGATGGAAGTCTACATTGACGATATGATGGTCAAATCCCTCATAGCAGAACAACACATCCAGCACCTCGCCGAATGCTTCGACATCCTAGATCGATTCCAGATGAAGTTAAATCCCACCAAGTGCACTTTCGGGGTTACCTCAGGGGAATTCTTAGGATATATCGTCACAGAACACGGAATCAAGGCAAACCCAAAACAGATCGAAGCGGTGCTGGGACTCCCATCGCCAACCAACAAACGAGAGGTACAGCGCTTAACAGGTCGAGTTGCCGCGCTAAACCGTTTCATCGCCCGATTGACGGACAAGTGTCTCCCATTTTATCAGCTCCTTTGGGGCAATAAAGTCTTTCATTGGGACGACGCCTGTGAAGCTGCCTTCGGACAGCTTAAGCAGTACCTGACCAATCAGCCGGTTCTCGTAAAGCCCGAGGAAGGAGAAACGCTATACCTCTACGTCTCCGTCTCCAGCTTGGCGGTAAACGGGGTGCTAGTCCGAGATGATCGCGGCGACCGGTGACCAATATTCTACACAAGTAAGGCTCTCAACGATGCGGAGACACGTTACCCAACCTTGGAAAAACTCGCTCTCGCCTTGATCGTCGCCGCCCGGAAGCTACGACCTTACTTCCAGTCGCACTCCATTGTCGTGTTAACCGACCAGCCGCTCCGGACGGTCCTTCATAGCCCCCTTCAGTCCGGGCGAATTGCAAAGTGGGCAATCGAGCTAAGCGAGTACGATATCGAATATCGTTCTCGCCCGAGCTTAAAGTCACAGGTCCTAGCGGATTTCATTACCGAACTATGCCCTGACCTCGAAGAGACCATACCTAAGGAGGTACCCTGGACGCTGTTCACCGACGGCTCCTCTTCCAACCAAGGATCTGGCGTTGGAATTATACTCTGATCTCCAACGGGCGAAGTCCTCGAGCAAGCAATAAAACTCGGCTTCAGGGCATCAAACAATGAAACCGAGTAAGAGGTCGTCCTAGCCGGACTAGGGTTAGCTCAAGGTCTGGGGGTAACTAGCATCCAAGTTTTCTGCGACTCCCAGTTAGTGGTTAGCCAGTTTAGTGGGGAGTACGGCGCTAAGAACGGGCGCATGGAGGCATATCGCCAGTTACTCCAGAATCTTTCCGCACAGTTCCCCTCGTTTGAACTAATCAAAGTCCTGAGGAGAGAAAACGCGTCAGCAGACGCTCTCGCCGCCCTGGCAAATTGTTCCGACATAAGTCTGCGGCGAACGATCCCAATTGAGTGTATCGAAGCTCCCAGCATCGACCACGCCGACGTGGTGTACACCATCAGTGACGCCGTAGACCCAATGGATGTCGATCCACCCGTCCAGGAGCCGGTGGGAGTAATACAACCGCCAGACGATTGGCAGCTCGAAATAAAGAAGTACATCGAGGACGGCAGCGTCCCGGAAGATCGCTGGCAAGCTCGCCGGTTGAAGGCCCGATGCGCACACTACGCCATGATGGGCGGCAACCTCCTCCGACGCAGTTCGTCCGGAGTCCTTCTCACCTGCGTCGATCAAGAGGAAGCGGAACGAATAATGACGGAGGTCCATGAGGGTGATGGTGGAAACCATTCCGGAGGGCATGCACTCGCGTTGAAAATCAAGAAGGATGGTCATTACTGGCCTACCATGGTCGCTGATTGCGAGGCATTTTCGGCGAAATGCGAACCTTCCCAACACCACGGACAGATGAAACATGTACCTCCCGAGCTGCTAAACACCGTCACCGCGCCATATCCCTTCATACGTTGGGCGATGGATCTCGTCGGCCCACTACCCCCATCAAGGTCAAAGAAGTTCCTCTTGGTCCTGATTGATTATTTCACCAAATGGGGGGAAGCAGACTCGTTCAACAAAATACAGTCACTGGACGTCACCAACTTCATCTGGAAGAACATCATTTGCCGCCATGGGCTCCCTTACGAGATCGTCACCGACAACGGAACACAGTTCACCTCTCTTATCACTAGACGCTGCTTAGGCAAGTGGGGAATACGTTTGAATACCTCGACCCCCCGGTACCCTCAGGGAAACGGCCAAGCCGAGGCAACCAACAAAACCATCATAGACGGGTTGAAGAAACGTCTCGAACTGAAGAAAGGGGTGTGGGCAGATCAACTCGACGGCGTGCTTTGGTCCTATCGGACTACCCCACGACGAGCTACGGGGCAATCTCCATTTTCGTTAGCATACGGCATCGAGGCTCTGGCCCCAGCCGAAGCTGGAGTGCCTACATTACGCCGCGCTATGCTGGTCGACGATTCCGAGCTCAACGACAGCATGCTGCTCGATAACATTGACTTCGCCGAAGAATTGCGCGATCAAGCTCTCATCTGGATCCAGAATTACCAGAATGCCGCGTCTAAGTATTACAACAAAGCTGTTCGCCAGCGCATATTTAATGAGGGCGACCTGGTGTTGCGCGAGGTGTACGAGAATACAAAGGAGACCAACGCTGGCAAACTCGGTGCTCGCTGGGAAGGGCCGTATCTCATCTCCAAGATAATTTGCCCCGGAGTATACGAGCTCCTCACCATGGAAGGCAAGCGGATAAAAAACTCTTGGAACGCGGCTCACCTCAAACGATACTACTACTAGACCATTTGATTAAACTCGGTTTTTGAAAGTATGTACACTATGAACTACGACTGGCTTGATCCCGAATTTCAGGTACGTAGGCAGCCTTTGATTTCTTTTACAAGATATCGAGGGCAAAGCTAGGAAAACAATAAGATTTCTTTTATCCTGAAAGGACTTGTTATTTCAATTTATGACTGCCATCTCACCACATACAAAGAGTATTCGACATCGGCATATCGCCCTAGAACGACGGTGCATAAAAAACAAAAAAAAAAAAGGGAGGGCTACAAGCAAGAACAAATGACGATCTAATGCAGTAATAGGTCTTCTAGTCTCGGGAAGCAGATGCGAAGTGTGACCCCCTCCACAGGCACAGAGCTCGAGAGGTCAGACTCCAACGGTTCCTCGACGGCTCTACCTTCCAGATATGCTCGCCAGTGTCGACGCTCCCGCCTCAGCTCTTCTAGCCGACATGCTGGCACTTCTGCTCCCTTGTCCGCCATTTCCTCCAAAAAGCGCATGGACCCTCCACGGTATGACTCTCCCGGTAATGATGATCTGTGGCCTCCAGGTGAAGGATGTATTGGCGTAACTTCTCTATACGACCCCTATAGATCAGGATTTCCGCAACATGCAGATTCTCCGATTCGCCTAACGGCTCGTAGTCACCTTCCGGCAGGTCGGGCAATAAGGTCCTGGCGACCTCCCCCTCACATTGATCACAATCGGCAAGTAGTCGGGTCATGCGCCAACTTGCCAGATAGAAGCCTCTGGTGATGAGCTCGTCAAGAACCGAGATGGTTCCTTCTAGGCGGCAGAGCTGGTAGATGAGATCGTATTTCAGACGGAACGCCTTGATATACTAGCTCATCCGCTGACAGCAGGCTCGATAGATGTGAATCTCTCTTTGCACGGGATCCTCCTCAATGTCCACGGCGAGTTCGTGGGATGGGAGCGAAACTGCCTGTTCTATGGGAAGGGCGATATTCGACGCTTCCGGGTCGAATCCACTGACTCCGCCAGCAGTCAGCTCTCGAGCTCGCCTCAACCATGCAGATCGTGTTATGGTAGGCATAATTTGCAGTTAATCTTTCTGAAGTTTGGATGAGAGATGCTCAGCAAACCTCCTCTTCACCTATTTATAGGAGGAAAGGGGGAGATAAATGTTGCGTCCCAAAAATCTAGCACCAATCAGATCGTGGGAAGATACGCGCTGCATCCCGAGACTCTTCCACCAATTAAATTGCATTGTGAAACCGCGTCTGTATTTAATGCAGCGGTTACGCCTCGGAAATGAGCAAAAAAAAAAAAAAAAAAAAAAAAAAAAAAAAAACCTACTCAGTTCGGAACCAAACTACTCGACATCTCGGCCAGGTGATCGACCTACTCTCCATCAGGAGATAAATCGGACCCAGAGAATTCCTTTCGGAATTGTTCCGATCATAAGCCTCCGGCGCGAGGCACATCGAGCCCAGAGAATTCTTCTAGAATTGTCTCGATAACTCCTTGACGAGAGATAAGCCGAACCCAGAGAATTCTTTTAGAATTGTTTCGTAAGTTCCAGTTTGGACGGATATAAGCCGAACCCAGAGTTTTAAATTTCGCCTTTCGACTTCCAAACTGGAGCAAAGAAGGTAAGCCGAAGTCCTATACTTCGCCCTTCGCTAAAGCGCATTAACGCTCGGGTTAAATTACCCTCAATAAGGATTATTCAGTGTAAGTCGGGAGACGTCTTGCCTCATTTTAATTTCCAATTAAAATAAAAAAAGAAACTTTATTGCAAGGACGAATTGTTTGAACAGGACAAATACGACAGAGAATTAGGAAATAAAACGAAAAGATCAGATCGCCAAAGCATGTCAACCATCCAGGTCAAGTCCGGCGGCAATCTTCCTAGTATCAGCTTTAAGACGCTTCGGCATGGGCCATAGGAGTTGAAGTCCCGTTTTCTCCCAGTCCGCAGGATGCGACTCCAATGCCCTGATCTTTTGCTCGGCCTCGTCCATACGAGCAACGGCTTTTCCTCTCTTCGCCCTTAAGGAGGTGATCTCGGCGTCCAATGCCGCCAGACGGTCATTGATTTCATTCTTCTTCATGCGGTGATAATATAGCTTGTGACATTGTTCGCGATGCACGGATTCGATCTGCGCACAAGGTCGTCGATCAATAAAGATTTGTTATGATAAATCCGCATAGATAAAACTAGGGTTTGTTACCTGGCGAACGAAGGCATGAGCAGCAGCAGCTTCAATGTTGTTGGCACGTCTGCTCGTGTAAAACGTCTTCACCTTGGAGGGCATGAACTCGCCGCTCAAAGAAAAACTTGGTTCACTGGGAATCGAGTTCTCCGACTGATAGCACTCATTGCAGTAGTCGATCAAGCACTGCGGCATGTCCGCCACCCTGTCCAGACCATTTTCGATCCAGAACCTTGGGTGGGATTCGAGCAGCTTAAGTTTGAAAAGCAGTTCACTTCGCGACTGCTCTATTGCGGCTAATCGCCCGCGGTACTCGGAGTGGCGTTCTTCGACGCGAGAAAGGAAGGTCTCTAATTCCAGCCTCTTCTCTGGACTTACACGAAACATTAGCATCCAGGGAGCTCGGGTGTTCGGGTAAAAGGGCATCCCTCGCTCGATGGCTTCCGAGTTTGAGAACGTCGGGACGTCGCTCCTCACCTCGACTGAAGAAGCAGTACTGCCAACAGAACTCGGCATCTCGAAATTGTTTCATCAAAGTTACGGTAAAATCAAGCATGGGGCAACCATATTTATACTAATCCTAATAAAAAGGCGATATTCCGTGTAAGCGCAAAAGGGAAATTTCCAAAAGAAAAACAGAAGTCGGTCGCGAAATAGGCAGCAATATCACAAAGTCGTAAAAAGGAAAATACAAAAAGAAAGGAGAACAGAACGCATTCCTAGGGGATGTTGTCAGACAGATTGGCCCGGAAAAGCCCGGCATTGGAGCCGTACGGGTGTTGAACGGAATCAAGAGCCGTAGTTCCAGATTGAAGCAGTCCAAAGCCGAGTTGGTCTGGAGACATGTCGAGATCGCCTTCTCCGAACTCTAGGAGGTCTAACGCTTCCACCTCAGTCCGAGCGATCTCTTGTTTCTCCTTGATCTCAGCAATCAGATTGTCAGGAATGGATGCACCGTTCTTCAGAAGATAATCCATGATCTCCTCAAACCCGTACGCTTGGTTGAGAACATCCTCTTTTGGACGGACCATCTCTTGCTCACGCAGGTAATCCTTTACCTTGTCAAGTCGGCGCTGGGCTTTCTTCGTGGTGCCCTCAACCTTGGCTTGGCGATCTAGGCGAAGTCGTCTCATCTCTGACTCGAGCTTTGCCCCAATATCCTCGAACTGCCTCGTCAGCTCGGCCTTCTCTTCCCCCAGAGCTTTCTCCTGCGATTCCAGCTCGGCAACCCTCCTTTCCAGGTTTTTGCATTCGTGCTCCTTATTCGCAAGAAGACCTTTCAACTCCTTGATCCTCTCGCTCTTTAATTTATCCACCTCTCAGAGATTCTCCAAGCACTCCTTTATTTTATCGAACTCGTTTTCTGCCGAGGTCATCGATTTGACGCGCCTATCGTACATAAGAGTGAGTGTAGACATGTAGGCGGCGGTCTGCATTTCGAACCAGAACGAAGTGAGAATCTAAAGGTGCGATATGAATATATGTAAGGAGGGCGATGCGATTCGAACCTGAAGGGTGGACTGAGCGGCTAGGACGTACTGATCTCTGAATTCCAGTTCTTCGAGCGGCGGCTGCATGACCGAAGACACCGAAAGTTGTCTGCACAACTCCCCGACGGCTTCCTTGTTGCACACAAGAGGTGTTTCCCCAAAATAGTCGAAGCAAAATTGGTCAGTTCGACCAGCAGCACGTCCAACTCGGAAGCGGTCATATGATTCGAGGCCGGCCTCTTCCGCAGAGCGTTTCCGACCTATCTCTTGGGCGGGGTCTTTTCCTTTGCCATTTTCTTTGTTTTTGTCTTTCTTGGACTTTTTCTTTTTTGAACCGCCACTCGATTCAGCGGCGATCTGTACTGTGATGATCGGCTCAGTCGGTGGAGGAAGAGATGAGTCATTGGGAGCTCTGTTTTCATCTTCAAAAGCAGGATCCGGGAGCTCGTCACCATCTTCAATCTCGTCACCATCTTCAATGTCAATGAATTCATTTCCCATTTGCTCTAATTCGGGATCGGCAGTCTGTTCTTCGCGAGGGTCCATAGATCGGAGCATCTCGGCGGCGACAATTGTGGTTGGTGGGACCTCGGAAGTTTGACCCAACGAGCTTGCGAAACTGGCGAACTGCGTTCTTGCCTTGCCCATTGCTGTTTCCACGCGACGTCGAGAGATTTGACTCCAGCTACGGTCTGCTACACGGAGAAGAGAGTCCTTGACGTGTTCAAATCTGGAAGGTAGTCCCCGAGTTGAAGAAGGGCGAGCTGTAAAACACATGAAATTTTATATCAGGTCAGAACGAGATTGTCCGATTTAGCGAAATAAAGAACGAGACGATACCCGGCGAATCGTTCCACACTCTTCGGCGTCCGCATTTCGGATTTTCAAAGGAGCAGTCGTCAACTCGGACAAAGAAATAGCGAGCTCTCAACTTCTTGAAGTTACTGACTTTTTCCCCCGGAAGGAAGTTATGAGCTGGCTTCGCGTTAACCATCCACAATTTGCTACCCTGGCTATTCTTGAAGTTTGTCAGCTGCTCAAAGCACTCTATTTCAAGAAAAACCTCAGCTTCGGCCGCGATTGTGAGGGCGGCGACGAAGTTGCAGATACTCCCTGGGGTAAGTTGGCATATCGGAATTTTGCGACGATGGGCGTATTGGGTGAGCAAATTAGGAAGAGGGAAGAACAACCGGCATTGGGAGAAGAATCCCTCATATAAGCAGATGTACCCGAGTGGCGGAGTCCATGGACGCTGGTGATCTCCGGGGATAATAATATGAACACCAGAATTGGACAGGCCACATGAATTCAATACATCGCCAACCGACTTAGCAGTGCTGGTCGTCTTCTCTCCCCCAATGTCACCTCGGTGATCTCGGAGAGAAAGGAGGTCGTCGATCATGGCGTCGTCAGGAGCAAGTCGGACTGTTTCACCATTTGAGTTGTCAGGTGGGAGATCGGAGATTGGCGCAGCATTTCCGTGACCTTCGCGATCATCTTCATCGATCAAAGAGGGGATTGGAATCTCGTTGGATCTGTGCCTTGAGGAGCATTCGGCCTCCTCTGGTTGCCTACTGGAGTTCTTGCGGATCAATGGTTCACTTCTGGTAGCCGACGAGGAAGCCATGGCCGAGGTGAAGAACAATGCAGATTGCCGAAGAGTGTAGAAAAACTGACGAGTAACAAAGTAATTAAAGGCGAAGAGAGAAGGAGATCGAAGTAATCAAAGTAATTACCCCAGTTTCTACAACATTGATAAAACATCTATTGGTACTCGATCTACAAAATAACAGATTATCCGGAGCTATCCCGCGCTTTGTCCAGAACCAGTTTATCCTCTCTCTTTTGTTGAGGGGTAACAGATTGACTGGTCATATTCCTACTGATCTATGCAGTCTAAGAAGCATAAGGATCTAGGATTTTTCCAACAATAGATTGAATGGGTCTATACCAATGTATCATTTGGAAGAAGCTTGCAATATGAGACTGGTGGTCAATTTTATGGTTATGGATTTGGTGATAGAGAAAATGAGGTGTATTCTAGGTTGTTGCTTTTACCACAACATTTTTCTCGAGACTACCCGGACAAGTTGGATTTCATTGTTGAATTTGCATCAAAGAGTAGGTATGATTCTTATGACGAAAGAAGTTTCGAATTCATGTTTGGACTGGATTTGTCAAATAATGAATTCAGTGGTAATGTCCCGAGAGAGCTGGGAGATCTTCAAAGAATACGTTCTTTGAATCTGTCTCACAATTTCTTGTCAGGTTTCATACCTAAAACCTTCTCCAATCTAACTGATGTGGAGAGTGTTGATCTTTCGTTCAACATTTTGCGTGGACTGATACCACAAGATTTATCTAAGCTAGACTATATGGTTATATTCAATGGTTCGTACAACAACCTGTCAGGCTCCATTCCTACTCAAGGCAAATTCTCTACATTGGATGAAACCAACTACATAGGTAATCCTCGTCTTTGTGGATCAGCCATAAACAAGAGTTGTGATGATAAAAACACTATCGGTTTCGCGGAACTCGATTCTCAAAGCAGAGATGACGACACATCAATCGATCTGGTGACTTTTTACTGGAGCCTTGCAGCCACCTACGGTGTAACGTGGATGGCCTTTATTGTGTTTCTTTGCTTTGATTCACCTTCACGCCTAACATGGTTTCGCCTTGTTGATGTTTTTATCAACTTTTTCAAATGTGTTTGATTTGGCATATTTTCATTCGTATATAAACTACTAGAAGTAGGGTCGCGCGATGCGCGAGATATATTTCATTTCATTTATAGCTTTATTAATTCTTATATATCTTAAATCTAGATATATAATTTTAAAATTTTAATGTTCAAATTTTTTTAAAAAATATTTTTTTTTATCAACTTTTTAAAAATAATAATTAATATGTGATTTTCATATTTTGACGCAAAATAAAATAAATAGGACATCTTGGTAAAAAAATTTAGTTGATGTAATTAAGTAGTTATCATTATCTCATACAAAATTTGATGTTTTTATATTTTAATACATAATTAATTATATGTGTTTTATCATCATTTGCATTTTGCAGATTTTTATCTAGAGGGTATATTTTTTAAAATAGATAATTAATAATACTTTAATTTAGGAAAACAAAATTTATATACAGTAATATCTTAATTTTAATGCGACAACTTTAATCATCAATTAAAATTAACAAAAGAATATAGTAAGAGTAAGACTTACCAGTCTTAAATCATTGCTAACAACTTGTTCAAGCTTGTAATTTACACAAATCCACTTCAAGTTTGTGCACATGCCATCTTTTTTCTCTTGTTCAATACATTTAATACTTATGCAAGGTTGCTTACTTTTTCCTTAAATATTTGCAGGTTTTTGAAAATTTTGTGTAGTCTCTCCAAAATCATAAAATTTTCTAATACTTGACACAAATTAATATTATTATAAGAAAAGATTAACTTAAAATTAATATTAATTCATAGCATCAAGACTGAGGAATATATAGTTGTTTACATATACCAAAAAAAGTAGCTGAACACAAATATTGTATGCTTGTTTTAATATTAGTTTATCAGAAATCAACTATATAGGATACGAAGAAAAACGTTTTCTTACTCTCCTTATTTCCTCTAAATAAGTCAAAAACACAGGTCTCTTCTTTGATGTTAACACCATTTTCTCCAATTGAGAACAATCTCTAACAAAAATCACATATACTATTGTTCTTTAATCAAATACTCCATAACCCAAATAAAACCCCATTTTCTATAGTTTTTTTCTCTCTGATATATTATTACTTATGAGCCATTTCATTGGTATAAGTAATAATAAAAAGAGCAAATCCACATAGATCCAAATACAGTTAAATACATATAATCGATTATGAAAAAAATACTATCGAATCAGAACCCCCGTCATTGGTCTCATAATCATGCTCATATTTAAAACAGATTAGTGAGAAATTACGAAAAGCCCAAGCAAATAAGAAACAAAAAAATGATCGTAAACCATTTTCAGTTGATAAGAATAGCAGATAAATCGATCATTTGTTTGATGCATCTTCATAACGATAAAATCTGAAATATATATTTTGCTGAATATATATATATATATATATATATATTTATATATTTATTTTTGTGCAAAACTGAAAATATCTATATAAGAAGGAAATATAGAATTTTTTTTTTTGGTTTTGGGGGCATGTAGTTACTAAATTCCAAACTACAAATAATTTAAATTAATTAGATCAAAAAAACAAATGAATACATGTGTCAGATATACAACATGCCAAGTGTCATCTCCTTAACAAAAGTTGAGAAAAACCTTCTCATATTATATAAGATTTTATATATTTATTTTTGTGCAAAACTGAAAATATCTATATAAGAAGGAAATATATAAATTTTTTTTTGGTTTTGGGAGCATGTAGTTACTAAAGTCCAAACTACAGATAATTTAAATTAATTAGATCAAAAAAACAAATGAATACATGTGTCAGATATACAACATGTAAAGTGTCTATCTCCTTAGCAAAAGTTGAAAAAAACCTTCTCATATTATATAAGATATATGTCAATGTTGTTTCAGTTTGTAAGATCTTCGAAAGTTCAAGTGTTCATTTGGTTTTACCATTTAGGAGGTGTTCCCGTTGGATTTAAATAGTCAAATTTTGACTCTTATGAATCTTCTAAACACGAAAAACCTTAAAAATAGTCACTTGAAACAAACTACTTTTTGAGTTCTTGAATCGCTAGGAATTATTTACAGAGGTGAAATGGCGCAAACCCATACACTTAAAAAAATTAACAGAGTTGCGCTCATTCCTCCATATCTGTTTGTTACTTTCTACAGATGCATCCAAATTTCTTTATACCTCTTCTCCTTTCGCTCATTCCAATCCAATACCGAGTTCTTCAGAATCCATTAACGCACCAGATGCCTTATGTTCTTCATCAATCGGGAGTGTACGTTTTGAGCCATCCAGCGCAACACCAAGAACAATGTTCTCCTCTAGCGAAGAACTGGTACCTGATCCACCACCATCTCGAGCTTTCGAATCTCCACTGCTCTTTTCAGTCCCTTGTTTTGCTTTTGATTTCAATGTCTGCTCTGTTGCACCTTCGCCATCAGAAACTTCATCCTTCTCTGCTTTATTTGAATCTCCCACGCTCTGTTTCTTCTTTTCTTCTGACTTTTGTGCTACCAGCTGGTCGGATGTTGAGGTTGGTGAACCCTTAGTGCCTGTACTGGAGTTGAAACCAAGAGCCACTTTCTGTTTCTCTTTTTTGCCGTTATTTTCTGTTTCAGACTTGGTTTCCAATCGTTCTTCTTGAAGGTCCTTCTCTTCACTCTTTGGCATTGAGTTGGGTGAGGAAGACTTTGTGTTGTCATCGCTGTTGATTTTATAGGATGGCTCAATCAACATGAGTCGACGGTTCATCGCTGCTTGGTTGAAAATGATGTCTGAAAATCCTGCACTGTCCACCTCAGCCTCATTACGCATCCTCTGTACTGTTCGAATGGGAGTTGCTAGACGTGCCCCGTGATGCCTTATTACTGTAAGAAGATCCAAGAGCACTGCTTCCTGTTCAAAAATACAAATGTCTATGACATTTTATAAGGTTCATCATAAGATTCCATAATGATACATACATATCCATATGATATGCGGACAAACACATTCAGAAACATAAGCACATGTGACTCGGGCACCGATGCTCGGAGATGCACAAAAGTACACAAAACGGTGACTTGCGAAAGTGATGAAAAAATAAACATGTCAAACTGATCATACTAATTTAGTGTTGCATGTCATGTGTGGTATGAACACGTAGAGTGACATACAAACAATATGAATTATTTTAATTAGCAGACAAAGAGACACACTCCAGGATGAAAGATGTGTATTGAGTTAACTTTAACATACCTTAACACACAGGTATTCTTCAAAACGTGAAGTCTTTACAAAACAGGATATTAGGATCTGCAAAAAAATCAGATACAGATATTACATCTGAAACAGGATGTTACCGTGAAACAGACATATTAAATGTTGACGGAAGGCATCTTCTTACCCTCAGAGCTTGGTTCTCTGGATCTATATTGTCCAAAAATACTCTTCTGTGTATCTTTTGCTGCTCGATTTGAGGATTTTTAGACAACACCTTGCGCATATCAGCCACAATATTCTGTAATGTTGAAAAATTATACAACAACTTGTCACATTGAACAAGCCAGCAGACTTAAATAAAAGTCCAGGGATAAAGCATGTGTAAATCTCACATTAATTTTGCTGACATCAAGATGACTGATGGCAAGATGTGTTTTGATGCGCCAATGCGTCTTCTGAGTAAGATTTCTCACAATATTTACACTGAACTGGTGGTTTGGAATATGAACTGCTTCACGGTCATCACCTCTGATAACTGTAGGTGACCACCAACCGACGTGCTGAAAAAGAAGCGAAGTCAAACTTTAGACGAAAAATCATCTCTCATAAAGGAACTACTAAGCCAGTGACGTGAAAACAATAAAAAAAAAATCAATCTAATGCAGCCAGTGGTAACAAACATAATTGACAAATTAACAGACCTCCACTGTACCAGAAACTTCATAGCCTCCTATCTTGGTCTGGATCCACTCATTCAGAACAAAGGGCCGTGTCGCATGAATCATAATGCTTGATAGAAAGTTTGTAAGTATCTGCATCATCCACAAAAGGTATTGTTGTCTCATCGTAAAAAAAATTTAGTATGCCAAAGTTTTCCAAAAAGAGAGGATTGTACCTCACGACCAGCAAGAGTGAGCAGTACTGTCCCCAGACCCCCAGCCGTTAGCCACTTTTGGGTAGAGAAACCCAACAGTTCCATAAACAATGAAGCAGCAGCAACCCACGCAGCAGTATAAACAGCCTTTCCAGCAAAGCTAAAACCCATCTGCGTAACGATACACATATTTCCGCGTAAACCCCCTTAGTTGGAGAGTCATAAAAGATATCAGCATCTAATCTTATATAAAACTTGTGCATCAGCCAACTGAGTTTTATTCATCTATGTCGAAGTAGTTTATTCCTTCAGAACAACTAAAATAAGTGAATGCAAATTGCTTATTTACAAAAAGAATACATGAGAATCACTATCTGAAGTACAGTTCAAATATATTGTATCACCTTAGTTAATAGAAGAACTAGACATAATACAAAAGTTAACTTCTCCTAAGAGGTAGTGACTAAACACAATTCAGCCATGTAGCTGAAGCAACATAACACATAGGTAGCTGCAGGTATTGTGTTACCACTTCATGTTGTATATTAGGAAGACCCAAAACCATCAATAGAAACTAAAGTGACCACATATGTTATAAGGATACGAAGACGTACATTTCTGCTATCAGCAGGATTATTTGTCTCCATAAAAAATTTCTGCGCCTGCTGAAGTAAGCTGCAGAAAAGACATTCCGTCATTTGGAATTGAACAAACATTTGGAACTCAACAAAGTATGACAGACATACAAGGATGTAGGAAACTGATAGCAGAAATGATTAAAAGAACCTAAATGCTGAACTTGCAGAAAGGTCATTTAGGTCTTTTGAAGACTTGTATTCTTAAGCAAGTACTTTAGCAGTCAAGCTCAACATAGCAGTGTTGTATAGTAACAGTATACAGAAACTCTTGCTCACCTTGATAAGCAGCAGGCAAATGCCAAGACCGTTGACATGGACCGAGCAAAGCTAAGAAGGCGTTGCTTAACAGCCTGGCTGGCACTTGAAGGCAATACTATTGGGTCTAATGTTCTGGGGATAACAAGTTCCATCTTGGTTTTAGTAAAAACATATAATATTTAACCAGTTAAGAAAAAAAAGTATTATTGACCTGCATAAAAGGATTGCTCCACTCCAAAGTAGCAAAGGCTGGAGATATGACACAACAATGTATTGCGTGCTGCTCTTATGAGAATTTGCGTCATTCCCCTTCTGAGATTGAAGTTGCACATCCATGCAAAATAAACTATAGCAGGTATTCCAAGAACAGAAATTGTAGGAATGAATAATAAAGAATGACGTCTCAGTATCTCACCTCGAACATGGTAGTTCTGGCAAGGCGCAGAAGGGGTCTAAGACCCCATGTAGCAAATGCGAGAATCCCAACTGCTGGAATCAGTTTCATCAAATGTGGATTTCCTCGTAAAGCATCGTATGCCCTGATATAAAAAACTAACAGGTCAGATAAAACGGCATAAATTATTTAAATCTGTATATGCATTAATTTGATAGACAGACCAAACGTGGAATCATATCCTACTCCCCCTATTCCAACTACTGGTCGCTTTTGGGTCTCACTAATAAGCAAAAGCATGTGTTGTGTGTGCATACTTCGTCAATTTACGACACCCAACTCATTTAGTAGGATTAAGGGAATTAAGGATCAAGTATATAACCTTGTGAATATTACTGCAGTTGATTTAAGAATAGGGCCTTCATTTCCATTCCCAGGAAAGAGAGCTGACCGACAAACGAATGCATTACACCTAGATGATACAGGTACTGTTGAACCACTCAAGGTCTCCAGAAGCTGAAGACTCCAAACGTCTTGTCTCTAAGACAGCAGGAAAGGACACATTAATAGAAGCCCACGTGAAGGTTAGTTATATACTAATTAAAAATCTATAACTTTACTAAAAACATGAATCTATGATAATTAGCAAACACATGGCTAACAACAGTCACATTATAATCTATTCTAACTGAGAGCTATATATAACTGACACATAAACACACAAAACTTAAATACACTAAAAACAAACCCAGAAGCTTAAATATGAGAATCGCAAACCCAAAAAAAAAAAAGGAAAAACTCCTAAAGTTAAACCAACAACATTGCTTCAAGAAAAGCAAACAGAAGCACCAACAGATACACAAAGCAAGAAACTAAACCATTGAACTATGCTATGAGCACAGATGATACCGTGGCACATGATGAAAGAAGACAAGTCCGAGTCAGAGACACACGAGTTTTACTCTGCACGAAAAAAAAAAAAAAAGAAAGAAAGAGAAATTAGACACACCAAGTAATCAAAACGCAGGAAATTGACCAACAGCACAAACACAAAAACAACATACATTATTGTATCCAGAAGCTTCATGCATCTTATGAACATTGAGATCATGAGACAATGGTAGAGAGACAGTACGCATCATCATCCCAAGTGTACGAAATCAATGATCCTGCACAAAATAAAGAATTAGCTTCAAACTACCAGAAACAATTCAAAAATTACGAAACACTTTTGCATAATTACAAAAGATTAGCGCAATTCTAACTTCCACACTGCAACACAGAGGACGATTTCAATTTCATCGAATTATCCGAAATTCTCACTAATTGAAGCCGATCCTTGACTAAATCAAGTCCGAATCACACTTATCCTCAGGATCGTAGTAGTTTTAGCCACAAATTTCAAGATTTCGTGGAAGTTACCTGATAATACTTACGGAATTGAGAAACCCAGAGTGATCAGAAGCGAACGACGAGAAGCAAGAAGCGATCGGATAAGATGACAGAGAGAGAGAGAGAGAGAGAGAGAGAAGTGAGCTTCTTCGTCTTCTTGTTCTAGTTGTTTGATGATTAGTTTCTTTCTTTGCTACGAGAACAACCAACAACAAGACATGCCTAGAGCTAACGTGCGCGGCGAGGAGGAGGAGGAGGAGCTTTTGACGTGTTATCTTTTTTTCTAAACTACGCTTCTTCGTATCGTGGCAGACGACTGACTCATCAAAAAGAAACGATCACCTTCCGTTCCGAGTTTGTTTTTGGGATTAGACGAGACGAAATGATTTGCGTGGTCCCGCAAATTTTTACGATTTTCACCAAACGGAAGCTTTTTCACTCTCTTATCCGAAAATAAATCCTTTTCCACGTGATGTATTGTAAATGGACCGTCGTTTATTCGTCCACCGACCAATTTTGGCCCAAACCCAATTGTATAAGTTTTTAGTTTACCAATTTTCCACTAATAGCACAAAAAAATAAGTTGTATTTACAAATTTAGCACATTATTTCTACTGTTTTTAAAACTAAATTTTATCACCTCAAAACTATACTTTAAATATAAAATAGAAATCCAAATCTAAAATTTTTTTTAAAAAAAAGATTATCAAAGATCCTTAGAAGTTTGTAGAATGTATATCTATAAAACTTATTTTAGTACTATTTTTATAGTACTTTTCTTTTTATATTATTCTATTATATATCACTAATGTACTAAATCCAAATTATAAATATAAAAAATTACAGTATACCAGATTAGTAAAACTAAACCTGAGCTTTGTACCACCCAAATTGATTTAACTAAAATTTAATATATATATATATATATTAATGGTATGGAAAAATACATTTTTAAATTTTTTCTCAAACTTATTACTTACTAGATTGAAAATTTAGTGGAATTTTCTAGGTAGTGTGTTCAAAATGGAACTCTCGAATAACAATGAGAATTTGTTAAAAATATCATTTTTGATATATCCCTTTTCAAAAATGCCTCCTTTTTGGCTATTTTTATTTTTGCCCTCCTTTAATTTTTAATGACCATTTTACCCTTAGATGAAAAATATTTGATTCAATAAAAAGAAAAACAAAATTTTCCCGCCAAAAAAATTTCCGACATATTTTCCCGCCAAAAAATTTTCGAAAAAATTTCCCGCCAAAAAAAATTTACAAAGTTTTTAAAAGGTTTTATAAGGTAGAAACCTTATAAAAGCCTTATAAACACCTTGTAAACGCTTTTACAAGATTTTTTAAAAGAGCTTTAAAAGAGTTTTAAAAGGTTTTTTAAACATTTTGTAAACGTTTTTACAAGCTTTTTATAACCTTTTTAAAAGGTTTTCAAAATGTTTTTAAAAAGGTTTTTAAATACCTTGTAAACGCGCCTTTGTAAACGCGTTTACAAAGTTTTTAAACATCTTGTAAACGCTTTTAAAAAGTTTTTAAAAGCATTTACAAGGTTTTTATACGGTTTTTAAACACCTCGTAAACGCTTTTACAAGGTTTTTAAAAGCGTTTACAAGGTTTTTATAAGGTATAAATTTCATTTTTTTGGCGGGAAAATTTTTTGATTTTGGCGAATAAAATTTTTTTTGGCGGAAAAAAAAATTTTTGACGGGAAAATTTTTCATTTTTTGCGGGAAATTTTTCTGATTTTGGTGACTGTACATTCTTGTTGTCATTCAAAGAAAGGGTAATTTAGTTTTTTATATATAAAGAGGAGTAGTTTTAAAAATGGTCAATATGGAGGGATATTTTAAAAAAGAGACATGGAAAAAAGGGTATTTTTGTGAATGCCCCGATAACAATCAGCTTAAGCTTAACCATAGAAGATGACTAGATATGTTTTCTCACATGATTAATTTTACTTAATTAGTTTGTAAAAGGTGTAAAATACGAGGGAACTTAGATCATACTATCTCAAAACATAAAGAAATACATTTATTTATACTAAAATAGTACTAACTTGATCAGAGATATATCCTTACAAAATTGTTGTGTTCGGATGGAGACTCTCTCTCTTGACCTTTTCCAGAACCACATGGCTTTGCAGGATCCTACGAGCTCAAATGGCACTAAACGAAAGAAGACTGACTTGGAATCCTTCTATCGACACTGTGAGGAACATCATGATCTGATGGTCCTGAATCAGATCAAGAAGCGATCTAAGGCTGAATCAGAGTCATCTCCTGGAACTGTCAAGGCATCTGTTCGCCCGAGACTCAAAGTAGATTAAAACGTTTATGTCGTATTTTAAAACCTAATGTTATTTTCTTATGTGAAACTCTAAACTCTTGTGATGTTGTATGTAAATTTGCTTCTGAATTAGGATTCTATAACGTTATTACTGAACCCCCTCAAGGTAGGAGTGGAGGTCTAGCTTTGCTTTGGTCCAATGATGTAATCTTATCTCCCTTGTACCAAGATGAACGTATCATTGATGTGTACATCACTATTAATAATGAAGCTTTCTATTTTTCTGGTGTCTATGGTAATCCTGTCCAAAATAAACGGTTTTTGTTTTGGGATTACTTAGAACAACTCAGAACTACTCGCCATGGTCCATGGATGATTGCAGGTGATTTTAATGAGATACTAAGCAATAAAGAGAAGGTTGGAGGACCACCAAGAGAAGCTTGGACTTTTCAAAGATTTAAGAACATGCGTGCTACCTGTGATTTAACTGATTTGAAATCAACTGGCGATCGCTTTTCTTGGGTGGGAGAACGGCGCAACTACACTGTCAAGTGTTGTTTGGACAGAGCCATGGTTAACTCTGAATGGATATCTCTTTTTCCAACTGCAGAGACTGCTTTTCTTGAATTTAATGGTTCGGATCACAGACCACTACTTACAACTATTCAGCCTCCCAAACAAACTTCATCAAAGCAGTTCCGTTTTGATAAAAGACTTATTGACATAGACAACTTTGCACAAACAGTCGATCGGGGATGGAATCTCTGTAAACAAAATTCTTATTACTCCATCTGTGATCAGATTAACATTTGTCGCAGTGTCATGGCAAAAAAGAAACATGCTTCAAACATTAATTCAGCAAAAAGGATTGTTTTCTATGAGAAAGAACTAAATAGAGCTATGGAAAGCACAAATCGATATTTAAGAAGGAAAATTCCGAGAATACAAGATGAACTAAGTAAAGCATATAGAGATGAGGAGTACTACTGGAAAACAAAAAGCAGGAACAGATGGATGCACTGTGGAGATCGCAACACATGTTTCTTTCACGCCACAACAAAGAATCGATATGCCAAAAATCTTATTTCCAGCATACGAGATGTCGACCAAACAGTATATACAGACGAAAAGAGCATTGGAGAGCAAGCACAAAAGTACTTTACAAGTGTTTACACATCTAGCCGAGTACCTGTATCTCCAATAGATTTTGGGGATTTTCTAGCAACGGTAACTCCTGTCATTAATGAGGATCTAACGAAAGCGTTCACAGACACAGAGATTTTTGATGCTGTCTCTGATATTGGAGACGACAGAGCGCCTGGTCCGGATGGTCTCACTGCACGTTTTTATAAACAGTATTGGGATATAATAGGGAATGATGTAACCAAAGAAGTCCGTGATTTCTTTGATACCTCTTACATGAAATCAGCTATAAACCACACCAATATCTGTCTCATACCAAAAACGACACCAGCTGAAACTTTTTCTGAATATAGGCCAATAGCCTTATGTAATGTCCTTTACAAGATCATTTCAAAATGTCTTGTGAATCGACTAAAAAAACACCTAGACAACATTGTGAAGTTATGCATTCTTTAAAGTCAAGGAAAAGGGTTTCTCAAAACTACATGGCTATCAAAACAGATGTTACAAAGGCGTATGACCGAGTTGAATGGGATTTCTTGGAGGTCACAATGAAATTATTCGGTTTTTCAGAGAGGTGGATACAGTGGATCATGGCATCTGTTCGTTTTGTAAGCTACTCTATCCTAATCAATGGATCCCCTCATGGCATGGTTATCCCAGAACGGGGTATAAGAGAAGGTGACCCATTATCACCCTATCTATTTATACTTTGTGCTGATATTATGAGTCACTTAATCAGAACAAGAGTAGCGGATGGTGATATTAGAGGTGTTAGGATAGGGAATGGTGCTCCTCCGATCACTCACTTATAGTTTGCTGATGACTCCTTATACTTTTGCCAAGCAAATACTCGTAATTGCAAAGCTATTAAAGAAGCATTACAAGTCTACGAGTATTACTCTGGCCAAAAGATAAATACAAACAAATCTTTGATAACTTTTGGATCAAGAGTTCCAGGTCAACTACAGAATCGTCTAAAAAACTTACTGGGAATACCAAATCATGGAGGAGGTGGAAAATATCTTGGGTTACCGAAACAATTTGGTAAAAAGAAAAGTGAGATGTTCCAAAACATTATCGAAAGACTAAAAAACAGAACATCTTCGTGGAGGGGACGACATTTATCACCAGCTGGTAAAGAGATCCTCATTAGATCTGTAGCTTTGGCAATGCCTGTTTACTCGATGTCTTGTTTTAAATTACCAAATGAAGTGTTATCAGACATTGAAAGTATTTTACAAAAATTCTGGTGGGAAAAAAGTAATCAAGACAGAGGCATACCTTGGATAGCCTGGAAACGATTGCAACACTCAAAAGCCGAAGGGGGTTTGGGTTTCAAAGATTTAGCAAAGTTCAATGATGCTTTGCTTGCTAAACAAGCTTGGCGTCTTATTCAACATCCAAATTAACTCTTTGTTTGCAAGGATTTTTAAAAGCAGATACTATAAAGAGGACTGCATTTTGGATGCAACTCCGAAAGCCAATCAGTCGTATAGATATTCTATGGGGGATGGAAAAACCATACGAGTGAATAAGGATAATTTTACAGAATCCCATCCTCCAAGACCAATTTCCGGTACAGCTGCATCATATAACACCATGGTCCTCTCTGACACTACACATGGAGAACATCATCGATGGAATAATGATAGGATCATGGAACATATATCAGAAAACGATAGAGGAGTTTTGATAAACACTTACCTTCCTATATCAAATCTTCAGGACCGGATCATATGGCATTATACTAAAAGCGATAACTACTCAGTTCGTTCAGGATACTGGTTCTATGCATAACCCCGAACAACCAAACAATCTCCCACCTATACCTCATGGATCACCTGATTTAAAAAGGAAGATTTGGAAATTAAGTATTCTACCAAAAATAAAACATTTCCTCTGGCGTACAATCTCCAAGTCCTTACCCACTCTCACAAGGCTTGGTTCACGTGGAATGAATATCGATCCGATCTGCCCTCGATGTTTACAGGAAGACGAGACCATAGAACATATCCTATTACTTTGCCCTTTTGCTGAATCTATTTGGCAAATGTCTACTATCCTAGTTTCTTTGCTGTACACATCATATTCGAATATAGAAGGCTTCATTGATAACATTTTCTAGAACATAAATTCAAATACCACCTCAACAGATATGCAGCTTCTCCCCTTCTAGTTATTGTGGCATATTTGGAAGAGTCGCAATACTTTTTTTTTTTAAGGTAAACAGGACAAGCCGAACACAATTCTATCACGAGCCAAATCCAACATACGTGAATGGAATTTTTTCAACAACAATAACAATGGGCACGTAACCAAGCATGATCATCGACAGCCACGGAAAATATGGACAAAGCCTCCGACACTTTTCACAAAATGCAACTATGACGCTGCTTTTGATCCTAATACTAATCAAACGAAATGTGGTTGGATTCTGCGAGACCAGCATGGTGTATCACAAGGATGGGGAGCTTCAGTCCTGGGCTATTCTGCATCACCTCTCCAAGCAGAAGCTAAGGCATTATTGGCGGCAACACAGCAAAGCTGGATCAGAGGTCTAACAAATATCAATGAGACTTTAACAAAAGTGTTAAATGACCAACTTTATGATGTATCGATCGACAACATTGTTCATGACATAAAGACTTGGTCATCCAAATTTCAGAATGTTAAATTTGTTTTTGCTTTTAGAGACTGTAATAATGCTGCTCATTATTTGGCCAAATTTGGTTGTAATTCTACTTTTATATTCTACTAGATAAGTACCCGCACTACGTGCGGGTTTGTTTAAATCTATATATATATATTAATTGCAATACCTTCTTTGCTTCTTATATTTTCACATTTGAAATATTAAAATTATATATTAACAAATAAATTATATCATTGATTTAACTATCTTTTATTTGATAGTGAACAAAACTCCGATCTTTTTCATATATAAAATTTTATTTCTCTAATGACACACTTTCATGAATTTCTCTACAATATTAACCAAATTCTCAGTCACTGTTGCAACCCTTCAAATTGTTGAGAAAATTCTAACGCCTAAATCATATGTTTATATCTTCATGGTTTACCCTAAGAGGACCAAACAAATCTTTGGTTTTATTCTTGATACAATTTTATTTTTTGGTGATGCATCTACTTAGTTAAAGAATACATCAACATGTTCTAAACCTCTCTAAATTTTTTATACAAATATTGAAATTGTTTGTGATATTAAAAGAAAAAAAACATAAAAAATGTTTTAAATTCCTCTTAAATTTAAATATATTTACTTTTAATTTAGGTGCATTTAATTTGGATTGATAGGTGGCACTCTCTCCATCGCTTACGTGTTATTCATATGAAGAGAGTTGAGCAACTTTAATATAGATTCAGACAGTTTTTCACCTCCTATTTGGTTATTAAACCATTTGTATAACGATTATCATTAATATAATTCACTTTTGCTGAAAAAAAAAAATCCTTACAAAATTGTTGAACCGGAAAGTAAACCAAAAATGTTTCAACCTAAAGAAAAATATCTCTAACCAAACTAAACCGGAAACATATTTACCAATCTCTCAATTCACAAATTGTTTCAGTCACACCAATGAATGAAAAAAAAAATCGCGATGACGACCAAGTCAAAACCCCAGTCTCTCTCAACGCGTCGTTCTCCGCCGCGAACTCGCTCCAAACCGCTACCGGAAACCAATCCCTCGCCGCGAACTCGCTCCAAACCGCAACCGGAACCCAATCCCTCGCCGCGTACTCACCCCAAAGCTTTACCAAAACTCAATTTCTCTCCTTTTCCACCAACGCCGGCTTCACTAGGAGCAATCACACCCATCGGAACAAGAAAATACGTCACATTATCCGAATGGTGGCTAACAAGAAAAGGAAAAGATAAGGAGAAGAAAGCTCTGTGTATCACAGGTTTCGAATCTGACGTGAGACTCTTTTCATCAGGAAGGATACTCAAAAGGCATAACAGTGTAACTCTCGAATCAGTAGATGGGATTACCATTTCCATCAGTGGTTTCATCAACCGAGCTCGTAGTATAGAGAACGGTGTTTCGGAGGAGGTTTGTAATCATTTCCTGTTAGGGTTTCCGTTTAACTGGGAAGATTACAATGAGGAGATTGTTGTTGATGAAGATAGAGGTTTTGTTGTTTCGTTTGATGATGTTCCTGTGAATAGGATACAGGATCTTAGTTTCGTTGATGGTTGTTTGAAAGACAAGATCTTGGTTGATGTTGTTAGTAGTTTAAGGGATATGGTTTGTCCTAAATCTGATGAGAAGAAGAAATCAGCAGTGGTTGTTGACGATGAGAGTTTGGTTTCGAGTGCTGTTGTTGTGGGAGTGAAGACTAGAGCCATGCGACGGAGAGATGAGTTTGAGTCTTGTATTGAAAAGAGATCAGTTTGCACAAGGTCTACAAAGAGGAAGAAGAAATTAGCTTAGTAGTTTCATTCACATTGTTCTTTAACTCTCATTTTGTATGAAATTTTTTGTGAATTGTAACTCAACTCAGCGTGGATTTGTTGTTAATTCATGTTCTTCTTTTGACTATATCCTAAACATTTGGATCTTGGACCTTCAGAACAGGTTTTTGCAATGTTAGTTTTTGTACCCGACAAAAAGAAAACATATATGAAGATTAAGTGAAAGATGTGCAAATGTTAGGCTATTTAGGATTTGTGATTTGGATACATACACAATCTATACCATTTTTTTTACAATGCAGATAAAGAAATAAATTTTCACATTATTTTGATTTGGTCTTATCATTTTAGGTATTGTCAAAGGTAACATCCTAAAAATGAGGTTGATCAAAGGATCCACCAAAATACTCGGACATGTCCACTACACACGGACGAAAGCTTCTTCTCTCTTCTTTGTCTGATCTTGAGAAACTCTCAACTTTTCAGTTTTTTACACCTACATCACGTTGATGAATCGGTCATGTTTGAGTCTTCTTCTCCCTTAGGACGAAAAGATGTTGCAAAGAGCAGCGAGTAATGCGTATTCGTGGTGGTGGGCCAGCCACATACGTACAAAGCAATCCAAATGGCTCGAACACAATCTTCAAGGTATGTTCCAATCTTTCCTGATTCCACTTTTCTTCTATTATTATATGTTCTTGAACATCTGTGTCTTTAACAAAGAAATGATCTCTGTAGATATGGAAGAAAAAGTAGAATATACTCTTAAGATCATAGATGAAGATGGAGACACTTTTGCCAAAAGAGCTGAGATGTATTACCGTAAAAGGCCAGAGATTGTTAATTTCGTGGAGGAAGCTTTTAGATCGTACCGAGCATTAGCTGAACGTTATGATCATTTATCTAGAGAGCTTCAAAGCGCAAACCGCACAATCGCCACAGCTTTCCCTGAACATGTTCAGTTTCCCATGGAAGATGATAGTGATGATAACGAAGATTACGAAGGGAATCTGCGGAGACCTCCTAAGCATCTTCATCTTATCCCCAAAGGAAGCAACATACCTGAAGTCCCGGATATTCCAATGAAGAAAGATTTCAGGAGTCAGTCTATGATGTTGTCAAGAAAAGGACCAGCTGGTCTGAGGACAGTATCTTCTGCACTAGCTAAGCGGGAAGCGGCGATTGTGAGTTCGGGACTGAGTAAAGAAGAGGGCTTGGAGGAGATAGATAAGCTTCAGAAGGGGATTTTGGCATTGCAGACTGAGAAAGAGTTTGTGAGGAGCTCATATGAGCAGTCTTATGAGAGGTATTGGGATTTGGAAAAGGAAGTGACAGAGATGCAGAAGAGGGTTTGTAACTTACAAGATGAGTTTGGTCTTGGTGCTGCGATTGATGATAGTGATGCTAGGACCTTGATGGCGAGCACCGCCTTGAGCTCTTGTAAGGACACACTTGCTAAGTTAGAGGAGAGACAGAAGCAGTCTGTTGAAGAAGCAGAAATTGAGAAAGGAAGGATCAAGACTGCTAAAGAAAGGTTCGATGCATTGAGGAACAAATTTGAGAAATCAGAAAGCGATGATCATGATGAGGTTATTATAACAGATACAGAAGAAGGTGATGTGGTACAAGAATCGAGCTATGAATGTGAGAGAGAAGAATCAAACGAGAATTTTACTGTTGTGAAACTTGCAGAGAAGATTGATGATCTTGTGCATAGGGTTGTTTCGTTGGAGACCAATGCCTCGTCTCATACTGCATTGGTGAAGACATTAAGATCAGAGACAGATGAGTTACATGAACATATCCGTGGTCTAGAGGAGGACAAGGCGGCTCTTATTTCAGATTCCACGGAAATGAAACAGAGGATAACAGTGCTTGAAGAGGAGCTGAGAAATGTTAGAAAACTATTCCAAAAAGTGGAAGACCAAAACAAGAATCTACAGAACCAATTCAAGGTAGCTAATAGGACCGCTGAAGATTTATCTGGCAAGTTACAAGATGTGAAGATGGATGAAGATGTCGAAGGAGCTGGAATTTTCCAGGAACTGCCAGTTGTTTCAGGATCAGAAGATTCTCGCGATGATTTGAAGTCAATCTTAACAGAGACTGGAGTGAGGAGTAGTTTGGAGGGAAGGAAGAAAGATGCAGTCAGAGAGAGTGAAGAAGACGGTGGTGGAAGATCTCAAGAAGAGAAATCAGAGATGAAAGATTCTTTTGCTTTATCAGAAACCGCAAGCACTTGTTTCGGAACAGAAGCAGAAGATCTGGTGACGGAAGACGAGGATGACGAGACGCCAAACTGGAGGCAGTTGTTACCAGATGGCATGGAGGATAGAGAGAAGGCTCTGTTAGATGAGTACACATCAGTGCTAAGGGATTATAGAGAAGTAAAGCGAAAGTTAGGTGACGTTGAGAAGAAGAACCGGGAAGGATTCTTTGAGCTAGCATTACAGTTGAGAGAACTCAAGAATGCTGTTGTTTACAAAGACGTAGAGATTGAGTCATTACGTCAGAAACTCAACTCGCCAGGGAAAGATTCACCACATCAAGTAGAAGGAAACAACCAGTTGGAACATGATCAAGGACAGCACGAAAGTGTGAGCATTTCCCCAACTTCTAACTTTTCGGTTTCCACTACGCCGCATCATCAAGGAGGAGATGTGAAGAGAACACCTGGAAGAACAAAGCCTAATGAGGTTAGAGTGAAATTTGCAGATGTTGATGACAGCCCGAGAACAAGAATATCAACTGTTGAAGACAAAGTACGTACAGATATTGACGCAGTGTTGGAAGAGAATCTCGAGTTCTGGTTAAGATTCAGCACATCAGTACATCAGATACAGAAGTACCAGACAACAGTTCAAGATCTGAAATCAGAGCTATCGAAACTGAGAATCGAAAACAAGCAACAGCTGGAATCTCCAAGAAGTAGTAGTAATACTGCAGGTGCATCAGAAGCAAAGCCTATCTATAGACACCTAAGAGAGATTCGAACAGAGCTACAGTTATGGCTAGAGAACAGCGCAGTTCTTAAAGATGAACTCCAGGGAAGGTATGCATCGTTAGCTAATATTCAAGAAGAGATCGCAAGAGTCACTTCTCAATCGGGTGGCAGTAAAGTCAGTGATTCAGAGATTAGTGGTTATCAAGCTGCAAAGTTCCATGGAGAGATACTTAACATGAAACAGGAGAACAAAAGGGTCTCGACTGAACTTCAATCGGGCCTTGATCGTGTTAGAGCGTTGAAAACTGAAGTGGAGAGAATTTTGAATAAACTGGAAGAGAATCTTGGGATATCAAGTGCAACAGAAGCAAGAACAACTCCGAGCAAGAGCTCGTCGAGTGGAAGACCAAGGATTCCATTACGGTCATTCTTGTTTGGTGTCAAGTTAAAGAAGAATAGACAACAGAAGCAATCTTCATCATCCCTCTTCTCTTGTGTCAGTCCATCTCCAGTTCTGCATAAGCAGTCTAGTTACAGTAGGCCACCTGGAAAGCTCCCAGAATAATCCATCAAATCATGTCTTTGTTATCTTTCTTTTCAGTTCCTTGTTTTTCTAGCTTTTCTGTCTTGTACCTGTGGAAGAACCAATGAGATGCAAATCAAAGTGTATGCTTTTGCTTTCACTGTTTTCTAAACTTTGAATATCTCTTTGGAGACTTTGAAGTAAATTAAAACCCATATTACTAATTAGTAGTAAGAACCTTATATTTAGGAGGTCCTACTGTACATCATCATATTCTTGTCTGAGTCCTAAGAAAAAAAACATTAATGAAAGCACCAAAACAATGCAGTAAATGAACTACAACTCCTTCTGCCTGGTCCCTGTGACGGTTGCAACATGTTGACTTTCCCTGTTACTTGCTTCATCTTTGGATTTTGATTCAGCTGTAGCTGCAACTAGAGGTGACGCCGTGGTACTACTACTTTCTTTTTCAGGTGGTTTATCCAACGAACTCTTATCGATGCAACTGTCAACTACTTGGTTTTTCTTAGGCATAAGACTAGGAGGAGTCTCCACTTTCGTAGCGACCACTTTTGATGTGCTAATCACTGAATTTGTTGGGAAGGTTTTATTTGCCGGAAGAGTTGTTGTAACCAACGGGCTTGCTCTGTTTCCCTGAGTTTGCTCTTTTTGTACACCAACCGGCTTGGAAAATGCATTAAGTGCCGCTCCAACACTTGGCTTTTGTGGCATTAAAGTAGCTGCAGGAACTTTCTGCGTAGCGACCAACCTTGACGATGCAAAACTAGGAGGAACTGAATTATTCTGGATTGTAGATCCTTTGGAGAGAGGAGTCATAAGTGAAGGTTTATTAGAGGGTGATGAAGATATTGTGTGGTTTGGGCTTCCATTAACTGCATGCCTTAAATTCGAAGGTCCAAATGCTTTAGTGTTACTGACAGTAGCTGAAACACTCTTTACTGGGTCAGCCTTTGGTGCTGATAGAATATTTGATGGACGAGGCACAGAGGCTGCAGGACCGGTTTTGACAGGCTCCGCCATTGGTGCTGATAGAATATTTGATGGACGAGGCACAGAGGCTGCAGGAGCGGTTTTTACAGGCTCAGCCATTGGTGCTGATATACTACCTGGTGGACGAGGCAAAGAGGCTGCAGACGCAGCGGGTTTTACAGGCTCAGCCTTTGGTGCTGATTGAATACCTGATGGACGAGATGCTGCAGAAGTGGCGGTTTTTACAGGCTCAGCCTTTGGTGCTGATATAATACCTGAGGGACGAAGTAAAGAGGCTGCAGAAGCGGCGGTTTTTACAGACTCAGCCTTTGGTCCAGAAATGATACCTAATGGACGAGGCACAGAGACTGCCGAAGCGGTTTTTACAGGCTCAGCATTCAGTGCTGATGATATACCAGAAGAACGAGGCAAAGAGGCTGTGGAAGCGGTTTTTACGGGTTCGACCTTCGGCACCAACACAGAAACAGCATTCTTTCCTGGTTCAGTCTTTGGCACTGATACAGCAGTTGCCAGGCCAGACATACAGGCTGCTGCAGCTACTGAATTAGCTGTCACTAGTGCTGCTCTCGATGTGGAATTTGTTGTTGTCTTCTTTGCAGGAACTCGAGATTTTACTGTTGGAGCTGGTGTAGTTGCCCGTGGCAAAGCTTGAACTTGTGGCTGAGACTTTTGTTGACTTTGCAATGTACTGCCACTGTTGGCACCATTGGCTTGTGCTCCTGTGGTGGTACCAGATGAAGGCATTGGAGGTGTACCTAAACAAACACAGTCAAATTGAAAAATCTAATTGAGAAAAGCGTTGGGACTTGAACAATTTCAACTTTGCAATAAAAAACAATCTAAACAAGTATAGCATAGCATACACGAACTAATAAATAGTATAATAAGCTGGAAAGGATAGATTGTTACTCGTACCTACTGCAAGTTTTTTTGAGGGTACCCGATTTCCCACCGCTAAAGATAATGCACGATTAGCTGCCATTTGTGCTTCTGTTCGCTGTAGGCCAGTTTGGGTAGAAGTGTTTGAAGTATCACACCTTCTCCTTATAGCCCCCCACCGCTGCAAATAAGAAAACCCAAATTGTAACCACCAATTCAAATGAAAATGTATGCTAAATAAAAAGCATCACATATGCCCATAAAATATCTACAAAAATGGTGGACAGAGAAAATTATTGCATTCTACAGCTATCTTCTATGTTTTTGAGAGATTTCATATCATTTAGAGATCCGTTGCCGGGATTTGAACCCGGGAAAAATGGGGGAAACCCACATCAAAACCAAACTAGATGACAACGGATTTATTTCTAAAGTATGACCACACTATAGTGATAATGCCACCTAGTTGCATCTAGAAAAAAAGTGACACTCAGATAATGGTGTTTTAAGCAGGTAGTAATACCCAGAACAAGGCACTAACTGAAAAACACGAGGAATGGACTGCAGTATTAACAACAGAGCAAACCATCACCCCTCATGTCAAGTCGCTATACACTCTAAATCATAGTTCATACTCAATTTAGTTATAGAGAAATTAGAGAGCCACTACACTTAAGCTCAAATCCCTTTACCATGATTCTGTGACTACAAAAATAGCTCTCTGCGTGTGGTGGCAAAGAAAGACCGTGCATGTGACACAGAGCAACAAACAGGAAAGAATGCATAATGTTCTTGAATAGATAATTCAAAGATATGAGGAAACAAGATCAGCCCAGTGAAATTAAAACCTGTGAGAGTTGTGAGGGTGTTCGCTCTCCTTCAAATTCTTCCTTAGCAATAAGGGCCCAGCTGCCTTCACCATGTCGCTTCACAGCAGCAATGAGCTCCTCATCCTCCTCAGCTGACCATTTTTTTCTTCTCTTCCGAGGAGCCATGCTACTGGGTAAACCGTTTCCATTATGTCCCTCAGCTGCTTTCGGAAGAGAAACGGGAAAGGTGATATTCATTCCTCTTGATGACCAATACGAGTCTGATGGTTCCTGAGCACCCCTATACAGGCCATATGGTATGTTAATGGTCATGGGAGCCTCAACAGTTGAGTCTTCTGGAATATCGGACTCACTTGGCACATAGGAAGCAGCCATCACCTTGAAAAGGATAGAAAAACAGGAAACTTAGCATCAGGATCATTCTGAACTCAGAATAAGCCGATATCAATAACCACCACTTAATGATTGCTATACATTAACTGAGATTATGATCATACATAATCAGCAATTTTTTTTAGCATATAACATAATAGAAATATCAAGAACAACAGAGTAAAGGGTCAAAGGGACAGTCTAAACACACTATAATAGAATTTTTTGAGAAAAGTAATACAAAAGTAAGCTCCGTGCCATCAGAAGAATCAAATTACTGGTGAAGAGAATACAAAAAAATTCTACTGCATTTCATGTGCTTAACTGCTTGTCAAATAAGAAAACCCAAAAATCCAAGAAAAGGAAGACGCAACCATAATCTGCTATTTCTCTCATAACTAGGGATATCAAGTCAACAAATCTCAATAAAGAATCCACCAAACCAATGCTGAATATCTAAAATACTATCCCTAAAACCACCTACATAAATCTACAAAAAATTGACTAAGAGAGAAGACCTGAATGCATGGCAAATAGATATACAGCAGGAACAGAAATATCTCTCGGTAGAAAATGTCACAGAGAAACAGGACTTTGAAGCAAAATTATAGAGAACCAGCTCTTCTCTGGAAACTGGACAAGGACTTTAAGACGAAAAAAACAAGAATCTAACAAAATTTCTGTGTGATTTCCTTCTTACTTTTACATGCGCAACAGCTTCTGTTACTACATCAACACTGACTGCAGGGGAAGCTTCCAATTCACACTCCATATCACTATCATCATTCTGCACAAGCAAGTTCGTTAAAATTTGCAAAACTACGTCTATCACATGATACATAAATTCATTCTACCTTAGACCTTAATGCTACTCGGCAAGCAGTTTTAATATCATCCGACAAATCAACTCGCAAACAAAGTAGAACTTTCACATCAATATTAAGAATAATAGCTACTCATTAGATACTATCTCCTAGGTAACATGCAAGTATCCCGAAACAAAAGATAAGATATTTTATCAACAGACATTAACAATGCAACATAAGTTTTAGTACATTGTGTTAAGACTATACAATCAACATAGAATGCAAAACAATAAGAAACTAATGCAAACAAAAAAGACAAAAGACAAACCAGAAGTTGAGCATTATCTTCCACAGGGAGAAGAGAGTCTCTATAAGCAAGATGCCGCCATAGCAACTGATATTCTCTAGCATTAGTAATTCCAGTACTAGTCTTCTTCACTAACTCATTCCAATCCATCTTAGTATCAGCATAATAAGCCATTTCTTGTAGCAACTTCAGTATCGTCGCAGTATCATATCTGCAAACAAAAACAAAAACAAAAGAGGTTTAAAATCACAAGCCGCCTCAAATTGAAATCGGAATATTAAAACGAAGTTTGGAAAAGAGACCTCTGCAAAAGAGTGGCGATGTCTTCTTCACTGATGAACTCTTTCCTCTTCTTATTATTAGTACTCTTATCAACCATCTTTGCTCGTGGTTTCGTAACCAGCAAATCTCACATGTTACGATTTGAGAGTCAAATCTGCAGCGACGAGACGACGATGGTATCGATTTCAGTGACAAACCCTAATTAGGATTTTGTGAGACCCTGGGATTGTAGTCCTATAGCTGGGAGAAGCGGACACAATTGTTATCGGAGATGGAGAAGGTGATCGATGCGATGATCGGAAAGAGGATGAGATCGTGGAAGCGCGTGTAGCTCACGCGTGCGGCTTTGGGTTTTTTTTGTGTGATGAGGGAAAAGAATAACAAAGCGACGGTGGAGGAGTACGGTTGCAGTCAGGCTCGCCGCTTGACTAGAAGATGTTTTAGAATTTACTTACGATGTTCCAAATGACCGATTTGCCCATTGAAACTTGGAAGAAAAGAGTTTCGTTTTACGGCTTTTTTCTTTTCCCTTTTTTCTTTTTTTTCTTTCTATTTTTTTGTATAAATATTTTTTTTTTCTTTTTGGAAACTGAAATTTATTATCTATAAAATAATTACACGATATTATAATTAATATATTCTTTATCTTATAAATCACAAGTTACATGTCCAATAAAATTAAGCCATCTTAGATTTTATTTTAAAAAAAATTTACAAAAAAAAAATAAAAGAAAATACGACGTAAAAAAAAGGGAAAATTGGAAATAAAGGATCACTAAAAAAAAATTGTTCATCTACACCTTTTTTTAAAATGGTCATTTTTACCTAAAATACCCATAGAAATTGAAAACCCCAAATTTAATAAGTTTTAAAATGTGAAATACAGGAAAATAAGTAGATATACAATAATAGAGGTAATATAATTTTTTACAAAAAAAAAAAAAATTGTATAAGTTGTTTTTTTATGGATAAAATTTGATATAAAAAAATTTAGAAAACGTTTTCTACTGTTCTGAAAATTTAAGATGATGTGTTCTAACACTTTGTACATGTTATACTAAATTCAGGAACAGTTTATGTTCTAAATAGTTTAGGGGCCCGAAATTCTGAATTCTACTAAATTCAGAATTTGTATTCTACGGTTTACTCTATGTTCTAAACGTTTTAGTATAATCTTTCTACGGTTTACTCTATGCTCTAAAATCGTTAGAATGTGTTTTATTCTTTTTACTCTATCTCTGAGAAAATTAGTTGACATCTACTACCAAAAAGTAGATTGTATACTCTGAAACTTTTAGTGATTGCTAAATATAGAAAGTGAATATTTAGAATAGGAAACCAATATTTATCCAAGATCGTATTTTATAAAAAAAAATAAAATAAAAAGTGTATACACTCTGATCACCCAAGTTTATTTTCCCTAGAGGATTTTTCTCTGATTTCTAATTTAAAATAAGACGGATGGGGAAGGAGAGAGTAGTCGTAAGGTGGAGAACTGATACGGAGGAGAGAGAGATTAATGTCGTCGACGGTCATATTGTGGTTACGGTCTATAACTTCTTCTTCCATCATCATCATCTTCTTCTTCTTCTTCTTCTTCTTCCTCTTCTTTGCTCTGCTTCCTTCTCTGTTCTCACGAAAAAAAAAAGTTTTGAGAATGAGATTAATCACGTTATAATCCTTTTGCCTTTGGAGTCTTGAAGTTGCATAGGCTTTATAGACTCGGTTTAAAGATTATGGATCAAGTTCGGTTTAAATTAATAGTTAAACAGTTTACATGAATTTTGTAAAATTAATATAATCCACACTAACGATAATTGCGACGTGTTATTACATTAAATCTACGCCGCCGTGATGTGTCGCCGGCGTCTACCGTTTAACACTTTGGCGAAGGTATTCATGTATTGACATTTCCATCAACGATTCAATTTATGTATCTTGTATACTCTTTGGTTAATATATTCTCTCCTTACGGGGACTGATATCTTGTATACTCTCTGGTTGATACATTTATAGAGCTCATCTACCATTATGTTTGCAGCTTTCATGACATTGTCAATGTTGTGAAATGGCTCTTCCATTCCCTACAAAACACATCTAGCTCCATGAGAAACTGGAGACACTGGTTTAATCAGACCTTAAATATGATCTAAATATGTTGAATGCCACCACCGTCATCAATGTCATCGAAGATTTTTTGTTTTTGTTTTTTACGACTTCGTAAAAGGTGAAAGAGGAGAAAGAAAAAAGGTTTTGATGATTCATAGAAGTCTCTTAATCAATTAGAAGTTTAGGTTACCTTTTTTTGTTAATATATTTACGTAAATACATTTAATTTTTAAAGTTATATGTATATTTTTTTGTTAATTTAGTTTTCAAAAATTGAGGGTAAAGCTGGGTTTCCATTATTATAAAACCTATATGACCAAACCTATCAAACTAAAGTTTAGATGGACATTTTTTGTAAAAAATGTCCTTTTTTCCCAATTTCCCCAAAAAAAAATCATGTTGTCTAACTTCTTCACACCCACGATATCTTTTCCACGATCTCTGAGATTTAACAAACTGTCATCACTATTATATAATTCTCAATTTCTCATTAGATCAGAAATTCATATTCATACTAAACCCTCTATTTGCTTTGTCCTCCATTCAAATTCAAGAAAAAAAAAAAAAAAAAAAAAAAAAAAACCCAAAAATCCACGGAGAAGGGAGAATAAAACCAAGGAGGTGATATTGAATCAAAAGAAAAGAAAGGAAAAGAAACTATTGACAAAAATGTATGATTCTTCATTATGAAGGAACCTAAATTATGATCGAGATATTATGTTCTGTTTTGGGATTCTCAACTATGGTTTAGTTGGTTCATCGTCATTTCTATGCTCATCAATTTCTATGTCACACTTCTTTTTTGTTGTTGTTATTTTACCCTTTGGTTCAACCCAAACTGTATGAGCAGTTGATCTCTGTTCGTCTTTGTGTTTTATCATTTATATTTTTTTGTTGATGGAATTGTTTGTGGGTTTTAGAAGAAAAGACCTGTTTCAAAGAGTGGTTCAGCCGTTCATGCACTAAGAATGTATCACAAGAGAAGCGGCCTAAAGTTGTGAATGAGGTGAGAAGGAAAGTGGAGACTCTAAAGGATACAAGAGACTATTCGTTTTTGTTTTTCGATGATGCGGAGCTTCCTGTTCCGAAGAAGGAATCTCTGTCTCCAAGTGGCTCTTTTCCTAATTCTGGTATGTTGCGTCTTTTAAAAGCCTGTTTACTATTGTGATCTTTAAGCATATATACAATTTTCATGGAGATAACTTATACAGGTTTTTTGCTGATGTGCAAGAGGCTCAGTCCTACTCGATTATCAACGGGTAGTAGAACAGAGAAAGGTTTCCCGCTACCCGTGACATCGCCACACCCCGAATAATACCAAAAAGAATTAGTGCCTACCTCAAAATACCAGGTATCATGATCATGATCATGATCTTTCACATCTCTCTCTTATGTATTTTCTCTAGCAGGGCACTAATTTTTCAAGAGAAACTAATTTTCTTCATGGCAGTTTATAATTGGTTTTGAGTTCTAAAAAATAAAATAAAAGCTAAATTAAATTATTTCTAATAAAATATTAGTTTTTGAGAAATTTTGTGAGTTTTGCACCGTTGCATATGCTTTTATAAAGAATACTTTAAAAAATATTTTTAGTCAAGTGCATATACTAGTTTTAAGATAAATTAATAATAAATACTATCAAATAAGAAATTTTCCCGCTTACAAATCGTACTATAAATACTGTTTTTATGAAGATAAGTGTATAAAGAGGCTATTGGAGGCCGACGATCTATTTCCCCATGAGAACTATCGTATCAAGCCAGATAGAGTCCAAACTTTGACTTCAATCTATATGTCCCTGAAAAAAAGTTCGAAGTCTAATTCTCCCCGAATCAAAAGTTCAAAACCCGTATCTCCCCGAATTAATAGTTCGAGATCTATTAACCCACAAACCCGAGTTATGTTGGTTTATTGTTTGTTATACCGACTATTAAAGAACTTAAGAACATAAACCAAATAAAACCAGATTTTGACCCAATTTTATCTTAAACCCAATTAAAACCTAAACCATGTCTCAGAAATAGCAAAAAGACAATTAGAAATCTAAATTACATACATTCATGACACAACTAAACTAATCTTCTTCTTCTTCGTAAGCCCTCTCACCCCTTTTTTCTGGTCAAATCCCTCTCACCTTAATCCTTTATCTTCTTAACCATTAACACCCATATATTATGCAATTTTAATTATTCTATTACAAATTAGATTGATTGATCTGGAAAACTAGGGTTTCTGTTCTTAAAAGATCTCAGGAAAGGAAGCAGCCAAGAGGCATCAGAAGATTCTTAGAGATAATATTCAAGGTATCACCAAACATTTCCGGAGAATGTCACAAGGGAGCACGCCAAGAGGAAGACGGTGACTGCCATGGATGATGTCTACGCTTTGAAGAGGAAATGTCGCACTCTCTACGGTTAATCAATTTGGAGATTAGGGTTATGAAATCTGGGAATTGTTCTTGTTTGTGAGATTTGTGTTAAAAGTAAATTTGAGAATTTTTCTTGTTTTTGTTTTTGTTGTTATCTAAATATTTGCAAACTTATGCTTAGGAAATCTAATGAGAACCGCTCAATTTTCTCGCTGCCATGAACTATTATGCACTATCTCCTCGGAAGATTCATGATGTAGTCGCTCACCCATTCTTCAATGGGGTTCTTAAGCTGAGATTTGAATTAATTAAGGCACCACTAGTATATTAGTATTGATTGACTAGGGATATTTTATAATTTAGATATTTGATGAAATGCCTACATGAATATTTAATTTAGATTTCTGAAACATGGTTTAGGTTTTAATTGGGTTTAAGTTAGAATTGGGTCAAAATCTGGTTTTATTTGGTTTATGTTCTTTAATAGTCGGTATAACAAACAGTAAACCAACATAACTCAGGTTTGTGGGTTAATAGATCTCGAACTATTAATTCGGGGAGATACGGGTTTTGAACTTTTGATTCGGGGAGAATTAAGCTTCGAACTTTTTTTTCAGGAACATATAGATCAAGGTCAAAGTTTGGGCTCTATCTGGCTTGATATGATAGTTCTCATGGGGAAATAGATCGTCGGCCCGGCTTAAACTATGTGTTCATGTTGCAGTTTGGTTTTCATTCATATGATGTTTGTCCGAATGTAGTTTCACTCTATCATGTTGGAGGATGCTAATGAGGTGGAATATCTACGTTATGTTAATTTGGAATTTTTTTCCTTTAGCTGAATAAATTGTTAGAGGCATTTGTCTCCCCTCTCCTACCAAAAAATAAAAAGATAAGTTTTCTTTGAACTCTACAAAGTCTACAAGATCTACACTTGGAGGATATTGAGCTTTGATTTTATTGTATTGCCGCTATTGAGAAAGTAATATAGCAATTAAGAAACAATATTTTAAATACTTTGTTTATAAGAATTAACAAACACAAAAAAAGATATACAAAATTAACTTAACCACTCTAACCATCACCCTGTGATATCCTTTTTTGTCCTGTACATTATGAACAGCTAACACACTTTCTCTCATATATTCTTTTTTTTTTTTAAATAGATACTGGTTTATATTATATCCAAACAGTTTCTTCAAAGTACAAGTAGTATAATCTACTACTACTATCACCAACAGCACAATTCAAGGTAAGAGGAAATTTTGGAACACGCAAGAGCAAAAGCTAAGTTAGATGAAAGTGGGAAAACCAAAGAGTGAGAAAGGATAGCTCCTGAGGATGAGTGTTCGAAGTGATTGTCTTGTCCAGGATAGCGAGTTTCCTTCTAAGTAGTTGGTGAATCTCTCTTTTGAGTTGAGTTTCATTGCGGAAAGATGGAGTATGGAGACGGGCATTGCGTTCTTTCCAGATATTGTATATCAGAGCTTGGAAAAGGAGCTTGCATATGATAATTGAGCTTTCTATTTATGGTAGGAGTCTTGATCCACTATAAAAAGCCTGTGAAACTTGTGACCTGCGGTGGAGAAAACTGAGCGAAGAAGTCTGACCATAGCTGAGAGGAGAAGTTACATTGGAAGAACACGTGGTCACGGGATTCGGCTCCATCTGAACAGAGGAGGCAGTTGGCTGGGACAGGGAAATTCCATCTTCTGAGTTGATCTCTAGTTGTTAATCTATCGAGAACCGTGAGCCAAGACATGAATGCCATTTTTGGTATCCTCTCTTTGAACCAAACTTGCGACTGCCAAGCAACTGGAGGCCCTGAAGGATGCAAATGTTTCCATAATTGACTAGAGGAGAAGTTCCCATGAGACTGGTCCGAAGTGAGTTTCCAGTGGAAGACGTCTTCACCTTGCTCAGAGGTTGGCGGATTATGATTGAGAAAACAAGTTCGAAGCAGTTGCACTAAAGGATGCCTTCCTCTTGGGATTGACCAACTGCCTTGAGATACAGCTTGATAACAATAGCCAATAAAGCAATGCCTGAAACACGTGGACCTGCATCACCAACAAGTTCAATCAGTGCACCGAGTCTCGTCCAGTTGTCATGCCAAAATAGAGTATTACCACCAGATACAATGGAGCTGAAAATAAAAGGTCTTGCTAAAGGACGTAATTTCATCAATCTCTTCCAAATCCAACTTCCCGTAGTACGGAAGTCTACATCCCAAAAATTCCTCCCCCTGATCAGAGACCCATAAAGAACCCGCCTGAGAGTATAAAAGCCATATTAGCTTAAGTCCAAAGATTTGATTCCAGTGAGCTAATCTTTTAAGACCCAAACCTCCAACCGCTTTTGGAGTGCATACCACTTCCCAAGAGACCTTAGCCCCCCTAGCAGAGGAGGCAACACCTTTCCACAAAAAAGCCGCACAAATTTGCTCGAGAGTTTCTAAACAGCTGTTAGGTAGCATGAAAACAAAAGCCCAGAAATTGAGAGTTTCTCTCATATATTCTCTTCTCCACATGCACACATATTCTCTCATTCTCCCTTCTCCTTTCTCATTTTTCTTTTATTTTTCTCATATGAGTAATTCTGCGCTTGGTGAGAATCGATCTCTGGCCTAAACTATGCCAACAGGACAATTCTTCCACCAAGGCTAGAACCACTAGTCCACCGCCTCGTGGTTAACTTATCATGTTTTTTGCTTAAATTCTTTTCGTTTATAGGATTTTCGTTGGTCCCGAGGGACCTTGTTTTGAGAGAATCATATTTGGTATTCTCTTTGGTGTTATGAGCATTTGAAGATAGAATACCTAAGATGGTGTTCATATGATAGTTTTGCTGGACAATTCTTGGGTTCACTCCTAAAATGAACCCTTTTGTTCACTTCTCTTTATTTTAGCAAATGAGAATCTGACATGTCATAATATATTTAAGAATCTATTTATTCACCTCCTTATAAAATAAGGAAACAAAATCTTTATACATTATTATAAAATTAAAAACTTAAACCGCTTATTTATAAACCCAAACCAATATATAATTTCATTCTAATTGTAAAATCTAAACCCTAACCATCTCATTTGTAAACTCAAACCGACATATAATTTCGTTCTAATTGTAAAATCTAAACCCTAACCATCTCATTTGTAAACCCAAACCGACATATAATTTCGTTCTAACTGTAAAATCTAAACCCTAACCATCTCATTTGTAAACCCAAACCGACATATAATTTTGTTTTAATTGTAAAATCTAAACCCTAACCACTTCATTTGTAAACTCAAACCGACATATAATTTCATTTTAATTGTAAAATCTTAACTCTAATCACTTTATTTGTAAACCCAAACCGATACATCATTTCATTCTAATTGTAAAATCTAAACCAAGCCAATATTTAACTTTCCTTAAAAAAATTATACAAAATTTGTTTTCTTAATATGTATTGCTTTTTAATTTTAATTTTGATTTATTTTTTCAAACAAAATAATGTATAAAAAATTATGATTGGTTGATTAGGAAGAAGTGAACAAGAAGGTTCACCCTAGGAGTGAACCTAAGTATTTTTCTTTAAAAAATAATGGCCACCGTTAGTTTGTTTTAGAATATAAAATGACTTGAAACATGCTTTTGCCACCTCAATTTAGAACCCAAAATTAAAAATATCGTCTATCAAATTTCTTTGATTCAAAATCTATACTATTAAAAGGGAAGCATTTTTAATAAGTAGACATAGATTAAGAGATTATTACATGAAATGCCACTCAAATTAGACTTAATCATCGAGCCAAACAGACCCTAAATGAGTTAGGATTAGCAAAAAATCGGAGCCAAACAGATATTATTTAGTATTTAATTATATATGTCATTTAAGCTAAACAAATAAAAATTGTAGCAAAACATGGTGACACATATTAAAGTGTATATTTTCCTAAAAGCTAAATAAATCTTTCCACGTAATTACCTATATTTATGGAAATTACACACTCAACAGGATAAAAATTATCTAATGTTTATGGAAATTAATTTTAAAATAATAATAATTACCTAATATTTATGGAAATTATTTAAGTTTGTTGCCATAAAAATCGGACTCTTAAATTCGAAATTACATATATGTAAATATATTTAATTGAAATTATTATACTATAACAGCGCAATCAACAAGATAATAATTATCTAATGTTAATGAAAATTGAATTAAAAATAATAATGATTACCTAATATTTATGAAAATTATTTAAGTTTGTTGCCATAGAAATCAGACTCTTAAATTCGAAATTACATATATGTAAATATATTTAATTTCCATAAAAAATTTTGAAATATTTCTGGAAACAACTATTTAATTATAATATAATGATAACTATTTAAATGGGTAAAAAGTAGTCCAAATTAATTGGTTATCATAAATAACGTGGTTAATTAAAGGAAACAAATATTGGATTATCAAAAATGGAAATAGAGAACGTTAGTTTTCTAAATTTGTTCAAAAAAAACTAAAATAATACTTTTGTGAAATAAAACAATAATTACAAACAAGACCACAATAACCAATGAAAACTATCTATAAAAGGAATATTGTTCTTTTCTATTGATTTCAAAATGATTAAGAAGAAAGTATTTCAAAAATCTATTCAAATTATAGATAAAAATAAATTATAATTTTAAAATTTATGAAATATCTACTAAATCCTAATTTTGTGAAAATTCTAATTTTACAATAAAATATTATGTTTAATAAAATAAATGATGAATAGTATAAATTGAAATCTATAATAAATTTTCATCGATTATGGTTTGAAATTAATTGAAGATAATTTAAGTAATTAGTAACTGATATTGAATTTTCGATATTCTGAAAACTATAAGAAGATTTGTTTAAACTCTTTTGTTAAAACAAAATGTGGACAAATTTATAGTGGCAAAATTGTAGATGAACAATTAGGAAATTTATGCAATGTTTTGGGCAAAAAATATCTTAACAATAAATGAAAAATCACAAACAGATATTTAACTTATGTCATACCATTTTCCTATATATATAACGAAATATTTTTGTTTAAAGCCTAGATATCCTTTTTCGTTTTTCAATTTGGATAGCACATATTTTTTTTTTTGTTCTATTTGCTAATCGAAGTAGAATCTAATTTTGAGTTTTTTTTAATTCTTGATTTCAGCGTTCGAATTAGAGGTGTCAAGCGGGCTCCATGCCCGCGGGCCTAGCCCAAATAGTACCTTTGCGGGGCGGGCATGGACACTAAATATTAAGCCCATTAAAAAGCGGGCCTTACGGGCCTAGCCCAAGCGGATTGCGGGTTATAGCGGGTTATGTCCGCAGGTTGGCGGGTCGGCCCGCGGTCTTCAATTATTAAATAAAAATGAATATTTAATATAGATATATAACTATTTTTATATTATTTTAAACATATATATTTTAAAATTATGTGACAATACAAATAAATTTAATATAAAAAATTAAAACATCTATAAATAATCAATATAAATATTAATTTTATTTAAAATTATTTTTTAAATTATAATTTATTAATTTTATTTTATTTTGATAATATATTATTTAGGCCCGCAGGCTGGCCCGTTAATCCGCTGGGCTTAGCGGGACGGGCTTGGACATAACTTTTATGTCCGCGGGCTTAGCGGACCGGCCCGTCGCGGTCCAAAAGATTGAAACTGCCCGCCGCGGACGGCCAAGATGGACGCGGGCCGGCCCGTTTGACATCTCTAGTTCGAATGGAGCATGGAGACAGTCGTTTCCCCTCCTTATGTGTTAGTATCTCTTCAAAACTATGGTACTTTGATCTATTTATTTTTGAATTTTACTTAGTTTGTTGATTTGGTGGATTTTATATTATGTTAAGTTTGATCTTTATTTTGCATGACACACTCTCTTATTGAAAGAGTTTATAAACTGATATATTAAAACATCAAAAAAAGTTATCAGGATATTGAGAAGAGCAGGAAGAGCTGTTCATAGAACATGTATCCTCAAAGTAACTCATAGAGCTGTAATTATTTTTGTTAAATAATGATGTAATTTTGTGGTTTGTATTGAGTTTTAAGGTGATTTTTGTGTATTATTAGTTTGTGTGCTTTGTTTTTGTAGATGGCAAACTTTAGTTCAATAATTTGGACCTGGGAATCAAACTCATAGGTATGTAATACACATAAACATTAAGATTCTTATTGTTGTTAATATTTAATGTTTTTTTTAAAAAAGTAATAATCTGGGTGTGTTTATACATGATTAAAGGTTAACATAGTCGAGAAACCTATGAAACTGTCTTCTTCTTTGTTTAAAACGAAATTGTTTTTAATTTTATGTTAATAAATCTTTATGTTCATATAGAGAATAAATGAGTAATAAACCTGAAAATTATGTATGAAAACCATTTTAAAATTTCCAATTACGCACATAAAGATGTATATATTTTTTGTGAGTAGTAGTGTGAAGAAGAGCATGTAGGTTGAAACATGGATTAGTAAAATCAAGAGACTTTAATTATGACGTGAAGAATATACTTCACTTGCGATTGTTTTTACTATGTTTAGACTTTTAAACAGGCAAACAACATGTTGTATAGAATATTTGTGCATCCATCCACACGTTTAGTATAAGATATATATATATATGTGGTATAAAATATAAAGTGTATATTAATATATTTTACAAAGAAATTGTAAATTCACATTTTTTTATAAATGTAAACTTATTTAATTTGATGGTATATTATTTGTTATTTCCAAAAACAACTATCTAATTGAATATATCCAAAAATAATAATTAATTCTGATTATAATAAATAGATTAAAACCAAAAAAATGATTTTTTTTTCCAATTATGAAAACAGTTATTATATTTGTAATATATAATCTAACCATGATTTACTATTTTTAAAAGTAGTATTTTCTGTATATAAATTTTGGATTTTAGATTCATCATTATCTCAAAAAATTCAAATATAAATCGGTTTCCAAAATATTAATTCAAAATATATACTATGTTGAAATTTTGGTTCGTAAGTGAAAAAAAAAAATTTACATTTAAGAACATTTTTAATGGATTAATATCATAACTGCTACGTTCTAATAAATTCTATGGTGAAAGCATTATTATTTCATTCTCACACTTTCATAGCAAACTATTTTATGTTATAGATCCTATACAACTAAATATATCTACAAATAAAACCCACACATACGTGAGGATCCGCACTTACTTATTTCCTTATCTGATCAACTAAAATGTATAATATGAAATGTGTATATTATTATTAAAACCACGGTTATGAGATGGAAAATCATATCTGAGACGGGACATACCACTTTTGTTTTACTATTTTTCTGTCCTGAAATAGATATATCGTTTTTCTCTTACTAAATTTTTTAATGTAGTTATCTTTACATATAACAAAGATAAAACTGTTAACTTTTTTACTCTAAACCAAATTATAAACAAATCGAATACTTAACTGGTATAAGTGCAGATTATGAATGTTAATATTCCTAAAAAATATGTCTACAAACATAACTCCACACATATGTAATATATTATAAATCTAATAGCAAACTTAATTTTTGAAAACAATCTTAGTCTTTGAAATCAATCCCGCACGTATGTGTGGGTCTGAATCTAGTGCTGTTTAAAAAGTATATGATTACATAATCAGTAAATAAAGCAAAGAGAATATGAAAAATAAATAAAGACAAAAGAAGAATATGGAATGTTTCACACATGATGTTTTTTTTTTTTGGACAAAGTGACACATGATGTTCAAGAACTATATAACATGACGATGAATGAATCCATTTAGCATCAACTTTTACAATGACCCAGCGGAGAGCCACAAAGACAGTTGTTGACGGCAAACGCACTCTTTGGAAACTTCGTCGCCGGCAGTTTTCCACAAAGATGGTTTTGACTTAAGTTTAGTATCTTCAATCCGGCCACCCTAGCCGGCACTTTCCCGAAAACTAAGTTCCTTGACAGATCAAGCGTCTCAAGCGTCTTGGAGAAACTTAGCTTCTCCAAATCGAATCGTAGTTTGTTCCCAGACATCCGAAATTCCCGTAGTTGCCCTTCTTCCTTCAAGAACCTCACCGGACTCCCTGAGATATCATTGTCCGAAAGATCGATGGAATCGTAGAGGTCAGTTTGCCTTGTTTTCCAATCGTCTAAGCTCATCTTGATTCCGCATTTAGCAAGCTTCAAAGAGCTGAGTAACGACGCCGAGGTCACCCATTCCGGGATCGTTTCCATGTGAAACTTGTTGTACGATAAATCTAGACTTAATATGTCATTCTTCACGTTCAAAACAGGGAATGGATCAGTTAGAAAATTGTGAGAGAGATTGATATTAGCAATTTTAGTCAGCTTTGCCAAACTCTTTGGCACGGATCCGTAGAACCGGTTCTTGGAGAGATCTAGCGTGTCGAGCGCCATGAATCTTGATAAATAGCTTGGTATCGACCCCGAGATATTGTTCTGACCTAGCTCGAGGAACGCAAGAACCGGTGCGAGCGATGCGAGCGACGGAGGGAGCTTACCGGATAATCTGTTGCGGGAGAGAGTGAGGATTCGGAGCTTACTCATGGATTTGAAAATATCTGGGATGGTTCCAGAGAGATGGTTTCCTTCGAGATTCAGATTCGACATGAGCTTGAGATTAGCAATACCTAACGGTATGGTTCCGGTTAAGAAATTACCACCGAGATTGAGGTAGTTTAACCGAGTTAATTTGGATATAGCACTCGGGATTGAACCGCTGAATTGGTTTCCTTTAACGGTTAACGTATCTAAACGGTTTAGCGCGCCAATGTTGGCTGGAAGAGGACCAGAGAGACGTAAATTCTCGAGGTAAACGTACTTTAGATGTGGTAATTGGAACAGAAATGAAGGAAAGGGTCCAGTGATGTTTTTGAGATTGATAAAGACGAACCCTTCCAAATGCTGGAGTTTAGACAGTGACGGGGAGATTGTACCGGAGAGAAATGTTCCAGCATCATTAGACTCTATGAGGATAGTGAGTACGGCGACGCGGTTGCTGTTAGGACAATTGACACCTTCCCAGGAGCAGCAATTAGTACCTTTCTTCCAGGTGCTTAGAATATCCGAAGGATCTTCGGTTATAGCTGATTTAAAAGCTAAAAGACCTGACTCATCATCAGGATGACACATGGCAGCTGTGGTAGGAGTCGATAACCGAAGAAAGATTACGGCGGTGAGTAAGAAGAGATGGTGGAAGAAACGAGACTTCATCGTAGTGTTCTTTTTTGTAGTGAAGTTGAGAGAAGCAATACGCATATTGATAGCTAATAAGTAATAATCGAAAGACAGATTCGAGTCGACGACCTATTTATTAGTAACAAGCAATTAGTCAAAGTTACCTATTTGGACCAATCCATTTGCGTGTAAGATAATAAAATGACAGAACAAAACGTGACAAAAATAGACTCGATGTTGTTTTTAAATAAAAAGGGTTCTTTTGAATTATTTAAGATGGGAGGGATGTGAAAAATTGACAGTTGTAGGTTATATAGTTTATAACACGATTTTATGTGTTCACATGTTCCTGAAACTTTGTAGAAAAAAAGTATTCTTAATAGTCGACGATAAGTACTAAACCCATTAAAATGGAACTAATATATAATGGGACATCATTTGGCATGTGGGAAAGGAATTAAGGAAATACAAATGAGAATGCAAAAATGTTTCGCTAGAGCCTAGAAGTTCAATATATAAATGAAAACGAGGATAAAGCAAAAGAGAAAGGAGGGATGAATATTAAAACGTAAATTCATGATGTATAATTGTAGATAGTGGCAAGGTTTCTCACCAAGGTTGTGTGCCTTTAAGTCGGAAAAGTAGATTCGACGCGTAAACTCATACTACAAGAAAGGTTTATACACCAGTTATGCCATAGGTTTGAAAATGCTTGGGGGATATTCAAAAACATATAGAGAATTTGTGTAATCTATTTCCTGAGATTCTGAAGATAATTGGCCTCTGGAATGTAGTTCATTTGATGGATAAGACCATCATTAGTGGTGGGTACTCTCTAAGTTACTCTCATACTAATTAATTATATATTTAATACTAAATTAATCAAAGCAATCCTAAGAGAACTTAACCAAAATTACCCTATTACTAGAGAACCCCAAAGAAGGTTACTCAAGCATTTAAATAATAAATTTTTAATTTGTATTTATTAATTATCAAACTTTAATTATCTAAAATGATAAAACAATTATTTAAAATTTTTATATTACATAAAATAGAAAACAACAAAATTTTACAAAATTTGGAATATGAAACATATTTTACAAAATTTGGAATAGTAAACATATTTTACAAAATTCGAAATATTAAATAAAATTCGGAATAAGAAAAATATAACTGTTGTACAAATCTCAAATGTTACAAACCAAAGCAAAACCACTTGGTTATCCTTTAGTGAATGATCTTTCACGACACGAGAGGAACTTGGAGAACCTATTATAGCGACCAAACACTACAAGAATTTCGGTTTTTAATAACACCACAAAAACGCTATCTTAATATTACGATAGCGTTACTAAAAACGCTTCTGTATCGCCCACGATAATAGGTTGACCATTTTAGATAGCGGTTTTATGTACTGCTATCGTCTCTTCGTCAAATATAGCGTTTTTTGAAATGCAATTATATATTTTACAATAGGAATTATATTGTGTTATTATTTATTGTTTTATCATTAGAACAATTGCTATAATTGATTCCTTGAGATTTCCTTTTTAATATTTTTGGATAACTTGAGAAATTAAAAAAATAAAAGTATCATATTTTATTACATTAATTTATATATGAAACCAAGATTCAAATGAGCTATATTACAAAGTAAAAATTACAAATTAAAATAAAATTTCATACAACTTTTGTAGTTAAAACCTTAATCTATCTCCATTTCTCCAACAGTTTCTCAAGACATGTATGTCCGAAGGCACCTCTTGCGTCCACCACGTCTCACACGAACACGGCACAAAACAAAGCTCGAAGATGTAGAGTATCACCCTGTTTCACTACAATAAACCAAAATCAGAATAGTTAGTAGATGCTGCGTTTATTGCTTTACGTCCATGTATCCCATAATCAGAATAGACTATCACCCTGTTTCATGTTACCTGCAAAGATCTTTTACATCCTTCAAAGCTAAACGAATTGGTAACAACACCAACAGTCAAGTAAGTACCTATAAAAATTACGTAACAGAGACGCAAGTTTACTTCTTTTGGATGCCAAAACTCACACAACACCTTCACAAAATAAGTATAATTCTACTAACCAAGGCCACAAGTTAAAAGCTCACCAATTTGAAGTGGGTTCTCAGCAGAAGACTGTATCAGAGCTTGAGAGTCCATGTTTATCGCATAGAAATCAACACTCTGGAACACAAACGAAATCAATCAATTTCCATGAAGAAGAAGACAACTCAACCAAAACAGAGACCACATAATAGAACAGTAAGGGTGAAGAGAACAACAATTCCGAACAACAAAGGAATTGACTTTAGAGAGTTGTTCACAAACCAAATCAAAGTAATCCAAAGAGAGAGACATTAAACGAAAGTATTCGGTTTTAACATTTTAATCAAATCAAACTGTATGTATATGATAGTCCACAAACCACAAACCAGCAAGAGGACTTAGCAGTTAGCAACCTGTAATTGCTTATCCTAATTCATAATATTCATGGAATAATGATAGTGGAATGGAGAGATATCATAGTCAAGACTGCAAACTTACAGCATCCATGAGCTGTTTCACTTCGGCTTCAGTGAGTTTTGATCCCAACTTGGCTAAGCCTTCTTTCAATTCTTATCCAATGCTTCTCTTATCAATAGGTTTATCCGATGCTTCTCAACCTTCTCTTAGCCATGGATGCTCTGCAACCAACCACATTTTCAACATTCGAGTAAGAATACAAGAAGAAGAAGTTATCATAACTAAGAAATGACAATCTCTGTGGAAAAAGATCTCTTTCTCCCTTTCAATATAGCATCAAAGATCTCTTTCTCCGTTTCTACAGTCCCAAAGCCAACAAAACCATTCTCACATACATCACCAAACTACACTCTTCTCAAATATATGATAGAATCCAGAACACAATTTCAGTAGTTTGAGCTAAAAAAGAGCTTAATTTGCAGTGGTGGGTAGGTAGCAACTCATATTTGAAAATCAAAGGGAGGTTTGTGATTAAAAATTAAAACTTTAAGATCCAAATCAGTAGAACAGAGATAGAACAAAAAATAAAACAATTCAACTACAAAATGAAGAAGAAGAGAAAAAAAAAAACAGAGATTGAGTTAAATTACCGGATGAATCGGATGAATCGCTTCTATCGCCGTTTCGAACGAGAGAGGAGAGAGAGACGGGAAGAATGAAAAAAAGAAATGGAGAAAAAAATAAAAATAAACCTTTTATAATTACCCGTCCACCAATGGGCATACGCCACGTCGCGTTTCTCTCGAGGTTCCTCAATTACTTCCCACAGCACCGATACTCGACCAATTGGACTCGAAAATGAGTTTTTTATTAGGAAATTGGGCCCAATTACATGAGTAACCCATAGAGTATCTCCCACTAATCATGCTCTAATGCGCCTAATTACAAAAAAATATCACAATATGAGTTAAACTAAAATCTATTTACACAAATTATTTGGATTTCACATTCTTATTCAAAACTAAACTTTTTCTTTTATGTTTTTATTTGATTTTTTTATTGAACAATTTTAACTCAATATGTAACTAAAATAATATAATTATATATTTCTTCTATAGAGTACAACATTATTCTATTCCATTTAAAAATATATTAATTTAATCCTCATGTAATCTAATTTTAGCATGCGCTTAATTTGATAATTTTAGTTCTCTATATTGTATCCCTTAAGATATAGTGTCATTTATTCCGAAATTGTTAAACTCGGCATGTTAAGTTTCATATGTTGTATATTTCTTAGGAAACAACTTGTTCATACTTTTGTTTTATTACATATTATTTCATTTTATACGTTCTGTTTATAAATTTTTTTTATTTTTTTCTTTCTTATTTTTTCGTTTAATTTAGATTTCTACAAATACAATATAGTATAACATTCTATTCGTATAGATTCTATATAGTATTATTTATATCTAATTATACAAACACTATTTGCTCTTATAATGTTTTTACATCCGATTTTAAAAATTCAAATCATGTTTTATGCAGAATATAATTTTGAATCATTTTTAAAACATACATAAAATCCAAAAGAAGTTGATGGGATATGATTTTTTTTAATTAAAAAATACACTAAAATGGTAATTTCCCATATCTCTTGTGCTGCTCTCTTAATTTTTTTCAATGCTATATTCTTAATTAGATTAGTGATTTCGTTATACATCAAATTGGCCCATACTTTGCTTATAAGAAGAATTAACAAACACAAAAAAAAAAAAAAAGCACAACACACAAAATTCGTCTAACCTTGTCATTTCTTAGCAATGCACAAGACCCTGAGGCTTGAGTGCTTATTTTCTAATAGTTGTTTTGCAACCACTACCAACAATTCATTTTGTACTTTCTGCATTCAGAAATGTTAACAAGCACTATCAGTGTTTGTGCATATACACATGCTTGTGACCAACTTAAAATATGAAATAATTAATTATAATTCAGAGGATATGTTATAACGAACCTCAACTAGTTTGGGTTCAGTGATTGAATGAAGGTAATGAGTCACTCTCTCCCTCTCCCTTCTTAGATACTCCTCAGCCTGCTATATAAAATGACTGACGTTTATACATATAATCGCAAGAAAACACAGTCCCCGAATATGACATAACAGGATCGGAGGACATGCCTTTAGCATGTTATCAAGACAAGAATTCTCCTAGATCCACATTGACATCTTGAGAGAATAGTAAGAAGCAGTATCTTGAAGCAAGTAGCTTTCAAAATCCTCTTCATATTTTTCCATAGTTCCCATCCCATTCTCCACATAGGCATCTAATACATTTTTTGAAAGGCTGAATAATGCTCTGTATGTTGTATTCATCATAAGAACGTACAGGTATTTATACACAATTGAGGATCCTATAATCTAGCAAAGATAAACAGAAATCACATATTTGACATAATCCCCAAAATATTTAGTCCTATCTTAATACTCCCCCTCAAGATGGTGCGTGTAAGTCTCGAACGCCCATCTTGCCAAGTAGATAACTGAATGAACGATGCGGTAATGCCTTAGTTAGAATGTCAGCCAACTGGTCTGTAGTCCGAACATGAGGTGTAATAAGTGTACCATCCATAACCGCATCCCTAACGTAATGACAATCCACCTCAATGTGCTTCCTACGTTCGTGAAAAACCGGATTCGCGACAATGTGGATTGCAGCCTCACTATCGCAGTGCATATACATCAGAGCCGTCTGTGCAATGCCAATGGTTTGTAGCAATTCCTGGATCCATTTCAACTCACTAAGAGTCATGGCCATTGCCCTGTATTCTGCCTCTGCTGACGAACGAGAGACGACCTTCTGCTTCTTTGTCTTCCACGAGACAATCGTGTTTTCAAGCATGACAATATGGCCGGTAAGGGAACGACGAGACAAAGGACATGTTGCATAATCGGAATCACAAAATGCAGTAATCCTAAGATCACTCTTAGAACATAACAAAATCCCTTGACCAGGCGCCCCTTTCAGATATCGAACCAACCGTAGAGCTGCCTCCCAATGCCTCTGTCGCGGTGCTTTCAGGAACTGTACTAAGATATGAACAGCATAACTGATCTCAGGACGAGTAACAGCTAAATAGACAAGGCGACCAACCAAACGACGGTATTGCGTCAGTGTGGTGAAGAAAGGACCAGCGTCTCTGGCCAAATTATGATTTTCTTCCATAGGTGTAGGGTCTGGAGCCGCACCAAGAAGACCACACTCTGTAATAATGTAAAGTGAATACTTTCGCTGTGACAAATAGATACCTTCCTTGCCACGGGAAACCTTGATGCCAAGAAAATAACGTAAAACGCCTAAATCCTTCATCTTAAAACACCTACTCAAGTAAGACTTAAAAGTAGAAATAAGCATAGGATTATCACCTCCGACGACCAAATCATCAACATACACTAAGACAAACAGGATAGTACCGCCACGCAGAAGTGTAAACAGAGAATAGTCCTTGTGATTCTGTTTAAAACCAAAATTAAGTAAAGCTTTAGACAACTTGGAGAACCAACATCACGGCAATTGACGAAGGCCATATATAGATTTCTTGAGCTGACACACACTGTTAGGATTCGTATGAGCCACCCCGGTGGCAAGTTCATGTAAACCTCTTCGTCCAAATCGCCGTGTAAGAACGCATTTTGTACATCCATTTGATATAACTCCCAGTTCTTTGCAGCTGCAACCTCAAGAACAATGCGTACTGTTGTCATTTTAACCCGGAGCAAAGGTTTCTTTGTAATCCACTCTTTCCTCTTGTCGATTGCCTAGAGCCACAAGTCTGGCTTTGTATCGCTTGATGGTACCATCAGATTGAAACTTTATCTTGAACACCCACTTGCATCCAATGACTTGTTTATCTGGAGGACGATCGGTGACATCCCAAGTGTCTGCATCCTCCAGGGCACCGACCTCAGTCTTGACAGCTCCATGCCATACGTCATGTTTAACAGCCTCCTGAAAGGACTTAGGCTCGAGATTTGCAGTAATAAATGCAGCAAAAGCCCGAAACAATGGAGATAAACGATGACAAGAAAAATAGTCAGTCAAGGGATACAAACAAGTACCTGAAGAAGACTCTGATGGAGATGCTGTCGAAGAAGGAAGCGTGACGTGAGGGTTATCATCAAATACTTGAGCCGTATATGTAATGTATGGTTCTAGCAAAACTGATTTCTTCTTTATTCTCTTCCCAACACCAAGAGATTCCGCATTATCAATAGTCTGACCAGAGTCATTAGATGGATCAACTACCGTTGGAGAGGAAATCTGCTCAACTTCGACAAAAACAGGTGGTAGGTACTCCCCCTGAGACTGTACTATCTCCCCCTGAAGCAGGAGATTGAATAAAATCATAAACTGCAGGATGTTGTAAAGATGAACGATCAGGCAACATATCATGATTAACAACAACATGAGCAACAATATAAGGATAAACATCCTCATGAAAAACGGCATCTCGGGAAACAAACAGCTTCTCCGTTTGCAAATCACACACAAGCCAACCTTTCTTGCCCATTGAATAGCCCAGAAAAACACACTTGGCACTACGAGGATCAAACTTATCCTTCGACCTATCAATCTTGCGAGCGTAACAGAGTGTTCCAAAGACACGAAGGTTGTGATAGTCTGGAGGCGAACCGTATAAGAGTTCATATGGCGTCTTGTTATTGAGTAAAGGAGATGGCGTACGGTTAATCAGATAAGTGGCCGTCAAGATACTTTCTCCCCAAAACTTCTTAGGTAAATTGCCTTGAAACAAAAGAGCATGAGCCACATTTAGTATGTGGCAATGCTTGCGTTCCACACGCCCATTTTGTTGAGGTGTTTCCACGCAGGACGTTTGATGAATGATGCCTTTATCAGCAAAGAACTTGCGCTAACATAGAAACTCGCCACCATTGTCACTACGAACAACCTTAACTTGTTTGTTGAATTGTCGTTTAGTAAACATGCAAAATGTTTTCAAAGCATCGGATGCTTCTTTCTTTTCCAAGAGTAAGATTTCCCAAACCGCTCTTGAAAAATCATCAACAATCATAAGGAAATAACATGCTCCACACGTTGATGGTTCTCGATATGGTCTCCATATATCACAATGAATTAAAGAGAAATAATCAACTGCTTTATTGATGCTTGAAGAAAACACGTCTCGAGTTTGTTTAGCTCGTAGACAAACACCACAAGATTGTTCAAAAGACCCTACGGTACTAGAAAAACCTCCAATAGATCCTAAAACAGAAAGCACTCTAGATGACGGATGTCCCATACAATGATGCCATAAGTCCCGAGTCTGCAACTTTCCCATATGCCCAGCATGAACCGCAACAGCACCCTCGTAATGATAAACCCCATCACGCTCCTTCCTTGCTCCAATCAAAGTCTTCGAATCGAGGTCCTTTATGACACAAAACTGTTTAGTGAAGAGTACAAAACCAGCAACATCACGAAGCAATTGAGCAACTGAGATAAGTGTGATTGATTAACACGGGGCAAAGAAAACTTTGGACAAAACAAGTCAACCACCAAGATTCAAACTGCCATGTTTAGTTGCCCAGGTGATCTGTCCATTAGGCAGAGCAATGGGACAAGGAGCAATAGTGGTAACCGCAGTGAGTAAGTGTAAATCCCCAGTCATATGATGAGAGGCACCCAAATCAATGATAATATCATGACGTCGTTCTTTACCAAAGAGAAGAAGTTTTTCTGTCTTACCTGATGGCTTTGTATTGGCAGAGGAACCATGTTTCTTCACAAATTGTTCCAAAGTAGCCCATTGATCTGTTGTGAAATTTGGAATGCCTGAAGAATCCACCGAGGAAGCTGAATCACCGAGTTGAGTATGAGAAGCTCAAAAGCCAGAACCAACGACCTCCACGACCGCGACCATGGTTCGAAAATCCTCTACCACGACCAAAACCTCCACGACCACCATTGGCTTTATCTTTCTCCCACCACTCAGGGAAGCCAATCAGTTGAAAACAATTACTTGCATCATGTCCTGGTTTGCCACAATGTGAACAAACTGTTGATGGCTTAACAAAACGAGAAGCCGATGCCTGAGCAGAGGAAACAGAGGTATTTTGTTGTGAGGCGGCCGTCGTTGTCGTGGCAGAGAAACCGACAACGGGAGTCCGATCATCAGTTGTACGCATGGCGTTGATGTGTCGTTCTTCTTGAATAACCTGAGAATAAACAGTCTCAAGGTTCAACTCTGTTTGTCGACTCAACAAATTTGATATTGTCGTTCCAAAACGAGAATTGTCGAGTCCCATGAGAAACTGATGCACCCGTATCTTCTCTCGCATCTTCTCATACTTCAGTATTGAATCACAGTTTGCAGTTTTACAACAACATGTGAAACCGTTCTCAAAATTTGCCAGATCATCCCACATGATCTGCAGTTTGCTAAAATAAACTTCCACCTCATCACCGTTCTGTTTGCACACAGCAATGTCAGAATGCAGCTGATGAATTCTCGTGTCATCACTGACAGAGAATCGTCTTTGTAGGCTTGCCCACATCGTGTTGGCGTTATCAACCAACGAGATAGATTGTCGCAACTTTGGTTCAACGCTACTATAGATCCAACCAATGACCATAGCGTTAACCATTTCCCACTTCTCTTCATCATCGGGATTATTCGTCGGTCGCGGAAGGGTTCCATTAACAAAACCCAGTTTCCGCTTGGTACGAAGAGAATTCAACATCAACTTCGACCATCGTTCGTAATTGGCTCCATTCAATAAGATTGGAGTCTGTACTTGTCCCGTACTATCTGCTGGATGGAGAAAGTACGGCGACATGAGAGCAGCAGAGACGACTTTGGGATCGGTCGTAGGACCAGAAGAAGCAGATTCGACTTCACTCATTGTTTCAAAAGAAAAATAAACAAGAGGTGCAAAAAAATTTTAAAGGTCCAGATCGTGCTCTGATACCATGAAAGGCTGAATAATGCTCTGTATGTTGTATTCATCATAAGAACGTACAAATATTTATACACAATTGAGGATCCTATAATCTAGCAAAAGATAAACAGAAATCACATATTTGACATAATCCCCAAAATGTTTAGTCCTATCTTAATATTTTTCACTAGTTCCCTATCAATCTGTTAGCCCTCACGTTCCTTACGAATTTGGCAAACACACAAATTTTGTTAGATACAAAAATCAAGAATCAGGCTGGACCAGAACCTTTTTCATTGCAGTTACTAATACGTACAAGTGCTGTTACAGCTTTTGTGGCTGTGGAATGCATCTCACGATAAACCTAAGGTAAATAACTGCATGGACGGTTACAAAAAAAAAGTTCTGAGGCAGTGAGAAATTATATATTGGAATTTGCCTGACAAACCAGGTCGTGGAAGCATGTCAAACCAACTTCTCTCAGTGTTGGAGTGCCTCTCCCCAAGCAACGTTCAATATAATAAAAGAATCTGGCAAACCATCTAACCATAACATTATGGTTATTCCACCTCTTAAAAAGCTCTCTTAGCACTTAGCAGACATTGATCATGCTTCTCCCTTAACACTTCCGTAAAGTTGTTAGACAACCAAAACACTTCCGTAAAGTTGTCCAATCCTCCAATAAATTTTGTTAGTTTAACACTCAAACAAGCCATATTAAATTTGGTATATATGTGTATATTTGTAATGAATTTTCATTTTTTAATAAAAAATTGACTTTGGCATTTTTCTTTTTAAAAATTAGAAATGAGCAAGTCTTAAGGTGTTGAGAAAAAATAGAATTACTGAAGCAAGATCCCTTAAAAACGGAATTCAAAAAAGTAGTTAGCTTAAATTAGATATGTATATATATGTAGAATGATGTATATATAAGCTTTCGTCTTTGTTTTCTAATTATTAAACACCATCAACTCTTTTCTTCCATTGAGCATGAAGAAATCTTTTCAACTACGGAGTATCATTTACCGTTCTTACTATTGTAGATCTTTTATTATTTATACAGAAAACTCCTCATAATATCTTTTCACTAGATGAAAAATATTGTTTTCACTTTCATTATCGAAACTGAGATTTATATGTTCTAAATGTTATGGTAACAGGAGTGGAAGGCAATGTGGAGCAGAAAAAAAGTAGACGATGTATTCCATTCAAAATTAACACAAACTGGATTTTGTCTTCCCAATGATTGCGACTCCGTGTGCAAAAAGAGGAGTAAAAGCTTAGGGGGATTTTGCAGGGGGCATGATTCTCAAGGAAAAAACCCTACAAAATGCTTCTGTTGTGGTTTTTGGCCTCCTGATTACTAATATCGCCACAAAATTATTTACAACAAAAATCATAGCATATTTATAATAAAAGTAAAAAAAAAAAAACATTTGTTTAAGGTTTGTGGCCTATTTGTTTCTATACTAGTAATCACACGGATAAAAACATGAATCAAATTTTGATATATATGGAGGTTTTATCTATCATTCAGGAAATTTTTTATAAAAAATTATATGAACCATTTATTTGTAACCTTTAAAATACAACTGGTTCTTTTTTTCATTTTAATTCATGTTCAAATCGATATACTAACTCGCGTGAAGAAGAAGAACTATCATCAAATAACACTATCAACCTAATGAAGTGGGTTACTCCGGTTATTGATGGTTAAAGTCGGTTTACTAATGTATAGCATATTCTACGAAACAGAGAGTTTATTCTCTCCGAAACAGAGGCTCGATAGTTGTACATTCTTAGGGATACTCCTATATCTTGGGTTTTAGTTATAGCTTACTCCATATAGGTAATCGATTCGGATCAGAGTGAATACACAGAACTTTCAGCAATATCTGTTTCTCTTCATGGTATCAGAGCCTGATACTATTTTTCTTTCGATAAAATTTTAAGATTTCTTGATCTTTGTTTGCTATAATGGCAACAAATCCGAATCCGACTACTGCTTCTCCGGCAACGGCGACTGCAACTGTGGAGGTGAGAAGAACTATCTCACCTTATGACCTGACCTCGGCTGATAATCCAGGAGCGGTGATTTCTCATCCTCTACTGAAGGGTACTAATTACGATGAGTGGGCATGTGGAATGAAGACGGCGTTAACGTCTCGCAAGAAATTCGGTTTCTTGGATGGATCCATTGCTCGACCTGAAGAAGGCTCCTCTGATTTGGAAGATTGGTGGACCATTCAAGCACTACTTGTGTCTTGGATCAAGATGACAATTGATCCGATGCTGCGTTCGACAATCTCTCACAGGGATGTCGCAAAAGATTTGTGGGACTACCTGAAGAAACGATTTGCTGTCATTAATGGGTCTCGTATTCAACAAATCAAGGCTGAATTGGCTTGCTGCAAACAGAGAGGAGTGGCGATTGAAGCCTACTACGGAAAACTGAATCGCATATGGGATAGTCTCGCTGCTTATCGTCCAATAAGAGCTTGCAAGTGTGGACTATGCACATGTGATCTTGCAACTGCACAAGAAGCTGACCGTGAAGAAGATAAAGTCCATCAGTTTCTCTGTGGTCTTGATGAACAGTTTCGTGCTGTCCGGTCGAGTTTGGTGGCGCGTGTACCGGTCCAACCTTTGGAAGAGGTATACAACATTGTCAGACAAGAAGAAGATCTTCGAGTAACAAGTGAAGAACGACCAGAGGTGACTTCCTTTGCAGTTCACACAAAGCCTCCTTTTCGTTTTGAAGCAAAAGACAAAGGAGTGGTCTGCAAGTTGTGCAATCGATCTGGTCATGTTGCTGATAACTGCTATGCGGTCATCGGTTATCCAGAGTGGTGGGGTGATAGACCCAAGGGTCGCTCGCTACAAGGTCGTGGTCGTGCAAGCTCATCCGGTGCAGGCAAAGGGAAGGCATCGATGACTTATGCTAATCGTGTGGTTGTACCACACATTGAAGATGTTACTAAAGAACAAGCAAATCATGTGATCACGGATCGGGATCGTGACAGAGCAAATGGACTAACGGATCAGCAGTGGAAGGCGATCAAATCCATCCTTAATGCTGACAAGGCAGCTTCGACTGAAAAATCCTCGGGTAAGTTCACTCAACCTTCTTGGATATTGGATACAGGGGCATCTCATCATCTGACAGGGTGTTTTGAGATACTATCAAATGTGAGAGATATGCCACCAGTATTGATCATAATGGCTGACGGTAGAGAGCAAGTCTCGCTCAAAGAGGGATCTGTTCGTTTGGGGTCTGGTTTAGTTTTGCAGTCTGTCTACTATGTTAAAGAGTTGCAGTCTGATTTGATATCTCTTGCTCAGTTAATGGATGAAAACAAGTGTGTGGTTCAAATGGCTGACACGTTCCTTGTGGTTCAGGACCGAGCTTCGAGGACGGTGACTGGAGCTGGTAAGAGAGTAGGCGGGACCTTCCACTTTCGCAGTATGGAGGTCGCTGGTGCAGTAACCACGAAAGATGATGGGTCCTTTGAGTTGTGGCACAAGCGGTTAGGACATCCGTCTGCTAAAGTTGTTGGATTATTACCTTCTTTGTCTAGTTCATTAGTTGGTTCTAATAACACTTGCGATGTATGTCTTCGGGCAAAACAAACAAGGGATAGTTTTCCACTCAGTTTGAATAAAACAACTATGATTTTTGAGCTCATTCATGTTGATATTTGGGGGCCTTACCGTGTTTTCTCTCATTCTGGTGCGAGATACTTTCTCACAATTGTTGATGATTACTCAAGAGCCGTTTGGCTTCATCTCCTCAACGACAAATCTGAAGCTTCAACTTATCTCAAGAATTTTTTCTCCTTAACGGAACGACAGTTTAATACAAAGGTCAAGTCGATCCGTAGCGATAATGGTTCAGAGTTTATCTCCTTAACTCCTTTCTTTCAATCAAATGGAGTGCTCCATGAAACCTCATGTGTTCACACGCCACAACAGAATGGCAGAGTCGAAAGAAAACATCGACATGTTTTGAATGTTGCCCGCGCATTACGATTTCAAGCGAATATGCCGATTGAATTATGGGGTGAATGTGTTCTTACAGCCGGATATTTGATTAATAGAACACCGAGCTTGGTTTTGGGTAATATCACGCCTTATGAGAAGTTACATAACAAGCGTCCGAGTTATGATCATCTGAGAGTATTTGGGAGTTTGTGTTATGCTCACAATCTGACTACCAAAGGGGACAAGTTTGAATCACGGTCACGTCGGTGTGTTTTCATTGGGTACCCAAATGGGAAAAAGGGATGGCGAGTATTTGATCTGGAAAAGTCTGAATTCTTTGTCTCAAGGGACATTGTGTTTTCTGAATCCAAATTCCCGTTCAAACCAGCCACTTCGTTTCCGCTTGAGGACGATGAAGAAGACGGGCAAATCCTATGGGCTCCATTGTCTGAAGGAATGGTCCAGGATGAGATTGATAATGGGCTGATACTGCACAGGCCCATTATGAATCCTGCCTCTACTGAACCACAGTCCACAAATGAAGTGGGCTCGACAAGCCAACCTATTATTTCACAAGGCTCGACTGATCAATTAGTAGACGAACCCCGATCTGTTTCTCCACCCCAAGACCAAATAAGGTTGTCATCGTCGTCGTCAACTCCAGTGGTAGCTCCGCCATCGCCACCTAAATTAGGCAAGGGTCAACGGAACAAAACATCCTCAGTCAAATTGAAGGATTATGTGGTAAATCCTATCTCCAAATCAACCAAGGAGTCGTGTAATGTTGTCTATCCAATTGCTAATCAAGATACGACAATTCGTTTCTCAGAGCAACACATAGCATATGTGGCTGCAGTGATTTCAACAGTCGAACCCAAATCTTTTAAAAAAGCGATGGAAGATGACCGATGGCGTGATGCTGTTGGTTTTGAATATGAAGCTCTCAAAGAAAACAACACTTGGGACATTAGGGATTTGCCTCCGGGAAAGACAGCAATTGGAAGTCAGTGGGTCTTCAAGGTTAAGTTTCAGTCCGATGGATCAATCGAACGATATAAGGCTAGACTCGTAGCTATGGGCAACAAACAAGTTGAAGGCAAGGACTATGGTGAAACGTTTTCACCAGTGGCTAGGATGGGTACAGTTAGACTATTCTTGGACACTGCTGTGAAATTTGGTTGGAAGGTACATCAAATGGATGTTCAAAACGCGTTTTTACACGGAGACTTGGAGGAAGAGGTGTATATGCGTTTGCCCCCTGGTTTTCAACTTCCTGATAAGAACAAGGTATGTCGTTTGAGGAAATCTCTCTATAGACTTAAACAGGCCCCAAGATGTTGGTTTGCCAAGCTGACTACGGCTTTGAAGGATTATGGATTCGTTCAGTCCTTAGGAGATTATTCATTATTCACTTATGACCAGGCTGCAGTCAGAATACATATCCTAATCTATGTTGATGATCTCATAATTGCTGGCAGTAATGAAGCTGCGACAGAACAGTTTAAAGCTTACTTAGCATCTTGTTTTAAGATGAAAGACTTGGGGGAGTTGAAGTATTTCTTGGGCATCGAAATTGCCCGCAATAAATCTGGTATGTATTTGTGTCAACGAAAGTATGCACTAGATATTATTGCAGAAACGGGTTTACTCGGCTCAAAACCAGTCGACTTCCCCTTGGACCAGAATCATTCACTGCAGTTTTCAGAATCTCGCATCTTGAGTAATCCTACGCCTTACAGAAGACTTCTTGGCCGGTTGATATATTTAGGCGTGACAAGGCCTGATTTAGCTTACTCGGTCCATTTGTTGGCTCAGTTTATGAAGGAACCAAGAGAGGATCACTGGCACGCAGCGATACGTGTGGTAAAGTACTTAAAGTCTGATCCCGGTCAAGGTATATTATTACGCACTGATCATAATTTTCAAATCACTGGATGGTGTGATTCAGACTGGTCTCGTTGTCGTATGTCACGACGATCAGTTACAGGTTACTTCATTCAGCTTGGCGACTCACCTGTGTCATGGAAAACGAAGAAACAAAAGACTGTAAGTCGCTCGTCGGCAGAGGCTGAGTATAGGGCAATGGCAGATCTTGTTCAGGAACTACTTTGGCTTAAGCGTATGCTACACACGTTAGGTGTTCTTCATGTACAACCTATGAATGTTTTTTGTGATAGCAAATCAGCAATCCACATTGCAACCAATCCTGTTTTCCACGAGCGAAAGAAACATATAGAGAACGATTGCCACTTTGTGAGGGATGAGGTTGTTTCCCGCAATATCCTTCTCCAACACGTTAACACGAAGACTCAACTTGCGGATATATTCACCAAGCCACTGGGAACAGGAGGTTTCTGTAACTTTCGGTCCAAGCTGGGCATACAACCTATATGCTCCAGCTTGAGGGGGGGTAATGAAGTGGGTTACTCCGGTTATTGATGGTTAAAGTCGGTTTACTAATGTATAGCATATTCTACGAAACAGAGAGTTTATTCTCTCCGAAACAGAGGCTCGATAGTTGTACATTCTTAGGGATACTCCTATATCTTGGGTTTTAGTTATAGCTTACTCCATATAGGTAATCGATTCGGATCAGAGTGAATACACAGAACTTTCAGCAATATCTGTTTCTCTTCACAACCACCACTGATATTCATGTGTCGTGATTTATGTTTGTAATATCATCAAAGGTAAAACTGTTTCTGTTTGTAATATTCCCTGGAACTACAACCAAAAAACCGGAATAAGAATACCAATCTTCGTGAACTTCTGATCAAATCTAGTCTCGCCATGCAGAAGCCATAGTAGCACGTACATAAATCCAAACAGAGCGTTGACCAAAAAAAAAAAAAAATCCAAACAGAGTTTACACATCAATGAATTTTCAGGGATGCATTGGGACTCAGTTATGGAGAGGCGAAGAGCCAATAAATACCCGCTTTATTAGTTAATTTCTAATACTTGATAAATTAAATAGGAATTTTACAACTATATATTTACACAAATTAAACGATCCAAAATTAATACTGTTATAATGCATTTAATTTGTTAATAAACCAAAATTTTCAAAGATTAGCAAACCCAAATTTAAGGTCAAGGAAATGAATCATTTTAAATGATGTATACATATACATTTTTATATATTGGTGTACGAAAGTATATAAAATTTAATTGTTTAGACATCAATTAAAAAAATAATTTTACAGATAAGATCAGTCAAATATTCAGCGGAATAGCAGACCATCTTTGTCCAAAAAAAAAAAAAAAAAGCAGATCATCTATTTTTATCGGATATCATTGTTTTGAATATATACCATATTTTACTGTTATTATTACCAAGAGTCATATCAGAAAATAAATATTCCAAAATTTTAGAGTACCCAGTCCTAACTCCTACCTAGATTGAGGTCAACAAATATGGTTCAGCACCAAATTTTAAGTTTTTTAAAAGCTTATATTCCAATTCAAATTCATTAAAAAATGGATTATTGGGTATATAATATATGTGTCTTTAATTAATTTTGTTATTAATTATTTAATCTTACTTCCCACAGAGGTAAAATTCCTAACATTTTTATATAATATTTTTCTTTTTGCATTGAAACTAGTAGAAATTACTCTCAGTAGATTTCTAAATATTTATATTAACATAGTTATTTTATAAATATTTAATTATTTATATTAAGATTGATATTTTATGGGCAAACATGATCTTTTCAAAGTATACCAAGTCAACACAACCCATATTGTAAGTTACATTTGACAGTCAATATAAAGAACTGTTCAAGTCAAGTCAAGGCGTGTGAAGGACGATTAATCATCATGTTTGAGAACGATGCTTAACCACACTGACTTGGAAAAACTGAATCCATTTACAACATCTTATATAAATTACTCATGTTGTCTTTGCTTGCATCGCATATCATTTGATCACTTCAAAACAACTCCACAGCATTGATTACAGAAACACCCAAAAAAAGAAAAACAGTAGAAGTTATTATTAAAATGAAAGCGAAATCAAGAAATGGAGGTTTGTTTGCAATGATGGTTCTTGTTGTTTATTGCTTCTTCGAGAATATGGGTAAGCCTAAGTTTCCTCTCGTGCACGTATATATTAATATATGATCATGTGTTAATTACATTTATCTTATTAACGTATATTATATACTTTTTGTTTTTTTGCTGTCTCTAACGACTAAACTTAAATCTTTAATAAAAGACAATGTTATCGTTATTTATCATAGCCAGGATCTCGGTCGAGGTTTCGCCTTCTGAACCTGTTGGAAGTTATCTACCTGGAAGTTTATTTGCTCTCTACAACAAAGACAAGATGCTAAAACCGTTCCCATCTCATAACGAGTATCTCAAAAGATTCAATCTAGCCTCAGGTTTTTGTTTTAACTTAAGTATAAAACCCAAAGAACTAATAGTTTTTGAATCATCTTCTTATATATGCTGATTCCATATATTTTATGCAGTGGATGCTTGGCAAACAGTGAGAAGTAGCTGTAGAGATGGTTTCATCACTTTGAGCATAAAAGCAATGCATTTCTTCGTCTCAAAGCTTATGCAATTCAGATATTCAATATCAACAGCAATTCCAACGAGTCGCTCGGGGACTTCTCGAATTATTTTCTGGGTAACACTAACTCGATCAGTTTCGTCCATGGCCAACGACACAGTTCTATGATATCTTTTTTTTTTCATCTTGATAGATAAAGTGTGGTTTGGTGATATGTATGTGAGCCAGTGAGCCTGTAAGGCTTTAACAGTGAGGTGACATTAGAAAATGCTTGTAACTATAGAGGAAAACATATACTTGGTAGGGAAAATTCCCAAAAAAAACACCAACTATTTAATATTTGCCAGAAAAAAACATGAATTTTTTTCGTTGCCAAAAAAATACGCAGACTATTTTTTAGTTGATAAAAAATACACGAACTATTATTTTTTTCCAGTTTCTCCTCGTCTCCGTTACGACCGTTAACGGTAATGTAACGGCGTTATTATTTTTGAAAAAAATCCCAGAAAAAAACACAAACTATTTATTTGTTGCCAGAAAAATACATGAACTTTTTTTATTTGCCTGAAAAATACATAATTTTTCATTTCTTATTTTTCCATCAATGTTAGAGATCATAGCTCATAACTTTCTCTGCTCTCTTGAACTTCATACAAGTTTTCACTACTATTTATGATAACTAAATTCAAAAACAAAAATACACAATTAGATTAATCGATTTCCAAATTTCTCAATTAGTATTGTTTTTGCATAAATAAATGGTGAATCTTGTTAGGTTACAAGAGTTGATGTCCCACAAAATGGCTATAATCTATGATCTCGATCAAGTTTGCGTACACCAGCCCATTTGATGATTTACACTGGCTATAAACATCATAAAAGGTACTAAACTAAAGAGATGCATATTTTTTTAAATGTATACAAAAGTCTACAAAGGTGGAGATCTCATAAAATTTTAGAGAAATGTTGATGAAGTTTCAAAATTTGTAAAGTCAGTATAAACCCAAAAACAACACTAATTGAGAAATTTAGAAATTGATTAATCTAATTGTGTATTTTTGTTCTTATTTTTGTTATCCTAAATAGTAATGAAAATTTGAATGAAGTTCAAGAGAGCAGAGAAGGTTATAAGTTATGATCTCTAACATTGTTAATAGAAAAATAAGAAATAGAAAATTAAGTATTTTTCAAGCAAAGAAAAAAAAGTTCATGTATTTTTCTGGCAACAAAAAAATAGTTTGTGTTTTTTCTGGAATTTTTTTCAAAAATAGTAACGCCGTTACAATACTGTCAACGGTCGAAACGGAGACGAGGAGAAACTGAAAAAATAAATAATTCGTGTATTTTTTATCAACTAAAAAATAGTCTGCGTATTTTTCTGACAACGAAAAAAGTTCATGTTTTTTTCTGGCAGATATTAAATAGTTGGTGTTTTTTTTGGGAATTTTCCCATACTTGGTAGAATAGTATTTTGTCAATCAGTTGCAAACTTGTAATAATAATAATAGTAATAATAATATATTATTGGAAATTAAGAGTACTTCAGTTGGATAAGCTTTTCGATGGATTTACGAAAAATAAAAATTGTGGACACAGATGTTTTGTGATGGTTCATAGAAATATACAGATAAGTTTTAAGGTTTTGGTTGGTTATGTTTATCACCATATCTGGGGAGGAACCCATGGGAGCTGCCAGCTTTCGACAGAGCCTGTCACCACTTCACATAGAGGTAGAAGCTTTGGTCTAGGCGATCAGATGTATGATTGGGGCTGATGTTCAGGAGGTCGTTTTCCTTACTGGTTGTTTCGATCCGGTGAAGATGGTGTATTCGTCTGCTTTTTCGACTTATTTGGAGGCGATTCAAGATGACAAGAGAGAATTTCCTTCTTTTTCTTTATATTTGATTTCTCGTAGTGAAAATGTATAAACGGATAATCTGACGCGACGTGTTCGTGCTGAACCGCATTCTATCATTTATATAAACAACATCCCTCGTAGTTGGCTCTTTTGAGTTGAGTATAAAATAGCTATTGACCAAAAAAAAATGAGAAGAGTAAACAGCTGCCCAGAAATAATATGGTACGGTCGAAGTTGAATATTATTAATATGTATATTTCTATCTAGATATATTCAAAGGTGCATGAGGGCTCTTGTGTGGTATGCAACACCCTCAAACAAAGAAAAGGTATATGACAGCTTGTGTGGAAATAGATATCAATCTTCGAATCAATTGGATTTACAAATAGTGGAGGTTATTTTGTGGTTGTACATAAAAATGAAAATATATAACACTTTGGTTCCGATAAATATGACCACATTTTATGTGAGATTTTTGAGTGTTCTTCTCTAAAAGTCTTGCAATTATTTGATATTTGTCTATTTGGGCTTCTTTATTTCCCACTAAAAACAGTCTATTTTTAAAAGACTTTGACCCTACGTCTTTATTATGTTTTTGTTTATTATGTCTTTATTATGTTTCTCAAAGATATATTTTGTGTCATCTCATTGCTCGTTAGGTCGTTATAGCTAGGGTTCAAATGATTATTTTAGGGAAGTGTGATCCACACTTATAATTTATCTACATTTTTTTTTTTGAAAATTGTGTTCATTAGAGAAAAGATTGTAGTAACTACAATAGGTTGTTACAGAAGTTAGGCCTTGCCAAAAAAAATAAAAATCAAGGGCTAACTATATCAAAGGACTCCATCATTACAAATTTCTTAACCAGTCGCACAAAAGGTGTTTGAAATTTTTGTGATGACCCTTTGTAAGAATAGCATCCCGAACCTGCCTGTCGATAACGTTGAACTGCACGTGTGGTGGAGTGCATATGTTGTTATGCAAGCGATTGTTCCTTTCGAGCCACATAGTGTAGATGACAGCATGTGCAACAAGTCTTCTTAGGGTCTGAGTAGATCTACCATCGGGATTCTGCCCTCTCTGGCGCTTGGGGGGGTCAGGTAGTTCGTCCTCCTGGGGCATTTCTTCTTGGCGATTTACCAGCGCCTGGTTCGCTGGCTGTTGAATATCATTAGCCAGGCCGTTGTTTGCGTAGCCTCGTCCGCCAACTACTGCGCCACGGCCACCGTTAGATCGACCACCTCGCCATCCTCCGCGGTGACCCCTGCCTCCGCGGATGCTCTTGGGCTGAAAGACGGCTTCGACTTGGCCAGAAAGGTACTTTCCGTACAGGTAGTTCTTTAGATGGACGCACTCATGCGTGGAGTGGCCGGCTATCATGTGGAAATCGCAATACAACTCCTTCAGGTCGGACGGTTGCTAATTTTGGCCGTCCACTTTGGAGACCGTATGGACGATGCTATTCTTTCGATCCTGAGGGTCGTGATGCTTCCAGGGCTCGTTATGCTCGTCGCGACTTTTAGCCTTGGGGAGATACGACGGTGTGGAGGTTGTTTTTGCTGCCAATCGTGCGTCCTCTACCTCCACGAGTGCGAACCGAGAGGCTCGGTGCAGCGCATCATCGAGGTCTTTGGGTTCCCGGATGTTGAGATCCTTCCGCAACGGGGATCCGGGAAGTAGACCCTTTCTGAAGGCAGCGATTGCGGTGTCTCGGAGACGTTTGCCAATTTATCCTTAAACCTGCCTAAGAAACTATCGATGGATTCGCCGGGTTCTTGGGCCATTTCCCAAAGGTCCGAACTCGTCACACCTTGCTTGTTGAAAATTCAATAGTGTGTGAGAAAAGCCTTTGACAACTGGGTGAAGTTATCGATCGAGTTTGCCTCAAGCCTTGAGAACCAAGTTAAGGCGGGTCCGGAAAGGCTATCGACAAACAGCTGGCAATATCCGATGTCCCTCTGTTCGTCGGTGAATCGCGCTTTTGCCGCGGTCGCCATAAAAGATGTCATGAAGAGGACTGGATCCTTGTCGCCGATGTAGGTTGGGAGTTTTAGCTTAACGTTTCGTATGGCGGCCTGCATAATCCGTTGAGTGAAAGGGGTTTGCCGAGTGACCTCGACGATCCTGTCAATCTCTGGAGCTGTGCTGATAGCCCGATGGAGAAGCGTATTCATGTCACGGATCTGCGACTGGATCTCCTCGATCTCGAGGCAGGGTCCCGTGTTTGTAGCTGGGGTGACCGGGATATCCGGTGTTTCTTGGACTCGCGAGTTCGGGTTCGTCGGTCGGATGCTCGACGTAGCTTGAAGGGGGAGAGTCCTTCGCTCTGACTGGTTGACAGTTGGTACGTCATAGAAGTCGAGACGACGGGTGAGATCGCCCATCCTGAGTACAGGTGACTGCCCAGCAGAGATCTGTGACGGGGTCACTTGGGTCACGACGGCGTCGACTCTGCGGTTGGTATCGGAGATCATCTGGTAGATCTCTTTTGTCATGGTGCCAAACAAGATCCTGAAGTCTTCCATGGAGACGACCTGCGGGTTTTGGACCGCTGTCGTAGTGTGAGCAGGGAGATCCCCGGTTCGTGTTCCGAGTTGTTGTTCTGTGGCGCACGTCGCTTCCTCGTCCAAGGGTTGTTCATCCGAACGCTCCGCTTCGAGGTTGACCGGTTCTTCGCGAGTTCGCCCTGCTCCCTGGCTGGGCTCTCCTTCAGATCTGACCTCAACTGGGAGTTCGGAGCAGTTATCGGTTGGAGTAACCGATGAGGTGGCGTTGCATCGAACGTAAATGGCTGTCGTTTGCGCGGTTGGGGTGCCACCCTGTGTTTCGGTGTTGCCCTGAGGAGGTGCGAGGCCCGTGACCTCGGACATGCTTGAGGAAGTGCGGTTTGCGCCGGTGGTGTCGTTGTTGGTGATTGGAGACATTGTCGGATGTTTCGAAAGAAACTTTTTGGTCGAGCTGCTTCGAGAGATTGGACTTGTAAAGACGATTTTGCGTCCCCACAGACGGTGCCAAATGTAGAAACTAGGTTTCCACAATGAATTTGTTTAGTGGGGGAAACAAATTCAAGGAAGTAATCTCTTTAGAAAGTCGATCTTAGCTTTCAAATTAGAAAAATGGCTTAGATCTCTTAGAACTCAGGCTAGGGTTTTTGCTAAGAACAATGGAATAACTGAATTATTGTATTAGATGTTGGATGATTTACAATGGAGAAGTCTCCCCTTATTTATACACTTCTCTAGATTACATAATATATTGACTTTTCTTATAACTCGAACTAAGATAAGGAAAATTACTTCTTTCCTCGAGTCGTCCATCGGGCGAATTGGGAAGTCGGCTCTTCATCTTCAAGGCTGGGCTTCCCTCTTCCAAACAGGCCTCAAAATAATACCTAATTGGGTATTTAACCGGATTCCCGGTTAAATAATCAAATTATCTTTCTGGTTTAGTTTGTATGTTGGGGGGTGCTAAATCCCGCACCAACAATGCACTTTTGATGGTCCTTGAATTTGGTTTTGTCGCCAAGGAATATATATTTTAAAATGTACAGTAAATGAATTTGTACAGTACTTGTGTAATCTGCAACACGTATTGTCAAAGCAAAAAGAAATGAATTTGTTCGTTCGGGTTCGGGTTCGGCTTTGACATGACTTTTCATTCTGAAGTTGTTGGCAACTGGAACCAATGACGCGACACAATGTTGTTCTTTTATGTGGCACAACGATCTATTCACCAAACACACCGATATATCATAATAATCAACGAACAAATGTTTTAATTGTCTTAACATTTCTAGCAACAAATTTTTAAGATCCAACAGTAACTACGAAACAAGCACCAAAACAAATTGTTTATCGTAGACTTGTAGTAGTCAAAGAAACATGCCAAACTTCATCGATGATTAAACTACCTAATTTTACTTTGAAGGTTTCCCATAATCGGTCCAATATTTCTGGATTGCAAAACTGAAAAATTTGTGTCATTTTCGTATATATTTTGCAAATAATTGTTATTACCTCAAAAATCTAACATCTTAAAATATGAACTAAGCAAATAAACTCTCTTTGCTTATGTTCTAGATTGGACATGAGTGTACAAGCCTACATGAGTGGTTTAGAGAAATGCACAAAATTATATGGACTAACGATCTTGGGGTGAGCAGAATTACAGAACCGAATGGTTTTTTACGAAGTCAAACCAAAATTGACAAAACCGAAATGCACAATGTTATACATATATGGAATAGCTTTATTAGGGTAGGGTAGGCTTGGGCGTTCGGATATCGGATCGGATTCGGTTCGGATTTTTCGGATTTTGGATTTTTTGGATATTAACTCTAACATCCATATGGGTATTTATAAAATTCGGATCGGTTTCGGTTCGGATTATTTGGATTTCGGATCGGTTCGGATATTATTGTAGACAACCATAATATTTTATTCGGATATTTTTTAAATATGATTGTATCCAAATTACCATACTAACCGAGCCAATAAAATAAAAAAACAATATAAATGAAGCAAATGACAAGCTCTAAGTTCAAACTTAAATCAAACCATACCAATAGATAAAAATCTGACATACTAAAATCCAAAGTGAAGACTCAATGAAAAAAAATCAAAACCAAAGTAAACCATAGCATCCTAAAGAAAAAAGAAATAGCAAAATTAAATAACATCCTAAATCAAATTGAACGTAGTTCAAAATAATTTCAGACCATAGCAGCAAACTTCTTCGGGATATCAATTATTCTTATATTTTCGGATATATGTAGATATCTATTGGATATCGGTTCGGATCGGATATTATCCGATATCCACAAATAATGGAAGCAAAATCCGATCGGATATATCTTCGGTTTTGGTTCGGTTTTAATCCAAGTTTTTCGGTTCGGATACGGTTTGGATTTTCGGATTTGGATTTTGTGCCCAGGCCTAGGGTAGGGTGGGAAAAATTACTGCACCGGACGATTCTTTTTAACCAAACCAAAATTCATAAAAAGGTTAATCTTTCCACTAAAATTTAATCCTATTCTGCCCTGAATGAATTTTCTTCGTAAAATTCGAAAAACCCAAAACCCGAATAACCGAACCAATTCCGAACCGAATAACCGAATGCCCCCTAACCGGAAGAAAATGGGTGACGTTTGGCATAAATATAATAAAAAGAGGAATTTAGAAAACTTTACTAAAAAGGAGGACTTGCTTTTGTAAATTCTAAATACTTGTCTGCACTCTTTCGTTTCTGCAGATTGCAGAATTTGGGGGTAATTGCTCCGATGCTTTCTTCATAGCAACTCTTTATCACAGACCTGAAGAAGCTTTGTCCCTCGCCGTTTCTCTTCGCTGTGAATCCAGAAACCAACGGTTATGCGCCAGTTCTGGATAATTTCTTCAGGGATCGAACCGTCGGCTAGAGATCTTGAAACAGATCATTGAACAACACACGAAAACCCAATTGAGCTAAATGGAATCCGACTCTGTCGCAGCGTCGTCTCCAAGTTCTGATGCAACTACGTCTCATTTGGTACGCGTTTTTGGATGATTCTGGTTTTTGAAAATGAGATAAGAATTTGAGGGTTTAGTTCAATTTCCTGATGCTGAAGTTGTTGTTTCCTTATTTTGAATCTTACCAAATCCAAATGTTACAGTCGTGTTGCTTTGCTTCGGTTAGTCGCTAATTTGGTGTGATCGTACAGTCATGTTGCTCTTTTTTTTTTTTTTTTTTTTTTTTTTTTGTGATTGTGCAGCCTAGTGTATCAGTACTTTTAGATGCTCTTGAGCAGTCTGCAACTACACCCAGGATTGCAAATGGTCTTTCACAGAGGCTGTTACGTTCGTTACAGCTTTCAAATGAAAATAAGCTTTCTTTCAAGGCATTGAATGGAGCTTGTCGTGTGCTCAGATTGGCTTGTACTCAAGCCAGGGAAAGTAGGAAGCCTGTCTCTTTAGTAGAACGTAGTGACAGTGGAGTTGTAGTTGATTCACCTGTTAAGAAGTCTGATTCAACAAGTCATACAGAGGATTGTTGGTTTGAGTGCGTGGAATCATGCGTTGGGATTTTCACAGAGTTTTTCTCGTCGGCAGATGATGCAAAAGTTTATGTTTTGCGAAGCTCTGTTTGTGTTGATTGTCTTTTTGAGCTATTTTGGGAAAAGGCCGTAAGAAACAATGTGATGAAACTTATTATTGATCTCATGAAGGTAGGTAGCTCTTTCAAATAAGTACTTATAAGTAGTCTTTACTATACTTTTATTGATCTTTTAGCTTGTTAAGGAGAATGAAATGGATTTTTTTTATCCATATTTTCAGATCAGGCCTTCGTGTGACGAAGACAAAAGCGCAAAATCGCAAGTGTGTTCTAAATATCTAGAAACTTTCACTCAAGTGAAGGAAAGAGAAAATGATTTTGTTGACTTATCGGTTGATCTATTGGCGGGTATGAGGGATTTGATCAAGACTAATTCGAGGGTAGGACTCTATGTTTGTTTGTTATATAATGCTTGTAATGTCTGTTTGGCGTCAGCTACTCCTACTGTAGATCCTTCTCTTTATTTTGTGCTTCCTCTAAATTTTCTCCTCTACTGTTTTGCCAATCCAGTATTACCAAGCCCTGTTCCGTGAGGGGGAGTGTTTCTTACACATTGTCTCTCTATTAAATGGTAATCTTGATGAAGCAAATGGAGAGAAGTTGGTTTTAAATGTCCTTCAAACTCTAACTTCCCTGCTTGCGAATAATGATACGTCAAAGGTGATTCTTCTTTTCCTTTGCTCTTCGCTACAGTAATGGTCACTTAATATTGGCTTGTTCACTTATCACCTCTGGATGAGAAAAAAACATGGGGTTCGTGGAAGAAGTAACTTTTTGTAGCATATTTAGGGACAGAAAAATTTGTTTCTTTAAAGTTTCTGCTTACTGTGTTACCAAAATAAGAATATCGCTTCTCTCCCCATGATTCATGTAGATAAGGCTGATGACATGTCAATCTTACTTAACTTGATTTGGGACTGAAGTAATTGTGAAAGAAATCTTGGAAGTGTCATCTCAAATAGTAAATTAGCAGAACGAAAGACATATGAACTTTTATTGTTTTGGAAGACTTTCTGAGCTAAGTTCGAATCTAAAGGTCTCTTGCACTGGTATAATTAGTTTTTGCAACTGCTTCCTTGTGCCCTTCAGTTTGCATTTAAAGCCCTTGCGGGCAAGGGTTATCAGACACTGCAAAGCTTATTGTTGGATTTCTTCCAATGGAAACCTACCCAAAGGCTCTTAGACGCATTACTTGATATGCTTGTTGATGGAAAATTTGATGATAAAGGCAGTGCTCTTATAAAGGTGATGTAGTTTCCTTAATTTATCAGTTAATGATTTATCTTTTAATTTCCTTGTAATACCTAGTTCACTGGGGCTAACTCTATTATCCTGTTTCCATGTTTAATTTGTTCTTCCTATCCAGAATGAAGATGTTATCATACTTTACTTAAATGTACTTCAGAAGGTTGGTGCAATTCTCGTTACTTAGATTAGCCTTTCCCCATATTTTGGTTTTGGGATATATCCTTACTGTGGAGGTGTATGATTTGGCAGAGCAGCGAGTCTTTGCAGTGTTATGGGCTAAATTTGTTTCAGCAACTCCTTAGGGATTCCATATCGAATCGTGCTTCATGTGTTCGGGCGGGAATGCTTCACCTTCTTCTTGATTGGTTTTCTCTGGAAAATGATGATAGTGTTATCTTGAAAATAACACAGCTAACTCAGACAATTGGTGGCCACAGTATTTCTGGGAAGGATATACGTAAGATATTTGCACTTCTTCGGAGTGAAAGAGTGGGGAATCAACAGAGATACCGCTCGCTTTTGTTGGCTTGTTTGTTGTCAATGCTGAATGAGAAAGGACCAACAGGCTTTTTTGACATGAACGGGGTTGATTCTGTAAGTCTTTGTCCCACTTGAGAAAGTTTCATACTTAAAGTATATGTGCTATCGTACTGCTACAACTAGTTGAGACAAAGAATAAGCTCATCAGTTATTTAAAGCTGCTATTGCATACTGATTAATTTACACTGCCGTAACTGTATCAAACATGCCTCAAATTTAAATGGTAAATGTTTAGACATAATGGCGGCTTTATAGAGGTGGAAAGTATTTGCATTTTTGTTTCCAAGAAATGGTGGTACTCTATTGGAGATATTGATGCTAATGTGTTACACTTTTCTTGGTGAGTAGAGAAATTCTGACAATTTTTTATACTTAATTCTTACCTTTTTTGTAAATTATTTTTACATTCGCAGGGGATTGTAATCAGAACACCCGTTCAGTGGCCTGCAAATAAGGGGTTTTCCTTTTGTTGTTGGCTTAGGGTAGAAAGCTTTCCTGGAGATGGCAAAATGGGTGTGTTCAGTTTTATGTCAAAAAATGGAAAGGGTTGCTTTGCTGCTATTGGGAAGGATGGACTATCGTATGTTGTAAGACACTTTTCTGAGGGTTTTAATTTTTGTTTCATTCTTTACATTTACTTACGCCTCTCTTAATACAATTTTCTCTGTGTTTTTTTTTTTTCAGTCTCTGAATCTGAAACGGCAATGTGTAAATGTGCATACCAACTTGGTCTGTAAAAAATGGCATTTTGTTTGTGTATCTCATAGTATTGGAAGAGCATTTTGGGGTGGAAGCCTCTTGAGGTGTTATGTTGATGGGGATCTTGTGTCATCTGAAAGATGCAGGTTATTCCACATTGATTTTTTCTACTACATTTTTTAAGGGCTTGTTGTAATATCCATAGAATTATTGACAAGTCAGATTATGTAATGCTTGGTTGCTTTATATTTTCTAATTACAGTACCTGATTTTGTTATCTTATGTTTTAGCTATCCCAAAGTTACTGATGTACTTACCAGCTGCTTAATTGGTACAAGAATCACGTTGCCACATATCCAAGATAACGATGGCCTGGAATCGATCCGAGATGTTTTCCCATTTCTTGGCCAAATTGGCCCTGTTTACTTGTTTAATGATTCCTTGTCTTCCGAGCAAGTTCAGGCCATTTATTCGCTAGGACCAAGCTATATGTATGCATTCTTGGAAAATGAGATGACTGGTCCCTTTTCTGATAATCCATTTCCAAGTGGTATTCTTGATGGGCTTGCATCTAAGGTTTCCTTTGGACTGAATGCACAGGTCATCCACCCTTTAAGCAATTCTTTGCTATCATTTATGCCAATCTTTAATAAGAAATTTCTTTTTTCTATTTAAGCAAACAAATTTTTCCTCCTTTTAGGCGAGCGATGGTAGGAGATTGTTTAATGTGTCTCGGGTGTCAGATCATTTACAAGAAAGGCTCGCATTTGAGGCCGATATTATGGTTGGTACTCAGCTATGCTCGCGGCGCTTGCTCCAGCAGATTATTTACTGTGTCGGAGGGATATCTGTTTTCTTTCCTTTGATTACACAATCTGATAGATGTGAAAGTGAAGCATTGAAAGAGGAAAATTCAGCTATGCCAACAAAAGAGCGTATGATAGCAGAAGTTATTGAACTTATTGCGTCTGTCTTAGATGAAAATCCAGCAAATCAGCAACAGATGCATCTTCTCTCTGGATTCCCCATACTAGGATTTTTGTTACAGTCTATTCAACCGAAGCAGCTCAATCTAGAGACGCTTTCATCCTTGACACACCTATTCAACGTTATTTCAAGCTCTGGTATGTGCTATGATTGCCTCATACTAATGCTTCACTTCTGGTACTATATATTGCAGTTGTGTTTATACCTGAAGTGGAAACGTTTTTCTAATTTTGGTTTGTTCTAGAATTGTTTTTTTTTCCTCCAATGATTGGAATCATATACTGTTTTGTGTAGCTAGTATATTTAGTCGGATTCTTGCCTTTTTTCATCTGTTAATTCAGTATTTAAAGTTGGTTATAGATCACGGGGCTGGTTCTTTAAGTTTCTTTTTATTTTATTTTTGTCTATCCAGGGTTTGCTGAGCAGCTTGTGGAGGATGCGATATCTAGTATTTTCCTGAATCCTCACATTTGGCTCCATGCGGCTTATAATGTGCAGCGTGAACTTTACATGTTTCTCATCCAACAGCTAGATAATGATCCACGACTTCTGGGAAGCCTTTGTCGACTCCCAAGAGTTATTGACATAGTATGGAACTTTTACTGGGAATCTGAAAAATACCTTAAAGGAAGCAAGACTCTTATACATCCAGCTCGGACTATTACAGAGAGACCAAGTAAAGATGAAATTCATAAAATTCGTCTCCTTTTGCTGAGCCTAGGTGAAATGAGTCTGAGGCATGTCATCCACTGTAAAAATACAGTTTCTTTCGCCTCTATATTTTTACCCTTTATATAGCTAGCTTTAAATACATCATAGGATATTTTTTGAAACTTGTACTCAAGTCCATGTATTCAGTTTTATTCAAAAATTTCCTCTGTTTTTCAGGCAGAATATCTCATCAGGGGACGTGAAAGCTTTGACAGCATTTTTTGAGACATGTCAAGATGTAGCATGTATCGAAGATGTTCTGCATATGGTTATCCGTGCCATTTCTCAAACATCAGTCCTTGTTTCTTTTCTTGAACAAGTCAATCTTATCGGTGGATGTCACATTTTTGTCAATCTTCTTCAGAGGTAACTTTTTGTTATTTACCCAGCTTTTTTCCTCTATATTATGAGGCAAACACAGTCTCAGTCACATACTTCACATTTTGTGTTTGGCAGGGATTACGAGCCCATAAGATTACTCAGCTTGCAGTTCCTTGGAAGGCTTCTTTATGATGTTCCTTCTGAGAAAAAAGGACCTAAGTTTTTCAATCTTGCTGTTGGAAGAACTAAGTCTCTATCACAAGGCCATAAGAAAATTGGTTCTAGAACGCAACCAATTTTTTTGGCCATGTCTGATAGGTTGTTTCAATATCCTCAGACAGATAACTTGCGTGCGACCTTGTTTGATGTACTTCTTGGAGGGGCCAGCCCAAAGCAGGTATCAGCTAAAGAATGCAAATAATTTGTTCTCAACTTTCCAGAAAATATAGCTGGAAGATCATTTCTAGTTTCTTTTTCATCTTGTAGGTTTTGCAGAAACACAACCAGGTTGATAAGCTCAAAGGCAAACCAAGCAGCTCTCACTTTTTTCTTCCACAAGTTTTTGTTTTTATTTTCGAATTCCTGTCCGGCTGCAAGGATGGATTAGCACGAATGAAAATAATCAGTGACATACTCGATCTTCTAGATTCAAATCCTATGAATGTTGAAGCTTTGATGGTATATACACATATCGCTGTAATTTTTAGTTATGCAAGTGATAAAATGGCAATTTAAAATACAAAATCTTATGTGTAGGAATTTGGATGGAGTGCATGGTTATCAGCGTCTGTGAAACTTGATGTGATAAAAGACTACAGATCTGAGTTGCTTAATCATGATGACTTGGCATTAAATGAGCAACATTTTGTCAGAGGTCTCTTTTGTGTTGTTCTCTGTCACTATATTTTATCTGTGAAGGGAGGTTGGCAGCAACTAGAGGAAACTGTGAATTTCATACTTTTGCAGAGTGAGCATGTAAGTTAATCAAACCTTTTATTTTCCTTAAATCTTAGAACAAATTAGTTGTTGTTCCGTGCTTATTCTATTTCATCACAGAATGATGCCCCATACCGGTCTTTTCTCCGCGATCTCTATGAGGACTTGATTCAGCGTTTGGTGGAACTCTCATCTGAAGATAATATCTTCCTTTCGCACCCATGTCGCGACAATGTACTGTATCTCTTGCGGCTCGTTGATGAGATGCTTGTCCGTGAATTTGGCAGTAGGCTCCTGGTATGACCTACCTATTCTTGGTATTTCATTTTTGTCATGCAGTTGATTGTTGAACTAAATTGTACTTAATCCATGTTGACATGATGCAAAATCTTGTGAAACTCCCTTCTTGTCCTACGTGTTGCTTGAGATTTATGGAGTATTTGCTTGCGTTTTTACGTTTCCAAGGATTGTTAACTAGGTTGATATTTAGATCTTTTGGTGTCTCTTTACATTCATTCATTACATGTACTTGCTATGAACAGTTAGTCAGGGTGGTGAAGGTATTAGTTAAATAATTTAGTGAGACATCTTGGATTAACAAAAGTTACTTGACGCTCTCTAAACTCAGATAACTTCATTGTATTTATGGTCAATGCTAACAAGTGGTTTGATCCAGTTTCCTGTTGTTAAGAAAATCATATATGTGCTTTCCTTTATATAATGTCAAATTTTTCTTCCAGTTTCCAGCAATTAGCACTGATTTTTCAGAGGATTTATTACAACTTGGAAATCGTGAGGACCACAGTTCGGGGCTAGACGAAAATTTTCAACGATTTTTGACGGAAGAAACCTCTAGGTATGTTCTTTATGGATTTCATTTCACTGCATCATTAGTTTCGTGCCATTTACACTTTTGTTTCAAAGTTCTCATAAGAAAGTATTGTATAAGGAGTTGATTACCTGTATAAAGTATAAATTGTAACAAGACATGCAATCATCTCCAGTGTGAATAGCATAATATCCATTATGAGTACATAGTATGGGTAGCATAACTTTAAGTCCATGATATTGTTGTAGAGAAACATAACTGGCCTTCCAATAAAATATATGACACGTGAGTTTGGGTAAATGTGGCTAGTGTTTTCTGTGTGATATAAAGCATATTACTTGGTTTCTTTCTTCGATTCTCTTTGTATATTTCACTTGTTTTAAAATATATGAGAAGCTACTTTAACAGATAAAACACCATCTATTTTACTTTTCTTTTACGATATAGTACAACATTCCAGTATATTGATTAGAAAGAGAAAGCTTTTCAGTGACTGATTTGTAATATTTGCTGTTTCATTTTCTTGCTTGCTAGTTTTGGTTATGCTGTAATTGATCATTCATTTTCCAGAAACACAGAAGGTCAGCAGTCTTGCACCACAGTAACTGAACTTATGACCAATGAAAGATGGTGGAATTTGTATGACAATTTATGGAGAATAATATGTGATATTAATGGAAGGGGTCCGGTAAAGATATCTCCCAAATCTTCATCTACTGGTCCCTCTATTGGCCAAAGAGCAAGAGGCTTAGTAGAATCATTGAATGTTCCAGCTGCTGAAATGGCCGCAGTTGTTGTGTCAGGAGGGATTGGCAGTGCATTGAGTGGAAAAATGAACAAAACAGTTGATAAAGCCATGCTCCTAAGGGGGGAGAAATGCCCGCGAATCGTGTTTAGGCTCGTCACCCTTTATCTGTGCATGTCTTCGCTGGAAAAAGCCACTAGATGTGTACAGCAGGTGACCTCACTGTTGCCTTCCTTTTTAGCTGCTGATGATGAACAAAGCAAGAGCAGATTGCATCTCTTTATTGGGTGTTTGCTTTATGTGAGATCCCAGTATGGAAAGTTAGACGACGGGGCTCGTTTTCATGTCTTATCGCATCTGATACGTGAAACCGTTAGTTGCGGAAAGTCCATCCTTGCCACCAGTGGTATGATTAAGGATGACAGCTCTGATTCTGGTGGAATCTTCAAAGAAATGGGCTCTATCCAGAATCTTATACACAAAGACCGTGTGCTTGCTGCAATCACTGATGAAACAACATACATGAAAACATTGATATCTGATCGTACTCGTCAAGTGCAAGCCCTTTCTGAAAGAAATAATGAAACATCGTCTTTAGAATGCAACAGCAGGAAAGCTTTTGATGATGAGCTGAAAAACTCGTTAAAAACTGTTCTTACATGGGACGAAAATAGACGAGTTGCAGTGCAATTAAGCCATGAAGAGCAACAGCAAAATGTTACTGAGAAATGGATTCACATGCTGCGATCTTTGATGGATGAGAGAGGTCCTTGGTCTGCAACTCCTTTTCCTAATAGCATTTTAAACCACTGGAAACTCGACAGGACAGAAGATTCTTGGAGGCGTAGACCAAAATTGAGACGAAATTATCATTTTGACGAAAGGCTGTGTCACCCACCTTCTACTTCCACCGCCACTGAAAATGAGACTTTAAACGTTAGTAATGAAAGCAAGTCTGGTGTAATACATATACCCGAACAGATGAAGAGATTTTTACTAAAAGGCATTCGCAGGATAACTGATGAGGGTGGCCCAGAATCCTGTGAGAACGACAGCAGTCAAAGTGAGCAAAGTTTCATGGATACTTCTGCAGATATCCAGTTCTCGGAGCTTGTGAGAACCAGCAGTGGCCTCAAGGATGTCGTACAGGATAAAGTGGATGCATCCTCTCTAGAAGTTGATACCAGCGAGGTACATAATTTCACAGATTTTGAAGAAGTAGACAATAAAGTGGTTATGTATAACATGCTTTCGCTTTATTTCTCAGGTGTTGACATCAGTTCCTTGTGTTCTTATAACTCCGAAGAGGAAACTGGCTGGTTGGTTGGCAGTTATGAAAAATGTTTTGCATTTCTCTGGGGAGTTTTTGGTGGAAGGAACTGGTGGATCAGCCGTCTTCAAGAACTTTAGCACTACAAAGGGTAGTGATGTAACAAAGGCTGACAATAAACAGAACCTTGTCAAATGGTCTTCACCTTATGATAGTGAGACATTCCTAGATTTGGAATCAGGAAACAACAATAAGAAACCATTAAAAAAGGTTAAGCGCCACAGAAGATGGAAAATAGGGAAGGTAAAAAACATTAAACTAATTTGAAAATTCATGCACCTTTTCAGCATATTAGATAACGTTTGATGGTCATGCTGCTGATAGGTGAAAGGTGTTCATTCGACGCGGTATTTGCTTCAATACACAGCTCTGGAGATTTTCTTCCAGGAATCTGTACCCCCAGTCTTTCTAAATTTTGCGTCGCAAAAGAATGCAAAGGAGGTCGGGATGTTAATTGTTTCTACCAGGAACGACTTCCTGTTCCCAAAGAATGTTGCTAGGGATAGGACTGCAATTATTTCGTTTGTCGACAGACGTGTAGCTATGGAGATGGCAGAAACAGCCAGAGACAGATGGAGAAGGAGAGAGATTACAAACTTTGAATACTTGATGATTCTCAATACCCTTGCAGGCAGATCTTATAATGATTTGACTCAGTATCCTGTTTTCCCTTGGGTAGTGGCTGACTACTCATCAGAGACTCTTGATTTTAGCAAAGCGTCTACCTTTCGTGATCTTTCTAAACCGGTTGGAGCTTTAGACACAAGAAGGTTTGAGGTTAGTATAAAGCAACGACATGAATTTAGTTTCTGAGATTACTGGCATGAATGTATTACCATATGACTTTTTTTTTTTGACAGATTTTTGAGGACAGATATCACAGCTTCTCTGACCCTGATATACCCAGGTACACTGCAGGCATTTTTTCTGTATTGAAGAGATACTTGCCCCCCTCGGCACCTTAGTAATTTTTGTTTATGAACTTAATGCAGTTTCTATTACGGATCCCATTATTCAAGTATGGGAAGTGTGTTGTATTACCTTTTGAGGTTAGAGCCGTTTACATCCCTTCATCGTAGTCTACAGGTATTTGTTTCCCACTTTGACCAATAGCAGATTTCTGGAGTATTATAGGCAATTCTGTTTTGAAATAGATTATGAAAAATGGTGAATACAAATGTATCCACTAAATAGTTCCGTCCGTGGCCAGGGTGGTAAATTTGATCACGCAGATCGTCTTTTCCAAAGTGTTGAGGGGTCCTTTCGGAATTGCTTGTCCAATACAAGCGATGTAAAAGAATTGATCCCTGAGTTCTTCTACATGCCTGAATTTCTGGTGAATTCTAACTCTTACCATCTTGGAGTGAAACAAGATGGTGAACCTCTTGGAGATGTTTGTCTACCTCCATGGGCTAAGGTATGCTTCTCACACATATGATTTACACGGTAGTTTGTAGTTGAGCGCTGAATTAGTTTGAAGTTTGGTGCGAAAATTGAATATGCCACTACATATGTGATTCCTAAGAGTAATTTATTAATGTTTGCTACCCAATCTTGAAAAAAGGAATCGTACTGACGGGGTTGGATTCCAGAAATCCTGAATGTACTCCATTGTTGCATTCTTCTGTTGTTTTATCTCCATGAGAACTTAGGTACGGATTATATATGCAGGGTTCTCCAGAGATGTTCATTGCTCGTAATAGAGAAGCCCTAGAGAGCGAGTATGTTAGTTCTCATCTCCATGATTGGATTGACTTGATATTTGGACACAAACAGCGTGGCAAACCAGCTGTGGAGGTACTCCTGAATAATTTTCGAAAACTACCTTATTTCTTGCCAGCTGTGATAGTTCATATTTCATAAGCATTTCTCTTTTTTTTTTTGTTTACATGGTATTGAAGCTTCCCGAATTCTTCTTACTAAAAAATAAACTTGAATTGCAGGCAGCAAATATCTTTTACTACCTTACATATGAAGGTGCTGTCGACCCCGAAAATATGGAAGATGAATTGCAAATATCAGCAATAGAAGATCAGATCTCTAATTTTGGTCAAACTCCGATCCAAATTTTCCGGAAGAAACATCCAAGAAGAGGGCCACCTATTCCAATTGCACATCCGTTGTCCTTTGCGCCTGCTTCCATTAATTTGACTTCTATTCTTCCCGCTACAACTCATCCCCCATCAGCAGTTCTATATGTTGGTGTAGTGGATTCAAATATAGTTCTCGTTAACCAAGGTCTAACTTTGTCAGTCAAGATTTGGTTGACAACTCAACTACATTCTGGCGGAAATTTTACTTTTTCTAGCGCTCAGGTATGTTCAGTATCATCCTTTTGGATTCTTTCAGTTCGATATTCTTTAATTCACTTCAGTTGAGGCCTCGGTCATTGCAGGATCCATTCTTTGGAGTTGGTTCTGATGTTCTCTCTCCCCGTAACATTGGAAGTCCCCTGGCAGACAATGTTGAACTCGGATCACAGTGCTTTGCCGCAATGCATGCACCACTGGAAAATTTTCTGGTTTCATGTGGAAACTGGGAGAACAGTTTTCACGTCATATCCTTGTCTGATGGACGGGTAGTCCAGAGCATCCGACATCATAAAGATGTCGTAAGTTGTGTTGCAGGTATGCTCTTTGTTTTCTGCTTCTTTTGCCTGGTTGAAGATACTGCTGCTTTCTTAGAAACGAATAAATGATCATGTAGATGAGCTTCTAGCCAATATTAGATTTCTAGAATAGAATGTTGTTAATGTTCGAGAAATATTCCAATATGAAACTATGTGAAGAATAATTTAAGAGTTGGACTCAGCCAGTTCCACAACCTAGGTGCTTTAACTTGTTTATTAAAATAGGCTTCTCGTTAACCAGGTCTACATATTTCATGTTTTGTGATTCCCCAAGCCACTGATGCGTTACTGAATGTATCGTGATGCTGCAGTGACTGCTGATTCGAGTATCCTTGCAACTGGTAGCTATGACACGACTGTGATGGTGTGGGACGTTATCCGCATGAGAACACCTGAAAAGAGGGTCAGAAATACGGCAGACGTAATGCGGAAAGATATAGTTCTCGCCGATGCTCCTTCTCATATTCTTTGTGGTCATGATGATATCATAACCTGCCTATATGTCAGCACTGATCTTGATATAGTCATTAGTGGGTCAAAAGATGGAACATGTGTATTCCACACATTGAGGGAAGGAAGATACATAAGATCTTTAAAACATCCTTCAGGCAGTGCAGTGTCGAAGCTTGCTGCATCGCACCATGGACGAATTGTTTTGTACGGTGATGATGATCTTAGTCTGCACCTCTACTCCATTAACGGAAAACATCTGGCTAGCTCGGAGTCAAATGGACGCATCAACTGTCTTGAACTTAGTAAATGTGGAGAGTTCTTGGTCAGTGCCGGTGACCAAGGACAAATAGTTGTCCGCTCTATGAACACACTTGAAGTAGTAAGACGGTATAATGGAGCGGGAAAAATAATCACTTCTCTAACTGTAACTCAGGAAGAGTGTTTCTTAGCAGGGACAAAAGATGGAGCCCTTCTTGTTTATTCTATCGAGAATCCTCAACATCGGAAACCGAGCCCAATCTGGAGCACAAAATCCTGATTATATCTTCTGTATGTAAATTTATGTCCGATTAATCCATTAGTTTAGCAATGGGGTTCTCGATTTTGGGCTAATCTTGTGTTCTGCAGAGGGGACTTGACACTTTTCACTGCCTTGTAAATGTGCAATATATCTCATCTTAAGCAGTTAAGATGCATAGACAGTAGAGAGATGTTAATTGATGTAACATTACTATACTAGACAATAGAGATGTGGTTGAAGAGGTGATACGATTAGTATACAATACTCCAGGTTTAAAGTGAGGATATACTTCTTTCCCATTGTCAATGACTCAATGTATGAATTTCCGTGGTATAGATAGATAATGCAAATGAGGCTCTGACCGAAACATATACCAATATTCCAACACTACCCCTTGGGAGTCTAATCAAACCTATTTTACTTGGTACATATATCTGACGTTTTTTTGGTTGATTCTTCTTAGTACCCCCATATTCAAGAGATATGATTGTGGATTGTCATGCCAGTAGCCAAACTCTATTGTTTAATCTAACCTCCTCACTAAACATAACGAACAAGTTATCCTAAAAGAACCGTATCTATGCATTTTGCACCGGAACCTTGTTAAACCAACATAAAAATGAATGTATCTAAAGGTCAAAGATAGGAAACACCCGTAATTATTATTTTGCAGAAAGTAGTATGAGAGTTTTAAGTTTTCAAAGTACCACTTAAAATAATAAAACCGAATAATTTATTAGATACTATAATAATTAATACAAAGATAGGAAACAAAACACAAATATATATTTTTTTTTTGACGGCAACACAAAAATATATTATTTTGTTGAAAACAAACAAGTTTCGTACTTATAAGTACTGTACCACTTAACATAAAATAATATATTTTCGAGGCTGGACGTATTCCTCATGCGCAAATTCGTTTTCGTTGCAGAGTTTCTTACAAGCATTCTCACATAGAGGTAGAGTTGCCTTTTTAGAAACATTCATACATTGGTTTGGGACACAATGCTTAACACACACATCCTTTGTATTTGCATGTGTTGAAACAATCATCGTAAATAAAACTACAATCATCAAAACACTGCATATGTTTTTCATTGTCGCCATTGTGTGAAAATCAATGAGTTTTGCGAGTGTTCAAGCCGTATTAAATGTTGTTTGTGTTATATAGCAAACAAATTTGTAACTGGATGATTGTGTTGGGTTGGCCTTTTGTGGCTTATATAGCAAAAGTAGTAAAAATTTTAACTTTTAATTTTTTGTTAATTAGTTAGTTTGTCTATTCTTGTTGGACGTCTAAAAATAGTCCATCGCCTACCATTTCTTGTTATATAAGTTGCTTTTTTTTTCTGTTGTTTTGGGCCAAAACTTTTGGCCATCCAAACCAATAACTAATCATTCATTTTGTAAATTCTAGCTATGGTTTTTTTTTCCTGGTCGACATGAAGTCTGATATGCTGTGATTTTTGTTTCTGTTCTGTTCAGTACTATTCAATACCCAAAAGGCGCAAGGCCAAATCATTTGTCTTGAGAACTACGCGAGACGAGGCAGAGAATGCCATAAAATAACAAACACACAAATCTATAAATTTACATTTCAAGCGTTGTAGTTTGTAACTTTGTATATATATCAAGGTTTAGCGACATAATTAACATGTTTATTGCATATAAAGAAATTAAACTCAGACATCAGTGTATTAACATCGATTAAAGTGGTATAGTTGGAAGCTTTTCATACTATCTACTAAAATCGAAGTTAACTGTTACTTTGGGCGTTTTGTTTTGCTTTAATTGCATTTTTCCCTCAATGATTAATATACCGACAGTATCAACAAAGACCTGGGCATGAAGCTTTTCTCTTGCACTTAAGCTGCCAAGGCGCACACGACGACATAGTCGGTAACATGTCGCAGTGATGACTGTGTTAGGGACATACTAGGAGTTTATATCCCTCCATCCCACTTTCATCTCTGTCGCTGGAATGGTGATCCCCTGTCGCTGTGATTCCACGCCAGTGAAGTTCCCAACAGCCATCTTATTATGCCTTAGCCTTAGTATGAAATCAAAGCTGTCTCTGCGACTCTGATACGCCTCCAAGAAGGGCCTACGTTTTGTAAACTCGGAAGTAAATGGAAAGATTTGATTGAACAAGTGACCTGTGGTTTTAATTTATATTCCGATATACCAACGTCTGTACAATATTGTTGATGTCTCTCTCTCTCTTAATTTACTTTTTTTCCTTCTCCTATATTACCCGGGATAACAAAATTTGGTCAGAACGTGTTTCTAATCGCGAAAATCTTCGTATGGTGAAGATCCGCTTGAATAGCCACTTTCAAATGCAGTGGTCTCTCTTGGAGATGATGGAAGTGATTCCCTTTGCTGAGATGTTGAACCTAAGAAGAAAAAAACAAATGAAAAAGCTGAGTTAATGAACTTTTGGCTGACAATAAAATTGCCAATGTGACTGTTTCACAAGAATCTTTTATCTATCAAATTAGAAGATTGAATTTATCAAGGAGGTCACTTTCTTGAAAAGTTCTTATACGTATACTATCTATAGGAATCAGTGGTTACTGACTGGGAACAGCTAAGTAGGGTTAAGAGCGTTTCTAGTTACCTCTTTGAGATCTTGGACGGAATTTCTTAGTGTGCCGTCTGATGAGTTTCTTAGCTTTTGTTATAGTTAGTTGCCGAGCAAAAGGAGAGAATTCTACATCACTGTCACTCCAATCCCCGTGGAAGTCATTCTCTGCTTCACCTCTCATAGTTCTCAAGACGAATGCTTTAGCCTTGCGCCTTTGGGTATTGAATAGTCCTCGAATAGAAGTAACAAAACCATCGCCTGCTCCATCACTTTGACGCTTGAACCATGTGACTTGTTGTTGATCAGGTTTCCCAGTTTGATCATTGTCACTTAGATTCAGGTCATTGTCAGTAGACTCGCGATTGTTATGTGACTTGTCTTTGAATTTCTTCCCCTGAAAGTTTGAATGGAAAGAGAACTAATTAGCTTGCTTATCTTTGTCCCCATAACCTAAATATTCATTCACGCAAGACATTTCTGACCTGCATTCCAGTAACTGACTTCAATACTCCCCAAATGATGTGCTTCTTAACTCGGGAAAAAAGCCTTCTCCAAGTCCCGGTAAACTCAACACGATGAAATGTATCCATCAACAATTTGAGGTCGTTAACAACAAATCTTGAGCCCTCATAGGTAACTAGAAGCTCCACCTAAGTTGAAATTATTTAAACTAGTTAAAGCAAACCAATTTCTGACCTTTATTTAAAGTGGTTTAGAAATTAGCTTACTTACCTGACTAATTTTAATATTGTGAAACTCCATCATCTTTCTAGGCCTAGATTTCTTCTCCTCGTGTGATTTCCCAGCCTTCTTTTCTTCATGAGAAGAGCGGCCAGACTTGACAGTTTTCATCTCTTTGGCCTTCTGTTTAGAGGAATCCTCCTGTTGTTCAATGGAAGATGACACTGTGCAAGAGTGAGCCTGTAGAACGAGTTCATTAGCTACGGATTCTGCCACATTTTCTTCCCAGCTCCTATCGAAAGAAGATGTTCTTCTCAACTCCTGAGCTGAACCGCCAGTGCTAGACCTGAGGCTTAGGATATTGGATTTCTGCAAAGAGAATGCAAGTAAAATCAGAAAAAAAAAAAAAAAAAAAAGAAGAATAATAATAGAGAAGAAATTTAAATTCAGACTATGGTTAAAGCCTACTTGGACAGAGTCTGCATTGGTTTGTGACTGCACAATCGCAGTAGAAGAGAGAGCTGCAGAACTAACTCGAGATGCTTCAACATCCCTTAAGGCGTGGCTAGTTGTTCCAGAAGATTCATGACCTGCCAACCCTTTTTTTACACGTTTTGAACCAGCTGTCGTCGAAATTTTCCAAACTTCCTGCAGGACACAAAATTAACCCAAAAAGCATTCATATAAACTTACTTCAATCAGATTTTCATCTGTAGGCGCAATTAGGATGTTATATCTGACCTGTCGCCTTTGTGAATCCTGCTCTTCCTCTGGGAAGAAATATTCCCACATCATTCTGTACATTGTCTCTGTCAAATGGATTCTGAGAGGATAAATCTCCACCTACAAGATTTGCAGCGATTATCAGACATATTTAACACAAGAAAAGAAATATAGCTCAGTTAAAAGATGTAAAACAGTCATATAAAATTTACTGATAATTAATTCTACTGGTCCCGTTGGGTCTTTTGTAAATTTGCAAACCCAGTAACAGAGTGTTGAAAGAGGAAACTTACATGGAAAAGCTCAAGTGGATAATGGCCATCTTTTGGCGCTCCCTGCTTTGCATCCACACGTAGCATAACTTTCCTGTAAATAAAATTACATCACTCCTAATGAAATTCAGCTTCAACTTATCAGAACTGATACAAGAGTTAAGTGGCTTTAGTCAACTATAAGATATGTGGAAATAAAAAGGAATCACACTCCCAAAGTCAGAACCAGCATAAAATAATGTTTATAAAGTAAAGAAGAGTCACGTCACACTAAATAAGATCCTTAATATATACTATTGTATGAAAATCCAAAAGCAAAGTGCAAAGTACGTAGTATGGTCCATGGAAAACAAAACAGGCGCTGTGGAGAAGATGTAAAGAAAACTTACTTTCCCCATTCAGGTGGAGGATTCCATGCTGATAAGAGCATATCTGACTTTGCGTTGGGTAGACAGTTCCTAACAACAAAGTACTTGGTGGTGAATCGAGCAACACCAATGTCTTTGTAGTCCCGATCAAAGTCATATATCTGCATGAACAAACCCAATTTAATATGTACGCCTTTAAATTTAAACAGGCTGCATACATCCAACAGACCAAGACAGTGATAAATTAAGTAAACTAAGGAAAGATTGTAAGCAAATTTCTCATCATTCCATATTCTAAAGAGTAAACAGTAAGTGAATAATAGAACAAGATTCTTTTGATGCTATCACTTTAGAGGCATTACGTACCAAGTCATTTATCTCTGCCTCAGCAAAGGATTTACCATCTACAAGCATGCTCCAAACAACCTTATTTATTTGCAAGGAAATACACATAGCATATGATGGGCTTTTGTTCTTCTCCTTCTCCATTATTCGCAGCTGTGCAGCCTTTTGCAACGCCATTCTTAAAGATGCAGAAGCCGCCTTTCTAGACTTTTGTGCATATGTGAGCTCTTTTTTTAATCCTTGCACCTAAAACAGACCAGCAGAAATTGCAACATCAACTTTATATAGTCAACATCAAGAACAGAAACATAATGCTGATGCTTAGGATGACCAGAAACTGTAATCGAATAGTTGCATGCACAGCTAACACTAGTTAATGAAACAAGTTGAAGCAGTAACCAATGAATCATCAAGCAAACTTCTTTCCCTGGAGTCTTACCAGAATGGATCTTCTGGTACTAATCATCCACAATTCACCTTCCCTTTCCATATGTGTGTCATCCGTATTGTCAGAACAATGTGACAATTTTCTAATATCATCAAGAAGCAACTTTCGTTCTCGCTCTTTCTCTTCAAGGTTGATTTTTGCAAGTTCTACTTCTTCAACTCCGTATGGAACTACCTCATCAGCCTCCTCTTCAACATCTTCATCTTCAGTGGGACATTGGAGACTACTTTTCCTAGGCCTGAATCATAAAACGGATCTCCTTAATGCTAGGACATGTTTGAAAAATAGACACAGAAGAAAATGTATTTGAAGTTTAGCCCTAATCATCAGCGAACTGAAGGGGGTATGGATTCAAAATATCACATATGTTTATTTAAGGCTAGTTACAGCAAGAAACAAGAGAAAATGCAGAATATTGACATGAAAAATGTGGGCCCCTATAATATTATTCAGGTTCAATACTCACTTTGGAAGCCTTGCAAAGAGAAGGTTTGTCAACACATCCAGCATAACTTGGAATTGCCGAGATGTCATTGTAGCTATTATATTGTGTGAATTAAAAGTGAGCTCTTTTAGTGGTTTCACCTGCAAACGTATAAATAAGAATTAAATTACTTAAAAGAAATTAATAGTGAGGTTAAGTCTCTGATTAGACCCTGAAACAAAAGAAACATATTTGCCCAGAGACATGAAGGTATCAATCACATGTGTAAATTGACTGAATTACTCCTGACAGCCAACAGAAATTCAGTCGTTCATAGAATTGTACTAGTCTATATGAGAAGATCTTCAATCAGTAAATGTGAAGTTAAATTGCTACACATGGCATAAAGAGAACACCACTCCCACTTCAAAGAATTTAAAATGTACACCAATTTCCAGTATATGGTGTTGTATTATCATGAAAGTGTAGAGACTTTTTTTTTTTGTTGAGACATTTCATCTCCTTCCATGATCCAATGCAGAATATGACATGTTTCAGAATTCTCCTATAACTGTTGCACTATCAACGAGCAACTATAACTGTTCTCCTATGCACAAGAAAGCGACGAAACATGTCTCTGGAGACGATATAATGAAATTCTGACCAAAAAACACTATAAGGAATTGGTGTTACCTTTAGATCAGGGGTTCCACCTTTGTGTCTAGTATACCGGAAATACATGTCACAAGGCATGAAAACTCTTTCAAGTAGAGCCCCAGTACGCTTCACTTTTGGGGAGTTTCTGCGAATTTTCGGGAGCCACTGCAATCCAGCACCTGGATCAACATCAGTAGGAGCAACATGGGCTTGCACATGCTCTAACATTACAGAAACTTCCATCCGTGTCCATGTCATTTCAGGACTACTATCTGGAATTTGGACACTTCCACTGCCAAGAGCCTGCTCAATCACTTCCACACCAACACGCATAACGGAATGAAATGATCGTGCAAGAACACGACCACTGACAGCAGCTAGCAGAAAGCGACCCTGGTATCCATCAAAGTAATGTTTGCCAACAAGTCAGTACACTACTTTTTAAACCCAAGACACAAAGACAATTTTGTTTATTAACAAGATTTACCATGTAGCTTGTACAAATAATATAAATTTACAGTGCACAGCTATAACACATGCCAAGAGAAGTTTGAATGCGAGCTTGGTAAACTTAATCACCCAAGAACCATAGTGTTGAAACGCTCTAAAGTGGGTATTAAATGTGCATTCTTATGCATCAGTAAATACTTACATTAGCATCTTCTGAGTGAAGATTAAACTGTGGCTCAATGACATTCACCATGAAGTGACGAGTTCCTTCTTCCTCAGATTCAATGGTCTCAACTATACCTGTTCATACATCCAGGTCAAATGCTAATCTTTTTAGAAATTCATTATATTAAGAAATTCCAGTAATTTGATAAAGTTTGAGTAACAAGATAGATAACAGACATTGAAAGGAAACAAGACATACCAACTCTGTCATCTGATTTCTCTATTTTCAACGAGTGTGACGGTGATGAAGGAGGTTTAGCCATCTCCATAGGCTGAGAAGGGAGATTTCTTCCAGGGCTTGCAGAAGATCTCGACATTTCCCCTTGATGCGTTTCGGGACAGGAATCCTTTTGGTTCTCTTCATGAAGCTTCCTCTGTGTATACTGACGAGAAGGAGAAGGTTTAGGAGGTTCAAATGCTTTTGAAATTCCACCAACAAAAGACCAAACAGCATTCCTGTTCTCTATCGTCCACAAGAGTTTGAGGCCATAAACAAAGACCCGCTGACAATTGTCAGCAATGACAACATTGTATCCGTCATCATCACTAGGATCTGATCGTATGTGTTCATCACTTTCACTTCCATTCTCAAACTCAGACCGCACATACGTCATCTCAAGATTTCTTCGTCCAGCCTCTTGCCATGCCAACAGTCTTTCAGGATCTGCTTTTGGAGCCTGCCTTCTGATTGTAAAATAATCAGAAGACAATAAAAACCCTTCATCGCGATGCTTCTCATCCCTCTTATGGTCCTTCCCAGAGGGTACTCTGTCTATCAAAGCATTCTGAGTACTTTTTCTCAAAAACTGAACACTTCCTGGAATGCATGGATGCTCATCTTTGTTAATAAAAGCCTTAGGCACATGAAGGTCCAGACCCTGATATACAAGGTCAAGTGCATCCCGCTTGCATTCAAATGTATACTTTTGCTTCCCGCGACTATAGCATAATTCGTATTTTAGCTTTGCCATGTTAAAGGTCAATCCTTTGGCAGGGTCATCAGAATCCCAAGGCATGTACTTTATCAGGGAAGGAGTGGCATCTACACGGAGCATAAATTCCGTCATTACCTTATCCATAGATAAATTTCCCGACCTTGCAGCTCTTGCGACTCCAAACCTAGGCCATCTGGAGAAAGAACGTAACTTGTGTGGAGGATAGTAATTCATACCCCAAAACTTAAGTATCCATGCCAAATCATGAGCTCCAAGATTCATAACTGGTGGTGCAAGAGGTATGCTGTCAGGCTTGTCTTCCGAAGTGTAGACAGTTCCAACGTCTGTTGGGTTCTCAGTACCTGAGGAAGACTGATGGAATTTTTCGGGTCTAAGTGAGAAATTCCACCGAAGCGAGAGTGATGTTGATCTGAAGGGATCAAAGACCTTCTCACGAGGCTTTCCTTCAGCTGGAAATGCATATAGATAATGATTCAAAGAATTCCCAGACTCACAATCCCAGTCCATTGTAACTTCAAGATTAAAATCTGGAGCTTCAATAAATGCAGCTTTAGAGGCATCGACTGGAACTTTTAAGGAATGTCGACTAATCAAACTCTCTAGACTGCTCAATTTTATCTTAAAGTCTTTAGCATTGACAAATACACGACCATCTGACTGCTGAAGTTCAATAGGACCAGTCACAATTTGAAGTTTGTCAAGACTCTCATATGGATCCGTTGTAGCAAGAACAGACCAATTTGATTCAGAAAAAGACAAAGTAATATTGCCATGAACGTAGTTTCTCATGTCATCCCACCAGGGTAAGCTTCGTTCTTTTTTGACAACCTGTGCCATACCTGGATTCCTATGACTCAGATTAGCTCTACGAAGAGCCACTGTGAAGGCATAGCTAATGTCAGCAAAAGCTGGTTCATATCCAACCCCAAAGGAAACTTCTCCTTGTTCAAAGTGTATACGCAGATCTGAGTAAGTCTTCAACGGTGGAGTTGTGCCACTGGCTGACCGGAACATTCGCACTTTTCTCCATCTTCCTACAAAGACGTCTTGGGAAATTTGTGGCTGAAAACATGTTGCCTAGTTTAAAAAAACAATTACAAGCAGTTAAATAATCAGTCAACTGATAACAACAGGCATTCCATTGTGCTAGTAAAATCACTGTGACGATGAACTAAAATACTACATCTATATGCAATCCCAGCTACATACAAATGCACAACTACAGATCTACGAGAACTTGTCTAGCGTGCAAAAAAGAATAATAATCCAAACAAGCATGCATTGGACGACAAGAAAAGAATATTGATCTCTTACTTAGATTGAGAATGAAGTGAGAAACAAATCTTCTGGGGATGGAAACAACCCGAAACCACTAAATTTGTTGGATTTCAGAAATATATCGTACTGGAGCAGACCATTAAAACTAAAGGTCCCAGAAAATAAATCAGCTACTACCATTACTATGCTCTAGAATAAACAAAATAATCACAGAAAAAAACATTAACAACAAAAATCAATCACAAAAGAGAAGTAATACACAATATAGAGACGGCATGGGAAAGGATAACACAAAAATAATAATACCTGCTGAGCCAGTACTATACGACCTTCACATTTGCCAGAAGTGCCAGAGAGGAGAGGAAGTGTGTAATTCCTTAACTGAACAACCAAGCATCCAGTATTCAAGTAGACATTGCTTCCATATAAGCGTGAAAAGGGTATATCGTTTTCTTGACAAATAGGATCAAGCTTCTTCAAGACTTCTATCAAACCAGCATCACCACCATGAACTGCCGTCAAGCTTAAATCAAAATCTGTGGCACAAACAGAAAGAAGAGAGGTTCTAGTAGCACTTGGCTTAAAACCTGCCTGGAATCCTTCCCTACAGGCACCTGAACCCTCTGAGGGAGCTAAACCTTGGCATGCCTGATAATACGATTGAAACGACCGTTTATGAATCTCCTCCTTCACTTTGTTAATAGCTAAAGGATCCTCGACATCAATTTCAACCCCATCAAAAAACATCCTTCTTTCATCTGAAGCATCACTTGTTTCTGCACCTTTAGGAGCCTGACTAGCTTTGTGTATAAGATCTTCAAGGAATTTCAATCGGACAGCCAACTCGCAGGCTTCTTTCTTCACCAGCTGATAGTGTTCATCAAGCCAACCCTGAATTGGTTCTTCCTCAATATCTGCAGTAAGTCTGCGTATGCAGAATCTTATGCGGCCAAATTTTGGACCAGATTTCTTAGGCTTTGAGCTTTCTCTCTTTCTTGATAAAATATATCTTCCTTTTGCTGCAGATATAAGTTTCAAGCCTCGCAACATCTCTTCAATTGAATCATCTATAGCACGCAACTGTAGTTTGTATGGCATACAAATATGCATGTCAAGCCCTTGTACAACCCAGTCCCACGGACCACCTGTCATTACAGGGACTGAATCAGACAAATTCAAAGAAGCAGTAGGGATTCTTGATATTTGCATTCTTGTAGTTTTAAATACTCGAGATCCATTGAAAGCAAGCATAAGCCCCTCAAGAAGCACTCCTATACAGGCATTCTCAGAAAAAATTGATTGTGCCTCCAACGTAACCTCCACCCCATCTCCTACCTCAGCTGATATAGTCAACGTTTCCACATCAATAGCAAACATAGATTCCTTTTTCTTCTGCTTGTCAACAGAACTGGACTGATTTGTTTTTTCACTCGGGCCACCATCTTTCACACTAGAGATGCCTTTATCGCACCCGCTTTCAGGTCCATTATGCCTCTGTGCATACACCAGGGATCTCAACCGCAAAAACAGTTCATAAAAAGATAGATGGACGTCAGGTTCCCAACCCAGTGAAATATGAGTAGCACTGAAGAGAGAACAGACATCAATTTCATTAAGACCACCAGATCGACGTACAAGCTTCGCATTGTGCATATCAAACAATGTGACATTCGAACAAGGCTTATGCTCCTCCAGATACTCCTGGTAGATGGATTTTGCTCTTTCAAGTTCCACTTGGGTTGAGCGTTTATCCTTGTTGAGACAAACGCTAAACTGTGATATTTCAAGAGAGACTGAGTACTTCAGTCTTTTACAAGCTTCAGGAGCAGTAGACAGAATGCTCGCAGTGCGTGGTGTGCCGTCAGCCAGTGATCTAAATGAAACCCGACCACCTTGGGATCCATAATTGACAGATTTAGGATCGTCAATGATAGTATTATCCAATCCTGTATCATCACAGAAATTTACACAGCAACGTTCTAGATTGAGGTTTACAAGCCCAGTTCCTTTCCCAGATGCTTTGGATGGTTGCACTCCACCAGTCTTATTTGTCTTTTTGCCAGCAACAGATAATGTCTTAAAGAGAACGTTGAAGGTCATAGCATTTGTTATGATAGATTCAACACGCTTGAAAGATAAATAGATACCCATTCCGGTCACATCTACTGAGAGTACCAATTTACTTCTGAAACCAACCTCGTCAGATGATGTCCTATCTCTCCTTCCCCAATCCAAGCTAATCTTTGCTATATGCATCAATGAACCAGAGTTTGGCTCTATTCCGAAAAGGTGTTCTTTAAAGCATTCTTGGTACTCATCTGCCAAATGCAGATTCAATTCACCAAGTTCAACATGAACTGATGTGCCCAGACTTGAGATGTTATTTGCAAACACATGTGAAGACTGCGAACAAAACTGCATATAAAAACACCGAGAATAAAATACTGTTTAGCATTTAGTAAGCCATTTTATATGTTGCACAACAAAATTAAGAACTCAACAATCAAGCATCTGAAGGTTTATCGCCCTATCTCATAACTACAGATAAAGTTCAGTTAATGTATGAAGTCTAAAATTAACCTAATTACGTCGGATAATAACTAGCACAAGATGCCCATAATGGGATGCAGCACGATACCGTTTGATTCATGTTCAACCACTACAGATATACATGGAAAAGGTTACTTACATGATACATAGGCGAATCATCAATACCATATAGCATAACCGTCATCTCCGGGGCTGAAACTGTGCCTGTCCACATGATGGCCTTCATATCAGCAGCTTTTGTTTTCTCAAGTGTGTGAGCTTTTTCTTGCAGCACCAGTTTTTTCTTTCTTAAGAAATGAAGGCGCAACCATGGCTGTAGTCTAGAAATGAATAGATTGCATCGGGTACCTCCTAGCTTTATATCAACTTCAGCTCGAACAGGCAGAACTGGCTGAAAAGAGAAGGTAGCCATCAAGATAATATGTATCAACATAAACTTACATAGTTTAGAAAAATAAATCTTAATCTGATGCATACCAACATAGCATACTGTCTGTTCTACATAAATGCATATCATGCAGGAATATTTGGCGATTGAACTACTGTTACCAATGTCAAGCAAGAACTAAAAGAGCCCATGAACTCATAGGCAAATCGAGAAGTAAAACTACAAACAGAAATCTGAGTAGCAGAGAAAAATCATTTAAATTAAACTCCACTCTGCAGAAAATACACGACAAATAACAAATCGGAAAACACTTCTCTCTGTTATGAAATGGTAAGGTGCTTTCCTTAGTCAAAAACGTACAAGGGAATATTTGGAATAAAAATTTAAAAGCTGATAAGCAGGAGAGATAAACTCTTCAAAAACATATGTACTTCCGATGTATCCAGCAACAGTTCCGGCATCGGTACTGGAAATTAAACTGGAGCTACTGAAAACCTTATTGATGATGAGCACTCATATAAAAAGTCACACAATGATGAAAGAACAGACAAAAAAATACTGCACAGCAGGACGCGTGTCAATCGAAATTCAGTTGTTAAGACACAAATAAATAGGCATCTTTTATCACAAGGCAGAGTATTGAGTCAAATTTAGAGAACCTTGAAATATAGAAATATAATGTCATGGCTTTCAAACCTGAATTGGGATGTAGATGAAAGAGACCACATCAACTTTCATTATCTCCAGAATAGATGCCTCAGCTTCCTTAAAAAACTGCAAAGAACCACGAGACCATAGCATCAGCACAGATATAGTAAATAATAATTTTTGGCAATCAAATATCTGAAAAATTTCCATCACACGAGCATACATGAATCTCACTGAGTTCCATCTGAACATCAAGACGTGTACTCTCCCCTGTGTCTTCAAAAGATTTTGATTTAACACTTCTTAGATGAATTCCTGTGATGTTATTCTCAGCAAGAAGATCATGTTCTCGATTCACACATCTGACATCCAGTTTGGGTAAACTGAAGGAAACCTGCTCGGTATTACCAAACTGTCAGTAGATCTTGGATGAATTCTTCTAAAGTTACAAAACTACACAAAGAAAAGAGTCAAGTCACTTTCCATTAAGCCAACCTGACCTTATCAGGAAACGACGGAGAATACTTTGCAAGAGCTGCCAACAGCTGATTCTCTTTATGGGGTTTCTTGGCAAATGAGGCAACAGTAGCTGACGCTCTAGCTTCATCTGAATGAACTGGAGCAGATGATTGTTTGCTCTTGGGAAATGAATCCTCGTCAAAATTCAGAATCACATCACCAGATATAACTTCCACATTTCGTACAACAATACCTACTGCCCTAAATTCAGAAGAACAAGAAGTACTAACAGTGAGCAAACCACTGTTTCAATATAGATTTATTGTCTGTAACATAAGGGCACAGCCATCTATAAAGTCACAAAGAATTCTAGACAGTGAAATAAATTTCCTAAAACCGTCGACAAAACTCATCCAGTTAAGGAGGATTTACTTCACTTAAAAATCAGATACCAGTGACGGTACCTGTCGTGTCCAAACTCGGAAGAAAGAGAGAGTTCATCACAAAATAAAGCAGCAGAGGATCTGTCTGGAGAGGCCGAAGATGCTTGGGGGGAAGTACAACTTTCAAAGCTTACATTAGATGACTGATCAGAAATTATGCGTGATTCACATAAATGAACCAGAATTGGCAGAACATTTAGCTTAACATATAGATTTGGCTTTGTCCCACCATCCTTATTTATATCCAACTTCAGCTCCTTGACTTCCACAATCACCTTTCGAGTCTGCATTTCACATAGGTAAGAAAGTGGTTTCCAGAGAAGTCCCTATTCAAGAGAAATTAAAGTTCCATCTAGAATTTGGACTCAAATAAATTACCTTCACAACCATATCTGCGATAGAAAGTGAAAGAAACCTTGCAACATTAGCCACCACCATCCACTTTCCCCTGCCTGAAGTTCGAGATTTCTGACTTTTAGCTTTCTGTAAATTTGTCGTTGAAGTTGAGGACCTCATCACAACTTCAAGATCAGATACCAAGACTTGCACTTTTGGATCTCTAGAAAGAAAACCAACGCCAAGTTTGACCAAGGACTGGCGTAAGCTTAGTTTAATTTCACTAGCAGACACCGACTCAATGGCACCCTGGAAAACACTCAAATCAGCAGAAAATCATTCCTTGAGATAAACTTTGTTGTCGAAGAAACTATTGGCAAAGAACTATTGTTCCAGTGGCCAGTAGAACACAATCAATCATGTAAAAATGATATGACTACCTGGGTTTTAAATGGCACTATTTAAAACCAAGATGACTATAGTACCAATCCCAAGAAAGTGAAATGTAAAAAGGAAAGGTGCAATCCACTACATTTCTCTGATTCAAGCTTCTACAGAACTCTCAGCTACAGAAAAAACACTACATCCATAATCCATTACATTGATCTGGTTTAAGCTTCTAAATTCACTACATTGATCTGATTATATTCACTACATTGATCTGAATCGAGCTTCTAAGAAAACATTCTATCTCAGCTACAACAAAGAAACAACATCTACATATATCTGATTCAGGCTTCGACAGAAACATTCTCTCTTAGCTACAGCAAAAACACAACATCCACTACACTGATCTTATTCTCAAGCCTCTACAGACACATTCTTTCTCAGCGACAGCAAAAACACTCTTAAGTCTTCTCTTCCCTCCCTTAACAAATAAAAAGTTCAGGTCAAGTACACAGTGCTCACCTTCTTAAACTTCACCACAACATCCTTAAGGCATTTCCAACCGCCAATACGGAACACAACAGATGCTCCTAGAACTCTACTAAGCATCCAGGCAAACAACCTGGAACAAAGTCTGCACGAAAATTGGAACTATAAGCCACGATTTGCACCACTAGATCAAGTAAATTATCATATAATGAATTGGAAACACTTCGATTTGAACTTGTTTCATCAATAGAACTAAGATCAACGACCAAAAACAACTCGAGCAGGAAGAGAAGAACTCACATGAAGATCATCCACAAAACGATGGAAACAATTAGAAACCCGAAGAAGAACTTCGCAGGTGAAGCAGCCATATTCCACCACCGCCGCAGCAGAGAGAGAGAGAGAAACTAACTCCGCCGGATAAATTAACTAATTCTCTCACCCACCGTCGGCACTAAAACAAACGATTTCCGAGCAAAACACCATCACAGTTCCCAAGTCCGAGAGAATAAACCCTAACCGTTTCAAAATCAGTCAAAATTGTGAGACTAGAGAGCTTCCTCCATAGAAGAAAGATCCGATCCGCGAGGTTTCTGGGAGTGTGATCGCTAGAGAGAGAAAGAGAGAGCTAAGAAGGAGAGAGAGAGACTGTTTGGCTGGTCTGATGGATGACCATGTGTGACTGGCGACGATGGTCGATGGAGTAAGGTTAGGATCTGGTGTGGGGAGGTGTAGCGTAAACTCGGTGGTTTTATTGGGTAAAAGACGTTTGAGATGTCTTTTTGTTTTTGTAGTAGTTAGTAAAGGAAGGGGAGTAAATTTACAACTGTGTCGCTTGGGGAGTCGGATCATAGAGGTCAGAGAGCTACAAACCTGTTTTTAGCTTTTAGGACTCTTCTAGTCATTTTTATCTTTCATTGAATTTTCATTGTTCTTCTTTCTCATCAAAAAAAACTTTAATTAAAGTAAAAAGGTTTAGTTTAAATTAAAAATCCTTGGTAGTATTTTTTTATCAATCATGAAACGGTATCAAAATTTCAAAAATATGAAAATATATATATATATATATATATAACTATTATTTTCTGTATTGTTAACCATTTTTTTATTTACTTAATTATCGTAACATTTTGTGTTACCAATCGAATTTAATTAGAAACAGAGAAATTATATTGTTCTGAATTTTGAAGTTCAATTATTTTCCTAATTGTGCTATTTTCTTTTTATGTAATAAGGTAGGAGATGTTCCAAAATTATATTGTTATAAATTATAAATTTAACTATCTTATTTTATTTTTTTATTTTTAAAATTTAAATATATAATTTTTTATATATATCAAATTATACATCTATGATGCATAACATCTTATTATATAAAATATGATTTCAAAGTTACTCATTAACAAGATTGTGACGCATATCAATTTTATCGGTAAGGTGTCAATACATGTCAATTCTAAATTTACTTGTGACACCCCGGTTTGCGTAGAGGTTTCAAAGAATTGATTTGGCCACATATGCTACCAAAGTGCACCTATCTTTTCCGTCAAGGGTCTTGAGAGAATTATAGAGTTAAGCGTGCTTGAGTTGGAGCAGTCTCAGTATTGCTGACCTTCTGGAAGTGATTGTCGGAACTGTGCGAGTGAGGACAAAACACAGGAATATATGATATGGTGATTTGTAGGGACGGTAAACAAGTCTTTAAATTCTCTTGTACGTAGCAAATCGACTGTCGGATATGGATGAGTTCACAGGCCTAGTGACAGGACGTGAGGTCCATTAGGTAGGTGGGCCCATTGACAGGAAGTGGACATGGGACCCACTAACACTACAAGAAAACAGTCGGTTAGCGACTACACTATTAGTCGTATAAACTGTGTTTACGACCAAATAGCGACTAACTCAAGCAGTCGGAGATCGATAGTCGCTAATTTATGTAGTCGTATTTATAGTCGCCTTTTAGCGACTACTGTACGACCATATAGTGTAGCCGTTATATGGTCATTAAGTAGTCGTCTCATAGTCGTTAAAATAGGACTATATTACGACTATAGTGTGATTAATTAGTAACTGAGTGTTTATAGTCGCTATATAGTCACTTACCGTAGTGACTATTTAGAAACTACATTACGACTATTTGGCCACTGATGTTGATTTTAGAATCTGTATGTTACGACTATTTAGCCACTGCTGTTGATTTCATTATTTGAAAGTTTCATATAATAATTTCCCATTATCCTCTTCTTTTCATTCCCATTATCCTCTTCTTTTCATTCTTGTATACCAATTTTAATTGAAAGATTCGAATTAAGAAAGACATAATATCGAAATATTGAAATACACTACATGTTCAAGTTACAGATATCAAAAGAGGATGAGATAGAGTTCATACAAAAGTGGCAATGAGTTCATACAAAAGAGCGAGAGATAGAGTTCATCTGAGTAGAGTGAGATAGAGTTCATCCAAAAAGAGTTAAGACATAGAAGAAACCTATTAAGCAGCGGTTGATGGAGTTGGAGTTGGATCATCTTGGAGAAGAGGTTTTGTGGTTGTCTGTTTCCTTGCAACGAAATTCTCAAACCGCGGATCACATTCCCTCAGAAAATCCTCGACGACTGATAAATGGTCAATCTTGTCCTTCTGGGCAGCAATAACTTTGGATTGCTCAGCTTGGGCAGCAATAAGTTTGGATTGCTCAGCTTCACGCACAGCTGTTTCTGCATCATGCCTCCGCAGTTGAACAGCATGTTCTTCTATCATGCGTTGAGCTTCCTTCAACTGTTCTTCGAGAGCCACAAAGGTAGAAGAGCCACATGCTTGCTTATGCTTTCCATTGACAAGGCAGTCCTTGAGGCTTCCAACTCCATAAGGTGTTCCTCTTGTATCTTTCTCAGTGGACTTGAAAATAAGAGAAAAGTTAAGATTAGTGGATGAGAAATGAAACTACAAGACTATAAATGTGTATTGGTTTTTTAAAAAAGTTACCTCAAGGAAAATTTCTGTATATTCTTCTGTTGTGAGGTCCCGTGGCCGTGATTCTCCATCCGACACAGCAAAAGACTCTGCCTCGAGCTGAGACAACCTCTCTTGAACAGTCTTCTCATAAGTTCCAGCAATCTTCTCTGCCTTCCGATCAACATATGTACCATCAGGCTTTGTATGTGCCTTGATAAAAACCTCACCAAGTCGGACTTCTCTTCCAATTCCTCAACCTGCAATGTTAGCAAAGAAACAGAGATTAACTAAAAAAAATAACAGCTATGTAAGAATTGAAAGTGGCAAAAATAACAGCTACTTAACCATTTCGTCTTGAAGCTGTCGATACGACTTTTGCCCTGAGAGGTGTACGTGAGGACCTAGGCCGTTACGGTCAGACATACGGGCATCAGAGTAGGTTTTACTCATTTGTTGTGCTTCTTCAGTGTCCCAGTAATCCTCCATCGTAATCCAGAGAGTGTCGCCAATCCAGTTTGGTTGAACTCGACTAGTCCTCACACTGCTAACCATGTCTTTGATCCGGTTTTGACAGATTCCCTCAAAGTAAGCTTGAACAGTCCCGGTTATCAAAGGATCCCAAGTGTGGGTTTTCTAGAAAAAAATGAGCTATTATGAGTAAAAAGAGATGTAAAGCTATGTATGAAAGCTATGTAAAAAGGAGCTATCCTTACCGCGAACTCAAGGAAGTATCTCTCTTGTTTGTCCCGCGGCACACATGTCCAGCTGTAGAAGGGACCTTCGAATTTTTTTTGAAGAATTTTAGTAATCTTCCGAACAAGTTTCGATCCTTTGTCACGAGTAAACCTCCATACACATGAACCAATAAAATAAGTAAGATCAACAGTAATTTTAGTACAATACAAGACAAGACCACAAGACCACAATCATTGTTATTCGCACAAGACAAGACCAACTTAGAAGCTATTCACACAAGACAAACCACAACCATTTCTACTCGCACAAGACAAGACCACAGTAATTGAAGAGGAAAATCATTGTTATTCGCACAAGACAAGACCACAAGACCACAATCATTGTTATTCGCACAAGACAAGACCAACTTTGAAGCTATTCGCACAAGACAAACCACAACCATTTCTATTCGCACAAGAGAATACCACAGTAATTGAAGAGGAAAATCATTGTTATTCGCACAAGACAAGACCACAAGACCACAATCATTGTTATTCGCACAAGACAAGACCAACATAGAAGCTATTCGCACAAGACAACCCACAATCATTTATATTCGCACAAGACAAGACCACAATAATTGAAGAGGAAAATCATACCATTGGGTGTTCGGTGCGGGTGTGGGAGAGAGGATAGTGGTGAACTTATCCCTGTCTGGAACCACAAGCAATGCATTTAGAGCACGCAACACATCAGACTGTAGTTCAGGCAACACCGGAGAAGATTCTTCTTCAAAGTTGTTCCCTTGAGATGATGGATGCGATGGATGCGACTGACTTCTCGCCTGAGGTTGAGAGGGTCGAACTGGAGAAGGCGGAGAGACTTCTCGACTTCTGGCCTGACTTCTCACCTGACTTCTCGCCTGACTTCTCGCCTGAGTTTGAGAGGGTCAAACTGGAGAAGGCGGAGAGACATCCCGACTTCTCCCCTGAGTCCGTGGACTGAAGTGGACTTCTTCTGAAGGAGTCCGGTGTAGCTCGGGTGGAGGTGGATGTGTAGATGAGTTCTGAAAAAGTTGTTGCGGCGGAGGATAGTTCCGGATCTGGGCTGGAGACTGTCGTTGCAAACCGCCGACTTGTGCTTCAGGCGTCTGCAGAGGAGGAGGATCTTGTCCCGCCGGCGTGAAGTTGTACCGACTGGGCAGAGTATTAGGCCGTCGATTTGGTGTTGCCCCCGTCGCTCTCTGAGTAACGTTAGGACCAACCTTCCTCTTCTTCCCTCGATTTGGCATCTTCTTGGTGATGGAGACTGATAGATTCGAAGAGAGTGAGAGTTGTGTTGTGAGATTAGGGTTTGAGAGAGAGAGGCGATAGAGTTTCGAAGAGACTGAGAGTTGTGTTGTTAGTTGTGTCGTGAGATTAGGTTTTTTAGGTTAGTTAGTGGGTTAATGGGTTTAGGTTAGTTAGTGGGTTAATGGGTTTTTAGGAATTACAAGGCCTAATTAGATAATTAGTTAGTGGGTTTGGGCCTTAAACATTTAAATGATTAAGATAGAAATTATAATAATAAAATTAATTTATTATTTTTCTAAAAATTATAATTACAAATTTAAATTATTTTAGTACTTATTAATCCTTAATGAATATTGAAACAAAAAAAGAAATAAGGAAAAGATTCTATATATAATTTCTATCTCTATTATAATAATAATTAAAAGAATTTGTAATTTTAATTTTAGAAAAATAATAAATTAATTTTAATATTATAATTTCTATCTTAATTATAATAATAAATCTTCACATAAATTATTTTAGTACTTATTAATCCTTAATGAATATTGAAACAAAAAAAGAAATAAGGAAAAAATTCTATATATAACCTATATAGATAATTTAAATAGAGCATATTCATAAGTCCAAATCCTATGCAAATATTGTTTGTGAATAAAAGTAAGAAAATGATAGGCTTCTTAAAACATATGTTTGTTTTCTTCTTCTACTACATGAACAGAAAAACTTACCGCCATTATTCTGAACTGTATCTTGGCTACTTCCAAACGAGAATTGGTCCAACCCCACTAATTCGAATTCTAATGAAAAATTTCCCGCCATTATATATATATATATATATATAAATTGTTTTTTTTTTAAGAACTATATATATATTTTTTTTTTGGAGAAAAGAAAAATTTTTATAAAGCCAAATGGGTGAAATTTGTGTTGGAATGAAGATGGCAAATGGGTGAAATTTGTTTTTAAAGTCTACATCTATGCCACTAATAAGCGACTACTCAATATCAGTTGGCCCTCACAGAAAAACACGTTTTTTAACTGTCTTTTACGACTATTTAGCGACTAAGGGGTGACTATTTAATGACTCGCCGAATGAGTCGCAGAATAGTCGCTAAATTGACGACTACAGTACGACTATCTACTGTGGTCGGTAAAGTAGTGACTGATTGGCGACTAAATTATTGTAGTCACAACGTAGTCGCAAAGTGGTCACTATATGGTCGTTATTTTTGGCGACTACAAATGTAGTCGCTACTTGTAGTCGCCAATCGAATGTTTTCTTGTAGTGTAAGAAGTGGCAGTCGAGGCGTTACAAGTGGTATCAGAGCCGCACCTAGGCGAATGTGGTGTTGAGTGGGCTCACACTTTCGGGGTGACGGTTTTGATGTGCAATAAGGATATTGCGATCTGTTAGTGGGGGTGAATTGTGACACCCCGGTTTGCGGAGAGGTTTAAAAAAATTCATTTGGCCACCTATGTCACCAAAGTGCACTTATCTTTTCGGTCAAGAATCCTGAGAAAACTTTAGAGTTAAGCATACTTGAGCTGGAGTAATCTCAGAATGGGTGACCTTCCGGGAAGTGATTGTCGGAACTGTGCGAGTGAGGACAAAACACAAGAAAAGATGAAGTGGTGATTTGTAGGAAAGATAAACAAGTCTTCAAAACCTCCTCGATGTACCAAACTGACCATCGGATATGGATGGGCTCACGGGCCTAGTGATAGGATGTGAGGCGTGGAAATGGGGTCCATTAAGAGGTGACGGTCGGGGAGTTACAAGTGGTATCAGAGCCGAACCCAGACAAGTGTAGAGTCGAGCAGGCCCACACCATCAGGGGTGACGGTCTTGGTGCACAACAAAGACGTTGTGACCTCTTAGTGGGGGTGAATTGTGACATCACGGTTTGCGGAGAGGTTAGAAAGAATTAATTTGGCCACCTATGTCACCAAAGCACACTTATTTTTTCGGTCAAGGGTCCTGAGAGAATTCTATAGTTAAGCATACTTGAGCTGAAGTAGTCTCAGGATGGGTGACCTTCGGGAAATGATTGTCTGAACTATGTGAGTAAGGACAAAACACAGGAAAAGATGACATGGTGATTTGTAGTGATGGTAAACAAGTCTTTAAAGCCTTCCGGACGTAGCAAACCGATCATCGAATATGTATGGGCTCATGGGCCTAGTAAGAGAACGTGAGACCCATTAAGGAAGGTGGGCCCATAGACTAGGAATGGACATGGGGCTCACTAAGAGGTGGCGGTCGGGGAGTAACATTGCTAAAATATTTTAAAATAAAAAATGTAATAATTCTAAACCTATGATAAAAAGAAAATTTATATATAAGTAACAAGAAATAGTTATTTATATATATGTAAAAAATAAAACTAATTTCTAATTATTAACCTAATTCTAAAAGAACATTTTTATTTGTATAATAAAAAGAAAATATATATATAGCTTGGTTTCAAAGTTAATCACTGACATGATCGTGACAATTGTCAAGTATATCGATAAGATTTTGACATATGTCACAAAAAATATTTAGAAAAGGAAAATTAGCAATTTTGTTATATAAATTACAATAATTTGAGTTAATGTTAATGTGATCATAACATATATCAAGTTATCAATGTAAGATATTGACATGTGTCAAACTATGTAGTTAGTGTGATTACGACACATGTCATTATACAAAACTTCGCTTCTAACTTAACCACTAACAAATTCTCAAAATTTGTCAAGTTTATCGATAAGATTTTGACACGTGTCAAGAAAATTTAGAAGAAGAAAAACTAACAAATTTTTATCTAAATTTTGGTCTTCAAAGTAAAGTTATCAATTTAAGATGTTTATGTGTCAAGTTATCGATATGCGATTATGTTAAAACATGTAAAAAAAAATATTTTTTATTTTTATGTTATATATTTTAAAAATATTATATATGAGATTACAACACATATAAAAGACAGTGACATGTGTTATGGTTTAATTTATAATATTATAAATCTACGATGATTTAAATTAAAATTTTATATGTTTTTTATTTGTAATTCCTTTTCAGTTAAGGATATGAACGATAATATTTGTTTATTACTTTTTATTTTTATTTTTTTATGTTGTAGTATGTTTAGATTTTACATTATTTAGTTCAATTTGATTTATAATTAGAAATATGTGATGATTTAATATAATTTTTGTTTTTGATTTTTTTTAGATAAGGATATACAAGATCAATATTAATTTATTCTTTTTTTGTCATCATTGAATCGACCAGGCCCGATCCATAGTTAATCCCTATAATGTGGGTGACCCGACTCAACTTTTATTGGTTGGTCATAAATTCATTGCAATCGTTTAGGTATTTTATAAAATTATTATTGATGTCAAATTAACTTTTTCAATATTATTGATTAACGAAACCATATCTCAAAAAAATTAATGCTAAAAGGAACTATGTAAAAGTGAAAGTAAAAGAATATAAAATTGTTCTAGTTTGTTCATAGAGGCATTTTATAGGTGGTGATAACGAGCATAATTTAAAAATAAATATTTTTTGGTGTAAGAACACCATTTTTGTGATAAAACATATAGTAAAATTGTACATGATATCTAAAAGGTGATGTTTTAATGGCTTGTTTGCATGTAAAGTATTTTGTGAATAAATTGTGGAACATTTTTGAAATTTGGTAATAATAATATTTGTAATGATGAATGTTTGGCAAAAGTTTTGGTGGCTGATAATTTAGTTTTAAATTATTGTAATAATTACTATATAAATTTTAAATATAAATTGGTGTATTAACATGAATATGTTTTTTCAACTAAAAATATTTATATATATACTAAAAATATTTGTATATATATTTCCGAAAAATATTTTTAAAATTTTTTACATCGTGCAAATCCTAATCTAGTAGGTTTACAATGTATTTATGAGAATTTATTTTGTTTACAATTCTACTAATACGGTATAGTTGCTCTAGAATTATCAAAATATAAAGTTTGCTCATTATATTTTAAAGTAAATAATAGATAAAACATAAGCAAAATATAAACGAAAAAAAAAAAACGAATTGCAAGCAAAACATTGCATGATTCCCTTTGTGTCAAGAGGTCCAAAACCAGTAGCTTTCTAAGGAGCCATTTCCCATTGAGTATCTTAAAAATTGTTTTGCAGCACGTCTAAGGCTGTGGTAATTTACAATGAGCAGCTCGGTCTGATATCGGAAGATGAACGTTTTTAAAGAAATTTAGTTTGGTGGCTCTCATAATATATGTTGTCTTTACACTGACCTCACTCACTTTACACTGGACGCCTAGTGAGATCGAAGAGGACAGAGATGAGGACGATACAAATACAACTATTTCAGAGATAATAAAGGGATGGAAGGAAGGAGAGGTAAAGGGAACCATCAGCAGCATCACCGTGGTTTGATTCACTCACCTTCCATCAATATGTAGTGTGATGTAGATGATTACGTTCATTTGTGTATCTCACAATATTAGTGGCGTGTGTTGAACGTTGACTCTGTCTCACAAAAGCAATGGTGGATATCCTCTCTTTAATAAAACACAAGTACACAACTTCAAATTGGTAAACCATATAATATTAATATAAGTTATATTTAAGATTAATTATTTGATAGGTTATATGGATTAATTATTTGATAGGTTATATAGATTTAGGATTAGGATCCTCTTAAAAAGGATATTCCAAAGAATAAAATAAAATCTCAAAATAATATTTAACTAATCACATATAAGCAAAAAAATCTTAGAAATTAATCACTCTTCCGCAGATTACAATTGATTTCCGATTATACTAAAAAATAAAATCTAATCTAATTTTATCAGAAAATTTTGACCGAATAACGGGTCAAAATTTGAATATTTCTTTTGTTGAATTGTATAGTTTTATATACTATAATAAACTTTTAAATAATTTAATTTGGAATCTTTAAAAATAGTTTAATTTGATATTTTTAGTAATATCATAAATATATGATAGATAAATATATGATAGATCAAAAAGTTAAAAATTATAAACACTCTAATTTGATTTGTTATAGCACGGATCAATAATATGTCACTATAATATAAAAAAATTTTAAGAAATATGATTTCTTACTATAGCACGGGTTAAAATTTCAAAAATATGATGTCTCTGATTAAATTTAAGTTTGGAATAATGTTGTTTGGTAGGCTGTCTTGGTCACGATGATTTTGATAAACATACGTTACATATTTGATCCTAAAATTAATATGCGCTATAATATATGTTAAGTCATAGAATTAATAATCTAAATGCAATATATAATTTTAAACACTAAACAAAATCAAATAAAATTAACAAAAAAAAAAATAATTTTTTATCACACAACTTAATCCGCGTTATACCGCGGGCCAAAATCTAGATATACTCAAATATATTTTACAAAATAGATGTTATTTTCATAAGTCATATTCAGTATATAATTTCATGACATAGTGTTCTATCAAAAAAAAACTTTTAAACCAAATAAAATAATCACATATACGGATGTTTTAAATAAAAATTATCAAATAAACATGAAGAAGGAATTTCAACCCGTGTTAGAGCACGGGTTCATATTCTAGTGTACATTATGCTCTCAACCAAAGAACACAACGATGTGCCAATAAGGAAATATAATGATACGTAATAATCTAACAAACAATAATCATTTAAAATGACTTCTCATCTTGTTTTCGTTGGTCTTTTTATATTTTTCTATGATACTGTGACCAGTAATGCACTCCATAATATAAAAAATTTTACTTTCATTAGTTGTACTCCTTGTAAGTAAATTAATCGTCATCACGTTCACGTGAATCATCAATCATGTATAAGATAACAATGACATCTCACGGCTAAAATCGGGGGAAACTCTCGATCAGAATAAAATTTTGACGAATGAATAATAAAGAATTCAAGCTAGCTAATGAAAGAGGTTGGAGATATGTAAATCAAAACAAAAGACATTTAAACCAATAGTGCGATCGAATCATATAAAGGAAATAAAGCCCTTTCACGCACGTTTTTAAGCGAAAACAAAAAACATATAAAAATGAAAAATAAATAAATGCCCTCTTGGTCACCAATTCGATATTTAAAACTAAAAGATCAATGCTATATACTATATAGAGAAATTGTTCAATATGTGTTGTATTCAAAAACAACATGCAAAAACAAGATATATATATATATATATATATATATATATATATATATATATATGTTATCCGCGTAACAACATCAGCAAGCGCGTATCTTTGAATTCACACTGCAATATGTTACAAAAGTAAACTCCATAGTTAGTCAATTTAACTATAAACAATAGAGAAGTTGCCCTAATTAGTACTCAAAAAGGCAAAATCAAACGGACAAACCATAAACTACTAAAGAAGATACCAAGAAGTGGAAGGTAACAAATAATATATAGTCAACTATGTTTTGTTTTTTGTTGAGAAAAAATTGTAATAGTTTTTCTTGAAGAGTGTAGAAGGATACCAGAATAAAGAACGTTTAATTAATAAAGAATAAAAGTTTATCTTTAATTTCACTTGATAATTAATTTAAAACTACATTACTTCAATTTTAGAACATGTCTTAATATTTTGTAAAATATGTTTAAAATATTAGTATATATTAATTTAAGTAGCTATTGAAAAAAGTGGTGGTTTTCCTTAGCAAATCAGAGTATTATGCAAAGAAAAGTCTCTTCAATCTTCTTTGCTTATTTCTATAATCGGTAAGTAATACCAAACCTTAGCAATCAATGTTCCCAACCGAAGAACTCAACGATGAGCCAATGAAGAAATATAATGATACGTAACAATCATTTAAAAAGACTTCCCATCTAGTCAGCTTCTAAAACAGAAATTTTGGAGGACATCCGATCCATATATTTTCATTCGTCCTTTTTATATATATGTATATCTATGATATTACGACCAACAGACCAAGAGTAGTACACTCCGATCCAAATATAATTTTTCTTTCATTCGTTGAATTAACTGGACTCTTTAATTATAAGTAAATTAATCGTCATCTCGTTCACGTGAATCACGTACATAATATAACACTGACATCTCACGGCTAAAACTGAAGAAAACTTCTGAAATAAAATTTTGACGTATGAATTATAAAGAATTCAAGAGAGCTAATTAATGAAAGGAGTTGGAGTTATTTAAAAAAATCCAAGCAAAAGACATTTAAAACAATAGTGCAATTGAATCATATAAAGATTACATTGAGTTTGTCCTTTGAAAAATACTTTATTTTCTATTTTTAATAAAAATTTCAATCTTTTCTATGTATAATAAATTTTTTTCCAGATTTAAAATCAAAACCTATACTTTTTTGTAAGTCAAAACTAAATTTAAAATTTTTTAAAAAATAAAAAAATCGTAATAATATTTATTGTAATCAAAACATTAAAACACAAATATAAAATTACGTAGAAATAATATTAGTTATAATAATTATTATATAAGAAAAATATAGTTTATTCATTTTATATATAAGTTTTAAAAGATCATATCTAATAAATATATTATATTATATAAAGAAATAAAATTTTAATGTTCCAGACATATTTTTCAATTCGACATCACCAAATTTTTTTAAAGTTCAATGATTCTCTTTGAAAAAACTCATAAATTAATATATGTTATGTGTTTAGATTATGTGTTTACAAATAAGGTGGTTAGGGTTTAGATTTTATAATTAGAACGAAATGATATATCGGTTTGGTTTATAAAAGAGTGATTTTGAATTTTTGTTTTACAATAATGTATACAAATTTTGTTTTCTTATTTTAGAAGGAGGTGAATGAAGAGGTTCATCATAGGGGTAAACCCAATTACTGTTCAAAGGTCTATTACTACTGTATGTGGAGTGATTCTTTAATGTGTGTTGTATTCATCATTATCATTAAGTTACATCTCATTTATACACACGATTCCAACTACATAATCTAACTTAAGATAATGTTTATCTCTAATAAAGAATATCCCATAAAATATACTAAACGGTTTTTCGGGGTAGTTTCTTTTGGTTTGGTATCTCAAAAACAACTAAACTTTTAGTAAATGCCTTGATGAATCTTTATGTCATGCGTGCTCTAATTATATTTTTTTTGAAGAGTATATACACAAGTGACTAGAGAGAGAATACGGTGTAAAAAAAATTCATGTTCCAATATTATTATTTTCTTCGATGCTTTACGACTAGTTCACCAAAATCGTAACAGCATAGATTAGAACACTTTTAACCGCATAATATAGGACATATATATCCAGCTTACAAAATGATAGTAACATTATTATTTAATGTAACTACTGCTACTAGCTACCTAGGTCAATTTTTGTTAGGGTCACTTGATTAATGAATAACGATTTTCCTAGACCAACAGTATTTTATACGGTTATATATTAAACTTAAAATGTATAAATAGATAGTTAGGGGAACGTTCTTATTACTCATTTTATAGTAAGATTTCTCCACTATTAGAAGTGAAACCTTTTCTCAACTCCCAAAAAAAAAAAAAAAATCATTTGACCATGACCATGAGTATTTTCACAAATCCATCTTGTTTCACACTTGTTTTAGTTTCTATTACGCTGGTCCTGGCTCTCGCTAGACGTTTCTTAAGATCCAAGAAACCAAAAGATCAGCTTCCTCCCGGTCCACGGGGATGGCCAATCATTGGGAACATGGTCCAAATGATCACCAACCAACCGGCTCACCTGTGGATCCACCGCGTCATGGAAGAAATGCAAACGGAGATAGCTTGCTTCCGCTTTGCCCGTTTCCACGTCATCACCGTAACCTCAAGCAAGATTGCCCGTGAAGTGCTTAGGGAAAAAGACGAGGTTCTCGCTGACAGGTCAGAGTCGTATGCGAGCGATCTTATCAGCCATGGCTATAAGAACATATCATTCTCTTCATACGGAGAGAACTGGAAGCTGATGAAGAAAGTGATGACCACCAAACTTATGTCTTCGACAACATTGAGCAAAACCATCGGTTATAGAAACCTAGAAGCGGATAATATCATCACATATGTCTACAATCTATGCCGACTAGGGTCAACGATGAAGCCGGTTAACGTGAGGGATACGATCTTAACCTATAGCCACGCCGTGATGATGAGGATGATGTTTGGTCAGAGGCATTTTGATGAAGTGACAGAGAACGGTGGTCTTGGGCCGAAAGAGAAAGAGCATATGGACGCAATATACATAGCTCTTGATTGTTTATTCAGCTTTAACTTAACGAATTACATCCCTTTTCTTAGAGGATGGAACGTAGATAAAGAGGAGGCACATGTAAGAGAAGCGGTTCATATAATCAACAGATGTAACGACCCGATCATCCAAGAGAGAATACATTTATGGAGGAAGAAAGGCGGAAAAGATATGGAGGAAGACTGGCTCGATATCCTCATCACGTTAAAAGATGATCAAGGAATGCCTTTATTTACGTTTGATGAGATTAGGGCTCAGTGCAAGGTTAGTCATGTTCACACATCGAATTCTTTCACATAAACTTAATGATTTGTGAGGATTTATGGATCAACTCAAAACCTAAATCGCAATTCGCAATATTCCTTACATATTATTCTAGGTTCCTTAATCTATTATGTATATATGTAGGAATTCAATATTGCAACAATTGACAATACGATGAATAACGTGGAGTGGACGATAGCGGAGATGTTGAATCACCCAGAGATTCTTGAGAACGCCACAAATGAATTGCACATGATAGTTGGTAAAGACAGACTTGTGCAAGAATCAGACATACCACAACTCAACTATATCAAAGCTTGTAGCAGAGAAACGTTTCGGCTTCACCCAGCTAATGTGTTCATGCTTCATCATGTAGCCCGAGAAGATACTACCCTCGCTGGTTATTTTGTCCCCAAAGGTACGTAGATATACTCATTAATTTATTCCGTGCACGTTGTTGATGAGTTTAAAGCGGGTTTGTCTCAAAATTTCACAATTTTTAAAGATATGGAACAAAAAAATTAGCAATAATTATACTAATAAATTCCTGTTCCTGACGTAATCTTACGTTATATAAGATAAGTATAGAACAAGAGAGGCATTTCTGACGTAAGACATGCATGCACAACGTACTAGACACAAACTAGTAGTGTGTGACAAAAAGAACATGCACCGAGAATTTTAATTATAAAAAGAAACCATAGGAACGGCGTGAGTTTAACTTTATCTTAGTTATTAAATTCTAATGATGTTTTATAATAAATAATTCAAATGTCATTTGTTCCAACATGGAATAGTCTAACATTAATTATATTATATGATTGCAATGACGACAGGTAGTCAAATTCTTGTGAGCCGTTTGGGGCTTGGTCGGAATCCTAAAATATGGGACGAGCCGAACGCGTTCAAGCCAGAAAGACACCTTGATGGCCATGTCGAGAACTCACTGGGCACAACTTTGATGGAGCCAGAAATGCGGTTTGTTACATTCGGCACCGGTCGGCGTAGCTGCCCCGGCACTAAGGTTGGGGCATCTATGACGATCATGTTGTTAGCCAGGCTTCTCCAAGGGTTCGAATGGACTCTCCCTCATGGTCAAAGTCAAGTCGAGCTCATTTCGGCGGAGAGCAACTTGTTCATGGCCAAGCCTCTACTCGCATGTGCGAAACCTAGATTGGCTCAAGGTTTATATCCGAAAATTCAGACCTAATATTTCGAGATTACTTGGGTTACTAATCATTAAGTTATATAATCTCACCAAATTACCTGAAACTACATATCCAAATACCATATACTAGGTACTAACCCGCGAAAACCGCGGGCTAAACTTTTTTTATTAAAATTTGTAATAATTTTTTTTGTTATTATGTTATTTATAATAGTTTGTGATTGAAAATTCGGTTTGCTTATATTAAAATTTTTGTATTTTAAAACTGTTTATTAAAAGGGGCATTCTCAAAAATGCCCCTTTTTCTATACCCCTTTTTAAAAATACCCTTTCATGTTGACCATTTTTAAAACTACCCCTCTTTATATACAAAATGACCAAATTACCCTTTTTGAGTGACAGCAAGAATGTACAGTCATCAAAATCGAAAATATTTTCCCGCCAAAAAAATTTCCCGCCAATTTTTTTTCCGCCAAAATCGAAAAATTTTCCGGAAAAAATTATTTTTTCCCGTCAAAAAAAAAAAATTTCCCGCCAAAATCAAAAATTTTTCCCGCCAAAAATATTGAAACTTATACCTTTTAAAAATATTGTAAACGCTTTTCAAAACCTTGTAAATGCTTTTAAAAAGCTTGTAAATGCTTTTAAAAACCTTTTAAAACTCTTTTAAAAATCTTATAAAAACTTTTACAAGGTTTTTAAAAACATTGTAAAAGCGTTTACAAGGTGTTTAAAAACCTTTTAAAAATCTTTTTAAAAACCATTTGAAAACCTTTTAAAAACCTTTTAAAACCTTTTAAAAACCTTTTAAAAATCATGTAAAAGCGTTTACAAGTTGTTTTAAAAACCTTTTAAAACTCTTTAAAAAATCTTGTAAAAGCCTTTACAAGGTGTTTATAAGGCTTTTATAAGGTAGAAACCTTATAAAACCTTTTAAAAACCTTGTAAATTTTTTTTGGCGGGAAATTTTTTATGTCGAAATTTTTTATCAAAATTTTTTTGACAAAAAAGATTTTGGCGGGAAAATTTTTTCAAAAAATTTTTGGCGGGAAAATATATCGGAAATTTTTTGGCGGGAAAATTTTGTTTTTCTTTTTATTGAATAAAATAATTTTCATCTAAGGGTAAAATGGTCATTAAAAATTAAAAGAGGACAAAAATAAAAATGGTCAGAAAAGAGGGTATTTTTGAAAAGGGGTATATCAAAAGGGACATTTTTAACAAATTCTCTTATTAAAAACCTGTCAATAAAACATTTGCATGTAATGAATAAAATTGCTTAAACCTTTGTCAATTAAACACAATCCTTGCTATAGTTGTGAAGTAAGTAAAAAGATATAACTAACATGTACTAATTGCATCTCCAACCCACCTTTATATTTGCTTTTTAACTCTATTTTAGGGTAAAATCTACTCCAACCCATCTCTATTTCTACCTCTATAATAGAGATCTCTATTTTTTCCTCTATATATAGAGGAACTCTATTTTTTCCTCTATAATAGAGTTGAACTTTTTTATTTATAAAATAGTCCTTGAACTTTTAACACTTTTAAAAATTTCTATTTAAATAGTTTAATAATAATTTAATGAAGTAAATTAATAGGATAATTGATTATAAAGTTAAATTTGACTAATTTTAATATTTTGGTTTAAAATTTTTAAAGGTTTTCGTATAGAAAAATTTTAAAGGTTTTTGTATAGAAAAACAATTTTAAAATTTGAGACTATTATTTGCAAAAGAATTTTTTTTTAAATTTTATTAAATATAATAACTTAAATATTTTAGTTTTTATTTATACCATAACATTATTTTTAATACAACAAAGACTAATTATTTAATATTCTGGTAAATTACTTCTGGATCCACCAATAACATTATTTTTATATGATGCAATGTATTTCTTTTAATAAATGTGATATTTAAATAATACTTATGAATGTTAAAAATTTAAATAATATCATAATTTTATCAAAATTTCACAAATACTAAAATAAATGGGTTAGTTTGCAACTTTTATAAGTAAAATGTATTAATAGTAAAATAAAAAAAGAATCTCTACGGAATATTCTTTTTAGAGGAAAAAATAGAGGTATCCATTGGAGCAAAAGTCACCTCTATTATAGAGTTCCTCTATTTTAGAGGTAAAAACAGGGAAAACCATTGGAGATGGTCTAAGAGCAACAAAATATAACTAGTGAATGTTCTGAAAAAACTTTTTGAAAACAATATTTATTGTTTTTTTTTTTTTTGTGGTTTCCTTTTCTTGTCAGTAATAAACATCTTCAAACATTGCATATATTTAAATCTCAACTTAGTTTTATTTTCGTAATGAATGGTGGCTAAAAGAAAAATATAAGTTTTTTAAATAGATAAGATACTATATCTATATAACTAATTTTTTTTTGGATAAAATTTGTAGTTATATAGATTTTATTCTATTAGATTTTTAAAATCTTAGCTGTTAATTTTTTTTTGGTATGAATTAGTTTTGATTCTAATAGATTTTTTTTTTTTTACTTTTCTACAGTTTATTTTATTTGATGTGTCCCCAATTTTTGTTTTTAATTAAATATATTTATTTAATTAATTAATTAATTGTAATTAAGTTTTCTAATGGAAATTGAATGTAATTTTTTACACATTTTAAGTTTAGTTTCATATTTGTACTTTTCAATTAATATAGTAGAATACTGTACTGAAAAATTATGTCCCAGTTATATAAGTACCATATACTTTTTTAAGTATCAGTTCATGTGCTTGTGTGCTTTTATATTTCCTTGTGGTTGTTGTACGTAGCTTTTTCTGTTATATGTAAGTTGTCCTTAGTTTTCCCAAAAGAAAAAAATGTAAGTTGTCCTACGGGTTGATGTTTATATAATAAAACCTCTATATTCTAATATTCGACAAATAATAATAATGATAAATTAATAGTTTTTTAATCCTAAAATAAAATATTAAAATAATAATTTTTGGAAAACATTATTTAAATATATGGTGGTCCTTCAATATATATTTTTAAAATTTTAGTGAAGTATAACTCTAATGTCGTTGACTCAAATTAAAAATTATGAGATACTTTTCAATGTTGTTATTGTAAGTTTGTTCTATATAGCATAACTAGGTGATACCCCGTGCTACAGTACGGTATTATATATTTTATTAGTTAGTTTTTTTTTTTGTAATTTGCATTTTTGTAATGTAGTTTTTTATTTTGACTTATTTTCTTTGTTTATATAGTGTTTAATTGTATATTTGGCGTTATACGGTAAATTGGAAATCCTAATAGAGTAAGTAGTTTGTAAAATGTAGTTTGTAGAATGTAGGTTTTCACGGAAACAGACACACCGCAATATTGGATAGTAGTTTTGTAAAAAAATAGGGGGCATTCTCAAAAATACCCCTTTTTCTATACCCCTTTTTAAAAATACCCCTTCATGTTGACCATTTTTAAAACTACCCCTCTTTATATACAAAATGACCAAATTACCCTTTTTGAGTGACAGCAAGAATGTACAGTCATCAAAATCGAAAATATTTTCCCGCCAAAAAGTTTCCCGCCAAAAAAAAAAATTTTCCGCCAAAAATATTAAAATTTATACTTTTTAAAAACATTGTAAACGCTTTTAAAAAACTTTTAAAAGCGTTTACAAGGTTTTTAAACAAATTGTAAACGCTTTTAAAAACCTTGTAAATGCTTTTAAAAAGCTTGTAAATGCTTTTAAAAAGCTTGTAAATGCTTTTAAAAAGCTTGTAAATGCTTTTAAAAGGTTTTTAAACATCTTGTAAACGCTTTTAAAAACTTTTTAAAAGCATTTACAAGGTGTTTAAAACCTTTTAAAACCCTTTTAAAAATCTTATAAAAACTTTTACAAGGTTTTTAAAAACATTGTAAAAGCGTTTACAAGATGTTTAAAAACCTTTTAAAAATCTTTTTAAAAACTATTTGAGAACCTTTTAAAAACCTTTTAAAACCTTTTAAAAACCTTTTAAAAATCTTGTAAAAGCGTTTACAAGTTGTTTAAAAAACCTTTTAAAACTCTTTAAAATATCTTGTAAAAGCCTTTACAAGATGTTTATAAGGCTTTTATAAGGTAGAAACCTTATAAAACCTTTTAAAAACCTTGTAAATTTTTTTTGGCGGGAAAATTTTTTTGTCGAAATTGTTTATCAAAATTTTTTTGTCAAAAAAATTTTTGGCGGGAAAATATTTTCGAAAATTTTTTGGCGGGAAAATATGTCGGAAATTTTTTGGCGGGAAAATTTTGTTTTTCTTTTTATTGAATAAAATAATTTTCATCTAAGGGTAAAATGGTCATTAAAAATTAAAAGAGGGCAAAAATAAAAATGGCCAGAAAAGAGGGTATTTTTGAAAAGGGGTATATCAAAAGGGGTATTTTTAGCAAATTCTCAAAAAATAGACACTCCGCAATATCAAATAATAGTTTTGTAAAAGGATAGACACACCGCAATATCGAATAGTAGTTTTGTAAGAAGATGAGTTTTTTTTAATTTTGGTTTGTCGTCAAAAGATAAGAAGTTGTTTGTTAAATTTTAGTCTGAGATATTTCAATTGTTAGGAAACCATTGTATTTGTAGTGAGATTAGGTATATTTATGTTATTATTTAGAACTTAATATTTGATATATCAAATCTCAGCAAAATTGTAAAAAACCCAATTTAATTTATAGTTTGATAAAAATACATGTTTTATTGGATTTAACTCAAACTTTTTATATATTTTAAAATTTTTAAGAGTAAAAATATTAGTATTACTTAAATATTTTATAGACTTTCAGTATATTATAATATTTTAAACTTTCGACGGAGTTCAAATATTATTATAATTTAGACATTCTATAAAAATTTAAATATTTATAATATCTTAAACTTTTTTTAAAAACGTAAATATATTATTTTAGGTTTACTTTTAAAAGTTTAAATATGCTCAAATATAGAACCAAATTAAAATGTTAAATTTGGATACATGATAAATCAAGCTTCCTGCTCATTTGTACTCAAAACATATTAGTAATATATTTATAGTGATTATCAACCATATTCCAAAATATTTAGTCGATGTGGGGTATAGAATACACCTTTTTCTGTAAATTAATTTACAACTTTACATATATATAATTTCTGTGTTTTTTATTTTTTCCATCTATACTAATCATAATTAATTACTATAATTTTGCTAAGGAAATATTAAAAATCTAAACTAAATTATTATTTGTTTTTATTTAATTGTATTAAGTTGATTTGTTGTTTCCGTAAATATCTCACAATATAAAAGCAAATCAAATAAGTTTACATATATATACAATTTCGTAATTAATCTATTTATTATTTTTGAAACAACAAAGTCACAATTGATAAGTATTTAAGATTTCTCATTATTATTAATATTCGTAATAATTATAGAGATTAAGTATGGTAGTAGTTAATATTTGATATTACTGAAGCTATTAAATACTTTGATACCAGTTTTCTTATTTATAGGGATTATACCTCTGTTTGGTTGTGTGTTTAACTATTCTTGAATCAATAATATACAGGATCCAAAAATTATTAATTTGGAGAACAAACAGATCCGCGAAATTTTTTTTTTCTATTTTCTGGTCAGAAAGGATCCGTGTCCCGACCCGGTTAGTTTTAAGTGATCGACCCAAGAGTATAATGGTCATTTAGATAAATCGAAACTATATGTTAATTTAATTAAATTAAGTGATTCTCTAATCATTTTTAATGAAAAACCTACCATGGTCCAATTTGAGTCTAGTGAGTACTTCAGCTTTAATAGTATAGATTAATTCTGAGATTCATATAAGGTTTTACCAACTTCACATCAGCAAAATAACTTGGGAGATCTTCCCCGGAAGGTAATTTTATTGGAATATTCGGTCAGTGGAATATCCGAACTGTTCATGATTCATTTCAACAAGGAGAGAATATTACATTAGAACCAATGTTTTGAAACCCGGACCGGACCGGCCGGTTGAACCGGTTTAACCGCGAACCGGAAGGTTTGCCGGTCCGGGTTATACTTAAAAACCAGACACTTAAAAACACAGATAGAACCGGAAAAACCCGATTAAAACCCGTTAACCTGTGGTTGAACCGGCGGTCCGGGTTAAACCCAACATCTAATTATCAAATTTGAAGGTGTAATTAATGTAGAGACCAGCTATATAAAGAAGGAATCGAGTACTTCTTCCTCTAACTTTTCCGATGTGGGACAAAATATTATTTCTAAGAATGTGGTTTCCTTCATTTTGTTCGGTCACGTCTATTTTTCAAAATTTTGTTCGCGTGAAAATCTTTTTACCAGCTCTACTATATTTTTATATGGATATTCGTAAAACCTATGTAACATATATATGTATGATATTTCTATATTGTGAAATTCAGTAAACTGTTGACCCACGGTTGGACCGGATCAATCCACTGACCCGGTGACCTGGAAGGTTGTCCGGTTTGCTTTACGGGTCGGGTTTCAAAACATTGATTAGAACTGTGTGAATTATCAAATGTGAATGATTTATGATTAAACAAGCGAACAACCAAGAACAACCGAACGAATCTCACATTTGGCAAAACTGCAAAAATTATAATTGTTTTTGAGATATGGAGAACTCAAATTATACTCAATTATAGAAAAGGAATGACAAAAAGAGTAGTTTTCGGAGAAATCTCGTTTCTCATGGCTGGATCATGAGTTTAAAGTTTGATCGAGTAACAACCGCAATCTCAATTTCGTTTCTTCTACTCAAAATTAAATTCATAAAATCATGCAAAATTATCATGATTTTAAATTCTTTATTGTAGAAACTAGGTTTCCACAATGAATTTGTTTAAGAGGGGAAACAAATTCAATAAGATAATCTCTCTAGAAAATAGATCTAAACCTTGAAATTAGAAGTAAAAAAGAAGAACTCAAAGAAATTAGGATTTATTGCTAAGAGAACTCGGTTATTGTATTCGATTCTGGATGATTTACAATGGAGAAGTCTCTCCTTATTTATACATATGTGTAGACCGCTAAATATATTAATTTTCCTTATCGAACGAAGTGAGATATAGAAAACTGCCTTATTGCTTGAGTCGGCCGCCGAACCGAAGTGGAAGTCGGTTTCTTTCCCTCCAAGACTGGACCTCGTCCAAATCGACTTCTCATGACCTAATTAAGTCCTTAACCGGATTCCCGGTTAAATAATCAATTAATATTTCTGTTTTAGCTCGGTATGTCGGGGGTGCTGAATCCCGCACCAACAATTAGTCCTCCCCCAGTTCCGAATATTCAAGATTGAACTTGAATGTTCTGAACTTTGGAAAGAGAATATCCGATCTGAACCATTAAGATCTAATTGATTTTTCCCGGATCGTTGCATCATTTCGCCGTGATTTACTCGGATGACACGTGTCACCTACGTCACTCAAGCTGCCATTGAAGCCGAGATCCATCCATCCCAGGGTCGAACCGAAGTCGATCCTACCCCGGACCAAACCGTCGCCGAGCCAATTCAGGCACCCGGAGGAGATATCAAACCATGCGATGTTAAAGAGGGAGACACTCTTCCTTTGGCTTTGGAGAACACCGATCTCCCGGACGAAGAATAGGATGTTCCTCAACTTGAGACTGGATCCAAAAGAAAAAAGAAGAAGAAAAAGCAATCCGGAGATGACCCAGCCACTGAGCCGCGACCGGTAATGAACCGCAAATGCTCGGCCGAAGAAGCCGGACTGGAATCTGCCGATCGATTCCGTCTGGAAAGGAGGAATGACAAAACTGATCGCTTCTCCTATCACTACTTCGGCGACTACCCTCTGGTGACCAATCGTGAGGCTTCAGGCGAGCTCTTCCGGACCTTGAAGGTCTCCAATCGAATCCTCCCGTCGGCGGATGACCTGGAATTCAAACAGGCGTACCTTGATGTCGCCGAATCCCACCTAAGAGTATGCCTTCTTTTAAACTGTAAGTGCTTAAAATTTTAGCGGGTGAACTGACATATGCTCCTTGAACTTACAGACTGCCGCGAAGATGAACACGCTAACTCAGTTATACGATAGGCGTGCCAAGTCCAGCAAAAAAACGGGATTGGAGTTCGAAAAAATGAAGGAATGCGCCGAGCAGATCCGAGCTGCCAGTGACGCTAAGGACGCGAGGATCAAGGAACTCGAGGCGCTTGTTGCCGAAAAAGACGGCATCATTGCCAACGTCGAACTGAGGGTTGGCGAACTGAACTCCCGAGCGCTTACTCTTGAAGAAGAGAAAGCCGAACTGCAGGAATCATGCGATGGGTTGAGGGCTCAGCTTGCATTCGAAGTTAAGAGACTTCGGACGGATCGATGGGAGAAGGTGGAACGAACAACGAAGAAAGCGCAGTCCCGACTGGATAAGGTCAAGGCCTATCTAGTTGAACAGGTGAAGGTTCGCCCCCTGGAAGATCTGCTGAACCAAGCCACCGGAGTACAGGAAGCTGTACAATATCTGATCGAAAACGGGGCGGTCATTCCTGAAGAGCGAATCAAGGAGATCAACGAGAGAAAGGCCGAAGCCGAGGAGACTGTCAAGGCGGTCGATGTACTCGAACTGAATGAAGATGACCTTGCCATGTCCCCGGATCAGCTTGGTTTTGGATTTCCCCTCCCCAGAGACGACGGCTCCGGAGTCCGTTGAACATCCATTCGGCTCGAACGCCGGGAGTTTTCAAGCAGATCTGTCCGGTGCTGTGGACGTGTAAAATTTGTTTTGCTTTTTGTTTTAGACTTCGTAAAGTATGGGCTTGGATATCCTTGAAAACAATTGCCGACGTGTTGGGCCCATTTTCTTTTTTGGAACTTATTAGCGGGAATGTTTCCTTTTCGTTGGAAAAGAAAATTGACAATTTGGAAAAAGGTTGCATTCTTACCAATTTGCATGGAAAGTTGCCAATTTCGGAGAGAATTTTGCCTTCCGATACTTGTATAAATGTACTCAGTGCTGCTCACGGATTAAACATCCAAGAAAACTTCTTAATCAAAGATAATGTCAAGCTCGATTAGCAGCGTAGAATCCCCGTTGGTTGGCAATGACGTGCCGACGTTCTCGAATGCCGAAGCTATCGAAAGAGGGATGGCGTACTTCCCGAATATCCGAGCTCCCTAGATGTTGATGTTCCGCGTTAAACCGGACGAAAGGCGCGAACTGGTCGAATTTCTTCACGAGGTGGAAGATCGCCACGCGGAATATTCCAGTCGTCTTGCCGCATCAGAACAAGTACAACGAGATCTGCTGCTCAAACTCGAGATGCTGGAATCTCACCCAAAGGATTGGATTAAGAACGGGTTCGACAAGATAGCTGATTTGCCGCCATGTCTTGTTGCGTACTGCAATGAATGCCGAAGTGAATCAGATCGGAAGCCGATGCACATGGATCCTACCTTAATTGGTGATTTCATTCCAGGCAATGTTAAGCCGTTCTACATTAACCGGCGCGCAACCGATGCCGAGCTTGCCGAGGCTGATGCCTTTTCCGTCAGGTAACCGTTACCCTCTTTTCCTTTTTGCTTTTCTTGTAAGCGATCGAAACTTGCCTCCTTCGTACTAACCCGTTGTTGATCTTGCGTACGCAGATTGAGGGTACGCACCAAGAACTGACTCAAGATCTTCAGTATTTTCATATGAAGAGGGGCAGAATCGATCGGCGATTGAGGACTCTGGAATCCGAGATTGCTTTACTCAAGGCGAAAAGGAAAAGGACTACTGATCTGCTTGATGAATCCGAACAAAAAACCAGAGCGTTGGAGACTCGTTCCGAGGATTGGGAAAAAACTGGGTTGCAACTGCTATGGCCAATGCCGAAACGACTCAAGACGAGCATTCGTGAGATTGCTGCGAATGGCGAACCAGTTTGGAATTAGGATATTTTATTTGATTATTCTATAAGACCTAGCTGCAATGTAACGGGCGAACTTGAATTTCGCTTAGAATAAAATTTTCATAATAATAAGAGATTTGCTTTGCTGCTTTATTTGAAAAATGTGTCAGAGGCGAGACGTCTCCCGGCTTACAACAGACAATCTTTATTGATTGATGGTAATAACTCTCAAATCGACTCGAGCCTCAAAAGTTGGCGATGAAGTGTTAACAAAGTGTGTTTAATCGGAGAGCGAGATACTGGGCTCGGCTTATCTCCTTTGTTTTAGTTCGGATGCCGGACTGCGAAAATATTCTCTGGGTTCGGCTAACCATTCCGTCCGAACTAAAATTTGGGGGCGAAATAAATACTCTGGGTTTGGCTTACCCCAAAAATAAAAAGCGGGTGCGGAAAAAATACTCCGGGTCTGGCTTATCCCTACATAGGAAGGTCAGGCGCGACTCTGGGTTCGGCTTATCCTGAAAATAGTGGGTCTTTATCCTAGCTGATCACCTGGCCATGGTGTCAACGAAGGGGGTAAATTTAGTGTGGATTAATACTTTGTCCAGATCGGGCTGAGATATGATATATATATATATATATATATATATAAAACTTCCCTTTCCGTCTCGCATTAAATGCGCTGCGCGGTCTTTGAGAGTTACTTTCTTAATCCTGTATAAATAGGATTGAGAATCTGAGAAGATCATTCTAAAAACCACAACTTCCCTAAATATTGAGTAAAAAGATGGTGACTACTCGATCTGCGTGGCTGAGACGGGCTCGGGAAAGGTTGGCCACTTCGTCGAGCGGTTCAAATCGAGCCGAATTGTCAGATAACCCCTCCGCCCAAGAGGGCGTAGAGACTTTCCGAGTCTGCGCACCTCCCCCACATGTCGATATGGCGGGTGTGGAAGGGAGCCCCGTGTGTCAAGAACTCCGAAGGTATCGAGCTCGCCGCTATAGGCTGGGGGCTCACCTTATGGCGAGGCACCGCAGATTAACCGAAGTCTGTCTGCTTTATCGTTTGGACGGGACTATTCGGGTCCTGAACGAAATCATCACCGAGGGCTTCTACTTGGAGAAGTGGCGCATGACCGGGCTGCTTGCCGCGCGTGCGGCGTGGCAAGAGCTGGTGGCGAACATGGAGGTGCCTATTCTTTTGGAAGCCGACTGTCAGCCTCTCGAAGATACCGCGCACCTGCTTACCGTGGACATCTGGGCCTACCGGGCTTCTCTAGAAAGGTTAAGGCGGTACGCCAATTTTCTGGAGTCGGCAGGCCCGATTTTCCGTGAGAGGCACTTGGTTGAAGGCCCGTGTTCCTTTTTGGAGGACCTGGTGTCAAGAGGTGTCGAAGTGCCGAGGGAAAGACTGGAGATCCTGAGGCAATCTCGTCAGTTCTGGCCAACCGAACTGGATAAGGTAACGGTGGAGGAACCGCTGGCGGACGATCTGTCGGGTCCGCGGCCTCCACTTCGTCTGCAAGACCAGCCCAGACGGTGATGGTGGAACTCCGACCGTTCCGAACTCTGAATTCGGACGATCTTTTTCTTTTCTCATCTAGGACTCTGAGTCGTAGGAGGGATTTTCTCCTTTTGCGTCTCTTTTCTCTTCTTTTTTTTTTTTTTATATTAGTATTACCATCCAAAGCATGTAATGGGGATTAACTTAGTTATCGAATCTTTATTTTGATTGGAATTATCAAAACCGCCATAAGGAATGCAAGTGAATGTTGGATATTTTGGAGACTTTTGCACACCGGCTTGTCGCCGAATAAGATAAAGTTTTTAAACCGGGAAAAAACTTTATTAATATATTAGCTGCATTCGCTTAGTCTTTAAAAGATAAGGAATTGCCTACGTACCCCGAAGTGGGGATCAAGCCAACCGTAGTTTGTATTACAATTGAGAAATAAATGGAGTTCGGATTCCCGAAAACTCCTAGACAGAGTCGTGACAACGACTTAGCTGTAGTAACGTTTTAAGTGGGCCGCGTTCCACGAGTTTTTGATCCGTTCTCCGGCCATGGTTACCAGTTCGTAAACGCCCGGACGAACTGCTCTAGATACGAGGTATGAACCTTCCCATCGAGCGCCGAGTTTACCGGCGTTTACTTCCTTGGTGTTCTTGAAGACTTCTCGCAGAACTAGATCACCTTCGTTGAAACGCCGCTGACGAACAGTCTTATTGTAGTATCGAGCTGCTGCGTCTTGGTAGTGTTGCATCCGAACTAGGGCTTTGTCGCGCAATTCTTCGGCGAGATCGTTGTGGTCGATCAGCATCTCATCGTTAAGTTTGGGATTATCGACCATCATAGTGCGACGAAGTGTCGGGACTCCTGCTTCTGCCGGGGCAACTACTTCGAGACCATATGCGAGGGAGAAGGGGGACTGCCCCGTGCTCCGCCGCGGGGTTGTGCGGTATGACCACAGCACGCCATCTAGGTGATCTGCCCACGCTCCTTTCCTTCGACCGAGTCGCTTCTTGAGCCCGTCGACGATCGACTTATTCGTGGCTTAGGCTTGACCATTGCCTTGCGGGTATCGAGGGGTCGAAGTGCTGAGACGGATTTGCCATTTCATCAGGAAGCGTCTGGTGATCATCGAAGTGAATTGGGTACCGTTGTCGGTGACAATCTCGTATGGGAGTCCGTGGCGACATATGATGTTCTTCCATATGAAATTGGTCACGTCTAAGGATTGGATCCTTGTGAAATATTCTGCCTCCACCCACTTGGTGAAGTAATCGGTCAGCACCAGGACATACTTCTTGGATTTGGATGCCGGCAAAGGTCCTATGGCGTCCATGGCCCAGCGCATAAAGGGATACGGAGCAGTGACGGTGTTTAGTAGTTCGGGCAGGACGTGCCGCATTGGCCCATGGCGATGACAAGCTTCGCATATCGCCGCGAAAGTTTGGCAATCAGCCATCATGGTAGGCCAATAATGTCCGTCCTTTTTGATTTTGAGAGCAAGTGCGCGTCCGCCATAATGATTGCCACCCTCGCCTTCGTGCACTTCCATCATGATGCGTTCGGCCTCGTCCTGAGTAACAAAGGTAAGAAACACTCCCGACGCACTCCGGCGAAATAGTTCTCCGTCCAACAGGATGTACCTGGCACTTCGAGCCTTCAGTCGTCGAGCCGCCCATTGGTCTGCCGGGACGGTGCCATCGGAGATGCAAAGTTTGATCTCGAGTTGCCAATCCTCGGGAGGCTCGGTGATGTCCGCCATGTCTTCTATTGGCTCGTCGACTTCCATGAGGATTGGGTCGTCGTTGATGAGGGCGATTTGGCTGTCCGGATCGATGCTGGGAGCCTCGATGCATTCAATTGGAATGGTACGTCGTAACTTGGGGTCGGAGCGATTCGCCAGAGCTGCGAGGGCGTCAGCTGATGCGTTCTCGTTCCGTGGGACCTTTGTCAGGGAGAAAGACGTAAATTCGCCAGATAACGTGCGGACAACCTGTCGATATGCCCCCATTCGCTTGTTTTTGGCATCGAATTTGCCGCTGAACTGACTGACTACGAGTTGAGAGTCACAGAAGACCTGCAGGTGTTTGACTCCAAGCCCCAGGGCTAGCCGGAGTTCTGCGAGAACAGCCTCGTACTCGGTTTCGTTGTTCGACGCTTTGAAATTGAGCTTCAACGCCTGTTCGAGGATTTCTCCGATGAGGGATCGGAGTATGAGTCCGACCCCGGATCCTTGATTTGTTGACGAACCGTCGACAAACATTGTCCATTGCTCCACTGCGGAGGTGGGGTCGTCAAGCTCGGGCGATAGTTCGGTGATGAAGTCAGCCAGGACTTGCGACTTCAGACTTGGGCGAGAACGGTATTCGATGTCGTACTCACTGAGTTTGACTGCCCATTTCACCATGCGTCCGGATTGGAGGGGGCTATGAAGGATAGTTCGGAGTGGTTGGTCAGTAAACACGACGATAGAATGCGACTGAAAATAGGGTCGCAGTTTTCGTGCTGCTACGATCACTGCGAGAGCCAGTTTTTCCAGCGTGGGGTATCGTGATTCTGCGTCGTTTAGTGATTTGCTTGTGTAGAAAATGGGCTTCTGGTCTCCGCGATCGTCTCGGACTAACACCCCGCTGACTGCTGAACTGGAAACCGAGACATAGAGATATAGTGTTTCGCCGTCCTCCGGTTTGACCAAAACTGGGTGACAGGTCAGATATTCCTTCAACTGACGAAAGGCGATCTCGCATTCCTCGTCCCAGTGGAAATCCTTATTTCCGCGAAGAAGTTGGTAAAAGGGGAGGCACTTGTCCGTTGAGCGGGCGATAAAACGGTTTAGAGCAGCGATCCGGCCAGTCAGGCGTTGTACTTTTCGCTTGTTGGTCGGTGACGGGAGTCCTAGTATGGCTTCGATCTGCTTGGGATTTGCCTCTATTCCCCGTTCAGTGACGATGTACCCCAAGAATTCCCCAGACGTTACTCCGAATGTACACTTCGTCGGGTTTAGTTTCATCTGGAATTGATCCAAGATGTCGAAACATTCTGCCAGATGTTAGACGTGCTGTTCTGCGATCAGAGATTTGACCAGCATATCGTCTATATAGACCACCATGGTTTTGCCGAGCAGATCCGTGAACATCATGTTTACTAGGCGTTGGTAGGTTGCTCCGGCGTTTTTCAATCCAAACGGCATCACTTTATAACAATAGGATAGTTATTAGTATTTTAAAAATATTTTGCTCTGAAACTTGGTTTTCAAAATTAATAATTCATTAGATTTTAACCCGCAGTACACCGTGGATCTATATTTTATTTATAACTAAATTTTATTTTAATTGATGTTGTATGTTATAGATTTTTATGACATTTTAAAAAAAATTATATACTTTAATTTTTTTTTGTCAACAGAACTTTGTTACTTTTATGGGTGTATATACGGGTTAATATGTATATTGAATATAAAATTGGTTAATATGTAAATTATTTTAAGATGAAAATAAGTATATTGTGTATTAAGTCTGTCCAGTTATACAAATAGAGGTGGAGTGTAATAAAATTGACTGAAGATAAAAATCAAAATTTAAACTTATTATAATCAAAGGGAAACACTAACACATATAAAATAAAAGGGAAACATATTTTTTTTAGTTAAAATCACTTAACTGTTGTGTTCATTTTCTTACACTTTTTTGTTTGTACAGTTATTTAAACTTAAAAGGTTTAAATTTAGCGTATATATAAAGAAACAAAAAACGCAAGTGTGGTAGCTGTTTTATATTAAAAAAATTAAAAAAACATAAGTCTGGTTCGTTTGTTTTGAAAATGGTTAAGGACATGTAAACAAAACCAATATACAATTTTGATGCCTATTAGTATATCGTTAGGCTCGTTAGTATGTTTTACTTAAATTTCTATCAAACATATAACAAAATAGCGAAATGATTAAAAAACAAAAATAATTGAAGAGGGCCGATGAAATATTTGCACCCTCCACGCCGTCTTGTAAAAGAAAGCAAATGTTCCAGCTATTTCTCTCAATTTGTTTGGAACTCCGGTTATAGGTTTTAGTTGTGGCTGTTTTGTAAACATGCTTGATGAGCAAGTAGTTTAAAATCTATTATTATAAAAGTGAAATTTAATTGTATTCAGTTTTTAGTTGTTTATATTATTACCAAACAATATTCAGTTTCTAAATAAAATATATACTGAATTAAATGTATGTCTTCTTACTAAAGTTAAATATTTGTGAATATTGGTTTTCTAATCATTCTAAAACTGGATTTTCGGTTTAGGAACTTTATTAATGTTAATATACTTATGGAGATTGTAAACTTTTGTTAAAGAAAATCTGTTATATATTATTTAAATTTGAAAGATTCTAGCATCCATAAAACTAGTTTTGGAGATTTAATGGATTAAAACTTTAATGGGTAGAGTTGTTTTTTGGAAAAATCGGAATGTATAGATGTTGTTAAGATTCTATGGCAATAAATGTAACAAATGTTGGTCAATTTAAGAAAGTTTAATATTTGAGTTTCTCTGCAATGTTATTTATGGAATTTCTTCAGGTGTTAATGTTGTAAAAAAAAATTAAATAATTAAAACTTAAAGGACATAAACCAAAATGTACTTAAAAAATGTTAATATAGATGTGATTATAATATGCGCCAACTGTATCAATCATATTTTAAAATATTAATACTAAAGCTTAGTTTCATAATTAGTCATGATTGCAATGCATGTCAAGTTTACTGATCAGATTTTAACAAGTGAAAAATACTTTTTATGGAATAAAATAATTAATTAAATATGTAATACATTTTATTTTCTTTAATCAAAAAGAAAACTAATAAAAAAGGTAATTTACATATTCTAATTTAACTGATATTATTGGTGAACTAGATTTTGACAAGTACACAATCTTTTAATTTATTTGGCATGGATATTAACCAAAATATAGGATGAAAATATCTGGTTTAATTCAGTTCTTTAGTTGAACTTGATGAAAATATTCAATTTAATAAAAAATATTTAAACATGAAAAAAAGAAATTATCTTCACAAAAATATTTTAACAACTCGCTGAGCGAGCGTGTTGTAATTTGCATTATTCCATACGATCAAGTAAATGAAAGTGTTAATATTTTTTGAAACTTCTAATTATAAATATATGATTGCAATACTAAACAACTAAGTTACACATGTTAAAAAAAAAAAACCCGAATTACATATATCAGAGATTAAATTTAAAAATTCTATAAATTTAATTTTTAAAACTATAATATGAAGTACTGAATTAGAAAGTCATACAGATTTCTGATTATTATATATTAAATTATAAAATTATTTTGTGGTATATAATCACGTGTTTAATTAATATTTTATTTGAAAAGAAAGGAAAAAACAACTAATAGAAATGGCGTTGTTAACTATATCAAACTCTTGACGTGGATCATTTTATTCATCCAACAGGGTGTATTCTAACACTATTTGACGTGGGCTTTTTTGTCTGATTGCAACGATAGCTAGGTAGTCAAACTCTTGTGAGCCATTTGGGGCTTGGTCGGAATCCGTTCAAGCTTGAAAGACACCCCGATGGCCATGTCGAGAACTCATTGGGTTGGGTGTGACTCTGATGGAGCCGGATATGAGGTTCGCTACAATCAGGCATTCAGCACCGGTAGGCATAGCTGTCCAGCCCAGGCAATAGGATTGAGACATTTATGACCATCATGTTGTTAGTCATGCTTCTCCAATGGTTCAAATGGACTCTCCTTATTGGCAAAAGTCAAGTCAAGCTAATGATCTCGGCTGAGAATGTGTAACGCCATGATTGCCACTTTTTCCAATGGGTTTTATGTCATTTCTCATGGACTCACTTTATCGGAGGGTCAGTATGCTATGTTTGGGGTTTTGGAGATTTGTTTACCGATCCTACAAATTTGATATTTCTTAAAAATTTTATCATCACTTGTACGGCTCCGACATGTACTTCCCAGAATGTTATTCATTTTGAAATTGCTCTAGTTTAAGCTTAAATGTGAAGTTCTTTAGAGATAGTTGACCAAAAAGATAATTGCACTTTGTTGACATACGTGACAAAATCAATTCTTTTAAGGACCTATATAAGTTTGGATACAAAAATACCAATTTCGTTATGAACCTGAAATATATTAAGATGAACACGCTAATCCTTAGTCTATATGTCATATATATGTCGTTTTGTATAGTATAAGAAGTTTTCTTATTTTGATCTTCTTGTATCCATATAAATAAAATGTAACTATGTCAATATTTGTTAAGGAATGAGAAACTTTCCTTCTCCCATTCTACATCTCGCCGTCTCTCTATACTCTCTCTAATCTCCTATCTCTTTTCTCGAATACTCACTCATTCTCTTCATTCTTATTCGTGATTTATTCTTACATGGTATCAGAGCAGTAACGCTCATATTCTACAAAACCTTAGTTTGTTTTTATTCCGCACCAAATTCAGTTCGAAAATCTCTCATGGATCTCAGCAAAACGTTAATCATTCTGGTTACACTCAAGGGTGGAAACTACTTGCTATGGGTAAGGACTACAAAGACAGCGCTGTGTGGTCGTGGACTTTGGAAGCATATTGAGAAGAATGAAGCGACAAAGGAGATAACGACTACACAAGAAGGAAAGGAGATTGTGGCTTGTGATAGTGACAAATGGTTCCAAGAGAATCAAAGTGTCTTGGCTTTTATCCAAAACTCCTTGGATGCTCTGATCCTTGAGTCGTATTCTTACTGCGAGACGGCTAAGGATCTTTGGGATACCTTGAAAAATGTGTTTGGAAATGTCTCAAACCTCAGCCGTGTATTTGAGGTAAAGAGAGCCATCAACAATCTTAATCAAGAAGAGATGGAGTTCACCAAACATTTTGGGAAATTCAGATCTGTTTGGGCAGAGTTAGAGATGTTAAGACCTAACTCGGTGGATCCAGTGGTCCTAAACAAACATCGTGAGCAAGATAAAGTGTTTGGTCTTCTCTTGACGTTAAATCGACCAGCATTGGATTCCACAAAGTTATGAGGAAGCTAAAGAACACAAAGTTTGGAGGGATGCCGTGGGAGATGAAACTAACACAATGATAAAGAATCATACATGGGATGAAGCTGATTTACCAAAAGAAAAGAAAGCCGTGACATCTCGGTGGATATTTACTATCAAGTACAAGAGTGATGGGGGGATAGAACGACATAAAGCCAGGCTTGTAGCTAGAGGATTCACTCAAACCTATGGAGAAGACTATCTTGAGACATTCGCACCAGTAGCCAAACTTCACACGGTAGTAGTTCTTTCACTAGCTGTTAACCTCTCTTGGGAATTGTGGCAGATGGATGTGAAGAATGCGTTCCTACAAGGAGAACTAGAGGATGAGGTGTACATGAGACCACCACCGGGGCTTGAAGACACTATTGGACCTGGAAATGTGTTCAAGCTCAAGAAAGCCATCTACGGTTTAACACAATCTCCAAGGGCCTGGTATCACAAACTCAGCTCAACACTTATTGATAAAGGCTTTAGAAGATCAGAAGCGGATCATACATTGTTCACGTATCCAAGCCAAAAAGGTGTTATAGTCATTCTCATATATGTTGATGATATTATCATCTCTGGGAATGACAAGGTAAGCATTCAAGATACCAAACAACTACTTAAATCTGTATTTGATATTAAAGATCTTGGAGAACTAAAGTCCTTTCTTGGGATAGAAGTGTGTCGTTCTGAAGAAGGACTATTCTTATCACAAATAAAGTACACACTTGATCTTTTAAAAGATGTAGGCAAGCTTGGATCAAGATCGGTTGAAATACCGCTCGAAGAAAAATACAAGTCAAACCATAAGGGGGAGTCTGATGAAGCTCTTTCGAAGATGTAAAACAGTATCGACGGTTGGTAGGTAAGCTCATTTATCTCACCATAACTCGACTTGATATATGCTTTGTTGTGAACTAGGTAAGCCAACATATGAAAAAGCCAACAGTACATCATTGGGAGATGGTGAGCAGCATACTCAAGTATCCCAAAGGAGCTCCTAGACAAGGCATTTGGATGGGATGTAATAAAAATATGGAGCTTGTAGGATACTGTGATGCAGATTATGCTGGAGATCATGAAGATAGACGCTCAACAACACGTTATTGTACATTTGTGGGAGGAAACCTTGTCACTTGGAAGAGTAGCAAGCAAAATGTGGTATCTCTCTCAAGTGCTGAATCAGAATACAGGGCAATGAGGAAGCTCACAACCGAACTAATGTGGCTCAAAGCTCTCTTGAAGGACCTAAGCGTCAACACTTCAAAACCGATCACAATGCACTGTGATAATGAAGCTGCCATTCACATTGCATCCAACTCAGTTTTTCATGAAAGGACCAAACACATAGAGGTGGACTGTCATAAAGTCAGGGAGCAAGTTCAACTTGGAGTGATCTTACCATGCCACACCGAGAGTTCTGAACAATTGGTAGACATCTTCACTAAAGCAGCAAGTTCGAAAGTTTGTGAGTATATACACTTCAAACTCGGGCTCATGGACCTAACTAGGCCACAAGCAAAGACCCTAAACTACTGACCCCATACTCTTTTTTCTTTAGTGTGTTTTTGTCCCAAATGGGTTTTATTCACTAAGATTTTTAATGAGGTGGGTGTTCATAGTTCCAAGCTCAACTGTTACTCACACGGTTAAGATTGAGGAGGAGTATTAAGATGAACACACCAATCCTTAGTCTATATGTCATATATATGTCGTTTTGTATAGTATAAGAAGTTTCATTATTTTGATCTTCTTGTATCCATATAAATAGAATGTAACTAGGTCAATATTTGTTAAGGAATGAGAAACTCTCCTTCTCCCATTCTACATCTCGCCGTCTCTCTATACTCTCTCTAATCTCCTATCTCTTTTCTCGAATACTCATTCATTCTTTTCATTCTTATTCGTGATTTATTCTTACAAAATATATTTCGAGGTTTTGGGTATAACCCAAAACTACCCAAACCCGATGGATGTTTATCTAAATCCGACACAAAATTTAAAAATACATGAATGGTTTTTAAACCTAAAAATCCAAAATACCCAACCCGAACGGATAACCGAATGCTTACTCCTACTTACACGGTTTTGACAATCACTTCTCTGAAGGTCACCCATCATAAAATTGCTTAAGTACACTTGACATTAGAGTTCTTCTGGGATGGGTTACCAAAAATATAAATTCACTTTGTTGATCTATGACATAGATCAGACCCGACTACGGGAAGGTGCGAGAGATGCTTTTGCATGGGTCACATTACTTTTGAAAGAAAAAAAAGTAATAAGGTTATCGGGTTCTTATTGTTTGATATTTTGAATAAAAAAACCCCAAATTTCTGAAACCTACAAATAAGATCTCTAAATTAAAAAATAATAATAATTTTGGCATAAGGTCTGAAATAACTTGAGCGGGCCTTATATAATGATCAAATCAATTCTTTTAAATCTCTTTGCATGCACTGTGGATATTTCCGAGCAACTTGTTCATGGCCAAGCCTCTACTCGCATGCGAAAAAACCTAGGTTGACTCCAAGTTTATATCCGAAAATTAAGTCATCAAGTTATAAGTCTGACCAAATTACCTGAAACAATATATCAAAATATCACACTTTAAAGTTCTACTATATTTATTGCAAGTACCATATACAAATTTTTAATCGATTCATGTGTGTTTGTGTGCTTTTATATTAATTCGACTTCATTAACCACTTAACGGTAATAAATTTTGTTTGACTTCCTTTGTGGTTGTTGTAGCTTTTCAGTTTTATGTAAGCTAGCGTACGTACGGTCGATGTATGATAAATTGATGTATTTTGTTTAGTTCATATTATACAAAAAATCCATGGTCGTATAAACCCAATCTTTAAATCCGAAAAGAAATTTCCGACTAAGTATCAAAAGCAACCAACTTTGTAAGTTTATATATTTTTAATAGCATAAATAATTCGGAGATTCAGATAAGGTTTAACATAACTCTCATCACTTTTGCCTCTCCAACTACTTTTCATCAGCAATATCATTAGGAAGATCTTCTCCGGAAGGTATTTTTCCGGGATAATTGGTCACTGGCGAATCCGAACCGTCCATGCTTCATTTCAACAACAAATAATAAGACTCACATGCATGTGTGAAATGTATCAAATATATGAATGCTTGATGATTGAACAAACTTACCATTTATCCACCAGAACAACTGAACGGATCTCACAATTGGCATAACTACAACAATTAGAAGAAATTGAGTTATTGAAAACACAAATTATACCAAATGTTCATACGCAGTTGTAGAAACAAAGTAAAACAAAAAGAGTAGTATTACTGAGCTGAAATCTCGTTTTTCACGGTTGGATCACAATCATTTCCAAATAAATTTAATGTTTGTTGCAAGAACCCGCTATGAGTAACAACCGCGATCTCCTTTTCTTTTCTTGTACTCAACCTGAATTCAGAAAATCATGCCAAAATTATCTTGAATTTAAAAACTCTTTATGTCAAAATAAAACATTCAGCACAAAACATATGTTAACAAGAATTGAAGATATTCACCAGTTCATGAACCTCATGCCTCTGGCCGCAAGTTCTTGGTTCTCCTCTCTGATTTTAGGCTTCCACAAAACATCTTCTTCTGTTTCTATCTGTATATGCAAAAATGTGGAAACATAAGAAAAATGACCACGTCCGATCCAAAAGAAAGAAGATTCGAGTTTTGACAAACTAGGTACTCGCCAATGAAAAATCAACGGCAGGAAATAACTCCCGGTACTTGGTGATATTGCTTCTTCTGTCACAAGGATGAACACCCTGCAACCATAACAAAGTTTTAATCTCAAGAAACTGAAAATGCAAAATGTAAGTAACCATACCAAATACTCTCTGCAAGATTCAACTGCAATGAACGGTGGACAATTTAAGCTCCCAATAGCATGACGATCGCTGTTT